>NC_140215.1:18997938-20432938 GCF_951802725.1 Rutilus rutilus | reverse complement strand
AAGTTAGTGCACACACATTCACTGCAAACCGTGTACGCACACACCCCAAAGCAGTGGCCAACCATTTTGTTGTGGTGACCGGGGAAATAACAGTTATCCTTAAATAGTCGTCATCTATGGTATTGGTGTGTTAGCAAGCAAGAAATATAAAAAATATGAGTGTTTATTTCAGTTAAATTCAACCAGAGGTGGATAGAGTAAACAAAAAACTGTACTCAAGTAAAAATATTTAATCAACAAAAAAGTAATAATCTGGTAACACTTTAGAATAACGGTCCGTCATTAATAACTATATGCAGGAAGTAATGCAGGACTAATGAGTAGTACTACTATTAACTAATATAGAAACAAGCTTAACTAATCAGTTAGCTTATATCAATAATTACTTAGATTTAATCGGTCATAATTTTTACTCTAAATATAGTCATAAAATGCATCACTAATTACTCAAGTGTTACTTAGTCACTATGCAGGAACTACTAGTGATCTGGACCATTATTTTAGATTTGCTTTTAATTGACTGTAGGTCAGTAGTGGTATCGTGGTGTACAGGGGCGTAGCCAGGACATTATTTCTGGGGGGGCCAGCTTGGGCCAGTCTTTTATTTGGGGTGGCACTTGATTGTCAAAAACTACTATTTTAAAACTCACGAACCGCATCACTCAGAGTAGCGGTTTTCCCGCGGCTCGTAAGGCCATAAACAATGGATTGAACTTCCTTATGGACACTAATAATGTCTTATTGATAATCCATGTTACTGGGATGGGTGCTTAGATAATGTGCGAGTGCGATGTGTCATGATTATGTGAGGGGTTAGGGACCTTAACATGAGACGGGGATGTTTTTAGTGCAAATGACAGAAAGACACAATATGAATTGTCATTTTAGCCGATAATTTATTTAGGTAAACCATAGCATTTTAAGTGCAATATTCAATTTATTTGTGATAATATAACATATTTAAAGAGAGAGAGAAAAAAAAAAAAACATTACATCACAAATAAATAACAAAAGCAGATAGTATGTCTAAATAGAACACACATTTAATAACATTGCAGGCTCGTGCCCCATAATACTCTACAGTGCATGAAAAGTGGGATTTTCGTCAATAAGCGGCACTGTAGATTGTCGTGGAAGTTCAGGTTTACGACTGCACACGGCAACACAAAATTTGCAGGCAACACCGAAAACTGACGGAAATTGTCGGAAATTGACGTGGGCCTTGCTTGGCAGTTGTCCCCCCATGACCCCCCTCACCCTAATTCTAGGGGAGGCTTTAACATGTAAATGAAAATGCTGTGAGCTATACAAATGCAAATCAGGGCAGGGGGAGTTTTACCCTAGGTGACATTTTTCTAAAAGGTATTTACTTCATTCTAAGAAAATCTCTGGTATAAATAGATCAGGCTCAGTAGCCTAATTATAGACTAATTACATTTTTAGCTTAAATTGATATATTTAATGAAAGTATGCTTAGATTAGTTACTGTGTGTCATTAGCAATGGCTTTTTTACATGTTATGTAAAAAAGATAAACAAAATTATTTATTTCAACAATTAATTTTAATCCGGCTTTGCCACAAAGGTAAAATGTGCATTCCATGCAAACAGCATCACAATCTCCTAGAGCTCAACCACTGTGTATAATACAACTGTTCACGAACAAAAGATTGTATTTGACTCATGCTGCTTACACAAACGCAATGACAATTATGCCTACTGTACATATAGAGTTACAACTACGATTAGAGTTGTTTGCATAAAATGCACCGTGAACATTCACATGTTTGCCCTGTGATAGGCTACAATTTATCTCCATAAATACTATTTTCTCAATTCTGCGCATATATTTTTACTTACATCAATTGCTTGATCAATATCATCTCATATTTTATATTTACATTTTTAACTGTAGGTACCACAAACAATTTAATATAGGTAAGTTTGTGTATATTTTACACGTAGTACAATTCTGTATGTGCTGCTTATAAACACCAGACAGATAATGATTTATGATCTTTAGGCCTACTCATCTCACTTGCACAAAATAAATGCAGTAATAGAAAGCATAGAAACGCACAGGTGAAATACACTGAAAATTATATGCATTTAAACATTTGGTCGGGTTGAAGTCATCCCTCCGGATCTTCTGCATCCACTCAACCTGTACCGCAGCGTCAACGGGGAATGCATGAAAGATGACTTCTTTATTGTAATAACGTGACGAAATGGTACATAACGGCACACAACGTTCAAGTGCTGAGGCTGTCACCCTCTGAAAGGCAAGTCACCTCTCTTGAATCCTAAAAACACTCATTGTGAAAAAATAACTCTGTGGTAATGGAACTCGGTCGCTGTTGTCGCTCGCTGTCAGATCACCGGAAGTTTTCACCGGAAGTAACGTACTGGCCCACACACTAAAGTTCGAACGTCAACGGTCGTTGTGCACTGCACAGAGGCGCTACGAATCGGAGCAAGGGTAAGATTTAAAGAATATGCTTTCATTCTCCTGTATAAGGAAATAGATCTGTTAATAGATACCAATCTTAACCGTACATTTTGTTTTCACAGACTAACCTCACCTCATATTTGCTCGGAGCTATGTCTGCAAGTCCAGATTTACATGATGCTGATAATGACGACATTGTGTGCAAGTAACTTTTTTACTATTGTGGCCAAGTATACCTCGTTTCTATTTTGCATTAAAAATGTTTGTGGCCCCTTTAAGAAGTCCCTCTCTTCTCGCGATACTATTCACTTGTGCTGGATGCGTGCGCGCGACCAGAGAAGCCATTTTTCACTGTTCAGGGGAGCTCCATGTGTTTGGTCGTGCATTGATCGGATTTACTGTGTTATACGATCTTCTTTCTTGGTAAATATTACTCCAATATCTTTAATATGCACAAATAAGTTGTGAAGCAGAGTTAAAAGAACATTTGATGTGTACATTTGTTTATAGATTTATTTGGAGCATGTGTGACGAGTGAACCTCGTGGTGATCGGTAAAGGATTGGGTAACTTCTGTAGGTTACGTTTCATGATTTATGGGGTAAAATACTGATGCCATGTTTATTTGATAAATCTGTTAATGAGTTTAATCTATATTCTAGCTAGGTAGGCAAAAAAAAAAAAAAAAAAAAAGTACAATGTAAAGTGAACAGTAGGCTATCACTACAAACAGTAGTGGACTACAACAGTATCACAAACAATGAACAATATCACTAGCTTACTACATAGTGATATCGATTTTGCATACTGAATGATAACACAGCACTGGTGGTTTATGGGTTGCAGTACTGAAGACAGCTCTGACACAGTGACAAACCAGGGGCCTGTACCATGAAGCCGGTTTAGGTGGCTAGCCAGCTATGTTTCAGTTTAGTTTCAGCCAACCCTGGGTTTTAGGTACTATGAAAGTAGCTTGGCTTTAATCGGTGTTCGTTGCCATGGTATCTTACGCTGCACGGCTAACCTGCTCCGGGGCAGGTTATGTTCTGGATTCAAGATCTCAGACTGAAGTTTGACCAATCAGCTGAGAGCAAAGAAACATATAGGTGACGTAACTTATTCCAAGTGTCTGTTGCAATGACTTCACCTTTTCTTCCAAATCCGGTGGACATCTCAGCGCAAATTGTTTGACGAGCACTTCGTAGAGAAAGAGTTTTTAGCCAAACAAAATCCCCTTGCCTTTCCTGATAGTTATTTGTATGAAAGATACAGATTTTCCGCGGAAGGAATGTCTTATCTTTGCGAACTTCTTGAGCCGCACATAAAGAATTTAACACGTCGAATTCATGCACTTACTGTAGGCTACGGCAAAAATATTGCGTTGCGTTTTTTTTTTTTTTTTTTTTTGCAAGTAGTACTTGCACGGTGGGTGACGCACAGAAGCTATAGGGGAAAACACGGTTTGTCGAACCATTCGTAAGGTGGTCCTCGCTCTGCAGGAGTACATGAAAAGTTTCATTAATAGTGTTCCCCGGACATTTATCGACCATGTCCATAAAAGAGGGCTTTTATAAAAGTGCCAGTAAGATATATTGATAGGGTGACATCACATGAACACTTTTTTTTAAGCAAATTTCACAAATGTACTATACAATATAATACATGTTAAGAATTATTTTGAATGTTTTTTTTATTATTCTTCTGTTAATCTTATGATAGGATTCCCTAGAGTCATTGCAACATGTATGCAGTCTATTGCTCCAATCTCCACTGCTCTAGGGGAACATGAGGCAGATTATGTTAATAGGAAGTCCTATCACAGCCTTAATGTTCAGGTAGAGATGATGTGAATATGTGAGATGATTATTTTCTGTGAGATGAATCTTTAAATTAATAGTAACATTAACAGATATAACAATGATTTACTAGGCTAAACATTTCATCTGCAGACGACTTGTGGTCATGAACATATACTGTATGATCAAGTTTGGATGCCAAATGGCCTGGCTCCAGTGCTTGACTCACAAATTTTCCATGAGTCTGTGTTGTGTCAGCGCTTTGAGGAAAGCGAGTTAAATTTGGTACAATACAAAACACTGTTAATTTGAACTGAGCTAGAAAAACCTACACAATAACCCCCTATCATGACCCTCAGACAGGGCCACAGCACCACTTCAGTGTGGCCCTCAGTAAAACCAGAGTCAAGATAGAGATGACCTCTGGCATCCTAAATGCACGTTTCAACTGTGTTCAGCCCTTAAGAGTCACCAGAGCGGGCATCAGAGATAGTGGCTGCATGTGCCATTCTGCACAATATAGTCACCAGTAGAAAGGAGCGAGAAACAACACAAAACCAGCTTCTCCCCGATGAAACTGACCCGATCACACTTGACCACCCAGCTGGTGCAGATGTAGATGCAATCACCATACAATATTACACTTAATAAAAGCACATTGAAACTGCAGATATGTCTCAAACTGTTTTATTGGTTTTGTGGGATGGGAGGGAGAAAGAGAGCAAGAGAAAGTTGCATTAATAAATATTCATACTAAAGTGTTACTTGGTTAAATAAGTTAAACATATATATATACTGAGATCAGTTTTATCCAGCTGTTTGATTTTGTTTGGAGCCTCCTCAGCTCACAGTCAGCTCCTTTAGTGTGCAGTCTAGTTCAAGTCTCCTTTAGTGTGCAGTCTAGTTCAAGTCTCCTTTAGTGAACAGTCTAGTTCAAGTCTCCTTTTATACAGGGCCCTCACTGAGTCTGTTTCCACCTGAAACATAATTCCACCACAAACATGATCATTACAAGTGAAGTTTTCTGGAGGCTCATCAAAATCACAAAAAGTTCCTTGACTTCCTACAAACACAGGACTGACTGTAATTTATGTCAAGGGTTTTAAATCCTTACACATTTCTTCTGAAGGCCATTGAGGTAGAGGCCTCAGTTTCTGGGGCAGGTTGTGAAAAAACCTACAATAAAAGAGATGTGTAAGGGCCAGTCCCTTTTTTATGCCACACATTCAAATGTTTGCCATAATAAAAAGCCCAGTGCATTCACATCAGCAACTGTCTGAGAACAAGTGTCTTCATTTCCTCCACCCTAATAAATATAAATAGGCCAATGTAAAGCATAAAGCAGGTTATGTTTGGTGTTCTGTCTTCTGCATACTGACCTCTGTGTGGGAGACTGTGTGTGTGTGTGCTGGCTTCAACAGGGACACTGTATTTCCCTCTGCAGAACATACAGTCAGCCATATTTAAAACTTAAAAGTAGTAATGTATTGCACACGTACCCAGTGTTACTTGCTTAGAGGAGCCAGCACCAAGGTCAGACTGTACAGCACCTGTAATCCCATCCATAATCGGCCGTCCCTTATTGCCTACTCAGAGCCAACTCCTCCGCCACAGTGTATTCTGGTTTTCTGAATTTAATTCTTTATTTCTGTTTTCTGCAAACAAGTGTTTGTGATAAAATGTTCACAAAAGTAATAAAAGGTTGTGGTAAATACTCACCACTTTGAATTATATTTTTATATTTTGTCTTTATCTGCTGCCAAGAACATTTGGAGTTGGGGTTGCATCTAAAAATCAATGAATATAATTTTTTCTTAGTACCGGTACATGCACATTTTTATATATTATAAAAATAGGCTATAGGCTATATTACACATATAGGCTACACATACATACATCATTTTACATAAATATAGAACGTATTTGTTTAACTTACACATTAACAATCAGCAATCTTTCTCCAACAGTCTTCTCTTGCTTTGGCAGCAGAGACCGTATTGTTTCGAGCTTGAAATACATATTTAAATTCATTTTAATTATGAATGATTATCTCTTGCTCCTCCGCAGAAAAATCGCGACCCGCGATTGGTTGTTCAGTGTCGACGTCACTCTTTTATGTGCACGCGCGCGTGGAGTAATCATAGCTTGAGGATCAAAGCCTGAGTTGACAGAGAAAGTTGATGAGCTGCATCATGGTACCAATAAAGCCTGATTGCATCGGTTTGGTTTTGTCAACTCAAAACTTATCCTGTAACCCCGAGTTTGTTCAGCTACCTTCATGGTACAGGCCCCAGGTCTAGAAGGGGCACTCTTTGCTTGTGTGTGTGTGTGTGTGTGTGTGTGTGTGTGTGTGAGAGAGAGAGGAGGTAGATCCATGTAAGTCATTTTACATAACTGTCTTTTTGTTTGTTTGCTTATTTGTTATTCTGTTGAGAAATATCTGAGAGTGTCAGTGAGAGAAGCTGAGAGCAGATATGTCTAAATGTCAATAAATAACAAGATGTCTAAATAGAACAGACATGTAATAACATTGCAATACTCATGGCCCATAATACACTCTAGAGTAGGTAGGCCAGAAAAACTAGAAGATAAACAAAAGATGTAAGATGAACAACATCACTAGCTCGTCCTCTTTATTGTTAAGGCTGTTTATGATCCAGAACTGGCAGGTATAACATAAACAGATGCTGGTTACTTAACTGTTAGTTTACAGTAGCTGTATTCTCCAGTTGTGATGATTACTAGCAAATCGATCAACAAACTCATCTAAATTTAAAGACGCTGCCCTCCTGTGTTCTATGCTCAACAACCCAAGATCACTCATTGTAGTTCTCAGGTGTGTTTTGACAAGCTTCAAGCAGGAAAAACTGCGTTCACAAGCAGCTGTGCTGACAGGTATTGCCAGTGCAATTTTGCAAAGCCTGGAGAAAACATCAAAGACCTCCTGGTACGGTTCAATAAAAGCTGCCAGGTCTACAATTGTAGGTGGTCTCGGCATCCCTTGTTTTAACTTACTATCTAAAACTCTTTTAATTTGGTAGAGCTCATGCTCAAGGTCGACAAGGTCACACCCATACAATTTGGCAAATGCAAAAAGGCTATCTTTGTCACAGAAGCTTTTGCTACTTGGATTTAAAGCTTGTATCCCATGCATTATGTCACAATTCTGATTGGAGAATCTGTTCCTGAGCTCACTGAGCATCCGGTCCAAAACCAGGTTAAAGATTCCTGTCCTGTAATACAGTAATAATCTTTACTGTTGCCTGTTTCTCGGCTGCCTACAGTTGACATAACATGGCATCCCTGTAGCGGTGAACTTAGTGTTTTCTTACGTTTTGGAGCAGTGTCTATAGAGACATCACATTGCTTTGCGAGCTCCAAAACAGTGTCCCACAAATCACCAAACATCTGCTCACTCTTGTAAGATTCAAAAGTACTAATAAGTGCCTCCACAAGGTCCACTGCTTTGGCCAAATCAAGAGAGGAAGACTGGAGCATGTCTGATAGTAATTTTGCATCTCCCAAAAGTTTCTGAAATATGGCAAGAAATACAATGAATTGGAAATCAATTTGAGACAAAAGACCTCTGGCACCTACTGACCTCTCACCACTGTTCTCATCACTCAGTTCCTCAAGCACTGTTACAACTGCTGGCAACCTATCCCACAAATTACGGCAGGCATCATATCTGGAAGCCCACCGTGTGTCACTCAACGCTGGCAACTCTCTCGGTGCACCTGAGTACATGTCCCGTTGCTCCTGTAACCATTTGGGATACACTGCCAATCCAGACATGTAGATGTACAGCTGTTTTAATAAGGAAAAGAAGCATTCAGCGTCTGGGATCCCTCTCACGGTGTCCACAAGCACCAGATTAAGGTGAACGTAGAAAGCCTGCTTTGCTACCTCCTTAATTCGGGCCTGCACACCGCTGTGCTTGCCACTCATGACTGCAGCCCCGTCATAAGACTGCCCAACAAGGTTACTCTTATATTCTAGACCATATCTTGACAAGAGGTGAATCATTTTTTCTGTCAAGCTCTCCGCATCTAGCTTCTTTGTTACATCAAATTCCCAAAAACTTTTGTGGATCTCACCATTGTAATAGTATCTCAAAACAAAAGACATTTGTTCCATTTTTTATTTTTGTCTTTAGTCTCATCCACAAGTATAGCCTACTAAAAGCACCACTTTCCTTGACTTCTTTTATTATTGATGTGCGCACCATCTCTGCTAAGCATGACAAAACCTCATTTTGTATGTCAGGGCTTGTATATTTAGCATTTCTGGGACCATCCATCTTTTTTAAAATCTTTTCACCATGGTTTGCTATGATATTCAACTTACCCAAAAAGTTCCCTTTCCTACTTGAGTCCACGGATTCATGATGCCCTCTCAGAGCAATGTTCTCGGTTGCACAATGAAGAACCACTTCAGCAAGAGTTTTGATGTACCCCCTGTTCTCTTGTACAGTTCTGTTGTACTCTTTATTTAATTGTCCCATTAGAGAGCCCTGATTTTTTTCTCTGCAATTTGGTGTTCTTTCCATGCTAACATGGAATTCTTGTGATGCTCAGATCTACTATGTGCATATCCTCCGTCTGTATAGGTAGCTTTTTTCCAGTTTTTGAAACCTGGATGTAACCCAGGTTACCAGTGGACAGAGACAAAATGCACTTCAAATTAAACAACAGAGTTAAAGTATGAAAGATCATACTTTCAGATCAAATATAAGACTGCAAACAAATTAATTAATTATATAGAAATGGAGAAATATAAAATATTGAATGTTATAAATATGTCCAATAGCGTTATCTCCCTTTACATAAGCCTCCAATGAGATCGCATTTTGAATGACGTCATGGAAAATTCCGCTATCGCTGCACTTTTAGAGAGCAGCGCCTTCTAGAACTTTCTTTTCTCCGTGAACCTCTGACGCGAGCAGACGCTTGTTTTGCTCCGGGAGATTTGAAACTCCGAATTGAGTCGAGAGTTGACGTAAGAGTTGTATAAATGCCTCTAAATCATTTATATGATGACGATGTAGAAATAAGTTGCAGTAAAATGAGTTGAAGTGATATGATTGTTCACGTTATGTGTTGACCGCATGTCAATGACGCAATATTAGCGCTAGTTTAAAGCTAATATAGTGTGTGTATATATATCCCTAACGAAGGATTCAGAGAGAAGCAGTTTATGCTCGACTGACATTTTGAGAACGTGTATCATCTGGAACTTCCCTGGTTCTTCCGATGTACATGTAAACGAGTTCCTTGGTGAGTTAATATAGTTTCACTAATTTCAGTATTGTTCAAGAAGGTTCATTAAGGATCATATTAAGTGTGTTACATCAAATTATTGTTTATTTGTTGCAGTATTAATGGCAAATACAGCCAAGTGTAAAATGAGAGATGTAATTAGGCATTTATGTGAAATTAATGCCATGAAATGCAATGTGTGTGTGTTAAATAAGATGCTTACAAGCAAGTATGCAAAAAATTTATTTATTGCACAGACAATTTATTGCATACAGACAATTTATTGTACAGAGTCTTATAAATGGACATTATTTGCTGTTTTATGAGAAGTTGTGTATAATCTGAATTGATTTGTATATAGTGTCAAATGCTAATTGTTTTTTTTGGGCCTTGTGTCTCCAAGGCCAGGTTTTGTGTTCTTCTGCTTTTGTTTCCATGTGAGTGCTGTGATGTCCAGCTGATGAGTGTGACCCATTCTGCATGTGAATCGAACGAAGTGTGAATCATTCCTGAATTGTGGATTGTCTCAGCTCTTCCTGTGTGCGTAACGGTGGGGTTGGACTGGCGAGCCGCCCATTTAACGAATCCTTTGATTTCCCTGTGAAAGAGAAAACTTGCTCATCTTTGAACGGTAGGATTAGAACCACACATCAAATTATTCTGTTCTATCCAGGGCAGAATAGGACGACTGAATTAAGTGCCTCACGAACTTTTGGACTGAGTCTACGAACTGATCTGTTCATTGAGAAACATCCAACTTTTGGATTTTCTGAGTATTTACATTCAAGAGTGAATGAAATTTTGTTTGTTTTGGTTTTCATTTTCTATTGTTTTCCTTACGCCTGTGTGAGGTTATATGGGTCCATGTTCAACTAATTGATTTATCATTACAATCTAACAACAAGGTAAAAGAAAAGAAAATAACATAATTCAGTAAATTCAACCTTGTTCTTACCTCATCCTTTTGTTTTGAGTATTCACTGCTGCTGTATCATCTCTCTCCTCGGACGAACCTAATCTTTTGAGCCCACTGGTCCGTTTGTAAAGTTGACACAAAATTATCACGTGTACGGGTTACAAGTAAAAGTGGCGAGAGCCAGCCAGGAGAGAGATTGGCCTGCAGCAATAGTGACAATATAAATATATTATTAATTATTTATATACTCAGAAGAATATTGACAACATGGAGATTGTAAAAAGAGAGAATGTAGATGTCTCAAATGCCGTAATAGTCAGCGGCTTAACATTAACTGAAACAGATCAGGACTTAGAAGCATGGTTGTTGAGATATGGCAGCATTAGTCGCAACCTTCTCATTGATGACCCAAACTCCGAATTCCACCAACATGCCATTATAGAGTTTACTTATAGCTCCGCTATGAAAACACTAATGCCCCTTCTGCCCGTAACAATGGTCAGTACGTCAAACCCAGACACAACTTTCATAGTACGTGCCTTAAGCCATGTCTACACTCAAGTAGCTAGTGACAGTGCCACTAAGCTGTATTTCGAAGAACTACAAACTATTGCTAGCGCTAGTGGAAAGTCAATTGAAGAAGTGCTCCAGGAGGAGTTAAAGAGGATGAAAGCTGGCTGTTCTGTTGCTGAGCCCATATCTGCTTCAGGTGAAAGCGTTAACCATCCACATGTTGCAGACTCTCAAACTCGTGATAGCAGCACCACCAGCTCACTGGATGGACCGTCGTCCCCAGCCAAATTACAGAGAGTGACCACAGAACAAGTAGCCCCTCCCTCAAATGAATCTGAGACATCACAAAACCTGTCCAAGGAAAGACCCAGCAGTAGAACTAGCCATCCTGCACCTACAGTGTTACCCCATCCAGTACTTACAATGGACATGATTGATCCACCCAGCGTGCAAAAAGTTGTAGTTGAACACATCATCAGAACCAACGACACTGCTACATTACAACCTACCTCTTTCCGTCTCAGGTCTTTCTCTGGGAAAGTTCCTAGGCCAGTAAACGAGCCAGACTTCGACACATGGCGGGCAAGTGTTCAATTTCTTTTAGATGATCCCTCCATTTCGGACTTGTCTCGCACAAGGAGAATACTTGATAGTCTGCTCCCCCCGGCAGCTGATGTCATTAAACATGTGAGTCCCCAGTCTTTACCTTCAGTTTACTTGGAGTTACTAGAGTCAGTTTACGGATCCGTGGAGGATGGAGATGAGCTGTTAGCAAAATTCATGACCATGCTACAGAACCCAGGGGAGAAGCCCTCCAGTTATTTGCACCGGTTGCAAGTTATGTTGAGCACTACTGTAAGGAGAGGTGGCATTGTGGAGAGTGAGCAAAACCGCTGTCTGATAAAGCAGTTCTGCCGTGGATGCTGGGATAATGGGTTAATTTCCAGCTTACCGTCAATGGATCACAAGCTTTCTGACAGACAGACAACAGCTAGTCAGAATGGGCAAAATCACGTCCGACAGCCGCACCATCAGCACCGGTGCTCCACAGGGATGTGTTCTCTCACCACTGCTCTTCTCCCTGTACACAAATGACTGCACCTCTAAAGACACCTCTGTCAAGCTCCTGAAGTTTGCGGACGACACTACTGTTATCGGACTCATCCGGAACGGTGACGAGTCTGCGTACAGACAGGAGGTGGAGCAGCTGGCTCTTTGGTGCAGTTATAACAACCTGGAGCTGAACACGCTCAAAACAGTGGAGATGATCGTGGACTTCAGGAGAAACCCCCCTGCACTCCCTTCACTCACCATCATGGACAGCACTGTGACTGCAGTAGAGTCATTCAGGTTCCTGGGCACCACCATCTCTCAGGATCTGAAGTGGGACACTCACATAGACTCTATTGTGAAGAAAGCCCAACAGAGACTGTACTTCCTGCGTCAGCTGAGGAAATTCAACCTGCCACAGGAGCTGCTCGTACAGTTCTACTCAGCTGTCATCCAGTCCATCCTCTGCACTTCCATCACCGTCTGGTTCGGCTCTGCTACCAAAACCGACCTCCGTAGACTACAGCGGATAGTTCGGACTGCTGAGCGAATCACTGGCACTACCCTTCCCACACTCAAAGTACTGCACTCATCCAGAGTGAGTAAAAGGGCTCGCAAAATCACTCTGGACCCGTCACACCCAGCACACTTTCTGTTTGAACTGTTACCGTCTGGTCGACGCTACAGAGCACCGAGCACAAAAACAACCAGACACAGGAAAAGTTTCTTTCCCCAGGCCATCTACCTCATGAACACTTAAATGTTCCGCTACTGTGGAACAAACATGTGCAATACTTCCCTCAGACATTTCATTATAGCACCTTATAACTTTATATATATTTATAATTTATAATCTTTTTATTTTTATTTTTTCTATTTTTTATTTATACCTATGTTACTTGTCTTGTCACTTTATATTGTATGTGTACTGGAAGCTACTGTCACCAAGACAAATTCCTCGTATGCGCAAGCATACTTGGCAATAAAGCTCTTTCTGATTCTGATTCTGATTCTGATTACAGCTAGAGAAGAAAAAGATCCACCCCCCTTCTTTTGCAGAGATGGTAGTGCAAATTCGCACAGAAGAAGACCGACAAGCCTCAAAAGAAGACAGGATGAGAAATCATTTTGGATTGAACAAACAGAGTAATGCCCCAAAAATGAGAACTGCTACTCATCAAATGTCAACATACTCCCATGATGCAGTTGGTGGAGCAGCTGAAGAGGTGGATACTATGAGGGCTCAAATATCTGAAATTAATGCTCAGGTTGCTGCTATGCAAACCTCAACTTACCAGAAGTGCAAGCCTGATTATTCCAAAAATTCTGAATTGATCCAGCTAAAGAAAGAGCTAGTAGAACTACAAGCAGAAGTAGAGGCTATGAGAACATCCATTTCTGGTAAAGTGCCAAGAGAAACCCCAGCAGCTAAGGAAATAGCGGGACTGAAGAAGCAAGTGGCAGAGTTAAAGGCTCAGTTGTCAGCCCCTGACATACCACAACATCGGTCAGGCAAGACTGCAAAATTCCAGCATAGGCAAACTGAGAGGGATGAGAACAACCAACTCAGAAGTGGTTCAGTGATGTTCACTCGTCCTCGTCCTGGATACTGTTTTAGATGTGGTGAGGAGGGACACCTTGCCATCAACTGCGAAAATGAACCGAACCCTTCTAAGGTAGATGAGAAGAGGCGCCAGTTGAGAGAAAAACAAGCCCAGTGGGACCTAAAGAACCAAACCACTACTACTCAGTTAAACACCAGGCAGTCTCTGTAGCAGGGCATATGGAGACTGGGACAAAGCATCATTGCCCTAAAAGCCAACTGCCAAAGGGACTAATTGGAATGAAATGTACTGGCCAAATCTATGTTGACGAAATCAAAGTGAACTGCCTTTTAGACACTGGTTCCCAGGTGACTACAATCCCCTTCTCATTTTACAAAAATAACTTGTCTCATTACCCCATGAAACCCCTGGAGTCTTTGCTGGAAGTGGAGGGAGCCAATGGACAATCCGTGCCTTACCTTGGGTATGTGGAGTTAACTTTAATGTTTCCCAAAGAGTTCCTAGGAACAGATACCGAGGTTACCACACTAGCACTGGTGGTTCCAGATTTGGTAAATGTACCACAAGTCCTCATCGGTACAAATACCTTGGATGTGCTTTACTCCAGTTACGTTCAAAAAGAGACTGTCAGCCCCAAATCAGCTTCTAAAGGGTACGCAGCTGTACTGAAGACACTTGATGTGAGGCATCGACAATCATGTGCCAAAACCCTTGGGTGTGTGACATTAAAAGGGGCAGTCCCTGAAACAGTGCCAGCAGGATGCACTACTGTTCTTGATGGAGCCGTCTGTCTGAATTACCTCCCAGCAGAAACACTGACTGTTATAAGTCCTCCCACCATATCTTCTCTGCCAAGTGGTCTTTTAGTTGCTAGTGGATTGCACGCCTTACCTGTGAAACGTTTCTTCTCCTTGCCTGTGGTAGTCAAGAATGAAACCCAGACTAACATAGTAATCCCTCCCCGGTCTGTGATTGCAGAAATGCATGCTGTCCAGCAGGTGATAAACAAGCCATTAACAAGTGATGTTTCTGAAACACCAGAAAGTCCTCAGATAACTCTCGATTTTGGAGACTCTCCACTTCCCTCCGAATGGAAAGAACGGATATCAGCCTTGTTAAACTCTATGCCTGAAGTTTTTGCCTTGAAGGAAATGGATTATGGACACACTGATAAGGTGAAGCACCGAATTAAACTGAGTGACGAAACTCCTTTCAAGCATAGAGCTCGTCCCATCCACCCACAAGATATTGATGCCGTCAGGAAACATCTACAGGAGTTGTTAGCAGCTGGTATTATACGAGAGTCTGAGTCCCCATTCGCGTCCCCCATTGTAGTGGTCCGGAAAAAAGACAACTCAGTGCGGCTATGTATTGACTTTAGGAAGCTAAACTCTCAAACCATACGAGATGCATATGCACTCCCAAACCTGGAGGAAGTGTTCTCCATGTTAACTGGTTCCAAGTGGTTTTCTGTTCTCTATCTAAAATCCGGGTATTACCAGATTGAGATGGATGAAGCGGACAAGCAGAAGACAGCATTCGTATGCCCCCTCGGGTTCTGGGAGTTTAACCGTATGCCGCAAGGGATAACCAATGCGCCAAGCACCTTCCAGCGGCTCATGGAGCGCTGCATGGGCGACTTAAATAGAAGAGAAGTCTTAGTTTTCATCGATGATCTTATCATCTTCTCCGAAACCCTTGAGGAGCATGAGCGCCGACTGATACAAGTCCTGAATCGTCTAAAAGAATACGGATTGAAGCTCTCACCCGAGAAATGCAAATTCTTCCAAACATCTGTGCGCTACTTGGGCCACATTGTCTCCCAGAACGGTGTAGAAACTGACCCATCAAAAATTGAGGCCATTAAAACCTGGCCAAGGCCCCAGAACCTTCGGGAACTAAAATCTTTCTTAGGATTTACAGGATATTACCGTAGATTTGTTAAAGATTTCTCCAAGATTGCAAAGCCGCTCAACAATCTTACAGCTGGCTATCCTCCGGTTCGAAAGGGAAAAAGGAAAGATAAAGATCATACTTACTTTAATCCAAAAGAGTCTCTGTGTGACAGATGGACTACCGAGTGTCAACAGGCATTTGAAAGCCTCGTGGAAAGGTTAACCTCTGCTCCTGTCTTGGGGTACGCAAATCCGTGTCTGCCTTACCTATTGCATACAGATGCTTGTGCTACAGGACTAGGAGCAGCCTTGTATCAAGAACAGCAAGGACACATGAGAGTCATAGCATTTGCCAGCCGTGGATTAACAAAGTGTGAAGCCAAGTATCCTGCCCACAAATTGGAATTTCTGGCTCTCAAATGGGCAATCACCACAAAATTCCATGACTATCTGTATGGGGCAGACTTCACAGCGGTCACTGATAGCAATCCCCTCACCTATGTCCTTACGTCTGCCAAACTAGATGCTACTAGTTATAGATGGTTATCCAGTCTCTCAACCTACAATTTTAAGATCCAATACAGAGCTGGAGCACAAAATCAAGATGCGGACGGATTGTCTCGTCGTCCCAATGGTGAACCATCAGATGATTGGGAATCTAAAAAAGAGCAAGAACGAATCAGACAGTTCACTCTACATCATCTTGGAGATCTTGAAGGCAACACCAAGACAATCTTACCTGAAGTAGTGGAGGCCATCTGTGAAAAACATCAAGTCAATCAATCCCATGATTTTCAGTCTTTCCCTTTGACCTTGGTAGAGTCTCTGAGCATGAATGAAAAGGCATTACCTCCAGAAATCCAGGAAGAAGATGGTCATGGTCTCCCAGAGATGCCTTGCCTGTCTGAAGAGGATCTGATCAGGAAGCAGCGAGCTGACCCTGAAATTAAAGAGGTAATTGAGTACTTGGAGTCTAACAACAAACCTTCACCCTTGAAATTCCACTTACCTGCAGTGACTTTGTGGATGAGACAATGGAACAAACTTGAGCTGAAAAATGGGTTGTTATATCGGAAGAGGATGGACGAAGACAAAGTGTTGAACCAACTGGCTTTACCTGAAGATCTTCGAGGAATTGTACTTACCAGTCTTCATGATGACATGGGCCATCTGGGTCTGGAGCGAACTCTCGATCTTCTCCGTTCCAGATTTTACTGGCCGAAGATGGCGGCTGATGTGGACAAAAAAATCAAAAGGTGCGAGCGCTGTGTTCGTAGGAAGACTCCTCCACAGAAAGCGGCTCCCTTGGTGAATATTCAGACTCATAGGCCGTTAGAACTAGTTTGTATGGATTTTCTGTCGCTGCAACCAGACAACAGTAACACCAAGGATATCCTGGTCGTCACAGACCATTTTACCAAGTACTCTGTTGCTATACCTACCAGTGATGCGCGGGCTGATCCGAAATGAGCGGGTGCCTGCGGTCACCCGCGGTTACCCGCGGTTACGAGTCATCCAAAAATATTTTTAATGATATTCGGGTCGCGGTCGGTCGGGTCGTTTGAAATAAAGATGCCAATTAAACCTTTGTAATTTATATATTACTAGACACTATTTTCAATGAAATACATAGGTCTACACTTTATTGGCTGAATAACTGGCAATAAGTACGATGACGCACGAGCTCAGTCTGCAGGTAGAGATGGAGGCGGCAAGAGAAAAGGTGAAGACTGGGGAGTGGAAGCTGTGGGAGTGTGGGAGACATTTGCCGAAATAATGAAAGATGATGACCAAAGTGCTGGTTTTGTCATGTGTACTTCTTGCGATGCTATTTACACATTTGATAGCCACAAAACTGGCACGACCAACCAGGCACGGCGCCAGGATTTCAGTTTTGGATAAGCCAGACCAATTGTGGGTGGGCCTTAAATTAAAAACGTTAAATAAAAAAATAAAAAACGTTATCCAATCACTGCTTAACTTAATAAAAAAAATATTGACTAATATAGCTGTTATTATCTGTGCGTGCGTATTCATAATATAGATTTTAATAGCTTGATGCTCTTTAAATATTTTGTTGCATTGTTAAAAGTTTCGGTGCATAGGACGGACCTATCCGCGATCGCTCTCCATGGGTCTGACCAAAGAAGAGCGCTTTGGAATCTCCATTACGCATCATACCTGGGCTGCATTTTCCGAAAATATTGTCTATTAGCGCGCTACGAAGACTCTTAAGGTATAACTTAACTAAAGGTATACTACCACTAATGTATAGGCTATCATTGCTAGGCGTCTTCATCATCCACTCGCGAGGCAGAGCTGCTGAGAGGCAGAGGCGCTGGCGCCCTCCAACGGCGCTGTTTTTGGTAAAACATGATTTTGACGACGTTTTGTTTTATTGAAAACTCTTTTTAAAAGATTTTCGTTTTGTATAAATTGTATCTTAATTTTGATCAGTGTTTTATCAACCAATTGTCTACTTTTAAACGAAAATATTCAAACCAAAATAAATAGGCTACTCTCTGATTATGTAATTCAAATGAAATGTGCATTTCTCTCTGGCGTTCATGGCGAGTCCGAATTGTCAACTTCATCTTTGCAGCGACACAGAAAACACCAGTTTATTACTAAAAAATTAAATGTCTCCTTGCTAATTTAGACACATTCATAATCATTACTTTAACCGGTTCTTTGTGGCAAGCTTTATGCGTGCGGTCATAACGCTTATTATCCATAGGCTATAGCCTATTTAAGTAGGCTAATTAAATTAATATAAAGGGGCGATTTGTCCACGAATGGCTTAAATGAACAACTACTAGTCGACTAGAAAAAAATAAAAATTAGTCGGAGGTAGCCCTTATTCCACATATTTTCGAACCAGCAGGCCATTCTGGGTTGAGCGAGCGACCCTGCGGAATGAGTGAGCGGAGCGGAATAGGTTCAGCTCTCCGCTCACGAGCTCGGAACAAACCCGAACCTCACTGTCTGCTGAACTTGCACAGAAACATCAAAATAGACATAGCCAGCTTTTAAAAATTGTTGTTAAAACTAAACATTTAGACTATTTACAAATTATGAGCTTATTGACGATTTTTTATAATTCTTGACAAAATTAGAATAGCCTAGGCTGTATTCTTTTTTTTTTCCCAACGACGCAACGAAGAGCATTTACTACTTTTAAAAAATGCGGGTCAGGAAGCGGGTCGGGTACAATATTTTCTTTTTCTTTTTTTTTCGGTCCGGTTTGCGGGCGGGTTAGTTTAAAACGTCGGTCGGGTGCGGGTTGTTTATACATTGACCCGCGCATCACTGATACCTACCCGTAACCAGAAAGCACAAACAGTTGCTAGATGCCTGTGGGATAATTTCTTTGTCCATTACGGTTTTCCAGAAAAGCTGCTCAGCGATCAGGGGCCAGATTTTGAATCTCATACCATCCAAGAGTTGTGCAGAATTGCTGGCATCCGAAAAGTGAGAACCACCCCCTACCATCCTAGAGGGAACCCGGTGGAACGCTTTAACCGGACCCTCTTACAGATGCTAGGCACCCTGGAGAACAAAAGCAAAGCTCATTGGAAAGATCACGTCAAACCATTGGTGCATGCATATAACTGCACCAGGAGCGATGTAACGGGATACTCACCATATGAGCTAATGTTTGGGAGGCAGCCTCGACTGCCGATCGACCTTGCTTTCGGACTTCATACCAACTTCCCATTACAGTCCCATTCGCACTATGTGAAATCCCTAAAGAGCAGATTAGAGGAAAGCTACAGAGTTGCTTCTCACAATGCATCCAAAATAGCTGACCGGAACAAAAGACGTTTTGACAGAAATGTAGTTGCCTCTACACTTGAACCAGGTGATCGAGTCCTTGTGCGAAATGTCAGATTGAGAGGGAAACACAAGTTGTCAGATAAATGGGCCTCTGAGATCTATGTGGTAGTCCGGAAAGCAGGTGACATGCCAGTATATACAGTCTGCCCAGAAGGGAAAGATGGACCAGTCCGCACATTACACTGCGATCTGCTACTGCCTTGTGGGTTCCTACCCCTGAATGAAATCGAAGGAACAGACCCTCTGAAAATTAGTCGTAAGCCTAGAACCAGATCCCACTCTGCACGTGAAGCAGTTCCTCAAGAACATCTGAGTGGTCAGTCTGAATCAGAGGATGAGTCTTATATTGGAAATTCAGGACGCCAATTGGAGTTTAGTACAAAAATTATTTCACCTCCAGAACATCCTATGACCGTAGAGAACTTACCTGAAACAGAGTTTCTCGATTCCCCTGCTGCTGCCGTAGACCCTGTAAAAGAAACCTTACCTGACATCAGACTAGAAGAAGACTCCACAGATGATAAATCAGAAAATGAAGAAAATTGTATACCTGTTCAAGATGGAGACACTGTTGAAGTGGAGAACTGCAGAAGCAAATGCATTGAAAGTACTGAGCCCCCAGAGTTGTTAGCACCTATGAATGGAAATGTGCTGGAGTTTTCAGGTCTGTCGGACACTGTGACGGAGGTAACACAGTCCAATGACACAATCTCACCTGCCCAGGATGTTACAAGTGACCAGCCCGTTACAGATGATGACCTTGGAGCTATTGACCCTAGACGTTCCAAAAGGCAGCGTGGGCCTCCTAACAAATTCCAGTATCATAAACTAGGAAATCCCCTAACACTAGTTATCCAGTCCTTACTGCAAGGGTTGAGTTCTGCACTTACCAGTTCCTTGGAAGAATCCACATCCATCAGTGATCAGTCCTTGAATATGTCTGGTGCTTTTCCTATAGTGGTGACAAGTCAACCCCAAGCATGCCCGAGGACGTGCCTGAATTCAGAGGGGGAAAGTGTAACCCAGGTTACCAGTGGACAGAGACAAAATGCACTTCAAATTAAACAACAGAGTTAAAGTATGAAAGATCATACTTTCAGATCAAATATAAGACTGCAAACAAATTAATTAATTATATAGAAATGGAGAAATATAAAATATTGAATGTTATAAATATGTCCAATAGCGTTATCTCCCTTTACATAAGCCTCCAATGAGATCGCATTTTGAATGACGTCATGGAAAATTCCGCTATCGCGGCACTTTTAGAGAGCAGCGCCTTCTAGAACTTTCTTTTCTCCGTGAACCTCTGACGCGAGCAGACGCTTGTTTTGCTCCGGGAGATTTGAAACTCCGAATTGAGTCGAGAGTTGACGTAAGAGTTGTATAAATGCCTCTAAATCATTTATATGATGACGATGTAGAAATAAGTTGCAGTAAAATGAGTTGAAGTGATATGATTGTTCACGTTATGTGTTGACCGCATGTCAATGACGCAATATTAGCGCTAGTTTAAAGCTAATATAGTGTGTGTATATATATCCCTAACGAAGGATTCAGAGAGAAGCAGTTTATGCTCGACTGACATTTTGAGAACGTGTATCATCTGGAACTTCCCTGGTTCTTCCGATGTACATGTAAACGAGTTCCTTGGTGAGTTAATATAGTTTCACTAATTTCAGTATTGTTCAAGAAGGTTCATTAAGGATCATATTAAGTGTGTTACATCAAATTATTGTTTATTTGTTGCAGTATTAATGGCAAATACAGCCAAGTGTAAAATGAGAGATGTAATTAGGCATTTATGTGAAATTAATGCCATGAAATGCAATGTGTGTGTGTTAAATAAGATGCTTACAAGCAAGTATGCAAAAAATTTATTTATTGCACAGACAATTTATTGCATACAGACAATTTATTGTACAGAGTCTTATAAATGGACATTATTTGCTGTTTTATGAGAAGTTGTGTATAATCTGAATTGATTTGTATATAGTGTCAAATGCTAATTGTTTTTTTTGGGCCTTGTGTCTCCAAGGCCAGGTTTTGTGTTCTTCTGCTTTTGTTTCCATGTGAGTGCTGTGATGTCCAGCTGATGAGTGTGACCCATTCTGCATGTGAATCGAACGAAGTGTGAATCATTCCTGAATTGTGGATTGTCTCAGCTCTTCCTGTGTGCGTAACGGTGGGGTTGGACTGGCGAGCCGCCCATTTAACGAATCCTTTGATTTCCCTGTGAAAGAAAAAACTTGCTCATCTTTGAACGGTAGGATTAGAACCACACATCAAATTATTCTGTTCTATCCAGGGCAGAATAGGACGACTGAATTAAGTGCCTCACGAACTTTTGGACTGAGTCTACGAACTGATCTGTTCATTGAGAAACATCCAACTTTTGGATTTTCTGAGTATTTACATTCAAGAGTGAATGAAATTTTGTTTGTTTTGGTTTTCATTTTCTATTGTTTTCCTTACGCCTGTGTGAGGTTATATGGGTCCATGTTCAACTAATTGATTTATCATTACAATCTAACAACAAGGTAAATGAAAAGAAAATAACATAATTCAGTAAATTCAACCTTGTTCTTACCTCATCCTTTTGTTTTGAGTATTCACTGCTGCTGTATCATCTCTCTCCTCGGACGAACCTAATCTTTTGAGCCCACTGGTCCGTTTGTAAAGTTGACACAAAATTATCACGTGTACGGGTTACATGGACCTGAAGTAAATGTAGACTCAACATGGCCAGGTAAACTGAAATGCCTGCAGGCATAGCAAAAGGTAGAGTCTTCACTTATGGAGTATTCTAACCAGGGGTGGACTGGGACACTCACCCTTGAAGCTCCTGTTTCGGTCTCCTTGGAGTGTCTTGGGGAAATTGAGTTGAGGTTGTACTGGAGCTTCACCCCTGGACATGGAAATGTCTGTAAAACACCAAAGAATTCCATTAGTATCAGCTTTTAACATAAATGCTACCCACTTCCAATGACATTTTGTTGTTTTGTTGTTTTTTAAGTTTAAACATGCTATCATTAACATTTTACAGATTGAATATATATATATATATATATATATATATATACAGTGTTGGGGAAGCTACTCTGAAACTGTAGTTTGACAAGCTACAAGCTACTCGTAAGTTAAAGTAGTTAAACTACAGTCAAGCTACCCTTTTGGAAAAGTAGTTAGCTACACTACAAGTTACTATCAAAAAGTAGCTAGCTACATTGAAACTACTTTTGAATGTTCATTAGGCTACTTTTTTTTTTGAACAACGAATATTATAAATAACTGAATAAGTGTCTGAGGAATGTTTTAAGTAAAATATTTAGTGTTTAAAACAATGCAATACAATTATGATTTCAAAGAGTATTGTTTTATTACACAATTAACGTTAGTTGTTTCTCCATCCTCCAAATCTGCCGCCACGTCTTGCTCCATCATGGATAATATGGGTGTGTCAACCCACTTTGTACGTGAACCGTTAGCCGCAAGATGCGTGATTAAACAACAGGTGGCGGTAATGGCAAAAAATTAGTTTGTAATTTAACAAGAAGAAGAATATCCTTGCATCGCGCTGATTCGCGCAGGCTCGACAAAACGCAATGTAGCTTTTGCTCGCGCTACACCGCTACTTGCTGCAAAAAGTAGTTAGCTACTGGAAAAGCTACACTGTTTAAAAAGCAACTGAGCTACTGCCAAGCTACTGAAAAATGTAGTTAAGTTAGTAGCGTCGCTACTTGTAGTTAACTACTCCCCAACACTGTATATATATATATATATATATATATGGCCAGCCTTAAAATTATTTTTGTTTGCCATAACCTGATCAACCCTGTCCCATTCTTCAGCTACTGATAACCATGTACCTGGAGGGCAGACTTGTTTATCATGTGTGCCTGCTGCTTCATTCAGTTTTATTTGTTCTCTTCTCCCAGAATCACTCTCCTTCTCCTGCTCTGTCTCTGACAACTCATCTTCTGAACATTCACTGGCTCCTTTCCTTTCTGCACCTGCTCTGCTTTCTCCACTAGAAAAAAAAAAAAAGCATGGATTTTCCTGTCTCCCCCTGAGGCACTTATCCTTTTCATTGTATCATCTTTAAAGAAAAGTTTTACATAACATTAACTATAGACTGCTTTTATTTCAATTTCAAGTACTAAACTAACGACAGTCTGTTATCTATGACTTAGGGCTAAGCTACACCAGGCACGTAACTTAAGTAATTATAATAATAATAATAATAATAATAATAATAATGCGTTACATTTATATAGCGCTTTTTCTGAGACCTCAAAGCACTTTACATAGAATGGGGAATCTCCTCAACCACCACCAATGTGCAGCATCCACTTGGATGATGCGATGGCAGCCATATTGCGCCAGAACGCCCACCACACACCAGCTTACTGGTGGAGAGGAGACAGAGCGATGAAGCCAATCAGTATATGAGGATGATTAGGAGGCCATGATAGACCGAGGCCAAGGGGCAAATTTGGCCAGGATGCCGGGGTTACACCTAGCCTGGATGCCAGCCGAACTTAGCCCCGCCCACACAATTTTTAGGTCGGGAAGTTCGGTCTGGACTCGCTCCGTTGAGGAGCTATTATGCCCGAACAAAAATTGTTCGGACCAATCAAATTGTCAGGGCGGGCTTTATACGATGATGGACAGATGAGCAACGTAACGTAATCATCCACGTCACCAACGAGCGCTTGGGTTGAATTCGTTTACAACAAAGATGACTGCCGCTGGAGAATTGTTATTTCACGAGTTCACACTTACAAATAAGTCAGATAGAATAAATGCATATTTGGCGTGCTGTCCGAGGAGAGGTTCCGGGCTCGGTATTCGGCCCGAACCCAAAGTACTCCCCCCGTATTCCAGGCTGTGGAAGAACAAGCCGAGAGTGAGTGGAGGGATGCTGAAAACTGTCAAGGAATGTTAGGTGAGTTGACAGAGTGAATAAATATATGCTTCCTCTCATGCTGATAGTGTAGAACATAGACGGTCATTGTTTGATGACAAGTTGATTGGATTGATTATTTGAACGTGCTCCTCTCGAACTTTGTTTATAAAACATTATGTGTAGATTCCGCCATCGCGTCTGTTATAGAAGATATCGACAGCGGATTCATTTTAAAAGAGGAACAGAGAACCGCGATCAAGGCATTTGTAGATCGGAAACATGAATGAAAAACATACGTCACTTACTCCTTACTCTCCTTACACTTACTCACGTTGCTCTGATTGGTTGTAGGCAGAGTCGTTGACTATCCAATTGAGTGCAGAGGCATTTTCCTTCCTGGTTCGTTTGAAACACGCCCCATAATCAAAACTCAATGGAACAGTATCAGACTCACATTCTGACTAGAATCTGAGTATGACGACGTCAGGCTAGGTTACACCCCTACTCTATTTCGAAGGACATCCTGGGATTTTCAACGACCACAGAGAGTCAGGACCTCGGTTTAACGTCTCATCCGAAGGACGGTGCTCTTTTGGCAGTATAGTGTCTCCGTCACTATACTGGGGCATTAGGACCCACACAGACCACAGGGTGAGCGCCCCCTGCTGGCCTCACTAACACCTCTTCCAGCAGCAACCTGGTTTTCCCAGGAGGTCTCCCATCCGGGTACTAACCAGGCTCAGCCCTGCTTAGCTTCAGTGGGCAACCAGTCTTTGGGCTACAGGGTGATCTGGCTGCTGGCAAGTGTTCTGTTCGCTTTGCGTCTGCTGCAACAATTAGCTTCCACTATAATCAATGGAAGTAGATAGGCTACACCAGACGTGATAGCGGCGCGTACGTTCAAAAACAATAGACCATTCGTCTAAAATGGATTTTACGCGTCGCGAACGGAACGCTTCAGTTACGTGCCTGGTGTAGCTTACCCCTAAGTGACACATTGGAATTGACTTAAGCTAACTAGCTAGCGCTAGCTCGCTAGCCAGAGATAATCATACAAGTTTGCAAAAATAACAGCAGCAGCCCAACTCAACTCACTCTGCCACCCTTCCTCTATGTCGACACATTCTTACACATTAAACTGAGTGAGAAGATAACTATATGATCTTATCATTTCAATTATGCTTTCAAGTATCACCAACTTCACCTGTTAGTTACAGTGGTATCCAGTGGTTAGCTGCTAGTCTCCATTAAGCGCTGTCAGAATGCAGGCACGTAATGTCTTGCACTGTTGATGGGGGCGTGACCCAACATGTTGCTAATATGGGGCTTGTAGCGTAAGTGACAAATGGCTTGATTAAAAAAAAAAATAATGCATACATTTCAGCTTCCTTTAGACCGTTTCTGTTCAGGAGGGGTTTTTTTTAATTAAATTTATTTTCCCCCTCCTCAGACTGGGGGTGGGGCCGTGAGGTTGGGGGGGCCGGCAGGGAGGCCGAGCCTTGACCAGTGGTCAATCACGTAGCTCCGCCCCTGGTGGCGTAATAATCTGTTTTGGTTATGCAATTATAATGCAATGCCATGTTTTGTAGTTTTTACTCGTATTTGTAGTTCCTCCTCCAAAACGCAATGGGTTGTGGACAATATTAGCCTTTAGAGTGTGCACGGATCCACACTTCGAAAATCTTCGAAAATCCACCGGTTGGATAGTATGAACATTGAGACGCAGGTTGGGTTGGTTGCCGGTTTGGGTTGGTTCCTGGGTTGATCCTTAATTTCAGGATTTATAATAAGATTTGTATATAGTTTAAATCAATTATAACGTGTAGTTGCCAGTAGAATTGACCAATGAGAGAAGACTGAGAAACTCCGCCCTGCTGAGTCTGTAGAAGCAGCGCAATCTAACGAAGCAACCGAGAAAAGAGCAATAAGCTTATAGCACGTATTCTCTAAAAAGAAGGAAATAGGTGTAAACTGTTGATTTTGTCTAAAAACGGTTTGGATTTCATGAAGAGAGATATTGTTCGATTGCTGTTTATTTTGAAATAAGCACAAGACAATTGTGAATACAAATGTTTATTTTATTGAAGAGGAATAACCCCTTGAGATGAACCATCTCGTTTTCGAGGGGGTCCTCGAGTCCAGGTACAGAAATTTACCTTGACCTTACAGCGGCAGTCAAAAAAAAAAAAGAGAGAAGGAAAAACAAACAAACAAACAAACAACAACAACAAAAAACAACAACTTACTTTACAATAATGGTAAGTGCAGAAATATATAATACATAACTCCTACAAACAAGACATTCACTCATACAAGACTCTCCAAAGGTTGCTCACTCATCCCTCAACAGAGTAAACACATGTAATATGTATGTACTGAAACACACATCTAGACACCAGTAAACACGTATGCACACATAAATGTTAAGGATTAATGCATTTATCCTTTTTTTTTTTTTAGCAAAAAAAAAAAAAACAACAACAAACAACAAAAAACAACAACTTATTGAAACTGTATGTGTTATTTGTATGTGATTGTCCAATGTAAAAGTTTAATCGTTTAACGTTAGTTAATATTTTTAATCTTACAGTTCAAACTACAATCCGGCCTCTAGTTCATAAACGCCAGAGAACTGGCCCCCGACTGAGCCTGGGTTCTCCCAAGGTTTTTTTTTTTCTCCATTGGGTCACCTGATGGAGTTTTAGGACACCATTAGGTCACTTGATGGAGTTTTTCGGTTCCTTGCCACTGTTGCCTTTGGCTTGCTCAGTTGGGGATATTTTGGGGATATTTAATTTGATTTTATCAATAAATTCCACTAGAAACAAACCTTGTTGTATTATTTTAATTTAATACTGTGAAGCTCCTTTGATACAATCTGGATTGTGAAAAGCGCTATACAAATATAATTGACTTGACTTGACTTAATTAGTCTCACAACGTGGCTTTGATGTGATACACGCGAGCCTGAAAAAGAGAGAAGTTCATTTAAAAGTATTGTAAATATGTTATTATGCGAATATTGATTGTAATATAAGGAATTTACTTACCTTAGGGATATTGAACACAGATAAATATATATATTGTGTTGCGATCTCTGGCTTTTTAATAGGTCAGGTTTCTTGGGATCTTCCAATGTTTCTCCATGGCGCTGAAAAACCTAAAGATGTCCGAGTTCCCCGTGCAACTGATACTCATCTGCGTTTGAGGGGCGGGGCTTACCGATAGGTCAATGATGACTTCCGGTCCAACGGCTGTCGTTTGTCGTGTGCAGTGGAAAGGCGGCTTCACTCCCGAAACTGTGATGATTGACACAGTGGTAACCATAGCAACGTTTTACTGTAAGGCCCTTGGTCCACTAAAGTGTTTTTAGTTTAAAGTGTTTCACTAAAATGCTAGGTGCTGAAAATGCCTAGCTATGGGCGCTTGAGAGCATTTTGGCAGCGCATTTTTTTTATTTGACACACTTTGCTTGTTATGATACTGAATATCCGCGAAAGTGTTACTAGTACCTCATTTCACACATATTTTGTTTCTGTGTTGATTATATATTAAAATGTCGATACAATGTAACGTGTTTTCTCTGGCTCTTGTTTTTAATGATTTTGTTCCATTATTATGCTTGTTGTCATCTGTTGACATTGTACAAGCAGAATGTGGTGGTTGGTCGGTGTGGTATTAGTCCCACCCTTCCTCCACTGTGATTGGAGGGTTGGGTAAAAAGTGACAGTGATGAGCGCTGCGTTTTACCCAAAGTTGAACATTCTTCAACTCTCGGCGACCTGTAAAAAATTCAGAGTGCTCAGCGCTTCAGCATGAAAAAAACGCTCAACACCTCGTTACGCTCATGGCATTTTAAGAACGTGATGCTTCTTTAAAAAAAATTGTGATTGTCACTACCTGCTTTTTTCAGCAGTTAATTTGGTTGTGGAATGCAGTTGTCACTCCTGTAAATTACTGAACTGTGTGTGTACAGAACAGGATTAGGCACTAAAAGGTGAATTGACAACCGAATTTAGCTGCAGTGTAGCCTACATAGCCATATACTGTTAAGTCAGTTTCAGTAGATATGTTTTTATTTCAGCTTATTTTAAGACTTTTTACAATGGACAGATTTAAAGTCTCTTTATTGTTTTCAAGAATTTTTTTTTTGTTTTTTAACCATTTATTTATATTTATTTTATTTTTACTCTCTCCTGGCAGAGAGATCTGTACCCAGGTAATGTTCAATAAGTAGCCAATAGTCATTGCTCTTTGTTCAGTTTTGGTACAGTGTGTAAATGTAGGTAGATGAACATTCCGCAAAAGCAATAAACCTCATCATCACATATTAGATAATTAACATAATGTAATGATTTAGATGCATGTAAATCAACATTTGACAGTACAGCTTTCACCAACAAAATGTATGGTTTTAAGTGATCTTTGACATTATAAATCCTAGGCACTTTTGAGTTTCAATGTCACCGCATTTCTTGTTGGGAAACTATATGGAAATCATTTGTTGTCTTTCATCACCTGAAGCAAGTGTAATTTCCTTTAACAGGACTCCATGATGCGCCTGATGGAACCAATTTTCATTGTGCCTAGACCCATATTATTAAAGCTGTTGTACTCCCCTGGCCTGATGTATATCATTCTGCCTTCAAAATTGGGCTGTTCATACAGCAGCCAGTGGCCATGTGTGACATTGCAGGACTGGCAGTCAGACATGTGAAAGCGTTCCTGGATTGACTCACAGTCATCCATCAGCTCATACTTTTGTCCGACAAAGTTCTCCCTTTCAAAGATTCTCATTCTAAACGTTCCTTTATGCTGCAATGACAAAATTATTATGTCTTATTTAGTAATTCAAATAATAACATCAATTTATATTAAAAAAAACACTGTTTAGAATTACCATAGGGATCATTCTGCAAGATCTGATGCAGTCGCTCGTGCTCATACCCATGATCCTCTGGTTATCAGGATATTCTCCTCTTCTCACCAGCATTTGGTGGCTCATGAAGTTGGAGCGTTCATAGACCATGAAGCAGCCGCTTTCCACCCTACAGGAGCAGCAGTGGCTCAGGTATGAGGTCAAATCAGGGCAGTCACCACTGATCTCATGGTTACGACCATGGAAGTTTATGTCCTCATAGAATATTATCTGGAAAGCATTGCAACAAAAAAAAGCAGGCTTACAATAGAATGTTACTCTTTGTTCTTTACTTTGTTTGTAAATCCATTTGAAAATACTATGTTCTTGTGTTCATCCATTAACAGCTGACTTTGTCAAATCAATGTAGATCTGATTTGGATCTTGGATTTGATCTGGTCTTTGTATTAAACCCATTCAAAACAACCAATAACATTTGTTTTCAACATAGAAAGCCCCTACCTTTCCCATGATTTTGTATTTGTTTCAATGGTGTCAGTGTTTTACTGTGTTGCTTTTATACTCAACTTGATTGCTAAAAATCTATAGACCATTGTTTGAACTTCTTACTCAGCAATCCTATTTTTTTTAAACAGTTTACAATTAGTTACCAGAACTGTTTGCTCCTGTACCAGCTGTGGCTTTTCTGGTTGTAGGTGCCCTTACGAAAAAGTTTATTCAAGTGTGCTATTAGTATACTTATTTTAAACTAAAAAATAAGAAAGTATACTTTCAGTCTACTTTTTATGTACTTCTCAGAAATATACTTCAAATTCCACTTAAGTATACTTGACTTATACTGACAGAAAAGTTTAAGTATATTTGGCCTATACTTGTTGATCGAGATATACTTAAAAGTATAATTAAGTATTCCACGTATTCTTGGCTTGTACTTGTGTTTACTATTTTGATTGAGTAGCTTTGTCACAAGTTAAGCTTGGTGACAGGACATGAATTACATGGACTTGATACACATGCACACATCACTATCTGATTGTGCCGGCATTTACCATCTTTTAAGATCAGAATGATGTTGTAATGTGTTTCCCCCATTTGGAATGAATCTGATATACGTTTTGTTTTCTGTTTAACTCAATGATTAATTTTCTTTAATAACTTCACAACCAGGTATAATTGCAATCAGAATTACCTTTTATTTCTTGAAAGAATTACCCCCAAAACTTTGTTTTGGCTGTTGGCCTACTGGTCTCATCCCATGCTGCACCATCAAACAGTCCGTTTGATTCAAACATGTTTTTGTAGCATTAGCATTGCCTAATTGGACTGAACCATTGGTAATTTTGTATGGGGGTGGGGGAATATCTGGTAAACAATTTTTCCCTTTTCATTTCCTTTTTTTTTGGTTTAGTGTGTTGGTGGTTAAGTACCCATGGGTTTACACAGTGTTATTTGTGAATATGTTTAGTGTTTTATTATTTTTATTTTTTTGGTGTATAATGTGTTGTATGTGTATTCCCTGCTTGTTCATTTGGAATAGGCTGAGGGTGGAGTTAGCCCTTATAAATAGGGAACTATAGAGACTATCAGGCAGTCTTGGTCTGTTTAAGGCTGGAGGTGTGATGCTGTTGCGAATTGGACCGAATTATTTGGTGTAGCCTTTTTGCACATTGTTGCAGTTTTTGTTTTGTCCTGTTTGTACCTTTCAATGTAAATATTATTATTTTTCTCTCATTATAATAAACCACCGTTTGGAGATCCACTGAACCTCTGCCCGCTTGTTCAAATTATTCTCCCTGACCACTGGGCTATCTCTTACAGTTGGTGTCAGAAGTGGGATAACCCTGGTCATAAACAAGCTGGATTATTTTTGCTCATTGAGATGCCACCAAAGCTGAGGGGTCAGCCTGAGGAGGGCAATGAGCAAGATCTGGGACAAGGTGCAAGTGGAGGTTCGTCTGCTGCTGAAGTTACTTCATCTGGAGGAGAAGCAGCCATCACCAGTCTTTCTAAGATGTTCCAGAGCTTTATGGAATATCAGCGAGATCGTGATGACAGGCAAGAGAGAGAAACGGCCCGTCGGGAACAACAATACAAGGTCCTCCAGCATCAGGTCAGCCAGATACAGCTTGACTTTGAACACACCAGGGCTGGTGTGTCTACTTCGGGTAAATCAGCTCGAGTAATGGACCAAGAGCTACGTATGACAAGGCTGGAAGACAACGACGACATTGAGCAGTACCTCACAACCTTTGAACGACTCGCAGAAGTCGTAAAATGGCCAAAGGAGGACTGGGCTATACGCCTTATCCCGCTGTTGACTGGTAAAGCACGGGGTGCTTTTGTCTCTATGGATCCAATATTGACGCAGGATTATAATGCGGTCAAACAGGCAATCTTGTCAAAATATGAAATCAACTCTGAAACCTATAGACTGAGATTCCGAGGGCGTGAGACTCCAGTAGAGGAAACTCCCAGAGAACTTTATGTACGCCTCAAGGATCTGTTCTGCAAATGGGTAGAGTTTGACAGCTGCGACAAGGAGGACATTATGGAGACTTTGGTGTTAGAGCAATACTTGCGAGTGCTCTACCCGGAAATAAGGACTTGGGTCAAAGAAAGGAATCCCTTCACTGCTAAAGAAGCTGCTACACATGTGGAGGCCTACATTGCAGCACGAAAAGGCCCTGGCAACTATCGATATGCAGGCATGATACATCCTGGCAGGGGTAAGTCTGAAGGAACTGGGGCTGGTTTAAACTCTTATACCACTAGTCCAGCCAAGATCCTGAAGCCCATCCACAATAAGACTTATACTGCTAAGGCCCCACAAGGAGGACAACATTCTGACAGGACCGATGTTGTGTGTTTTAATTGTGGAGAACGTGGTCATACTAGCCCTTTTTGCCCCTTGAAAAAGCCCAAAACCACCAGTCTTTGTTGGGTGCCCCGTCCTAATCATTCCCCCACCCATGCCCACAACCCAGAGCCCACTATAACCGTCTTGCTTAATGGTAAACCACTCACTGCCCTAATAGACACAGGTTGCTCCCGTACGCTGGTACAGTCTCAGTACATCCCTAGAGATATGTGGAATGAGGAGGAAACCGTCTCCATTGTCTGTGTACATGGAGATAGAACAGAGTTACCCACAGCAGATGTATATATTGAAATACACAACCAGCCTTATCTGATGGGTGTGGGGGTAGCCACCAATCTCCCCTTCCCCATTTTGTTGGGTACTGATGTCCCTATTTTGTCAGATCTAGTGCAGAGCAGCACTTGGTGTGGGGTAGTTACAAGGGCCCAAACCCAGCATAAAAGGCAGGAGACAGAGATTAATGTTTTGAATGAGATGCCTTTTTCAACTGCTGACATAGAGGCAGAGCTTAAGCCCACTGATGAAGAGAGGTTAGCGAGGCGTAGGGAGGAGGTGAAGGGACTTATTGACAACGCTGACCATGTTGATCTAGATTTAGGGGAACCTGAACTAACCGAGTCTGATGTAACTATACCCAACAACTTAGCTGAGTTACAAAAGGAAGACCCCTCTCTGGTGGAGTTCTTTAAGCAAACTGAAAAGGGTTGTCTCTTGCATGGCCTGGGAGAAACCTATGTTCTCAAGGCGGGCCTTCTCTATAGGAAGAGTAGGGAGGAAGGAACTCAGTTGGTTGTACCTAAAGCATACAGGAAGGAGGTGCTTGAGCTCGGACATACGATTCCCTGGTCTGGTCATTTAGGTTTCATGAAGACCCTTATGAGAGTTTCTAAGAGGTTTTACTGGCCTAAGATGTATACTGAAGTGAAAGAGTACTGTAAGTCTTGCCCCGAGTGTCAGCTCACAACTAGTTATAAACCTCCCTATGCACCGCTGCACCCATTACCTGTCATTGATATGCCTTTTGAGCGTATTGGAGTAGATGTGATAGGTCCACTAGAAAGGAGCCAGTCAGGGAACAGGTTCATTCTTGTTATCTGTGACTATGCCACTAGGTATCCCGAGGCTTATCCTCTCAGAGAAGTCACTGCTAAGCAGGTAGCAACTGCACTTCTCAGGTTCTTCACTCAAGTAGGCATACCTAAGGAGGTCCTAACAGATCAAGGACCAAATTTCATGAGTCGCACCCTACACCAGGTTTATCAACTCTTAGGAATTAAGAGAGTAAGAACTACCCCTTATCATCCTCAGACAGATGGCTTGGTTGAAAGGTTCAACAAAACTCTAAAAAATATGCTGAAAAAGTTTGTTTCAGAGACTGGAAAAGATTGGGACAAGTGGTTGCCATACCTGTTGTTTGCGTATCGGGAGGTACCCCAAGCATCAACAGGATTCTCTCCCTTTGAACTCCTCTATGCTCACCCAGTCAGAGGTCCTCTTGATGTTTTAAGAGAGTCCTGGGAAGCATCAGCAAAGCCAGGTCAAATAAACATTATTTCTTATGTCCTAAAGATGAGAGAACAGTTGGAGAAAACTACAGCTATGGCTCGAAAAAACCTTCTTCAGAACCAAGCACGTCAAAAGGAATGGTATGATCAAACAGCCAGAACCCGCAGCTTTGAAGAAGGAGATGAGGTGTTGTTACTTCTGCCTACTTCAGAAAACAAGCTACTGGCCAAGTGGCAGGGCCCTTACCGGGTCCAACGGAAGGTAGGCCCAGTCACTTATGAAGTTTACATTCCATCGAGAAGTAAGCCATTGCAGACATTTCATGTTAATCTACTGAAAAGATGGCATGTGCGACCTCCATCCTCTGTTTCTCCAACTAGCACCAGTGAATCAAGCCCAGAGAAAACCTTGTTCATTCGAGCAGTGGAGGACGAAGAGGAGGTAGAGGAACAATACTTCCCTCTTCCTCGCCAATCTGCTCAACTAGATTTGGGCCAACTGTCCGAACATGGGAAAAAGCAATTACTGGACCTGATACCACCGGGTCTATTCAAAGAGACACCTGGTCTGACCAAAATGGTATCACACCACATTACCCTGCACAATGCTAAACCCATTCGCCAACCTGTTTACAGAATACCAGAACGACTCTTGCCTGTCTTTAAAGAGGAGTTAGAATCCATGCAGAATCTGGGGGTCATAGAGCCATCTGCCAGTGAGTGGAGTAGTCCAGTCATCTTGGTGCCCAAGAAGGATGGCAGCCTTCGTTTCTGCTTGGACTTTCGGAAGGTAAACAGTGTCAGTAAATTTGACTCCTATCCCATGCCCAGGGTAGATGATCTTGTGGAACGACTGGGACGAGCTAAGTACATCAGCACCCTAGACCTGTGTAAAGGCTATTGGCAGGTTCCGTTGACCCCAGAGAGTCAGGAAGTGACAGCCTTCCGAACACCATTTGGGCACTTCCATTTCCGGGTATTGCCTTTTGGCATCCATGGGGCACCATCCACCTTTCAACGAATGATGGATCAGCTCCTACGAGGTACAGAAGGATATGGAGCGGCTTATCTAGATGACATTGTCGTCTATAGCAAGTCATGGGAAGAACATCTGCTTCATCTGAAAGATGTTCTAGGGAGGATTAAAAGTGCAGGACTCACCCTTCGCCCTGATAAGTGTTTTTTGGCCAAGCAAGAAACACAATATCTGGGATTCGTTCTGGGTCATGGAATGATTCGGCCTCAAGTCAGCAAAATTGAGGCTATTAAGTCTGCTGGAAGACCACAGACGAAGAAACAAGTGCGGTCCTTCCTTGGACTCAGTGGATGGTATAGACGGTTTATACCAAACTTTTCTGCACAAGCTGCTGCACTGACCAGTCTCACCAAAAAGGACAAACCAAACAAGGTGGTGTGGACTGATGAATGTGAACTTGCCTTTCAGGGCTTAAAAGACACTCTATGCAAGGAGCCAATACTGCAGAGTCCTGATTTTGAACAGGAGTTTACTGTGCAAACCGATGCTTCTGAGCACGGCATTGGAGCCGTTTTGTTACAGGGGCAGTCAGGACAATTAAGACCGGTGGCTTATATTAGTAGGAAGCTCCTTCCCCGTGAGTCTAGGTACTCTACGGTAGAGAAGGAGTGTTTGGCTATTAAATGGGCCCTGGACTCCCTACGTTATTATTTGCTGGGCCGAAAATTTAGACTGGAAACTGATCATCGGGCCCTGTCCTGGTTGGGGCAAATGAGAGACACTAATTCCAGGATTACAAGGTGGTTTTTAGCTATTCAACCATTTGATTTTGAAGTCCTTTATAGATCAGGCACCCAAAACTGTACTGCGGACTATCTTTCACGGACACCTCACGAGGTGTCTGGAGAAGGGGGGGAAAATGTCACAAGTTAAGCTTGGTGACAGGACATGAATTACATGGACTTGATACACATGCACACATCACTATCTGATTGTGCCGGCATTTACCATCTTTTAAGATCAGAATGATGTTGTAATGTGTTTCCCCCATTTGGAATGAATCTGATATACGTTTTGTTTTCTGTTTAACTCAATGATTAATTTTCTTTAATAACTTCACAACCAGGTATAATTGCAATCAGAATTACCTTTTATTTCTTGAAAGAATTACCCCCAAAACTTTGTTTTGGCTGTTGGCCTACTGGTCTCATCCCATGCTGCACCATCAAACAGTCCGTTTGATTCAAACATGTTTTTGTAGCATTAGCATTGCCTAATTGGACTGAACCATTGGTAATTTTGTATGGGGGTGGGGGAATATCTGGTAAACAATTTTTCCCTTTTCATTTCCTTTTTTTTTGGTTTAGTGTGTTGGTGGTTAAGTACCCATGGGTTTACACAGTGTTATTTGTGAATATGTTTAGTGTTTTATTATTTTTATTTTTTTGGTGTATAATGTGTTGTATGTGTATTCCCTGCTTGTTCATTTGGAATAGGCTGAGGGTGGAGTTAGCCCTTATAAATAGGGAACTATAGAGACTATCAGGCAGTCTTGGTCTGTTTAAGGCTGGAGGTGTGATGCTGTTGCGAATTGGACCGAATTATTTGGTGTAGCCTTTTTGCACATTGTTGCAGTTTTTGTTTTGTCCTGTTTGTACCTTTCAATGTAAATATTATTATTTTTCTCTCATTATAATAAACCACCGTTTGGAGATCCACTGAACCTCTGCCCGCTTGTTCAAATTATTCTCCCTGACCACTGGGCTATCTCTTACAGTTGGTGTCAGAAGTGGGATAACCCTGGTCATAAACAAGCTGGATTATTTTTGCTCATTGAGATGCCACCAAAGCTGAGGGGTCAGCCTGAGGAGGGCAATGAGCAAGATCTGGGACAAGGTGCAAGTGGAGGTTCGTCTGCTGCTGAAGTTACTTCATCTGGAGGAGAAGCAGCCATCACCAGTCTTTCTAAGATGTTCCAGAGCTTTATGGAATATCAGCGAGATCGTGATGACAGGCAAGAGAGAGAAACGGCCCGTCGGGAACAACAATACAAGGTCCTCCAGCATCAGGTCAGCCAGATACAGCTTGACTTTGAACACACCAGGGCTGGTGTGTCTACTTCGGGTAAATCAGCTCGAGTAATGGACCAAGAGCTACGTATGACAAGGCTGGAAGACAACGACGACATTGAGCAGTACCTCACAACCTTTGAACGACTCGCAGAAGTCGTAAAATGGCCAAAGGAGGACTGGGCTATACGCCTTATCCCGCTGTTGACTGGTAAAGCACGGGGTGCTTTTGTCTCTATGGATCCAATATTGACGCAGGATTATAATGCGGTCAAACAGGCAATCTTGTCAAAATATGAAATCAACTCTGAAACCTATAGACTGAGATTCCGAGGGCGTGAGACTCCAGTAGAGGAAACTCCCAGAGAACTTTATGTACGCCTCAAGGATCTGTTCTGCAAATGGGTAGAGTTTGACAGCTGCGACAAGGAGGACATTATGGAGACTTTGGTGTTAGAGCAATACTTGCGAGTGCTCTACCCGGAAATAAGGACTTGGGTCAAAGAAAGGAATCCCTTCACTGCTAAAGAAGCTGCTACACATGTGGAGGCCTACATTGCAGCACGAAAAGGCCCTGGCAACTATCGATATGCAGGCATGATACATCCTGGCAGGGGTAAGTCTGAAGGAACTGGGGCTGGTTTAAACTCTTATACCACTAGTCCAGCCAAGATCCTGAAGCCCATCCACAATAAGACTTATACTGCTAAGGCCCCACAAGGAGGACAACATTCTGACAGGACCGATGTTGTGTGTTTTAATTGTGGAGAACGTGGTCATACTAGCCCTTTTTGCCCCTTGAAAAAGCCCAAAACCACCAGTCTTTGTTGGGTGCCCCGTCCTAATCATTCCCCCACCCATGCCCACAACCCAGAGCCCACTATAACCGTCTTGCTTAATGGTAAACCACTCACTGCCCTAATAGACACAGGTTGCTCCCGTACGCTGGTACAGTCTCAGTACATCCCTAGAGATATGTGGAATGAGGAGGAAACCGTCTCCATTGTCTGTGTACATGGAGATAGAACAGAGTTACCCACAGCAGATGTATATATTGAAATACACAACCAGCCTTATCTGATGGGTGTGGGGGTAGCCACCAATCTCCCCTTCCCCATTTTGTTGGGTACTGATGTCCCTATTTTGTCAGATCTAGTGCAGAGCAGCACTTGGTGTGGGGTAGTTACAAGGGCCCAAACCCAGCATAAAAGGCAGGAGACAGAGATTAATGTTTTGAATGAGATGCCTTTTTCAACTGCTGACATAGAGGCAGAGCTTAAGCCCACTGATGAAGAGAGGTTAGCGAGGCGTAGGGAGGAGGTGAAGGGACTTATTGACAACGCTGACCATGTTGATCTAGATTTAGGGGAACCTGAACTAACCGAGTCTGATGTAACTATACCCAACAACTTAGCTGAGTTACAAAAGGAAGACCCCTCTCTGGTGGAGTTCTTTAAGCAAACTGAAAAGGGTTGTCTCTTGCATGGCCTGGGAGAAACCTATGTTCTCAAGGCGGGCCTTCTCTATAGGAAGAGTAGGGAGGAAGGAACTCAGTTGGTTGTACCTAAAGCATACAGGAAGGAGGTGCTTGAGCTCGGACATACGATTCCCTGGTCTGGTCATTTAGGTTTCATGAAGACCCTTATGAGAGTTTCTAAGAGGTTTTACTGGCCTAAGATGTATACTGAAGTGAAAGAGTACTGTAAGTCTTGCCCCGAGTGTCAGCTCACAACTAGTTATAAACCTCCCTATGCACCGCTGCACCCATTACCTGTCATTGATATGCCTTTTGAGCGTATTGGAGTAGATGTGATAGGTCCACTAGAAAGGAGCCAGTCAGGGAACAGGTTCATTCTTGTTATCTGTGACTATGCCACTAGGTATCCCGAGGCTTATCCTCTCAGAGAAGTCACTGCTAAGCAGGTAGCAACTGCACTTCTCAGGTTCTTCACTCAAGTAGGCATACCTAAGGAGGTCCTAACAGATCAAGGACCAAATTTCATGAGTCGCACCCTACACCAGGTTTATCAACTCTTAGGAATTAAGAGAGTAAGAACTACCCCTTATCATCCTCAGACAGATGGCTTGGTTGAAAGGTTCAACAAAACTCTAAAAAATATGCTGAAAAAGTTTGTTTCAGAGACTGGAAAAGATTGGGACAAGTGGTTGCCATACCTGTTGTTTGCGTATCGGGAGGTACCCCAAGCATCAACAGGATTCTCTCCCTTTGAACTCCTCTATGCTCACCCAGTCAGAGGTCCTCTTGATGTTTTAAGAGAGTCCTGGGAAGCATCAGCAAAGCCAGGTCAAATAAACATTATTTCTTATGTCCTAAAGATGAGAGAACAGTTGGAGAAAACTACAGCTATGGCTCGAAAAAACCTTCTTCAGAACCAAGCACGTCAAAAGGAATGGTATGATCAAACAGCCAGAACCCGCAGCTTTGAAGAAGGAGATGAGGTGTTGTTACTTCTGCCTACTTCAGAAAACAAGCTACTGGCCAAGTGGCAGGGCCCTTACCGGGTCCAACGGAAGGTAGGCCCAGTCACTTATGAAGTTTACATTCCATCGAGAAGTAAGCCATTGCAGACATTTCATGTTAATCTACTGAAAAGATGGCATGTGCGACCTCCATCCTCTGTTTCTCCAACTAGCACCAGTGAATCAAGCCCAGAGAAAACCTTGTTCATTCGAGCAGTGGAGGACGAAGAGGAGGTAGAGGAACAATACTTCCCTCTTCCTCGCCAATCTGCTCAACTAGATTTGGGCCAACTGTCCGAACATGGGAAAAAGCAATTACTGGACCTGATACCACCGGGTCTATTCAAAGAGACACCTGGTCTGACCAAAATGGTATCACACCACATTACCCTGCACAATGCTAAACCCATTCGCCAACCTGTTTACAGAATACCAGAACGACTCTTGCCTGTCTTTAAAGAGGAGTTAGAATCCATGCAGAATCTGGGGGTCATAGAGCCATCTGCCAGTGAGTGGAGTAGTCCAGTCATCTTGGTGCCCAAGAAGGATGGCAGCCTTCGTTTCTGCTTGGACTTTCGGAAGGTAAACAGTGTCAGTAAATTTGACTCCTATCCCATGCCCAGGGTAGATGATCTTGTGGAACGACTGGGACGAGCTAAGTACATCAGCACCCTAGACCTGTGTAAAGGCTATTGGCAGGTTCCGTTGACCCCAGAGAGTCAGGAAGTGACAGCCTTCCGAACACCATTTGGGCACTTCCATTTCCGGGTATTGCCTTTTGGCATCCATGGGGCACCATCCACCTTTCAACGAATGATGGATCAGCTCCTACGAGGTACAGAAGGATATGGAGCGGCTTATCTAGATGACATTGTCGTCTATAGCAAGTCATGGGAAGAACATCTGCTTCATCTGAAAGATGTTCTAGGGAGGATTAAAAGTGCAGGACTCACCCTTCGCCCTGATAAGTGTTTTTTGGCCAAGCAAGAAACACAATATCTGGGATTCGTTCTGGGTCATGGAATGATTCGGCCTCAAGTCAGCAAAATTGAGGCTATTAAGTCTGCTGGAAGACCACAGACGAAGAAACAAGTGCGGTCCTTCCTTGGACTCAGTGGATGGTATAGACGGTTTATACCAAACTTTTCTGCACAAGCTGCTGCACTGACCAGTCTCACCAAAAAGGACAAACCAAACAAGGTGGTGTGGACTGATGAATGTGAACTTGCCTTTCAGGGCTTAAAAGACACTCTATGCAAGGAGCCAATACTGCAGAGTCCTGATTTTGAACAGGAGTTTACTGTGCAAACCGATGCTTCTGAGCACGGCATTGGAGCCGTTTTGTTACAGGGGCAGTCAGGACAATTAAGACCGGTGGCTTATATTAGTAGGAAGCTCCTTCCCCGTGAGTCTAGGTACTCTACGGTAGAGAAGGAGTGTTTGGCTATTAAATGGGCCCTGGACTCCCTACGTTATTATTTGCTGGGCCGAAAATTTAGACTGGAAACTGATCATCGGGCCCTGTCCTGGTTGGGGCAAATGAGAGACACTAATTCCAGGATTACAAGGTGGTTTTTAGCTATTCAACCATTTGATTTTGAAGTCCTTTATAGATCAGGCACCCAAAACTGTACTGCGGACTATCTTTCACGGACACCTCACGAGGTGTCTGGAGAAGGGGGGGAAAATGTCACAAGTTAAGCTTGGTGACAGGACATGAATTACATGGACTTGATACACATGCACACATCACTATCTGATTGTGCCGGCATTTACCATCTTTTAAGATCAGAATGATGTTGTAATGTGTTTCCCCCATTTGGAATGAATCTGATATACGTTTTGTTTTCTGTTTAACTCAATGATTAATTTTCTTTAATAACTTCACAACCAGGTATAATTGCAATCAGAATTACCTTTTATTTCTTGAAAGAATTACCCCCAAAACTTTGTTTTGGCTGTTGGCCTACTGGTCTCATCCCATGCTGCACCATCAAACAGTCCGTTTGATTCAAACATGTTTTTGTAGCATTAGCATTGCCTAATTGGACTGAACCATTGGTAATTTTGTATGGGGGTGGGGGAATATCTGGTAAACAATTTTTCCCTTTTCATTTCCTTTTTTTTTGGTTTAGTGTGTTGGTGGTTAAGTACCCATGGGTTTACACAGTGTTATTTGTGAATATGTTTAGTGTTTTATTATTTTTATTTTTTTGGTGTATAATGTGTTGTATGTGTATTCCCTGCTTGTTCATTTGGAATAGGCTGAGGGTGGAGTTAGCCCTTATAAATAGGGAACTATAGAGACTATCAGGCAGTCTTGGTCTGTTTAAGGCTGGAGGTGTGATGCTGTTGCGAATTGGACCGAATTATTTGGTGTAGCCTTTTTGCACATTGTTGCAGTTTTTGTTTTGTCCTGTTTGTACCTTTCAATGTAAATATTATTATTTTTCTCTCATTATAATAAACCACCGTTTGGAGATCCACTGAACCTCTGCCCGCTTGTTCAAATTATTCTCCCTGACCACTGGGCTATCTCTTACAGTTGGTGTCAGAAGTGGGATAACCCTGGTCATAAACAAGCTGGATTATTTTTGCTCATTGAGATGCCACCAAAGCTGAGGGGTCAGCCTGAGGAGGGCAATGAGCAAGATCTGGGACAAGGTGCAAGTGGAGGTTCGTCTGCTGCTGAAGTTACTTCATCTGGAGGAGAAGCAGCCATCACCAGTCTTTCTAAGATGTTCCAGAGCTTTATGGAATATCAGCGAGATCGTGATGACAGGCAAGAGAGAGAAACGGCCCGTCGGGAACAACAATACAAGGTCCTCCAGCATCAGGTCAGCCAGATACAGCTTGACTTTGAACACACCAGGGCTGGTGTGTCTACTTCGGGTAAATCAGCTCGAGTAATGGACCAAGAGCTACGTATGACAAGGCTGGAAGACAACGACGACATTGAGCAGTACCTCACAACCTTTGAACGACTCGCAGAAGTCGTAAAATGGCCAAAGGAGGACTGGGCTATACGCCTTATCCCGCTGTTGACTGGTAAAGCACGGGGTGCTTTTGTCTCTATGGATCCAATATTGACGCAGGATTATAATGCGGTCAAACAGGCAATCTTGTCAAAATATGAAATCAACTCTGAAACCTATAGACTGAGATTCCGAGGGCGTGAGACTCCAGTAGAGGAAACTCCCAGAGAACTTTATGTACGCCTCAAGGATCTGTTCTGCAAATGGGTAGAGTTTGACAGCTGCGACAAGGAGGACATTATGGAGACTTTGGTGTTAGAGCAATACTTGCGAGTGCTCTACCCGGAAATAAGGACTTGGGTCAAAGAAAGGAATCCCTTCACTGCTAAAGAAGCTGCTACACATGTGGAGGCCTACATTGCAGCACGAAAAGGCCCTGGCAACTATCGATATGCAGGCATGATACATCCTGGCAGGGGTAAGTCTGAAGGAACTGGGGCTGGTTTAAACTCTTATACCACTAGTCCAGCCAAGATCCTGAAGCCCATCCACAATAAGACTTATACTGCTAAGGCCCCACAAGGAGGACAACATTCTGACAGGACCGATGTTGTGTGTTTTAATTGTGGAGAACGTGGTCATACTAGCCCTTTTTGCCCCTTGAAAAAGCCCAAAACCACCAGTCTTTGTTGGGTGCCCCGTCCTAATCATTCCCCCACCCATGCCCACAACCCAGAGCCCACTATAACCGTCTTGCTTAATGGTAAACCACTCACTGCCCTAATAGACACAGGTTGCTCCCGTACGCTGGTACAGTCTCAGTACATCCCTAGAGATATGTGGAATGAGGAGGAAACCGTCTCCATTGTCTGTGTACATGGAGATAGAACAGAGTTACCCACAGCAGATGTATATATTGAAATACACAACCAGCCTTATCTGATGGGTGTGGGGGTAGCCACCAATCTCCCCTTCCCCATTTTGTTGGGTACTGATGTCCCTATTTTGTCAGATCTAGTGCAGAGCAGCACTTGGTGTGGGGTAGTTACAAGGGCCCAAACCCAGCATAAAAGGCAGGAGACAGAGATTAATGTTTTGAATGAGATGCCTTTTTCAACTGCTGACATAGAGGCAGAGCTTAAGCCCACTGATGAAGAGAGGTTAGCGAGGCGTAGGGAGGAGGTGAAGGGACTTATTGACAACGCTGACCATGTTGATCTAGATTTAGGGGAACCTGAACTAACCGAGTCTGATGTAACTATACCCAACAACTTAGCTGAGTTACAAAAGGAAGACCCCTCTCTGGTGGAGTTCTTTAAGCAAACTGAAAAGGGTTGTCTCTTGCATGGCCTGGGAGAAACCTATGTTCTCAAGGCGGGCCTTCTCTATAGGAAGAGTAGGGAGGAAGGAACTCAGTTGGTTGTACCTAAAGCATACAGGAAGGAGGTGCTTGAGCTCGGACATACGATTCCCTGGTCTGGTCATTTAGGTTTCATGAAGACCCTTATGAGAGTTTCTAAGAGGTTTTACTGGCCTAAGATGTATACTGAAGTGAAAGAGTACTGTAAGTCTTGCCCCGAGTGTCAGCTCACAACTAGTTATAAACCTCCCTATGCACCGCTGCACCCATTACCTGTCATTGATATGCCTTTTGAGCGTATTGGAGTAGATGTGATAGGTCCACTAGAAAGGAGCCAGTCAGGGAACAGGTTCATTCTTGTTATCTGTGACTATGCCACTAGGTATCCCGAGGCTTATCCTCTCAGAGAAGTCACTGCTAAGCAGGTAGCAACTGCACTTCTCAGGTTCTTCACTCAAGTAGGCATACCTAAGGAGGTCCTAACAGATCAAGGACCAAATTTCATGAGTCGCACCCTACACCAGGTTTATCAACTCTTAGGAATTAAGAGAGTAAGAACTACCCCTTATCATCCTCAGACAGATGGCTTGGTTGAAAGGTTCAACAAAACTCTAAAAAATATGCTGAAAAAGTTTGTTTCAGAGACTGGAAAAGATTGGGACAAGTGGTTGCCATACCTGTTGTTTGCGTATCGGGAGGTACCCCAAGCATCAACAGGATTCTCTCCCTTTGAACTCCTCTATGCTCACCCAGTCAGAGGTCCTCTTGATGTTTTAAGAGAGTCCTGGGAAGCATCAGCAAAGCCAGGTCAAATAAACATTATTTCTTATGTCCTAAAGATGAGAGAACAGTTGGAGAAAACTACAGCTATGGCTCGAAAAAACCTTCTTCAGAACCAAGCACGTCAAAAGGAATGGTATGATCAAACAGCCAGAACCCGCAGCTTTGAAGAAGGAGATGAGGTGTTGTTACTTCTGCCTACTTCAGAAAACAAGCTACTGGCCAAGTGGCAGGGCCCTTACCGGGTCCAACGGAAGGTAGGCCCAGTCACTTATGAAGTTTACATTCCATCGAGAAGTAAGCCATTGCAGACATTTCATGTTAATCTACTGAAAAGATGGCATGTGCGACCTCCATCCTCTGTTTCTCCAACTAGCACCAGTGAATCAAGCCCAGAGAAAACCTTGTTCATTCGAGCAGTGGAGGACGAAGAGGAGGTAGAGGAACAATACTTCCCTCTTCCTCGCCAATCTGCTCAACTAGATTTGGGCCAACTGTCCGAACATGGGAAAAAGCAATTACTGGACCTGATACCACCGGGTCTATTCAAAGAGACACCTGGTCTGACCAAAATGGTATCACACCACATTACCCTGCACAATGCTAAACCCATTCGCCAACCTGTTTACAGAATACCAGAACGACTCTTGCCTGTCTTTAAAGAGGAGTTAGAATCCATGCAGAATCTGGGGGTCATAGAGCCATCTGCCAGTGAGTGGAGTAGTCCAGTCATCTTGGTGCCCAAGAAGGATGGCAGCCTTCGTTTCTGCTTGGACTTTCGGAAGGTAAACAGTGTCAGTAAATTTGACTCCTATCCCATGCCCAGGGTAGATGATCTTGTGGAACGACTGGGACGAGCTAAGTACATCAGCACCCTAGACCTGTGTAAAGGCTATTGGCAGGTTCCGTTGACCCCAGAGAGTCAGGAAGTGACAGCCTTCCGAACACCATTTGGGCACTTCCATTTCCGGGTATTGCCTTTTGGCATCCATGGGGCACCATCCACCTTTCAACGAATGATGGATCAGCTCCTACGAGGTACAGAAGGATATGGAGCGGCTTATCTAGATGACATTGTCGTCTATAGCAAGTCATGGGAAGAACATCTGCTTCATCTGAAAGATGTTCTAGGGAGGATTAAAAGTGCAGGACTCACCCTTCGCCCTGATAAGTGTTTTTTGGCCAAGCAAGAAACACAATATCTGGGATTCGTTCTGGGTCATGGAATGATTCGGCCTCAAGTCAGCAAAATTGAGGCTATTAAGTCTGCTGGAAGACCACAGACGAAGAAACAAGTGCGGTCCTTCCTTGGACTCAGTGGATGGTATAGACGGTTTATACCAAACTTTTCTGCACAAGCTGCTGCACTGACCAGTCTCACCAAAAAGGACAAACCAAACAAGGTGGTGTGGACTGATGAATGTGAACTTGCCTTTCAGGGCTTAAAAGACACTCTATGCAAGGAGCCAATACTGCAGAGTCCTGATTTTGAACAGGAGTTTACTGTGCAAACCGATGCTTCTGAGCACGGCATTGGAGCCGTTTTGTTACAGGGGCAGTCAGGACAATTAAGACCGGTGGCTTATATTAGTAGGAAGCTCCTTCCCCGTGAGTCTAGGTACTCTACGGTAGAGAAGGAGTGTTTGGCTATTAAATGGGCCCTGGACTCCCTACGTTATTATTTGCTGGGCCGAAAATTTAGACTGGAAACTGATCATCGGGCCCTGTCCTGGTTGGGGCAAATGAGAGACACTAATTCCAGGATTACAAGGTGGTTTTTAGCTATTCAACCATTTGATTTTGAAGTCCTTTATAGATCAGGCACCCAAAACTGTACTGCGGACTATCTTTCACGGACACCTCACGAGGTGTCTGGAGAAGGGGGGGAAAATGTCACAAGTTAAGCTTGGTGACAGGACATGAATTACATGGACTTGATACACATGCACACATCACTATCTGATTGTGCCGGCATTTACCATCTTTTAAGATCAGAATGATGTTGTAATGTGTTTCCCCCATTTGGAATGAATCTGATATACGTTTTGTTTTCTGTTTAACTCAATGATTAATTTTCTTTAATAACTTCACAACCAGGTATAATTGCAATCAGAATTACCTTTTATTTCTTGAAAGAATTACCCCCAAAACTTTGTTTTGGCTGTTGGCCTACTGGTCTCATCCCATGCTGCACCATCAAACAGTCCGTTTGATTCAAACATGTTTTTGTAGCATTAGCATTGCCTAATTGGACTGAACCATTGGTAATTTTGTATGGGGGTGGGGGAATATCTGGTAAACAATTTTTCCCTTTTCATTTCCTTTTTTTTTGGTTTAGTGTGTTGGTGGTTAAGTACCCATGGGTTTACACAGTGTTATTTGTGAATATGTTTAGTGTTTTATTATTTTTATTTTTTTGGTGTATAATGTGTTGTATGTGTATTCCCTGCTTGTTCATTTGGAATAGGCTGAGGGTGGAGTTAGCCCTTATAAATAGGGAACTATAGAGACTATCAGGCAGTCTTGGTCTGTTTAAGGCTGGAGGTGTGATGCTGTTGCGAATTGGACCGAATTATTTGGTGTAGCCTTTTTGCACATTGTTGCAGTTTTTGTTTTGTCCTGTTTGTACCTTTCAATGTAAATATTATTATTTTTCTCTCATTATAATAAACCACCGTTTGGAGATCCACTGAACCTCTGCCCGCTTGTTCAAATTATTCTCCCTGACCACTGGGCTATCTCTTACAAGCTTATTAAATAATAAAACATAAAAAAAAAAAAACATAATATTGCACACTGTCTTATAAACTAACATGTTCAAGTTTATAGTAACAAGCTTTCGGGTGGAATAGCTTATAGAGCAAATAAAATAAGCATGGAACTGAACCTGATCTTGTACACAGCCATAATAATTCCCTTAAGAAAAATAAGTTTATTCAAGTGTTCTATTAGTATACTTCTTTTCAACTAAAAAGAAGAAAGCATACTTTCAGTCTACATTTTATATACTTCTCAAAAATATACTTTATGTACTTCTCAGAAATATACTTAATTACACTTAAGTGTACTTGACTTGTACTGAGAGAAATGTCCAAGTATATTTGGCCTATACTTGTACTCAATCTTTTAAACGAGATATACTTAAAAGTTTAATTATTCAAAGTATACTTGGCTTGTAGTTGTGTTAACTCTTTTGATTGAGTAGCCTATTAAATATACTTTTTAGGGCCCGAGCACCGATGGTGAGAGGACCCTCTTGGAATTGCTCTTTCTTATTATTCTTCTCCGAAGTGAAACGCATTTTTGAGGGCCTAAACATGATCGAAAACTCACGAAACTTTGCACACGCATCAGAACTGGCGAATATTTACATTTGATATGGGTTTCAGAATTGGGCGGGGCAAAATGGCTCAATAGCGCCACCTATAAAAGTTCAAAGGAGTGCGCCTCCCGCTATGTTCCACATACATGTACGAAATTCGGTACATACATGTAATGACCTAATACCTACAGAAAAGTCTCTTGGAGCATAGGCCTAAACACAACAGGAAGTCAGCTATTTTAAACTTCCTCTCAGATTTTTGTGCAGTTTTTGCCATTTTCAGGCCTCGTACTTTAACGAACTCCTCCTACAGTTTTAATCTGATCATCTTCAAATTTGGGAAGTGTAATCTTAAGGCCTTTGCGACATTAAATTGCGAAGATCTTGAGTTTTCGTCGAAGGGCGTGTCCTCAACAGCCTGACAAATTACGATGTTTCGCCATGAAACAGGAAGTTTCTGTAACTCAGGCAAACAATGTCTAATCTACCCCAAACTTCACACATTTGATAACAGTTCTGTCCTGAACACATGACCATGCTCATATTCAGTTATAGTCATAGCGCCACCTGCTGGCAACAGGATGTGACGTTTAACACTGTTGTGGACCAAACAGATCTCAGTCCCCATTGACTACCATAGTATATTTTTTTCCTACTATGGAAGTCAATGGGGACTGAGATCTGTTGATTACAAACATTCTTCCAAATATCTTCCTTTGTGTTCAGCAGAACAAAGAAACTCATACAGGTTTGGAACAACTTGAGGGTGAGTAAATGATTTTGGGTGAACTATCCCTTTAACCTTTACGCTGAGAAAATCCAACGCAACTTTGAAAGGACCAAGCGAAAAACATGATTATGTATTTCTGCTCAGCTAGCAATATTGGACATCAATCACACGGCAAACGTATACTATTGGTGGCTCTGGCTGCCAGCTATGCTGTGTTGGCTAATACAATCTAGTCAGCGGTGAGTAACACTAACTACAGACTGGTTTAGCCAGCGTTAAGTATTTAAATGGGACAGCATAAGAAGAGAGAATAATTCAGTTCACTTGTCACTGAGTTTATGATAATAAATTAGTTATCTTACACTGTTAGACATTTCAAGGGGTTTTTTACAGTAACTTACCGGCAACACTTACTGTAATTAAGATTTACAGTACCATTACCGTATTTCAGTTTTAAAGTAACTAGATGGTACTGTAATTGTGTAATACGGTGCATTACGTTAAAAACCAAGCTAATCAGTACACTACTGTAATTATTTTTATTTGTACAAAATATAAATTAGATTTCAGAATTTTGATATAGAATCTATTTTTATTTTTATCCTACATACTACTGACATACAAATAAATTTGACAAAATGATTACAACATATTTTTTTCTTTTATTTAAAACATATATCACAAAATAAACAGTCTGCCAATGCTGGAAATTATGTGTTACATTTTTACACATTAATGGGTGAGTTTAGGGACAACGTTTTTTGTGTTAATTTTAACTCATTCATTGTGTTAATGATTTTAACAAAGTAAATATGTCAGAAAGGTTAGCACAAAGATGTGTAAATGTGTTAAATGAACACATTACCGGTATGTCCTGTCCTTCACTACACACATTGTTGAAAAACAAACATAAAATCCTAAACAAAACACTAGCATTTGACAAAATGAATGTAGAGTCATTGGTTGTTTAGCTTATACAATTATTATAATAAAAAATCAACCATTACATTCATAAAACTGCAGAATATAAATACATTTTTAAGCAGTCAAAAAGGAAATGTCCAAAGCAGGACAAAACACAGTTCTTTTCACAATACATGACACATAAATTCCATATTCGTGTCAAATTATTTTTAACCTCCTTTTTTTGCATTTGTATTATTATTTTTTACTATAACTTAAGAATATATATTTGTAAACAGCTTTTTGTCAATAGCATATTCAAACATTTCAGATGAACTAAATTAAATTATGCCAGATACAATTTGAATACTTACATATCCTAAATTCTATCCAAAAATGCTGAGATCCATAGAGAGAAAGACTGAAATCGATGATTTAGCCCATTTCAGCTTGTCTGCAGTGAAGGGGTTCCTGTTTGAGACAAATACACCATAAGACACATGCAAGAAATCACTGTGTGATGATCATTCTCCTTCCTACAGTAGTTAACCCACCTGTGCGCTGATATTAGGACCTTCCTGGTCAGGTGGGATTGCAATGGAAGCAAAAATATTAACTTAAGTTGTTTAGAATGCTAGATTTGGTATGAATGAATTAGTGAGAGTTTTACTGCAGTGCTTACCTGGATACATTTAATCTGGTGAGACTGGCGGTAGATCCTTTTCCTATTTAGCACCAAAACTTTGGAACAATCTTTCTAACATTGTCCGGGAAGCAGACACACTGTGTCAGTTCAAATCTAGACTAAAAACACATCTCTTTGGCCTAGCATACACATAACACATTATAGACTTCTATAATTCAGTGTTAGGCTGCATAGATGAGGTCAGCCGGAACCGGGAACACTCCCCTTAAATCCTGATGTACTTGTTACATCATAAGAAGGATGGCATCTACGCTAATATTAGTCTCTCTGTTTATCCGAGGTTTACCGCAGTCCGCTGGATCCAGGCCGTATCCAGATCTGATGAAGGACCTGCGCCTGGACACGATGACAACGCAGTCCTGAAGTGTCAACCTGCAGTCCCTCCCCTGTTTACTGATTTCAGCCGGATCCCGGCCGTATCCAAATCAACCTGGGGTGCACAAACCTGTCAACACACACAGAATGTTTTTTACCTTGCTTGCTGGTCTCTCTCTCAGTGAAGTGAATTCCGTCTCTAACTTACCCCGGGCCAGACACGAACGGCGCAATCCAACAAAAGACGGTCAGAACCCAGTGATATTACGCTGGATGCTCCGGCACGACACAACAAATCCCAGACAGTGTATAGTGATGCCCCATTATATTTCTGACGTACGGTACTCCGAGTCCAAGTGTTCGTGCTATTTCTGTCAAAGGACAAACAGGTTCGCATTTTGCATCAATGGTCCGGTCGCTTCAATGTGTCCAATATAAACAGCCTCTGGCTTTTAGCCAAAATATTGCCTTTTTATATGCCTTTTGTAAGGCAAAAATTAGGAAATAAAAAGCACGATGGAATAGTGCCAGAGAGGCCGTTACGTCAAGTACAGTAGTATACAACAAATAAAAAAAAATACAGTAAGTCTTTGTATGTGGTGTTTGACGTCACAGAAAATTCCCATGATGCAATGGGAATCACAGTTATTTACTGTAAAGAGAAATAGCAATATAATACTGGGTGATTTAAAGTAAATAACTATAGAAATTACAGAACAGTGTACCCAGTAAACAACCTGTTGCTCGCCATTCTACAATTTCGCTCGCTCTTCTCTCAGACAGACTGGCGGCAGGAGCAGCAGCAGCAGCGGGAAAATGTAGTGGGCGTGGCCAACCTGTCACTTCAATCGAGGGTGACCAATAGAAAAAGGCCTTTCATCCTGGTTATGACCGCCCACTGAGGTGCAGCTTCACATGCAGGCAAAACTTTTCAACTCGCAAGCAAAAATTTAGTCCTGCAAAAAAGACAGCAGAAAAGAGAGCAAAATGTGTGGGTTTGTGATGAAAAGTGTTCGAAGTGCAAAAAGAGATTTTCAAAGATTTACACGCACTGCAAATCATTTTATCAACTTCTTTATTTTTGAGCCTTAAGGAGACTTTTTTTGCAGTCTTTTTTTTATTTATTACAAAAAAATTAGTTTTACTCTCAAACACAATATGTTTGATTGAATAACAAAGACACAAAGGAAACTCCATAGTTGATCTGCCAGTCGTAGGTATTTCATGTGGAAATATTATTTATATTTCATTTGCATATTAAAAATTGCATATTATAAAAAGTTAATGACCAAACGTATCTTTATAAAAGTTCACAATACTGTTGCAGATTAAATATAATGTGGATTGTCTTCTAATCAATGGAGTGGAGTGTTGTTATAATCTTTTCATCATGTTAGATACTGATTATTAATCACTCAAACCCCTTTATCCGAACCTCTTAACCGTCGGCTTGCACATCTGCCATGTTCATAGTTTTTTTAACACTCTTTGTTTTTGTAGTTCTAATCGAACCCTTGTTCAATGCGCAATGGGTTGTGGGCAATATTAGCTGTAAGGGTGTGCACAGATCTGCCCTTCTAACCGGAAAAAGTAGACCATCCGGGTATCTTTGGAATTTATTTCAACACACTCCGATTTGGGACAAACTAATTCTAATTTTGAATACTACTTAGGATGGATAGTATGCGAACTGGGATGTAGTGAAAGATGGTATTATTACTGGAAGATACGAGGGTCCATGGCTCTACCATTGGAGAAAGTGTAATGGCTAACTTGGATCACATGTGCCTTGATAACCAATTACATTACAGCCTTGACATCATTGAATTTCGTTTAGAGTTGTGCTACACTCTGGCGTAATTGTCCATGACGACTTTTATAATTATTTTTATTTTTTTTTCAGTTTAAACTCTAAAATTAGATCAATCCAAAACTAATGTTTAAGAGCAAACATTTTGAAGATTAGCTGATTGTGATGTTAAAAAGTATTTTATTTTTAAGAGTTTATATAATTACCAACATTGTCCACAGTGGATCCAGTTTTTGAAATTGCTCTTTTCCATGTATGTGTGTATGACAGGTTCATTATTCAGAAGTGTATTTCATAGTATGATACATAGTTTTCACATTGTGGTACAAAAGTATTGTTATAAATGCATGCAAACATCAAAAACAATCAATGCCTTGTTTGCTAATGTCTATTTTTATTGTCATATATATATATATAGAGGCGAGAGGGGAACAGAATCAGGAAAAGACCTCAATCCAAAACTCGATCTCAAGTCGCCTGAGACACAACTGTGCCATATGTCGGAGTGCTGTCCACAAGGCTATGGCTCTGACACCCATGAGTATTTTAGCAATAGAAAACAATCAGAATGGCTGTAATGTTATGCAAGAACATCCAGCTGTCAGCATGACATCTAACTAGAATTATCAATGTATACATTTTTATAATGTATAATGATTGATTGATTCACAACAGACAATGAAATGTAACCTTGGTTAGGACATACAGGCATGTTTTTGATATTGGTGGTATTTCTTCATTTGACATTGATATTATAAACTTAATTGATGCTATAACATTAATTTGATATGTTGTATTTCCCACATTTTTTATACTGGTGGTATATACTGGTAAAAAGGATAAGCTGTGTATATAGCCCAAAACAACAGACAACAACATAAATGCATTGTGAGAATTTTATTGTTTATACTTATATTATCATTTATGTTTTTAAACCTTGAATTTAACACAAGTCCATGATTCTTCTAACAGAGCTGAATCTGACGTTGCTGTATCCCATATCCCTGAAGCTCCTGTACTCTCCGGGCCTAAAGTAGATCATCCTTCCTCTGTAGTGGGGCTGCTCATACATGAGCCAGTGGCCATCCATCACATGACAGGACTGGCAGTCAGACATGCGGAAACGGTCCAGGAAGGAATCGCAGTCATCAGTCAGCTCGTACATCTGACCTCCGAAGTTCTCCCTCTCATAGACCTTCATTCTATAGGATCCCCTGTACTGTAAATTGAAAAGAAATGTTTTAATTCAGTCTGATTTAGTGCATGTATGATTCAGCACACTCTGATTCAAATGCACTGAGTCATATAACTTAATCCATGTGAAAAATTCAGCATTGCTGGTCACCAGCATAAGGTATGTTTGCATTTTGGTAATGGCATTGAATGCTGGTTAAGGCAAGCTCACAACTAAACAACTTTTGACTGGTCATTGACTGATCATTAAGTATGAGCAGGTCAGCGATGTGATCTGACCCTGTCTCGAGCAATCACAGATGCTGCGATATTTCCAAACCTGTTTGATATTATCCCCACGTGATCTTGTAATACGTGCAATGCAACAAGGTGGAACTAATCCAGCCAATCACAGTGCAGAAAGTAAAAATGGAAAAATCTTGTAATCACTTTTTTTTTTTTTTTTTTTATGTGTTACCTGAGGAACCATGCGACAGGACCTGATGCCATCACTCATTCCCATGCGCATGTAATCAGCATACTCGCCCCTCCTCATAAAGAACTGGTTTCCCATGAAGTTAGGACGGTCAAAAACCACAAAGCAACCGCTCTCCACTCTGCAGGAGTTGCAGCGGCTGAGGTAGGTAGACATGTCAGCGCAGTCACTGCTGCACTCATAGGAGCGGCCCTGGAAGTTCCTGTCCTCGTAGAAGATAATCTAGCAAGAAAAGTTTGTATATTTAAATATAAGTTGATGGACTCACTGTAACCTTTAATAATTTAAGTAACTGGATGTTTTTGTTGTTGTTGTTGCTTGCATTACAGACTAGGTATGTTTATTTAGAGCTTGTGTATGCAGCAAATGTTCAATAAAATTACCTAAAACATATTTATGAATTTGACGTTTTCCCACATAAAAAATGAATACATAAAAAAAATCTTTGAATTTAACTATATCATAGAGGTTTTTGCTGTTTTTGACAGCTATACCAAATACATACCTTGCCCATGTTTGCTATTCTTTGTGTGATTCTGTCCAGTTGCTGTCTGACTAACTGCCTTTTATACTTTATAGGCTGATAATGGTTTTTGTCATTCAAATACCCTGGAACCTGATGATCAAGCAGGTCTGTGATTTCTGTTAATTTAAATTGTGCAATCACAGCCTACATGAAACAAACAGAATGAAAGACAGACAGAAAGAGAGAGCGAGAGAGAGACAGCAAATGAGCATGAAAGAGCAACAGAAATCGGGTCAGGCAAGAGTTACCAAGTTTGATGAATTTCTTAAAGTACCAAACATTTTTCAAGTACTTAAAAAATACTTATGTTTGTTAATGATTTTCAGATTTGCATTTCGTTACATTAGCGTGTGATATACTGAAACATAATTTATTTTGTTACCATGTATGGTTAAAACACAGGACTCTAGATGCTCTCCCATTAATACACTGATCTTAAAATTCAGTCTTTGACCAAATGACCAAGGTTTAATCTAAATGTGTCTGCTATAAAACCTTATTATAGAATTGTTTAAAGGTGTTGGCAGTCATAATGAAAATGGCTTGTCTGTTGTCAATAGTTTTTCTTTGAGAATTGTTTTTTAAGAGTTTTACATCATACTGATCCTTGAAATTGTGGACAATATTTAAATTGTCACTATAAACGATGTTAAATGTTTTTAATAAATAAATTACCTCTAACTCTGTCAAATGGACAGATTTATACAATATGTAATTTTGTATGAAGAGAGGTGCAGCAGTAACCCTACTTTTCCGTCATTAATGAGTACAGTTCCACTTCATTTCGATAGTCCACTTTTAGGCGGCTGCATATATGGAAAAAAAAACACCAAACCCTAAAAAAATTCTAACAAAAGGTTTCGCTGCTGTTTTTTGTAGTATTAGGTGTCCTTAATAACATACTAAAAGTTTACCAAAGTTTGACCACTAGAAAGGTGTAATTTTCAAGATGGCGTCCAAGATGGGCAGGAAGCCCTTAAAATGTCCAAACTCTTTCATTATTTGACAAAGATGCACCGTTTGTCCATGTTAACAAACAATTTAAAAAAACTTGTAATACATTTTTTGTTTGTCTTGATGCAATTAATCAACTCAGTAATTTTCATGGTGATATCTAAAGGTTAAAAATTTTACCCTATTCACATAAGAAAAAGAATGAATAGTCATATGAATAGGCTGTTTGGGTCTTTTTCGAAACTTTCCCCTAATGGGATTCTTCTGGACTTTTTTTTCCCTTACTCAGGACATATTGAGGATACAAAATCAGTTGAGTTTGCTTCTGTTGCAATTTGTTCAAGGTTGACCCCCATTTTGGCTTAAAATGACTGGACTATATAGCTGTTTTTGAGTATAAAGGTGGCATTATACTAAACCTCAGGTTAGATACGCCTTTGGGGGAAAGGCGTATCAGTATCGGGTCCTTCCATTTCGTCCAGCTTTGGCTCCGCGGACATTCTCAAAGTGCATGGATGCAGCTCTGGCCCCCTTGAGGCTCCAGGGCATCCGTGTACTAAATTATCTAGACCAGTGGTTCCCAAACCTGTCCTGGAGGACCACCAACACTGCACGTTTTCTTTTTCTCCCTAGTCAAACACACCTGATTCAACTCATCAGCTCATTATCACATGGGTTAATGAGCTGATGAGTTGAATCAGGTGTGTTTGACTAGGGAGAAAAAGAAAACGTGCAGTGTTGGTGGTCCTCCAGGACAGGTTTGGGAACCACTGATCTAGACGACTAGCTCATTCCGGCTCATTCCAGAGAGATGGTGTTTCGTCACTCAACTCAACTCAACTTTATTTATAAAGCACTTTCAACACCACAAGTGGAACCAAAGTGCTGTACAGAAGGTATAAAAGAGAAAATAAAAACAAAGACATAAAAGCAATGCAAACATATGACATACACAACTTAAAAAGCATTATCAAATGCTAAAGAAAACAAATACGTTTTAAGCGCACTCTGAAAAACACCCAATGAAGGACAAGTTTTTACAGACAGAGGAAGGTCATTCCAGAGCCTAGGAGCTGCAACAGAGAATGCCGATCACCTTTACATTTTAAACGGGATCGCAGAACCATGAGAAGCAATTGATCATTTGAGCGCAGAGATCTACTGGATTGACGGCTGATTAAATCAGTAACATACTCAGGTGCTAGGCCATGCAGACATACAACAACGCTTTGTATTGATTTCTGTATGGTATAGGTAACCAATGTAGTTTAATTAACACCGGAGTAATGTGCTCTCTCTTCTTCTCGTCACAGGGACGTTATTCTCCATCACCTCCGATCTCTTGGTCTCAGGTTGAATGCTCAGAAGAATGTCTTAACTCCTTCTCAGCAGAACCCTTTCCTGGGTGCTGAACTCTATTCTCTCTCGATGCAGCCCCGTCTGGCCCCTGCTTGAGTTTCCAGTCTCCGTGCGTGCTTGGCCTGTTTCAGGCTCGGCCATCATGTAGCGGTGGGAATATGTCGCAGGCTTCTGAGGCTCATGGCAGCAGCCTCTCCTGTGCTGCCCCTGAAATTCTCCCTCATATGAGACCATTCCTGTGCTGGATGAAACTCAGGGGCATCCGCCCTTCTTGGTCTGCCTTCCGCCTGCTGAGAGTGTCGCGCAGTTGCCTTCACGCTCTTTGGAGGTGGAAAGACTCCCCCCTTTTTACTTCAGGTTGTCACGACGGACGCCTCTTTGACTTGTTGGGGTGCGAGGGCAGACCTTCGAGGTCAGACCAGCGTACGATGTTTAGACGGGCGAGCTTCTCTTGTGGCACATAAATTGCCTCAAGTTGCAAGCTGTCACTCTGGCCCTGGATCAATTTCTCCCGGCCCTGATGGACTCATGTCATTGCCAGGATAGACAACATGGCAGTGGTGTCCCATGTAAATCGCCAGGGGGGCTTGTGGTCGCGCACCCTTGACAGGCATGCGCACCGCCTCCTCCTTTGGGCTCAAGACAGGTTTTTTTCACTGAGAGCAGTTCACGTTCCAGGGGACCTGAACATCGCAGCGGACTTTCTGTCGAGACAGAAGCTCAAGTCGGGGGAATGGATGTTGCACTGCTAAACAGTGGCTCTAATTTGGAGAATGTTTGGCGAGGTGTACCTCTTTGCGTCGCAGAGCTCGACACAGTGCCCCCTATGGTTTTCCCTGTCTCAGCTCATCTGACACCTCTGTGGATAGATGCCCTCACTCATCCGTGGCTGGAGTTGAGACTGTATGTATTCCCTCCGGTCAAGTGAATCCCTGCAGTCCTTTGCAGAATGAAGGAATGTGGGATCCGCCTCCTTCTGGTAGCCCTATTCTGGCCATCCCAGACGTGGTTCTCGGAACTGAGCTCCCTGGTGGAGAAGTCCCCTTGGCAGATTAATATCAGGAGAGATCTGCTGGTCTCAGCTCCAGGGCAGGAATTGGCATCCTTGACCTGAGATATGGAGGCTGTGGGCGATAAGAGGCAATCGCTAGCGACAGTGGCTTCTGGTCTTCCCACTGATGTTTAGGAGACCATTGATAACGCTTGTGCGCCTTCTACTAGACTGCTGTATTTCTCTAAGTGCAAGGTTTTTGAGTCTTGCTTTTCGGCTCATGCAGTGGATCCTGTCAGCTGCCCGGTCGGTTCAGTGCTGGAATTCCTGCAGGATAAATTTGTGGCTGCAACTACCTTTAGAGTTTGTCAGCTATCGCTGCCTATCCGCTGATTTCACGCAGCCGCCATTTTGAAATCGAAAGTGAGGCTCCGGTGGGAAAAACCCCGGAAGTAAAGATAAACAACAATGCCTTTGGACTACCAACATGAAGCTGCTGCCGCGATTTACACTTTTGGATGTTAATATCCAATATAGGATATGTATATAGTTCATTCCTGCTTCTTTTTTTACTTTCTGAATTATATAAAAAAATTATTTTATTTATAAATGAATTTCACTGTATATAGTCTAAAGTATGAAAGAAATGTATGTACAGTTTTAGAATTGACACAACATCATTAAACACAACAATACGCCATCGCATTCACGACTCTCCTATGATTAAAGGCGACACTTCCGGTTTTCTTTCCACCGGAGCCTCGCTTTCGATTTCAAAATAACGGCTGCGTGAAATCAGCGTATCGGGAGTCAGACGAGGTCCCCTTAGGTAAACACTGTCTGGTCTCCTCGTTTAAGCGTGGAGTTAGACACTTGAGGCCTGCACATCCTATTAGTGTCCGCACCTGGGATTTATCAGTTGTTCTGGAGGGGCTATTAGAGCCTTCATTCGAACCCTTGGAGTCAGCTCCGGACCGGATTCTTACTCTCAAGGTGGCACTTTTGTTAGCGTTGGGCTCTCTCAAACGCGTGGGGGATCTGCAGGCTCTTTCTGTGAGTGAGCCTTGTATGGAGTTTGCCCCAGGTCTTGTGAAGGTGTTTCTATGGCCTAGACCTGGTTATGTCACCAAAGTTTTGTCCACGTCAATCAGCTCTCAAGTTGCGCCACTGAGGAGGCGCCCGCGCCATCAGCCAATGAATTGGTGTGATTCTATACGGGTTCAGACAATCAGCACAGGCCTTCACGTGGCAGCACTGTTTTGACTAATTTGACAGTACCACACAGTTCTATTGAATTTATTCTTTATTGGATTCAAAAGAATGGTTATAAACCACAGAAACCACCAACACTAGGCAAAACGATATGAGAAAGGAGAAATATGCAATTACTTAAGGCGAGACACAGCAGGCATAAGCATCGTTTTTTTTTTTCACTGGTCAATTTTGAGATTTTGGGATATTTGTCTTCAATAACATGTCTTCTTTCAGACTTGTGGCGAAAAAGAGTCTGAAATACAGATTTAGGTCTTTATTTGACTACACTTTGTCTGTTTTGCGTCTGTAGATTTCTCATAAATTCAACAAAAGTTGGCGTTCTAAATCATCCCGCTGCTCTGCGATTGCTGGAGCAACCCTGCACCCTGTCATCACATACACCGTAATTTTTTTCCCCATCTAATATGTGAACACAATGAACAAATTATTTTGAACCTGGCTTTATCCAACACTCAGATTTCGTTTTTTAATATATACATACATATATATATATATATATATATGCAAATAAGCACATATTTAATTAGATAATGCTTAATTTGCATATTTTAACATTAAATTACAGAAAACTTGCAATACATTTTTTTCTCATCTTAATGTAGACAATCAACTGGGAAAGTTTCATGGTGATATCTGCTAGTTAAAAAATTTACCCTATTCACCTGTAGTGTCTCGCCTTAAGGGAAATTCCTGACGGCCGCCATTTTGAAAATGGGGCCTTTCTTGGAGTCAAACTTTGGTAAACTTTTAGTATGTTTTTAAGTACATCTGATACTACTGTAAACCACTGAGAAACCTTTTGTTAGAATTTTTTTGGGGTCAAGCCATATTTGCAGCTGACTATTTAGACATTCTACTAACTATAAGAAACTTTGCAACTACATGTCAACTAACTCTCATTAGAGTATTAGTAGAATGTCAGTAGACTGTTAGGTTATGGTTAGGTGTTAGAGTTCGGGTTAGTAGAATAAGTTGGCTTGTAGTTACCAAATTACTTATAGTCAGTAGAATGTCTGTTGGGGGACCATCAAAATAAAGTGTTAGCAGATATTAAGCAGACAGTTTACTAATACTCTAATGACAGTTAGTTGAAATGTAGTTGCAAAGTTACTTATAGTTAGTAGAATGTCTAAAGTGGACTATCAAAATAAAGTGTTACCATGAGTACTACACAGGAACAAATGAGCAACTAGTAACTACTATGTTTTTGTAAGGTTTTGTTTAGTAATGACTCAAGTGTTCATACATCCTTCTAAAAGAACAACAGATTATTCGGATAACTCAAAAGCTTACAATGACTTCAGTCAATATTAGGGAGTTATCAGGCATTGAATAAAAAATATTTCATGTCAGTATGCCAAAACATTGTAAATGTGATAAACGTCATGAAGTTAAGCCAATGACACTTTCTTGCCCTGTCCCAAATGAAACCCTAAGCCCTTGCAATCTTCCTCTGAATCCACACTTTCATAATGAAATGCCATTTTGACTGTTGGGTAGAAGTCTGCTGCATTGTTCACTTCAGTGAGGGCTCAGAAAAAGTGCACAGTGATGCAGCATGTCAGACGCAAAGGGGTGCTCGCAAGCACACTTCTGAAACCTAAAATTACAAATGGGACACCCTATGATCTTGAGGACTCAATGGACACAAGCACGCGACGGTCATTGTAAGTATACAAGTGCACATGAAGTGTGCCATTTAGGACATGGCCTCTAAGTTTTATCTTTATACTCCAAAATTTGGCCAAATTTATCAGTAGGTGGATGTAACCAGGATATAGCCTCACGACCTCCCGAGATGGAATTGGGTCTCCGTAGGCCAGAGGTTGAGCTGGGGTGACAAAGGGCGGGGATGGGGCCTGAGGGAAGGCGGAGCTAGACGAAGCTGAAGGGTTGAAGTTTTGGAGAGCAGCGACCAGCCAGAAAGTCCGTGGCGAAGGTGGTGAGACGTCCGACCCAGGTATAGCCAACATGCTGAGGGAGTCTGGCGAGGTCAAATCGCCGATGGTCCACACTGAGGTCGAGGGTGGAAGGAGCAGAGGAGGTGGTATGGATGTCATGGAAGGCTGAGGACTGGGGAAGAGACTGGAGACCCACATAGAAACCAATAAAAAAACAAAGCGTTTAAAATCTCTCTGTCTGGAGAGATAGTGGGAGAGGGGGGCTGGGTGGGGTCAGCGAGACAGGCATAAGACAGGCTGGTTCAGGCAAAAGTAATGAGGGCAGAATAACATCCTCTCCAAACTCAAAATTTAACAGTGCCTCAGCCAACAACTCACTCTCAGTAGCGGGAGGGTCGGCGGGGCTCACTTACAAAGTCCACTAACACTCCCTCGGCGATGGATGACTTGGCTGGTTTCATACACCTGGTCAGGCATGCGCTGCTCGGGCTCCGCGGCGATTTAGTCCTTGGTCGTTTTCCGGGACGTGGGCTCTAACGTCGCGGAGGATTCCCTCGAGCTGCCTATGGTGGGCTCAGGCTGTCGATCCTCGTAGGCTGGGTGGCTCTGGCTCAGCACTGGATTGGGAGTGGGGCTGGCGGCGTCCTCGACAGCGAACGCTGATCCACTGGAAACCAGCACTCACTCCACAAATTTGGTGAAGCTCCCTCGAGGACAACTGCTCTAGTGTGGCGGTGTTGAGGCCGTCTGACCAGAATCTCCAGGGGGGAGCTGCAGAGGAGGGACACTCGGTCTGAGAACCATAATCAGCCAGTACGGTGCTTCTAGCAGTAAACTTATTCCGTCCTGGCAGACCTTCTCCAGAACTCCTGGGAGCAGAGCAATCAGGGAAAAAGAGTACAGACATAGCCTCGGGGTGAAGTCTCCATTCCCCGGGCCTCAGCCCCTGTCTCTACAGGATGTCTGCTTCTACATTCTGATACATTCAGAATCTGGTGCACCAGTTTGCATAGTGGACACAAACACAGACACCCCCTGGTGATTTATGTAAGAGACCACTGATTTGATGTCCGTACGGACAGACACATGATGGCCTCTTAGGTCTGGGAGGAAGTGCTTCAATGCCATGAAGACCTCCATCATCTCCATGTAATTTATGTGCCACGAAATATGATGACTCCTCCACAGAACCTGAGCTGAGCGGCCTTCTATTACCGCTCCCTAGCCGGTAAGAGAAGCATCTGTCAAGAGAGTGACTCGATGACAAATGAGTTCCTAACACTGGACCCTGGGACAAGAACCAAGGTTTCCTCCATATAACCAAGGCGCAGAGGCACCCCAGCGTGATCTTGATCATACGAAGTAGGTCCCCCCATCGGGGAAAACCCCTTGGTCTTGAGCCACTACTACAGGGGCCTCATGTACAGCAAGCCAAAGGGTATCACGTTGGACGCAGCTTCCATCAGACCCAACAGTCTCTGAAACTGTTTTACAGTGAGCAACTGGCCTAGGTTTATCTCTTTTACAACTGCTAGGATAGCAGCAACACGAGCAGGCGATAGCACTGCCCGCATCGTCTCTGAATACCACACCGAGAAAGGTGGTCCTCTGTACTGGAGAGAGCACACTCTTCTTGACATTCAGTCTCAACGCCAACTTCTTTATATGAGCGAAAACGACATCTCGATGCCGAACCGCCATTTGCCCCGACTGTGCTAGAATAAGCCAGTCGTCTATATAATTCAAAATGTGAATCCCTTGCAGTCTGAGCGGCGCCAGAGCTGCATCCACAGGGTGATAGAGCTAGGCCGAACGGAAGAACACGATACTGGTATGTTTTGCTCCCGAAAGCAAACCTCAGGAACTTCCTGTTTTGTGGAAGGATGGAGACATGGAAGTATGGGTCCAGGGGGTGCTCACCCTGTGGTCTGTGTGGGTCCTAATGCCTCAGTGTAGTGACGGGGACACTATACTGTAACAAGACCATCGTTAACCTGAGGTCCTGACTCTCTGTGGTCAATAAAAATCCCACGGCACTTCTAGTAAAAGAGTAGGGGTGAAACCCTGGTGTCCTGGCCATATTCCCTCCATTGGCCTTTATCAATCATGGCCTCCTAATAATCCCCAATCCATTGAATTGGCTCAATCACTCTCTCTCCACTCCACCTATAGCCGGTGTGTGGTGAGCGCACTGGCGCTGTTGTTCTGTGGCTGCCGTTGCATCATCCAAGTGGATGCTGCACACTGGTGGTTAAGGAGAGACCCCTGAAATGATTGTAAAGCGCTTTGGGTGTAGTAGTACATAGTAAAGCGCTATATAGATTCCTCGTTCAATTCATTTCAATTCAATTTAATATCATGGTTGCCAATCGTTGCCAAACTGTTTTTTTGCTGAAACTGTAAGTGTGAGGATGCTGTCGGCAAATATTTGAATGCAGAAGATATTTCTGTAGTAACAAATAATCAGCCTGAGCTGACTAAGTATATACCAACAATGTGCATGTTATAAAGCCTGAATATGGGATTCATTGGTTGTGGTTGGGATGCTTGGTACTCACAATTTTATTGTTGAACAAATCTATGATTCAGTGGTTTAGAACAATACATTGAGCTTGGATATTTTTTTTGAATTGCTGATAAAAAAAATTACAACCTGTGCCTTTGTTCAGGACTTATATAAAGAGACTACAGGCAGTTTGCCATCCAACATTTCACATCTGACAATGACGACTGAGAGTGTAAGTGCCTCTTTCTCCCTGACTGTCCATATCCCACAGTCTGTCATGATGTTTTAGCACAATGTAAACTGTCATTGCTGTGTTTGACAGATTGTGTTCTATGAAGACAGGAACTTCCAGGGAAGATCCTATGAGTGTAAGGGGGACACAAGTGACCTTCATTCTTTTTTTAGCCGCTGTAATTCTGCAAGGGTGAAGGGGGGCTTTTGGGTTCTGTATGACCGGCCAAACTACATGGGCTATCAGTATATACTGGCCCCAGGGGAATTTCCAGATTATCACCATTGGATTGGCTTCAATGACTGTGTCCGATCTTGTCGTTTAATCAGGCATGTAAGTCCAATGACACCACACATGATCACTTTGAATTACTAAGTTTACAGTGTGATTGGGTGTATACATATAAGCATGATTTGTATTCCCTGCAGGTAACTGGACATCTCAAGCTGAAACTCTTTGAGAAGCCCAATTTTGATGGCCAAACATGGGAAGTTACAGACAGCACCCCGTCCATTCAGGAACGTTTTCTCTGCAAAGAGGTCCATTCCTGCAAGGTCCATGAAGGTCCCTGTGTGTTCTTCGAGCATGCAAACTACTGTGGCCGTCAGTACCTCCTTGAGAAGGGAGAGTACAGACGCCACACTGAATGGGGGGCCATGCATCCCACTGTGGGCTCCATTCGCCAGATCAGCACAGACTGTTGAAATTAAAACATGTTATCACAACTACTGAAAAAGTATTGAAAAATAAAACTTTTGAAGAGGCATCAATTTATGGGATTTTTTTTTTTTTTTTTTTTTTGACTGGTTGCCAGTTAGCAGACAATATAATATTGAACCGAAATGCTCTAAACATATGTAATCTGAAAACCATTCTCATAAGCCAGTCTTTAATTTATAGTTCCATTAATGACTGCTTTGTGAGTTCATACTCTGTTTGCAACTCTTGAGCAGAAATGGTTACCAAAAGATGTTTTCCATAAGTTATATTTTAATAAAAATGTGTATTGTAATTTATTTTCCACCAAATATTCTGAACAAGAAACAAAAATAAATAATTTCATATTTTCTTTTAAGATAACATAAGTGTAAATTTACTTTTGAGTGCAAAATGCTATTTTCAATAATTCCATCCACCATTGTGCAGATATTTTACCTTATAGTTTAGATTACTCATGATGTAATTTACATTATACACATGATAGTGATTATACTGCTGTATTTAAGAGTAAAAATATTGTATTTTGCTATTTGTACTCAGTGCAATGGTATCCTTCTGCAAACTCCTTTTTTACTTAGTGTACAATAAATAGCTGCTACCTTGTTTTAATATTCTGTTTACACATGCATGTTTGGTGCTAAAAAAAAAAAGGGAGATCCAATTATGTTTCATGAAAACACAAGTTTGAAGCCCTGTTCATCAGACTATGTAGGCTGTCATGAAAACACATTTCATTCCTCTTCTGAAAGCATCAAAACACCTTTGTTTAATCTGTGGCCATTTTGATGGTAACATCATGGCAGCTTGATTGCCTCTGGTGTTTTGTTGTGCTGAATAAAAGACCCACAACAGCTTCAAGTGACACAGTTTAATACATGCATTATATATATATATATAAATGACTGTGTATAGCCTACTCTTAGTTTCTGTGTTTCACAGTTTCTGTGTTATTGTGCAACTAAATGAACCTGCTGTCCAACAGTAGAACATTTAGGGGTGGGGCTCAAACACTAATGCATCAGTTCATTCTAAAGGAAGTGTTACGCCTCATACAGTATTGGCATGTGACTAGATGCCAATGCTGCTTGAACTCTGCCAGTACCAGCAGCTGGAAAACAATTTAATTGGCCCAATAAATATTTTCTGGACTCAGCCATTGCAGAATCAAAAGGTCAGGGTTTCATACAATAGCCACTGCATTAATCTACATGAACAATCTAGAAACAATCGTAGTATCAGCTGTTGATGATGCAGTTGCTGGAGCCATTCATATAACAATTATTTGCCTGGCAGAGCAACAATGTGAAACATATAAATCTCGCTCATTGCCCTTTTTATACACAGCATACAGCAAAAGGAGGAATCAAATTATCCCCAAACATGGACAGAAAGGGAAAAGTAAGAAATATTTTGCTTGCATAAACTGGCTCTACAGTGTTGTTTATGGCTTATCTGTGTTTCTGCATCTTCTCCCATACAGATTGTCTTTTATGAGGACAAAAACTTTCAGGGACGTTCCTTTGAGTGCAGCACGGACTGCCCAGAGCTGTCGTCCCACTTAAGCCGCTGTAACTCCATCCAAGTCGAGAGTGGGGCCTGGATTTTGTATGAGCATCCAAACTTCATGGGCAGCCAGTACATCCTAACCAGGGGAGAGTATCCTAATTACCAGCACTGGATGGGGTTCAATGACTCTATTAGGTCTTGCCGCATGGTGCGAAATTTAAGTCATCCCTGTTTGGAGAACCGTAGCTAGGCTATTTTTTCCAATGCAGGTCTGTTTTCCTCTTTTCCTGCAAAATCAGTCACCTATGCTGGACATATGTTTGACAATAATAATTCTGTAACCGTATTATTGGCCCTAAACTCTGCTAGATGCTGAATAACACTGTTTCTGTCAGGACCACTGTCGTCAAATACGATTCACAATTAGAATACAGTTATGATTAGCGGTATGGTTCTGTTCTGGGCAAGAACTCCCTGCGTATCCATGCAGCCTAGCATGGATAAGAGCAGGGAGAGCAGCAATAACCCCCCTTAGGGTAAAGAGAACAGAACCATGAATGTATTGCAGATATCATTAATTCAAGATTTTAAAGTACAGCATATTTCGAGAATTTATTCTGATTCAAAGGGCAATCAGAATGCCAAATACTGACTGCACGAGAGGAGGAGCTGGGGATGGAGGAGGGTAATTAGCTCCTGAGAAACGCGATAGCTGCTGATAATACTGAAGGAGCTTATATATGTATACAGTGATATGCGTCATATTTCTATAGGTAGATGTGGATCAGCTGAGAGTCAGCTGATGCGATCTTGACTGACCTGCCAGAACTGATGCTACGCTTAATATTGTTTCCCACTGAATTGAACTGTGGGGGTGGGGGTGGGGGGGGTGGGGGGGTGGGGGTGGGTTTGGGGGGGGGGGGCAGTCCTGTAAACCATTTAAACCACTCTCATAGACTGCATAGTTTAGCATTAAAGGAACACTCCACTGTTTTTTGAAATAGAAAATCTTTCCTACATTTAGATAGGTGGGCAAAAGCATTTTTGTCTCAGTGCATGCATAGTTTTGGATGAATGGAATCCTTTGTTGCCAATTACTTCTTGTGGCCTGCGTATTCACAACGAGTACAAATAGCAATGCAGGTTAAGACTAGGCGATTTCCTAGGCAGATATTGACTTGGGACTATATTGGGGTGAAGCACAGGCGAAGCACTGCTACTTGGGCGCAGAGATATCACACTCACCACCAGTTTGTGTTGACTCTCATCCTCACGTCCTCAGGCTGTTGAGCGATCGCAACCTCCTCCCCCTGTCGTTCTATTTCCAAAGCACGCAGCTTGTCTTCTGAAAACTCTGGTTCATAGAGGTATGGTTCTGGCTCTTGACTGTCTGAGAAGTCACCCTCTTCGTCTCTCACAAAATCCGCCATGTTCATCGCCATTCACTATGTCTACCGTAGGAAAAATAGCCGGCTACTATTCACGCTGGTATGTTGACGGAAGTTGGGGGATTTCAGGTGTTGCGTGATATCTCTGCGCCCAAGTAGCATTATGATGATTTGAATTTTGGATATGCTGCTTTGTTTGCTCTTTGTAAATTGCCTACATGAAATAAATTAATTTGTTATGATATTTGGGAAACTACTCTCTCTGTTTTAGCACACTGGCGTTTTCCGTATCCATCTGTATAAGTGGCCTGACTTTCAGGGTCAGATTATGGAGTGCAGTGAGGACTGGCCCTCTCTCTATGACCGCTTCCATCACCATGAGGTCCAGTTCTGTGATGTTTTGGATGGAGCCTGGGTCTTCTTTGAGCATCCTAACTACAGGGGACGTCAGTGCCTGTTGGAGAGAGGCGAGTATCGCCACTTCAGTGACTGGAATGCCATGCATCCTACTGTCAGCTCCATCCGCCGTGTTCAGGAGTTGTAGGTTTTTCAGTGTGTAGTTGATTGTTCTTTAACTATTTAATAAAAATGACACTGAGCCCATTAGCTCCTGTCTCCTGTTTTATTTTGTTATTTTGAAAAAGTCTCTTATGCTTACCAAGGCTGCATTTGAATAACTGTTTTTTGTTGTTTTTATTTATTTATTATTATTTTACAAAATAACTGTTTTTTTATTTTCATAAACTTTAAAATATAATTTATTCCTGTGATGAATTTTCAGCATCATTACTCCAGTCTTCAGTGTCACATGGTCCTTCAGAAATGCTGATTTGCTGCTCAAGAAAAAAATTCTTATCAAATTTGAAAACAGTGATGATACATTTAATGATACACCATGATACACGAGTATCACCATGATCTTTTTTTTCTTTCAGGATTCTTAGGAATAGAAAGTTCAAAATAACAGAATTTATTTGAAATTATTTTTTAAGTCTTTACTGTCATTTTAAAATCACATTTAATGTCTCTTTGCTGAATAAAAGCATTAATTTAAAAAATAAATGTTGTGTCAAATATTAGCAAGAATTTTTTTTATATATATAATTTTATTTATTTATTTATTTATTCATTCTCAACACATAGCTTTCAACAGTTTCTGCAGTTGATATAACTCAATACTCCCCTCTGTTGGTTTATGTTTTCTGAATGGTGTCTAACATTTTAAAATATACAAAAATTTCACAGAAAACAAAATTTAATTTACATGTTTGCTTTTTAGTACTGTCATGACAAACTGTGCATTTTACAATAACAATTAACAATTAATTAACTTATCATTTAAGATTCACCTAAACACTTTATTCAAACTTTATTTATAATCTGCATGACAGATGAAGAATTAGGATGAAATAAATGGCTTAAAAACTGCCTCTTCAGGCCTTTTACCATACAGACGCTGAGGTCAGGAATTTTGTTTTTGTTAGTAGTACCTGTTTGCATGAATATAAATACCACACATGTTTTTTAACCATTTGAATGTTAAAAAGAATGAATGCTTGTGTGTTTGCATAGGCAGGGAGCATGAACTGTCAGTTGTGTGGGCAGCTGCTGGTCAATGGCCCCTGGTAAATCTCCCCATACAATAGTTCAGGCCATGTTGATGACTCAGGAGCTTTGCCAGTGCGATTCCAGAATGTACCCAAAGTCCACAATGCTGATGCAGACCAGAGAAGATGGACAAAAGTATGTTGAAACAAAAGGTCCACCAGCAAGCACTTTTTCACTGATGGGTCCACAGGGCAGAATGTCTCTGTTGGTCCAGATTCCTCCATAGGCATCCAGCACTGAATGGAAGGATAGTTCACAAAGTTCAGTTGCTAGTAGTTGAGCAAGTGCTTTTTGAGCTAGCCTGAGAGCACCCTCTTGTGGCAGTCATGTTTAAAGTACTCTTATTATCTGTGATTATAAATAAGCATTTACAACTATTGACTGCAAGTGTTTCTGTATATCTGCGATCTGTATTTCAGATAATTGTGAAGTAATTAAAAAATACAGTATGTAATGTAATTTATTTATTTATTACTTACTTACATATTTACTTACTTGGTTCTAACTCTGAGTCAGACATCCACTGTAAAACAGAACTGAAGCAGAATAGTATTTACAATTTCAATCTCCCAGCATGCCAAAGTCACAAAACATGGCTGAATCCATTGCTGTATGCTATAGCAATCGTCTGACCTTTAATATTTGTTTCACAATTCCTAATGCGTTTAGTGACTAAAAGAAATACCAATATTAAATGTTTAGATTAAAGAAACGCAACAGTGGATTTCAGAGGGCAGTCATTTTTTATATTGTTTACATAGCAGAACTAGCCTGGCAAGCCAGACCTACATCAAGATGTTAGGTCTGGCAACTCACCATTGGCACGGCTCAATCCGAGGGGTGGGATAAACAGTTGTCTCTCAAAATCCCTCTGCACGCAATAGGATAGTGCTATGCGCTACAACCAATCAGAGCAACGAAGAAGGCTAGTTGGTATATTAAACTTTTGCCGTATCCAATTGGCAAAACTCCGAACACATCTTCCTTTTTTAAAAATGACTTAAGTGCCGTTCTTTGCTCTTTTCTCAAAGAAAAACTTAACTCCAAGTTCTCCAGAGTCGCAGCCAAAGCCGATTCAAAACACCGCTTTTCGCCAGCAGCAGCAGCCTTTGTTTTCAAGTAGCAGGGAACCGTCTCAACTCTGTTGTCATTATGTTAAGCCCGCCCCGCCTACTCTATACACGATGTGATTGGCCTGACCTAATTTAGGTTTTTCCAGCTCGAAAGTCAACGGAGAGTTGCTAGACTACCCTGGCTGCAAAATAAATTTTGCTGCCGCTAGGGTGCGTCTAGATTTCTAGGCTATAGCAGAACCCATTTAGAAAATAATTAATCAACTACTCCAAATGATTTTTGACTGTAGATGAACATAATACAGCTTCAACCTAGTTTACTGAGAAGACATTTATAGAGTTCAGTGCAACTACAGTGTAGGCCTCTAAATATGCATTTTTAAATACTTTACAAGGGCTTGGTTAATGTGGGGATAGTTCAGGATTATTAAACTTTAGAGCAGTGTTGGGGGTAATGCATTACAACTTACATAATCAGATTGCTTTTTATCAAGTAACTAGTAAAGTTACTTGAAAAAAGCATTACTTTTAAATTTACTAAAAATATCTGTTACTTTTTCAAATAAGTATGTAAGTATCTACGCATATTCCGCCATACATTATAGTTATCCTTTTTACCCGCTTAGAAAAGCGCCATGTTTTATTTTGTGTCACCATACTTGGTCGTGTAACTACTCGTGTAACTGTATTTAAATAGGGAAAACGTGGAGGTGTTTGGTCGCTTCTAACTTCATCTCTGTTTGGACCCTAATGAATGAACCGGGCTAAGCTAAGTGCTATCAAAGTGTCGCCGCGCGCCAGAGCGATTGAGTGCACGCACTGAGACGAGAGAGGTATGTATCAACTCATCTTAGTTAAGGGAATAATATAGTTTAATATTAAAGGGGTCATATAATGCCATTTTTGTACAAGCTAATATGATTCTTTAGGGTCTAAATTAAAAGTTTGTAATATACTTTAATTAAAAATTCTCATTAGTATTGTAAGAAAACACTCATTTTACCTGGTCATTTTAACAGCTCTGTTTTCAGCACGCCGTTTAAGTGCATGTCTTTAAATGATAATGAGCTTTGCTCACCCCGCCCCTGTTCTGTGCGTACACAGTTTTTAATAATAACACAATAACCATAACGCGTTGTTCATTATAAACGTGGGATTATGAATTATATTGAGAACGTCGTACATAGAAAAAATGCCGTAATGTACCCTCAGTGTAAACCTTAGCCGCATTCATCGTGAAGCGTGCAGCAAGCGATTTGCAAAGATTAATATAAATATTAATATAAAGGTTAATAAAACGTTACACTCACTTCTTCTTCTGGAGATGCAGCAGGAACACGAATAGTTGGTACCAATCTTTTTTTCAGGAGCAGCTTCTTAGCAAAACCAGCTTTATACTGACCCTCGTTTGTAAAGCAGTCTGGTGTGTGAAATGATTTGCGCAAACATGAAAGCATTGACGTTGATTGTGGGGAATATTCCCTTCGAAAACAAAACTCAGCCACTGCGTCTTCAGCGGTTCGGATTTAGGAACATCAATGACTGCTGTGTTCGTTATTACACCCAAGAACAGAACACCACAATCGCTTAAGACGCCATTCTGCTCATAGACAGTGCTCCAGCTTATCAACAATGACCGCGCCGGTCCGCGCGGACTATGATGACAGCTCGCTCACGAGCGAGGGCGGGTCTGTGTTGAAACGCTGCTGTCAATCAACAATCGTGGGAGGGGCGTCCGACCGTGTGACGTCACATGGTCGAACGGCATGATTTGAGACAGGGGAAAACATATAAGAAGATTAAAAAAAAAAACACTGGATGGATTTTTATCATTTTATGATGGTTGTGTACAGGCACTGCCAACACACATTTCAGTACAATCAACTTGTTGTGCATGTACCATTATATGACCCCTTTAAAAAACGGTGGAGTGTTCCTTTAAGCACGAGCACAATGAGTTGCTGTTGTGCTGATCTGCCTGAAGTGTATATAAGTAGACTTGCTCCCTCAGTCAAAATCAAGGGCTCGAGGGTCTGTCCAAAAAAACTTCCCTCATCCACTTGTAGAAGTTGAACCCACTTCAAAATGATGGTGGGGATTCCCTCGAGGGGAAGTACTTAGGGAAGTTTGCAAATGTATGTCAGCATGAGGCTTATTATTTCACTTTTGGTGTGAAAGGGCCATAATATTACATTTGACAAAAACAGAACTTTTTTTTATTAAAAAAAATAACAAGCAAGCCCAGCCCAGGTGAAAGTAACACAACACATTACTTTCCTAAAAAAGTAACTTAGTAACGCAATTTGTTTAAGGATTAAATCAATATTGTAATTCATTACTTTTAAAAGTAACTTTGCCCAACACTAATTGGTCGGTCCTCCTCTGTAGAAATCGCGTTCCGTGGGGCACGGCAAAACGGCCGAAAAGGGCACTTTCATGATTAAAGGTGCACGCCACTGATCAGGATACCATGGTACCATGTGGTACAGCTATGAATTAACAAGTTGGCAAAGTATGTGCAGGTGTTAATTACCTGACAGTTGTGATTGGGAACTGCAAGGTCATTGTGGAGACACCCCTGCTGCAATGTTATAGCACTTTTAAAAGATGGAGACATCTTAAAAAATGGCAGGAATTAATTGTAAAATAGACTTCTAAAGCAGTAATGTCATTTAAACCCTTTATAAAATGTTTGAAATCACTATCATTTTCTCTGAAAAAGTATAGTAATGATGTGTTGTACAGTAGTAAAAATGTCACATTATGTTGTCACAGGCCTAATCTAAAAAAACAACAACAACAACAACAACAACAAAAAAGTTTGATTTGTCTGGTCCGCGGTTGTTGTTTTTCCCATGTGAATGAAATTTCACGTTTTCTTATTGCTTTCAGAATCACATTCCTCCAGGACTATTTTTAAACCTCTGAGTCACTGATACAGGTCCACAGCTGAAAGGAATTACTTTAATCCTATGAAAAGAATGTAAAAATAAACTTTCCAGACAAGACAATTGCCTTGTAAGGAAATAGCAACAGAGTTCGAGGGGAATGAGCGGGCAGGGGTTAAAAAAAACCCCACCATATTCATCTATACAAAAGCCATCTCGTTTCTACAGTAATAATATTTGAAGAGTTGCCTTGGGCACTGTAAAATCCAACAACGCTGTTCAATGATAAAAAGAAAGATGTTTACAGTAGATTCTGAAAAGAGGCTTGAATAGTAATTGTACGTCTGTCATTTGTTTTCTATTAAACTATAAAACAGGCAGTAGTGTAATCTTGAAGAACAGCGTTCTTTAACCTTTTGTGCAGTAAAGCTCCTGGAATAGGAGACTTACTGTCTGTATCTTAAAGTCTCTGTATAGACTAATTGTCTGTATCTTAACACCTCTCTCTCTCTCTCTCTCTTTAGTAAATGAGTGCATGAATTATTAAACAAAACCCATTTCTTGCCTGTATTCCTTTGAGATGCTTAAGATTTAAAAGCAGTAGATTTGCACAAAAAAATCCAGACCTCTCCTAGTAACCACTAGTGTGTATAAAACATACACTCTCCAAAACCCCAACATATTAACTACGCCTAAATATTATAGCTTTTACTCTTAATAATTCAGTCCAACAAGGCTTATTAAGATACAGGAGAAAAGTAGGATTCATTATTACATGGGTAGGCTGAAGGGGTGACCTACAGGCAATCTCACACCTTTCTAGTGATGACAGACAGCCTGGTGGTACACCTGGCACAGAACGGCATGCTGGGTCCTTAATTATGGGCCTCGGCCTGAGGTTCCTTAGATGACCCACCTAGTGCTGCCATAAATCTGTTACAAATACCTAGTGATGCCTCTGAATCCCTAAATAATGACACCCCTCCTACCGCACTTTATTCCAGCTCTTCATAACCAACAGGGATTGGGAAGTTGAGGAAGAACTGGAACTTTAATATTTACTTGAAATTTTCATCAACAAATATGTTAATTAGTTTATACTAGTACTATACTAAAGATGAGAGACTTCCGTGAAATGTAGGTGTAGGGATTTGGAATCACTTGAGCCTTTTACTTTCACCATAGGAGGGCAGCATAGTATTTAGAACAAAACATTTCCAATGGTACATTATTTTTCCTTTTATTGTATTATTATAATTGTTGTTATTATTGGGATATAGACTTTGCATTTTTACTTAGAGAGCCACACCATGTATTTCAGTCCGGTATACCCTGCAGCATGAGGAAGACAGAAGAGTCAGTGTAATATAAAACAGGCCACTACAGACCTATTTTAAGGCTTTGACTGACATTTGTTTTACAAATCCTATTTCTCAAAGATACCTAATAGATGTAAATGCATGGATGTCACCTTGTTTTCTATAACAGTTTACAACTGTTTCCTCTTTATTTTTTGTGCAGCTGTGGTGCTTTTGAGTGACGATTCCTCATTTGTCCTTAATTTGTCCATGTTTGGGCCTAAGGTATGATTCAAGTCGAGGTTCTAGTGCTAAAATGATTTTAATCACATCATTTAATAATTACTTCTACAATAGACTAATGCTTTGTTTTAGACAATAGGTGTTTATTTTAATTTCACATTTTTCTTGCTGTGGTGGCACACCACTAAAATGAATACTGAGGAAACACGTACTGCTACCAGAAAATTTCGTATTAAAAAAATAAAAATCTGAACATGTTTTACACATGAAACATTAGTGCCAGAACATATTAGATTGGGGTTGCATAAACCCTCATTGTCTAGCCTTTCAATTCAAAGATTTTGTTATGGGTGTGCTTGTTGTTCATTTGTCTCAAAAGTATCATAGATTTGTTAGTCATCGGTGCATTTAGCTGTTCATTAGTGCTGTTGATATCAGACAGTCAAACATTTTAATCATCAGCAAATCAGGCATACAATAAGACATCAAAAGATGTTTACAATTATTTATTTTAAAAAATATATATAACGGCTGGGATGAGAATCAGCACCTCCAAATCCGAGGCCATGGTTCTCAGTCGGAAAAGGGTGGCTTCCACTTCAGGTTGGTGGAGAGTTCCTGCCTCAAGTGGAGGAGTTCAAGTATCTTGGGGTCTTGTTCATGAGTGAGGGAAGGATGGAATGGGAGATTGACAGACGGATCGGTGCAGCTTCTGCAGTAATGCGGTCGATGTACCGGTCTGTCGTGGTAGAGAATGAGCAAGGCGAAGCTCTCGATTTACCAGTCAATCTACATACCTACTCTCACCTATGGTCATGAGCTGTGGGTCATGACTGAAGGGACAAGATCCTGGATACAGGGTGGCTGGGCGATCCCTTAGAGATAGGGGGAGGAGCTCGGTCACTCGGGAGGAGCTCAGAGTAGAGCCGCTGCTCCTCCACATCAAGAGGAGCCAGCTGAGGTGGCTCGGGCATCTGTTCCGGATGCCTCCTGGAAGCCTTCCCGGGAAGGTTTTCCGGGTGCGTCCCACCGGGAGGAGACCACAGGAAAGACATAGGACTTAGGCCCTGGAAGAGCTGGAGGAAGTGTCTGGAGAGAGGGAAGTCTGGGCATCTCTGCTTAGACTGCTGCCCCCGCGACCCGGCCCCGGATAAGCGGAAGAAGATGTGTGATGTGAAAAAAATATATAAATAAAGCCCAATTCCAAAAGGATATATTAGTGCTTGCTCCACACAGTTGAGGTGGTACGAATAATTGATAAAACAATACATTGCAATATGGTTTCTTGCAATACATTATCAGTACACTGGCACTAATGCAGATTGCATCTTGCTTTACTGTATACCAAAACAAGCATTTCGGTTCTTGAACAGCTAAGAGTCAGTTTAATCAACTCTAGTATGTTCAGTTTATGTTAAACTTGTGCGAGAGCAATTCAAAAGCATACAGAACTGTCTGTTCTCGAATCGCTCTCACGATACTTTGATGTCATACACCGACCGGTCTGTGCAGCGCTGCTTTAAGTCGAAAAAAACAGTGAGCAATTTGAAGTGGGCATAAGTTGAAGTCTTGCAGGCTGCGGACAGATTCTATTGACCCTGGCAGCAAAATGCCTGTCGCAAGATCTCACCCCAAACCCCACGACCATCTAATACAGTGAAAAAAAATAAAAATAATTGTTCATTATATATGAGTTAAAATACCTGAATCCCCACAGAGAAAATTATGGGTGGAAAATTTCAGATTCTAACCGTGGTGAGTCATAACAATACATTACACAAAGTTGTTCCTTTGTAAGGAAAACAGTACTAATGAAACAGTTTTCTCTCCATCTCGCACGCAAAACAGGTTGTTACGCAAGTGAGGAAGTGAATGGTCTTTTAGTGTTTTGAGTGAATCATTTAACCATTCACTTAAACGATTCACTAAAACAGGTATGATTCCGTTTATGGCACTTCTCATTCCTATGGTATCCGCAAACAGTGATTGACTGTCGCACAACTCAAAATGAAAATCAATGACGTCAATGCTGTAATGTGATTTTTTATCAAGGCACATGTGATTCAAGTTAGCAGTTGCGCTTTCTCCAATGGTAGAGACATTGACCCTTATATCTCCCAATAATAAGAACATAGGTGTGTCTGAAATTGCCCCCTATACCCTCATTCACTATTCCCTACATTACTTCAGTAATTTAGTCCACTTGAAGGAGTGCATTAAAAAGAGTATTCCCTAAAAAGAGTTTTAAAGAGTTTCGCCATTAAAAAGAGTGAGCAAATTCTGACACTGAGTGCACCGGAAGAGCAGTCACTTTTGCATAAGTTTGTGCTTGTTGTTTAAAAATAATTTTAAACTTAGCAAACTGGTAGCTCCAGTAGTAATGAAAGGATTTATCTGTCATGGAAACTAGCATGTATAAACCTTAATTAAACAATTTAATAAATTAAAAGGAATTTATACCTGTATGATATTACGCTGTATCCACATTGAACTAGCGGTTTGGAAAATGGATGGATGATTCAGCTCTGGGCGCCATCATTAATTTGACCCTCACAGTGCATTATAGCCTCTGAGCGTACATTAGTTGCACTATTGTTATTGGGGTGCATTATGGTATTGAAGGAGTGCACTCGATAACGTCCACTATAGTTTTGCACACCACTTCAAATGGCTGTCCCCTCAAATAGTGCTCTATTTAAGGGTAGAGGAGAGATTTCGGACACAGCCCATAGGTGTGTTCGACAGACCGATCGGTGTGTGACATCTAAGTACTGCGAGAGCAATTAGAGAGCTGACAGCTCCGTATGCTTTCAAATCGCTCTCTCAGTACTTTGATGTCACAAGCGCTGCGCCGCTTCAAGCCGAATACACCTAATGGCTTCCAACAAATTACCTTAACTAAACTACACCTAAATAAAGAGTTTCAGTGAAGGTCTCTACTTGCTGTGAACCAGATTGAATCACACTTTTCCCTTTCAATCAGCAGATTTGCATTGATCACTCCAAGTTCAAACTCAGAACATGATTCATTCTGTGAAGAAGGCGTGGTCCGAATCTTCCCTCGCTCACTTAAAGTAGAACATGGGCCTATACCATGAAGCTGGTTTCGGTGGCTAGCAATGTATGTTTCAGTTTAGTTTGCGCCAACCTTTTAGTTTTAGGCACCATGAAAGTGGCTCAGCTTTTAGCAGTGTTCATAGCCATACTAACTTATGCTCCATGGCAGGTTATGTTCTGTATAAGAGATTGCGAACTGAAACTGGACCAATCAGCAGTGAGCAAAGTGACACGTCTGACACAAATAAGTCACCTCCCCAGTTTCTCTTGCTCCAAATTAAAGGTCACAACATAGTAACAGATTTTTTAAGACAAAATTGTCAATATTGCCATAATTATTTATTATAAATATTTTATATGATTTATATATTATTTACATAATTTGTATACACTTAATCCATTACACATGAGCAATTTTAGTTATTTAATTATTAATTATTATTTCAGAAGGGGGCGTGTGTGGTAATGCAACATTGTTTGCCAACTGCCACAATAGATAAATATACATAGATTGCTCATTTGCTGCCATTTCAATGGGCCGCTAAGCAGTCGGCCATATTGGAGTGGTCCGTGAACATTTGAGAGCAAACTGACTGACGCCCGTTTCACACATACTCCGTTTGCAGTGCGTATGCTGTGCGTGTTGCGGTGCGTATACGGTGCAGGAGCAGCACGCGCTATAGTGCTTTCACATATGCTGCGTTTGCAGTGCATAACTGATCTGCGGCTGTACCACAAACACATACTTACTATTTTTATTTCAAATCCAGAAGTTATGCAGAAACTCTAATTTAAAAAAGTTTTGTCAGCATTGCGATTCTCTTTGTACATGTAACGTGAGGGTTCGGTATGTGGTGGTATATCACTCTTTATGATAATAAACAGCAGAATGGAGACAGAAGACTTTCTCAAGCGGCACTTTTACTGAACACCGTCACAACTACAACACTTCCTTATACAGCCTTTCACATGACTTCACTAACCAATCAGAAGCAAGAACTTAGACTGAGATAAACGTGAGTGAATCAGAGAGGCAGATTCAGCAGAATATCCTTACTGTATTAAATATGTAAACACATAAATATGTAAATAATTAACTGACTAAACATTGTAAATATACTTCTAGTAAATTAACTCAAATATAAATTATATTAAATTCTAAGCATTACAACTTTCCAATATGAAATATGAACTCCACTTCTAAACCTTACATTTCCTCCCCCTCCCAAAAAAAGAAACGTCCCCGTTTCCCATCAAATAAACAAGTAACAGTAACCACAGCAATAAAGCAACTGTATCAGTTCAGAACATAGTCCTTAAGGAATCTGGGAGGTCTAACTGGACGTTTCCCAGGGCGTAGCAAAGAACCAGGAGCCTGAGGAGTGGAAGAGGGGACAGTGTCAAACTGGCTTACTGGGCCAAAGGAGGGGGCAGAGCAAGACTGAGTTAGGGGAGAGCAGGATTGGGGCTGTGGTCGGGGTTGTGGATGGCCAGTGGGAGGGACTAATGAGGGAGTATTGCCCTGGCCAGATAAGGTGTAGCTCTTCGTGGCTGTAAACTTTGAAGGCTTAAAGGGCAAAGCACCTGATAATGCAGTCAAATGAGGGAGTTGAGACTGCAAAAAGTCACATGTAGGTGTCTCATGTCCACAATCTGGCACAGGAGCATGGTAGGGTCTGAGACGGTTGTAGTGGACAATCTGGGACTTATCAGACTGATCCAGGAGGTAGTGAATCCTGTATGTCACTCCAGGAGAATCCACATCAGATCCTAGGCACTCTAATATTTCAAAGGGGCCTTTCCAGTGAGGAGCAAGTTTTTGTTTTGCTGTAGTGGGGTCATTTAACCAGACAAGGTCTCCCGGGACATAGGGAGTGTGCTTAACACTCTTGTCATACTGTCGTTTCTGCTGATTGTGGGCATAATCTCTGTTCCATGCAGCAGAACTGAAAGCGGACTGAAGTTTCTGATGGTGTTGTTAGGTAACAGCATGTTGACAGGCATGCTGGCTTCATGACCATGTGTGAGGAAGAATGGTGTGAATCCTGTTGTAGAGTGTGGGTTGGTATTGTAAGCCAAAGCAACTTGGTTGAGGCAGTCATCCCATTCCCCAGACTGCTGAAGAAGTGTTTTGGCTAACTGATCAATAAGTGTCCTGTTGAACCTCTCAATCATGCCGTCACACTGAGGATGATATGGGCTGGTTCGTGTTTTCTGCACGCACAGCAGGTCACACAGATGTTTCACCAGGTCAAATTCAAACTGATGTCCCTGATCAGTGTAAAGCATTTCCGGGATGCCATGTTCACAGATGAAGTTTTCAAACAGACATTTCACCACTGTTATGGCGCGCTGGTCTGGAATGGCATAGAGGTTGACATACTTGGAGAAATAATCTTGGACAACAAGCACATACCTGTTGCCACGACTCGTGATGGGGAGCTCAAGTATGTCAGCTGCAACCTTTGGAATGGCTCAGTAGCAACAATTGTTTTCATTGGAGCTCTCTGATGAGGTGTGGGACTCCGTCTGGCGTCACATGGAGTACATTGCTTGCACCACATCTTGATGTCACGTGACATAAAGGGCCAGTAGCACAGCTGTTGAGCACGTTTCAGGACCTTATCAGCAGATGAATGACCAGTTGCAGGATTTCTATGCAGCATCTGCAGAACAGTGTCTTTCAAAGCATGAGGGACAATCAGTTGATGGAGCACTGATGTTGTGGATGGGTTGAAAACTTTACAGCAGAGTACACCATTATGAAAAGTAAGTCTGTGGAACTCGTGCCAAAGTGCATTCTCAACAAGTGTGCGTTTTTTAATGCGCCAGTATGGTGGTTTTTATCCCTTAACTGTCCAGCTAACAACCTCTGACAGTATGGAGTCTCGCTGTTGTTCCTTTTTAAAATCCTCTTCAGGGAACTGAAGCACAAATGTGGAGGAGACAGACTGTGGAACACACTGTGAGGAGGCTGGAGGAGGCTGTGGTCCAGTCAGGTTACAGCAAACTGGCTTTGTATCAGTACTGCAGAGGCTGTGATGTACAAAACTGACCGGGCTAGACAGACTCACAGGACTCAGAGTAGAATGTCTCTTGTCAGATTACCTTGGATTACCTTACCTCTTGGATTACCAAAAGCACTGGAGGAGGTGCTCTGCTCAGTTGGTCTGATGTCAGCAGGGCGACGTGACATTGCATCTGCACTGAGGTGACTGTGGCCATCCTTGTGAATTACAGTCCATTCAAAAGGATCAAGTTCAAGGGCCCAGCGTGCACGAAGACCAGTTCTGTCATTGTCAATGGGTATTTTTCTGAGACCCAGGAGAGGTTTGTGGTCAGTGACAATAACAAAGGGCTATTTGTAAAAGTAGTGGCGAAAATGTCGCACGGCCCAGACAATGGCCCAGAGTTCTCTGTCATATGTTGACTATTTTCTTTCTGCTTTTGTGAGAACATGACTAGCATAAGCAACCACTTTTTCTTGATTCCCTTGTCTCTGAGCAAGCACAGCACCAATTGCAGAGCCTGAAGCATCTGTGTAAAGGGAGAATGGCACAGTAAAGTCACGGAATGCAACCACTGGAGGGTTTGTGAGTGCATGTTTCAGGTAAGTGAATGAATCCTGACATTGAGAAGTCCATTGGAAAGGTGCATTCTTCTCTGTGAGAGCGTGTAGAGGGACACTGTGATGTGCAAAGCTTCGGATGAACTTGCGGTAATATGAACAAAGTCCCAGAAATGCTCTTACTTCTGTAGCTGACCCTGGAGTAGACCAGTCTTGGACACTTTTCACATTCCGCGGGTCTGGCTGAATGCCGTCTTTGGATACAACATGGCCCAGAAACTGTACCTGATCCCTGGCAAAACAGCATTTTGAGGGATTCAGCTTCAGGCCACTTGACTGGAATCTGGAGAGAATTTCTTCCAGGTGCTGGAGATGTTCACTGAAAGAGCGGCTGTAGATGAGGACATCATCCAAATACACTAGGCAGGTTTTCCATGGGAGGCCATGAAGTACCATTTCCATCAAGCGCTGGCATGTGGCTGGAGCGTTGGTGAGACCCATTGGCATAACTTTAAAGTGATAAAGGCCACTACCTGTTGTGAATGCTGCTTTTTCACGGTCTTCCTCCTGCAGCTCGACTTGCCAATAGCCATGTTGCAGGTCCATTGTGGAGAACCAGGCAGAGCCCAACAAAGCATCCAGTGCGTCGTCAACTCTCGGAAGAGGGTGGGAATCTTTGATTGTCACTGTATTAAGTTTTCTATAGTTCAGGCAAAAACTAGTGTCACTCTGTAGGCTCTCTGTTTAATTGGTGTGGCCTCACCAGTGCGGATTTGATGCTTGATGATGCTCGTGCGACCTCTGTCCTCTGAGTGTTTACTGAATACTGCTGAGTATTTCTGAAGCAGTGATTTCAGAGACTGAACTTGGGAAGGTGACAGGTCGCTGTCATTTATCTGGACAGATGGAGCTATATCATGCACGGGGGAGGTTGCACACCCTGTCCCTTCCCCTGATATGATGTCAACAGATGAAACCGAATGAAATTCACCCAGGTGTTGACCTGAATGCAGCTAAAACGTCATCTCTGGAGGGATTTAAGATTTGAACCACAGTTGTACCATTCTGAACCTCACTGAGAGAATGTGCCACAATGATGTCACACGATGGGTTGGGCATGAGAACACCATAATAGTCAGTTGGCATGGGAGAAGCAGGTGTAGCTGCTGACACAAAGGCTGTGATGAGGGTTTCACTCATAGCTGGAATCTTAGTGGGCGCTAGCACAGAGACATTACAGCAGGCGGCCACTTCATGTCCTTTGGGCAGGAGAGGAATTTTCATGTCCCAAAGTTGCAGCATTTTGTTGTTTATGTCAAGGAGGGCATGGTGTTTCCGCAGAAAATCGAAACCAAGAATGACTGGCTGGCAAGCACCTCTGAGAATTTCAAAGTCCTGTTGCCATACCTGATGTCCAAGTCTGATACCAATCGTTAACTTGCCTAAAATGTCCAGGCACTGTCCATCGACTGAGCGAGCTGGCAGAGAGGAGGGTGTCATGGGGCGTTTTTTCAATGCTGGGTGAGAGTTACGAAAATCTTCGCTCACAATGGAAACAGTAGAACCAGAGTCAATTAAAGTGCACACTTCAATGCCCTCAACAATAGCCAAGATTGTAGAAGAGACAGAATCATCAGAGTGTGAGTCATTCTTGTCAGGCATTAACTTGGGGGAATCCTTCTGGAGCAGTGAGACAGTAGCTGATGTTTGCCCCTCAACAGCAGCTAATGGAAGTTTCCCTGACGGTTGGAGTCAGAGTGCGGATATCTCTCAGGAGACTGGACGTGAACACTGCCTCTAGCATGTGGACTGGCATCCCTGTTTCCCTGTGGAGCAGGACTAGGGCTGCGTCTGTATCTGTTCGTATCATCCTTGTCATGGCGACTCCATACCTGGAGTATTGATAGGACTGGCATGAGGGAGAGCGATGCCGGTCAACTCTGTCATTGCCATGCCATTGACGGTCTCTCTGAGTAACAGGGGAAGGAGGACAACGGTCATAGCAGGACCCTGGATCACGACCCTGATACTGCTCAGGTGAGTAATTGTCTCTGCAGTGTTGTCTGTTATGATAGGGTTGTGGAGAGACACTGCGTGCACTGTATCAAGCATCGTCGGAGGAAAACCTTTCAGGTTGGGAGTCCAGACGCTGAGCCAGGTAGCTGTGTTTCTCTCGTAATAGGTGTACTTCACTTTGTAAGCTGTTGACAGTAAGAGTCAGCTGCTCAACTGCATGTAGAAGCTTATCATCAGTAGGTTTAGGACGAATCATAGCTACGTGCTCTGAAGATTGAGTGTGTGGAGACCCTACAGTTGTCAGTTGGAGCGCAGGCCTATTATTCCATGCATTACTTCTTATATTAAGTTGCTCAAGCAAGTGGTCAAATATTTAACCATGTACTTAGCCCAGGGGTGTCCAAACTCAGTCCTGGAGGGCCACTGTCTTGCAGAGTTTAGCTCCAACCCCAATTAAACACACCTGAACCAGATAATCAGACCTTGATTATCTGGTTCAGGTGTGTTTAATTGGGGTTGGAGCTGGTTCAGGTGTGTTTAATTGGGGTTGGAGCTAAACTCTGCAGGACAGTGGCCCTCCAGGACTGAGTTTGGACACCCCTGACTTAGCCTATATTAAAATCGCAACCATTATAAATTCAAACTTAAAATTGACAAAAACAGCCGACTCTCATGCCTTTTCTTTTGCATTTAAATTTTAATACAATAAATCTTGCATGTCACAAATAACTTGTTTTTCCACCTCCACGAATGAGACGAGTGCTGTTATGTCGCCTTGTTGAGGTAAACTGTAGTTTTCCTTGCTTTACCCAGCTCTTAAAATAAAAAGATGACGGTGAAAAAAAGTAGTATTTAATTAAAAACATTTATGGTGAGATTACTACATTTTATTTAATTAAACACATTTATGGTGAAATTAGCCTACTACATTTTCAGGTCAATCTGTGTTCATTTTGAACACGAAACATGCGCTGTCACTTTAATTCAGCGTTTGCAGCACAGCAAAAATAGACTCGGTGCGGAAACGATCGCTGCACTGCTGTATACGCACCGCAACTGGAACGGATCGACGGACTGCAACCGCGTGCAGTGTGAAAGCTCTAACCTGTTAACATGGGTACGGAAAAAAATACGCACCGCATACGCACTGCAACCATAGTTAGACACATGTATGAATATCTATATATGAAATAATCTTCATCAGATGATTTTGCTTAACTAACAAAATACAACAAGACGAAGGCATCAGCTCACACAACATTCAAAAGTTACCACAGTAAAAGTAAAAATATTTAAAACATACCATAGTAAAAACATATAATATGTAGTTAATACATATAAAAACACAAATCAACACATTCTCACCTGTGATAGGTTATCCGATTTCTTCAGGAATTTAAATCTCGGTGGTTTCACAACCAGAAGTTGCACAATGTTGTGGCATCATTGATTATTATGGTGAGTGACGACATGCTGACCGTTTCAAGATGGCGGGCGCACCGATGTATCTGGAGCGGTCGAATGTGGGTCTACGTATATCGATGACCGCCACAACAGGAAAAAGAGCAGAAGAAGAAGAGACGATCTATGCACCATCCCAAAACAAGAGTTCAGATGGCATGCAAAAGCTTGCTAGTAGCCAATACGCTGAGTTTCAATAAATTTTTGTTGATGCGCTCCACTAACTTCACTGAAAAGAACGGCTTCTGAAAAAGAGCAGTGCTTCGCCTTCTGAGAATATAGTTCCGAGTATGTATACGGTTAGAAGATGGTTGTGTCTCATGTGACCTTGTTATTCGTACACACTGTGGCTATACAAATCACAACATGTAAATAGGAAAATGCTGGCGTTATTTTGTCACTTATTAGGAGCAGTATGCTAGCTGTAGCCGTTTACCTCCAGTCTTTGTGCTAAGCTAGGCTAGCGGTGGGTGCCTCAGACAGAGTTACAGCACGCATGGATATGAAAAAGGTATGTTTGAACTTATCTAACTCTGGGGGATACGGTGAATAAGCTAAAGTCCCAAAAAGTCAGCGTGTTCCTTTAAAAAAAAAAAAAAATCTCCCTTTGCTTTGAACTTTGAGCGTTGTAACTTTGCAGATGTTGGTAATGCTCAAACAGCAACATTACACACTAACTAAAGTTAGAAAAGTGAAATCATAATCAACCACCCCTTTAATACCTGCCATAAAAAGCCGTTAAGCTTCTTGCAGCGTGCAGATCATAGGGTGCCCCACATCCACATTCAGTTCTGGTGCGTGGATTAAGGTCAAAACAAATCTTTACGCTTGAACCAGCTATTATGGCACACCCTAACTGCGCAAAGGACACCAGTCTGTCTGTAGTCCATATTAAAAGTTACCTAGCCAGTCAAAACTACACAGTAGACGAAAAACTACGGGTTCACAATACAACTACGATTATCAGAAGTGGCTTACCGAAAATCGAACACATTATATTTAAAAAAATGCCGGTGCCTGCTCTTGCATGAAAAATAAGGTGGATATTCTTTGTCTTCAAAGTCTTTGTTGTCTCTTGTAGGCCCATGTCACGGACTTCCGAAGCTTGGTTTGGTCACATGCTTTTTCTGCACTGCGGTGATTTGTTAGATATGGTGGAGAAAACAAGTCTGACCACAAGATGTCGCTAATGCGCATTGTGTTAAAAGTTTCGAGTAATGAACCATTTTTCGGCACAATTTGATGAAAGCCTCAAATGCTTCAGAAAGCCTCGGTTTCCCATCACTAATTTATGCACTTCAGAATCTCTTAATCTTTGTCAGAAGAGAGAAAAGAATATTGCCAAAGACTTTATATTTAGAAATGGTGCACTATGGGAAAAAGTGCAATGCACAATATGGTGGAATAAGTCCCGCCTTCTAAATAAAAGTGCCAATCGCTGTTTGATAAAAAGTCAGCCATTAGAAGCTCCAGCCATTAGATGCTCCAGACGGTTGCTATAGAAACAGTCATGAGACGTGCGTTTAGGATAGCATATGGGCATTGGCTGATCCAGCCTCAAAAATAACAAGTTCTCAGGGTCAAAGCCTGAGTTGACAGAAAAAAGTTGATGATCAGCCTTATTGTACTACTAACAAAGCCTGAATTGACTGGTTTGGTTTTGTCAACTCAAAACTAATCCTGTAACCCTGAGTTTGTTCAACTACTGTACAATCAAGGTATGAGCCAGGCTTCCAAAATGTCAGTGTGGATTTTCGCGTTAAGGGAAGTGTTAAGAAAAGACTATAGCGATATTTAAAGTAAAGTGAAACGCATCCCAGTATTATGTGCAGGTCTTTTGAATATGTTACAACTATGCATTATTTTTTTTATATATATATAAAGCATGCATATGCTGTGTAATGAACAGATAATCTAAGCCGACTAGCTGTTGTTCAGAAAATATAAACACAAAACAATTGAAGTCCCACAAGATAGCTTAAATTCAATGCAATGTTGAGCAAAATAAGCCTTTAAAATGCTTTTTAATGTTTTTGGTTATGTTATCCAGAAATGGCTGGAGACTGCGTTTTAAAACCTATAGTGACAATTTGCCATAGTTAAAGCGCTCACTGCATTATTGGGCTTGGTAGCGTTTTGAGTCAGCTTTTGCTGCATTCAAGTCATCTCGGAAAGATCGTATTTACTAGTTGAACGCACATGGACGCCATCACAATGTCGTAAATACGAATGGGCAGCTCGGGATTTTCTTTAAAACCCAATCTTTACGAGTTGGGGGGCGTGTCAGTGAGAAACATGGCGAAATAGCCTACCACAATACTTAAAGGTATTAGCAGTGATATTGTCAGATTTTTCTATTTACAGCGAAGTAAGCTAATTGCCTGCACAGAATATGATGGCATTATAATAGCAATTGTAATATGTAAAGATAAAGTTTGCAGTGGCTTCATAAATTAATTAAAAACATAAAAAAGCAAAGCACACCTTATGCACATTTCTTTGTTCTTCATTTTCTATAACTAGAGTTTAAGAATTTAAACTTTTTTTTTTTATTATTATTATTTTTTATTAATTAATTAAGAGAAAGTACACCGCCATCTGACTCACCGAAAGTGACTTGAACGCATCTGCCGTCGTAAACAGGACTTCACCTCTAGGCTACATAGGCTACGAATTTCCCAGGAGGACGGACTTGAACGCACAATTAGCTCATGCACACACGATGCCTATGATGCTGCACGTGCACATGATGCCCAATAATGCTGTCAAGGTAGGCAGGTCGCTTGGTTTTGAGAAACAGCCAGAGTCACGACTCCAGACTGGTGGGAGATGAGGACACAATGAATTCATCTGTGGGTAGGTTCTTATCTTTTAGTAGTTTCCCGGGATTGTTGCTAATAGATTAAGACGGCAAATAACGATTTAATCCATGACATTGAATGATAAAATGTTACGGACATTGCCTCATTATTCATATGATTTCACATTGTTATTGCTTTTTACGCATTGTGTGGCATTGATTATTGATCATATTTTAATAGCGGGCCATTTAAAAAAAAAAACAATAGAATAGAATTTAAGATATTATGGGGAAATGCATATGTGTATTTGTAAATAACAATAAGCTTTAAATATCAGTGGACAGCACAACCTAATCGCCTTGTTCTTTATGCTGTCCACTCAAGACAGTTAGCCTACCATTTAAAATAATAATAATAATAATTATTGTACCTTGTTATATTAAGAATTGCCTGCAGTGTGTATACTTACAAAAACAAGCACACTTGTTTTTTATGGGGTTTGCAGATGTGGTGCTTTTCCCAGGACTGTCTCAGAAATTAGGTGTTTACAGTGCTGGACAAAGGGGGATCCTGGGAGGTTGCTATTTTTAGCTCTTATTTCATCATTCCTCTGCACAGTGCAGTAAGATGCTCCCTGCATCTCAATGATTGAGGATTGGAACATCAGCCCCCTTCTCTTTTAATAGGTCCACATATTTTAAATAAAAAACAATCCAAAAGGACAAACGGATGTGGTGCCATTCCCTTTTTCCATCTTGCTCTTATGTTGTTGCTTTGCTCTGCAGATTCTAAGGCAGTTACGTAGTGCAGTATTGTGTTCCTTACACATGGAGCATTAGGACATTCTTCATGGGCATTCAGTAGTGTTTGACAGAATGATGTCTCTTGATACTAAACACAATATATACAGGCACAGATCCATTCACAGTGTTTCTTCCAAGGTTGTCATAACAGCATGAGCCAGATTGGTATCTAACGCCATACGCCTGACTTTAAACATGACCTATGCCTTTAAAGTTTCCATCCCATGTATAATCCGTCAGACTTTTTAAATCACAACGGAAGAGCCTTCCTCTGTGTTGAATGAATGCACTCCTGCATGTAGTGGATGTGGTGTAGATTTGAGGATCTTAATTCAAAAGGAATAGATACTGTTGCACAAAAAGTGTCTTCATTCTCCATTTAGATTATTTTAAGGTTTAGTTTCCCCCAAAATATAAATTCTGTCATTATATGCTCACCCTCATGTCATTCCACCCACTTTCGTTCACCTTTGGAACACAAATCAGGATCTTTCGCGAGAACAAACCTCTTGCAGAAGCTCAAACGTGCTGCGTAACACGCAAGAATGAACCTCATTGCTTCTTGCATGTCAAGCGAACATTCTTGAGCTCCCGTTTATCATAACTGATGTGTGCGTTGATGAATGTTTATATGTGAATAAAAGCCTAAATTCAATCTGTTCATCATATAAAGCAACCGTGTCTCTTCAGAAAATTAGGACTAAACTGATCAATTCATATAGATTAGTAGCCTGGGTTTCCCCATGCTGCCTTGCGCGCAGCGCGATTTTATTCACGCTGCTAGACAGCCTGGACACCATGGACCAGATTTTCCCCTCAAAAAGGGAACCAATCACAGAACAGGGAGGGAGCAGCAAGACGATGACGACGTCTATGCGACACATACAATGGCAGCAGACGCGAAGTTACCTTTCGATGCAGCCTTAGATAGTGTTCTAAGTAGTTTAGTCGCTGAACGCCATCGTGTACACATAAATCTCTGACCCATCGTCTTCTTCCTCGTCGAATTTCTGTCGCTCTACATACGTCATCTGGTATAATTGAAACGATTGGCTATGAGCTACGTACAGGCGCATTTGATAGACATTCGTAGCGCCCAATAAACGGCTCTGGGCATTCGTAAACCACGCCTCAAATACGAGAAAATGAACATGTGGTTCCCAGACCACGTCTCAATGAGACGAGGTCTGACGTTAGCCAGGCTAATGGATTAGTCACTTTATGAACTTTTTGAAGCATCTAAGTTTCAGTTGCGTTGCTGGCTATGGAGGGATAGAAAGCTTCCTCACTCAGAAAAAATTTAGGTGTTCAATTTTTGTTTGAACGTACCCTGTAAATAATTTTGTAATTGTTTTGCATTTGTAGTGGAACATTTTTAGATATTTTTAAAGATATCTTTGGCAGTTCTGGTCATTGCATATTAAAGGAGAACTCCGGTCAATTTTAACATTGAGCTCATTTTTTTGTACATTTGGAGTGCTGTCAATACAGTGAACAACGACAAAAATCGGTGTTGCCTACACCGAGTTATTCTATTTTTAAAATTTGCACCCTATTGACTTCAATGGGGCAAGTAGTAAGCCTGCTTTTTAGCCTGCTTTTTTACTATGGCCTTCCACCGAAAACAGGATGTAAACAAAGGTATGAGCGCTGGCTGAATTAACTTCATTTTTATTAATATCTCTAACATCTACTGCAGTCAGATCCACCCGTGTTCACTCGGAAGGAATCACTCACATTTTCTGTGCACTTGTAATGACACTTAAAGGATGTTAAGAGGCTAAAAAGCAGGCTTACTACTTGCCCCATTGAAGTCAATAGGGTGCAAATTTTAAAAATATAGAATAACTCGGTGTAGGCAACACCGATTTTTGTCGTTGTTCTCTGTATTGACAGCACTCCAAATGTACAAAAAAATGAGCTCAATGTTAAAATTGACCGGAGTTCTCCTTTAAGAAGCATAACGTTTCTCTTTGATAAGATTCAATGAGCAGTTTACACAGTATATATGTTGGAAAATGAAATTGAAATAACTTTATTATGTTTGACACTAATTTCAACAATTTCAATTCCATCTGCTTGGACCCATAAGTACAGTGAATGATGATTACTTAAATTGCTGAACTGTTTTATTATCATTTAAATTTTACAAAGCACCTTTTTTGAAGCCTTTACATTTCAAACTATTTGCATACAATTTATAGCATAGGGGCCTATACATTATACTTTAGACATTGTGTGAAGGAGAGCAAGGTAAAATTCCCTATACTCTTTAAGAAAAGAAAATCTTGAGTGCTAGTTTATTTTCATAAGCTCTTTAAAATGCTGCAGTGTATGCAATCCATTATTACAGCGATGTGCTACTTTCATACGGTGTGGTTTGTCTCACTTTAGGTGTACTTTTAGTATACAGTATATGAAATGTGTCAAAAGGAGCAGTCAAGTCATTTTTTGTGTAACACAGTGAGCTAACTACATATTTGATGATTTGATGATTTGTCTGACAGGGGTCTAATTGTGTGTGCTGTCAACAGGCACCAAAGCCATTTGTGTTTGTGTTGTAGTAGGTCGCACAACACTGTTGTAGAAGTGTCTTTGTGCAAGGAAAAACAACACAGAAGCAGTGACCTTTTCTGTCTAGAGATAATGAGAGAGGAAACCTGCCAATGCAAAATATAGAACATCGTCAGCATTGGGCCATGACAGTTGAGAGAAAGCAATTGAGAGAAATAGATAAATGTCAAGGGGAGGTGCCAAATCTGTTAAATGCAGTTTGGTGGTGTAAAATGACCTCAAGAAAATGATTCACTGACGGAGAAATGAATTGCCATTATGTGAAATGTTTTTATTTTATTATTATTTTTTACATAATTATTAAGCATATCCAAATAGCAAATCAAGAAATAATTTGGCAGTTGAACAACAGCAATAGAAAATTCACCTTTATATCACCATATATTACATTAAATGCTGCTTTATATGCATTCAAAACAAGTGCAAGCGCAAGTAATATATTCAAAACAGCAATATGTGAGCATAATCAGATTTTTAAAAAATCACAATTTACATGCATTTTTATATAGAACATGCCTAAATCAACTGTGAAATGCAGCAATATAATGTTAAAAATGATAAAAATGAATTATTTATTTGATGGAGCTAGCTGTTCAGCAGTTAAATTGCAGCTGCATGGACACTGCAATCACATCACTGCAAGTTGATTGTGATACTTTAATGTATCCCATTGATGTTAAATAAAAGGCTACAAAATGCAAAGCCCTGGCCATCTGTGTGGAGACGAGGGCAGCAATTTATTCTTATTTAGTTTCTCAGCCAACCAGGATAGGTGGCACAAATGAAGCATTTTAATTAAAAAACTGCTGAGACATTGGGGGAGGATGCCAGCATGGCAAGGTTTCCCCACACAAACACACTGCTTATGCTTCATCACTGCAAAACAAATAAGGCCATCAGTATTACTTAGACAATGAGGGGAATAGTATGTTTTACATAAACCAATTACACAAACAAGGTAGGGTAAGTGTACCTATTAAGCCCATGTACCCTTTAAGCCCACTTTCAACTCTGAAGTCAAATTAAAAAAAGAGAAAATAATATTTTATGCTGCTCATTATTTTAACCAATCCAGTGATTTGTTACTTCCCTGGCATTTTTTATTGTATACCAATCACATTTGGCAATGTTGAGTTAGCCCCACCCATGTGGATGCTGTCTCAGGGGACCTCACACAAAGTCACCTCAAAACTTTGGTGTTTCGAGACCCTTCAGGAATCAACACATTTCTGCAATTTTCAGCCATTTCTTTGGTAACTACATTGACATTATGTCAAATAAGAGATAAATGTATTGTTTTTTGTGTATGAACAAATAGTACTTTATCATTTTATATCATTTTCCTTTAAATGGAAAGATGAGTTGTATTAGCTTGCGTTCAAAGCTAATCTCTAGGTCAAACCATTAGCCTTACAGAAAGGTTAGACTGCCAAAGAATTAAGCAGTGACCTGCAAACAATACATAAAAATACATCATAAATTGTTTTGTAGAGAAGATTATTTTCAAAAATTAACTTTTTTTTTTTTTTTTTTTTGATGGGCTTAAATGGTACAGTGCCACAAAACACATGCAAACTATAGCCAACACAAGCTAACCTTGAATGAAAAAAAACGTAACATTTCTCAATGTGAGCACAATGAAAATTACTTATACTATATAAAATTATACTTAGTCCACAGTATATTTAAGCTCCATGCATGTATTTGTAAACATATCTTACATTTTTAAAGGAAAACATTGTCTTTTTTCACCATTACTCACTGTGGAACCGTTTAAGCCCACCTTATGTGTTTCAATGAGGAATCCATCTAATTGCAAACTTTGAAACATTTTCTGAGTGAAAGTGTTTAATTATAACATTTCTTTGTGTGCTTTTACCTCACTAACCTTTTAACCTTACCTTACTTACTACCTTAATTTACAACTATACTTAGATAGGCCTACAAATTACATACATTCATTCAAATGAGATAGAGCCCATTTTGTCCTAAAGTCCTTTATGTATAACCGGGCATAATTCTGGAGCCAAGACGAGTTAAGCCTTGAGATTTCGGGCATGGAGAGGTCCCAGAGGGACCCTACATTCCCCACAGTCCTTAGCCCCTGGGACCATACGGTTCCGAGATACCACCACTTCTTGTCCAGCTTTGACCGGGCAAAACTCGGGACCCAAGCTGAGTTGGGGCTCTGGTCTCCAGGCACAGAGGGGTCACCCAGTGGGCCCCATATGCCGGGAGTATTGAGCCCTAACTTGGCTTTCTTCCCGAAATATGGTCACTTCCTGTGGAACTTTGATCAGGCATAACTCTGGAACCAAGCCAACTTAAGGCTCCAGACTCCCGGCGTGGGGGGCCACTAGGAGGCCCCCCTAAGCCCAGAATATGGAGCCCCAACTCGGCTTGGCTCCCAAGATACACCCGGTCAAACTGCCAGCTTGACTCCAGCTACAACTCCAGTCAAGCCGACTTAAGGCTCCAGACCACCAGCCACTAACACCTACCCATCCCACCCAGGGCTCTAATCAAACATTAGCAAAAGGAATTATTTTATATTTTGTGAATCAATCATGAAGTGGGATTATTTGGAACATATGCAGGCTTAAATGCTGCCAAAGTACCAATTAAGCCCATGCCAGACTTCTGACTTTATTCCTAAATTATCTTAATTTTACATTCTAAAATGTACATCAACTAATTAATACATCTTCCAATGAGAGATAAATCTTCCATTTTAACAAATGATTTTTCTTATAAACCATGTCAATATCTATGTAAAAAACCTAGACTTAGATTTTGGTGGGCTTAATAGGTACACTTACCCATATAGGAATTCATATTAATTTCCCGGGCGCTTTCTGCCAACAAGTGCCAGAGAAATGCAAAGTTTATTTCTTATCCAAATAGCATAGTTTATTCTTTACCCAAAAATGTGAGGGTTAAAGTTTATTACAGCATTGAGGAAATTCCCCCACAATACTAGACTAAGCAATAAACCTGCATTTACATTATTATTTATTATGACTTTATTGATTCACTCACTGTAATGGAAAAAGAATTACAAATGGTGAGTTGTAACTTGAGTCAGCATTTTCTCTATTTAACGACTGTACGTTTTGAACATATCTGCGATGATACACCCACCAACATTACATCATAATGGTGAAAACCAAAGTGCACATTAAAGTTGTGGTCATAAAGTGGTTTGGCTTGAAAAACAAATACTAACGATACTACACTTTTTGAAGAATAATGCTGTAGACCAAAATACATGTCAGCTGACCGAGGGGACAAGGTTATGCTTTTGTCCATTGAGATGTTTACTAGCATTCCAGGTCTCTGTATTCCCTAGGAGGTTTCCATCACTATGGTGACAGCAAGCTGCTGATGTCACTGCCAGGACATGTCATTGGGGTTGGTGGCCTTCGTTCTGTCCCTTTTCCCTCTCCTTTTCATTTACATCAAAACCTGAGCATTAGAGCGGCAACAATATGATTAGAGAATAATCTCTTCAAGCCACCTCTGTTGTTTTTAAATGAATTTGCTGCTTGGTAAAACATGTAAATATGAAACATGGAAAACATGTTGGATCTTTTGGATGGAGGTTGCCTTTTATTCTTCCTCTGACTGCTAATTATGTTCTCCGTAATGAGCCCTAGAGGCATGCTAATCACATTAAGCACCGTATTTACAGGGAGGAGAGGTGTCCAAGGTGTAGTTTTACACAGGGACAGCTGGAATATATCTATACAGAGAGGGGAAAGTGAAGGAAATGTTTTTAGGAAATGTTCTGATGATATATGCAGTTCATGCTCATTAGCTAACATGAACATTCAGTTCTTTATTATTACACATTTCTTTGGTCTTTTCCAGCCTAGCCTTGGCTTCATATTAAGCCAGATGGTGTAGTAATAAATATCACTCAGCACAAGAGAAAATGTGGCTTGAGCTACATTAACCAATATGCTTGCTGAGCACACTCAGCTATGATCTTTTACTGGACAGATTGTTCTGTGATCCTAATGTTGCTTGTTAGGAATCAAGTTAAATAATTACTTTGTTTTTAAGGGTTTTCAAGTTATTATTATATTATCACCATGGAAGGTACTGATGTACTGGTCATCTTATTAGATACAAGTTTCTCAAGCATGTGAGTGATGATGCCATCATGGGAAATACATTATATCCAAATTACCAGCCTATTTAAGCAAGCCTTTGATGCCCTGTTGACGTTATGTTTCTCTGTGGTAGCAATAGAGATATTTCAACACTAGCACAACTAAGAAAACATTGCAAGAAATTCTTAATTTAGCCTTGGCTGGTTGGTTTTCTGGTCTTAGCTGGTAAGTTACTAGAGGGGTTTTGGCAACCAGCCAAATTTCAAACCAGCTAAGTATAGTAAATGATCTTAAGTATAGGAAATGAATAGTGGAATAAAGTCGTTATTTTTGTTTGTTTTTGCGCACAAAAAGTATTCTCGTCGCTTGATATACTTAAGATTGAGCCACTGTAGCCACTTGGACTATATTAACGATCTCTTTAATAACTTTTCTGGGCCAGCAAGTTTGGGCCACCTAGCAGCCTATGGAGGAGTGAGACAAGGCTCAGATTTCATCAAAAATATCTTAATTTGTGTTCCGAAGATGAACGAAGGTCTTACGCGATTGGAACAACATGAGGGTGAGTAATTACTGACAGAATTTTCATTTTTGGGTGAACTATCCCTTTAAGCTGTTTATATGTTTATTTTACTGTATTTTTTTCAGGAGGGATACTAATAGGAACATGTAAGAACATTTAAGTTTAAAATGTAAATTTTGTTTTGGACACTGGACATGGCTCCATGTACTCTAAAAAAATATTGCCTGATGATCACAGCCAACTGAACTTAATAATTCATTTACCTACTTTAAGACAATTGAAAGAAAAAATATTATATTTCCATGGAAGCAGAAAGAGAAGCTTATTAAACAATGATGCAGTTCATTAAAAATGCATGATATAACAAGGACATAAAATGCAGGTACACTCAGCACAGCTTGTTTTTGTGAGAGAACAATTCAAAAGTTTCTCAATGGCAACACATCAAAAAGCAGTATGGTTTTCCTCTCTCTTGTCCAACTTTAGAATGTGACACAGTAATGTATCGCTGTACACCACAGGGGAAGTACCACCTCCGCTGCCCCACCACAGGCACAAGGGAACCTGCTCTTTGAAAAGCTATTCCCAAATTGCATTCCTTGACTTGCTGACTTCACTTAATTATTTCCACCCTCAGTAATAACATATCTGTCATTGGTGGGTGTAATGATTAGGTGTCAGTGGTTTTTGTCCCGCTGAAAACCCTGTTCTTTACACCCACCCTCACATGCAGGCTGAGTCAGATCGCTCTTTGCCGCCTGCTGTCTCGAACCCCTTCATCTCTCCTTCTTCCCATCCATTGCTCATTTATCCCAGATTATTCTCATGGCTGATGCTTAACATTGATGATTTTCCCACTGCTTCAGCTGTATGATCTGTTTCAATTAACACAAGTTCCATCAGACCTCTCATAAGGGTAAAAAAAAAAAAAAAAAAACACATCCACATGGCGCTCTTCTCAAAGTAAAACCAATTACTTGACGGGTCCATGTGATTGTGAGCAAACAGAGAAGCCGTGGCTGGAGGCAAGCAGTAAAATGATGCAACTGTGGAAAAGTAATAATGTGCTGGAGCTCATCGAGCCCAGTTTGTTTTATTGTGAAAGCAAACAGTGCTTATTACTGAAGGATGAACTCTCCAGTCGTGTATTTATAGCAACCTAATAGATCCCAAGTGTGTAATCTTTTTAGGGCAAAATATAGATTTTTTTATTGTAATCAGGACCTTCCTTGCGGTGTTTGACTGCATAAATTGAAACAATAAGCAGTTTATAATGTACTATTCTGTTTTATTTAAATCCAAAGTCTCACAGTTTTTAGGTAATTAAAGTTTGATTGTGTATGTGTCAAATGTTGCATTTAGCAACATTAAGCATAAATTCAGAGCCCAGGCTGCATTAATTTCTCATGTCTTTAAATTTTCAAATGCAATATCTGCTTTTTAAATCAAAATTTAATTATTTAAACCAAATGCTGAATTATTAAAAGCTGACACGTAAGCAAGACAGCTTGCCACAGGTAAATTATGGTCAAAATTTAAATTTAAAGGTAGAATACATTTTGTGGTAATTTCTTCCCCATTATTTATTTATTTAGTATTATGTTTTTAAACTGTGAATCATCTTCATCTATCAACTCGATAGTTATTTTTTTAACGCATTTTGTCCAGTCCTAAGCATAATTTCAACATTTGCCTCTACAAATATTTGTGTGATTTACTGTAATGGCATTCAGTCCCAAGGTTAAAAGGAAACTCCTACATGGAGATGCATATGGGTGAGAGTTATTCCCTTGCTTCTTGAAGGTAGGATACTCCATGTGCATTTGCATGCTAATAGAGGTGGTAGCAAATGTACTGTGTGCATAGTAACGCTAATGTTAACCATTCATCAAGAGGCTTCCAAAGACATTGATTCTCAAGTCAGGGCATAGATGTGCATGATAGATTCCCTGTCAGTGCTGTTCTGGTGTTATTCCAGGCATCTGTTTATAATGAAGTACATGGAATCCATATAATGTCACAACTGAAAACTGGATGGCCGTGTTTTTACTCACTTGCGTAAAGCTACTGTAGTGCCGTTGCTTACATCAAAGGAAATGCTGAAGTGAGAGCAGGAGGTCCCTGCAGAGGAAACCAGAGCTCTATCTCTTTGCAAATGTGAGCATGACTGTGGTAAAAAAGATGATCTGAGGATTTCAACCTGTCTTTGTCAGTGTTACAAGCACAGGAAGTTTCTGTCCTCATACTGTGGTTTGTGCAAAGAGTTTTGAGCATTTAGTGAATTGTTTTTAAAACAGAACTAAATTCTGATTGGTTAAGCACATAATATGTGGTTGACTACTAGTGACTATAAACACACCTGTGCCTGCACAGTCTATATTCTTTGTTGCTTTGCAACCACATAATTAACTGTTACTTATAATAATAATAATAATAATAATAATAATAATATAATATATACTTAAAGCCTAATAATATTATTAAAATGTCGTTTTTTTTTTTTTTTTTTTTTTTTTGTATTGAATACCCTTTAGGCTACACAATAAAATCACTATAATACATTCTTTTAATTTAGATTGTCACTGTATTTTGTATAGTGAACCAATGTTTCAGGTATAATAACAGGAAAGCATATTGAGTGCCTGTAAGTTTTAGAGCTTATAACTGCATGTTTTATTACTTATATATACTGTTAATACCAATCTACACGAATGACCAAAATCTGCTTAATGTACTGATACCACGTGCAACAACTATAATAATAAAGGTGGTACAATAGAAAGCCAGTCAGTTTTTTTTAGTGTTGTCCTGTGTGAGAAAAGGATAAGACGCAGTGCATTTTTTATCTTGTGTGCGTATGTGTGACCTTTATGCACGTGTGGGTGGGTGTCAGTAACATGCAGTATCAGGCTGTGGATGTGTGAAAATGTATTGCACTTCTCTGTTTTCCCCAGAAATCAGCGAATCTCTCTAAGTACCCATGGAGTCCTCTTACCAGTGAAGGTAATCATACGTGCCTTAGACTGCTTTATCACTAGCATATTTTTTTCTTGTACAAGCTATTATTGTTTTATCTGCACGTAAGTGCCTGTTGCTAATTCAAAAAGTATTTCAAATCATGATAATCTGTTTTTTGCAACTTCTTTCGAAAACATATTTTTTTTATCTTGGTTTATGTGAGCCAAGAATTACAATTATAATGTTATTGGATAAGTCTGATGTTTTTATGAAATTTAAGCTTGTCAGGTTTGTTGAAGTTGTTTTGTGCTGTGCTTCTTCATCACGTCTTCTCCATCTCCTCTTCCTGTCTTGGTGTCCCTGGGGATGAGCCTGCCAGCCCAGTGATGTAGCTTTGGATCTCATTATGGGGTAGAGATTTAATGGAGCCACATGGTTGTCTGTCACAGACTAGGATGTGCATTAATGCAGAACTGTTTGTCCACTGCACCCGTTGGTGGTCATATAACTGGTGCTTTTCCCCCCCCTCCCTTTATTTCCAACTCAGAGAGAGAAAAAAATAACAAGGCAACATAGCCTTTAGGACATTCCTAATCTGTCTTTTTATTTCCACATCTGTAGCTACTTATTAGTGCGGAAATTTGGAGTTACTATATGCTGGATTGTTTACACTTTAATTGGATCACAGTTGGATACAGATGCTGTATTGGGAAATCTCACTTCCTGTTGTTGCAATATGCAATACTCAATGAACTGAACCTCGAATCCTGTAAAATTGTTTTCTAATTACAATTTGGTGTAATCAGTCTTCCAAGTGGACAGTTGGTAACACTTTATTTTACAGTGTCCTTGTTACACCTTACATGTGGTTACCGTAGTGATAACTATCAATTATACATAATTACATGTGACTAACCCTAATCCTAACCCTATAGTACATGTAGTTAATTATTATTACTCAGTACTGTGTAGTTACACTAACATGGACCCCTTAAAATAAAGTGTAACTGGATATTTTACTGAGCCTGCCGCGAGTGACACAGAGGAATTTTTTTTTACTGATGTAAAATTAACTGGGTTTTTTTTTCCCGCTCCAGATGTACACATTTCAAATAAAAAAAAATTTTAATGCAACATTTTCTGAAAATATAAAGCAAAACCTCGGTGTGCAAACAAATAAATGTACATGGACTAGTATTTCCAATGTCGACTAGCAGCAGCAGTATCGTTTAGTTGACTCATCTCTTGTCTTTACTGTCAATTTTAGTTTAATGCTTCCTTGCTAAATAAAATAATTCGTTTTTTTTTTTTTATATATCTTACTGACTCCCAAAAATGTTAACGTTGTTGTAGCTCTTTCTAGATTTAGGGAGGCTTCAGCCATTTTCCTTAAAAATCAGTTAAAGTATCATAAAAGTGGCCCAGTCTTCTGAATAGTGTCAGGGATTTACCAGTCAGGGATCACTGGTGATCCCAGATTATTTTAGTTCAAAATATGTTTGAGCTTATATATCTCAATATTAATAACAGTCTGGTTAATTTTGAGTCTTGAACTATAAACTCTCAAGTGTTGGCTTTCTAAATGTATGTGTGTTATGTTTCTATTCAGAATTACTTATGAGCAGTAACCTTTTTATTTTGGGCATTTCATGTATGCAGCACTTGCCAAAATTGGGGGTGACTGGTAAGGGGTTAAGGTGGAAATCCTCATACTTCTTTCATTGTAATTGTATGGAAGAGAGCGACTAGAACATTCTGTAGAATTTCTTCTAGTGAGTTTCACAGAAGAAAAAGTCAAGCAGGTTAGAAACAACATCAACGTGAGTGAATAAAGACATCATGCTGGAAAATGCATGTATCCTCACTAAATTGGGATCATTGGGAGAAGTTACTTTTGCAGGACATTTTGATACCATTTTTTGATCATGGCAGAAATGTGAAGAGGGCCCACAGGGCGCGACACAGGACTCATAGCGTTCACCTTTTCTTACGGACAATCGATTTTCCAGATGTCCCGAACAGTTGGAAGGGAGCTTCATCAGATAAAATAACGTTGCACAAGTCTTTTGCTGTTCAATCCTTGTACTTCCTGCAGAATTTGTCCTTGATGTTTTTTTTTGTTTTTTTTTTAAGAAGTGGCTTCTTTGTTGCCCTTCTTGACACAAGGCCATTGTTCGAAAGTCTTAGCCTCACTCTGCGTGCAGATGCACTCACACAAGCACTGCCGATATTGAGCAAGCTGGTGACATGATTCCGTAGGAGACAGTCCTGGCGCTTGCTGGACACTGGGACATCCTGAAGCAGTTGAACCTCTCTACTTCTAGTTCTTCATGATCCTCTAAATGGTTCTTCCAGGTGAAATTTATTTTGCAGCAATTTCCTTGCATATGAGGCCATTTTGATGCAAAGCAATGATGACTGACACAATTCCCTCCTTTTATAGTAATCAGTCTAGTCTGTATCAGTCTAGTCCGAGTGATTTCACCTGAATAGTACTTGTTCTCACTTTCCTATGTGCTGATGACATGAGTGGTGAAATAATGTTAGTTGGTCATTTTATGCCGGGCCGAAAAAAAAAAAAAGAAGTGAAATTCGGGTTTTGTGATAAAGCTTTTTGTAATTATTTAAAATGCATCTAATCCCTCTGAACAATAATCAAGAAGCAATTTGAATCATGACCACAACTGTAGCAGCAAACTTTGCAAAACACAAGATTTATGTCACTGCCAATACTTTTGGCTCTACTGCAGGCTGTCTGGTTCATTGGAAAGTTCATTACGTTGGAAAGTAAATGAGGGAAAAAATGAAGGTCCCTGGTGCTCTCTCTCATGATGATAATGAGGTGACCGGTCCCAGTGGGCTCTGAGGTTAGGCGCGAAGGACAGTGTTTCCGCTCACTGGGGAGATGGGACAGCCGGAGGGTTAAAAATAGCACGTGAATCCCACCCTCCAGGCTCTCTCTTGTCCTTTTGGACACTGTGAGGGTCTCTGTCCCTTTACCCTGCTGACTTCCATATATAGACTCTCTACAGCAGGGTCACGCTGTCAGTTTCATCTCAGTGCTGGATACAAAAGTAAATGCTGTTTCCTGTCACAGCAGATATATATTAATATAGCAGATAGAACCTAATGTAGATATTAGGTTGAGAATATTTAGAGCAAATGAGGTCTTTTTCATTGATAATCAAATGCATGTTGATTCATAAAAGTGTTGGCTCATATCTTCAAACAAAAAGGACAATAAGATAGGGACAGGAAGTGAAAGCATACGCTCTTCTGGCACAAGGCAACGCCTCCATCTCTAACAGAAAAAGGGAAAGTCCCGTCAGAAAGAGAGACAGCACAAGAGAAAGAACAGACATGTTGCGCAGCCCTCTAGAACTATATAAATGTTTCATTTCTCTTGCCTTTTCAAACATAATTGTGTGTAGTCTGTTTCACCATGTAAATTCATCACTTTGTGGGTTTTTATGGTGCTTCTGTGCTGTTGCGCAAAAGTAAGAAGCATGTAGATGGTGTGGTTCTTCTCTGTTACCTTCAACACTCTGAAAACAGACGTCTCCTCACGTTGACACTCATACATATTTCCTGAACACTTATTTCTATATGCACAAGAAGGCCAGTTTACCATTCTGAATTTATCACGTTAAGGACAGCCGTATCTTTTAGACTCCTTTTTTTGTCTATGGCAAGAGTGTGATCTTTTCTCTGTGTCCTTCAACTGCAGAATCTCAACAGGCCGGAGGCTTCAGGGTCAGCTCATGCCCTCTGATTGAAACCACTTACCTAAAAAGGTTTTTTAGAGCAAATGCATGATTGCTCTCTTTTTCAACAATTTTTTTTTAAAAATGGGATATAGCATACCTAGGTGAAAGTCAAGCCAGACAAAAACAGTCTGCTTTTGATCATAGGAGCAGGGGAGGAGCACTCCCGGGCTATTTCTGTCCCTTTGTCTGCTTCTCAAATTAAGTGATGGAGCGATGGTGCTACAGCTTAATTCCCTATTCGGTTGATAAGCACTGGTCTCATGCCATCGTCCTTTGAGGGACCATTATATCATCCTAATGTGACATTAAAAGAAGATCCATTGAGTTTCTCACTATTACTCTTACATCTATGAACGTGCATTAATATTTTTAGATACATACAATACATATTTTCTCTCTGCTCAGATTTATGTGCTAAAAGCTTTGTGACTCTCTTTTCCAGCTAATGTTATTATATTAGTTATATTATAATATAGTTTTTTTAATGTTTTTTTATTGTTTGTGTTATGTTCTTGAAGCTCCCTTGAAATTGTTCAACAAGCACTGTTGTCTTTTTCTGTACTGACATGTATTTTCTTTTGAAACAGGAAGTTTGTCGAAGGGCTTTTTCTGTAGTTAGTGGGCTTTGGTTATTTTAGCACCATGATTTTGCTCTTTGCTAGTCGATTTGCAGATTGCATTAGTGGATGGGACATTGTACATGACCTCAAAGACATGACATGGACTGAAAGCCACAAAAATGTCATTGGGTCTTTAAAGGTTTCTTTTTCAAATAGTCTGCAGTCGTCCTCTGATTTTCGTTAAGCGTCATGAGTTGTTTAATGCTGATCTCATTCTGTTTATGAATAATGGGTCTGAATTGTAATGGAATGGTATTGTGACCACCAGCCACATGACACTTCCCCAACTAGAAGTCACAGTGGTACATTTGTGTGATCTTCTCAAATTACTATACACTTTTAGCTTGTAGCAGTCAGATAATATCAGCATGAACATATTTTGTGGTTGTATTTGGCTCTACAGAATGAGCAGAGTTATATAGCATGTTATTTATTATAAAATAGAAAAGAGCAAAACTGGAGTCTGCCCAGTCATGTTTTGAAATAGAACTGTTCTTATTACCACTTGATTGTTGTATCAGAATATTACATAGGATCCAAGCAAATGGGGTTCCATTACAGTACTGCGGTTTATCAGTTATAGTTTGATCTCAAAACTATTTTCTGTGAAAAATAAATAAATAAATGTGCAATATACACTGTCATTAAAATGTTAGTAAGATTAGGGTTCAGTAAGATTTTTCTAAATGTCTCTTAATCTCCCCAAGGCAACATTTATGTTATTAAAACTTAAACAGTAGTGTTGTGAAATATTTTTACAGTTTTAAATTTGAATATATTTTAAAATGAAATTTATTCCTGTGATGGAAAAGATATTTAATCAGCATCATTATTCCAGTCTTTAGTGTCACATGATCCTTCAGAAATCATTCTAATATGCTGATTTGGTGCTCCAGTGACATTTCTTATTATAAATGTTTCAAACAGTTGATCCGCATAGTATTTTTGTGGAAAATGTGCTATGAGGATTCTCTGATGAATATAAAGTTCAAAAGAACAGCATTTATTAAAAAAAAATATATATATATATAATATTGGAAGATGTGTTCGCTGTCATTATTGATCTATTTAGCGCATCCTTGCTGAATAAAATTAGTCATTTCTATCACAACAAACTTAAACTGTAGAGTATAAAAAAATTAAGTAGAATATATATATATATATATATATATATATTTTTTTTTTTTAAGTAAATGACTTAAAAAGTAAATGACTTTTTAAATGACCACATTTTAAAGATCATGACTCAGAATTCTTTATGCATTATTCAGTTTTCTTTATGTCCAAAAAAGGCTTTATAGCAGAAATTATTTTAGGTTCTGTGGTGATACTTTACAGTAAGGGGCACTAACTGTGGTGGTAAGGGTTGTTCGCAAGGGGGAGGTGCTGGTCCTATGAGAAGCACTTTGATATTGCACTGTTGATGAGAGAGCGAGTGTGTGCAGAGTGAGAGTGAGAGAGCGAGAGAGAGACAGAACGACAGCAGAGCGCTCTGTAAACAGGCTGTCAGAGAAGAAAGTGCAGGGACATTTTCAATCCGCTACAGCCAAAGGAGTGCGTTGCATGCAACACTGAAGGATAATCACAAGAGGCAGAGAGAGAGAGAGAGAGGGCGAGAGAAGGTTTAATTAATTAATGCAGGAGGGGAGGGATGTTTCTGCTGCTGACTGAGCTCAAAAAAGCATTTTGTTTGTGAGCAGTCTGCTCTGAGCACCATCACCTGAACAAGAAGAGGTATAGGGTAAGATTTGTCTTTTTTTCTCTCACGCACATCTGTTCTCTGCACTCTCATGTGTTTTCTCTGTGCACGTACCGATAAATGCTGTCTGCCGAGCCAGTGACCCTTTTTTTCCTCTCACGGTGTCTGTTCTCTATGGTTCTGTCAGTCAGCAATGAAAGCCTGCAGATCAGAAACTGTCACACTAAAACGTGCACATTTATCAAGGCTTTTAACTTGTGAGTCTGAATTAATTGCTGCGCTTTGTGTTGATTTTGGTTTTTGTCTCAGTTGCACCATCTTCATCGTCTCGCAGGAGAGGATTTTAGGTGTTTCCTGTGCTTTGTTGAGTTCACGTGTAGGATGTTGCCTGCTTAGTGCTTTTGTTATGGTCTACATTGTCATAGTTTGTCTGCCATGTCAGAGCTGAGTGCAGATAGTGTTTATATTTCACACTCAGTGAGAGATCAATGCCGTTGGATGATGGATGGATTCTTTTGATATGGGGGGAAATTCAGCTCGACTATTTGACCGGGTTTGTTTGGCATCTTTCGTGATGCCCTGGGGTGGCCCACAATCTCTGTTGTGAGGGAATGCAATCAATTTTGATGTGTGCGATGATTCATTCTCTTCGCAAACCTGTGCTATCATGTGGTCGGGAGACGCTGGTAAATCTCCAATCTGCTTGCTTAATTAAGGCTCATCATGTAATCACCAAAGGCACTGGGTCTTCATGTCTCAACAGGATCTCTGAAGCAGGAACAGCTTGAGCACTGCGTGTGTGTGTGTGTGTGTGTTTTCATGGGTAGAAGCTTTGAGCTTTTTCTCTATAGCTGCTTGAGGACGCGATTCATGTTTTCAGTCCTCAGAGAGGGCATGCCGAATGCTTGTGTGCATGTTTGCAATGTTTTACTCGGTAATTAGACATGCTCTCAGTCATTATAAAAAGACACACTGAGTAGAAATATAAAGACAGAGAAAAGATTGCTCATGACACTTTACCCAAGGTCAAAAACAGCAGTCAGCCACAGAGTATCTTAATGGAGTCCACGATAAAGAAGAGCCTGAATAAACACTTACTGATCATCAAACTGTTTTCTTTGGCTTGTCTCTCATCTTTACTATGCCGCTCTTGTGTAGATGAATATGTTTCTGTCTGGTTGAGAAGCGCAGTGTTTTGTCCTGGTGTCCTCACTTGAAGCATGTAGTATGTACACATTATGGGAGACACTGTGTTAGTGGGAAACTTTTTTAAATAAATAGAAAGGGAGCTATGCATGTTGTTTTATTTAGAATAAGTGTTGGCACATATTACATATAGTGCTGTGGCTTTCAGTACATTAGTGTCTTTCTTCTTCCTATTTCCAAGTAGGTACTTCATGTTATTGTCATTTACTTTATCGTTCTTGCAACAACAACAACAACAATAATAGTAGTAGTAGTAATAATAATAATAATAATAATAAATATAACAACAATTTATCAGGAATATAATTGTTTCTATATAATTTTTTTTGATATTTTAATATTTTTTTAAATTAGATATTTTATTATTTTATGTTCTTCCCACTAATTTTATTTAAATATTAATAATAATAATAATATGAAGAATTGCAGAATATTAATTTTATTAAATATTAGCTGCATAATATAATTACATTTATTTAATATACCGGTAATAATTCTGTTAATGTTAATGTAATGTTAATGCATTAAATAATAATTACTTTACAAAAAAAATAAAAAATTCTGAATTCAGAGATATATAAATATTATTGGAAATATGTGTTATATTAAAAAAAAAGAAAAAGAATTGCTCTTTCCACTTTGATCATTTGGTTAGTGCTCTGTTGTTGATGTTCAGTTACATTAATAGACATTCTGGCTGGATTTAAGGGCAGTAGGTTTCCCATAGCTGGGAATCAGAGCAGGTCTTGCCTGGCTTTTCCATGTCATTGCATTGCAATTTCGAACCAAACCCTCCTGTTGCCATGACATCCAACCCCTCTGTAAATACTCCCAGGATTCTTTGAGCATGTAGGCCCCAGGAGGAGAGAGAAAGAGAGAGAGAGAGAGAGAGAGAGAGAGAATATTTTTCCCAGTATTATGGGTGTTCAGCCTCCAACATTAAATGTAATTTATTTATACATCATTTAAACTTTTTATAAAGAGTTTTGTAAAGAAACTGTTTACATAGATTTTCTGACGTGGTGCAACCGAAAAGAACCTTGCATGTTGGACCATTAAGGATACCATGCTAAATCTCAATTCAGTCACACACTTTACTAATGCATAAGTGGCAAATGCAGCTGTAAGTAATTATATTTGCTTTGTGGTAGCTCGCACTTAAAGCGTCGTCAAGTTGTTTTTGATGTGAGAAAAGAGAACTCTAAAAGCCATGTCATGTAAATGCATCAGATAGAGTCACAACAATGAAGTAAGCACAATATTCAGTTTTGTGTTGGGAGTTACTGTAAATGCTCCTGTCTGCTCTTTAGGCCCGGACATGCTACGCCGATTCTGCTTCTGTGAAATCAATAGAAAAGAAAAATGTCTTTACCCAGACAGCAATGCCCAGACCCAGAAGAAGATCCATACCTAAATGCCCTCAGTGCATCTATCAATCAGACAACATTTCTACTTAAGTAGTGTGTGAGATGCTTTTTTTCTTTCTGAATTGTTCCACTGTTCCTTCTGCAGCTCTTCTGTGGCCTTAAATTATAAAAGGGGCCGGGCACGGGTTTGTGGGCAGAGCATGTATAAGCATGTATGAGTCCTGCTTTATAAATAGATATTCATAGAACCACTGAAAACATTAAGTTGTTCGAGAAAGTGTTATGTCATGCTCATATAAAATGTGTATGAATTTATTAGGTACATTTATTAGGTGTACATTTTTAATTCTAAATAAAATAAAAAGGTCCCACTTTATATTAAGTGGCTTTAAGTACTATGTACTTACATCGAAAAGTAGGTACAATGTACTTGTTGTGTTCATGTTGTATTGTAAAACACTTTTGCTGCTATTGAGGTGGGATACGGGTAAGGTTAGGGACAGGTGTGGTGGTATGGGAAGGTTTAAGGGTGGGTTAAAGGGTCAACAGTGTAATTACAAATGTAATTACATAAATTAATTACTGCTGTAATTACATGCAGGTATTTTTAAAATATAAGTACAATGTAAAAACATGTACGTACACAATAAGTCCATTGTATCAAATTATTAATTTCAATGTTAGTAAAGCCACTTAATATAAAGTGGGACCAAATCAAATAATGCTGAAATCTAAATAAAGCTGAAATAAAAGAAACTATTAGATGAGAACTTTAGAAAATTTTACTTAAAAACTGAGATAAAGTAAGTGTACTAAAATTACTAAAACTAAAGTAAAAAATCAATTGTGCCAAATATAAATATTTAATTAAATTACTTGAATACTTAAATACTATATAAATAATGCTAAATAATACTGAACTGATCACCAAGTTTTTCCACCATTTTCTTTAGCAGTTCTCTTAGGTTAAATTTGGTGTGACAAATTAATTATTAAAAGTACAAATGCTGTATTTTCTCAATTAATATGAGGTATTAGAAACTATATAAGAATTAACATGAAATAGAACATTGCTGTTAAAATATTATAACATGGCATATATGAGGACAATTGAAATATTGTAAATAAAACTTTATGCATTACAAAATAAAAAACTAAATATATTGAGAGTATGAGAAGCATTCCTGTGACAAAAGTTATTATTCCCTGATGGATCTATAGGTTATAGCTGATTATAAAATGGCTGTCAAAAGTGTGTCATTGACAACTATAATTGCTAACAAGCAAAGGTTGAGTAGTTTGCTGCAATACTGTATGTTGTCTCATTAAAACATATATTGTAAAAAAGATCATGTTGATAAATAGATTTCATGGCTTTTTTCTACTGAATTCAGTGTTACACACAACAACAAAAAGACTCAGGGTCGAAACTCTACTTACACCTACGTTTCTCATGCAAACATTGTGAATATTGTAAACTGTTATTATATGTGGCGAAATAAATATAAACTGCTTGAAACTTCTTGAACATACAGTGTATTTTTGTAAGCACAAGTAATATCAGGTTGACAATCTACAACCACATACTGTAGAAATGCACTCAAATTGCAACTTGCTAATTTTTTGGCACATCTGGGAGTTTCATGTGAAAGGCCAGCAGTTCCTGTCATTGAAATGGCATTATCAGGTCTCTTCCAGCCTCATCCCTAGGGTTTGATAATGTGACATCTTTAGCTGCCACTCTCATCCACTGTCAGAGCTCTTTCTTCCGGCTGCACGCCAGACCACAGAGATCTGTTGAGTTCTTCTGTGGAGAATATTACAAAAATATGACACCATACCTTATCATATTTAAGACTGTGACAACAGGGTGTGGGTTAGTGAAACTGGCTGCACATGGTAGCACTGCTGTTGTCTCTGAATGGACTGCGACTCCTGCGGCCCAGCCATGCTGTTTAATTCTAGAGCGGACTGTGTTTATGGAAGCTGGGATTTTGATGATTCTGTGCCCCTCACTAACCTCTCAATCCCAGCTGTTCAGCCTGCCACTCTCTGCAGATTTTTCATTCATCACAGCCGCTGTCTCATTCTCCTGTGTATAAACTCTCTGTGTGAGCCTGTCCACTGTCCTGGAGGCGAGTGATTTTACTGCCATGGCTGGACAGCAATGCACTTGGAAACACAAAGACTTTTAATACTAAAATATATGTATATGTACAATACTGTTTAAAAGTTTAGGGTTAGTAATATATATATTTTTAAGAAAATAATACTTTTATTCTGCAAGGATAGGCTACATTAAATTCTGCAAAAGATAGTTACATAGATTTCTATTTCTAATAAATGCGGTTCTTTTGAACTTCCTATTCATGAAAAATCACTGTTTTCAAAATAGATAACTAATATAATAATAATATGCACCAATCAGCATATTAGAATGATTTCTGAAGGATCATGTGACAACATGTGGTGCCATCCCAAAGAGGCACAAAATCACTTTCACGGACCTTTACCTCGACTGTTTCAAGTTGGTGGAATGACAAGCCCAACCTCAACCCATTTAGAGTCTTTAGCCATTTTCATGAAACATCTGAAGACGCATCTTTTTCATCAACACATGACCCATTAACACTTACTATTCTATTTAAAAAAACAACCTTGCTACGTGTAATGTGCTATACTAACTGGGACTGGTCACAGCACTTGCATACTTGTTGCCCTATTGTTGGTTTGATTGCTTCTATTGCTCTCCTCATTTGTTAGTCGCTTTGGATAAAAGTGTCCGCTAAATGATTAAATGTAAACTTATACGATGGTGTCCGCTTTGTAGAATGAACCATAAAGGGATACCATAACTATTTTCATGTAAAATGGCAAAAACAATGTTAGGGTTTGTTTGGGTTAGTACATAGTAGCAGCTTAATTTAAGGTCTTCACCATGATACAAAACATATGTGTGTGTGCGTGTGTGTGAAACAAACACAGCTGCATACAGTTATGACTCTTCACTACACGGCAAAACCAGTTTGGCTGACTAGCCAGCTAGCAGCGTGGAACTAGCTAGCTAGCACTAGATTTCATTAGTTTCCTCTGTGAATGTTGTTGTTTTCGTAACTAATAGATGTTCTTTAGGCACAGTACCATGGATAAGAACATCTCTTACTGTAAAGCTGTTTCGAAATGGCCTAGTGAAATAGCATGACGCAGTTAAAGTGTCAAGTGTGGACTGAGAGGCTTGTAGATCTGGATAATTTCACATAATAATGCAGTTGTGCTCCGCTTAGAGTTCCTTACTGTTGCATGCATTTCTACATAAGCATCTCACTAAAATTACACTAATGTGAGATGTAAATTTGTCAGTGGAATATGACTTGTTTATAGACATTGTATTATCCTATATTTTACGTATGGTTTGTTACTGTATATTTATGGCTTAGAGTTGTTTTAGAGACATGTTTGCATAAAAGACACTTAAAACCTAATGAATGGAAACACAAAAGTTGAACGTATAACCCATGGGCGTCGGAAGAAAAAGAAAAGTGGGTGGGTCCTCCCCCAGAAAAATGTTTACTGGAGTAAATACCATTTCATGTATTCTGGTGCCTTTTAATTAAAACAAGTAAACTAAACTCCACTTCACGTCGGGCGGTTCTTTGCCTCCACGTCGTGCATTAAATGCACAGCTATCCGTGGATTATCCCCCTAATACCATGGTCATGGTCACAACTTAAAGCTGTTATTGATGTTTGCAACGCAATATTTGACTGGAAGGGTACAACGGGCGGTTACTTTCGTCAGTTGCGGCTCGTTGAGAAATATAATGTAGCGATTCAGCGGAAATGGAGTTTAATTTATTAGGGAATTCCTCAAGTGGAATGGATTTGACTGACGGCGCTATGAAAAGACAAATGCGCTGAATCAGAGACGGTAAAAATAAGTGGGTCCAATATCATTGGTCTTAAAAAGTGGGTGGGTCTTGTCCCACCCATATACAATGGTTCCGACGCCCATGGTATAACCAATTATAAATTATACAGAGATGTTTACAGCAACGATTCAGATAGCTTAGGCTGCTGATGAGAAATACTTTCCTGAAATATCTATTAGCTCACTGTTTAATTTTTGTTAAAACATTTCATGTTCAGTGGGAGGAAGGTCGTGACAGGACTTGAAGAGGGCGGCTGCAAGTGGATTTTTATTGCTAATTACGTTAAAAATAATTTCCTTTGGTACTTTACTGAATGGTGCAAATATGATTAATAAGGTTATTGGAAACTCTGTGTCTGGGGCAGAGTGGGAAGGGATGTTATAAACAGGGCAGAAAATAAGAGAAAGTTGCTCATACTGTAGCCCTGTCAAAGCTCAACCGATGATCGCTGAGATTCCGGTTTATCAGTTCGCAGCTTTTTGAACCGTGAAGTTCTTTTCCATCGTGGGCTGTGCCTGTGCAGGAGTCCATCACATCTCTGTCATGCTGAAACTGTTATGTCAGTTGCACCCACATTACAAAGGCACAGTGTAATCATTCGCATCTTCCCCAGTACTACATAGAGAAACTATCTGTGGGCTACATAGAAAGAGTTTAATAATGCATCTGAGAAAGGGTCAAATAAAGAGGTACATGTAAAAGAATGGTCACATAAATTCTACATGAAAAGGAAATGAATCATGGACCGAGCAAGTAGTTTGGAGAAAAGTGGGGGAGGAAGAGAGAGAAATGGAGAGAAAGATCTAATATAGATGTGAGGGAATGGTATAAATACTCCAGGGCTGGAGGATAATGGAGTGTCATTTGGAGACAGAGAGGCAAATGGAATAGGGTACATGCATTTCTTCACTGCTAGAGAGAGAGAATAATGAGGCTCATACTGTTTAATGGCACTAAGAGGTGAAATATCTCTGGATAAGATCTGTGTTCACTGTACAAGCCTTTTGCTGGACAACACGCTCTGTTCCAGTCTAGACCCTGTTCCTGCTGTAGTCTGATCTAGAGGAATTTGCTTGAGCTTGTAAGTCAGGGGAAAAAACACCTCCAGGGTTCAACAGTAAGGTTTCGGTGTGAGAGAGATTTCAAACATATTGGTGGAACGGTGCATTTTACTACATCTTGTGTTCATTGGTCATGTTTATGCCCTAAAAACATAAATATTTTACATTCTGTGATTTATTGTACACTGTTAATAATACTATAATTCAGCAAGGGTGCATTAAATTGATCAAAAGTGACAGTAAAGACATTTATGTTACAAAAGATTTGTATTTCAAAAAAATGCTGTTCCTTTGAACTTTCTGTTCATCAAAAAATCCTGAAGAAAAATAATGTAGCATGGTTTCCACAAAAATGTATCTTGAGCATCGAATCAGCCAATTAGAATGATTTCTGAAGGATCATGTGACACTGAAGACTGGAGTAACAGCTGCTAAAAAATCATGACGTCATAGCTTTCTGAAATACTGTTGTGGCGAGGGGGACGTGGTTCATCGAGGGGAGAGAGAGAGACAGTAGATGAGCGGTGCGTAAGTAGGTCAAGTGCAAAATGACAAAACAAAACGTAAAGTCTAGGCCTGGTCCTCTCTCGTCCTTCACTTTCGTCGCTCCTTCTTTTATGCGTCCGAAGCTCCTCCGTGAGAGATACGAGACCAGTGCAGCGTGCAGGAGGCGCTCATCAGTAATCACGCCATACGGCCCACGGCCTCGTCCTGCATGCCACAACTGTACATAGATTTGATTGTGAAAATGATGTGTGATAGACTTGGAAGCATTGTATGAATTACAGTTATCATTGCAAAGTCTAATCTGATGCATTAATTATGCTGCTAAAATTAAAATGTATCATTTTTGTAGTAACACAAGACTGATTGGACAAGCAGAAAAATTGTTGAGTTCAGATCAAATTGTTAAGTGGAAATATGTTGAATATGCCACAATATACATAGAAATCATAAAGCACAGAGTTTAAACTGTAACTAGTGCAATAAAAAAAATATGGAACAGGCTTAATTTTGGGGGCAGTTTTCACATTTATTTATACTGGGATAGTTGTTTAGTGTTGACAGGAATATTGGGCTGAGAAAGGGTGAATGGGATCAGGACATGAAACTGGTTTCCCATGAACCACCAGCTCCTGTATGTGTCCCGAGCTCTAAGCACCACAGCTCTGACAAGCTCAGTAATTTATGACGTCTAAAGACACGAGTCAATCTAGAGACCATTTCATATATAGATAGTGGAATCTTTTATTTTTCAAACTATTGATTTACACTTAAGAATTTTGTCTGATGTGTGAACCTTCATGTCATTAATGATTTGTTTTTTAACATTTCCTTACATCTACAGTAAGTTGTCCACCTTTATCATATATGCATGTAGTGTACTGGACCTGGTCCAGTAAGATGGTTTATTAACATAAATGGATTTTTTTTTTAATCAGTTTACTTTTTGAAATGTGTGTGTAGTGCACTTCTCATTCTTTACATGTTTTATGTTTACATGCATCCGATTTAACGGTATATGAGAATGACGTTGCATTATGTTTTGCTTTCTTGTGGACTGGTACAAACACAGATCCCATAATGCACTGATGTACACACACACTCCCTCTGATACACACACACAAACCCATAACCGCTTTCATTTCATCTCCTTGCTGCAAACTTATGACGTCAGGTTGCCAGGCAACTGTCTGAGCAAACAGAATCCCTCTCTGCGCAGAGGGGAGGCCCCATCCTGTTGATCAGCACGTGGCTGGAGCAGCCCATTAACACACACACACTTTTGCACAATACAGCCATTAACTTTGTCTCTCGATCCTTCCTTTAATGTACACATTTCCTTACCCGGCCAATTAGTGAATTCTGCCCTTGACAGTAATAACTTATGGATGTATAGCTTACATTGTTAGGAGGAGAAAAATACTATGAGTGATGAGGGAAACCCACACAGGAAGAAACGTTTTTCTAACCGTAATGAGGAATGGAGCAAAGTGAAAGGCAGTTTGCATGGTGGGAGGATCAAAAATATTTTCCTTCTTCTGGTGATACTAGAATGAAATCCTTTACCACAAACCTTTTATCTTAATAGATGACGGTTATGTGTTTATAGTCTCTGTCTTCTCTCGTTTATTTTTAAATTTTTTCACCTTTTCACCTTGACTCTACCTCACATTTTCCACCTTTTAGCACTCAGCACGGCACGTCTCTTTTCATAAGGATGGAGCAGGTGGATTTGATTCTTACAGCGTTCTAGCAGCAGGAAATTATGGCACCTCGATAAAACAACATTTTCAGCCTGTCTGTTTGAGACACCACAGTAACATAATCTCATTCTTTAAACAAGACCCTTTGGTGCTTTAGTCTTCTTTAGATAAATAGCAATTTTTTAACTGTGAAATCAACATCTGAAGTATGATTTCAGTGGTCATGAAAATTGGCCCATACTTACTTTTAGGACTGATAATTGCCATAGACCTCGCAATTCTATATTACAACAATATTTAGCTCATTTTGCTCATACAGTATGTCATTTTTTCATGAATTTTTTACAATTTGGCTTTTGATTTCCAGACTGTTGATGTCTGTTTAAGTCTTAAAATATTGAATTATTAATTTTTTTATTTATAAAAGTACTCTTTAAAATAATTGTAAAAACTAATAATAATTAAACTAAATAGCTTCAAAAATACAGACACGTTATCAACAATAAAACAAAGACAAACAAAGAGTTTTCAAAGTTGAACTTCTTATAACTTGACACAGCATCACTGGTTGTTGTTTTAGAACATTAAGTCAGTAAAATGTCTGGGAATTCCCATTTTAAAATGTCTTTAAAGGTAATGTGGATGATCACTACTGAATGAACATAACAGTGTAGAAAGACTGTTACTATTTTATTGCACTGTATCAATCATTTTAGAAACATTTTAAGAGCATTTAAAAAAAAAACATTTTTCATGGTAACAATTAAAAATCTCAAGAATCACGATTTTTGGCAGAATTGATTTTTCCCCACCTCTCTCAGTGTAGCAGAAATCGGAGCCTCTTCCCCTGAGCAGGATGTTTTAAATTCACTATGAACTCTCTCGAGCTTTGTGAAATATAATATAAGTTTGGTTATTTTGATCCTGACTTGCAGATTGTGAATAACCTTTGCTAAACTGTGAATTAAAATGTGAAGAAGGACTTATTTTAAGGGTAGGCACTAGGCAGAAATACAAGCCTGTCACTAGAGCACTTGGACTCAAACCAACCCTTTTTGTTGGCTGCGATGTTCTATGTTGTGCTAATTTGGCACATATTTATAAAGTGGCTCAGTACAGTTATGACAAGTTTTTATATTATTTATCCTAGACCGTGTTATTGATATCATGTTTGGCAAGCTGAAAGGAGAGTTTAATTTTGGGAATCAGATATATTGTGTGTAATCCAGAGTTAATACTTTTGGGCCTTGTCCCATAGGAATAGTTCAATTCTATTTTTGGTCTCTATGTGAAATGTTCCACAAGAGAAAAGCAAATTCACTTTGAAGTCACAGATGGTAACAGAAATTACGTCCTTGATTATGGACCAGTAAATCATTTTGAAGTAAAATGAATTATGGGGGAAAATGTATTGTCTCATATGAATTCTCGTATTAATGGATATGTAAGTTGTTTATGCTTAACAGTCATGTCAGGGTTTTGATGAGTTATTACTGACTTATTTGTCTTTCTATTATTTCCATAATACCAGACAGGCTTGCATGATTGGATTGATCATTTAATTATAGAGATAATCATCGATAATCAAACTTAATTTGAAGCAATGTTTCAATTAGTATCCTGTTTCCTTAGTTCTGAGGATGCGTTTTTATGCAGGAGTGGCATGTAACTTTATGCATTATTATTTTTAAATTCAAGAAACCGAACACATAAAAAACATAAATGTAGTATTCTTTGTCCGAGACCGGACAGAAGTTAAAACAGCTCAGTAATGCATTTTAGTCTAAGTCTAGGCTAAGCCTGGTCTGTGAAACCGGGGGTCAGGGCTTAAATACATGGGGAGTAATTAGTATGAAACAGAACGTGTGTGATAGAACTAATTAACAGCCAGGGAAACGAACTAACTTAGACACCCAAACTGAACATACACGTTACAATCGTCTGTCTGGCCATGCACTGTTCTCAAGAATGTTCAATAATAGATGTCAACGTGGAGAGTTTAGTTGGGTTGGATGATTCATTTTGAGACTTCAGAATAACAGGCAAAATTCCACACTGTGATAATCTCAGCTTTTCTGTGTGTTTCAATACAGTTATATCAACACCTACGCCAAAATATTTATCTGATTGCCATATTTTCATTCTCAATCATTCACTTATTGTTTATCAGTTTTTGCTTCCTTTGTTTGTGCTTTTACAATGTTTTCCACAGAACTGAATTTACCTGAATTAATCTCAAATGAAAGAATCCCATTCTAGTCATTTGAAATCAAGAAAGTTTTGTTTTTTATTCATTTTAATGGTAAATAATACAGTTATTTCATTTATTAATTTATAATCACACAGCAAATCAGCCTCGATTGTCTCTTTTGACAGTGTCATAAGTGTTTCCCTTTTTTGAATGACGATGCTGTTAAAATCATCGAGTTAAGATAGCAAAATAAACTAAAACACTTCCAATATATTTTGCTGTTAATGTCAAAGACTGTGCATACTATGCACCGATTATGATTTTTCAAGGCAGATTCCGATTTATTACAAGCAAATTGTCCCATTTTTTTTCTTCTTTGTTTAAGCAAATGTATTTGTTTATTTCCTCTATTATACCAGGCAAACTAGCCTTAAACATAAAATATCTTTAGCCATTTGAAATGAGAGGGAACCACTGCATTTTAATCACGATCCAAACAAAGATGCTACACACATGTAGCATGAGCAGTTGGTTTTGATTTGAATGAGATTTTTTAATTTCAAGATTTAAAGCAAAAACAGAATGGTCTGACTTTAAATTTGTGAAATTATGCTACATAAGACTAAAACAGCAGATGGACTAAATGAAAATGAAAATTCACTCTGTGACAGTAGGTGGCGCTTATGGAACAGCAGAGGTTTCTTTTGGTACCGCTGTACACAAAGCAGCACTGCGCTTATAAACACTACTTTATACGGAGGTAAGAGGAAAAGAAAATGTCATTGAAACTTTTCTGAAGACAGTCAGTTCCCAACCCCCACCCCCAATTCAATATTTCAATATTTCTTCCTATATTTCGAGAATCGTGAACAGTGAGCTTGCTGTGCCTGGTACAGTATTTGCTCAGCAGGTGCATCTGTGTTCACTTCTTTGCGTCCGTCTTCTGTGTGTCCTGTCTCTGGCCTGTGTTAACGTCCTGTTAATATTTCCACACAAATTACATTTTGGGAAATGGTTGCAATGCAGTTTGCATGCAAGACCGCAATAGAGATCGGCCAAAATAAAACTTAAAAACCGGTCAACTGACCATAAATCAGAACCAGAAGATTTTTTCTCCAAACACATGATCTGCAAGCGGCCGGTTCCCATTTATGGTCGGTCAACCAGTGCTTCTCTATTGCAAACTCTATAACGGTACTGTGGTACAGATTCTTCAGGGTGCTTGACATCTTGAAACACCTAATATTAATTCATTTTATTGTTTGACCATTGATATATATATATATTTTTTTTACCTTGGCTTTATTTTTATTTTTTTTACACTTTGTGTAGGCTATTTTATACTTCTTGTCTTCGTCCTCCCTCGTGCTTAAACTATTTTCTCTGTACAACAAACATCACACATCGCTCTGTGCTTTTTAAACCAGTGGGAATGAACTTACTCCCTGGCATGCTGTAACTCATGGCAGCCCTATCAACTCCATTGATTTTTGTCTTTTTACTCTGTCTCTTCCTCTTCTCATCATGGCAGTTTCTCATGCGTCGGCTCCTCTCACAGATTTTATGTCCGTTTCTTCCCTCCCTGTGAATGTGCTGGTAAAGTGCTGTTGATTTCTCGTTCTGCTTAAACTCTTCAGGAGTGTCAGAACAGGGAGAGAGACAAAGCTAGAGAGAAATAGAGACAGAACGAGATTATTCAGCAGACAGAGAGCGAGGGACATTGATTGGTGTGGCATGCTGAGCACGGAAGCAGGCCAAGCCCATGTGAGTCATTTGCTGAGTGGCCCTTTGAACTCAGAGCTATATGGAGGAGCAATGCTATGTTGTTTTAACTGGGTGTACTGGAGCGAAGACAATGTCCAACTGAAGGCAAAGACAGCATACTGCATGAGTTCTACACCTTGTCAAAAACAAAAGGAGATACATCATTATTTTCAAGAAAAATTGTATTGCTCAGAGGTTGCTTTTTCTTATCCCAGGAGGCTTACTGTTGTTCTCCATTGTGTTTCAAGTCTAAATCTTGTCTTATATGTTTGTTGTAAAATCTCTTGAATGGAAAAAAGTGAGAGAATTATTGCAAATTTAGCTAAAAGTTTAAAATCTATTGAGTAAACTTAAAATATGCTGTGTATTTCAGTAAATGAATAGTTTTTGCATAGGTTTTTGCATCTTCATATATATATATATATATATATATATATATATATTAGTGCTGGGCAACGATTAATTGTGTTTAATCACATCCAAAATATAAGTTTGTGTTTACAAAATATATGTGTGTGTGCTGTGTATAATTATTTTGTATATATAAATACACATACATGCATGTATATATTTAAGAAAAACGAGTTATTTTATATATAAAATATTTATATATAATATAAATTATGTACAAATATATATATATATATATATATATATATATATATAGTATATACATGCAAATATTTATCAAAAATATACATGCATATGTGTGTATTTTTATATATATATATATATATACACAGTACATACACGTATATTATGTAAACACAAACTTTTATTTTGGGTGATATAAATATTTGTATTTTTATAATCGTTGCCCAGCACTAATATATATATATATATATATATATATATATATATAGGGCTGGCGATTAACATGCGTTTTTAAAAATTATGCGTTAAAATAATTGAACGCATTTAACACACCCGCCTTGCACCTGAACTAAGTAGGTCATTGTATATATATAAACTAATATAGCTTCAAAACATAAAAATAATAGCCTAAAAAGCATTTTGAGATGCAGGTAGGCCTACATTTAACCACTTACTCAGAGACGCACACAGCCGCATACGCGAGCGCTCTTTACAAAGCGCACACCAGCTTTTGAAATTGAAAGCAACCTTATGTCATTGAGTTTCTTATTTTAAAAATATAAGCCCACAGCATTCCAAATGACATAAATGATGCCTTCGTTGAACATTTGTAAGGAAAATACCGGCTAGAGTGGAGAAAAAATCAGTTGCACTGTTAGTATCTAGTGATGAGAGCTGAGGAAGTGTGGATGAGACCAAAGAGGATAGGCAGGAGGGTGAGGGTGAGCGTAAGGAAAAACGCCAAAAGGTGACCCGTGGAGGAGTGCGTGTTGTGTCCTGAGCCATGGTTGAGGTTAAGAGTGAGGAGGAAGTGATCTGAGGTGTGCATTTATTTTACATGCTTTTATTTTACGTTTACACACGATTGAAACCTGTATGACTTTCTTTTGTGGAACATGAAAGAATATATTTTGAACTGAAGAATGTTGGTAACCAAACTGTTTTGGTCTATAAATATATCTAAATACCAATTCAGATGCAGCTTAATGTAATAAATTCTATGTTGAATTAAATAAAATATTGAAAAAAATGTATTTACATGTGATATGATATTAAATATATGGTATTATTGGCCAGAATGAAAATGATGAAGTGGATGAAGACCGCTCTAGAGGAGACACATGTGATATTTCTGGAGAAGCAGGACTTAAGCAAAAGTCTTCATGTTCTCTCCATTTACTCTCTTGGGGAAACAATTGAGATAGTACAGGCACACAGGCTCTGTTGTCATTGAATCAGAGACCTTGTAATAAATGTATAATAAATAATGCTTGACATGAGTCGATAACCTTAAGTCAGCTTAGAGACGTTACTAAATCTGTTTTTCTCTCTGTCTTACTCTATAGATAACTCCAGTTGACAGGTCATCAGTTGCTCATCCGTGTGCACCCGTCATCTCACCACAGCAGAGCTGCTCCGACCGGTGGCACGGCACGCACCTCACCTTCACACTGCCCTCGTCCTTGCGCCCTCCCTTGTTTCGCCAATCCTCATCAGGGACGCCAATTCACCATCTGCTCGTAAAGGAAAGCAATATGAACTTGCCAGATCATACCATCTCTTTCTCATACCTCACCTGAGGACAATCAGCTTGGTTCCTCCAGCTCGCCGCGAGCGCTCTGATCAGCGAGATGGGAGACTGGGTGTGTCTTAGCCCAGCCGAATTCTCCCAGCTGCAGCAGTACAGTGAGTGTGAGTATCTGAGCACAAGAAGCCTCTCCTCTGACCTCTGGAGGGTTGATTGGAATTGATTTTGGGGCTGCTAGGTGGATAAGAATGGATGGGATATTTTATCGGTCCATTTAGTTGGTTCTTGGCCATGCTTTTCGATAACTGTACCACTTAGCTCCATTGTTTAAGCTGATGCTTTGCTCAATATATTATTTTGGAAGATGCTTACACATTCTGAGGCTGACCCACTTGACTTTTAGGAAGCAATGCTGGGAATGTAGGCTGTATTGACGTAACACATCAATGTGCTGCCAGTGCTCTCTGCGTCGGTATTGATTAACAACGTTTAATGCAGTTATTGATGCAGACCACTTTATAAGCTAAACAAGCCTATGAAATTTTAAAGTGATGGTCTTGCTTATCAGTTCACAATTTTTTTATTTTGCAAGGGATCTGTGATATGACGGTATTGAGGGAGTATTGAGTGGTTATATTGATTTGATGTAGGAAAAAAGTGAAATTGGATGCTAAAGCAGGATCAGATATTAATTCAGCATGTTTCTATTATTATAAGGGCTTTCGGTAAGTCTGACTCATCTTTTATCATAGGACTGGCTGTGCCAGCACATAAGCATGTGTAATGAGGAGGACTATGCTTCATCTGGTCAATAAGGACCGGCCCGTTTGTCATTCTCGCTAACTACTCCATTCAACCTAAGAGGAAGCTTTACTTGCATTAGCGTTGATGATATTTTGAATGTTTTCTTTACAAAGTTTATTGTGCATATTGTGTAATTGGCAGATATCAAAACAGGTGGTTGACTTCAGGCTAGATCTCAAGTGCCAAGAACAACATTAGAGTGCGAATGCAAGAATGCAAACATATTTTATTATACAAGTATATAAACAATTTTCTGGCAAGTTGGCTAATTGTGACTAGCAGTTCACCATTCAAGATTGAGGATGGAACAGCCACGCTGGTGTACATAGTAGGACAATGGATTGTGGGTAGCAGGAGTCAACACCATTAGCTGCACTGCTGCCAGAAACAGTGTTGTTGGTTTGATGCTGGCAGCGTAGAGATCAGTGCGAAAGTGTATTTCAGAAAGTCTTCTCTTTAAAAGGCGGTCTGATACAGTATGTCATATTCTTACACATTCTGACGGTATTATTTCCCAAAAGCATGAACATTTATTCTGCTTTTTACAAACATAAAACAGACACAGGTGTACTGTATATTATATTTGTTGTTACAACTCTCAGCTCTGAATACTGTACATTTTTTGGTGTTTTTATGGACTTTATTCAAGCTCAGTAATTATTTTAGTATTTATTGTTATGTTTTTATGTTTATTAAAATACAAAATATAAAAACTAATAGATACTTTACAAATATAATACACAAAAAATAAAATGTACAGGAAGAATGGCAAAATAACATTAATCTTTTTCTGCGTGGTCTAGGGCCACTTTATTAAGTTATAATACAGGAGATTTTAAGAATTTATCGTAGGTCCATCAGACCTACCATATCTTCAAGAAGGTTTGAATATCACAAGTTTATTTCTTGACAATTAGAGCCTTCCTCAGTTACATTTTTAAAAAGAATTATGTACACCACAGTCGACTATTACCTCAGCTGAAATGTTTTTTTTGTTTTCTAGTAAATAAAACAAAACTATTCTATTTTTTTATTCAGTTTTAATGTAGATTAAAGTATGTGTAAATATGCATTTTGAAAAAATAATTTAGACAATGTTTATGAAATAATATTCATAAGACAGCAAACTTTACATACTAAACCTCTAAAGCCATCACTGTTGTTGTGTGATTATCTGCACGGCCTGGGTAATATGAATTTCAAAGAGACCTTTGTGCCATTTTAAGAGCTTACCTGTAGAATTACCATGACATTTCCAAAAGGAGCATCGATCTATGCTTTGTGAGGTTAATTGGCTTGTTGGAAGCTGGTAATAAATCTAAAATACTCATAAAGTCAGGAAATTCACATTTCTTTTGTTTGGGGCCTGGTAACAGATTTGATTAAAACCCCTTGAGGAACAGTGGAGACTGAATAATCAGTCAGAAGTGCTCTCAGCCTGGACTCTGCCATCATACCACTTTTAAGGTATAATGTCTTTAAAAATAGCACATGCATTATGTGGAGTATATTTTGGGATACTGGACACATTTCCATTAAGAATTCAGTTGGTGTGAGATGAAGCATTAATCTTTACACTTTACATCTCACAGATGAATTGCCAGGCCTGTCTGGCTGTAGCACTGATTTTAGCATTACTGTAAGGTAAAGATGTAATGGTATGAACATTTCATATCACGATTGCAGTGACCTAAATTATCAGGGTTATCAGTATTATCACTTTATTGTTAAAATATGATGGAAATGTTCAAAAAGTACTTAAACACACACTGAAATCAGTTCTGTCAGGTCCATTAAGTCAAGAACACACATGACAATAAAAGATTTAGGAAAATTTATATTGAATAAATTGCTTTTCCAGTGATAAATTCTGAATTAAATTTAGGCGGTATGGCTCTGTTCAGGGAGTCCTCTGGCATTTCATGAGCATCATGAAATAGCAGAGAGTCAGAGGACAGCAGCAGCAGCATTAGGGAACGCTCACACAGTTTAGGACTGGGAGAGCTGAACTATTCCCCCTATGAACAGAGCAGCAACGATGACAGAAAAGCAAATGCCACGTTATACACGACAAGGAGGAGCTGGGGAGGTGGCGGGCTGCAAAGAAGCTAGCATCAGCAGTTAGGAGCGAACTGAATCTGTTTAAAGAGGGCGCCTTGTTTTTATCGTAGCCATTAGCAGCGAGGGGAGTTGAACAGCTGATGCGCTGATGCAAAACAGCTGATGCATCTCAGCTGATGAGACCGTGTTGTTGGCCAATAGCGTTAGCAGCGTCTTGACTACCTGGCCTGCCAGAACTGACGCTTACGCTTAATTTATATATCGAAAACCAACAAACAGATCAAATTAACAGTCCTATGCAATTTTTGTTTGCATGAACATTAAAATAATAACACTAAGAACAACAGCCAGATTTTGAATAGCTAAATATTTTGCTTGGGTGACTTAAAAAGTAACATGCACAAAATTTAAGTTTTGACAATGATAAACCTCACATTTTAACCTTTAAACCGTTTTCAAGATGAGAGATGAAAAACGATTATAGGTATTTTATTTGCTCCGTGAATAATCCTAGATACCTTATTATCTGAATTTCTGAGATTTTTAGAATGTATTTTACCTTATTTTCCGTCAACTGGTTACAGTTTACAACAGTGCATAATATTTGCTTTGGTTTTTTACATTGGTCTGAACAAAAATGGTAGACAGGCCCAAATGAAAATGTAAATTCGGTAACACTTTACAGTGTCCTTGTTACATAATATGTTACATGTACTTACCATAGTAATAACAGTAAATTATGCAAAAAATTAACCAAACCCTAATCCTACCCTAAACCTATAGTAAGTACATGTGGTTAATTAATATTGCCTGGTACTTAAATATATAATTACACTGTAACAATAACACCTAAACATAAAGTGTAACCGTAAATATCATTCTCTGCCAGTTGTTGGTGCTTACTGAACAGCAGAAATAGAGCCATTTCCCCGATAACCGCTGTACAAAAAGCAGTGCTGCACTTATAAACACTCATTTATTAGGCATTAAGACCTATTTACACCAAGAACGATAACTAGAACAATAACTATATTAGCGATATCACTGTTTATTATAAACGTGCGCCGCAGTTATCTCATCTGCTGCTCAGGGATTTCATGGTTTATCGTCAAACCAGTTACTGTTTAATTCCTAATTATGAGTGAATTAATTAAGAAACTCTGTTTACTGGTTCTGTCATACAACGCAGGCTGTCCTCAAGAGGAGACAGTGTGTATGTTTTTGCCACTGAGCAATGTGTTGGCTCAGCTAGGTACTAAGGACTTTATTGTTTTGATTCAGTGGTGTTAATAATCAGTGGAATCCATTTGTCATCTCTGCAAAATGAGCTGCTAATTGAAACTCCAGTCACAGCAATAAGATCCCCCACTATTAAAACACCCAGACACACAGATCTGTTAGTAAGAGGATGTGTTCGCTGCCCACAGAAGCCCCAAGCTGTTTGGAGTTTGGTGTCAGTCTTTTAGTCAGTGATGAGTCTTGTACGTTTAACAGTGTCAGAGTCCGTTTGTCTCAGTCCAAAGACCAGAGATTTATGAGCCCTGTGTGTTTGACCTCTGACATCACACTTCATGTTCTGAATTATGATCTGAAACTATAACAGCTCGTAAACCTCTGACTAATAATAAAAGTGTGATGTCAATCTTTCCGACCACAGAAATCACCAGACTGCTTTGTTCTGAGTTGCACATCTTGAGGGAAGACTCATTTTGCTCAGATTAAGTAGTGGGTGCAGTTTTGTTTTCAGTCATGAGGGTCTGTCACATTCCCTGCTGCCCCCAACTGTTTTCCCCATAACCACTGAGTCTCTATATAATGACTCACCTCAAACTACTGCTTATGATTTGAATATTGGAATTTATTTTTGTCCATTTAAACAGATAGCTCATACAGGCTCATTTCCCCTGTCCTAATGCTAATACGCTTTGGTGACATTTTCTGCTCAGCTATTTTCTCTGCTTAAGCCTATTTTGTCAGATTGTTGCATACATCTAATGTTCCCAATATTAGATACCAAATTCAAGAATGTAAGGCCCTTCTTCAAAATGTTATGGATGTAGTTTAAGTTTCAAGTACATTTCTGTTGGGTTTGGATATAGCTTTGAGTTGTGACTAATGAAATATGAATTTGGATGTTTTGATGAAACACACAAGGTTGCATGATTCACAAATGTTTTTCTGCTTGTAATGCTGCTAAATTGCAAGATAATTTGCTAATGAAAGGACCTCATGTAAAGGATGTACTATAGGACAACAGCCTATGTTGGGAGCTAAATCATTTAGCAGACAGTAACAGAGTTACAGCTTGCCAGGAAAGCATGCTTTGTTGATTTGTTTCACTGATGATGCTAATGATATAGTTCTAATCAAGTTCATCAAAGTGAATATGCATAGATAAATGGATTATTGAATCTTTTTTGAGTGGAAGACAGCACACAAAGTGTCAGCTTTTAAAGCTGCAGTCCGTAGCTTTTTTGGGTTAAATATTATCCAAAATAATTTTTTGAGCAAGTACATAACCAGCCAGTGTTCAAAACTATCTGCTTGCCTTAGCTCGATTCAAAACGGTAAGCTTGTAATAATGTTTTTAATTCCAGTGGTACTGGTTGATTTCCGCGGGAAATTTGAGCATGTCTTTGCCTTAGTTGGTCAGAACAAAAGTGGATGTTACTTACTGTACTTGTTTAAACAACATTTTCCGGTGAAAATTCTTATGTTGTTCATATTTCCAAAAAGTAGGATCTGTGATTGCGAATGACAGTATCAACATCACCAGCGCGGTGATTGACAGCCGCACATTCTCCTCAAAAAATTATGTTTTTTGCCGAGGCACAACCCACGTAAAGTTGATAATTCCGCGAATAACTGCAATTGCAGATTTCAAACAGAGATGGCGACAAAGAGGAACAACTGCGGACTGCAGCTTTAAGTGACATTTAATTTGTTAGCATCTAATGTCTAGCATTCAAGACAAATCCAGCTTGTTTCTGCCTCCAGAAAGTGCAGTCAGTCGTTTTTAAACTGTCTTAAGAGTTACCAAGTTACATTTGGTTAGATCAAAGACTTGTCCTCTTCTTTACATACCCCCCCTTTACATACCCCCATTATTATTTTTTTTAAATAATATAGAATCACTACCATTCAAACGTTTGGGATTTGTTAGGTTTATTAATTTTTTTGACGTCTCTTATGCTCACCAAGGCTGCATTTCTTAGATCAAAAACACAGTATAACAGTAGTAATGTAAAATATTATTCTAATTTAAAATAAAAGTTTTCTATTTGAATATGTTTTTAAAAATAATTGATTCCTGTGGTGCAAAGCTGAATTTTCAGCATCATTACTCCAGTCTTCAGTTTCACATGATCCTTCAGAAATCATTATAATATGCTGATTTGCTGCTTAAGAAACATTTCTTATTATTATCAATGTTGAATTTTTTTGTGCTGCTTAATATTTTGGTGGAAACAGTGAAAAATTTCGGGATTCATCGATGAATAGAAAGTTCAAATGAACAGCATGTATTAGAAATAAAAAATTTTTTTAAACCATTATAAATGTATTTACTGTCACTTTTAATCATTTTAATGAATCCTTGCTGAATAAATAAAATAAAAAATTGTCCCAAAACTGTTAAACAGTAGTGCATCTAAATATTTCCATACCAATATGGGGTATCTACACTTAAACAGTACGTACAGATGTACTCTATGTGCAACTAATATGTTTTCCTTTTAATTTTTCTCTTGCACAGATTCCTCCAAGAAGCTTAAAGATGTCCTTGAAGAGTTTCATGGAAATGGTGTCCTCTCCAAGTACAACCCTGAACAGGTATGTTAGGGGCCATGGGTCTCTCCTGATTAAATGATCTGTTTAGAGGCAGCGGAGCCTCTGGCTGTGACTTGACAGAACACCAATACAACCTGACTCAGGGCTCAAGTCATTAAAGGAAATGCTTAGTCATCCGCTCCCCGAAACCAAGTGGCCAGATATCACCTCCTATTAGAGAAGGTCCTCGCTGACATCATAAAGCCCATGCATCACGTTGCCGTGACAACAAAGCCAGCGGGCAGCCGCATCTATAATTTGCTTTATGGAGTGTCACCATTATATTTCTCTCCTCTCCTCCGCACTGACGTAAATAAGAGGCTGCTCGGGGTTTGGCGCCACAGGTTGTGACCCAGAGTCTTGGCGGAATCAATAGAGAATCAGCACCGGTGGCAGTTAATGGGTCTGAAGCTGACGCCAGGTTGGCTGTGATGTGAAATTGCATGCGTCGCATTGTTCATTAATTCAGTTGTGACCACCTATGGATCATAAAGCCTGAAAGTATCACAAAATGGAGGTGACATGCCATCAGTGCTGCCTGCTTACGATGACAGAGCGCTGTATTTCACTCACGATACAGCCGTGATTGACTGTCTGACTACGGCTGGGCTGTAAATATCCTTCATCGTAGCCTCAACGAATCACAGCTCTTTTGAGTGCCTTTCTATAATGAAGTTTAATTAGGGTGACTCTGTAACCTTTGTCAAATGACGAGTGTCTGTAAAAATGGGCGCCGATGAAAGGTTAAATAAACGGTTCATTGTTTCCTGCATTATTTGTTAGCGGAGTCAGCCTCTCTGTTTTGCACGTTTGAAAGTCAGACAGGAAGTTCCTCTTACAGCCACGGCTGGTTACGCTGCTTTTCGCCTCCAAAACAGTCAAACACATTTGCTATTACTGAGACAAAGACACATTTGTGTTCTGGTAATTTCACCTTCCTGTTTTTGGCGTGCATCTGCCCAACGTTTGCAGCCCCTCAAGCGTAGCCCCCCTTTGCATGCAAGTTCCTCTCTTCCACCTCTAGTTCATTCTCTCCTGATCTGTTTTTGCTTTACTGGCTTTTTGCCTTTTACAAAGTTTCATTTCAGCAACAGGCAGAATCTAATGAATTTAGGTTTGTTCATTCCTTCATTGGTATGATTAATGGTGAATGCACTCGCAGTCCCATGAAAATGATCTTCAGCACAGATTTGGTGGTGCATTTGTGCCAGTTCTCTTACAGGGCTTTTAGTTTTAGTTTTTTATTTATTTGTTTAGTTATTTATATTTTAGTTTAATTCAACTTTTGTTTTGTTTCAATGCTAGTTTTTGCTCTATCATTGTTAGTTTTTGTTTTTCAGAGTTTTCTAGTTTCGGTTTATGATTTTTTAAAAATTTAATTCTGTTTTATTTTCCTAGCACAACCTAGTGTTATTGCTATCTGTTGTCCATTTAATGTTTAACGTCAGTGAGATTTAAAGGGTTTTATAATATACCATATAGCTAAAATTGATATTAATGTTCTTCTTTCAGAATCCTGAAATATATACAGTATTAAGCTGCACAACTGTTTTTAACATTGATGATAATAAGAAATGGAGTAATGATGCTGAAAATTCAACTTTGCCATCACAGGAATAAATTACATTTTAAAATATATTCACATAGAAAACAGCTATTTTAAATTGTAATAATTTTTCCCACTATTACTTTTTACTCTATTCTTGATCAAATAAATGTAGCTTTGGTGAGCATTGAAACTCTTTAAAACATTTTTAAAAATTATATCAACCCCAAACATTTTAATGTTAGTGTATTTAGTTTTTTTCCCAGCTATGCTAGCTTTTATTTCAGTTAACAAAAATGTTTGGATTTAGTTTTCATTAAAGGTATAGTGGAGGATTTTCTTTTTCCGGGTGGATCATCAAGACTATTGGTCCTCCTAGTTGTCAATCATTCCGGTGATATGTTTACGTAAGGCCGTCGTACGTGCTCGTCCCTAGGTAGTTTTCGCTTTCTGCGCATGCGCACTTTCGGGTGTATGTGTGTGGTGAGCTACGGTTTCAGCCATTCATTGAAACTCGCCGTTCTCACCAGGTTTTTTCAAAATGTCTGAGGGTCGCAAGAGAAAAAGTGTCTACGAATTGTATGACAAGAAGAGAAAGGCCTCTGAAGAAAGAAACAAGACCAGAGTGGTTTTGGGAGAATATTTCACACGCTGACGTGCGCTAAAAGCACAGGTTGGGCTTCCCACTGAGGCCTCAGTCGCGAAGTTTCTACTCGACAGGTAAAATTTGGCATGCTATTTGGAGAAATCCATTTAAAATCACTGCTAGTAAAAGTTAATGTAAGCTATGATTAGCGATGCTAGCCCTGGCACAAGTCACGCACCGCGCAGACACGGTAAACATCTCAATTTGTCTAAAGTAGCCTTATGACCAAATGGTAAATGGTATCACACTGAAATGTTCTAAAACCTTGTGTGTTCATTTTTGATAATTCCAATGTGTTCACCATAGTATTTATTACACAAATGCAACAAGCTAAAAAAGTGCAAATCTTCTTTTGGAAAGTAGGCTTGTATGAGCCATGCCGACAGCAACTTGTAAACAGAGCGTGCACGAGGAGAACTAGGCTCGTGCATGCTCTCTTGTGCACACGTTTAATAGGCGTTCCCTCTCGGGAGCAGGTAGAGTGTCAGGCGGTTCTTTTCTAAAATTCGGGAAAATCCTCCACTATACCTTTAAGAGTAATAAAGATTTCCCCTTTTTAGTCTTTTATTGCACACTTTTCCCCCCATTTTGTTACTGTGATCAAATTACCACCTTAAAGAAGTAAGTCAGGATTATGCAAATAAACCTGCAGAACAGCATTAAGTATGATGCGGGTGGACTAATGCCATACAGCATTAAAGATGGAATAATGTGAATTCATTCAGCATCAGAGCACCAGAGGATATGACGGATAACACCATTCTCTGATCGCTTCCCTCTGCACGAACAACCTCTGCAGTGTATATAACCCCTCTCTCCCTCTACCCTCTCCATATATCTCTTACTGCCACACAGAAGCAAGATGTTCTCAACCAAGTAAGATGTTACTTTCTGGGTTTGCATGTTCTGTGGTTCGATGTGTCTACAGACTGCATGTCCCAGCCCATCCCTGTCTAACAAGAACGTCAAGCTTGGGTCATAATGTCTACTGAAGGTCAAAGGTCGTGCCCAGTGCTTTTCAGTGTTAGCCATGTGTCTTCATGGTGTTTTTGTAACCTCAGATGATTTTGTTTCTATGAGCTGCAAAAAATTAACTGTACTTCAATGTGTGTCAGTGAGCTCCCTCTGTATTTTTGTTGCCGTGTCTCATAAAGAAATGCTTGAGCGTGTCATTCATGCCCAGAGACAGGAACATTCTGTCTGCTGAAAAAAAAAGGAGCAGGAAGCTGAATATTCATGGCTTTATTTCATCTCACAGGTTTCCCATCTTCTTATTTCTCATCAACTCTCCACTTGTCTCCCGTAGCCCATCGACTACGAGGGTTTCCAGCTATTCATGACGACCTACCTGGAGAATGACATCCCTGAGGAACTGTGCAAACACCTCTTCACTTCCTTCAAGAGCAAGAATGGCGGAGGCAGCTCCCCTGACACCTCTCGATCTGGAGCAGGCATGCTGGGTAAATAGTCTATTATAATGTCTTTATTCTATCAATTACACGCTGTAGAAGTCTGGATTTCATATTCATATTAATTTTAATAGGTTCTGAAAAATAAAGTGTATGTTTCCCTGAGGTTATTTTAGGAACTGTGAATGAGCAACTGTATCACTATTACCCACTGATACAGTACATGTACAATTGGGTCCACATTGGAAACCTGGAAATAAGCAAATCATTTTTTTACATTTTGAAAAATGTAGAACATTATGACAAAATAAGGAATGTTACGATTTTGCACAATTTCTAGGCCAATAATTTAACTTTTGGAGTTTATATCTGCTCAAGCAATGCTGTCATTAAAGCGGACAAAGAAGAAATTCAAACCAAATACTAAGAACATATTTCTTCTGGTCACTGAAATTGTTATACTGATCATTTAATTTCTAATGAAAAGATATACACTACTGTATAAAAGTTTGGGGTTGGTATGATTTTTTATATATATTTTTGACAAAGTTTCGTATGCTTACCAAGGCTGTAATTCTTTGTTCAAAAATACAGTAAAAACAGTAATATTTTGAAATAAAAAATCATGCTAAAATTTTGCTGCTCAAGAAACCTTTCTTATTATTGTCAATGTTGAAAACAGTTGTGCTGCTTAATATATTTGTGGAAACTGTGTGTAGCAAGGTTAGATGTTGTGGGAAGAAGGAGGTGGGAACCGGCGAACATTCAAAGACTTTAATAAACGTAAAATAAACAAATACAAAATGAAAGTAAAGACAGCAGCCCCTCACGGATGACTGCTGTCACATATAACAAAACACAACATAAATCCAGGCCTGGCCTCTCTCGATCTTCACTGTCGTCGCTCCTCCTTTTATGCTTCCACTCCTCCGTGAGAGATACGAGACCGGTCGCTCAAAGTGTCGCTCATTATCAATCACACCACCGGCCTCGCGCCGTTCTCTCATGGCCCTCAGCCTCGTCCTGCTGGCCACACTGTGATCCCTTTTTTTAGGATGTTCAAAAGAACAGCATTTATTTAAAATACAAATAGTTTGAATTAACATTATAATCACTTTTGATCAAATTAATGCATCTTTGTTGAATAATTAAAAAAAAAGAAGAAATAAATCGTACTGAACCCAAACTTTTGTACTGCAATGTATATGACATAAAAAAGTACTTTTGGATCCCATTTTACCTTTTTATTTGAATTAGATTGGACTATGCATAACCAGTTTGTGTGTAATCCTGCATATAACAAACACCCAACCTGCATGACTAAAATAATGAACTGGTAGACTGCAATTGCTTCCGTGTTATGTCGGAATCCTGCTCTTGGCGGGAGACCTGCTCTCTGTGAAGACTAGACAAATGAACAGATTTGACTTCTGATGTAAAAGTCCACTATAATGGAAACATGCTGGTGTCCTTGCGTCTGAATACCTCTACTATCACTATTGACCGGAGGTGATTAAGGCGAATATCAGTTGACTGTATGAATAGTTTGACAGCCAAGAGTGCCATCTAGTGCCATGATTTTTCTGTACTGGCAAAGACAGTACAGTCAGTGATTTCCGTTGGTCCCTTTGCCCTTCATGCAACTCGGTCAACAAATGTTAAAGGTAGGGTTTTTTTATTTTTTTTATAAACACATTTTGTTATACTGTTTTAAACTCTCTTCACATCCTGATAGCAATCAATCATAGAAGTGGTAAAAAATATAAAAAAAATTATTTCGGTTCGAATGCAATGATACAATGTCCTGTCAACATATGTATTTCCATACCTCCGCGCACCCTGCTCACACAGACATCACACGTCATCAGCGCGTTCCTTAAGGCTATGTAGAGTTGTAGACAGACAGTCACCGAGCACCACAAACAGCAGCCGCCCTTTACAGTTCCTCCTGAATCAAAACAACAAGCTTATGCTGTGTGCACGCCATGTCGTAACCGTAATTTAGAGAAGGCAACCCGTGACGTTTAACTGGAGCTGTTCACGTCCTCAGACTCGGATTTTTGCGTTGACAAAAAATATATTTTTGTCAACACTATCAATGCTGAAATGAATCTGCAGCAGTCAGGTAGTACAAGTAAGAGCTCTGTACGTTGTTTACGTTCATGATTATTTTAATGTTATGTGCTTTGAGACATGAGGTAATTTAACGCCGTCTCTTGTAACGTTTTGCAGACTCTGCTCTGTATGTGAATGTGAATGTGTGTTTTGAAGATACGTGACTTTGGAGACTCTCTGAAGGGAGGGTGGGATCTTATACTTTCAAAGCTAGCTTGCTATTGCTCATGACATTTTGACATTATGGTATAACTCTACAATATTAATCTGTCCTGACTAGTTGCACTTATAAACTCTCCCAGCTATCTTTTCCTCTGTCTGTCTTGCTTTACTCCTGTTCCACTTTACTTTGACCCCTGTGTCTTCAGAGCCCACGTTTATTGATGCAGGCATCTCTATAGAGGTACCACAGCAAGTACGGTGTGATTTGATTGGACAGAGACTTGCATCGTGGCTGCAACTCCCTCCAAAAGCATGACTTCACCTGGTGTTGATATGTGTTGTCTTGGTGTGTCTTGGCAGCTGTTTTTATTTATTTGTGTTGATATCAAAAAAAGCAACCAGTGATGGATAGGATTTTCATCAGAGGTATAATAGGTCAACCACTGTGCGACTGTGGTGACAATCGTGATGTATGTCAGTACTTTCTAAACGCCATCAGCTTCCTCCCCAGTACCTTGTGATACTAAGCATTTCTGCCATGTGTCATTCTACCTGTTGTGGTTTCCACAAACTGTACAGTTCAAAGCACTGTGCTTGGGTAAACTGACCAGTAACAACAAGCAATATCAGACTTAGTGGGTCTTATTCACTAATATGCGTGTAAAAGTGTTCTTATTTATGTGCGCAGAATAGCTTCTCATGCACAATGTCTGCTGGGTTCATAAACAGGCGTGTACACATTTTATTCTAAATGAGGGAGTTAGTAATCAGCATAATACACCATCTCCATATAAGGGCTGTCCACACAAATTCTCCTGTACTGCCATTTGTCACTCTCTGCAAATGTATCCTTACTAAAGAGTATAAGGGAGTTTTCACACGTATAGATTGTTTGTTTTGTTCCGAAACAGGGACTTAATTTGTTACAATGTTGCATTTTCTTTTTGGTTTGGTTCGCTTTCACAAGGAAATCAAGTACAACTGTCCTCTTATTGGTCACAATTTCCTGTGTCATCCATCAGGATGATTGACAAGTTCACTCCATGAGCTTTTTGTAGCTTTATTTGTAACTGTCAAGACACACTCAAACAATATACTACATTCGTATTAATACTGCAGCAAATTCAAATACGCTCTCTCTAGAAGATCACACGACACACGCACACACTGTACGAATGTTATAATGCAGCTAGAGCAGGAATCAAGGCTTCATCGGGACAGCATTCTCGCATGGAGAAGCGCATCTTAAACACAACATTTTAGAAGAAGTGCACCTTTGGTTTAATGTGCTCACTCAGAGAATCACGACTGCTTTTTATATATAGCATTTCCCGTTATGAATTATAATACCATTTGGTTCGTTGGTCCGTTGGGTCGGATTGCTTTCACACCTCAGGCGAACCACCTCATTCAGGCGATCTCGGAGCGATTGTTTTGGTGTGGATCCGAGTGCGATTTCCGTGTTCACATATGCCTAAACGAACTGAAACCAAGGGAGAAAATGCACCAGGTTCTGAAACAAACGCTCTGGTGTGAAAGCACCCTAAGAGCAAAGCCGATGAAACTCAGCGAATACCTTTTATTTATGCCCAGGGGGCCGCAATTGTCTCTGTGGGTAAACTAAAAAAAGGTTAAAAGATTTTACAAAATATATTTCTACACTGAAAAAAATGATTCATTGAATTTAATAAAAATGTTATCGTAAGTGGTTGCACACAATTGATTTTAGCTACATTTAAACAAATGCATTAAGTTCAACTTAATGCATTTGTTTACCATTATGATCCCACCTAGTTGTCTATTTAAATTTAGACCCTCAGTTGAATTTAGACAAGAGTTTTTACCCCATAATGGACGGCAATCTTCAACTTCACAATTCTAATTTACATAAATACTAATCCAGAGAGTAATTCAGATCAACATTATAAATGACAAAATTAATCATAATTACCAGTAGCAGACAAAGCTGTAAAACCAATCCAGTTAAAGCTCGTCCCATGTTCTGTATTGTCTTTTCATCAGATTGACTTAGAATTATCAGCTTCTTTAAAGTTTTGTCGTTTCACTTAACCCATCTAAAATGATAAAACACTCATTCCAGAGGTTAATGACACAATATTCACAAAATCAGGAAATAATAGTACCACAAACTAACACATACAAGACATAAAGTGCTGTCACCATCACACACACTAAAACTAGACGAACATCAATATAACCCGCTCATAGTCAAGGTTTTCTACTCTAAAAATATTTACTTCACATTTTTCTTCTGGTTTTACCTACTTTTACATATTCTCTTAACCAGTTTCAAAGCATGTCTGTTCATTATTGAAGTCAGCTGGGTTGTTTTGGTTCATTATCATTATTTTGTTTAAGCTTGCTTTAGCAGGTCGATAACAGAAAGACAGACAGAGTACCATCCCTGCCTCCACTCAAACAGTCTCTCTCTCTATAAACAAATAATCTTTTCAACAGCCTCCTAAGACTGTAACTTAGACAGAATGTAATATTAAATTCATTACAATAACCTTTGACCATTCACCTTTGTTATCCAGACTTTTTCTTGAATCTACAAAAGTGGTCTTCATCTTTAGCCACCACCATGTCTAACGACCTTCAGGAGTTAAAACTATCTTATAGACATATTAGTTCAAAATCAACACTTCTACACATTTTGTTTTAATTGTTTTAAGGCAACCAACATCATGGTCCTGATATAAATGTATATAAGTTTTGTTACTGTCTCCACAACAAATAATGACAATCACCTCATGGTCTCAGCTGGCTCTTGAAAGCCCATTCCCATTAGCTCTTTATCTCTAATCTCCTTTTCTTCAGGGTGTTGTCCCCTGGCATAGTTGCAGACACTTGTCACAATGAAAAACAAGCCATCCAATGAATGCGGTTTCTGGTGAGTGGTATGGAGGAACTCACATTTCTGGGTCAGACTGCTGTAACTTCTCACAGCTCATCCTCCCCTTAATGATGTAATGATGCTGCCTGGCCTCACGATCATCCACTCCACTCTCATACCCATCTCACATAAAACACCTCCCATCAGGAGATGCCCAGGGCGGCTGTGATCCCCTGCCTTACGTTGCCCTCTGTCTGGCCAAAGAGGATCTTACCCGTCGTTGAGAAATCACCTCGTGCACACTGGTAACCGCTCTTTCCCATAAGAGAATCTTTGACAGTTTTCTTCAACATAAACAATTTTCTGGAGCTTAGGGAAGGCGCATTCAAGAGTCACCAGAGCCATCAGGTTGCCTAATAGTGTTAACACAGGGAGACAGGTTAATAACAGCAGCATTTAATCACTAAAATCCATTAAACATCTCCAAATCAGCTGAATCTCAGTGCTGAGATTATACTCAGTGAATTTAGTTATCACAACCGTCCATTCAATGTACTGTTACATCTGTAACTGGAGCCATCAGCCCTGTATCATGGTGGAGACTAAGACTAGACAAATAAGTTACTGGTCCCAAAATAAACCAGTATTTATTTTACAGTAGATGATACAAATTGCCCTCTAAATGTGTAAAATCTGAACTGCCTGTAGCATGATTTCTTTTAACATCTCCATGTCTATGGTTTTCAACTGAAACACTGTGCCTTACTATAAATACCTTATTATCTTATTATCACTTATGACACAGGCTCAGATAACAGCTTTTAGATGACTTTGAATGAGAAATACTCTGAGGCATTCAGGATTGGTACACTGCACTCTCATAAACTTCTAACATCAGACTTTATTTACCATCTTTTAACTCTAGCCCAGCTTAAGGCATTTTTGCCAGAAATGACATGCATTTTCAAATAAACATAATTTTTATATATTTTTGCAACTCACATTTGTTGGAGTCATTAATTTTACATCAACCTGTATTTATCAATTCACTTATACAAATTATTATAGATCTTTTCTTCAAAAGGATTCCCTTAAGACTTCAATCTTTTGGCCTGGTTTTTATCTCTTGTTCTTTCTCAGACGGAAACGTTAATATCGTCATATTAAACACTGATCTACTTTCAAACCCACATTAACACCAGAAATTTCTGTCACTTTCACATTTTCTCACCTTCTGAGTGGCCATTTACAGTAAAACACTCTCTGTCATCTGGTGGCTGTGTGTCAGCCTCAATTACAGCAGCACACACCTTGCCTACATTTTGGTCATTGTGAGCTTGCAAACGGCTCCAACTTACTGCACACCATTGAAGCAGTGTGTCCCAATCAGGAATGTAAACAGAGCCACTGATAAGCAGTTCTCTGTATTCTTTTACAGTCCACCAGTGGCGGATTCAATCACAGTAGCCGAATCATACTCTTTATCATTATCAGTGGCAGAACATTAATTTTCATAAGCTGCACGGAAATGCTCAAAATATTCTAAGGGGTCTTCACAGAGTTTCTGTTTATCTTTAGTCACACTTGTCCAAGGAAATGGTCCCGACCCATAATTTCCTTTACTTGCTTTTTGTAATCATCGTAAGCAATACGAGGCTAAAACTTTGAATTTTTCAGTTTCTTTCTTGTTTGTAGCCAGTCAAGTTGTTGTTTATCTTGCCAATCGTAATCAAAACCCTGACTAAACATTTCCTTAATTTCTGCAAATCTCTTTGAATTGAGAGCTTCAGAGCACAGCTGCTTACAGCGTTTGCTCTCTTCTGTCTCACTGTTTGTTTCTGGACTGTTCAGGTTACTGATCAAGTTACTTCATTTGTCTGCCATATCTTAATCACGGTTCAAACTCACCTGAAGTTATTGCAGAAATGGAGGCAGCGATCTTTGAACAACACAGCTTGGCTTCTGCATTTTTGACAATTTGGGTCACAACTTTTTTTATTTTTCTCTCTGGATCGTTCCTGATGCATCCCTGGCAAACAACCCTATTTTTGTTAGTATTTTTGTTTTCCTAACTAATAGCTTAATCCCTAACTGCCTGATTCACTAAATTCGGGGATCCCCTATCTGATGGAAGAGATGGAGCAGGTTTGCGGTGCCAATGGACGTACAATCCAGGGACGTACTCTACTGGGGTGGTGCAATGCCCAGTGGGGCCCCCACAGAGCACGCTTCGCTTGCGCTGTCTGCTGCTGTCAATCGTAACGACGCTATCAGCGACTTCTTATACTCTCAGTATAATTATTTAGCACTTACTCGTGCGTAGCACTGCCTGCTGCCACTAACGACGCCATCAGCGACTTCATATACTTTAGTATAATTAATCCTCACTCTCCTCTTCGGAGTGAAGCTCTACCGCTCTCCTTTCCCAATCTCTTCCATTCAGACAGCCCTAACCAAATAATAAAATCTTTCTACCTTGTTTGCTGATTTGCCAGGGGTGTCACCGAGAATAATTGCCCACGCATCCTCCACCATTACTGTTATGGGGTAACAGTTTAGGACCCAAGAACCAGATGTTTGAAAGAAGACCCGGAGTCAGAATTATAATAAATTGAAGAAAAGCAGCGGCCAGCTTCAAGACTCACACAGGAGTTCGTAGGCCACCCTGTTTACAGTTACAAAGATCACAGCAGTTATACCCTACACCAAGGTCTAAGCTACGTCCTTGCTTCAGGTTGCAGTTTCTGATTGGCTAAGAAATAGATAAACATAGTAATTTTCCACACATATACAGATAGACTGAAGCATATCTCCATCGATTATGCAGCACTCGGACCCTGAAGTTAGGCACGTCGTGACCTTCCAGCTCTCAGATTTGGGTTGCTGGGCGCCAACATGTCCAGAACAACAACTCAGTCAATCTCCAATAATGCCAGTGGTTCCTTAACCTGCAACCAAAAAGACTAACACACACACACTGACACACAGCTTTTCCAAGGTTGGATTTGGCCAGGCTCTAACTATAAACAGGAGAGTCGTCTCAAAACATCAAGATAATGCGTTCTTTCTCTCAAGGAGAGCTACACTTTAGTCTAACTGGAAAGTAAGGTTTTAACAAAGAGATGGTCCCTTAAACTATAGACTTCATTGACCCCTGTGACCATAGTTGTCAGAGTACCCTAGAAAAACAGATGTATGTATTGATACATGTTGAAGACCTTTCTCAAACAAAACATCTTTCCATATTTCATTTCTGGAAGCCGGGCTAAATGAGCAAGCATTGTTACTACATTCATATCAAATACAGACATTAGAAAATACATGAAACGAACATTGCAGTGATCACACTGGTAACTTCTATTACAAAGTAAAATCTCAGAAACTTAGAGAAGTCATTCAACTTGTGATATTTAGAAGGAAAAATATTGATTAATATCTTGATTATAATCACTCATTACATATACATTGATGCAGCAGTGGATTCCAATCCACCCCCTTCAGTGTGTATGTGTAATAATGGATAATGTATTTGGTAATGCTGTATGTTGATGTGTATTTTGTAGAGAATTCAAATGAATAGCCACCTGGGCAATTTGTATTAGCTCAGATGCGCCAACTATGCTTAAACCCTGTCAATGTCAAAAGTTGTAATAAAAAAATGCTAACTTCTTGATGAGTCATGATTTCTGCTGTGTTCATGCACAGGTTTTACACATAAATATGTGTGTTTGCACATTCATTGAATGAGATGCTATGTCATTATCCTTTTCTTTTGTATTATGCTCTGTTGCTTCCTTTCTCATTTCAGATTATAACCTTCATTGTCCTCTCTTTTTTTTTCCTGTACCACTTTTTTTTCTTGTAGGTATGAATGGAAAGAGTATTTTGAGTGCTTTGAGCCGACATACACCAGAGAACTCTGTAGGGATGACTCCAGGCTCAGGGGCCACCACGTCGCTCTGCTCGTCCCGCTCCTCCTCACAGCGATCAGGCACAGGGGGCCACACACCCAGAGGCCCCCACCGGTCACCCAGCATGCAGCCCAGACCCCCAGCGGGCAGCAGCAGCAGCAGCAGCAATGCTTTGGCTCTCTCCAAGACCACAAACTCCCCGCGCCTTTCCCCAGGTCAGAGTCGTGTACAAGTGAACAACCTTGATCTTTGCCACACTTTTTTACACATAGGGAATTGCTTATGAAGCAATATTGCCTGATCAGAATCATGTTTTGTTGACAGAAGTTCGTCAAAACTTGCACTACTTGTAAAACAAGATGCTCGCGCACACATATTTTGGTGTGATAACAGGTGTCATTACTAATAGACATATAATTGGCATCCTTCCAGAGCGTAATCAATCTGAGAATCGTACATCTCTCCGGAGGAGTCCTTCTCCACAAAATGGCTCTCCATCGCCCCAAGTGGTCTTCCTTAAAGACATTGTGTGCTACTTGTCTCTGCTGGAGAGGGGGACGCCAGAGGACAAGCTTGAGTGTAAGTAGGAGTGGAAATTATAAAAATAGTATTTTTTTAATTTTTAGGATTAATTTTAAGACATTAAAATACATTTTCAAATGCTTATCACTTCAACTCATTTATTCCTTTAATCTCATTATTTACATTAAGACAAAATATCCAAAGAATAATTTAAGTAATTTAGCAAATTACTTTCCCTAAACCAATCTTGCCAAACCACAGAAATCATACTATTAGTCACAAACGTGAAAAAGTAACCTTATTCTTGGCAGCTGTCACGAATTTCATTTCTTTTAGCACAATACATATTTAAATGCAGCATATGCAAGGTAAATGGATCTTTGAAATGTTAAAGCAAAGTTAATTTCATTTCAGTATCTGTAGCCTTTGTGTCAGCATAATTTATCATGCTTACCACACATCAGTCAAGTAAAACCATCAAATAAGTTTGAACTGTTTTGTTAAAATCATAGCAAGATGTTTTTCTAATCTGTGATAGCAAATTACTCCAGTCTTCAGTTTCACATGATCCTTCAGAAATTATTCTAATATGCTGATTTGCTGCTCAAGAAATGTTTCTTATTATTATCAATGCTGAAAACAGTATTTTTTTGTGGAAAAGAATTCAAGATTCTTTAATAAATAGAAATTTCAAAAGATTAGCATTTATTTGATATAGAAATATTTGTAACATTATAAATGCCTTTACTGTCAGTTTTGATCAAGTTAAAGTATCCTTGGTGAATAAAATAATTCATTTCTTTAAAAAAAAAAAATCTTTCTATAGTAGATATACGTTACTTTTACGTGTAGATACACCCAACCACACCTTTGTCAGTTCTGCATTTTAATGCAGACTTCTGACCTTAACAAAGTGAGAGTGACAGGAGGAGACTTCTAGAATTCCTTGCTCTCGCTTTCAATCCGTAAAGGCTTATCTCCGCTCCTGTCCTTGTTTGCCATGTGTAGACAAGCTTTCTTTAGCATAGGAAGTTATTTCTGCCCAAAGCTAATCCTCTCTAGCTGCCTCAGTCTGTCCATAGATAACCTGGGCTTCAGGTGCTAGCATGGGGTCTGTACTTGACAAATGTTTTTCACACTACAAAAAGATTCAGTCTATTATCTTTCTCATTTCTCACCCTAAAGTCATGTTCAGGCTGTACGACACAGATGGCAATGGCCTACTGGACAGTTCGGTAAGTCATAAATCTCTGTTAAAATGTGTAATGGTTAGATGTTGTTGACAAAGAGTTAATAATGCAGTACACATTATATTGTGGGATTAATACAGTTCGTAGTTTCCGTGTGTGATGTCATTGCGTTGGGTTGATAGTCATTTATTTTGGATTATGTAATATTATTATTATCCTCTCATTGATTCTGTTTCATTCATCTTTGCACTATCAGGCCTTGGTGATTCAGAGAGTGGCTCATATATTATTGATCTTTTTGTTTGAAACTTTTTTGTTTGAAACTTTTAACTGATATTTAGAGGAAGCTGTAAATAACAGGATGCGTGAAAAGTGAATTTGAAACTTTATGCTTTATTGTCTATGATGTGTAAAGCAATTTTATCTGTCAATTTAGGAGCTTGACCGAATAATAAATCAGATGGTCCATGTAGCCGAGTACCTGGAATGGGACTCTACAGAACTACGGCCGGTATGAATCAATTTAAACTTTACCACCAGGCCGTCCCATCATGCGCAGTGAAATCCATATCTCATTGTCCCTTTTTTAATGTCTAAAATTGTAGATTCTAAAGGAGATGATGGAGGAGATTGACTATGACCGGGATGGAACGGTCACACTAGAGGAGTGGATCAGAGGAGGAATGACCACCATACCACTTCTGGTACTGCTGGGAATGGAGACGGTGAGGAAAAAAGTAATTGTGAGTTGTAAAAAGTAAACAACACATAAAAAAGTATTCCTCAATTCCTGTTTTTCTTTCGCATACGTTCAGAATGTACAGGAAGATGGGCAGCACGTATGGAGACTAAAGCATTTCAACAAGCCAGCATACTGTAATTACTGCCACACAATGTTGTTAGGAGTACGAAAACAGGGCCTTTGCTGCTCAAGTGAGTATGTCTGTCCATCATTCTGTCTGTCTGTCTGTCTATCTATCTGTCTGTCTATCTGCCCATCTGTCTGCCTGTCTGTCTGTCTGTCTGTCTATCTGCCCATCTGTCTACCTATCTGTCTGTCTATCTATTTGTCTTGTCTATCTGCCCATCTGTCTGCCTATCTGTCTGTCTGTCTGTCTGTCTATCTATCTGTCTGTCTATCTGCCCATCTGCCCATCTATCCAGCTGTCTGTCTGTCTCTCTATTTCTATCTTTTTGTTCTGTCTATCTGTATTCATTGAAATTTGATGTGTCTAACCTGAAGGTGTGCAGTTTTTCATTTGAAATGTTTCCCTTCAGTCTCTCACTCTCCATCCCTCACAGTCCTGTCTTTTGTTTGACAGTATGCAAGTACACAGTCCATGAGCGCTGTGTGTCCAAAGACATTGCTCCTTGCATCAGCACCTACGCCAAGTCCCGCAGACACACCAATGTGAGTGCATAAACAGCAACATACGCTTACAAATGAACACTTCACCACTCTGTTTAAACTGAATGTTTTTCTTCTTTTGAAGAATAGGGCCAGAAATAATAAATTCATAAGTAAAAAAAACAAAACAAAAAAAACATTGTTTTAACTGTGAGTCCAAGATTGATCTATTAAGTACTGAGCTCATAGTTTACCAAACACAGTGTTCTATTATAGAAGATTTGTGTTATGATTATTTTATCCACTGACCGCAGTCCAGTTCAGTTTCACCCAAGGCAACTTCCCAGACCCTTAACTCTTGGTTAAATCTCAAAGTAATGTTCTGTAGACATGTCAGGAAGGTTATGAGAACATCCTGTGTGTAACGGCTTTTTTTAGTACTGAGAATTAGAGGGGAAAAAGTGAGATCATGCAACACTGTTTTAATAGTCTCTGACACCTCTTTAGAACTTAAGCTCCCCATTCAGTAACTACCACAGAGATGGAAGATATACGCTCAAAATGTTGTCATTATATTATGATTTCACAGAATGTGTTATGTGATGTGTTAAGTGATGTGGAGTTTAATTTTAGTGTAAAAGGCAATACAATTGCATTGAACAGTTCAAGATAATACTTTCAGTGATGTTTAGATGTGCTGTTTGAATATTTCACAGATAATGACTTTCTCTTTTATGTCTCTTTTCAATGTATCTCTAGGCTATGCAGCATGTTTGGATTGAGGGCAACTCCCCAACAAAATGTGACAAATGTCACCGCAGTATCAAGTGCTATCAAGGCCTAACAGGCCTTCACTGTGTTTGGTGTCAAATCACTGTGAGTATAAACAGACATACTGTGACCAACAAGAGAAACTCTTATGTGTTAGTAACACTTCTTCCAACCATACTTCATTCATTCATTCATTCATTCAAGACTGTCACATAATTAGAATCCATCAGTATAATTATTTATAGTTTTTCATATATGATTCTACAGTTTATTTTTCTGCTGCAAGAGACCTTGATCATACACAGAAAAAAGACTGAATACAATTCAGAATAATTTGTGGTTTTGTCTATTTTATAAAAGCCATTTTTTATGTAATACTTATTCACACCACTTGGTGGTGTTCTTCACTAAGTTTTCACAGCATTTGGTGGAGTGGCTGATTTGTTTTAAAAATAGCCTTTGTAATAAAGATAAGTGTCAGCACTTAACACTCATCTAAAGGCTTTTTCTCTCCATAATGATTTTTATTATCACATTATATACTCCTGCACCATCTCTATCGAGTAGCTTTCAACTCTAAAACTGTAACTAATTTAATATCAAGTACATATCCTGCTGTCCCCTTTGCTCCTAACATTTAATGTCTTCTTACTTGTTTAAATTAGTGGGAACAAAAGATCCAGACCATTCGAGTCTGTTGATGTGTCTTTCTCCACCACTCCTCATCTATATTTGTATTTTGTATTGTTTTCCAGCTCCATAACAAGTGTGCGTCCAATGTGAAGCCTGAGTGTGATGGTGGACCGTTAAAAGATCACACACTCCTGCCCTCGTACATCTGCCCTGTTGTTCTGGTGAGTTATGTTTTTTTCCACTGCACATTTATGATATGTTAAAATTCAAGAAGCACAGGACAATTTTTTTTATGGGTAGGTCAGAGTCCTCGACAAAATCTTCATGGGCTTCTTTCCCACTGGAAACAACGAGTAGTCTATAGTATAGAGAATACAAATACAGTTCCTGCATGCTGCTGTAGTTTGCAAATATTTTTACAAAATGCAATGTTTTGATCTAACTGGTTTTGAGATGATATGTCACACTTATATCACAAAAGAATTGAATTTAAGGCTCGATTTACACTCATTGGCTGTTTACTTTATCCAGTTATTAAATCTACAATGAAAGAAAAATATGTTTTATTAAAAGGACGTCTCTTGTGCACAACGAAGACAAATTATACTACTGACTGAGAATTTACAGTTAGAAAAATGTGCATAAAGGATGTGTTTTTTGTTGTGTGCTGTCCCAGCTTTCTCAACTTAATGAATAAACTATTTATTTTAAAAGTAAATGGTAATCAAGATAAAATGATTCCAATAAACCCTTATGTATGTTGCGTTAGTTATATCATATAACGTCTCGTCAGCAAGTATGACACAATAATCAAGGAAATCTTTTTTTTTATTTTTTTTTTATGGTCAGTAAGATTGTTTTAATGTTTTTGAAAGAAGTCTATTATGCTCACCACGGCTGCATTTATTTGATAAAAAATACAGTAAAAACAGTAATATTATGGAATATTATTACAATTTAAAATAACCGCTGATTATCTTCAGTCTTCAGTGTCACATGATCCTTCAGAAATCAGTCTAATATGATGATTTGGTGTTTAAGTTTAAGTCAGGATTCTTAGATGAAATGAAAAGTAAAACCTGCATTTATTTGAAATAGAAACCTTTCATAACATTATACATGTCTTTACTTCTACTTTTGATGAATTGAATGCATCCTTGATGAATAAAGTATGAATTACTTTTTTTTTTTAAACAAAAAAAATGTTTGAGGGGTAATGTATGTAATATATTTTATATGTAAAACATATGGAAAAAGCCCTGCAGCACATAGAAAGATCTTGAGACTTGACATGGACTTTAGAAACTTGTGAACAGGTTTGGTCTAACGACCTTGTAGAACGACCTGTAGAAATGTTAAAACATCAGTTCTTTCTAAAATTAAAGAGAAATAAAATAAAGGGAGACAGATTCTTAAATTACATTTGTCTTTCTCTCCATCTCTCTTTGTTGACGTTGACTGTAATGTCTCTGTATCTGTAGGACCGTCAGTGTGCTGTCAAAAGAGGTGAAGGAGAATCATCCCCCAGTACCAGCCCTGAGGACACTGCCCAGTGTTTCAAGTTCACCGGGGACGGCCAGGCACTGCAGGTGAGCCGGCATCAGACACACTCTGAGACTTCAAATCTGTGCTGTACGTGTGTGTGTGTGTTTGTGACCTTCTTTCCTCCTTTCTGCCTTTAAGATCACCCCTCTGCCTGGAACACACCCCCTTCTCGTGCTGGTTAATCCTAAGAGTGGTGGTCGGCAGGGTGAGAGGTAAACATCTTTGAAACTCAAACTGTTGCATCATCATTTTTCATATTCTGCACAGCAGTACAAGGTTGGAGAATGGTTTGCCTAACCATTTAAAGTCAGTCGAATCTGCATAGACATGTTTAACAAAAGTCCCACTCTTTTTCTTGCTTGCTGGCAGTGTCCTAAATACCATCAAAGCTTGCAGGAGACAGTAATGCTGTTTAAGGAGGAAGAATGTGGGTGTTGTTTCAGCTCTCACCACCCACTCAACGTCCTCCGGGAGACCAGTTTTGGGATTTTGTGCTGGCATCACCATAGCAACACAGTTTTAAATACCATTAATTGGCCGATTATCCTCCATTATTAGACATGTGCTCAAACAAAGACGTGATAACTGCCCTGGCCCCAAAAAAAGAAAGACCATTTTGGTGGTTCTTTGATGCTAACAAAGGAACAGAGTGGTCACCGTTGAATCATACTGTACTGAGTGTATTTTTCCACCATTTTCACCCCGAGCTGCGTATTGAAAGCTCATTGGTTGGGTTTGACATTTGTCTACACTCTTTTGTTCTTTGCATAGGGAACAAATGAAGTCTTCAGTGTTGATAAGTGCTCAAATTATCACCCCACATAAAAGCATAGCTTGTGACGCAGCTCGTTTTATTTCTCTCTCTCTCTCTCTCTCTCTCTCTCTCTCTCTCTCTCTCTCTCTCTCTCTCTCTCTCTCTCTCTCTTCCTCTGTGTCTTTGCATACTAAAAGGAAAGAGTAGCTAACACAGTTAGAAGTGAAGGACATTGCAGAGTCCTCAATAATCATTTTATTACTTCAAGGTTATTGAGGAGCACTGCTGCAACAGTGTTCAATCTGTGTTTATGTGCTTCTGTCTTTCTTGACTCCAATGATTCCCAGGATTGTGTTAAGAACATTTTAAGAATATCATTCCTCCAGTGTGTCTATCTGGGTCTTTTCAAGGAATAGTTCAACCAAAATAGAACATTCTGTCATCATTTACTCACCCTCATGTTGTTCCAATAAATCCACAGGTAATTCCTGGAGAACAGCAAACCATACAATAGACGAGCCCCAACAGCAATGAACAGAAACAAGGGAACTTAAGTACACAGGCAAACGAGGATAATTATGCCCATTCCTGCGCCCAAAACAAAGTGTCTGTGGATGAGAGTCTGAATATAGGTCTGGTAGGACGTTGTCCTGCTCCATTCACAGACGATCAGTGGAAAGAGAATTTGACACAAAGGTCATTTATGTCCGATTACAATCGGATTATTATTAGGGTCCATGTAATAATTAATGTTCTATTTATTAAAACAAAGTATAAATGTCAGGTTAGTGTTTTAGAGTACATTTATTCCAAAATAATAATTCATGATTATTTAGATTATTCAGACCTTTTTTTTTAGAGTCGAACATTGTCATTCTCTCATGAACTCCCATGAAGGTGCTACAGAGAGCTAGGATGGATGTCAAGATTTTATATATGTTTATATATGATATTTTATAGTATTTTTTGTGCTGTTGGAGCTTGTCACCACCAGTCCTTACTCAATGATTTTGTACAGAGTGGCCAGGATATTCTTCAAAAATTCAACTTTAGTGTGTGATGAAAGAAAGAAAGTCATTTGAGTTTGGAAAGACATTGGAATGGTTGGTAAATTATGACAGAATTTTTATTTTTTTGGGTGAATTACCCCATTAAGCCTTTTATCATAATGGAAAGTTCACAGTGATTATATGTTTAAAAATGTCATTCCTCTATGTGTCTTTTAATGCTTTTGTGTCCTCGTTTGTCTTTATCAGGGTGCTGCGGAAATTCCAGTATCTGCTTAACCCCAGACAGGTGTACAGTCTGGAACGAGGAGGACCCATGGCAGGGTAAGACAACTAAAAGCCACCATCAAATTTCAATGGAGACGTGTGCGAATAAAAACATTTCTTTAGTCATTACGGAATTGCTCAAAAACTGTTTGACATTCTCACTGTTGTTTTGTTCTGGCATGGCTCGCTCTCGCTCTTATCCTTTTGCTTCTACTAACCTGCAATCAACTAGTCTGAGAGAGGAACCACTCACAAAGCGAAGCTGACTTTGAGAGACCTACAAGACATTTACTTTGACTCAAGCAGCCCCCTGCTGTGTAAATATATTCATTTAAGTGACAAATGCACTTCTGAGCCTGTCAGTCACATCGAGGCTTCCTCTTTAAGCAACAATATATTGTACTAAATCCTCTTAGCCCATACACTCCACCTGATTTGGACCAGCTCAGGGTCGTCCAAATCAGTTTTTAATTGTAGCATATGGTGGAATCTAACATCTATGGCACATACTCTTAGCTAATGATCTTAGCTAACTGATGAGATTGTTTATGAAGAAACATTTTAGTACTCAGAGGTTAAGTATATTGGGTTGTCCTCAAATTTCCTAGGAAAAATAAACGCTAATGAGACCATTGTAAGAATACAGAGCAGTATTATTTTAGTATTGTTTATGTGTGATCATAGTATTTTTAGTATTTATATAGTATTTTAGTAAAAAGCTATTTTGAAATAGCTTTTATTTTTCGTGTTCTTTTTGTATATTTCTATATAGTTTTAATATATTTTTATTTCAGATTTAATGATTTTAGTACTTGAATTTCAATTGCAAATATTGCAAATGCTGAGCATATTTGAGACATTCAGATCTCTTGTGGAGTCTTTTTCTCAAGAGAAAAATCTAAGAATTTGTTTTCCGTTTAATCAATTTGCTGTCTAGAAGAAACAATTTAGATACTGAGGAGATTTAGTTTTTTTGGACTTCCACTGTATTGTGCTCTTACACAGTTACACATACTTTAAACCCACTCAAAGCACACTAGTACATTCTGTTCAGCACCCTGCGGTTGTGCAACAGTGATTCTCCTTCAGGAAAAAGGAGAGAGAGAGAGAGAGAGAGAAAGTACAGAACAAAAGCAATGGTCGTTCCACGGGAAAGCAGGCTAACTTTCCGTCCTAGATCCCCCTCCCACCACAAAATGTTCTGTAGTCACGACTGGAGCGCTACTCATCATGAGACCATTCAGAGAGAAAAAGAGAGAAGGGGATTGAAGATTGTATGACATTGATGATTTCACTCATGGAGAACCATATGATCATATATTAAATTCTCTTTCTTAAGCACTTAGCTAATTCATGAGCATGTAGTTCAAGGGTTGGCAGTCTTTTTTGATGTGATATTTTTTTAATCTTGTTAATGACTGCCATTGTTCGTAATAACAGCTCCTCTCTAATACAAAAAAGAGAGAGAGAACTAGCAACCAAAATGCAGTCCAAACATATTATATTTGAATAGTAGTAAACATATCCCTTAGTTGGTTTTCATTTAGATTAAGGCCCTTTATTTTAAAATAAATCTAAAAAAATGTCTGTACTGCTCTTACATTTCTACTTTGCCTTTCTAATATTCAAAAAAATATTTACTCACCCTCATGTCATTCCAAACCTCTATGACTTTTTTTCTTCCATACGATGGAACTCCATGGCCAACAAAATGGTTTGGTTACCAACATTCTTCAAAATATCTTCTTTTGTGTTCCACAGAAGAAAGTAAGTCATACACAACACGAGTGTGAGCAAATGATGACATCTTTTATTTTTGAGTGAACTATCGATTTAATGTTGTATCCTTTATGATCAATTGATTGTGTTGCTCTGGATATACGTATGTGTCTGCAAAATTAAATGGAAATATAATGTGTATCATCAGTACAGCTCCACTATAACACTCTAGATTGATTATTTTGTTTCAGATATTTCAGAACAAACGCCTTTGAATTGGCTATATTCTTCTTTGATCTTTCTTTTCAATCTCTTGCTCATTTCATTGTGAAATATCCATACTTGTGATTGACACTCAGGGGTCTGAGTGGATATCAAAAGATGGAGAGATGAAAAAGGACAAGTGTGCACTTTTGCTAACTGTCTGCGCTGAAGAGTCCTCTCTTATAGCATATAGAAAACACAGCTTGCTCAAGTGTCTTGTCTTTTGCCATGTCATTGGATAAGAAATTGTTTATGCAACCCCCATCTCTACAACAGCAACATTGCCATTTTAAACAGACTGGCACTGGTACATTACAAATTTATCTGGAGCAGAGCTCATTTAGTCAGGCTGAAACTTGATTCCAGATCAAGCCTGTCCAGAACCACAGCCATGTTCCACTTGTGTTACTCGCCCATTTAACTTCAGTGGACACCCATGCTGTGGACATTGTTGTTGACATAGTTTGAGCATTTATATGGCACTACAGCAACAAACCTGAGAAGGTACAAAAAAACAGAACCTCTTGAATCCAACTGACTGCATTGTCATTGTAAATGTAGTGGCACATTTACTCGTCTGTTTTGCTCTCGTCCTGCATACATAAAACATGCTGCATTGTCAGAGCCCATCAAAAGAGGTTACACAGTATTAATATTTCAGACAGTTGTGTGACTGCTCTGCTGGTGTATTACGCTCAGGTCTATAGCAGATCCCACATGTGCCTGTTTGCAGGATATGTCCTGGACTCACCCTTGTGCTGCAGTAAATGCTCCTGACCAGCAGAGGGTGGTGTCTTCTTCAGCCTCTGTCCTGCTCTATTAAACTTGCCTCTGAATGTTCAGTGAAGAGATGGAGGTCAAGTGTTTACAGATAAAACAAGTGATAGCATTTTGACGACTTTCCAAAAGAGGGAACAAATATCTATAGATTGATTATAGCAGTCAGAAGAGAGAATGATGTCAAATCTGCAGTTTAATTAGAAACACCCTCGCAGCAGCGTTAATTACTTTTTTTCCCCCATTACTGCCAAGGTAATATAACACAAAGTATAGCATTTTTTTAAATGAAAATATGACAAACTTTACTATATTTGCAATATTGATAACTGTGCAAACATAGTCATAGTGAAACCATGTGAAAAGGTCCATAATGATTTCTGAAGGATCTTGTGACACTGAAGACTGGAATTTACTGATGAAAATTCAGCTTTTCCATTACAGAAATACATTGTATTTAAAAATGTATTAAAATAGTACATACATTAAAAATGTTGGTAACACTTCAGTTTAGGGTCCAGTTCTCACTATTAACTAGTTGTTTTGTATTAAGCACATATTAATGCCTTATTCTGCATTACCATATTCTACATCTCTTAATCCTACCCAATAACTAAACTTAACAACCACCTTACTATTAATAAGCAGTAATTAGGAGTTTTTTGAGGCAAAGTCATAGTTAATAGTGAGAATTGGACCCTAATCTAATGTGTGACCAAAACGTGTAATGTTTAATATATTTGATTTTGCAGTTTGTCTTCTGTTTCTGATCTGTGACATAAATTGAATTTCATTTATGTTTTGTCTCTAGTGAGAAATTGAGAAGCTTTATTCATTCAGTGCTTTGCTCACAGCTTAAGGTCACTTCACAAACAAATAAAGAGTCAGCAAATTTAGGATCAAATGTAAGACTGGCTTCACAGTCAAAAAAGGCTTTAGTTGAGATTAAAAGGAAGAGATGTTTTTGTTTTTTGAGATTTTCTCCCATGACACTGAATGGGAAAACCATAAATCTTCTATAACATCCTTCAGATCAAACATACTGCATTGAACAGTAAACTGTGAATAGCCACTGGGGAATGGTGATCATTCTCATTGTTTTTATGTCTCCCAGGCTCAACTTTTTTCGAGACGTGCCTGATTTCCGAGTGCTGGCTTGTGGAGGCGATGGATCAGTGGGGTGGATTTTGGACTGCATTGGTGAGTACGCATCATCATCAGTGCTTTCCAGAGCTGTAATAATTAACATGGTTACATGGACTTAATAGACCATCTGACTAATTTAGCAGTAACACTGTACATGTATTCGAAGTACAAATTGCAACAGTAGGCTCGCATTGGGACTTTACACCGACTGCATTTCAGCTGCTCTGTAGAGAAAATAAAGTGATTTCTGGTTTACTAAATATAATTTTTATCTTTCAAGATTAGTGTTTGATGATATGACCAAAGAAAAGCTTTCATTTGAGGTACAGAATATGTGTTTTCTTGCAGTTTGGATTTAAAAGAAAAATCGGCTTTAAATAAACCTTGGCTGCCTATACAGTAGAAAGGTGAATTAAAAAACAAAAAAATATTTCATCGGTGCTACCTGACTAGAGAAAACAGAGAAAAAAGGCTGTTGTCTTTCCTTTTGCCAAATAGGTTCAACACCCATAATGCACTAGGCATGTTGCCGACCGAGGCCAGCCCCACCAGTCTGCTATGTTTACGCTTGACCAGAGTCAAATACCGCCTTGTTTTAGTAGGAAATACTTCTTAGCAAACTTTTTGTCATAATGGTGTCGACTTGTATTGTTCCCATGTGCAAGAATTCAAAGTGAAGTGAAATTTCCAGTGAAGTATTCATCGCAGTGGCTAAATGCTGCAAAGAATCGTAAATACGGAGAGAACACCGCAACAGAAAACCTGAAAAAAGTCTGTGTTTGTAGTCAACATTTCAAACCGGATTACCATGAACATGCACGAAAAACTTTTGCTGACAAATAAAAGTGAATTTCTCATTCAATACAAAGAAGGTTGTTACACTTTAATTGATGAACTTTACACTGTATTTAAACTGAATTGAACTGACCCAAATATCACCACTGTCTTTTTGGAGCTGCTTTACTGCAGAATTTGAAGTTTGCATCATTGATTCTGTTATTTCCTTGTGTATTGCTGTTTTGAAACAATCTGTATTGTATAAAGCGCTTTATAAATAAAGGTGACTTGATTGCACTTTGAATATTGCATCTGCATTTCCCCTAGGATATCAATAAAGCATGTCGACCAATTCAGCTACAAACATTTGAACATTAGGACGTCATTCCATGCGGTACTTGACACAAGACTGGCTCTTATTTAAGGCACATATAATCATGACGTTTAACCATCAGAAAGATCAGAAAGACAAATCATTGTTTCTAGGAAGAGCATTGACTCATCTGTGACCTCTTTCATATGAGTGAATGCAGGATAACAGTGGAGATATAATGGCCTGTCTTTCCCCCTCCTAACAGCCGTATTGATGTTAATGGATGAGTGCTGGAGAGGAACCTTGTGTGGGCGGTGGTAGATATCGCCGCTAAGTGCTGATTTAGAATCAGCTTGGTCTCCAAACCTTTGGCTTGAAATTGCAGTTGGCTGATGGCACTGAAACCTGAACTCAGATCAGAAGCGATGTGCTCTTCATCGCCTTAGAGAATCTTTAGGCTGGCAAATTGAGGCTGACAGGGACACACGTGGGAGATTGTCCTTCTAACTGCCCTAAAGTGATGATTTAGGAGCAGCTTTTTAATGAGAGCCGCTCTGCGATCAGTCCTTGCTTGTTGTTCACCCACACGAGTTTGACTGGTATTATAAAATGTCTGCTGCTGACGATTACTCAGAGAGCCCCTGCGGTTAGGCAGTACATCGCGCCATACGGACCAGCACCAAAAACAACGTCCCCGCGGTCCCTTTGCGCAAAGCAATGAGCCACACGGGGACCATCAGCGTGAGGACAGAAAGATACAGTTCATCATTGACAGCACACACTGTTCTGTGTGTCTCATAACAAGAGAAACAAACAAATCTAATGTGTGAATTATTGTAAGGATATTACATGGGAATGATACACATTTATGAATGAAGAAGACATTATCCAGTGCTGTATACCTAACTTAACCAGTTGTAACCAGTGCATGTCTTTATCTAGGCCCTGTTTCTAGAGCTGTGGAATATACCGGTAATTGTTTTTACGATGCATTGCAATGCTGATGTGAACGATTCTGCATCGATGCATAAAAATAGGCCTATAATACATATAAATGCGCTGTTTTATTGTAAAGTAGGCTACTCTTATTATATATAAATAAAGCACTTGCATCTGATGTTTCGGTTTTTATGAACAGAACATGCATGAGTGTGAAAATAAAGTGCAGGGCGTGCTTGATGTTAAACAGTTATGAAAAGATTTCTGTGTTTTACTCCCGCTGACTGACACACACCCGAAGCGAGCGCACAGAAAGCTGCCTGCAATCCCGAATTTAGTTCTCTTTAGTGGCGCGTAATATAGTAATTATTATTAAAGAAAGAATTTGAGGAAAAGATGCATCGTGATGCCTCTGGAATCATTTTATAATCAAATTGTGACCCTCTGAATCATAATTGAATCGAATTGTGAAGTGAAGATTCACACCTCTATTTGTTACATATTGTTTAAAAAAGAGAGTAATTTTTAAAGCCTGGACAGTAATAACATTTAGTTCCATATTAATGTAATTTAGCCTACTAGTCAAAATGAGTCAGTAAGATTTTTAGTCAGTAAAAAAACGAATAGGCTACTTTTATTCAGCAAGGATGCATTAAATTGATCAAAAGTGACAGTAAAGGCATTTATAATGTTACAAATGATTTCTATTTTAAATAAATGCAGATCTTTTGAACTTTCTATTCATCTTAGAATCCTGTTTTTTTTTTTACTGTATTTTGATCAAATAAATGCAGCCTTGATGAGCATAAGACACAAAAACATAAATTTTGAGTGGTAGTGCAAATCCATTAAATATAATCATATTTGATGTACTAGTTAAAAATGCAGCAGCAGCAGCTTTAATAGCTCTCTTTGTTTCTCAACAGATAAGGCCAATTTTGCTCGGCATCCTCCTGTTGCGATCCTGCCGCTGGGGACTGGGAATGACCTCGCTCGCTGCCTGCGCTGGGGTGGAGGTGAGGAAAAAACTAGAGACTCCACCAGCAGTTGGAGGGAATTACTTAAGGCCTTTGAAATAAAACTTAAAGGGCTTTCCTTCACAGAACCACTCGAGTTGAGATTAGGCGTTGAATTCTTTGAATCTAAATGCAATCCTGTATAAACCCTTCAAAAGGATTTAAAAACTTTTAAACATTTCCACACTCAACCCTGAACAGAAGGTCAGACTGTAATAATCAAACTTCATCATAGTTCGTTGAATGCTCCAGTCACATGAATGAGAAAGCAGGATTTGTTGAGACCACACTTGCTTTCAGGATTTTCATTCTGTGATCTTCATCACACAGATGACCGCGACAAGCACTTGCCCAGTTAGTTAAGCCAGTTGAGTGTACACTTAAAGGGATAGTTCAACCAAAGATCAAAATTCTGTCATCATTTATCAGCGCAAAAGAAGAACTTTTGAATAATGTGCTGACGCCACAAAAATAGCCTGTGTGCTATTATCCAAGTCTTTTGAATCTGTACTACTAACAGACCAGTGTGTTAGTGAGATTTAAAAACAACTCATTCATAAATTGATTCATTAAAAAGATCCAACCCGAAAGAACCATTTGTTTACAGGTATGAGCTCTCTAGAAGATGGTGGATGTCAACATTATCAGTGAATACTGACTCATATTGCTCTGTTCATCCCATAAAGCTGTCATATGGATTCTGAAGATTAAGAATATAGCGTATAGAATATAAGAATATAGACTAAGAATATAGGTTTTTTTTGTTTTTGTTTTTATGAAGCTTGAACACTTTTGAACATTCCTCATTCATTGTAGTTCTCATTGTAGTATCCAATACATTATTTTTTCCATAGAATCCACAAGAAGGTTTGGAACATGAGGTTGAATAAATAATAAATAGCAGGATTTTTATTTTTGCACAAACTATCCCTTAAAGAGGCTGTGCTATTTTAGAAGTATGTGCTATTATATTGTTTATTAATATTTTGAATTAGCTTTTTTTCCTTTTCATTTTAATTTCAGTTTTAGTTTTATGTATTTTGTCATTTTTATTATAATATTTTATAATATTTCTGTTTAGCTTTATTTTTATTTCAGATTTAGTTTTAAGAATTTTACTACTTAAACTTGTTTATTTTTTTATTTTATTTTTAAAAAATTTGCCAAGGCAACATTTCTAATTTTAGTTTAAGGTTAGTGTCTCTATTAATATTTATGTTTCATTTTATTTCAGTTTCAGTTACCGAAAAACATTTATCATTGTAATTTTAGTTAAAGATTACAACACTGTTAAGAATTGTTTAAAAATGAATTTAGTTAGTCATTTCTAACAAGAGATAAATAAACTGTGCTTTGAGTATACAGTATATAGACTTTCCGTTCACTTGCCCGCACTAATACATTCCCGTGTGATTGCATATGTGTGTTCTTGTTTAGATATTTGGGTTTATTCAGTAGGTTATGATGGAATGATATGCATCAGTGAGCCTGCGTCTGCTTGTAAGACAGGTGTGGATGGCCTTGTAGAGGCTGCTGAATTAATTGGCCTCGTATCAGTGTTTCCTGTGTGTGCATGTGTGCGGTTTGTTCCAGCGGGTAAGGTTTTGCATGAGTGTATTCTTAAATTCATTTGGCTGGTGTGCTGTTTTTTCTCTCCATGTGAGTTGATTGACTTTGAAAGGTGTATCACCTGTAGTCAGTGAAGAGGTGCCATGTGAGCGTATGTTCGTGTAACGTACGACTGGAAGTGTCTGCATGTCTGGTCCAGAAAGGCAGAGTGAGCACCTGGTGTCTTCACACATGTTATATTTTGCTCCTTGGGTTGCCAATTGGGAGTCAATATCCCCACATGACTCACAGCATGATGGCCTCATTAAGAGATGGCACCTCTATGATTATGATGTAACAAGAAGCCTCTGTATCCTTCCCATTACAATTGGGAAGTAATTGCAGTTCATTCACCTCAGGTATCCTCTCGAAGGATCCCTTTATGTCAGTTTGAAGGGTTGCCAAGCATCGAAAAAATCTTCTCAGGTCATGGTGTTCAACCCCTTGGTGATATAGATACAAAAAAATATATATATATTGTATTTACTCATCCTCATGTTGTTCTAATTTCTCAACAAAATTAGAATGTATTAGTTGCAATATTGACCTAAAGCACCATAAATGTATAAGAAAAGTGGTCGATACGACTCATATTCCATCAGTTTGTTTGTGAAATGGACTCAATTTAAAGGGATACTCCACTTTTTTTGGAAATAGGCTCATTTTACAACTCCCCCGGAGTTAAACAGTTGAGTTTTATCGTTTTTCGAATCCATTCAGCCGATCTCCGGGTCTGGCGGTACCACTTTTAGCATAGCTTAGCATAGATCATTGAATCGGACAGGACCATTAGCATCTCTCTCAAAAAAATGACCAAAGAGTTTCGATATTTTTCCTATTTAAAACTTGACTCTTCTGTAGTTACATCGTGTACTAAGACCGACAAAAATGAAAAGTTGCGATTTTCTAGGCTGATGTGGCTAGGAACTATACTCTCATTCCTGCGTAATAATCAAGAAACTTTGCTGCCATACCAGCAGGCGTAATGATATGACGCAGCGCCTGAAAATAGTCCCCAGCTCTGTAACTTCCAACGTGACCGGGACTAAGTTTGTCTAACCTATTAGACCTATTTTCAGGCGCCTGCTGGACTCATGGTACGGCAGCAAAGTTTCTTGATTATTACGCAGGAATGAGAGTATAGTTCCTAGCCACATCAGCCTAGAAAATCGCAACTTTTCATTTTCCGTCGGTCTTAGTACACGATGTAACTACAGAAGAGTCAAGTTTTAAATAGGAAAAATATCTAAACTCTTTGGTCATTTTTTTTGAGAGAGATGCTAATGGTCTTGTCCGATTCAATGATCTATGCTAAGCTATGCTAAAAGTGGTACCGCCAGACCCGGAGTTCGGCTGAATGGATTCGAAAACGGTAAAACTCAACTGTTTAACTCTGGGGGAGTTGTAAAATGAGCCTATTTCCAAAAAAAGTGGAGTATCCCTTTAAAGGGATGGTTCACCCAAAAAGAAAATTCGGTCATCATTTACTAACCCTTAAGTTTTTCCAAACCCGTATACATTTCTTTCTTCTGCTAAACACAAGAGAAGATGTTTTGAAGAATATGGGTAATCAAACATTTGATGGGCTCCACTGACTTCCATAGTATGGAAAAAAAAAATACTATGGAAGTCAAATGGGCCCATTAACTGTTTGGAGAATGACTTCTGGTCTATCTGAGATAGAGAGATAAAGATAGCTTTATACTTTCACAACATTGTGTTACTTTGGCAAGTTTAATCATCTGATCTTGCTGTGTTGAGTTTTTTAATTAAGCTATGTTAACCTTGGAATTGTCTTTCATTGTCATGAGTAGAACAAAAGTTGAATCGTGCTTGTTTTATTCTTCTTTTCTATGCATGGACTCTTGCACACTCTTGTTCATAGAGAAAAAGGAGCTTTTGTACATTTCCTCATGTCATGATTCTCCCACGATTCTGAATAGACAAGTAAACAAAATTACGTAATTTACTAGAGGTTCTGACAAAATGATAATTGCTGCAGTCAATTTAAAAATGTTTAATTAATTTGAATATTTTTTTTTTAAATCAGGGTTGAATGAATGATTCAATGACTCACTCAAAAAGACTTCACTTGTTTCATACCTGGATGAATCGTGTTTTTAAACAAATCTCTTGAATGAATGATTCAATGACAAAAACATTTTCTGTAACAATCACTTGTCGCCACTGCTGGCGTAACGACATAAAACGATTTGGCGTTACTTTTAAAAGGTGATTTAGTCTATTTTGATCACTTCCGTAGACATCAGTGTTCATAACCGAACTATAAACTTTTATCCCAGTTCTTCTGTGATAATATGAATATTTGTAACACGGAAATAATGATACTGTGTGGTTGAAAAGTGGTTTAATACCTGTACATGACAACTGCTTTCTCTCTGGATCAGTGGCAGTGCGAACACAGATTCCAATGTTCCGGTGTGATTTCGTCAAAGGTTTAATAGACATAGGAGAATCATTGTCATTTAGCTATAATCGAGATCACGATCTTTTAACGATTAATCGTCCAGCTCTAGTGTGGCTAATTCAAGTCTTTATAATTAACCCTTTGTGTTATGTAGGTTCACGCAGTGTCTGTGTTGTGATTGACAGGCTATGAAGGAGGCAGTCTGGTTAAGTTCCTCAGGGATATTGAGCACAGCACCGAGTTGATGCTTGACCGCTGGAACATCGACATTGTCCCTGATGATAAGGAGGAGAAGGGAGATCCTGTACCCTACAGCATAGTGAACAACTACTTTTCCATCGGAGTGGTGAGAATTTACTACAGTTTTTTTCACAAATGCTTGCAGCTCAAAGAGACTCAACATTATAGTATCAGAACTCCTGAAAGTGCTGTTATATCAGATGTTTTACAGAAACCTCCTCCTGTCTTTCTAACCACACTCATTCATCAGTCAAAATCTCTTACTCCCTATTATGAGTGTGTATTTTTACCAAAGCCTGAGGCTAAAAGTAATTTGTGATTAATTAAACGTTGTTTTCTCATGTAGCATTAGAATTAATTATCGTTGTCAGAGAAACGACAACATGCTCAAACTTTCCTGATGTGATTTACTGCGTCTGAAGCAGTTTCATGCCTGTGACTCGTGTATCATTGGACAGAATTCTCCTTCTCACACATAGTTGCTTAGCAACCCTCTTCTGTTCAAATGTTATATCCCATGTTGTTGCTATCATCAAGCATTTATTAACAGAGCAGTTAAATGTCAAACTACTTATGCAATCTTTTTCTCCTTCTTTTTATAAACCAGATTATATAACAAATGAATAAGTTGTTTTTTTATTTTGTTTTTTATTATTATTTTTTTCACATGGTTTTGCCAGGTGGATAGATGGTCACTTTTTGTTACTGTAAGAAGTTACTGACTATTATTATTGACTGACTACTAATATTCAGAACCTTCCACAATTATACAGTGAGAGGAATAACTACCTGAGATGAAAACAAAATTCGATGCAGGAATGAATGCCAAGGAGGTTTTATACAGATAAGGATGAATTTCTGTTCTTTCGCTAGCACAGTCTGGCCACACTGGGACCAGGTGTGTCTCCGTGAGCCTGTCTTCCTCCCCTTGTTTAGCTAATGATTTATTTCTGTCCTGTTTTTAGAACCTGTCGCTATAAATAGTAAGTCTGCTTTCATTTCTGAAAAATGTCCAATATTCTATTATAATCAGCCGAATCCCAGGTGTGTTGGATGATTGCTGTTTTATCTCGCTGAAATGTGCCAAGTAGTCAGGCCACATTTAGAATGGCCAGAAATAGTGACGCGACCTGAAACGGGCCACCTGACCTGCTTGAGATGGGTGTGAAGAGTGGCAGGAGGTACATGCTAGCTTTACGCAAGGTGGCATGAAAACAAGTCAAAGGAATGCGCCACTTCAGGGCTGTTATGTAACTCAGCTTAGTGTCCCACTGTCTCCCGTACAGACTGTGTGCTCATCAGCCAACGACACGAACCACATAGGAGTTATTGTTGTAGAAGCCTTGAGAAATCGTTGAAGTGTGCAAATGATAAATGTAGCACTCTAGTTCTATGAGAAATAAAAAATCAATAATGACATATTATATAATACTTAACAAACCAGTACTTCATGTAACTTAAAATATATATATATACAGTACTGTGCAAAAGTATTAGGCACGTTAGTAGTGGAAGAGGTGTTAGTGAGGCCAGCAGGGGGTGCTCACCCTGTGGTCTGTGTGGGTCCTAATGCCCCAGTATAGTGACGGGGACACTATACTGCCAAAAAGAGCGCCGTCCTTCGGATGAGACGTTAAACCGAGGTCCTGACTCTCTGTGGTCATTAAAAATCCCAGGATGTCCTTCGAAAAAGAGTAGGGGTGTAACCCCGGCATCCTGGCCAAATTTGCCCCTAGGCCTCTGTCCATCATGGCCTCCTAATCATCCTCATATACTGATTGGCTTCATCACTGTCTCCTCTCCACCAGTAAGCTGGTGTGTGGTGGGCGTTCTGGCGCAATATGGCTGCCGTCGCATCATCCAAGTGGATGCTGCACATTGGTGGTGGTTGAGGAGATTCCCCCATCTATGTAAAGCGCTTTGAGGTCTCAGAAAAAGCGCTATATAAATGTAACGAATTAATTATTAGTATTTTCACAGTTATTTTTGCTGTTGTCAGTAGGAAATATCAACTTACATTTCTAGAAAACAGAAAAAACAGACTTAATGTAGAAGAACGTCTCCAAGACGCTTGAAGAAACCGACCTGCAAAGCTACGGTACTGTGAAAAGTTTTAGACACTTGTGTAAAAATGCTGTGAAGTGAGGATGCTTTCAAAACTAATGTCATAGATTGTATTTATCAGTTAACCTCTATTAACTAAATCAAATCAATATTTGGTGTTTAAGACAGCTTTTGTCCAGTTTTTCAGGTAGCTTTACAGGAAGGTTTGTTCTAGCTTCTTGGAAATGTTGCCACCATTGTTCTGGATTTACTCTGTCTCACTTTTTTCTGTTTCTTCATGTAATCACAGACAGACTCGATGATGGTGAAATCAGATCTCCGTGTGGAGCAGACCGGCTGTTGTCAGACTCCTTGTGCATATAAAAATATCACTGGATTATTACAACTAATGGCAAAAGGAGTGTTTGGAAATGTAAACTGATATTTCCTACTGACATTCTACAGCAAACGATATAAATAACGGTCTTAAAACTATTTTTTGACTTTAAGACTTTTGCACAGTACTGTATATATAGTGCTGCACAGTGCTGCATTTTTTAAATATAAAATACAGTACAAACTGTATATTGAAAAAACGTATGAAATTATTTTCTAATTTGATATATTTTAAAATATAATGTATTTCTGTGATGGGGAAAAAAATAATTGTCAGTGTCACCCTTTTTCAGGATTCTTTGATGTATAGAACATTTTAAATGATTGGTATTAAATAATATACAATTACAATTAAATTAATTAATTAAATAATTAAAAGACAGACGCACCGTAAAGAGGCAGTAGTTAATTTTGGTCAGGTTTGTGTCAGATTGGGCTGCTCAATTATGGCAAATATCATAATCACGATTATTGGTGGGTGATATGATAAAAGTATTATTTCATGATGTGAATCATTTTAAATGTCAGTGAAATTTCACAAATATCAATACTTCAGCAAAAACTAATACTAGGTTAATTAATGTAAGTAAAATTCCTGAAAGCAGTTACATAAGACAAGTAAACAGTCAGCAATACAATAAGAAAAAAGAAACTAAATTACCAACAAAACTGGAAAAAAATACAACAGAACAAAAATACACATTAAATAATTAGTGCTTTAGGTTTTTCAGGAAGATGTACGAACAGTTGTATTCGTATAAGTAATACACTGCAACATAAATTGAATAAAGTAATCAAATGTAAAATAACACTGCTGTATACATAACATATAGTAATAATCCTTATTAAAACTAAAAACAGTTAATTCATTCAAGGGCAGTGAGTGATTTTATCTTTGTCTTTTGTTGTTTGATTAACAGTAATGACTGTTGCAGATTTTTTAGGCTGCTGTCATTTTAAGAGCTAATGCACGGATCTAATATACTGTTGCACGCTCTTTCTCAGTGTTTACATTCACTTAAGACGCAACTGACTGTGTTTACGAGGATACTTACCAAAACGGCATTTCGACATATTTGTGTGTAGTAGGCTTGGGCGGTATTCGAATTTTGATACCGTCAAACCTCCTCCCTATTTTACCGGGGTATACGGTATTACCGTGACTAATTAAAAATTATGACATAATGGGCTCAGACGGCATCACCAAACTGTTGGCTTGTGCCTACACCGTTCAGAAACTGAATGCCAGATCGGGCAAAAATAAAAATAAAAAAATCAAGCCCAACCCGTGCACGTTGTGTCTGAGTCCGGCCGACTGCATGCATTAACTGTTATTATGAGCCCGAGCCCGCATTATTCAACATACTATCTGTGTGCGTGCAATAAGCAAGAAGTGCCTTTGTAATCCGGTGACGTGTGTCCATTGATTTTTATTAATAAAACTTTTCTGCAAAGATGGAAGTTGACAATCGCCATCTCTGTAGTGAACGCGCCTATAGAGAGAAATGCACATCATTACACAATCAGAGAGTGGCCTTTTTCTTTTCGTTTGGAATTGTTTCGTTCAAAGAAATTGACGATCGGCATCTCCGTAGTGAACGATATAGAGAGAAATGCACATCATGGATTACAGAGAGTATGTTAGGCTAGTCTATTTATTTTCGTTTTGAATGGTTTCGTTTAATGAAATTGACGATCGCATCTCCGTATGAACGCGCCTAGAGAGAAATGCACATCATGGATTACTTCGCCTAATCAGTGAGTAGCCTATTTCTTTCGTTTTTAATTGTTTCGTTTAAATAAATTTCAAGCTTTATTTATATATATATTGTCATGTCTGTGAGGCATAGCCTACACTGAGTTTCGGTTAATTTATGAGATTTCAATGCAAGTGACCGCGGCATGCCCATCATGTCATGATTATCCAGGCAATTGGTTGATGAAAAATTTATTAAAATTAAGAAACAATATATACAAAACGAAATTAGTTTTAAAGAGGCCTTTTACAAAACGAAATGTATTGAAGTGGATCGTCTGACTCCCTATGCATCCCATCTTATTTGTGCCGTTCACTTTTCATAATCAACAAAGATGGAAAAAAAAACATTATAATATTTTAACAAATACGAAACTTAATGCGCTTATTTAATGAACTCGAGAACAAAATGCATCCTGGCAGCAGTGAGTGGGCGGTTGTTTCGGAGATGCGACATTAGGTTAGAGGTGTTTACATCTCTTGTATTTACCGCCTCTCCCTTCTCATTCGGTTGGAACCAGAAGTATTGCCAAACTGCAACCACACATAAGCATTTTTTAGGCAATAAATAAATTATATATATTATAGGCTATATAAGTGCCGGTAATGACGGTATTGAAACTGATACCGGTGCTATTTTAAGATCCCGCGGTATCCGATATTACCGTAATACCGCCCAACCCTAGTGTGTAGGCTATTTTACCATTTAGGCGCGTATCTGAAGCCCACAGTATTCTTTCCTTATACGTGTTCCGCCCCGTCTCGGAGCTCGGATGCCTTGGAAACAGTATGTCTTTTGCGGCTTAATATGCTTTTAATAACACTGTTTAATACCAAACACGTCCCAAAGTTTAGCAACATTAGACTGCATTTTACAACACTTTGATTTGGCTGATTTGGATGTCAAGTTGGGGCTTTTAGGGAGGAACGAAAGCGCACCGCTGTGAAGGGAAGGAGTGCGGCAGCGTTTTACGCCGATTATCTTGTTGTCATAATCATTGGAAACCAAAATCGAAAAAATCAATTACGATTAATTGCACAGCCCTAGTGTCAGACCATCTGATGATGGTGGTTAGAAGAGGCTGGTAACATGAAGGAGTGCTGACTATGAATGGACAATGGCCTATACTGTGAACCCTGAGTCTTGTGATGGGGGTGGACTGACTGTGCCATGTGGGTCCTTGTGTGGCTTGGCACTGAAATTAGTTCTCACAAGACATCAATAAAATATAAAAAACAGACTTGTGAGTTAGACTTTTTCTTTTAAACTGTAGTGTGTCATATTTGGATTTTGAAATACTGAGACAACTATAAGTAAGACAGTTGTAGGTTGAAGAAGTAGTTCACTAATGAACATTTATCATAATTTACTATACACCCTAATGTTGTTACAAACCTGCATGACTTCTATGGAACATTACAAATATATTTTGAGAAATGTCTCATAAATTTGTGTTCTGCAGATGAAAGAAAGTCATTCAGGTTTGAAATAATATGAGGGTGATTAAATGATAACAGATTGTTAATTTTTTTATTGAAAAATCACTTTAATATTTCTAAAAATTGTAAACATCCAAACATTGCTCTTCTGCTTTAAACTATTTCTGATATGAAAGTAAAGTCTGTCATATGATAACTGACTGTTCATGAAAGAATGACCCAATAATGTGAGCTTTGATGGTTCCAGTTAATTACATTTCAGTTTGATGCACAGTTCCGAGGACGCAGGCAGTATTGTACGGGGCCGTTTGTGTCTGAAAGTGAAATCACGATACTGTGGTGTTTGGTGCAGTGTGGCATGGCACTGGAGCAGAGGGACAGGGTGCTGGGAGTCCAGGAGGACAGGACAGATGGCTCCGCATTGGGCGCCACTGACACCTGAGTAAAGCGGTGCAGTGACTCATGCCCTGATGTAATCATTAGTAATGCTGCTTCAGCCTTCAACATTTTCCAGTCACTATCCATGAAGGTTGTGTCGACTATAGACGCTTGGGTGTGGATCCATGGCGTTTGTGGTTTTCAGGCCGTTATCACCAGGATTATGTATTTCATCATTTGTAACAGAGCTCATTTTCTCTTTAGCTAAACTAATAGCCATGTGGAAAGAAAACAAATGTTAAAAGGATAGTTCACCCAAAAATTAAAAGTTTATCATCATTGACTCACACTCATGCCGTCCCAGAAGAATGACTTTCTTTCTTCTGTGGAACACAAATTGAGATATTTAGTCCATATAATGCAAATGGATTCTTCAAAGTTCGCTTGAGACTTACTGATATAAATATTATAATTAAAGTTTATTTGTAGTATTATTTGTAGTTTATTGCACAATGCACATTTCTTAATATTAAGCCTAAAATGTGTTTTAATATCACTATAGTTAGGATAGTATGATATCTGTATACCTAAAGCATACTTGCAATAGTTTCTCTTTAGCTCTGTCAAATATACTTTAGTATATCTTTAGTTGAACTTCAGCACTATTTCTGGATAACTAAAGCGCATTAAGTACAAAAATGTATATTGTATATATATCAATTAGTATATCAATTTAGTATATCAAAAGTACAATTTCAGGGTATTCATATTAAGTACACACATATTCAAATGCATTTGTAGTATACTAAGCATAAAGTAAATGTATTTAAAAAAAAATATATATATATATTTCACTAGGGGGTATTTTTCTCACACAAACGTATCGGTTTGTTTCAGAAGACATTGATTCATCCACTTGGTTCGTTTGGATTACCATCGTGTTTGCTTTGTGTGGTTTTTTTAAGGGTCCACTTTGAGGGACCTATCTACTTGAAACTTAGTGTGGCACAGGACTGGATTTGAATTGCTGAGTGCGGATGTCGGAGGGAAGATACTGATATTTGTGCGGAAAGTGAAATCACATGTGGGACTTGTGCAAAGTCCAATTATCAAACAATAAAAGTTACTCAAATTGATTTAGTTTTTAAGAATGTTATTCATGTTATTAGTCTATTGTATAAAAGTGCTTAGGATAGTCATCAGTGAAAGGTTTGGGGTTGTGTGTGTTCTTGTGTCATTAGCCAATCAACTTCTTCATGATTTTCCTCCAGTTCCATTGAATGGTCACATGCAGTTCAGGTCATTGGCCCAAAACTTTCTTTGAACAAAGATACTTCAGGAGGACCCTGTACTAGTCTAGCAACTACCATTGAGATGAATAGAAATGCTTTCAGGTATGATAGATTTCTTTGAGTGAACCTTCGCCCCAACTAGCACCAACAGATAGAGGAGGGCAGTGCTTTACATCCATGTGAATCTGATTTCTGAGACATCTTAGAATGGCATTGCAGTCCTGCTGTGTGATCCAATTCACCCTGGAAAGAATCCTCAGGAGGAATTAAAGACAGCAAACACACCATGTCAGCAGCCTTTAAGGACGTCTCTCCATGTATCTCCAGGTCTGGGAGTTGAAATCGAATCGCCTCTCTTGAGATCAACAACTTATCTGTGTGAGCCTCTCCCCCTCCCCGTGGTTGGGGTGTTTGGAAAACTGTCCCGCTGCCATCATGTTTTCACTGCTGTGGTATCATGCACACCTTCGTCTCCAGTGACTTCAGTCAGTTCTGCCCTGGGACAGCGGTAGTGGTTATACTGCTTAGTTTATGAAACATACAAAATGCTTCAAATGATTATTCATATATGTAAATATGCACCAGTTTAACAACAAGACAAAGCGATGTAGCTGTAGTGGAAAAAGCTAATAAAGCATGTCACAGTAGCAATCGTTCTCCCCTCCGCAATGTTTAAAGTTAATGGCCAGCCGAACTTAGGAACTTCTCAGTAGAAAATACAACTAGGGTATTTGTCTCCAATTTCTAACTAGGAAACTCATATTTTCGATAATTGCGATTGCACGTGAAGGCAGCATAATACGACGGCTGAGGGAGTGATGGCAAATGTGACTTTTTTTTTCTCTTCTGCCCAATGTAAATCAATCTCAGTGTTTTTTGCCTTATTTGTAAAGTCATATAGAAACACAAATGTTTTTTTGTTTTTTTGCGATTAGGACTAATGGAAGCACAAAATTTTTCTTTTTTGTAGTTTCCGTTCACCACTATAGAAGTTTACCTAAATATGGCGACTACTGCTTCTGAGAACCCCAGAAATGTGAAAAGGGTCCAGTCTATCCTAGTGTAATATGGCTGTGATTTGGCTGTGAAGAGCTTACGCTGGTTTAATAGGTAGCTAAACAAACAACCGTTTAAGAGGTATATTCAATCATTCAACCTTATCTATGTGATAAGAGTGTTTATTTTAGAGCGTGTCAGTCTGTGTGTGTATGCATGTGCATGTGTGTGTATTTGTGTCTATAGTACTGGCACGGACTGAAGGTCAGGGGAAGTATCAGTGACAGGAAGTGTTTGGGTGCCAGAATCGGACCAGGTTACCACCATGATGAATGGCCGTGCTGAGTGACACCTGGCCAGTCTTAAAGTTAGAAGGAAAACAGGGCCCACCTCTCCATTCACCTTACACATGCACACATTCAGACAGTATTCACATAATTCACTCACGCACTTATGTGGACTTTCACACGAACGCACCTCCAGTCTCACGATAAGTCCCATATGCACCTGCTCCCAACGTGCTGACAGGAGCACAGATGGGCACTGACTCAGTACAGTGCTACAATAACCCAGTGTGGACACACCAATCACTGTGACCTGAATATCACCTCGCTTAATACCCTTCACCTCTTCACCCCATCGAAAGATGCTCTCCCAGGAGGACAATATCTGTTTTTGGACTGAATTAATTCTTGAACTTTGTCCACAAATAAGTAGAAGCCGTCTAACTGTATGATACAAACCCCGAGGTGATATACAACCTTTACCTTGTTCAGATAGTGGAGGGGGAATGCCAAGAACAGTTAAGCCCGCAGTTTCATTCCATAGGGACAGGATATGTCTTAGTGGAGGACATGATGTCCTCCCATAGTGCACAGTTTAGGATAAATCACAGCATAACACCCCAGAGGGGTGGGCAGATAAAAGTTTTGAAAATATACAATACAGATGGGATACTGTGAAGCTGAACGAAAGCTTCCATTTATATCTGTGCATTCCCAAACTACATGTAATGTCATTCTGCCTTATATTGAATGCATGTAGGTCTGAACTATTGGAGCTATTGAAAAAAACACATTTTTGGGGTAAGGAGGAGACTCTGACATCAAAACAAAACATGACCTACATTTTTAACAGCCTCATGACTCTTGTGTGCTATCGTAAGCATGAACAGGAATTAATGAGTTGGTTAAAATGCATTGCTAGAACAAACGTCTCGAGTATTTACAGAAGAGAACTGCAGGAAAAGTAAAGCAGGAAAAGCATGTCTGAGCTTATTCAGAATATGCTGATGTCATGTTTTCAGGAATATTCCGGAAGTGGATCATATAAACAATGGATGAACCAGTATAATTAATGAAAATTATTGCTAATAGATTTAGTTGTTTTGGAACCCCTTGCTTTTCATTGTATTATCTTTTGTGTAAAGGAAATAAAAACGTCATTGGACGAGAGCAGTGCTTTTTGAGGACAGCTTCCTGTTTTTCATTAGTTATGTTGCTCTTTAAAGAGAGGTGTCGTGCAGTGCCCGTTCCGTGTCTTGGCATTCACTGCAGTGATTGAGGTACTCTTCTAATTTCACACATGCCAGTTTGTGGAACACCTGCATGGACTCTCTGAGCATTGGAAAATGTCACATAGACATTGTCTATTCTTTGATATTTTGACTGACTTCAGTGATACCATACATGCATGGAGCACAGCAGGAGTCCCTTCTGTAGAACGCAATGCATCATAGCAGTGGTTTGGATATGTGCGGGATGCCAGTCCACCGCCCCTCCACGCAGCCTCCCCAAACCCCCCATACTTCCTGTACCCTCTCCCATGTGAGCGCCGCAGCACCTGCAAGCCTGGGCAGGAAGCCAGCACAGGTGCTAACGTAGCATCGTCTGCTCGCGGCTTGATCGGCGTGCCAGCAGCTATCAAACCCTGAGAATCTCACACTCGCACACTTCCTCCCTGTCTGAGTCTGTGACACGGTGAGCACTGCAGTGTGCCGAGATCCATCGTTATATTACACAGCGAAACTCCAAGACAGGTGTTACGTGTGTGTGAATGTGTTCAGGCTCGGGCCTAGTGAAGGATGTGGTGGCTTTGAGCTCTTCTGTCTTTTACATGTGCGTGTGTAAATATAGAAATAATCAGTTACGGTTGCAGACCTGATTCATCAATTAGCTCTTCTGTTTGCGCACTGTTGCTTTGATTTTAATCAAGGCTGCTTCACTGACAGTGGATTCCGCTCTGGTTTGGTGCTGCAAGAGCAAACAACCTTTTAACTCGCTGTTTGATCGCTTATGCTCTCAGCTGCCATTAGGTCCTCACAGGCAGAACTCAATATCGTTCAAGTTGACAGGATAATGGTATATAAGTTGCTGATGTGGTTATTTTTTGTAAAAAAAAAGTATTTAGAACTGCTTTTTTTTTCATTTATAGCAGTGTTTTTAATAATTAGTGTTTGCTAAGGCAGTGTTTATATGTGTGTGTGTGTATTTATATATATATATATATATATATATTTGACGATGACACTTCTGTATTATTATGGTATTTATTTTCTTGGGAGATTAGTTTTGAACCACAGCAGTTTCGTGAAAGTGTACATAATGTGTGGTCACAATGCCTGAAAACAATCATTAAATTATCCTCAGAAAATAACTATTACAGTTTATTTACCCTGATGTTGAAAATATTTACTATTGTAATTAATCAAATAAATAAGATCATTGGTTTAAAATGACACTGTGGCCCTGAGCTATTTTCAAGATAAGATAATTTATTAATGACTATTGTACAGGCAGCTGATAATCATTGTGGGATACTTCTTTCTTTTTCGTTTACTTATTTGAGGCAGTTAAATAACCCTCAACCTTTGTTTTCAGCTGAAGTATTTGCTTCCAGGAATATGTCTAGGAAATCCCTGGAATGTTTTTATTTTTATTTATTTTTAGGAAAACAACTGTGGATAAGTATGATGAAGTACACACTACCGGTGTAAAAGCTTGGTTGTTACTTGTCTTAGCACAACTGTTCATTTTCTGGACTTCAGTGTCCTATTCTTTGACTCCTCCCCCTCCCCCTCCCCCTCCCCCATCATCTTCTGGCATTCCTGGAAAGCCTTTTTCCTGCTGATACCATCTCTTATGCATCCAGCTTCGCTGTATTATTTATATATATATATTTTTTTTAAGGCACTCTAGAGCTGTGGCCCCATTTCCAGAATTGTGTACTTTGTCCAATAGGCCTATCTGCACAATCATCTTCCCCTCAGGCCACAGCAACAGATCTGAAAAGCAGATCCCTCCCCCATAGCACATGAGCTCATGATGTGAAACAGGGGCCTGTTAATACCCTAGAAGCTCTCGTTTTCTTGGCATGGCTATTTTTATTGCACCAGAGAGAAAATCACCTCTCTAGCACCAATTTGAAATCATCAGTCTATAAACTCAATGAGCCACTAGGTTTCACTTTAACACTCCCTGAGGCCCTAAGCAAAATTCTGTTTAGGGGCCCTCATACCTGACCCGTGAGCCATGAACCATTTGCCATTGCCACACAGTCACACCTGACACCCCAGTGTTCCCACTACAATCCCTCCTTTAACTAGTTCTAGTGAAAATGTAATTCCTGATATCAGAAGACATTGTTACTAGTAAAAAGTTAATTTCTTAATATCATGAATTCACATTTTAAATAGTACAAATTGAATTATTGATATCAAAAATGCATATCCTGTGAATTAATAAAAGCTAAAATGGCGCCATAGCATGTCACTGTGTTTTAAATGATAAAAGTAATTCTTGATACTTGATGGTTATTATTTACTGAGGGATGTGCATCCATATTGACCAGAATCTCCAGCCAATCAACATTTTAAATTCAATGGAGCCTATCAATAGTCAATGTCAATACATTGCTTTCCATATTGCATTAGTGCAGAGTTGTAACTAAACCTTGACTGAGCGACTAGATAATCATCGTCTTGTTTTAAAACTATAATGAGGAGTGCCATCACGCCCATATTGTACTGGTCCCAACTCACAACAGATGTTTCTGCTGGAAAGTGCGCGTTTCATTTCGTGTACGCACATATGAACGCTTAATTTTCTCATTGATATTGTAAACATTGATTGACGCGCTTTGACACGAGGGGGAGGAGGGGCCTTGAGTAATTTGCGGGGCCCTTCGCACCTTGCGTAGTGTGCTTATAGGGCTGATCGGCTCTACACTCAATAATATTACCCCGGTTTCACAGACAAGGCTTAAGCTAGTCCCAGACTAAAATGCATGTTTGAGCTGTTTTAACTGAAAGCAACTTGCACTGACATCAAATGCTTATAAATGCTACTTATAAAATAAAAGCTACTCATAAATGCCCTAATTGAACTAAAGCCTAATACTGGCTTAATCTAAGTCATGTATGTGAAACCGAGCCATAATGTTCTAGTGATGGCTATTTTGACATAAAAATAGGCAAATAGACAAAAAAAGGATCGAAGCAAAATAATTAGAAGCAAAGAATCAAAATAATAAGCAAATCAGCATATCAGAATGATTTCTGAAGGATCATTTGACACTGAAGACTGAAGTAATGATGCTGATAAAAATTCAGCTTTGCCATCAGGAATACATAAAACAATCTTACAGATCCCAATCAATGGTGTATATTCACTTGACTCATTAGCCTTCACAATTATTCTTAATATGAGCATTACAATCAACAGTTCAAAATAAACAAAGCACTGCAGTAATATAATTGATGCCATTTGATTCAAGTGCAATTCCACTGGAGTGCAAGGTATATTTTCCTCTATTACTATACTATACAATGTTGATTTGTGAACAGAAAAAAAACATATATTTAACTTATCAAATAAGCAGAAAAATGTAGATATCTACATAAATTTAAGGAACATCTCAGCATGTGTGTTCCCTGTGAGGGTGATCCTACAAACAATGTCTTCATCAAATCTGTATATTATTGTTATTTATTGTTTGTTTTTAGAGGCTGTCCTTTTAATTCTAGCAATTAGTTGGAGTTTTTTTTTTTTTTTATGAAAATAATTTGTTGCCATTCCATAGAGGGTTAAACATTGATCAGTGTTAGCAGGGATGGCTGTGCCACATCGTCTGGGTCATGTCTGAACAGCTTTATGGCTATGCTGTATGGCCTAGGGCTGCTGTTTCCTCTCAGTCCTGATTTTGAACACTACTTGATTTAGGATGGGCGCTAACATCAGCCATCCGACAGCACTGTCTGTAGCTCATTAGCCTGAGACTTAAAACAATTTTATGTGTTTAGCAAAAAGAGGCATTCAACCTGTGTTTCCTGTTTTCTGTGTCCCCTTTCAGGACGCATCCATAGCGCATCGCTTCCACTTAATGAGAGAAAAACATCCAGAGAAGTTTAACAGCAGGTAAGAGAACATGCATGTTTGTATATGAGCATATGGAGAAAATGCTAATGGGAATTTCAATAAAAACTGCAGATGAATGACGCAAGTGAAAAGAAAGGAGAAAAAAATATGAAGTAAATTTGAGGTAACATCTGAGAGGGAACTAAAACCTTTACTGAGTTTTTGTACAAATCAACCATGACAGACAATAAACAACACGACATTGGTTTCTTTTTCTGCTGAGTCATACAGCATAGCCCCGCCCACACTGAAAACTCATTGGACCAAAATGTAAGCCTTTTTATTCTCTATATAAGTTTCACTTTACTGCACCATGAGCAGACTTACACTCTTTTTTTATTTTAACATCTTTGACTTTGGTCTAAACACACTATTTACCCTTTTCTCTATCAATTGGGTGTCCTCAGATCAAAATCATTTCAAATGGAAGTTTTATTATTTGACCTTCAAATAGAGACTTCTTTTTTATCGTGAAAAATACCTGGTGAATCACCATTCGATGTTATTCGCCTCTTCAATCTGCTTGTGTCGGTGTAAGATCTAGCACAGTGTCGGCTGCCTGACTGTTTCGATTGCTTTGCTAAGTTCAAGTTCAAGTTCACTTTATTTGTATAGCACATTTACAACAGACACTAGGCTGACCAAAGTGCTTTACAGAACAACCAGATTAAAATATAGTAAGACCTACATAACAACACATAAAACACAAATAAGAGCAGCAAAGCTAAGCGAAACCTTAAAACCGGAGTGACAAAACAGTATCAGACTCAATAGTAAAACAGGAGTAGCAAAGCAGTGTCAAACTCAAATATAGAATGAAAACAAAAAAGCAGTAGCAAAGCAGTATCAGACTCAAATATTGAATAGTAGAACCAACCATTAGAGAAGAGATCAATATACCAAAGAAAACAGGTAGGTTTTTAACAGAGACTAAGTCTGACGCAAGGGACTACTAGCAGAGCCTGGTCGTTGGATCTTAGGCTTCTGGAAGGAGTGTAGGGGTGGACAAGTTCAGAGAGATAGGCAGGAGCTAAGTTATGAAGAGATTTAAAAACAAAGAGTAGAATTTTTAAATCTATTCTCTGTCGAACTGGCAGCTAGTGAAGAGATTTGAGAATCGGAGGGATGTGGTCATATTTGCGACACTTATGTAGAAGTCTGGCCGCAGCATTTTGGACTAACTGAAGACGAGCAATTTGAAAACTTGATATACCGCAATATAAGGAATTTCAGTAATCTAGCCGACATGTAATAAATGCATGACCAGCCATTTCCAGAGTTTTCGGGGTGAGGAAGCCTTTGATTTTAGCCAGTAGACCAAGTTGGTAGAAACTGGAACTGATTACGGATGAGATCTGTTTGTTGGTCAACAAGAACACCTAAGTTCCGCACCCCTGGGGATTTAAAAGCCGATAGACTCTCTAACTCTAGACTTATACACTGAGAGTTTTCATTTGAGCCGAAAACAATGACCTCAGGCTTGTCTTCATTTAGGAAGAGGAAATTTTGGCTAGCCATGTTTTAACCTCCTCTAAGCATCGCAGAAGAGAATTCATCGCTACAGGGTTGTTTCTCTTGATTGGAATATAAATTTGAGTGTCGTCCGTGTAAAAATTAAAGGTTACGCCATGACTCCTTAGAATAGCGCCCAGAGGTAGCATGTATAGAGAAAATAAAGAAGGAGCCAAAATAGAGCCCTGTGGAAGACCACAGGTCAGAGGTGCCATAGAGCTGGAGAAATTACCCATCTTTACTCTAAACTTTCTGTCAGACAGGTATGACTGAAACCATTTCAGGACAGAAGCTTTTAGACCCACCCAAGACTCAAATCTAGATAAAAGAGTAGGGTGGTCAATGGTATCAAAAGCTGATGAAAGATCTAAGAGAACAAGAACCACAGTATCTCCGGAATCAGTAGAGAGATAAATATCGTTTAGCACTCTCAGGAGGGCGGACTCAGTGCTGTGAGAAGACCTAAAACCAGTCTGAAAAACCTCATATATACAATTATTTGACAAAAAGTGTGGGAGTTGATCCAGCACAATTTTCTCCAATAGCTGGAGAATGGTAAGACAGAGATAGGCCGAAATATTTTTTAGTGAATCTAGTTAAGGCTTCTGGTGGATTCTATCTTAAATGCATCTCATTGGCCATTGCGTTCAAGAAATCAACACATATGTCTGTGATTGGCTACATTGCTCAACGCTGCAAACATGTTATAAATAGAAACTCGTTCTGGCCTGTAAATCGTTTTTATTTAGTTTTAGTTACTCTTGTTGGTTTTGTGCAACATATGAATAACAATTTATTTGTGTTTAGATGTCTTATTTTTAGATATTTCTATTTTGCGGGAGTCCCGCAAATTGTTTTATTCTTCCGCAACCCGCACACACACGAGTAACGTTACCTTACCACCCGCGCCCTCACTCGACCATCAAATTTAGTCCCGCGCCGCACTCTGTTGCATTGGGTCCCGTGAGAGTGCAGGTCTCTACATCCATCGATTGAACAGCATTTTCTCGACATGTTTCCGCGTTGTTGCTCGATCAGCAACGATGTTGTCTGGGGTTGGACAAAAGGAGGGAGGGACGGTGGGCAGTGCTCGGGGTGAGACTGAAGGCGGTGACTGAGTAGTTCTGACATCACATTTTTATGGAAGTCACAACGGCTCGTGAAAAGCAGGCTTCTTGCAGGCTGTGTGCATTTGTCTGTGGATTGACTGTGATCCACAGTCAGTAATCCAACAGTCAGTGTAAGATTGGCAGGAACAGAGCCCATTTTGAGACACTTGTTGATAAGAGATACCATACCTGGCCCAACCGAATCAGTGATTCATTTTAAAAATCTCGGGTGAATGATATCATTAGGACAAAATGAAGGTTTGAGCTTGCTAACTCAAGTAGAGTCCATTTGAATGGAGTTTCTTAATTAAATTTTATGCAACGCATCTCTGCCTCAGCGGTGGAAGGTAAACCAGTAATGTATTCTTTAGAGTATCCATTTAGAGTGGTAGGGTAGAAAAGATATGGTCTAATTTGAACCCTTTACTATTATCTCCACTAAATTGTGTCAATTTAAGTAAGGAGGAGAGATAAATGGTTGAGATGAGCAGGTAGAATGGGTCATGACGACTTTAGCGAGGCAATTCAGCATGAGGAAGCACAGTAGTGAAATCATCATTGCTCTGAGATATTTGTAGTTTACAATAAGCCTTCGTCAGTCTTCCAGCAATAAAAGGATAACTGCTAAAACTGACCCTAGTACAGCACTTTGGGTCGGCTCTAACAGCTCCATAAAACATGTTTTATCTTAAGAAAAAGTCCCTCAGAGCCTCTGGTGCACTTTACAGTAGCCATTCCCAGCTCCCTTTGATGTGGATCTCTTTCAAGTCAGTTGTACTGTTCTCTATTCTGTTAGTTGATGCCTCTATTGAGAAATGTTGTAAAAAGCTTGCGTAGCCCTTGGCCGGGAAGCGCTCTGAAAGAATGAGGCTTTTTTGTTTTTCAGTGTTCTAGCTTGGTAAGATTCCAGGCATTTTAGATTGCCATTCATTTTCTCACCAAAGCAACTCAATAAGGCAGCACAAATATTGAGATTTATGCAACTGTTATTGGTTGCATAATCTGATGTGATTGGACAAACAATGTTCCAAGGGCTGATATTTAATATGAAGTAATAGTGAAGGATTTTAAGGATATTAAATTGATCAAAAATGACAGTAAAAACATTTATAATGTTACAAAATATTTCGATTTCAAATAAATGCTATTCTTTTTACACTTAAAAATAAATATATGTAAAAAAATATTAAACAGCACAACTGTTTTCAACATTAAACATTAAGTTTCTTGAGCACCAAACCAGCATATTAGAATGATTTATGATGGATCTTGTGACACTGAAAACTGGAGGAATGATGCTGAAAATTGAAAAAATGAACATACATCTCATTGTTACCTTAATTTTTTTATTTGTGTATACGTCGATATTGGATATTTAATTGTTCATTGGATATTCTTTGTCATTAACATTTTAGATGACCTTTGTCATCATAACACTCCTAAAGTTCATCTTTAAAAATGCTAATAATTTGATAACACTGTTAAATGGAATCCATAGCAAATCTCAAAATGAATATCCATTTGCCATACCGTACATTATAATGTTGTGATTCCTATAATAACTTTTGACATTTGAAATGCTTGAATTTAGATATCAGCCATTTATTGGTTATCAACCATACCATACAAATAATTATTGGCTTATAAATATCGGTCATCATTTTAAAATCAGTGCTTCCCTGCTGTTTTTTATATCGCACCACTTTCAGTCAATATACCTTATTCACAGCAGCACCATCTTTGAATGAAAGCGAGGCTGCGAGAGATATACATACATCTCTTTAGTGGGTTGTACTGTTTTTGGATTGTTCTGCTGACGCAAAAATATCTTTCCAAGAAATTTCAGTGGACAAAAAACTCCAGACAGCATGAGCTGTGGAAAATTATAAGTGATCTAGGAGCTTTATACACACCATATGCCATTGAAAACACAGTAAGTCTATCCCTCACAGCCTGGCTTTCATGCCTGTCATGGAGCTGCTCTGAATAAGGTCTTTTCAAACAATGAAAAGTCCCTGTGCTGACTCTTCGAACACCAATCAGATTAAAGAACCAGAACTAACTGCTATATAATGCTCAAGTGATTATTAGCTATTTAAATGAATGTTAGGTATTTTCTGTTGCCTTTCTGCTAACAGAATCTGTAAAACTGTGCCACAGGAAGTGTGTTGGAGTGGCAGTGACAGGTACTGTAGATCATATTCATAATGTGACAGAGAATGGGTCCTGTATACAGAGCTCTGCTGTAAAACTCTGGATGATGGGGTTTACATAAAGATGGATGACACCCACCACCACTCAGTTTACTGTATTTGAGTGAGAACCTGTCACGGCAGCACAGCTTTTTAATGACTTTTTTTTAAATAAGTCCCTAATGACTCATACACGATCTGAATTATGGGACCTGCCTGGCTGAATTAACTAGTTAATGTTTCAGTTGTTCATAATTCATACACCTAGATTTCCACAGCACATTAAATATGGTGCAATGTGATGCCAAACGTCCCGTGGTTTCTCCACAATGCCGGGTTTCTAGTCTCCTTCATTGCAAGCTTCATTCAAATGTGGCTCATTTGCAGTTAAGTGATTGACGGACAGAGAGCCCAAAATAAGAACAATGGAATTATGTCCTCAGCCTATTTAAATCATCCAGTGTTTAATCCTAGAGTGAGTCACCCAGAAACATAATATAAAACACTGCCAAACCAAATGCTTCATCTGCTTTTCTTTGTTATGCAGATTTAGAATAGCTAGCCAGTGCATCTGCCAATCTATGGCTTTCTAATGAGGCCTGTGCTCAGTGTTTTTAGGTTTTGCGCTCTCAGAGGCAACGTGTCACCAGATGGCACATAAATGATAGTTGCCATGGAGTTGCATGATTTATCCTCAATGAACCTGTTCATGTGACATGTTTCTGTCCACCTGTTATACTTCACTCCTATGGAAACAGAGAACAGAACAGCATAATCATACACTTGGTTAAAAGTCCAGTCTGTATAAATATTCTGTTTATATATAAGTGCATGTGTTAACATCCACATGCATTCCCACAGTGACGCGGGATACGCAGGGGGGGATACGTGTGACTTCTCTCGCCTCGGTGCTCAGTGATCTGTGTCAGTAGTCGGCCTACAGGGAACCCGCAGCCCAGGTGTTAATGACCGCGAATGCACAATGGACCCGAGCCTCTGTGTCCGCTCCTCCCAACGGGGCAGCCAGAGGAAGTTTTGGATTAAGAGGTGTCAAATTGCCCCATAGAAAAGAAAAAAGCCTTCAAAGATGCCTTTGTCTTTTTGATTAAAATAACAATGATGGCTCTGTGGACAGTCAGTTTCTCAAGCAAACAATGGTAAGAAGATGAGAGGTAGGGTTGAACACAGAGTGAGGGATCTTGTTTCTCCTAATATCGTGGTGGATTACATTCCCACACTTTATTTCTTTAGTTTCGTAATGTTTTCTTTTGAACACCAATTTCAAAGTATTTTATTGGCATAACTGTTTCATATGCAATGTAGTACTGCTACAAAACTACAGCTACAGAAAAAAAAAGGTTCCTGTAATGGTGATAAAAATAGAAATCTATAATAAATGAAAAACATTCAACATTAATAACATTAAAGAACATTAAGAATATAGTAGATTGGTATTAGCCACGACTGTCAATAGATAATGTACTGCATAAGATAAAAAATAAATAATCTGAAATCCATTTGAGGCTATCTCATATTATTTTATTGTGTTTAAAGTAGTAGCAATAGTTGTCTTAACCATTTTTTTCCACAAATAATATCCCTAAATAATATTATTATATATTCCACAGCCTTGTCATCTCCAGCCATTAAAGCTCTACTGTAGTTATAATGGTAAAACTTGCAAGAGAAACAGCTCAGTTGAATTATTATGTCGACGAAGATTTGAACTTTTCTGAATGAATACTTCATTACTTTGTATGTGGCAGTCAGTGAGGGGTGGGGGTTGCATTAAAATGCATTTATTTGTGCCTCAAAGAGCCATTTATTGATTATCAGCATGCAACTCAGCATGCAAGTGGCCGACAGGGAAGTCAGTTAGGCTACTGTATTTTCACATTGATCTGTGAAAAGCACTGGGCTTTCATCATGTGCTGTTTAGGGTCAAGTAGATGTCCCTTTTTACTCTGCACCATAAAAATCTAATATGGCATTAAACATGACATTAACAGCTGTGCTCTGAAAGATATTTGTCTGCTGTGACTCCTCATTTGTCCTGCAGTAAAACATTAGTGTTTTTTCTTATTTTTTATGATTGTTACAAGTTCATACAAAATAGTACATCTGTTGTGTGTGAACCCCTGTAAGAATGTCAGTTTTGTCATTTTTTGTCAGCTTTCAAATATCAGGGTCTTTATAACAGAGGTTTTGATCATTTGTCATTGGTTGAAAGTTGCACATAAATCTTGCATTATGTTATACAGTAGAAAGAGAGAAATTAAGATATTATTGAATGAACTTTTTTCGTGAATTTATCAACTTTCTCTTCCCGGTTAAATTGGTTGATTAAGGTAAAAAATGTCATGAGATGAAACTGTACTGTTACAACACCTCCTCCGATCATGTGACCGATAGAGGGAAAGGCCAAATATGGTCCTGACCCAAGCTGCCGTCTGTCTGCTCAGCATGTGAGCATGTGTTTCATAACCCCTAAGAGGGTGTCTAGGTTATGTCTATGCGAGTAAGGATGTTTGTGTACTGTGTGTGTGTATGCGGTGGCCAATTCATTGTGTATTTTAGTGCAAGGACCGTATGCGTGTGTGGGTGTGCATGTGCGCAAATCCCTCCGCGTGCACATATGTGTGTGTGCCGGGGCTCAGCAGAAACCCAGCGTGGCTGTGTTCTGGAACCTGTTGTTCCCTGCTGCTCCATGCCCGTGGTGGGGAGGGATAAATATATGCTTCCCTTCCTCACTGCCTCTGGCTGCTGCCAATAGAGCAGCCCAACAGAACGTACCCCCTGCCCTGACCCTCCTTCCCACACACACACACACACACACACACACACTTGCTGTGGAGCAGGAGCTACCTGGAATCAGACTATAGTCATAAAACTAGCTGAAGATGTGCTGAACTAACTGCTGTAAAAATGTTAATTTGACCCCACATATAAAGACGCCACAACACAAAATAAATGGTATAATAATAGCAACAACAACAATGATAATAATCATTATCATTATTATTATTATATCTTTTATTTTGTTTTTTAGTCATTAGTATTATATTTATTCATAGTAATATTATTTTTTTATAATTTTAGTTTATAAAACTTTTTACAACATTGTTTACAAAGTGATTTTCAGAAGCAATTAGTCAGATCAACAAATTAACTATACATTAGTATGACTGGAATTCATACTTGAAGTATCAAGTTGTTGTTGTTATTATTATTTATTTGTATTATATTTGCGCTGTAGGATCTTTATTGGATAGTTATTAATATAATATTTAAAAATATTATTATTATCCATTTTATTTGTATAAAACAATTTACAACATTGTTCACAAAGTGCTTTTCAGAAAAGATTTGTCAGATCAAGAAATAGAATAATAGATTAATAATAAATCGTGATTAAAATTGAACGTTTAAAATTATTATATTAGTTATATTATTAACAGTTTGATATATTGAAATACAAATGATGTTTTTTTAACATTATTATTAATGTTGTTGCAAGTGTTTTTTGAAGTGCTTTTCAGAGACAACAGAACTAATGAAAGTTCAGTGTTCTGATGGAAAGCAGTCACATTGATCCATCTGACATGATGCTCAGCCTTGCCAGATTACAGTGGGGATGTTCACACTGCAGCCTTTCTTCTCTTGTTCCCATCACAAGAGGTTCATCACATCTTATCTTTAACCCCCAACTGCCCTCCTCCCTCTACAGCACCCCCGTCCTTAAAATCACTCCCATTTGAGCTGTCAGTCAAAGGCTGTATCAGAGTCACGATCAGCAGGATAAGAGCTGAGCTGCGTTGTGACTGATTGCCACAGTGATACAGGGGCTGCGAGCTCACGGGTCAAAAAGTCATCAGTCTCTGAAGGGATTATGGGAGATGGTTATCTTAGTTCGATGACCAGCAGGGTGTGTGATTGCGTTTGAGGAATGTGTTGGTTAAATTCAAAGGTTCGCTGACCCTTAACATCTACATCTCTATGTGCTGATCCAGATTTCAAGCACAGTTCTAGTCTAGAGCGGACTAGACCGCTCAAATTTTAGTCGGCCTCTTGATGCAATTTGAATGCTTACTTTTGTTCGACGGCCTAGCCAGCGCAGAAAACACTCAACTCAAAATGATTATGCATGAAGCCTTTAGTCCCTACAGCTTCCTCCAGGCCTTTGCAAAGCTCAGAAGATGATTTGCTTCTTCTAACGGGCTGCTAACAAAACTTTTTTTTCGCATCAAACTTTAACTGGAGGTGGTGTGGAAAGAGAAACCCATGGCTGATTGTTTTATTATTATTCTTTTCTAGAGCTTCTCAGATGGAAGTTAACTAATTGGGTTAGGCAGATTGACCCTGTTGAGAACACAGTGCGGGTTTAATTGTGAGCTTCAAATCTGCTCATAATCCCTTAATTTGACAGAATGGAGGTAGCAAGTTGCTGGAGTTTAACTGAGGGAGAGGACAACAGAATGAAGTTTTAAAGGAACAGTAGCAACATACCGACTTAACAGTACTTAACTTTTCAGTAGCGTGACAGTGGCTCATCTGTTTTCAAAACAGGGGAGCTTTTCCAGTAACAAGCTACATTTTTTCAAACAAGTAGCAGAATATCACAACAAAACTCTACATTGCTATTTTTGTCACATTGTATTGCATTACATATTGTATTACAGCGGAGCAAACTGAGGTAATAGTCAAACACTCACACTCCCCTAAAACACCTGGGAGGTCTGATTCAATTAAAAGAAAGAAAGGAAATTTACTGCTGCTGTTCATCATCAGTTTTTTTACACACTTTTCTAAACAAAGTGACTTCATTAATGCATTGAAAATACAGTATACATTTGAGCAATTCATGAATTCCCTGGGAATCGAACACAGGACCTATATACATGATTAAATATTACATGTAATAAGTTCTATAAATGATAAATAAATATCATATTTTGTTTAAATAATTGGTCAAATTTGCAACTTAGTGCTGTCAAATGTGTTTTTGTGTTTGTGTATTAAAACTGCTCTGATTGAAGGAGGAAAAATCAACATTGCTTCCCCAACACTGTTTTTATGTATTGAAAACCTGAGAAAAATTACATTATACCATGCTTTGTACCAGGTCATTGATGACAGACTTGTACTGTCTGAATTTCTTTTCACAATGCATTTGCATAATTTGACATCAAACATGAAGCATCAAAGCATTTTCCTCAAGCTTAATTTGTTAAACATTAAAAAAAAAACATGAATTTGAAAGACTCATAAGCATGTGTAGCAATCATTAGCTTATGTCAGCCATCAAGTCTTGTACTTCTGGTTCTGGTTCTTGTTCCTGTACCTCAGCGGATTACGTGCTTTATATAGTTGATACTGATGTTTGCTCTGTGTCCATCCCTTGTGGGCCTGGAGAAGCCCCCATTGCATGTTGTCTATTATGCAAACAATAGTGTTGTCATTATCAGCAGAACACCCATTTGCAGGGCCTTGTCACTGGTTGTCACCATCTGATGAGTGTAAATTGCCCTGTTTCATAATAACCAAAGTGAAAATGCAACATGCACAACAGAGAGGGAATTGATAGGGTCCCAGTGTTGCAAATCATTTTTTTTTTAAATCTCATATATTTATACACTGAGCTGAAGCATAAGGTCTTCCTTTTAGATTTGTCATATCCTTCTGTGATATATTGGCACCGTCTGTTGTCCTCAGCTGGCTCCTCTCAGTGTCCCAGGAAGCGTTAATGTCAGATTGTGCTCAGGTTGCCGATGGTGGCTCTGGTTTCTTTATGGAAGCTGAGGCCAAGTTCACTGTCGCTCATGTCCTCTCACACCTGTCTGCCTCAGCTTTCCTTGTAGCATATCAATATTTCAGAAGGCCAGGGGAAGGGCAGAGGGTGACAAAATGAACTGTCCCAAAGGCCCCCTGGTCCTAACCATGACCTCAACTATGTCCTCAAGAATGAGCAAAGATTGTAATTGGTAAGATTAGACAGACTGTTCACTACCGTTCAATAGTTTGGGGTTAAAAGTTTTTTGAAAGAAGTCTTTTATTTGTAAAAACAGTCATATTTTGAAATATTATTACAATTTAGAATAAATGTTTTCTATTTAGAAATGTTTTACAATATAATTTACAAGCTGAATTTTCAGCATCATTACTCCAGTCTTCAGTCACATGATCCTTCAGAAATCAGAATTCTCAAGAAACATTTTTCTTATTATTGTCAATGTTGACAACAGTTGTGCTGCTTAATATTCTTGTGTAAACTGTGATACCTTTTTGCATGATTCTTTGATGAATAGAAAGTTCAAAAGAACAGCACTGATGTGAAATAGAAGCCTTTTGTAACATTATAAATGTCTTTACTGACACTTTTGATCAATTGAATGTGTCCTTGCTGAATTTTTTTTTATTTCTTAAAAAAAAAAAACGTTACTGACCTCAAACTTTTGAACACTACAGTGTAGATTTAAATTAATTGTAGATTTACCGTCAAAGAGTTCTGTATTAATTAAATAGTAAAAATGTGATGCTTTAAATAATAATTCCGCTACTAAACTAAACAAGATGTTTGTAAATTCATGTTATGTGCGGTTGCAAATGAAGTACATTTTTGATCAGAGTTAGATCAGAGAGCGGTTGTCTTTTATCCGTTGACAGCCCAAGGCTCTGTTCATCCCATAATATTTATTTTCACGCCAGCATTAACATTGGGGTGTGTAAACGCAAACTTGTTTGTTGTTCCAATGATAGAACAGCTGCACATTGAGTCATCATTTCTGTCTTGTGTTCATTATGACTGAGCTTGTGATGTTGAGTTCTAAATAATGTTGTGCACTATTACTAATTTGTAAATTACTCTTTTGAGGTCATCTAAGAACATTTAGACACACAGGTGTACGCTTTTTGCCATGTTAACATTTCAGGTTTGACTTAAAATGAGCAAATACTGTACAAATGTTATCCAAGTTAATACATTACATACAGTTGCAATCAAAATTATTCAACCCTCTTGACCATTTTGCTGCCGAGAACAATTTTTTTTATGAAATAAAAAACAAAGGCATCAGTAAACTATTATAGAACTTTAATTAAAAGGATAGGTCTCCCAAAAATGTTGTCATTATTTACTCACCCTCTTGTTGTTCCAAACCTGTATGAGTTTTGCTGAACACAAAAGAAGATATTTTAAAGAATGTTGGTAATCAAACAGTTGACAGTAGCAGTTGACTTCCATAGTATTTTTTTTTTTTTTTAATAAAATGAAAATCAGCCCATGATTTACTCACCCTCCAGTCATCCTAGGTGTATATGACTTTCTTTTGTTCTTTCAGACGAATACAATCGGAGTTATATTAAAAAATGTCCTGGCTCTTCCAAGCTTTATAAAGGCACTGAATGGCTGTTTCTGTTTTGAAGTACATAAAAGTGCATCTATCCATCATAAAAGTGCTCCACATGGCCATTATAAATCTTGGAAGAGCCTGGACATTTTTTAATGGAACTATCCCTTTAATACACATTTGAGTGATTCTGAGAACGTGAAGTTGATGAAAATTGAAGAAAAAAAATCGAATTGGCTCTAAACATTCATGTACAAAATTATTCAACCCCCAAAAGCAACATTTTGTGCAGAATCTTTTATTCTTTATAACCTCCAATAAACGCTAACTGTAAGTGCTTAGAAGCTTCTGTCACCTCTCTACTGCAATCTTGCCCCATTCCTCTCTTGAAAAAGCTTCCAGATCACTGATCATCTTTAGTTTTCAAGTTACCAACTTCTTTCTTCAAATTCCACAAAATATTTTCAATGAGACTTAAATCTGAAGACAGGTCACTCTATAATATTATAACTCATCTATAACTCAATAATATTCACGACTGATCCCTGAACCAAGCTTCAGTAGATTTGGATGTATACTTTGTGACGGCTGTCCTGCAGGAAAGTCCAGAGATCATCAAGCTTCAGTCTCTGCACCGAAGGCATCACCATCTTTGCCAAAATGGCTTGATACTTCAAATAATTCATGATGTCCTTCATACAGTCAAGATTTCCAGCTTTGCCTTTTTTGCACCAGACACACTGCTGATCCATGGGTCCACAAAGTTCCAGTTTGGTCTCATCACTCTATAAAACATTCTTTCAGAACTCCATAGGTCTATCTATCCATATGAATTTTAGCTTATTCAAGTGAGCCTTTTGTGTTTTTCTTGTTCAAGAGTGGCATTCAGCAAGATGTCTCAACATGAAGGTCATGCTTGTCTAGTGTTCTTCTTATACTCTGCATTGAAATGTTCTTTCCTTCTTTAATCTGGACATCTTGCAAGTCTTTGACTGTAAATTGAGGGGTTTTCTCAGTTGGTCTGATCAAACATTTTATTCCCCTTAATGATATTGTCCTATTTCTTCAACACCCTCAAAGGTTTTCTGGTACAACACATTTTAAACTTATGAATAAGGCTGCCAGCTGTGTCTCTATGAACTTTTAGTGTTTTGGAAATCTTCTTGTAGCCATAGACTTTCTAATGCAATAAAACAATTGTTCTATAGCTTTTGTGAGGACTCTTTTGACTTGCCCATTTTTGCAATGAAACTTTAGCACATGCATGGGCTAAATGTATCGATGTGTAACAGCACAAGCTAATTCTGTTTTGTTATAGAGTTTACAAAGGCTCTTTAGTGTTTTAACAAAGTTTCGTACCATACCATACAAATAAGTGACTTAAAACAGTAGCGTTGAATAGGGGTTGAACAATTATGACATAGCTGTATTGCAAAAAAATCCTATAACTTAAAAGGATTACTTTATATATTGACATTATCACATTTGATTTGCCACTAAACTGTTAAGTACGGAAGAGGATTAGGGCCAAGCAATAATAAAAAATAAAACCATCTCGAGATTAAAGTCATTATAATGCGAGATTAAACTCGTTAAATTTCAAGAAAAAAAGCCGAAATAAAATCTTGAGAATAAACTCATTACATTTCGAGAATAAAGTCGTTGTGTTTCGAGAAAAAACTCGTTAAATTTCGAGAGAAAAAACCTCGAAATACAATCTTGAGAATAAACTCTTTTTTTTTTATTGCTTGGCCCTAATCCTCTTCCGTAGTTAAAGCAAAAAAAAAAAAAGAACACTGTATCTTTAGAAAAGCTTACATTTGTAAATTATTACAGTCTCTAGGGGGGTTGAATAATTTGGATTGCACCTGTATATTATTGATTTATCAGAACCATAAAAGGTGGTTACTTATTTATGCATAATGTAATTATTATTCATGAATATTCATTATTTTTTATATTCAATGTCCCCACCAGTTTAATACAGTGTAATTCAATGTGCAGAATATTCCACAGAGCAATCCTGTTGTTTAAATTCTTTGTTTAACTTTTAACTATTTTTGTTCTTGTCTCTTCAGGATGAAAAACAAGTTGTGGTACTTTGAATTTGGCACCACAGAGACCATCTCAGCCACTTGTAAAAAGCTGAACGAAACCATTGAGGTGGAGGTGAGTCCAGGACATTTAGCCCATCAATAGTGCCCTGTTTTACTTGTTTTACTTAAATGTTGTAATTATATACAGCCACATTCACAGTCTTTTAACTGTGTATCGGGTCAGTATAACCACTGAACACTTCCTTCAACAAACTGAGATTCATTAATGCAGCTGGCTACAGTATCTACAGTAAACCTCAGCCAGCTCTTACGCAGTCAATGTTGAGGGAACACGTCAGAACGTCTGTCTGAAAGCAAACAGTGGCAGATGACCTCTGTTGACAGCATTCCCATCATGTGAAAGTTGCACACTGGCCAGTTTGTGCCTGTGGTTAGATATTCATTAACTCACTCAAAAGAAGCAATCATCTTTTTGATAGTTTGATTTGAGCCAAATATATGATTATTGTGCAATTTATTACTGATTTGAACAAGATTTCATTTTTTTTCCATTCTGGTACATAAGAGCCGTACTTGAATGTTTACTACCTACATAAAAAAAAAGCTGCCAAGGGGCATTGTCAACATGGCCGCCAAGTGAACTTACTTGCCTTAAAGGGACTTTGATTCCGACCGAAGAGGCTGATGTTTCACAACTGTTATGAAATTAGAAGAGCTATGAAAACATCAGCAGTTAAGGAATTTGCATTTGAAAAAAAAAGCTGTTTCTTTCTCCCACTCTTGTGTGGGATCTCAAGCAGATCAAGGCATCTCATTATGTCGTAAACGTGTCAGCATTCGTCTTTTGAAGTTTGTGTGTACTTTTCCACTGTACCTTTTGAAGCCGTTGGTTTAATTCAGGGTGGTCTCTGACATCATAAAATACTGTACAACATTTCTATTTTTGGATCGCCGGCAGGCATTTTCACATCTCTCATGTCTGGAATGCGATTGTTATTGATGCACCCATCCCAATAGTTAAAAACATGGATACAGTTCATCATGCCTTGACTGCTCTTATTATTATTTCTTATACAGTATTTAGCAGCAAGGGTGCATTAAATTGATCAAAAGTAACAGTAAAGACATTTATAATGTTACAAAAGATTTATATTTCAAATAAATGCTGTTCTTTTGAACTTTCTATTCATCTAAGAATCCTGATCATTGTTTGCACAAAAATATTAAGCAGCATTGATAATAATAAGAAATGTTTCTCAAGCAGCAAATCAGCATTTTAGAATGATTTCTGAAGGATCATGTGACACTGAAGACTGAAGCAATGGTTGTTGAAAACTCAGCTTTGCCATCACAGGAATTAATTACATATTGTAGTAATATTTAACAATATTAATGTTTTTACTGTATTTTTGATTAAATAAATGCAGCCTTGGTGAGCAAATGGGACTTTATATAAGAGCATAAGTGGCTTATTGTATCTATTTGTTTTGCTGATTTTCTTCAGTCAAGAAATGTTCAACATTTTCTGTTTTCTCTGTTTCTGTCCCAGTGTGATGGCATCATCTTGGATCTCAGCAGCACGGCTCTGGAGGGTATCGCTGTGCTCAATATTCCCAGCATGCACGGGGGCTCCAACCTGTGGGGCGAGTCCAAGAAAAGACGGAATTACAATCGCATGAGTAAGAAAGTGCCAGAGAGAATGACTGGCAGCACTGTCACCGATGCCAAGGAGCTCAAGTTTTGTGTGCAAGGTGAGTCAGACTTTAGGACATAAACCACTGAATAAGACCTGAGTTGCTCCTGAAATGTTTGTACAACCAAATCTCTATATATAGCAGGGAAATGATCACAGCATCCTTTTTAAATTCAGCTGTTGCTACTGGTGTTGTTGTGAAGCTGTTGTTTCATTGTAGTACAATGACGAAATTTGACCGAAACCTCTGATTTCCTGCCACTTGTAATAAAATTCTAATTACTGGCCGTCTTCGGTAGATCAGCACACCATGTGGAGCTGTTTCATGTGCAGCTCTGACTCACAGCTGCCGTGAAGCTTTTAACCAATCGCTAATGAGCGGGAGCCTCTCCGGCTGCTCGTAACACTGATGTTCAGTCTCACTGTGTTTTGGGACTTCCTGCGTTCATTTCCCAGAGTGTGAAGCACTATTAGCAGTGTTAATCATCATTTAGGGATAGCGCTATCTGTGTCAGCGCCTCACTGAGAATGCAGTCGCAGCTTTTCCAGATCCCACAGAGGCTGGTGTCACCATCCTACTGACTGTCCTTCAGGGAGGGTAAGTCACAACAAAAGCCCTTGTGACGCCAGCCTCCGGGCCTCTGGCGTCACCATCAGCTGTCTCAGTCAAGAGATCGGAGCTTGGATGTGACTGTGACTCCCAAGGACAGAGCAACAGCAGCTGTTTCAGGTGGCAGTGAATCAGCCTTCAGTGCCAGGCATGTGTTTTGTCAAAGGGAAATTAAAATTCTTTCAATTTGAAATGAAAATTTATATCCCAGGTGAAGGTACTTGTCATATACAAGGGGTATCTAGACTGGCTGTATGCCTCTGGCTCTAAACTGCACTCTAAACTGTTTTTTTTTCATTAAAATGGTGTAATAAGAAAATCTAGCTCTTTTAGACTGGTTGTCCTTGTATTGGTTGAGAGACTTTGTGGAGAGACTCTGTTTCTTTAAAGGTTGAAACCCCCTGAGCTAAATGAGGCAGTTTCACATTGTAGGTCTGAAAGTCCATTTGGTACATTTGGTTGGTAAAAAATGTTTTGGAAGACATCTCTTATGCTCACCAAGACTACATTTATCAAAAATACAGTAAAAACAGTAATATAATTACAATTTACAAATAACTGTTCTCTATTTTTATGTTTTAAAATGCTGATTTGCTGCTCAAGAAACATTTCTCATTATTATTATTATTAATGTTTAGAACAGTTGTGCTGCTTAAGTTGTGATGTATTTCAGGATACTTTGATGAATAGACAGTTAAAAAAATGTCTTTATAATGTCCTTGATGAGTCTTAAAAAAAATTATTGATCCCAAACTTTTGAACGGTAGTGTAAATGCGACTATGCCAGATAATTGCAACCTGTGACTTTATAATTCACAGTGTGACATCTTTTCTTTTTAATCTTTTAATGTTAAACTTAATCTCACAATTACTTCACTTTGTTATTTTACTATGAGGCGGTAACAGGCTTCATATAAAAGTGAAAACATTGTGATTTTGACATTATTTTCAGCACTATTTAATATACATACATCCTTCAGCTTCATCCAGTGGGATTGTTTGTGCAAAAGTGTGCATGCTCACAAACAAATTTTATATGCATGACAGCGCATAATAGAGCCCATATATGGGTTTCTAGTCATCATGACCCTTGAGATGTTTTTGTTTTGTTTCCTTTTCTTTCCATTTTTGGCTGACGTCAGTAATTGATGGCTGTGACCTTCGAGAGCAGCATCTTGATTTTGAAATTCCTTCTGATGCATTTAGGCACCTCTGTCATTTTCGATGACCTGTGTGTTCATCACCTGTTCCTTCTCTCTCTCTCTGGTCGGTTTCAGTTCTCTTCACATTTACAACTCTCTCTCTCTCTGTGTGTGTGCTTTTCTGTACTCCACTGACTGACTCACATGAATCCATGTTACCATGGAGACCTCTAGGCCCTCCTGAACTGAGGAACAGCATATAGGGGCTGAAAGAATGAGAGAGAGAGAGAGAGAGAGAGAGTGGGCTGCTGTGAGCAGTGTGACTAATATCAGTAATCTTTAACTGGCCTTCAGGCGCAAATACTCAAGCACTGCATACAGCACATACAGTAGAGCTCTGTAGCCACATCCTATCTAAAGTAACTGTGATCGCTCTGTTGGTTACTTAGTAAGTTAGTTAGTTAGTCCAATCATCTGCATGAAGCCATAAGTGCTACAGGGTTTCTGAGAACTCAACAGTCATGTAGGTGATGCCGACTCGCTCCACATGTTTAGATGGCACGGGCTACATGACTTGCTGTTTACAGCTGTAAGATCATGACCTCATCTCCACCTCTCTATGGAGTGTATTTTGAGGTTTATATGAATAGAGAATTCCTCTCACTCGCTCTACACAACAATTTGCACATGACTCAGGTCCTAATTGATGTCTGCATGTGACTGTTGTAATAGCAGGAGTGTTATCAGACCTGTAGCACTGAATCTTTTCTGGAGAGCCCTGAAAATTGTAGAGGGGTGGAGGTAAAAAAAATAACTTTGACCATAATAAACAAGCATTCCCTACATGTAGGTGGGGGTTATATTTAGGTACTAGTGTTCCACTACACTTTTTTTTGTTTTGTTATTACATTTATGTTTTTTATATAAATTATAAATATGTATTATATTTATATAGTGTAATATTAGATTTTTGTTGCTATCATCTTTTCTATCAAACTTTGATGGAAGCATTGTTAGGCAAATGAAAAAAAAAACTTTCTAAAACTGTATGATTGGCAGCTTTAGTGTAACAGTAATAGTGTAAAGGCATAAAGTCCCCTATGATCAGCAACGGGGGATTTATTCAATCAAAATACAATATAAGTGGTAATATTGTAAGATAGTATTACATTTTAAAATAACTGTTTTCAATTTTTATATTTTTAAAAGTCTGTGATGGCTAAGCTGAATTTTCAGCATCATTCCTCCAGTCTTCAGTGTCACATGATTCTTTAAGAAATCATTCTAATGATGATTTAGTGCTCAAGAATCATTTCTTATTATTATCATTGTTGAAAATGGTTGTGCAGCTTAAAATTATTATTTATTTTTTTTCTGAATAGAATTTTCAACAGAACAGTATTTACTTTAAATGGTCTTTACTGTCACTTTTGATCATTTAATGCATCCTTGCTGAATGAAAATATATAAAAAAATCTAACTTAACTTTCAATGGTAGTGTAGCCTATGTTCTAGTAAGCATGCCTCATTGAAGACTTGTAGAATTAACATACTGTACGAGATTGATCATTATGATGATAATGAGTTAAACATAAGGATAACATGAAATGAGCATGCAAAAGTTGCTTAATCACAATGCCTTTCTGCCAAAAATTAATTAATAAATTAGACAATCAAAATGTACAGGACTTTTTTTTTCATGTTTGTATATTTCAGGAATATCTGAAATAATGAAGCAGTATTTGTGTAGTAGGCAGCATTTCCACATCTCTTATCTCAAATAGGCTCTTCCTTTTTCCTCTCTTTATTTCAGGGTCACAGAGGGACATTTTGTCCTTTCACCTGCTTCCCACACCCTTTAACTCTCCTCTTTCTTTCTCTTTATGGCTCGTACACAAGTCGCTCCACCCTTCCCACTGCGATCTTGCTGCACACTGCCTCATGTTGCTGGCTATTTCAGGGCACTGGTGCCATTCATTGTTACATCCCACAAACAAAAACACACACGTACACACACTCTGAACCTCGTAAACACAGAGCGAATGATTTGTGTTGTATTTCCTCACTCCCGTCACACATGACAGAAATAGAAGTAAAACTCTCCACCCATAGAGCATTGTGGGAACACGGTGACTCAGTGGACGAAAGGGACGCTTTCCACTGTGGCTCAGCGTCCTCGATCGGTGGCCAAAAAAGCCAATCGACGGCTTCGCTCTGGCTTTAGCAAGAGTGATGGACGTCTGAAGAGTGGCTCTCACCCCTCAGGGGTTCAAAATCATTGAAGATGTTTCTGGCCCAAGAGGCCCTTTCCCATGATCTGCGTCATGAGAGCTGTGATTGTTGGCCTGCTTTGTAAGAGGAGCTTTGTTTGTGAATGGCATGGGAACAGAGGTTGGGAGACTGGCGAGCTCTTTTGCATGCAGAACGCCAGTGAACGGAGCGCATCCGTACAGTGAGTGTGTGATGATAAGGAGAGCCTGAGCAGTGTGGCAGACTATCAGTAGGGCTCTCATTGAACAACACCCACCCCGGTATGTGAGTCATGACAAGTCATGAAACGCTAAACAATGTAAAAATTAACACCTATCGTTCATTTGAGCTCGTCGTAAATGTCTGCCGTGGTGCGAGACTGTTTTAAGACATGTCACAATACTGACATAATGAGAACGGCTCTATTGAATAGAAGCATGGGAAGGAAGTGTGTCATGAGGAGTATGTTGTATAAATAGAGCAGGGCTGGAGCTAAAAAGAACATACTCAATGAAGAGTGCAGAAGGGGTCGCGTTCACAAAAATCTTAAGGAAAAAGTAAAAAAAAGAGAAAATCTAAGATATTTATGAGAATGTTGAGAAAAAGTGCAATTAAGGGCATTTTTCACATATTCGTTTAAAAACAATGTAATTCATTTTATCGTAGGGATAATGTGACAGACTTGTTGTCTGATTATTTACTATCTTACTCATGAGTTTGCCTTTTTTAATACCATAAATTCAAACTTTACACTGGTAAATCTAAAAGTAGGTTAATTTAATTAAAAATTAGTTCACCCAAAAATTAAATTATCCCATAATTTACTCACCCTCCAGCCATCCTAGATGTACAGTGGGGAGAACAAGTATTTGATACACTGCCGATTTTGCAGGTTTTCCTACTTACAAAGCATGTAGAGGTCTGTAATTTTTATCATAGGTACACTTCAACTGTGAGAGACGGAATCTAAAACAAAAATCCAGAAAATCACATTGTATGATTTTTAAATAAGTAATTTGCATTTTATTGCATGACATAAGTGTGAGAGCCGGAATTCTTACTGGTTGGTAGGTGATCAAATGATCACCTACCAACCAGTAAGAATTCCGGCTCTCACAGACCTGTTAGTTTTTCTTTAAGAAGCCCTTCTGTTCTCCACTCATTACCTGTATTAACCGCACCTGTTTGAACTCGTTACCTGTATAAAAGACACCTGTCCACACACTCAATCAAACAGACTCCAACCTCTCCACAATGGCCAAGACCAGAGAGCTGTGTAAGGACATCAGGGATAAAATTGTAGACCTGCACAAGGCTGGGATGGGCTACAGGACAATCGGCAAGCAGCTTGGTGAGAAGGCAACAACTGTTGGCGCAATTATTAGAAAATGGAAGAAGTTCAAGATGACGGTCAATCTCCCTCGGTCTGGGGCAAATAGGGAAATATCGGAGGAGCTTGAGTTTGTTGCCTAGCCCTATTTGTTTGAACCGAGAGAGCTGTCTACTCTCACCTCAGCTTACGCTACTCCAACATCCTACATCATATGTCATATGCCGGAACTCGACTCTCTCATGAACTCGCGGACAAACGTTAGCGGAAGCTAGTGATTAAAATATGGACGTTTTTCTTACACAAGCGCATTGCTTCGCTTCAAAAGGCCTTTATTAACCCCCTGGAGTTGTATGGATTACTTTTATGATGGATGAATGCACTTTTTTGGACTTCAAAATCTCAGGTACTATTCACTCCCATTATAAAGCTTGGAAGAGCCAGGATATTATTTAATATAACTCGATTGTGTTTGGCTGAAAGAAGAAAGTCATATACACCTAGGATGGCTTGAGGGTGAGTAAATTGTGGATGCACTGACCCTTTAACAATATATATATTTGCCCATCTATTAACCCTTTTTAAGTAGCAAGCCCCTCATGATATTTTTTTTATTTTTATGTTGTTGTAGATGACAACAACATAAGGTTTTCTGAGATGTGCTAATGACTTTGATTGTTACAAAAAAAAAATGACTAGCTATATTGTGTAAGTAAAATCTTGTATTAGTATTATATGTAGCTAATGCTGAGTTCTTAATATTTGAAACCACCCAATAAATTGAATTAAACATCCGACCTTTGTTTATTTTAGACAATTTGGAGCTTTAATAAGTTATTTACAATGAGAGAACATTCTTTTTGTTATGTCTTAAGAACAATTTTAAGAAAAAAGGTAAAACATTCTTAAAGCGATAGTTCATCCAAAAATGAAAATTCTGTCATAATTTCCATACAATAGAATGGTCACCCAAACTGTTTGGTTACGAGTATTCTTCAAAATGTATTCTTTTGTGTTCTGCACAAAAAAAAAAAAAAAAAAAAAATCATACCGTTTGGAGCAACAATGTGAGTAAATGACCTTTTCATTTAATCCCAATTTTTAACTTTGGGTGAATTATTGCTTTTAAAGAGTATTTTGGGAGTACAAAATATTCGTAACTTTTTTTTAACTTAGAAAATAAGATGAAAATAGCGGTTTTACTCTTAAGTCCTAATTTTATTCATAAGAATGTTTTGCGAATACAGCCCCAAAGAAATCTTAGTAAAAAGTGTATGCTAGAATGCTAGGAAAGTGTACACAAAGAGATCTGGAATATAGAGCATACTCAGCATAGAGTATAAGAGCTTGATCAAAAAGAATGCTAGTAAAGAGTGAATAATATCTCAGAGATGATGTTTACCAGAGAAGAGTTCTGAGAATGACATGCTAGAAAAGAGTATATAAGAATAGCTTTGCGATTGAAGATCTCAGAGATGCTAGAGAAGGGTACACAAGGAAATCTCAGGGGAAAAGTATGCAGTGAAAAGTACATAAGATGATTTTGGATGATATTCTGAGTGAGCGTGAGTTGTAACACGGGCTGATACTGTGGACAGTGGATTTCTCTCTGTAAACACTGAGATGTGGCTCTCATGCTTTGTCCATGTGCCAAGAGACCGGCCACCCCCGCACCTCTACCACAGCTCCTGCACCCTCTCTAGCTCCTTCTGACCATCTGCCTTCTCTTCGACTTGCCCAAGACACCAAAGGGACAGCACAGGCCAGAGGGAACCAGAACGCAATAAATAATTGCTCTCCTCACCCATGTGGTATCCCACAGACCCCTCAGTGTTCTGTCTTTTGATGGGTCCTGGTGCTCCTTTATAAACCGGTTTCATGGCTCTTTCTGCTGTAGGTTTAATTCCATTCATCATTTATATAGAGTTTAATTAATGGTAAGTGTCACAAAGCAGCTTTACAGGGTGTCAGGTCTCTAGTTCGGTCAGCAAGCGCAAGGTGACCGTGACCAGGAACAACTCAGAGTTAGATGAAAGTTGTCATTATATGAGATGAACAGTTTGAGCTTCACATGCAGGTTCACTTTTTGTTGCTTTCTAAAATGCGAGCGAGTTTCAAAATGCCAGTGTTGAAGAGTATGCTGACCTCAGTAGTGTTCAGTGAATGATTTCAGCTGAAATCACAGTTAACTGAGAAGGGGCTTCCACTGAAGTAAATGGCAGTGATCAACTAAACTTAGTCCCTTTCTACAGTGTGGATCATGTAATTTGTTTTTAGATCACTGTCGTTTGTTCTATACTTCCAACACGACCCTGCTTAGCCAGGACTTAATATCCTCCACACAATGCATTCTGACACGGTTACATAAGAAGGCGTTTGTGAGCTATTCTTAGCGCTGCCTCACTGTGATGCGCTGCCTGGAATAAGAAAGCCCAGACCTGACAGAGCGGGAAACATTCGTGTCGTGAGGAAAATAAGGCTCCCGTCAATTTTTTCCCCTCCCTCTCTTTATTATTATTTTATTGCTGCTTTTGGGGCAACGAACAAGAGGCTGTGTGTTTGATAATAATACGTTTGCTCCACAAAACAAAAGGCTGACAGTAAATACACAGTTGGATATAGCATACAGCATATGTGAATATATTATTACTCGTCTTTTTACAGTGATTTACAGAATTTTTCATAATAACTGGTTGACTATATTATTCTGCAAAAAAATGGAAAAAAAAATTTTTATTTGGATATTTAATTGTTTATGCTCATTATCCTTATTATATTTAGATTCATGATCTAACGCTTAAAGTTCATCTTTAAAAAACACTAAGGCCGTGTGTCCACCAAAGCGTTTTTCCAGAGACTAGCATTTGTGAAAACAGTTGGAGTGCCACATTTTCAAAACGGTAGCAGAGTAACGAGTAACGTAACTTTACGCTTTACCGGTCGCCGAGAGTTGAGGAATGTTCAGTTTTGGGTAAAACGCAGCGCTCATCACTGTCATTTTTTACCCACCTGTCCAATCACAATGGAGGAGGGGCGGGACAAATACCACATTGACCAACCGCCACATTCTGCTTGTACAACGTCAACAGATGACAACAACAAGCATAATGACGGAACAAAATAATTTAAAACAAGAGCCAGAGCAAATACTTTACATTGTGTCAACATTTTTATATAGAAACAGCACAGAAACAAAATATGTGCGAAATGAGAAACACTTCAGTGTATATTCCGTATCATAGCAAGCAAAGCGTCTCAACTGAAAAAAAAAAAACGCTCTCAGTCTCAAGCGCCCACAGCTAGGCATTTTCGCCTCCGGCGATATTTTTTTGCCCAGGATGGTAGGGGGAGGTACCGCCTTTGTCGCCTCTGATTGGCTAGAAGGGCTCTCCTCCGATTGGTTATTTGATTTGGCCGTGAAACGTCATCTCACGTTCATGGCAGGCTGTCGGCTAGTCTGTTTTGATGGTCTTTACAACAGAAGTAAACGAAGTCAATCCAACATAGCCTACTAAGAAAAGCGCTATATGTGCGTGTCTTCGGATTTATATTCCAAGTTCACAATTTCATAGCCTGTTTAGATCGTGTTTAGATTAGTTTTTGCTGTTTGGGGGAATTTTGTGACAAACATGTGAACTTGGGAGTACAAATCTGACCAGCCTACGTTTCGTAAACTCACCGTGGCTCTCAAGTACTGAACAGTTAAGAGTACATAAGCATATTTAGGCCTATGCATTGCCTGGGTTTAAGATGAATGCAATACAATAAAACGGCACTATTTTGCCCCAGCTGTGTGCAGTGCAGTGCACTATTCTAGACTAATGAAAACTAGTGATGCATCATCATGCTCAGCTTTGACTTAAGGTCCATTAAATAATACAAACAATTACACAGAGGGAACTAGGTATGGAAAGCAGTGAGACATGTAATGACTATTGTACACTGCAGTGGGGTAACATTGACAACCACCTCTAACAAATAGGCTACAAGTTTTCCCAACCAGCAAATAGGCTTAGAACAGCACAGTGGCCCTTAACCACCACGTTTCTGTGTGGCTATAAGTTACTGTACAGTCGATTTACCTTCGATCGATTTACCCTCATAGTGTTTGCCTCACTTAGATACACCATCTCTCTCACACACATACACCTCTGCACCACCCACCACCACCACTACCACCTCTCTCTCACTATCTCTCATCACAAAACTCGCTCAAACATCTAGGACTAATCTAAACATGATCTAAACAGGCTATGGAAATGTGAACTTGGAATATAAATCTGACGGCACGCACTTATCACACTGTTGGATTGACTTTGTTTACTTAGTTTACTTCTGTTGGCGGTAAAGAAGATCAAAACAGACTAGCGCGCAGGCCGACAGCATCACCACCACTACTCTCTCTCTCTCTCTCTCTCTCTCATCACAAAACTACCCCAAACTGCTAGGACTTTTCTAAACACGATCTAAACATGCTATGAAAATGTGAACTTGGAATATAAATGTGATGGAGATGACGTTTCACGGCCAAATCAAATAACCAATCGGAGGAGAGCCCTTCTAGCCAATCAGAGGCGAAAAAGGCGGTACCTTCCCCGTGCCTAGCGTCTGGCTAAATACACTTTGGTGACACACGGCCTAATAATTTAAAAACACACTTAAATGCAATTTGTATCTCAAAATGAACATCCATTGTTCATACTGTAAATTACAACGTTGTAATGCATTAATTAATTTGTTGCATTTAAAACAACAAAGTGACCTATTTTTTAGTCAAATTTTAGTTTCTACTGTTTTATTTTAATTTTTTTAGACAATTTATTTAGACAAAATAGAACAGCAAATAATAGAATAGGCTTATCCGTATCGGGCAGAATTTTAATATCACTGCATCCCTAGATAGCATATTTAAATTATCCAAAAATGTTTAATAAATACACGAGAGACCGGAAATACATAGAATTTAGTCAATGTCGACTATTTTAATTTTGCAGAAAATTGGCAAATTAGCATTCTCAGAGTTCTGCAGACGCAGAGTCCATGTAGATGTGTGTGAGGGTGAATATTGTTGCAGTTTTAGGTGTTAGGGAGCCGTTTGTCACTCTGAACACTGAAGTCCTAATCTGCCCTCTTTACCTCCTTCTTTTCTTCTTATAGCTCTCAATCCTATTATTCTTTCTGGGAAAACTCATGAGATGTATAGATCTCACAAAGCATCGAGATCTTTGACATGCTTGTCAAATAGTAGCATTGTGGAGGTGGATAAAGGATAGCAGGCACGGATTTCTCTGTTGAGGCACTTCATAGCCCTCCATGCGAAGCCTACGGTTTGTTCACCTCTCAGCAGACCTCTCCTGTCTGACCTTTCAGAGGAGGAGAGTCACAACATCCCCCAGCAATGCTGCACAGTCAGGCAGGTTCAGACCTCTCCACTTCTCATCAATCAATAAACACTTTATAAACACTGGCAGGCAGCTTTTTCTCTTCAGCCAGGTCATGACTCAACAAAAGAGATTCACAGGTCATACCACATGCTGAAAACTATTGCACGGCAGTATTCAGAGCCTTGGGACACAAAAGCCATTTAAAGACTAATTTTTGCTAAAAATGTAAAATTATTGATAAAATTTGGAGAATTTGCTATGAAGGGGTAATAATGGGATGGCCGTCTTATTTTTCACTATTATTTACAACAGGATCTGAATTTTCATTGGTTTAAAAAAATATTTTGTTATAAGAGACAATAAAAACAACTTTGTGCATCAAAACCACTCATTGGAGAAAATGGCGGCCTGTGCAGCTTCAAAATGCTGTCTGTCAGAGAAGATAGCGTGCATAATACATAATGCACGTGAATATAAATTTGTTCTTCACTCGCTGAAATTGAATCGGAACAATCAAGGAACTGAGTGAAATACTTCACACTGCATGCTAAAGAGAATAAACGCCGATCCAACTGAAAAAATCGTTCAGCATGTTGGTTTTTGATGGACATTTTTTTGTGCTCAAACTACGCATTCTGTTTCTAATATTCCTGATTTGAATATTTTCAATAATTTTCTTTTCTTGGATCTTTTTTTAATAATTTTGGCAATAGATGAACTATTGAATGAGTGATTAAAGAAGTAGTCCAATTTGACTCTCATATGCTGATGTAATATACAGTATATTATAAACTTGACAGGTGATTTTTATAGAATGTGGTTTGATTTTTAAAAGATTAAAGGAGCTGTATGTAAGATTGTGGCCAAAACTGGTACTGCAATCACTTTCAAATTACTGTAGAGCGGTGTATCCCCTCCCCCTCCCCCTCCCCCCTAACTCGAGGTTGCCAGATAGGCTGCAGGATCCAGCAGGAACGTAGGCTGCTACGTAGCTGTGGTAACTAGAGCAGAGCTGGCAACCTGGATGCCGAAACACTACTGACTTTGTGATTGGTAGATAGGTGGAGGGTGGCGCTTCAGGCCAAAACACAACATGACAACATCAACATCAGTTGAGGGCTGCAACTTCACTTTTTAAATGACAATATCCTGGCCGTACTACTGTTGTCAGTGATATAAGTATTTGAAATGAACATGATTTCTTAATGTCTAGTGACATATCAGGGCCATTTTATGATTAATTGAAATACATTTCTTACATACAGCTCCTTTAAGGCAGTTATCAAAGTTTGGTAAAATGTTTAATTTTTCACACCAAAAAAAGATAACACATTTTACATGATTTATTAAATTGAATTATCTCTTAGCAGATTTCAACTCATATGTTGTCCTCTGCTCAATGAAATGTAGTGAAGTTTCTCACAGAAGCCCTTGTTGAGCGAGTAGGCGTTCCTGGAGTGTACTAAGCACAGTTTAAAAGTTGGCCATGTTCACCGAGGACAAGTTTTGTGATATGTGCCGTGAAATTTGCTCTGTGAAATATTTAAACTTGACAATGACTCACTAACTTGCTCCCTGCGTAAATGCAATATTCACAGCTGCTGAATTTATTATCTTAACCTGCAGTATCAGTAACACCGAAATCAGGGACGGATTTTTCCCATTTCAACGTGTAGTTTGTACTGGTTTTCTAGAGACCTGACCTTTATATTAAAATGTTTCAAATGTCTGGGTTAATTCTGGATTTTTTTCTGAAACAGAATTTGTACTTACTGCATGACTATGGATTGCAGTTTACAGTATATTAAATTTGTTAACATTAGTTAATGCATACATTCATACATTAACATTAACCTGTAGAAATGCTGTAAAAGTTTTTGTTTATTGTTTGTTGATATATACGTACTGTATATATTTAGTTTTGCCAAAATAAAATTTGTATTCTTAATATTTTGACCTTTCATTGTAACCAAAAGTCAAACACTATCCATTTTGGATGGTATTCTGTCTGGTCAGCATCGGGTGTGATGTTCTCTGGAGCTCAAACTTGCATCATTGTTCTTGCGCAAGTCTCTATCTAGGACAAGAATAAGCCAGGCGACAGTTTCCTGCCGGGTTGCAAAAGTGTGACATTGTGAAATTATTAACAATGTTTACAGTGTGTTAAACTGCATATAGCCTCATCTAAACACACCATCACTGCCTGTCTGGACTCTGCAGCTGTGCTTTTAAGTACATGTCACACATTAAAGACATTTTTGTTAATAATAGTCTGGATGAGCTTTTTTATAGGCGGACCCAACATGAGTAAAATTGGAACATCTCTTTGACTGATCGCTCCGTATGGTGAATATTTGGCTTGAACTTATGATGAATTCTGGGTTGTGTGGATGTTATGCACTGATACATTGAACAGATAGCTAGAGCTTTCACTGATTAGCCAGGAATGTGGGTCAAATTTTGGAATGGATGGAGTGTGAAAGAGAATGTTCTTTTGGACTGCTGGGTAGTAGCATAGAGTGCCTCATTTTCTTGAATGATTTCTCAGTCTTATAGCGTTAGTAAACTCTCTCATTTTAATCGCTTCTAATTTGCAAATGAACACAGGACATGGTTCTCAGAACATGTCAGAATTAAAGTTTTGTGGCTTTTCGTCCATATCTTTAGCACAATTTGAGGTTCCCCAGATTGTCACACTTGTTACAATGGAACCCATATGTTCCAGCAAGAACTTTAATCACTGGCAAAAGTTTAGGGAAAGACCATTTGAAATAAAGGTGAAATTAAATTGAAATAAAAATTAGATGTAAAATTTTAGATTAGACTAGATGGAAAAAAAATAATTAGAAATGTTGCCTTGGCAACTTAATAAGTTGAAGTTGAAGCACTAAAATAACTAAATGGAAAGCTTAACCTGAATTAAAATTAAACTTGAAATGAAAATAAATTACAACTAAATAGTCGTAATTAGATTAAAAAGTACAAAAGTTACTAAAAGAAAATGACTAAAAAAGCAACTATGAAATATAAATATAAAATAAAAGCTAATTAAAAATATGAATATAAACTATAATAGTTATAAATAAATAAATAAATAAATGACCCAGGAGGCTTTCTTTGAAATAAAGAGGCTTTTGTAAATCACTCATTTAGTGTGCCTGATTCTCCTTCTCTGCAACAGACATAAAGTAATTCCCCCGTGCGTGCGTGCGTGCGTGCGTGTGTGTGTGTGTGTGTGTGTGTGTGTGTATGGGACACTTGCTGCCATGACCCTAGTGTGAGAGAGAGAAAGTTAATGAGTGAGTAAAGGGATAACAATGTTCCACAAGCATTTACTAAATCCTAGGCTACTAGTAGGCTTAAGAACTAGAGGGGACCTCAATGTCTTTTCCCCTCTAGTTCTATGCTCATTTTCTATGCTTATTTCTCATACTACCACCTAAATGCAGTTTTACTTTCCAATTAGAGTTTGCTATTGATATGTTTTTTTAATATGCTATTTAGATATTTCTATATGATTCTCCTGTTCTTCCTTTCCTATAAGAAAGTAAATTATATCTCTAGTATCTTTAATATCACAGTTGTTTTCCTAGACAGCAATGAGAGATCACTTCTAATGAATTGAGTCTTTTCCCCTACATCTTGGTTCTCATATTGTTCGTAGTGAGAAAAATACCCCAGTATTCTCAGAATGTGTCTCCTTTTCAGTTTCAGAGGAGATCTTAGATATTGTGACATTTTGGTCATATTCTCACCTTTATGTCGTTCCAAACCCATAAGACTTTTGTTCATCCTCAAAACACAAATGACGATATTTTTAATAAAACCTGAGAAATTTATATTCCTCTATTAAAAGTTCATGAAACCTAAACTTTTGTTCAAAAAGTTCATTAAGGGAACGAATATGAAATCCACATGAATTGAGTCCTCTGAGGAGAAAAAAATTGCTTTATATGATGAACAGATTTCATTTAAGCTTTTTTTTCACATGTAAACATTGATCAACACACATACATAGAGCACATCAAATATAGTAAACAGAAGCTCAAACGTGCTTGACATATAAGAAGCAAAGTGGTTTGTGCGTCAATGAAATATGCTTGAGGGTTTTATGTTTGTTGGTTTTGTTTGTTTTGACCTTACTTGCTGTGCTCTATGTATGTTCAGTGATCAATGTTTATATGTGAACATAACAGGTTTGGAATGACATAAGGATGAGTAAATGATGACAGAATTAAAATGTTTGGGTGAACTAACCCTTTAATGATGTCACAAACTGTGCTGCAATCAAAAGATTTCATTATGAACTTAGTTATTTCACATCAAATTCTTCGAAGACCAAATTATCGGAGTTATGCCATCCATATTAACTAATAATAAATCACTGTATCCCTAGATATCGAGAAAGATCTGACCACTAGATCTGAGAAAACGTTGATACTTAAATGAAACAGCTAAGAATCTACCTGTCTGTTCCTCTCCGGCTAAACAGATCTGAGTGATCAGCTTCTGGAGGTGGTGGGTTTGGAGGGAGCCATCGAGATGGGTCAGATATACACGGGTCTCAAGAGCGCTGGGCGGCGCCTTGCACAGTGTTCCAGTGTCACCATCAGGTCAGTAGTTCATGCCCGTCCACATACACATTGACTAAGAGTTCAGTATTTGTCCAACTCATAGACAAACACTCTGACTTCTCGTGTCCATGACTCTGAAACGTCTCTCTATTCCCCCTCCCCCTCAGCAGGACGTCCTATCTTGGCCAGTGCGGCTAGTAAATCAGACCTTTGACCCGCTGTCACTCGCTTTGCCAACAGCTCTAACATTCTGGACGGCTCGTACTGATGAATAATGATGTTTGTAGCATGTCTAAACACACACACTGCTCAGTCCTGACGTATGCTAATGAACCAGTGGAGACTCATCACGTCTGAGGTGCTAGTTCACAAGTTTGTGTTGCCCAGCATGCTACGCTCCATTAAACACTCATAATGACCTCAACAGTTAGTGCTGAATTGAAGCGATGTGGTTATTCACAATTTTCACTGCTGTTTCCTCACCTGTGCACAGGATAGTCTGCCTATGGCCTAATACTTTCCGTAATCTGCATTAATAGGGCATTCATCATTGTCATTCTCCCATGCTGTGTTGCTTTAACTCGTAGTGGCCCTGCTGAAAAGACTAAACTAACTTTTTTGTAACTGTGTGTATATGGAGATGGAGGTGCTGAACTGTGTGAGTGTGTTAGTTTAGAGAGTAAGGGGCCTGGCTGGGAATGGGGCTGTGGGAACAAAGAGCACAGTGTTCAGAGCCGTCCAGGAAAAGTGTTGTATAGGAGCCTCGTGCCCGCGGTCTGCCTGGTCAATGACCTGACCCGTAACAGCTCTGTCTTTCTTTCTCCGTTCTTGTCTCTATGTCCGCAGGACGTCCCGGCTGCTGCCCATGCAGATCGATGGAGAACCGTGGATGCAGCCTCCATGCACGGTCAGCTCATTTGATTTTGCTTTCATTAACAGTTTTATTTAAATGTCTGAAACACACTCTTTCATGACCCATACCAGACAATTTTTCTGACACATTATGACACTACATTATTAATTTCTGTGGGCAAAATCCAGTCATTTCGATAGGAATCCAAACAATCGGGGCAAAAGATTTCCACACACAAATTTTTCAACGAGTTTTAAAGCGAGTCACGCAAATTCGCCACATTGACCAACAGAAATCTACTTGGTTTGAACGTGACTTCTTTGTTACTTGTCTAGTTAACACTGGGAAGGACAAGATACCAGTTTTGTTCTCTATTTTAAATATGCAAACTATACATCGCACAATTTGAACCTGAATGTACATGAATGTTAAACTGAAAGTACTCCAGACCAACTTTTCAAGAGGGATTGGGTGTAGATGGTAGGTTTTAGATCAACTAAATGACCTGAAATATGACATCAAATGGTAAAGGCCCCGATATACTTCAAGCGAAATCGAAAAACGAACTGCTATGACGTAATTTTGAACAAAATCAGGCCAAAACAAAGTTCGTTTTGGGAGTTCGAAACAGCTTACCAAAGCGAACTTCCCGGAAAAGTTCGCTCCGGCTGCTAAAGGAAGCCGTAGGAAGGTGTGCACAGAGGCTCCGCCTTCTTACACGTGAAAATCTTTTCTGGTTTATTTGGCCTGTGCAGTCGGTCGAGGTCAGACGTCCATGAGTGAAAACATGAACACACTGGAGAGCTGCTTTATAGTAAAAAAAATGCAGTTGTACTTCTGATAAATTGAGACACTGGCACTGTTTTTTTGTGTTTAATATGATAAAGCTGCTTGATTTTAAGCTATCTAGTGTATAAAGTGATATATAAATAAACGTGACGTGAATTCAGTGGAGTGCTGTAGAGCTCATGCAAACACAACCACATTGCTATAATCAGAAGCTTTTCTAATGCTTTATTAAAAGGCTTGCAGTTTTCTCAATTTTGTTGTGTGTGCAGCACATATTTACATATTCATCGAACCATCGCTCTCAGCAGTGTGGGCAGCGTCAGATGTTCGATAACAGTATATCGTTGCTCACGTATTTCGAACTTTGTTTTACCTCTAAACGAAGAACGAAAAAGATCTTTGCCGTGAGTATATCGGGGCCTTAAGAGTTTACTACTTGTTTTTTTGTTGGTTCTTTGAAGTTGCACCAGAATAACTCTACAATAAACACAAAACATATTCTAAAAGAGACCACAGTATCTGTCTACGCTTAAAGTTCACAAGAGCCTCTGATGCATTGTGAAGTCAGATCCACCCAAAGCTCAATGATAGGTGTCAATTCAGAGTAGAACCTTTTCTCCATCTCAGAAAATTGCCTCCTCCGATCTGTTGCAGCTTTGTACATTCAGCCGTCGCAGCGAGCAGACTGTTAATTAAAACACTGTCATGTCACACCCTGCCATTGACTGATTATGTCATTAAAAGAGGGGAATAAACATGTAGCTTTCCATCTGCACATAGCGCCAACACAATGTCCTCCGCTATATATACATCTCTGTCAGCGCAAGCGCTATAAAAAAGTGTGCCGCTGTGCTTTTAGTCCTCTCTAATTTGCCCAACTGTGCAGAGGGGAATATGGGATGTTATTTCAGTTTCAAGGTCAGCTCTCACGTTCTCAAATTTGTGCCTGTTAATTTGGACATGTGTGATTTATGTCAGCTCATTTGCTGAATGTGAATGAGACAACTGCTTAAAACTTTTGAGTGATTAACAACCAGAAGGATTTAGCCAACTGTTCAGATTTGGTTGTTTTCGGGGAGTAATCTTTCCTTCTTTCCTGCAGATACGGATCACGCATAAGAACCAGGTGCCTATGCTGCTGGGACCGCCACAGAAAACTCCCTTCTTCTTCTTCAAGAAGCGCAACAGAAGTCGGGACTAAATGTGGGACTGCAAAAATCAGCCACTCTTCTACAATCATACAAACACACTCAAGCATCTCCACCTTCCTCAGCCTCTTCTTTGTCTTTGGCTAGTGGGACCCAAAGAGAAGAGACTTTTCAAACACTTTTGTGGAACAAATCAATATAAATACAGCACTGTAATGGGCCTCTAATGGACTCCATCTCTCAACACAGCCTGGCTGAACCAGTTAAACAGACCTTCTCTGAGTGTCATGACCACTGTGTCTTATCATCCAGAACGTCTTATCACAGGCTCGTGACCTGTAAGCTATGACTCAATTCCAACCAAATTCCCCCTACCAGTAGGCCACTGCCTTGGGATCACACTGTGTGCCCTCTCCCTCCTCTTGAGACGGCTCATCAGAAGATACTGCCAATTTCCAAGAGAAAAAGAGAGAGAGGCAGGACCAGAAGAGCAAGAGACTCACCCAGTAAATGGACAAGAAGTGCGTTCAAGTGAAAAGAGAAGGAGAGCGAGACACCCTGGCACAATAATGTTCTTCACATGACAGTTGGTGGTGCACATATGGACGTCACTGGGCCCTGGCTTAGCCTAACAGGACCAGGGAACAAACTTTCCTCCTAAAGGAGCTTACTGAATTATACATCAGTGCATGCAAAGCACTCATTCCAGTGCCTCTCTAAGGCCCTACAACATGCCACCACTAAAGAGATGAAACAGCAAACTCATCCATTATGAAGGTGTTTATGGGGGTCTGCTGATAGGGATAGGTTAGACTGGCCTGAAAGAGATGTAACATTTCAGCTTCTGTGGTTTGCCCCGGGCATTTTTGGTGTTCGCCCTCAGGCCACAAAACTGACCAGTGCAAGTTGTTACAGTTAGCTGGATGTTTATTTAATCCTATACTCCCCTCTAAAATGACAGTGCTAGTGCTCAGTGTTGAGAATGGACCTGTAGTCTTTAAAAAAAGAAAACCCTCAGAAAAGAGAATGTGTACTTAAACAGTTTTACCAATTATCGTTTATTAGCAAAGTGGCAATTTGTGCAATAATTTTATCATATTTTTAAGCCAAATCAAAAATATTGTGCCATTAAGTTTAGGGGAAGATTCCATTTGATTTTCATTGAAATACCCTGCTGATAAAAAAAAACATCTTACACCAGCCTATGCTGGTTTGCCTGTCTGTTGGCTGGTTTTAGAGGGGTTTTGGGCATTTTTTCAAATGGTCAGGCTGGGAAACTAGCAGGTTACCCAGCTAGACCAAATGAAGACCAACTTAACAGCCTATTCACACCAACACAAACATTTGGCATGAACATTTTTGCATTTGTTTTGTTTGTTTAAACCAGAAAAATGGCAGACCAGGAGATTGAAAATGCAACTTCACTCTCTAACAGTAGGTGGCGCTTACAGCAAAGAAGAAAGTCTGTAGTTTTATGTAACAGTAGTGGCTCTGCATATGTGACCTAAAGCACAAATCTTATTGTTTGGTTTCTTCATACTGCTATGGATTAGAACACCACTTTGTAGAAAAAATCTGTTGCATTAATGACATGCAATTGCTTGTATCGGTCTGAACAGCTCCAATAACAGTCGTTCATTCAATTGAAATGTTTATCGCACTGAATTTTCGCACCAAACATTCGTCTTGGCGTGAGCTAAGACCAGCAAACCAGTTTACGCTCTTTTATGCCGGTTTTATCAGCAAGGTATGATTTGAATTCAATTATTTACAAATGGTAGCCTAGAAATCTAGACGCACCCTAGCAGCAGCAAATTTTCTTTGCAGCCAGGGTGGTCTAGCAACTCTCCTTTGGCTTTCGAGCTGGAAAAACCAAACTCTAGTCAGGCCAATCACATCGTGTATAGAGTCGGCGGGCGGACTTAACATAATGACGACAGAGTTGCGATGGTTCCCTGCTACTTGAAAACATAGAATGGCTGCTGCTGACGAACAGTGGTCTTTCGAATTGGCTTTGGCCGTAACTCTGGAGGACTTGGAGTTAAGCTTTTCTTTGAGAAAAGAACAAAGAACAGAGAATTTTAAGTCGTTCTTAAAAAAGAAAGATGTGTTCGTAGTTTTGCCGACCAGATACTGCAAAAGTTTAATCTATCAACTAGCTCCACTGGTGGGAAAACGCTCTGGTTGGTTGTAGCGCTATCCTATTGCGTGCAGAGGGAATTTGAAAGACAACCGTTTATCCCGCCCCTCGGATTGAGCCCTGCCAATGGTGTGTTCCCAGACCCAACATCTTGATGTGGAAATAATGGAATAATGGAAATAATTATCCACCTATAAGGAAATAATGGTAATGCTTTATGACTTTAAGGGTCAATTCATTAACATTAGTTAATGCATTAGATGTCAAGAACTAACAATGACAATGCATTTACAGCATTTATTAATCTAGTTTAACCCTAATTTATACTGTTGTTCATAGTTGTATATTCAGAATATATTAAATAATATTCATTTACACAGCCTAAATGTTAAAAAATCTATGAATATGTAGAAATTAGCATTGACCAAGATTATTAAGATTAAATGCTGTAAAAGTATTATTAATTGTTTGTTTATGATCGCAAACACATTAACTAATGTTAAGAAATTGAATCATATTATGAGGTGTTACAAAAACAAGAATTTACAGAAAATTTCTATGTATTTCTGAGAAAGTCTCCGCTGTAGCTTACAGCATCTCCCTTTAGAGACGGGCTGAAATCGACTGAGCGCTGGTATTAACACTGAATCCTCTGGTCCTCGTCTGTCACAACAAGCTACTGCAGTGGGGTTTGATTTACTGCTGCATGGACAGAGCCTAAATTTAACTTCCTATTTCAGGGAGTGAAACACTATTCCTAAATGCAGCATGAAAACATCAGTTCACAATTTCAGGTCGACAGTTAAACGGGTGTGATAGCGATCCAGATGAATGAAAAGATCGTAAGTTACTTACCATTACCGTCAACAACAGTGACTTCAAGATTTGTGACTTTTAGCCCTTCTGAGAAGGCCTGTGAAGAGTATTTAACCTAAAGATGCCCACTATCTATCAGTATTTGTATAATCCAAGAGCCTTGTGTGCATATATATGAATGTGTTTAAAGGTATAACTTAATATAGTATCAGAGATTAGCAGTGACACCTAATGGGTCACATGATTGACTGTAGCCATCAGGCAGATGTGCCTGATATAGATCAACATGCAGTGATCATCAGATGCTTTAGCGGTGTGCCGTAGGGTCTAAACGTCTGTGTTGGAACTGTATAATATATGTTTCACCAATACAGAACTGGGGTCAGATTGACTTAAAGTTCAGGTGTGGGCTTTGGAAACTGAGCTCTTACCAGGGTTAGCAGGTTAATGTTCCCTTTAAAGAACACTGAACCGCAGAAGCTACGCCAGTGTCCTAAAAAAAGCGAATCTCTCCATATGACCACAGAACTGACGTCCACCTAGTGTCGATGGCTTTATCATAGAAGTGAATGTTGGATTCGGCTAATAGAGCCTCATTGTTTCTGTGGTCATTGGACAGATGGTTTATCCAGTGTGACAGCCTGGTGTTTAAAGAACGGCGGTTTGGTTACGAGTGCATGTTTACAACTACTTTTCATTTTACAGTTTAGAATGATTTTAAACAGTCATGTATATATAGATATTGTTTATATTTTCTCTAAAGTTTAACCACCGCATGCCTGCTGAAACAAAGAAGACAAAGACGTCTGCTTGAAGAGAGACCACGCTGATTGTTGCTACCTTATTAGTTTCACATTATTATATTTTGGACCCTATCCAAGCCCCTTGTATCTATCCACTGTACTTTTCCTTGATCTGTTAGTAGCATGTTCATTGTACAAGTACCTCTGTGGCGGTTCTTTGTTCTGTTTTGTATTTTGTAGACTGAGGTTTGGCGCCAATATATGCTGATCAATGGGCAACTAATGAATGTCACCTGAAATGCCACTTCTAAATCGCACCAATGTCCCCTTCTGTCTCATTTCTGTGAATAACTGATAGCCTTAACTTACCGATACAAAATAGCATTTTGCCTGGAGCAAAGAATTTTGCAATACAAGTCACTGAAAAATCAACCAAATGAAGAAAAAAAAAAGAGAGGTCAACATCTGTTTTGCTGTGTTGCAATAACTCATTTTTGTTAGTGTCATCACACTGGCCTACTCGCTCTCAGGTCTCAGAGAAGGGAGGTGATAGAGCGATGTCCTGCACATCACAAAGGAGCTTCATGACCTCTGGCACCACATACATCTTCATTTGTGGACTGACTGACTTTTATCTATTATTTTTAGCCGTCCTAAAACTGTGATTGCTCAATCTGCCCATCACTGTCTCTTTTCTCAAAACAATAATCCAATTTTATCTGTCAAAACCGTGCTGCCTCTTGCAGGCTTGTGCTCTATTCAGAATTGAATAGAGAATGCCTTTTAAATTCTAATTAAATGCAGGATGCAGAATTGCATATCGAATGTGAATGTAAGAAAGCAGAATTATGAATTTAAAATGAATTGAAATTCAAAGAAGTTCATATAATTGTCATTTTTAAACAAAAAATCCTTATTTTAAAGTTTTGTAAAGATGTCTTGAAGTTTGAGGGGTTGGACAGAGAGATTGATTGATTGATTGATTTTCCTGTGTTGAATTTCTTTGAATTACAATGCATTAAATTACTCTTACTGTTATTCCAATTAAAATTCATGAAGGACATGGGCAATTCTATTCACATTCCACCCCATGAGTTGAAAAGGAGCTGATTCTTCAGTTCTTAGTTTTGCCCAACCCTGGACCCTTGAGATTTTTAAGGACGGTGAACCAGAATCCGGGACTCAAATATGATCTTCTAAGCATCATGTTGCCCTCTAACAGTGAGAACCAAACAGATGCTCTCTCTTTCTCTGCTCATCTTTACCAGTCTCTTAGAGACAGTATGGCTTATCTCAGTGTAGCTCTATTCTTAGCTGGGACAGTTGAACAGTATTGAGCAGCACTGATGCAGTAGAGCCCATATCAACTCTGAATGTGTTGTTCTACATGTGTGTTAACTCACTGTCTCCTGCCTTAGGGTTAATGTGGTTTGTAGCAAGTCCATCTGTGTGGTTGGCAACAAAGTTCAAGGACAGGAGTCCTGCAGGGTGAGATGGGGTTAAAGGGTGAATCTTGCCCTTGACAGACCCACAGAGTTACTCTGTTTCTTGTAAGCTGTTGGCATCCATGTTAATGGACAAAAGAGTTTTATTGAATAAACAGAGAGACTGAAGATCTGTGTCTGGTGTTGGTCTTTGGGTGGCTCGATTGGAATGCTTTCTCACATTCGGCAATGGCGCCGACACAATCCTCTACTTAACGTGATTGAATTTCAGTTCACACAATAAATCACAGATTTCTGTGCTCCTGCACTGATGATATGAGGTTCTCGAGAGAAATACTGTGAGCCTTAAGTGCTGTACTTAAGATCCACTGACTTCAGTCCTCATGTCAGCATAGTTTCACACTTGTTTCCATCTCTCAAACAACACCTTCAGTCACGATTGCAGAAGAGTTTAAATCTTACCATGTTGCAATTGCAAGAAATTGACAGCTTTTTTTTTTATTCAATCTTTCCCAAGTAATGGCTGTGTTATTCTCCCATTATATGCACAGCACTGCTGACCCTGCACACTGAAGTGAGAATCTGCAATGAGTACTGACTAGATTGTGCGGCTTCATAGACTCTCAGACAATTGTACCTTTACGAGTACAACAGCTTGTCATTGGGGCAGTACCCTCAAAAGGTACTTATATGCATGCTTTAGGTGTTGATAAGGTACAAAGATGTGTCTTTGGAAGGTACCGCCCCTGTGACAATGTTATTGTATGTTGATAACCAAACAATAAATCCTCCACTTGTCAGGTTTCATGAAATACATTAATGTTCCAGCTTCACTACAAATTGAGCTCAACATTATGCTACACTCTTAAAAAATAAAGGGTTCCGGAAAGGGGTTTTCTCAGCAATGCCATAAAGAACTATCTTGGGTTCCCCAAAGAACCTTTCAGTAAAGGTTCTTAAAATAATTCTTACAATCTTAAAAATAAAGGTTCTTTATTGGCATTGATGGTTCCATGAAGAATCTTTAACATCCATGAAATCTTTCACAAAAGGTTCTTTATGGTGGAAAAGGGTCTTTAGATTATTTAAAATGTTCTTCACTAATAAAAAAAAAAGTGGTTATTTTAATAGCTGGTCACTGAAAGGTTCTTTGGGTAACAAAAAATGGTTATGGAAACACTATTTGTGGCTTAATGTTGATCACTACAAACATGTGTTTCCATTTCCTGTTTTATAAAAAAAGAAGAAAAAGAAAAAAAACCATTTTACAGTGAGGCACTTACAATGGAGCACCAATCCATTGATGCTAACTTTGTTGCCATAAACCCTAAAAAGTCCATACAAATGTATGCAAGTGCTTATATAAAATTATAAGCATCACATTTGAAATCCTCCAAAAACTGGCCCATTTGCTTCCATTGTAAGTGACTGACTGTAACCTAGGTTTTTTTGTGTGTGTGTCTCTTTTAAAGAAAAAAAAGGGGAAATTAATTTGATAGATTATTAATGGAAAAATATACAGTGCAGTGCTAATACAGTAAAAAATGGTTATTCATTTCTTTTGCTGTAGTAGGAAATATCGATTTTCATTTCAAAACATTTCTTTTGCCATTAATTGTAATAATCGAGTGAAATTTTTGTATGCACAAGGAGTCTGACACCAGCCGGTCTGCTCCACACGGAGATCTGATCTCACCATCATCGAAAAAAAATAATAATAATGAAGAAACAGAAAAAACTGAGACAGAGTAAATCCAGACCAACTGCGGCAACATTTCCAAGACACCTGAAGAAACTAACCATCACAGCCCCCATTTACAGTATCCGATGGATGCCCTGTGAGGCTGTATATGACTGTTTGTTTTTGTCAGGCAGCCCTGTGGCCTCTGTGATTGTAAATACAGCCCTGTTAGAAGAAAAATGCAGATGACAAAACAAGAAGCTGTGAGCTGGGACGAAGCCTACGCTTCTTGGATGTGCGGAGATAATGAGGCAGGAATTATCTCTCCATGAACTATTAATAGTCATCAAGTCCCATCATGTCTCTCTTTGGGAGAGCACCAGTGGCCTAAGGCTGCGTTATCCTTCATTCCACTTTATTAACTGCCTGTGTCAGGCAGATTTTACAGAGTGCATTCCTTTATTCAGGACTCGCCAATCATATTACGTGGGTCACACATACAAGATTAAGGTTTAAACTTTTCGATTTTTCTCCGTTACATATGATGCAGGTGTAGGGATCAGATTTGCTGCTCTCTCTGTCACTATTTTCATGTGCAGTACATCTCCTTCCATGGATTAGCCCACATTTCCAGAGAGGGGCAGGCTGCCAGAACTGTCACACTGGCCCAGTCATGGGCACAAATAAGCCCTTCTGATGAGCTGAGCCTCTCTGCGTATCACAGTGAGTGAGAGCGGATCACTTCAATATTCGTCCGTTAAAAATGTAACATATCAAAGAGAGAGGTGTGCTGCTGTGCCACTGATTCCAGTGTCACCACCGCTCTGGATTTAGGAAGCAGAATGAAAATACAATATGCTCTTGGCCACCCCCTTCCTCCCACCACCCACCACATTAGTGAAAGGTGCTATAAAAAGGAGACCCTGGCAGCTCAAGCAGCGTCAAGCAGGAGAAACAATGACACCAGTAACTGCATATGCACATCTCTTTCATGCTATCATTGTCCTTCTGTGAAAGTGGGCTCTGCTCGAAAGCCAGAAGGATTTTAAAGATTATCCTACTCAGACTTGACACATGAATTTCTCTCCCTCTCTTTTTCACAGAAACCACTTTGTTAAATATAGATTCTAGGACATCTGGCCTTGACCACAATAATACATTGTAAATCCCTTGCACATCACAAGATTGCGCAGTTCATTGTGATACCACTGTAGCAGGTAATAAATAATAATAATAACAATAATGCACTTTATTTTGAGTAAAATAACGTCTTTTGTTAACTAGCCTACTTGAAGAGACTTTAATATTTTATTCAACAACATAAATTATAATAACTTTTGTTTTTATCATAAACTTATAATCAATATTCTATTATTATTTTTATTATTATTATTATAAAAATGTTAAGTATTTAACTGACTTTTTATTGTTTTGAGAAAACCTATTTTTACATTTCAATTTTAAAATGTTAATTCAGTTTTTGAACATTTATTTCGTAGAAAAATGAATGTAGGCCTAAGTCTCTTCTGTTTGCCACAAGTATTATTTTATTCATAAACTGAAAAGGAATGTTCTAAAATCGTATATGAAATTCCGAATGCCAAATTAATCAGTGTTTTACACTCGTTTTATGAGTTATTTGGAAAGTTTGAGACATGAAATAACCATTGACTGTTGCATTTGTTTACCTCATTTTAACTGTCCTCCAACTTCTCTGATGTGTTTTTCTGGCGATTCTACTTATTGGTCTCTGGCCCTTTAAGAGCCTCAGGAAACGTGCGAGGAAAAATCTTGAAAGTGAATGAAACTCAGCCATTCATAAAAATAGGACTGACGGGGCTTCGATTGGTCGTTCAGCGCTTATACATATTCCAAGTCATTCTCGCAAACCATTGGTTTATAAATGTGAATGACGTGCCCTCGGAGCCAATGGGCTTCCAGAGCTAAATGCCTCTCGAGCCCAAGGGAAAACCGAGCAGTCCATTTACAAAAACCTCATTCAAGTTTTGAGTGTTGGAGAGAGCGCATGTATTGATCAGTGCGAGCGGACGGCATCCTTTTGGGATTACAACCTGAAACCGTGGTTTTTGAGTCCATTGCGAGCCGTCATCTATAGGGTGAGTTTAACCCTCATTCTTCAAATATTTGCACGGCGTGCACTGATATCTGTATGAAAGCGGTTGTTTCTCCGCAGCGCGTAAGTTTAATCGTAGGATTCCAACGGCAAATGCAGCTATCTCGCCTTGGGGGAAAGCGAACGCCATTTTCTCCAAGAGAGGGCTTATACACTTTGGCAACCATTTTAATGCACGAAGTTTTTTCTATCATATTTTGCGCAGTTGCTGTTGTTACAGAAGCTTGTATGGTCCGCATTAGTGCACTAACCTGACATTTATAGGTGAGGTCGGTGCAGCCTGAACACTGTATGGTTTTGTGAATGGAGGTCTCTCGTTCTTTCCCCCCCTCACGGATCGAGTTACACTTCATTGAGAAAAACAAGAGGCCGTCAGGGGGCTCCGAGTGGGAGGAGGTCCTCACCCCTGCTCAATTATAGATTTGCTTTAAGCACTTAATTTAAGGGTATATTTCGGCTATTTCCCCCATAATAATACTCAAAGTGTGTAAAGTATTTGAAAAGTGTATTCTTTTTTTTAAAAAAGAAGAAAATGAGAGAGAGAGAGAGAGAGAATGAAAACAATTGTTTTCTGCTGATTTACGTTGCTGGTCATTTCATTTTCTGTGTTTTTGAGTTATTTCTACTAATCTATTTTTCATTTTTTATGCATTTTTGGAATAAGAAAAGTGCGGTTTTAAGTATAGTGAACGAGGGAAAGTGCGAGCTATTTCGTTGTGCATGTAAACTGTAACTTACTTATGACTGAACTCGTATTATCCGCGGAAGTTTTCCGTACGTTTATCTCTCATGGTCGTTAGCAGATAATTGTCAGAATTTTTTATATTTTAGTTAGACTTCCATAATTTCTCATCTATTAACATTTAATTCTAGGTGAACATGTCGATATTAAATAATATATTTAATACTTATAATTAATACAAATAAATGCAGAGTAAAAAACTAAAGAAAAATCTTGTCGTATGTATGTCAACTATTAAGTAAACAATTGTTGCTGTGTTGAGTCATGAAAGGTTGGCATAATAAAATAATAAAACGAATGTATGATAAAACAAAATATATTGTTGTTAATCATGATACTTATGTATATTGTTTTCTTTTAATATATACATGAATGCTTAACACTTTAAATGAATACGTTTTATATATGTATATATATATATGTATAGTTCTATGTTTATTATTCTCTATAATAAATAGTAGGCTATTAAGTAAGAAAGAGTTGTTTTGTGGTGAAGCATCACAGTAAAAGTTGGCATAGTCCTTACAGTTGCCCCTCCCAAGTGTGCAGTTGATACACTTAAGTTAGTATCCACTATCCAGTGTTCCTCAGAATAGAAGCTTGGCCAACAATTTAGTTTTAAAATGTTTATTCATGGACTAGTAATATAACTGGAATATCAATATATCATGAAATGTATGGTTTCCATTTTCCTAAATTTATCTTAATATGCTCATCACTCTTTTCATAGTCTAATCATGGGCACAGATGGTTAGCTTTGCTTATGTAAGGTTTACATTCATCTCTACTGCAGATTGCATTACGTAGATCTCTCTCTCTCTCTCTCTCTCTCTCTCTCTCTCTCTCTCTCTCTCTCTCTCTCTCTCTCTCTCTCTCTCTCTCTCTCTCTCTCTCTCTCTCTCTCTCTCTCTCTCTCTCTCTCTCTCTCTCTGTGTGTGTGTCTTTACACATACGGAGGGATGTTGTGATGGCTAACAGACAGAGAAGGGGGAGGATGAATCTGAGGGTTTTGTCAGCCTGTTTGCAGGGCTTGGTGTTTTGATGTGGGACACACTTGACTGTCCAGTATAGATCTATTGAATGACTAATCTTTTTTTCTTTTTTTCTTTTTTTTTTCTTAGAGAAAACAGACCCAAAGAGGTCAATATAACAATCGCTTTTAAGCGAAGACCCTTTTCTGGGAGCCTTCTTGAAGACCCAGGTGAAATGGATGGATTTTATGACCAGCAAGTACCATTTATGGTCCCACCTAATGTAAGTATATTTCTGCATGTCTAAAAAAAATCTAAATTAAATTAGTCAACACTGACCAAAGTATTTTTCCACAGCAGAAGTCATTGCAAGTGGAGGAACCGTATATCCGACCAGTTAATGAGAGAAAAAGAAAATTAGTGGAGACTGAACTCGCTCAGGACACAGAGGGTAATTTCAACCTAATGAACATGACTAATGCATGTTTAGCAGATGGATCAGATTATGGAGATACATTAACAGTGAGAGAGCAGAAGTATATGTGCTCAAAGTAGTTTGATCGATGCTGTGATTGTTGAAGGCTGCCTTTCATTTATCAAATACTTGGATCGTAGTGGGTTTTCGAGCTCTCTGACTGTCTTGGGTTTGCCTGTCATCCGCAGAACTTTTCCAGGACCTCAGCCAGCTGCAGGAGATCTGGATCGCAGAAGGTTTGTAGCCTATTAATTTTCATGCATGTCACTTGTGCTTTGTCATGCAGCTGACATTTATATTTCAGACTCGTGAACATTTCTTATAATATCATTTCTAAGTGTTACACTTTGTCCCAGCTCCTGTGGACTTTCATGACACGGTAGCCATTTAATTTGGTCTGTTGCACCAGCTTTGCGGCAGTGTCCAAAAAGTTGGCACTAAGGTCGTGTTCATTTTTTGAGGAACAGAAAAATAGCGATAAATGTTGACATTGATCTGCCGAATGTTTATCAGCAGGGAGCATTGTTTGCGACTCCTTAATGCTCTCCAATCTCTCTCCACAGCTCAGGTGCCCGATGACGAACAGTTTGTCCCAGATTTCCAGTCGGAGAGCTGTGAGTACCTTGAGATGTATTATTTATTCTCCTTGGCAGTGTACTTTGGATGCCGTCCAGAAATGGCTAGGGAAAACGGCAGAGGCTGAACTCTTGAAGCTATTTATTATTCATCTCTTGCTCAAATTTAAAGCCAAAGTTTCATGGGAAACAAAGGAGATCTTAGACTAAGGATGGTACTGAGTGGCCAGACACTCTTGTTGATTTGATTTGTTGAAGATGCCAACAGTCAGCCTCACAAATGAAGCTCATTATATAGTTTATATTAGATATTTTAGCATGCGATAATTTTTAAAGAAATTGATTTGCTCTTTAACTTGGTCAGACTCACTAGTATTACACTCAACCCAATAGTGCTTTGATTTATTAGGACTTAAATTGTCTTTCCTCTTTTCATTCTTGCCTGAATCCTCTCAGCGAGAACCCCCGCAACTACCTATTTTTTCAGTCAAATCAGCCGATTGGTATCAGCATCACATGATCCAAGCTCATAATCAGATTTCACACTTTCATGCACTCTGTTCAGCCTCTGGAATGGACCGGATTCCAACGGGAAGGGTGAGAGGAAAAGGCTTCCCCTCACTGCCTACCTAAACCCATTGAATCCACAGCTACTGAATCTCATCTCATTTCATTGAGGGTTCTCTGTCCAAACGCACCCAATTTGTTAGAGCCTGGCCACAGGAATCAAAGCCAAAGGAAATACTTGAGGAATGCTTGGTGGAGCATTTTATGTTATTTTCCCCCCCGTTTTGTCACTGAAGTTTGTTTTTGTTTTCGTCTGATGTTGAGGCTGGGAGACAGGGTGTGTACCAGGGCATGCGTTTTGGTCCAGTTTTGCATGTCAGCGTGGCGTTACTGAAAAGCAGAAGATTGTTATGAACGTTTGTGGCATGCTGTTTATAAAATGAGGCACTTTTTGAACGTAAGCCATGGGTTTCTTCACGTGCAAGCTTTTTTTAGTCATTTCAGTATCAACGGGTCATCTGGACGTCACATGGCACCCCGTGCCCTCCTACACTATCCCAGTACCATATCAATGGGGAGTGGCCTCTTCTCTTGCAAAAACCCCAATGTCCACAGAGCAGAAAATCTCACTTTAGTTTATGTGAAAGAGTGCATGCACCTTCGCCCCAAATTAAAAATTGTCGTTCCAAACTCGTCCAAAAACTTTGATGCTTTAAAAAGTTCATAAAGACATCACAAAAGCGCTGAAGCTACACAATCACTTTTAAACGATGAACAGGTTTAATTTAGGCTTTTATTCACAGATGATCAATGCACAGAGCACACATGATATGGTCATTTTTGGGCGAACAAACCCTTTAACGCATGCTTTTGAGCTTTCACGTGCCTACTGAGCATCTCTTAAGCCCAGTACAGTCTGGGTGATTTATCTGGCTCGACTCGTGTGGATCCAGTTGCGTTGGCCATTATGTGGCGCCGGATATGAGAGCTTGATGCAGAGATCCAGGGGCTAATGGTTACAGTGCGGGGAGGAAAATCATTCACAATCATTGAATTACGACCACACTGATTCATGAGTATTGACTTGGCTATGATGGAAATCAGAGTGGAGTGCTTTGATTGCATGTGTTGTTCTGCACCGTGATACTGATAGGCAGAACAAAGAGCTTTTATGCTTCACAGTCGATTGTCATTACCCGTGAAATATGGGAGTTTAATGGTGGAGAAGAATCTCCTTCTGAAGCGTTTCACTGCACTTTTGTTGATGTGTTCGATTAGAAACATCTCCTTCTGCTTTTTTCCTCCCACAGTGATGTTTCATGGTCCGCCACTGGCAAAGATCAAACGGGAACTGAGTCCCTCCAAAGAGCTCTCCCCCTGTAGCCAGGATAGAAGTCCCATGCCGTATGGAGAGAAGTGCCTTTATAGCTACAGGTACTTTCTTATATCCAGCTCAGCATCAAGACCTTCTTGTCAACATGTTGAGTGTGATGACTGACTGTTCTCATTTTCCTCAATACAGTGCCTATGAAAGGAAGCCCACAGCTGGGTTTAAGCCATTGACTCCTCCCTCAACACCAGTTTCGCCATGTGGCTCCGCCAACACTCTGGGGACACGTCCGCTGCATGAACAGAGTCCTCCTCCTGTCTCCAACACAACATTAGGACAGCGTCTCCTTCATGGGCAGCCTTCAATGACCAAGACCTCGCCTAGCCAGACGACACTCCCTCACCACAGCCAGAGCCCACCTTTTGCAGTGCCCTGTCCACCCCTAAACCGTGAACCTCACTTCAATAATGAACCTAGGTCAGTCTTTATATATGGTTTTAGAACTTCAGTGAACTTGTGTATTCTATTTACTATATGGAATACTTTATATCTTACTGTTAGTATGTATGAGCACTACAATATACATAAATTGGGATGTGTTATATTAGTGTTCGATTGGGGTGGGTAAGATTTTTTAAATGTTTTTAAAAGAAGTTTATATTCTCTCCAAGATTGCATTTATTTGATGAAAAATACAGTAAAAATTTTAATATTGTGAAATATTACAATTTAAAATAACTTATCTTTTAATATATATATATTTTTTTTTATGTTTATTTGAAACATAATATTTTATATATTTTGTAACATTTATAAATGTCCTTACTGTCACTTGGCATTCTTGTTGAAGAAAAGTACACATTTTTCAACAACAAAAAAAACATCTTGCTGACCCCTGACTTCTGGTAGTGTGTATATATTGGTTGTTTATATAATTATATATTATATTATATTATTATTAGAATTGTATTTTATTATATTGGATTAATGCTATGTGACAGATGACCTTTCAGCAATGCTCACTTTGATGTCAAAAAAAGTGGTGTACATCACAGCTGGGGTGGTATAATAATATGACCCCCGTGAGAACAGATTGGCTGGCATCCCGTCCTGCCACCTGTAGCTGAATTCCTGGGAGCTTACCAGAGAATGTGTGGCACATCATTTAAAGCCAGTAGAAGAAGACTCTACAGTGCTAGTGCTAAGCTGCTCCTTATCCTGTCTCACATTACCAAAACATTTGTATTTTTTGCTGTTATCTTGCAGGTTTCAGCGGCAACTTTCAGAGCCTTGTCTTCCATTCCCACCTTCTGACACCCAGGGAAGACCCAACTTCATGCCACAGGTCCCCAGCACTTCACCAAGAGATGGAAGGCCACCTTACCATCGGCAAATGTCAGAGCCTCTGGTTCCTGTGCCTCCTCAGGGCTTCAAACAGGAGCTTCTAGACCCCCGCTACGCTGAGCAAGGTGTTCCCAACATGGGCCCATCCCAGGCTGCCTTCCACCCAATGGCCATCAAGCAAGAGCCACGAGACTTCTGCTTTGACTCTGGTGAGGACTGTCCCATTTCTTAGAAATGTTTTTGGGTGTTCACAATCTGGCTGGGCTTCATGAGAGCTCTCTGGGTGAGGGCATGGAATGGGTTTTGTGTGCTTGCACGGGCCTGTGACTTTTAGCGTTGTTTAGTGAGGTGTATACGAACAAAAGCATGCACACATGCACACCTTGAACCATTACATTCAAAGAGACATTCAGAGAAGGCAGTGCTGCTCATACTTAGACATTTCTTAAGTGCAGCATAATTAATAAACAGGGCTGTCAAATTAACATGGTAAAGCCTTTGACCTGTTCGTAAGTTCTGTAAGAAAAATATTTATAATAATTTTTTTTTGTTTTTATAATGCTGTATAAATGTATATTTCAGGAAATTTTTTAATTATATCAGGAAATATTGACATGGAATTAATTCTGATTCATTTTAATAATAAATTAACCTGTAACTAATAAATTTGAACATGTTCAATAAATTGACAGCCCTATTAACAAATAAATCAAAGTTGAACGTGTCATTTAACAAGGTTATTTAGTCCTAAGCACTGAAACTCGAATCTCATGCATCCTATTGTCCAAAACCCCTCAGCTTAGCTCATCTTCCTGTTTGAGATCCATACATTCAGTCTTGTACATTCTTCTAGTGTTATAATATCCCTCTAGGTTTATGTTTGCAGGTTAGTGATGTAATTCCAAATCCTCTTACCGTCTTTTCTTGTAAATGTGTACGTCACATATTACATTTGCATGGGGGCGGCTGAACTGAGTCTTTTCATCTGTACAGCAGCCTGACAGATGATGCATCTGATGCAATCAATGAGGATCACATACTCAAAGTAAGACAGCAAAGGGGCAGAGTGGCCTGCCCAATCACCAGGACACACAAGGACAGATAAAACTTGATTGTCATGGTCCAGTATCTCGTCACAGTGGCTAATCCTATTTGGTGACTCAGTGGACTCATTGCTAATGCTGCGTGTATCTTTGGTGTGTTGATATGAGCTTAGCCAGCACTAACAGATGTGCAAGACTGGACATTCACGGCCCAGCTGTTCCATCCGAATCACTATTTTTCATCGTCTTACGCTTTCAGGGCTCCCTCAAAACCTCTGTTCAGATGCCAAATCCAGAAGTTCATGTCACTCTTTAAATCTCTATTTCTAATTAAGGAATAGACAGTGTTATTTTTAGTATCCTTGAGATACTATTATAGTTTTTATTATTATTTTGAAATCCTATCTGTTTTCTTTTAGTTCAAAAAGTTAAACTAAATGAAAATATTGCTTTGGAAACACTAGCTGAAATAAATCAATTCATTTTATATATACATATATTTTAATCAACGTTTGTATGGTTTTACTCAACCATAATAACCCTGGGAACAGTTAACATTATTCATTTTATCAACAAAGACAATTTTGTAGTATTTCTTTTATTCATTTAAATGACCTTCTGACTCATTTATGATTGGTAATTTCTCCTTTTTAATGGGCCCATTTTTCATGTTGTTTTGCAGAAGTGCCTAAGTGTCAGTCTTCATTTGGGAGAGCAGCAAGCTTCTACCAAAACCATGAGAGTAAGTGACCTCGCCATTATCGCATACATCACCTCAATGCAGCTTTGGCTTGCTAAAATTATCTTCTCCCTTTTTTAATCTTACAGTATCTTTGTTTCCTCCCTCTGCCTGTAGACTTCTCATTTGACCGAGATCAACAGTTGTATTTCGACGACACCTGCGTGGTTCCCGAGAGACTTGAAGGTATTCAAGCTTTTCACCAAGATTTCACCATGGGTTATCTATAGTTTTAATTGAAAGACAAGTTAATGGTCAAGCCATCTCAGTAGTTTTCGAATGTTCAGTCTTTTTTTTTTGTTAAAAATCACTTAGGCCCCCCCTTGTAGTATGGCGGTGAGAAATGAACACTGCGTCCACATTAGCAGCATGTGTTTTGGAATTTCTCGTCTGCTTGCTCACGCCACTGTGGCAAACTCTAATCCTCATCATTCTTGTTCCTGACAGGGAAGGTAAAGCAAGAGCCCTCTGTTTATCGGGACGGCCCACCATACCAACGTCGTGGCTCCCTCCAGCTTTGGCAGTTTCTGGTTACGCTGTTGGATGATCCTGCCAATGGTCATTTTATAGCCTGGACAGGACGTGGAATGGAGTTCAAACTTATTGAGCCAGAAGAGGTCAGCACCTAAATTCAATATTTTTTGTTTCAAGCACATACACCATAGCCATATTTTTTGGTAGCTGGGTTTCCATTCATGTAATTTTGTGTGGATTTTGGAATATCGCACAAAAAATGCTAATAGAAACACATTAAGATGAAAATTAAAATTCTTACTTAAGGTGGATTTGTCGATTTTTCAATCAGCTTTGAATTGTTACAATGTTGGTAGTCAATGTAAATGAACAATGCTTACTCTTTCTCTTTTTCTTACCTGCACCCAGATCTTCTGGTTTATTTGACAGCTCTAGGGCTTTCATTAAAACTACAGATTGTACACTGAAAAAAAAAAAATCTGTGTACTTTGAACCAGTTTTCACTCAGAAATTGCTAGTACATTTAGTAGATTGACTAAAATAGTATTTTCTTTTAAAGCGTACTTCATTAGTTTTCATTATTTATGAAGAAAATACATATTTTACAGTGTACGGTACATCTTTGTATCCCCTAAAACAATTTTTGCCTTTCTGCTGCGTAGACAGCTAAGTTTTATTAAAAACCCATCTTGCCGGTGGTGAATTACTCCTTTTTAATAAGACATTTAGACATTTCATTAAGGAAAATTCATTTTTACATGCATATCATATTATTTTATCCAGAAAGTCATGTGACTGAGATTATTGGCTCCCAGAACTATGACACACTGTTGCTCACAGACAAAAGGCATCTGCCACGGATTGTTAGCAAACTTGAATTTTGTCGAGCGTTTGACCTTTCTAAATCGCAAGTAATTTATGACACGAAGCATTGGCTTTCCCGGTGGATACAACTTCCATTTTTATTTTGTCAATTTCCCTGCAAGTGACACCGCTTTATTCATAAACTGTTTTTGATTCCATTCCAGTTTTGGTTGTGCACATTAAATTGCTATCCAAATTAAACTGGCAACTAAATAAAGCTTGGCTAATGAAATAATCCTCGTCTGTGTTTTCAGGTGGCCCGACGCTGGGGCATCCAAAAGAACAGACCGGCCATGAACTACGACAAGCTGAGTCGCTCACTTCGTTACTATTATGAGAAGGGAATCATGCAGAAGGTAAAGGCAGGTTCACATTTCTTTTACTTTATGCTTTACTCATAATGACAATAGTTGCTCCAATTTTCCAAGTTTTTGTTTTGTTTTGTTTTTTGATAATCTAATGCCTCATTTCTTTCTTCAGGTTGCTGGTGAGAGGTATGTGTACAAATTTGTGTGTGATCCCGAGGCCCTCTTCTCCATGGCCTTCCCAGACAACCAAAGGCCCAACCTTAAAGCAGACCCCGACGGCTTGCCCGGAGTGGACGACGACACTCTTCCGTTGGCGCACTATGACGAGGGGGCTTCGTACTTGGTAGACGGTGGCGAGCAGTGTGTTGCTGGGATGCCTTTCCCTGACGCTTATGTGTACTGAGCATGAACTGTTGATCTGACTGAAACACATCTGTCCCTCTTGCCTCGACTCCTTTTGAACTGTTGCCCACTTCCAGATTAACCCTCCCAATCATTAAAAAAGAACGAGGAGAAATCTGCGAGCCACGTTTTCCCTGGCGTCAGCCCACGAGGAGGTGTCAAGGAGGTGAGGAGAGTTGGTTTCCCACGCTTAAACCTTCCTCGTGGCAAACGGTCTCTGCCGCAGAGATGAAGAGGTTGAGCTGGAGCTGCCCGGCGCCGAAAGACTGACGGATCTCACTGCGAGAATTGTAGCAATTCTGTTTTTGACAATCTGCTTTTTAAAAAAAAACGAAAAATTGGTAACAAATTATTTAGAGACATCCTCACAGAAAAACCCTTAAATGCAGCACTATTTAATAGTTGCCTTTTTGGTCTCCATTTATTTTGTTTTACCTCCAAACCATGTAGACAAGAAGTCAAAAGGGCTTTGTTTTGCAAGGAGGTAAATAAAAAAAATGACCCATTTGTTTCTTTAGACTCTTTAGAAAGCTGGCTTTTATACACTTTTGTTGAACTAATGTGGACCGCTTTAATTATGCTGAGGAATACTGAACATGTTCTTTTTGTATCATTGGTTTTGTTCTGAATCCTTTGTCAAGTGTTAGTTTTATAAAAACTTTTTTTTTTTTTCTTGCTGGTTAACCCAGGGGTTGTTGATGTGAAGTAAAACCAGAGGCACTCTTAAGTATATTTAGTCAGCTTCACAAGACTGTTAACCCTTTTTAAATGTATTTCTGTATGCCTGTTGAATATTTAATTTTACACTCCCCAAAAAGCCAAAATTTGAATTGGTTCATATAATTTTCTTACTTTCAAAAGGGATGCACTAGTCAGAACTTCTCCATGCTTTAGACTTAGAGCAAGTAAAGGTCAAAAACATTCAGCCTCTTTTTTTTTGTTTTTTGTTTTTTTTGGCATCGTTCTTTATTTTAATGCACCAGGAAAGCAGGGCCTTGCATGCAATAAGGTACAAGAAAAATAAATTTTCCTGGTCAGCTACTCATTGCCAATCTCAAGTTGACGAAAGACCACTGCTACCTTTTGCATGACATATTCAATGATCAGCTGTCCACTAACATATCGCTTTATGCTGGACAAAGAAGAAATTGTGGAGTTCTCTGCATTTGTCTCTCTCTCTCTCTCTCTCTCTCTCTCTCTCTCTCTCTCTCTCTCTCTCTCTCTCTCTCTCTCTCTCTCTCTCTCTCTCTCTCTTCTTTTTTTTTTTTTCTTTGGAAAGATGAACTTATATATTTTTGCAAAGTCTGCATTTATTTGATTTTATTGTATAAGCTGTATAGTTCTGCCTGTAACAGATACTCTATGTATGTTTTGAATGGATCCCTGTGTTGCAGTGACTGCACACCAGTGGTTACCGGACACCCTTTCCTGGTGGGTTCGAGAGCAGTGCCTTTAAATGAGAGGTGCAGCTTATAAAATAACCGTTTTCTCATGGAACGAGGGGCTTGTCTCAACATCCACCATAGAAGGGCTGTCTGCACTTGTACAGGCTTAACCTTGTCCCCTCACAATGTGTACCTTACACTGCTGAGTTTATAATCTGTACTGGGTACAATAAACTGTTCATTCTGCTTCACTTGCACTCCTGTGTTCTGCTTTTTCTTCTGCCACATACTAGCTATTTGAGTAGTCACGTATACAGAGTAGTCACGTTTTGTTCGGTTCATTGAAACTGCCGAGACATTGCATATTTTCAATGCTGAAAACAGTAGAGCTGCTTAATATTTTAGTGGAAACCATGATACTTTTTTTCAGAATTTTTAATGAATATAAAGTTCAAAATGTGAGAAATATAAAGCCCATTTTGGATGATGGGTTAGTGCAGTGAATCTGAAACTCTATTCTGTATCGATCAGCCTCTATTCAGTTAAAGGCCTCTTGCTGTCCCGGGGGCTGCGCTGTCCTTTCATCAGGACTTCAGATGGTTAGCTAATGTGTGTCTGCTCATATGGTCATGCTGTAGGCCTCCCATCTATGATTATTTAATAGCTTTGTATGGATGGGTGAGTAGCATGTGTGATACTATATCTTGCACTTATGTCAAAACATCCACAGCCTCAATTATTCATCCAAACCCATTTATGTTTGCACAACACCGTGCATCTATACTATCATATTTTTACACTGAGACACAAAAAATTGCACAGTTTAGTGTTGAAAAATTTCATCCAGAAACTGTAAACGGTGATGATCCAGCTGAGGGTGATCGGATGTTAGGTCACTGTGGCAACATTCCTCCCCCCCCCCCCCTGCTCTAGAAAGACACTTAACCTTTGAACCCACCTCCTTCCCTGTAAATAACCCTGCAGTCAACACAACCAGTTTATTTCCAGCTAACTTCATGCTATAGGCTATAACTGACTAATGCAATAGAGAAGAACACTATAAGCAATTTATGCATACATGCAAAGAAGTTAATGGCTAGTTCCATCAACATATATTTTGCACTGTGGTCTGCTAATGACTGTTTTAGTGAAGTATTGATTTCACTTAGCAAACCGACAGCTAATGCATACCATTTGTCTGTTTGTACAATGGCGCAAGACAGAGCTTAAGATGTGACATGATCTAACTCACTACTGTTTATTTTGCCTTGTAAGCAGCTGTCCATCTGCTAAGACATATAGGAATTAAATTAAGTGTGATTACAATGCATGCTCTTATTAATGAACTTCTTATTTTAATCGATTAATGAATTAATTAAATACTTTTTATGCATTCTTAAAAGGCATAAATTAATTTCCTTAAAACTGCATTTTCCAAAAGACGGGCAAAAATCATACACTAAACCATGTCAAATTATCCATGTTATACACATGAATGAAAGTTAGAAATGTGGGTCAAAAAGACCCCGAACAACGCACAAGGGTTAAGACAAATGGATTTGTTGTTTGTTGTGTTTTCATATTCAAGAGATTATAAACTAGATGCAGCTTTTTTGGGTTCGCATCAAATGACTTTTATACATAATAAATTTGTTTATGAATGAAGATTGATCTGTTGAAAGCAGTTATTTATAGATGAGAGATAGATGCCAAATGTTCTCCTCCTATTCATATTTGACATTGAAGGGGTGCATACAACATATTTTCTCACCGGCAACTATAGTTACCGCACATTCAAATACGATTTTCAAGAAAAGAAAACAAAATCCTGGGAAAATAAATGCAGAACATGTTCACATAGGACACTATTAGCACGACTATATGCATGAAACCATTCAGAAAAATTTGGGCAATTATGTGAATCGGTTCTTTTGAATAGTTTCAAAGATTCGGTCAAAAACAATTTAGCGATTCTTACGTCTTGCGTCATCAAATGATCCCGATTCCCGACGGCTGGCCATATAGTACATTTATAAAGTTCTATTAATAAGCTAATAAAAACAAAACAAACAAACAAACAAAACATTTAGATCACAAATATAATTTAGCCTACATTAAAAGTAACAAATTATCACTTAAACCAGTAGATGGCTGCAGAGCTCCACTATTTGCTATTACTATCTGACTAACTGAAAGACATCTTTTCACAAGTTTTTCCAGTTGTATTCATATCTACATATTATGAAATCACAATTATAACAATAAAAGTTACTTTCTGTCAAAAGTTTAGGCATTTTTTGTACTGAAAAAATAAATGTTATATTATGATTAGAATCAAATGAATTTTGTCAATGGACAAAATTCATCCTCAAAATTAGATACAACACAGAACACACATTGACAGAAATTAAGTGGCACACTTTAAATTTGTAGAATTATATGAAAAATAGATGTTTGAAATAAATGATAAACTCTAAAGACTCTTTACTCAACTTTTCTCTTTGTAACATCCTGATCAGGTTTGATTCTAATTATAATGTAACATTATTGAAAAAAACTGCTAAACTTTGACAAAAAGTAACTTTTATTGTTATAATTGTGATTTCAGAATATGTAGATATGAATCTAACTGGAAAAACTTGTGAAAAGATGTTTTTTAGTTTTAAACTTTTAGTACTTTTAGAGCTCTGCAGCCATCTACTGGTTAAAGTGATTTTTATTTAAATTTTATTTTTTTACTTTTAAAACTGCATTTTCCAAAATATAGGCAAAAAGTCTTACACTAAACCATGTAAAATTATCCATGTTATCCCCATGAATGAAATTTAAAAATGTGGGTCTTTTATAAGGTGAATTTTACATAAAAACCTATTTACATTTTTTTTTTTTTTATGTAAAAATGTCCAAATGTGGAGTAAAAACATTAATAAACTGAGTAAAATTACATTTGTTTTAAAAAAAACGAAACAATTATTTTGTTACAAAATTACATTTTGTTGCCTATAGGGTCAAGAATAGTAACACTCCTAATAATAACAGTCTTAATGGACTTTTCTAACCAGCTGATTATAACCGTTAGAACTTAACCATACACAACTGTTCTGAAGTTAAAATGGCTAGTCAAAATCATCTAGGTAGTAACACAAATGACAGTAAATTATTATTCTCCTGTCGTGCTTAATTTTACTGGCACGTACGCCTATTGATTAATAAGTCACGCAGCTGCACCTAATTATTAAGAGGGCGCTTTATCTGAGGTGAACATGCGCTTAATGGCTGTTTTAATTTCGATAAATACGGGTGCAAATAAAGTCTAACGGACTTTTTCTTGAATTTGATCATTTAAATGTTCCAAATGTGGTATCCTCCACCTGTCGTCTTACCGTTCGTCTGTGAATCTTTGAGTTCCATCGCATATGAGGATCGTTCTACCACAGCCATGTGGCAGCAAGTCATGCCCTTGCCCTTTGACCCGTATGCATATGCAGTGAACGGGATTGTTGGTAAGTCCGAGCCCAAAGAAGTAACGTTACTAACATTACTGTTGGACGGTTGGGTTGGCCATATGTGGTCTCTTTGAGAAATTTGCGTATTTTGGGTCATGGTTTTGGGTACATAACGGTCCTCTTTACCCCACAGTAAATCGCGGGTTTACCAGTTTCTCCCTCTCGAATTTGTGTTCTTAATTTTAAAATCTCAAAACCCATAAAATCGTACTGATTCGGAAATTGGCAAACGTACTACAAACTGGTTGGTTATTATTTTTTTAATTGATTATCCTAATCATAAACATGTATTTGCCTGTAGCGGCTGATAAAAGGGAAGTATCGCATATTCACAAAAAAAATTAAAATAAAAAAATCGCGTCGAAAATAAGGTCGACCTCGACGACATTTTGTTCGCATATGCACGCGCATCATCCTCTGAGAAGGGCGCGCTGCTCAACGGACAACTCCTTAAAATTCGGTCTAAAAGCTGGACCTAACGAGAGAAGTTATGTCTTAAATGTAAACTAGTTGGACAAAATGTGTGTAATGTCAGATAGGTGCCATTAGTTGACAAATTTAGTTAATAGAAGGTTGATCTTCGTCATTTTTATGTGGTTAGTTTATAATAGACCTAACGTTATGCATTTTGCGAACCGTTTGTGTTAATGATCTTTTTGCTGAATTTCTTACACATCTCTCTAGGTTTTCACAATGATCCATTGTATGATGTAAGGAAGTTTCTGTTGATGAGGTAAGCAATGGTTGATCAAAGCTAAAAACAAATTAATTTGCTTTGACCATTCAATTAGAAATTTCACAGATCATATCTATCTTCAGTGTGCTTCCATTTTAAGCATTGACCTTTGAATCAATACCATTTGAAGTAGGCCTACCACTATGCCTTGTTACTCTGAGTCTGAGTGAGGTAACTTAATTGTGCATCTTATAGGTCACTGTATGAGCTTGTCTGGGCCAATTATTACCTGGAACTCAAAGATCCAAAGTTGCTTGGATGGTTCCAATGTTTAACAGCAGAGGACAGGAACTTAATACAACGTAGGGGCATATAAAGTATAAAATGACCATTAATAATCAAAAAAATGTATGGGCAATTTTGGAAATCTATGTGAAATTGTGCTTTGTCATCGTCAGAAGAGGGAGGGTATCTGCTATTTTTGAAGAAACACCCTGCACTTGAAGTAGCCAGACATTACGTTTTTGTGAAACGTGAGTTTAGTTGGTTGAACATTTATATTTTTTTGTCAGAGCAAGTATTCTGTATAATGTGTAAAAATATATCTTTATAATTTAGCAAACACCAGAGGAAACAGTGTTCCCCCTCCAACAACTACCGGTATGTCATCAAACAGGTGAGTTTTTTTTATTTGAGTTTGTTTCGATTTGCTGTAGTTTGGTATTCATATGATTTTATTGCCTTCATGGTTCATCATGCTTTAATCATACATTTTATAACTTAAATATTAAAGTCTGCTTGAAATGAAAATTCACCCTATTTTCTAAATGCATGGTATTAATCTTATTGTGAATGATTAATCCATGCATGTCATTATTTTTATTATTTGTTTTAACCTAATAATTTTAATAAAATGTCAACTCTGTCTTCTGGTGAAATTACAGACTTCTGTCTGGTGACTTTTTTTAGTCCACTTAAACCCCTCCACTCGCGAATCTGCCTCCATCCAATCAACAACCAATTGATAGAGCTGATGTGCATGGCAATATGGATAATATTGATAAGACCGTTATGTAATGGCTGATAACCAATAATGGCCAATATTAAAATTCAGAATTTTCCTAAATGAATTTAAAAAAAAAAAATGGATCACTGCAAAATAAAATCAGTCATTTTAAATGTTACAAGTGAATTTACGAATCAACGTTATAACGTACAGATGAATAGATGTTCATTTTGAGAAATACTTTTTTAATGTTTTGAAAATTAAGTGAGCAATAGGTCTATATGATGACAAAGGTAATCTAAATGTAAAAAATAGGAGAATGAGCAACACAATTATCAAATGATATTAACATATTTTAAAAAAAAAATCTGATATCTGCCAGTAATCAATATGGAATCTATATATCACACATCCTGAAAGTTGCCATGAAACTGCATTGTATTGTCCGTTCTGATTTTACGGATTATTGAAAAATAGAAAATTTAGGTTGGGGACTTGGTTCTATGCATTAGTTGTTGATGATGGTGGAGGTATATATATATATATATATATATATATATATATATATATATATATATATATATATATATATATATATATATATATATATATATATATATATGTGTGTGTATGTATGTATGTATGTGTATATGTAACAATAACATTTATTTGTGTTTTAGGTCCAGGTACCCAACATTTGATGGTGCATTTCGGTGTCAAAACTGTAGGACCAGTTGTCCATTAGGTACCAAGAAGTGTAGCCATTGTGGCATTCACATTGCAATTTCAGAGGACAAAGTCTGTATGTCAGGTAAGATGATGTTTGAGTCCTCCTGTAGACTTTTGAAACTTCATTAGCAGCTAGAGCACTAATTATTACTTTCTGGTTTAGAGAATGAGAAACAACTTGAGCTGCTGCCAAACAGTGTGAAAGAAGAGCTGAACGTCTTAACTGCCCAAAGTGACGTCACAAAGCAAAATATTAATTTAGGTTGCATGCAGAGTACCCTTAACGCTCAGAATGCTACACACAGACAGAGTTTTAATGATAGGAGCTCTGCTGCACATCCTCCTTCGTACAGTAAAGGAATGTGTCCCCATGCCCAGTGCCTGTCTCAGCTGTGGAAAGAAGTAGAGAACAGGGAGGACACCAAACACTTCAAGGACACAACAGCCCAGGCGAGCTTCTCCCTTGATATGGAGCTGGATAAGCAGAGTCATGTTCAGAGAAATGACTATATCCAAAAAGATCAACACCAATTGTATGATCAAATGGAAAAAGCAGATGACCACAATCTGGATCAGGAAGGGATACCAGAATACTACAGTTTCAGTAGCACCAGCTTGGACCACACTGTATGGAGCGATGGCAGCCGAAGTACGGAGGCAGGCGACAATGATTCAATCATGGCCACCAAAGGCAGTACAGAACTGTCAGATGAACCGTCAGATGAACCGTCAGACACCACTATGGCCAGTGCTACTTCTGCAAACTCCACTGATTGTTTCTCTTGTCTCAGCAATTCTTTCGATCTGGCTGATGAGTCCGGAGACAGTCACGAAGACCCGCGAAAGAAGCAGGACTCAAGATACGAGCAACCGATAGAGGAGGTCAATGTGGGATCTTCTGAATGTAGTACTTCAGTTTCTGTGGACCAAATAATAGATGCCTGTGGTGATTTCAGAGCCTGCTTCACATCTACATGTGCAACAGAGGTTGGTCAGATCTTCCAGGTGGAAAACGTTGCCACTGACACTGACTTGCTAGCTGTCGGCCATGAGAAAGATACACAAACTGTGCAAATGGCCACATCTGAAAAGAACACCATTACTGAAGTCTACATGTCTGACTTGGATGTCCTCACAGAGGTATTTTATATATATATAATCGTGCGCCTAATGGAGCGCTTGGAGTTGTGATCTTTTCAAATGAGCTGTGAATAATGTGCTGATCATTTACTTCTAGGAATTCATAAAACTTAAGGAGACTGAGAAGGAGCTGAAACAGCTAAGGAGTAGAACGGCAAGGTAATGTGCTGAAAGGGTTATTAGTTCACTCAAATGAATCATGTCGTTCCAAACCCTTAAGACTTTTGTTTGTCTTCTAAAAAGATATTATTAATGAAATCTGAGAGATATCTGTCCCTCCATTGAAAGTCCATTCCACCAAAACTTTAATGCTTCAGAAACTTTTTTTTTTTTTTTTTTTTTTTACTTTTAACAGTATATTTTTAAATTTAGTGGCTATTAATGTTTCTCAGTGTCATTATTGTAAAAGTGTAAAATGTTGTCCGAACTACAGTAGCAAGTTGCACAAGAGCGTTCAGAAAGCTGTTATGTAATGAATGTTTCTTTCTGAAATTCGAGATTATAGTGATTGCTGTATAGGATTTCCTTTTATCTTTGAAATGAACATTAGAAAAATTCACCAGTAAGACATTAAACATCCTGGGGATTTGGCTTTCTGAGACTTCTAGCGCCCCCTTTAGGAAGACAACTTTGTATTACAGTTATTAGCTTTGTAAAACAGTGTTCCAGTCTCAGTCCATGTACTGCATCAAAACGTGTTTTTTTTAAAGCAACATATATTAAAATGTCAAGAAGTTTCATGTGTCTTCTCAGCCCTGGTCCTGGTGGTGACCACTGCAGGAGAGTCTGTGGGTGTGACTGTGCCCAGCGAGTGAGAAGATCAGAGCTGCGTCTTCTCGCTCTTCAGTTTGTCATGTGTCAACAGCACTGCTGGAGACGCTACTTCACCTCCCCACTGGGTGAAAGTGCTCATCAAGGGTAAGAGATCGCTCAAGATGAATTTCTATTACGAGAATTCAATATTTTTCTCTTGAGGTATTCTATCCTAACTTTGAGGTCAGCAAATTATTATTATTTTTATTCTTGTATGTACCTCAGTACTGAGGCCCTGCCGGACAGCATAGCAGAAACTCTGAATTTACTACAGAAAGATTACCACGAGATGAGGAGACAGATTCTGGCAGGCACTTCTCTGGATGACCTCAGGCCCCTGTCAGTAGATTCTGAAAAGATAACTACAGGGGCAAACTACAGCCCAGCATTGGTATGACAGAATTTGAATTTGGAAATGTATTGTATCTGAGATGAGCAGTAGGTAATAAGGTCTCATTTCAGGTACTTGATGCCCATTTAGACTTATTTGACAGTCCAGGAAGGTAAGTGGTCCTGATATGTCAAATAAAAATCATTAAAACTAACCTTTACACAAATAAGTTTTCTGACTGCTTCCCCTGGTATGAGTTCTTTATTGGAATGCTGGAACATAGTGCTGCCATATTACACTTCACAGCCAGGACGCTGGAGGCGAGTGGTTCAGTCAATTCTTTGCTATATTTTCAAGTCAAAACCTCCCAGAAATATCTGCAAACATGTATACACTACCATTCAAAAGTTTGGGGTCAGTAAGATGTGTAAAATGTATATTGTTTTTATTCCTATTATTCCGCAAGGGCGCATTAAATTGATCATAAGTGACAGTAAAGGCATTTATAATCGTACAAAATATTCCTATAAATGTTATTATCTGAGAACCTTTAAAAGAAAAAGACCACATCTTAAATCCTGATTTTCACAAAATTACTGTTTAACATTGATAAAACATGTTTCTTGAGCATCAAATCAGCATATTACAAGGATTTCTGATGTATCGTGTGACACTGAAGACTGGTAGCCTGGCTAACGTCAGACCTCTTTCTCATTGAGACGTGGTCTGGGAACCATATGTTCATTTTCTCGTATTTGAGGCGTGGTTTAAGAATGCCCAGAGCCGTTTATTGGACGCTACGAATGTCTATCAAATGCACCTGGACGTAGCTCCATAGCCAATCGTTTCAATTATACCAGATGACCTTTGTAGAGCGAGAAAATTCGACGAGGAAGAAGACGAAATAAACTTGCGTTCTAAACTACTTAGAACACTATCTAAGGCTGCATCGAAAGGTAACTTCGCGTCTGATGACATGTTGGATCCATAGATATAAACAAACTGCTTCGGTGTGTCGCATAGACGTCGTCATCGTCTTGCTGCTCCCTCCCCGTTCTGTGATTGGTCCCCTCGCTGAGGCGAAAATCTAGTCCATGGAATCCAGGCTGCCTAGCAGCGTGAATAAAATCGTGCTGCGCACAAGGCAGCATGGGGAAGCCCAGGCTAGAAGACTGGAGTAATGATGCGGAAAATTTAGGTTTGCATCACATGAATAAATAACATTTTAAAATATAGTAAAATATAAAAAAAAAAAATATTTTAAATATAGTCATATTTCACAATATTGCTCTGGGTTTGTACGGTCATGTGAAAAACCTAGGAAAAGTCATGGCATTTTTTAATAATTCCCAGGCCTGGAAAAGTTTTTGAAAAATAAACCAAACCAGAAAGATTTGGAAAAGGCATGAAAATGTTTCACAAATATCTGTATATTAGAATGTTTAATTGATGATATTGGTTGAACAAATTACAATACCTAGGTTTCGTCATGTTATGGTAATGGTAGGTCATGAATATTTACCTCAAAAGTCCTGGAAGTGTATTGGTAAAATGTTTTGCTGCATTTTTGAACAAATGCATGCAGACTTGGTAAGAATAAGAGAATCTTTAAAAATAATTAAAATCTCACCAACCCCAAAACTTTTGAACAGTAGTGTAGATGAATAAATGTATGAATGACACCGTTTTGATCCTGTAGTGCATTGCATTGTGGCTTTTTGTCTCCACATAATATCAGCATGTCTGCCTTTGCAGTGTTTGGTAATGTACATTACATTTATACACTGAATTTTGCTGTTTGATACATGTGAAAAAGTTAATATTTGTGTATGGCCTCATACATGTTCAGAAGTGCCAAGAATTCTATGAATCTGCGTAGTACCATTGCAAGTGGTCACAGAGTGGATGAAGAAAGTAAAGCGATGAGAGCACTGAACTCTGAAGTTTGTCAGGACGCTGAAGCTGCTCCGGTAGGTCATTCACATACTTCAATTCCATTAATAATTGTACCTGAAATATGAGTATGTTACATTTAGAATAGTCAGTACAGTGTTTGTTCTCTCTGAATAGGATGAAGCTAAATGTGATGGCAACAAGAGAGATGAAGTCTTTTCACACAAGAAGCCAGGAGCTTCCACTGAGACAACCCCTGGTATGAATATCAGATTGAAGAAAGCTAAATACACTGGACTCGTATTACAGTGTTTTATATGGTAGGTGCCATCAAGGATCCAAATGGCAGCGAAGCTTGGTTTGATGCAGAGGAGGAACTTGGGTCTCCAAATCAAGATGGAAAACCGGAGAAACTGATTGAAAAGCGGGAAAGTATGAACTACAAAATGAAGCACAAAGGTGTTGTAGGTTAATTGAAACCTATGAGTGATAGTGATGTCTAGTGAATCTTTCTCCTTTCAACAACACCCATTAAGGTCTATACTTTGAAGTGCAGTTTGAAAACTCAAATACTGTTCTGGAAGAAAGCCTCATTGCTGTTGGCTGTTTGATTTGGTTGACTAAATGATCTTAAATGACTAAATATATACTTTTTCACAGGGACTGATGAAGATGATTCAAGACAAAGTTCCATCTTGTGCGTTACATGCTTGCCAGACAATGTCAGTGAGGTAGGGTGCCCAGAAATGTAAGCTTTTCAGTAAAGTTCATTATGGCCTCCAGAGGGCAGCAGACACCACTAAATGTTGTTTTCTATAGCATGAAGTGCTGCTGTGGTTTGAGAAGTACAATGCTACGAATGTCAGTATCTCCACTTTCAGCAACAATATGAGGTAAGCATTCTCAACATGCTGAATTGATTCCACATATGCCTAAAAGCTAAGATTAAACACTGCTTCAAAGTTATAAAAATGGCAATCAATACCAACATTATTCAATTTAGTATTTACTGCATTACAATTTCTCTAGACACTATTTAACAGAATCTCAGTAAATGTTATCAACTTTGTGACTACTCAGTGGGCAAACAGTTTAGGTTAACTACATGTATCAGTGTAAATAAGTACTGAACACTCTCATAAGGTTTCTAGCAGGAAAACCGGTGTACATTTCTAATTGAACTAGTATGATTACTCATAATCTCATTGCACCTGTGCAATGACAAGAACTTACAGCTCTGCACCCAAACTGTGGTGGTTATAGTTTTTAAACTGGCAGTAGTATACTTTAAATCACAATTTTTATTTTTGCATCAATCTTTATAGACTTTGTAGTAATGCTGAGTGCTTGTAGTTCCAGACTTCCAAGCATCGTTAGAGATTATAATTAATGAACTGCAATCTTGTCTGTGCTTATGTAGGGCAGCTATTGTTTATCTCAAGAGCTCCAGCGATGCCAAGGCAGCAGTTGAAGATCTAAATGGTCGCTCCCTCCAAGGTCAGACTGTCCAGGTGGTGCAACTCTGTCGGCCTGCTTTAGCTGAGCCTACACTGAGCGATCCGTCTCACAGCACCTCAGAAACTGCCGGGGATGGATTGGGAACAAAGGGTGTAACCTACAGTCCATCACATGGAGTAAGTATGAAGTGACAAGCATTTTAGAAAGTTTGCTTTGTCCAGAACTAGTTAGATTTCAGTCACTGTAAGGGATTTTAATACCGTTTCTTTAAATTATTGCTAATACCAGACCACTTTTGATTTTCTGTTCCAAACCCTTGATATCTGTCATGCGTATGTTTTTGACTCAGGGGCCGCGTTGTAGTGTGGACCGGTTGACCAATGTGTGCGACTCGCCCACAGCCTCTGGTACATGTGTGCCACAGCACTACGCCACAATGGGAAGCTTTGACACAATCATGGCCCGGATGTTGGAGCGCCACCCAAACATAGGCCGCCAAAGGATCGTGGATGCCCTGCTGGAACTGCGGGCCAAGCATCAGGGCTTCCTCAGTGGCCTTCCATTGAGATCTATAGTGGATATGACCTCTGAGCTTCTCACACAGGCCTCTACCCCCACGTGTATTTGAGTTTGCGCTGTTTTAATCAGTGGTTCGTTCCCTGACCAGTATGATTGGATTTCACTTGTCAGTTCCATTTTTGCAATGAAGTTTTGTTGTGTATAAACACTGTTGTAATCTGTTGTTCCCAACACCTCCTCTGAGTTGAATGCTGATCCTGGAAGTGGAGGGATTAATAAGAGTTTTTGAATTTCAGGTTTTTCAGGTTTTTAGCTCTGCTAATACCAGAGTTATAACTGCATATAAGTTTCCTTGTGTTTCTTAAATAAAACCCTTTTCCTGTGCATTCTTTAATGGTTTGATTAGTGCAAAACCAGGCCAAGTTTAAAGCTACACTATTTAAGTTTGAACATTTTTAAGCCAGGTGTGCAAGGCCCTTTTGCAGTTGTAACAATAGCCAGTGGTGAAGGAACCCTTTTTATCACTACTGTCAGCTCGGGTAAAACCAGAACAACCTTATATTCTTTGAGCTACCTAATACTACTACTTCAACAGCTCTCATTGTAGAACAGGTGGCGATGTAATTAGTGAGGGTCACATGACTGCTGACTCCACTGGATGAAGTTTCCAAGCCAAATCTGCCTTCGGTATTTAATGTACTACTGACATAACAAAAATATTTATTAAATGCTCAATCTAATTTCATAAGGTAAAGAAGGACCTAGATTAATTTTTCATTATCAGTTTAAAGTGAGATTGATTGATTTAGGTTTAAGAGCAAATTCTAATTTGCTATAAAAAAAAGAACCCGCACTGGTTACTGGGGCCAAGTAATTAAAGGGTTAAATGTTTCTGTCGCTTTCTAGTTTTCCCCTCAAACATGACCTGATTGTTATTTTCTTTGATTGGTAACGACATTTGAATGACCTGTTAACTGTCCAATCGGAGCATGCCTTGAAGTCGCCCCTACTAGCCAATCCCAGTTGCAGGGGGCGGGATTTGTCTGAAACCTGATTGGGAAAAAAGTCCTGTCTCGTTTCCCATGGGCGGAGTTTTAATGTGAGGGACGCGGCAGGCACTCAACTACTGAACTTTCACGCCGAAAACAACCGGAGGATGGATAAAAACGGCATGTTCACGAAGTTTAAATGTTCTTGCGACTGAAGATTTGAAAGCCAGTAATGGATGCAGTGCAGGCTGAATTATTGCAGTGGACCCCAGACAGCGCGACAGTAACCATAACTTTGAATGTGGATTATTGTTCAGACGCCTCGGATTTTACTCCTGTGTTTACCAATGCAGTTCTCTGCACTGGACGCTAACTTCAGTCATGAAGTGCCGCTGTGATGTGGAGAGGATGGACAAAGAGAAGATCTCAGCCACTCACTATATAAAATAATACAATCTTTTTATACAATTGGACAAAAACTCCTTTGATGTTGAACGGGGTTTTGATTTTGCAAGGAATAATGTGGAAACTTTGCCCATTTACACGTCACCCGGCTCTTCTAGTTTACATGGTCTTGGAAATGTTTATTCACAGCGTCAATGGTAAGTATAAGTGCAGTGTTTAGTGAAAGCACAATGTCATCGGTATTTAACTCAAAGGGACTACTTTCGTTGGGATAGAAAATAAACTTGTCTTGGAGGTCCAAATAAAAATTATTTCATACATATCAGATTAGTAAATGCGAATAAATAAACAGATGTGAATGTTGTGAAAATAAATCCATATAATTTTTTTTTTTTTTTTTTTTTTTATCGACTGATTTACTCAACAGTTTCTGTAAGAATTAATTGCATTTTTTTTCTCCATTTATTTATGTTTTTATTTCTCCATTTCTCCATAACGAGGGGTCAGTTCGTCCTAGTTACTTTTCTGAGCAATTCCATGTCTTTATTGCGACGCTTCTCTTGTTTGTAGTAGGTCTCAGTTGCAAGTGTCTAGATGAACGAGTCTGAATTATGCACAGATTCATAATTCCTGTTTGACTTGAATTGGACTCTTTTCCTCTCTAGGTCTTAATGTTTGCATGAGCGGCAGCGCCTCGTCTTGTGAAGAGTGTTTCCTCATTCACCCGAGCTGCGCCTGGTGCGCGCAAGAGGTGCGTGCACCCACATTCCTGCCAGACATTGGCTGACACTTGATTTTTGAATGTGGCTGTGTCTCTCTCTCAAACTACTGAGCTGCATACCAAGACGGTATTATAGGCATCATAGACTCATTCAAATGTCGTAGTTAGGCAGCCAAGCCACTGATTTATTAATTTTAATACACTTGAACCGTCGACAGGTTACTAAGAGCATTAGTGCTCTATTTCCCTGCATTTGTGGGTTTGCTCATTTATTTAATGGTTTCCCTACATTGCTTAGACAGTGATCTTTCTTTTTCCCTGATTCAGGACTTTGGACAGGCCAGAACTCTCACCTCACGATGTGACTTTAGCCAGAACTTACTGAAAAGAGGATGTGATGCTCCTTTTATAGAGAATCCCAGGAGTGGCAGCTCTCTTTTGCTGAGCAAACCCCTGAGCTCCAAAGGTTCTGGGGTGACCCAGTATGATGTCATCCAGATATACCCTCAGAAGATCGCTCTCAGCTTAAGGCCTGGTATGCATCTGCTAATAGATTTAGAGGAGAAAAAGAATGAAATAAAATGTATTTGTAGATAGATTTATATGGTCTGTTAATGTAGTGGCTCTTACTTCCATTTTTCAGGTGACCAGATTTCCTTTGAGGTACAAGTGCGCCCTGTGGAAGACTACCCTGTTGATTTGTACTACCTGATGGACCTCTCGCTCTCAATGAAGGACGATCTGGACACAATCCGCAACCTGGGCACCAAACTCGCTGAGGAAATGAGGAAGCTCACGAGTAACTTCCGCCTTGGTTTTGGCTCCTTTGTGGATAAGAACATCTCACCCTTCTCCTACACAGCCCCCAAGTACCAGGACAACCCATGCAATGGGTAAGAGACATCTCTTACAGATCTGTGATGAGCTGTAAACCGGTTTGGGATTGGCTTTCCCTTTGTTATGCAATGAAAGAAACTGAAACAGCTACTTGTTAGTGAGAACAGTTTGGAGACGTTTTCTCAGCTGGGGAAGTGAATATGTCTTCTTTTATTTATCTTGTATTACTAAAAATAGCCCTGCTTTGGTGTAGCCTTGTCTTAGAGAAAAGTGCATCATTGGAAAGTCAAAAGCCCTTGGCATGTCACAATTTTGGACTAATCCAAAATCTTATGTAACACTCAATAGTCAAAGCTTAATCTAGTTCAGAAAAAAATCCTGCTGTCACTGGTGGTTATCATTCTGATCCAATGTAAAATAATGGTAGACTTTTAAAAGTGTGACAGCAGATTGAGGTTGCAAAGCCAGTACAGCACATGTCCCAGAGAAGCTATTACTCCATGCAGTCTGCAGCCCATCATGCATCAGTGGCCATGTAGGTTATGCACTCAGCCCTCTTGAATGCTCACTGTACCACAACAGAAATCATAGGAACAGACAATATGTCAACAAGCATGTCCCTTGTTCTCCAACTAGTAAACCTCAAATATTATTTAAAATTGAAATAAAGTAATATTACTAAATACTTTTTTTATATATCTAACCTAACATAGCATCCATTAATATTTTTGATGTATTTGAAAAAATAAATAAATAGATAAATATTGGCAATGGCATTGGTGTGTTATTTTCATTAATTTAATGCATTTTAAAGACTATTTACTATGTTTGAACATACTTATATTATGTACATTTAAATAATCTATAGAAGTTTATTTTTGTTCAGAATTTTATATATATATTTTTTTTTTCTGTAAAAAATAAAAAAAATAAAAAGATATATATCTTATATATATATATATATATATATATATATATATATATATATATATATATATATATATATATATATATTAGGGCTGTGAAAAGATTAATCGCATCCAAAATAAAAGTTTGTGTTTACATAATAAATGTGTGTGTACTGTGTATAATTATTTTGTATATATAAATACACACACATGCATGTATATATTTAAGAAAAATTTGTTATTTATATATACAAATATTTATATTTATATATAATATAAATTATATGTTAATATATACAGTATGTATGCAAATATTTCTTAAATAAATACATGCATGTGTGTGTATTTATTTTTACAAAATAATTATACACAGTACACACACATTTATTATGTAAACACAAACTTTTATTTTGGATGCGATTAATCTTTTCACAGCCCTTATATATTTGGGAACTACTAGCACAATATTAGGATTCGTTTTACCTGGTATTTATTGTTCCTCTTTTATTACAGATATAAGTTGTTCCCAAACTGTGTCCCCACATTTGGCTTTCGTCACCTCTTGTCTCTTACGGACAAGGTTGATCGTTTCAACGAGGAAGTGCAAAAGCAGATGGTGTCGCGTAACAGAGATGCACCAGAGGGGGGGTTTGATGCCATTCTGCAGGCTGCAGTTTGCAAGGTAAGCAGTCAGTCAGGAGTGGTCATTTTGCTGCTTCTTTGACTCCTTTAACTCCCTATAGGGACATCAAGCCTGTCCAGCAAGGTTTAATGAAAAGAGAGAAATCCTTTTTTTGCTTTGAGATACAGGTGTGTCTGAGACTTAAAAGAGACACGCTAATATGGCCTGACATCATAGGCTGTAAAAATATTTGCTTTGCCATGAAAGGCACAATCACAGCGTGCATGAGAGAAAGAGACTGTGCGGTTTACGCTGAATGAAAGAGGAGAGCCTTGCCCATTTATCCGCTATACGTGTTTTTGAGACTAATGAGATCTTGTGTATAGTGTTGAATTTGCCATGTGTTTCTAAAGCACTAGTTAGCAGGTGCTGTCTGCTAGATTGTGTAGATTTTAGGTAAACATTTTTTATATGAATCTATGAACTATGGCTAATCACCAATCACCCCCTTTTGCCTTAAATTAACTTTGAAAAATAAATTGAAATGGTCCTATGTTGACATAAATGTTTAAAAGTATCTATTTAGTCTTTAAATTAATATGAGGCCATAAAAGCTGCATGCATAATAAAAAAATGATGAAAGAATTAACAAAATGCTTCACAAATGTATTTCATCTACTACTTTATACTACTACTACTTATTTTTAAATGAATGTAGTTCTAGAAAATTATCTTATACAGTATGCATGTTTGATTTGAAAAACGCTAATAATGTCCATATGTTGATACATATTCTGACAACTGTAATATAACTGAACTGATCCATCAACTATAAATAAAACTGTAAACTATATCTAACAACAACAAACTAATTGGAATAATTATTCAAATAAAAATCACTTAAATGAACATGGTATTGAGATACAAAAAGATACAGACTGGTATAAATGAAAGTTTGGTGTCATTGTGGCAGGAGAGGATTGGCTGGAGGAAAGAAGCCTATCATCTCCTGGTGTTTGCCACTGATGACGTCCCTCACTTGGCTTTGGACGGCAAGCTCGGTGGACTAGTGCATCCTCACGATGGACAGTGTCACCTGAACGACAAGAACGAGTACAGCGCTTCAACAAAGATGGTAAAGCTTTTACACCACAAAACTGTCATTTCATTTTAAATGGCTGAACCAAAAAATTTGAAGACTACATTTTTTGCTTTGGATAAATGAACTGCAGACTCTGAATGAGCTTGTTTTATTTAAACACACATTTTTTGCCCTTAACTTCCATCAGCTATAAATGCTTGATGATAACACATAATGATTGTCTGAAATGCAGGTCTGTGTTTGCTGAACAGCATAACAAAACCTTCAAAGGCATTGCAGATAATTCAGATTTAATGGGAAGCTTTTGTGCACTTATTGTTTCCTTCTCCTTTCACCATATGATGTCTCTTGAAAATTCGTAACTTGTTTTTTCTTTATGGCTTTGAACTGGATCAATTGTTATTCCCCATCTATGTCAAAGTGCAAGAACAGATGCGGTGCTCGTTTAGCAGTTTGGTCTCCATCCAAAGTAGCTGAATGTTTTGAGAGTGAGAGAGATCGCTCAGACAGAAGGAAAACAAACAAAAGCAGTGTGTGCCTTCTACCGCAAACTAGGATTGAATATTTACGCATCCATCTTGTTCTGTAAGGAAACGTTCCTCAAATGTGCTTAACACATCGATGATCGTTGGTTAAAGAGATTGAGTACAAACTCCCTGTATACTCAGGCAGTTTAGCAGAGAACGCCTGTCGCTGTATTCAGAGGAAATGGGTGGGAAGGATAACGGAAACCGTGGAGGGGAATCAGAAGAGCGATGACTTCCTTTTGCAAACTTCCTGACAGAAAGAGTGCTGCAGGGAGTGAGGGATTGCTTGAATGTATCTTACTGATATATGGACATGTGTCATCTCTCCACAGGACTACCCTTCACTCGCTCTACTTGGAGAGAAACTGGCTGAAAACAATATTTTCCTCATCTTTGCAGTGACCAAAAGACACTATGTTCTTTACAAGGTACCTCTCGTTCCTCGTAAGCTATATTGATTGATGTTGAGCTGTTTTTGTTTTGTGTTTAATGTGTTCTTAATGTATTTTTACCCATAGAATCTCACTGCGTTGATCCCTGGGACTACAGTGGAAATTTTGGACCAAGACTCCAAAAACATTATTCAGCTAATAGTGAACGCATACAATGTAAGTTTATAACACAATTTGACTCAATGACTCATTAAGACAGTCGCTGCTTCCAAAATCGCATTTGTCTGAGCAGGTACTACATTTGAATTTGAACTTACTTCGCAACAAAAAGTACTTTCTATATAGTATGAATGTGGGTAGTAAAAAAAACAACTCATAAATCCTCTCCCGTGGCCTCATGGGATAGTAAAGTGTCGACCAAATGCACACTTCAGAATCTCGCCGAGAGTTGTAGGTCATTCTGCGACTTTTCACCTACTGTTTTTCGAATACTATGCATTCGGACATACTACTCTGTTGTCGTACTGTTTTTCGCATACTATATTCTAGGAAAGTATTTGATTTTGGATGCAGCGAGTGACTTGCCGCCACCTACTGGTGGGTTTCCGCTGCACTCCACTTTGGAGTGCAAGTCTGTAAGGTAGGCAGAAGTGTGTTTTATTTATTCATTGTTTATTTCCTGTGGCAGTGAAGACTTGTTAATAGCTTGCAAAAATACCTCAATAGCCCTTTTTTAAAATGGCGCATTACAAATACATTCCTTGTTGCACTACAATTGTAAGTATCACTATTTTTTTTTATTTTCTGTCAAAAATTTACTGTATGCTCCATCTATTTAAACAAGCGTTTTTTAGGATTGTTTGTTATGCTTTGTGGCGTTGATGTGAGATATAATTCTTTCTTTATACTATTTATTCAGCACCTCCAACCTAAAAAAAATCACCCTGTGCCCCTGTATAGTCCTATTTGAAACACAGGTAGCTGGTGCACATAAAAGAAAATGTGCTCTTGGTGACCCCAAGACTGACCCCTTCATGCTTTTATTTCCTTTCAAGAGTGTAGAATGTGTATTAATAGGTTCAGGGTTGAAACTGTGATGTATAGTGACAGCCCATTATGAATGCACCGTTCATTTTCAGGCAATGTGGTCGACACACTTCAGAGTCAGGCAACTGTTTTATCAACACAACAGCATAGTAATAAATAACCATCACTCACCTAAAGTATTCTATGTAAATTGATTCCAGTTTAATTGGCAACCGAATTAATTCCCCCTGGTTTTCAGCTAATAAATTGTTCGAAATTGAATTGTATTAAGAACAGATGATGTTGTGGAGTGTTATTTAGAAAACCTTTGGTCTTTTGCTGTGTCTTCACTGTGTGATCACATGATTACATAAGATAAGGAATTTCCTGTTTTTGTCATTGCAGAACATTTGATGGGCTCGTCCAATGTGTTTGCTTTAGTTCACACAGTAAGCTTTGCAGTCTGATAGTTCTGGCTTGTGAAGATCTGATACTCTGTGTTTGTTGCTGCACTGGAAGATCGCTGCTGTGGTCCAAGAAATGTTATTTGGAATGTCCAAGAAATGTTGTCTTGAAAGATGTTATTTGGCTGAAGAGCTTGTTTCTTTTTCTTTTTCTGTAGCTATATATTGGAGGAAATTTTTACACTAGCATTTTTATATAACCTTAAATTAAACAAGATCATGTGAATAACATGAAAGACTACATATACCACAGTTCAAAAGTTTGGAGTCAGTACAATTAAAAAATATATACTTTTATTCCGTAAAGACTCATTAAATTGGTCAAATGAGGCTGTAAAGACATTTATACTGTTACAAAAGTATAACATGTTGAACTCTATGCATTAAAGAATCGTGAAAAAAGTATCATGGTTTCCACAAAAATATTGAGCAGCACAACCGCTTTCAACACTGATGATAATAATAAGAAATGTTTCTTAAGCAGCAAATCATCATACAAGAATGATTTCTGAAGGATCATGTGACACTGAAGACTGGAGTGATGATGCTGAAAATTCAGCTTTGTCTTCACAGGAATAAATTGTACTGAAACAGAAATCAGCTGTTTTAAACACATTTCACAATATTAAAGTTTTTACTGCATTTTACTGTAATAAATGCAGCCTTGCTGAGCATAAGAGACTTCTTTCAAAAACAAAATAAACATACTGACCCCAAACTTTTGAACAGTAGAGTAGATTCACTGGACACTGAGGGGAAAGAAAAATTAATCAGTTTTTAACTGAGGACAAACATCAAGTTAGGGTTTGACCCAGAGGATCCAATTCCTCATCTCTCCTGACTGTTAGTTTACACCTAAATATGCCAAAATACCAAAGTCTGTGATTATTGTTATGGGTATGATCTATTGTGTTGTTTTCAGTGATAGTATTTGATCCAAGAATATGATTGAAAGTTTGTGGTTTTACTTTTTAAAGCATTATAGAAACCAAATATATCATTCTGGAACATCTCCATTACCTTTCAAACTGTTACTAGTGAATGTTGGATTGCTTTGTTTTTTGGATCATTTGCTTGATTTTTGTTTTTGTTCTTTCATGTAGAACATCAGGTCGAAAGTTGAGCTGAGTGTGTGGGATCATCCTGAAGATCTCAGTCTGGCCTTCACCGCCACCTGCCAAGACGGCCAGCCCCTGACCGGCCTCCGCAAGTGTGCTGACCTCAAAATTGGTGACACTGTTAGTACTTTATATTTTATCAAATCATGCTTGTGCCTTTTACAAAAGGGTTTAAAATGGATCACAGTTGATCCTGTCTCTCAGTCTGCAACCTGAGTGTATGAGGTCTGTGGCAAGGAGCTCAGATCTTATTTATACCTCTTGGATGGAGCACAGGGTTCTGTATCCTGTATCCTGTTGCCTAATACTACTAAACTGATGGTAGTTGTACTCTTAAGGAGGATGTAGAGAAAGTGACCTAAAGGCTTAGACCTTTCAGTCTTCCTAAATGTTCAGATCATGTTGACACAGTGTGAATAAATATTTTTTTTTTTTTTCATTTGGCCTTTGTTGACCTCATATATAATGCCCTGGATATGAAAGCAACATATTTTCTTTCACTATCTTTAAGGAAGTGAAATACAGTGAAAGGGAAATACAGCAAAAGAGAGTTAATGGAAAGAATGTCAAATGTTTATTCTAGAGCATGACTTTTTTTTATTTATTTTTTATCTCAAATCTTAAATTTGGCCATATTAACACCAGAAGATCTAGTATTTGAGTCGGAAATAACTTTGAAAACTAAATGCATTGACAGGAAGGTTTCAAACACTCCCTAAGCACAGATTCTGGCCATTTACAGATAATTGTGGTTTTCAGCGGGTCATAGGAACATGGCTGAAATGCTATCACACACTTTCAGGCATATTGTTTAGCACTTCCTGTGTTATAGATGACATGTTGTTTGCTCAATGATAACATGCAGGATTTTAATAACATGCCGTGGTCCGCGCTCTCATGCCATTATGCAGTGCCAGGCGCAGCAGACTCGCTCTCTGTTTAGAGTGAAAAAGGTGAAATTGCTTAGAGAGTCCTTTCAGAGTGTCTTATGTTAACTAAATTTGACAGTATCATAGCACGCAGATTACCGAAGCAATCAAGACCACATGTTGTATCCAACAGTGCTTGTATAATTAACGTTTACTCTGAAAGAATGCTTTTTATTTTTCAGTGTTCACAAGGTGATGGTGTTTGTCATTGTTGGATCTCCCATACATTCTTAATTAGATGGACATTGTAAAACTTCTATAGCACTACTTGGTACATGTCACCATGCAGTGATCTGACCCTCCAGTTTCTCCTGTACCATTCCCATTCTGTCTAATTGAATGTTGAGAAGGAGTGTAAAAGGAATAGTGGAGGAGTAGAAGAGAACTGAATAACCACAATGAATGGAGCAACCCAATTTTCTCTGGCTGCTCCAATAGGCTGGGATCTTTTTGTCTCATCCACGAGGGAAATTTGTCACACCGTGCCCGAGTGCCAATCATGCCTTTAGAAAGGGGGGCACAACCCAAACAGAATCCCTTGTATCCCTCACAGTCCTCCACCGAACCCTCCGAGGAGTCGGATGTTGCATTTCAATGGGCTCGCACAATAGCGCTGAGCTCTTTTGGGCGAGGAGCTGTGGAAAAACACGGGCCTTAGATACAGAGGCGGTAGCCCAGATTCTAAAGTTAAGCTTAGATTCCTTTCACAGAAGTGGATTCAAGCCCCTAGAGACTACTAAAATGTCCCATACATAATACATTGATCTAATCCTATATTAAGCTGGATGGTGTCCCAGGAAACATCAGTTTACTTTAGGACAGACTTTGTTTGCCATGGATTTTTAAAGCTTTGCTCACTGTTGTGCAAATGCAAGAACACTATGGAATGTGGTGGGTGTTTTTGTACAGTCAGGAGCAGTGATGGCTCTTGATAGATAAATAAATATACATAAATGCTTATGCATATTAATTATATAATCCAAACACTTGATAAGAAAAGTAGTTGTAGTTATGTTTATTATTACACTAATATTAATAGTATAATAATAATAATAATATTAATATTATTAATAATAACAATAATAATAATAATAATAAAAGCCTTTTTTAAATACATTTTATATAGTAATAAGTAAGTGACACTGTATATCAAGCCGGTAATTATTATTATTATTATTATTATTATTATTATTTAAATACAATTATATTTTTTATTGATAGCTTTTACAATTTGCTTTTAATTTTATAGTTTTAGTTTTCATGAAATTTTTTGTTTAGTACATTGAAATGATGTGCTTTAGTAATTAAAAACAATAACTAATAATGACAATTTAGGTTCAATTAATTATATATATATATATATATATATATATATATATATATATATATATATATATATATATATATATATATATAAAATTGTTTTTTAGGTTTTTTTGGTAACACTTTACTTGAAGGGGTGTGCATAAGACTGACATGACACCGTCATAATCATGACATGACACGTTATGAATATGAAGGAGGTTTTATGCATGTTTATGACAACTGTCATTAAGTGTCATTCGCTCAATTATGACATTTTTAATGCAAATGTGACATTGTGTGAGATTTCTTTGTTATGGCAACTTGACATTACTAAGACAACACAACCTGTCATAAATATGTCATAAACATGACATAGCAGATTAATTATCAAACTTAAGAAACCACTTAGCTTTATGGGTTAACATTTCATTAAACTGTCATGTGGTTGGTTTTGACATTGGCTGTCATGAAGCCATTATAACATTTTAATGACAAATTAAATTTGTACCACTGTAGTTGAGGTCAAGAAAAACATTCATGACACAGTTATAATGGCCTCATGACAGCCAATGTCAAAACCAACCACCTAACAGTTTAATGAAATGTTAACCCATAAAGCTAAGTGGTTTCTTAAGTTTGATAATTAATCTGCTATGTCATGTTTATGACATATTTATGACAATTTATGTTGTCTTGGTAATGTCAAGTTGTCATGACAAAGACACTGACAGGTTATGATGTATTGGTTTATGTCAAGTTGTCATAACAAAGACATCTCAAACAATGTCATATTTGCATTAAAAATGTCATAATTGAGCGAATGACACTTAGACATTTGCCATAAACATGCATAAGACCTCCTTCATATTTATGACATCTGCCATGTCATGATTATGAAGGTGTCATGTCAGTCTTATGCACACCCCTTCAAGTAAAGTGTTACCGGTTTTAAGTTTTATAGCACAGTGAATGCTCCACGTCAAGTTATAGATTTTTTTATTTATTTATTTATTTATTTTATAGCACAGTGAATACTTCACGTCAAGTTATAGTTTTTTTTTTTTTTTTTTTTCTGGCATCCTCTCTTCATGTTATTATCTGCTGTTAGCAGTTTAGCATTCTTACTGCATGCTCAGACACAGAATGTCAGATTATGAAAACCATTAAACCTCCCATTCTGACTGATGCTTCAGTTTATTGACATCTATTCAGGACTTCTGCTGCTCTGGCTTTAGGGCTTTCACAAAGTACTTCTGCAAACACACGGATCAGTCTTGGATCAATCACTAAATGTAGAACATTGGCAGTGGTTTCCCAAGTCTTCGACTGGTATGCATTTATATTAGTATGCAGTATACAGTTTTGGCCATTGATGGCTCATTATATGTCCACTCTTCCTCTGCCCAACTACACAGATTTCATGGAGTTTTCCAATGCCGTCTGTCTTCATCTAACTGTTGCCATGTTCTCGTGACTCACATGTCTCCTTAATCCAATTCTGCAGTTCATTGCCTCATTGAGGAAAAAGTCTTCTTTTTGTGCCTTTGCCTGACCCCTAATTTTTCCTCTTTTTTTTTTTTTTTTTTGTGATGCCTTTCAGCGTGGTCTTTAAGGAGCACGTTAATGCTGGATAATATGTGATAAAATATTGCTATGTTTGATGTAATGTTAAAATGCCGTTGATTTTTCAACAGTTAATATTACTTGCGCAATTTTTTTTATATAGACTACCATTCAGAAGTTGGGGTCAGTAAGAATTAAAAAAAAAATAATAATTTAATACTTTTATTCATCAAGGGTACATTAACTTGACCAAAAGTGGTGGTAAATAAAATGTACAATGCTACAGAATATTTTAATCTTATCTTACAAAATATTTTTATTATAAATGATGTTCTTTTGAACTTTCTATTCATCACAAATCTTCTTTCAACATCATGTGACACTGAGGACTGGAGTAATGATGCTGAAAATTCAGCTTTACAGGAATAAATTACATTTTAAAATCTACTAAAATTGAAAAGTTATTTTTAATTGTTATAAAATTTCACAATGTTACATTATTTTCATTGTGATTTTGATCAAATAAATGCAGAATCTGTGAGCATAAGAGACTTTACAAAAACATTTAAAAAGTCTTTCTGGACCCAAACCTTTGATACTCTTATGTATAAATTATTTATACAATTGGATTACTGCAAATTAAGACAAGCTTGCAGATGTAAATTGAGCAAACAACAACAAAATAAAAACCAACAATCAAATAATGATGGACAGGTCCAAAACATTAGCAATTATTCATCATTACAATAACAGTTGGTATGCCAGTAGCCTACAAGAACCTTTTCCACATGAATAGTTCAACAGTAAAAAAAAAAGTACACTGGTACAAAAACAGACATTTTCTTGCTTGCCTCCCATTTGTCAGGTTTTCGCTAATTATTATTATTTTTTTATTTTTATTTTTTTTTTACACTAAAATGTGTTGGTTTTACTTTTTGATTGTCCCTTTAACACATTCTGTTGACTATAACACTCTAAGTAACGTTGCACCTATGTCTAATAACTCTCAGAGTACTAGTAGACTGGTTAGAATAAGTTGACATGTAGTTGCAAAGTTGTAGTCAGTAAGAATGTCTCAGTCTGTTGGAGGACCATCACAATAAAGAGTTAGCAGATATTCTACTAATATTCTAATGAAAGTTAGTTGACATGTAGTTGCAAAGTTACTTCTAGTCAACAGAATGTTCAAAAGGGACTATTAAAAGTTACTTCGCTGTAGAGAAACCAGTGCTATCAAATTTACAACAACCCCTTTTCCATTAAAATATCTTTGACAGCCTTAGCCCTTCATTGTGATTAAGGGTACATGTGAGCCTCTAGTCTACCTCCATCAGCATGACCCTCTGTGCCCCAGTGTTCGGCTCTGAGCTTTGAGCTCTCGGGTCTGGAGGGCTCACTGATCTGAAATGCTACTTCAAAGCATTCAGACTCAGCATGTTGGGCTTGTCCTCTCCCCTGGGCGGTTCTGAATCAAAGGCCAGCCAGACTACATGTTTTTAAAGGTGTCGGGTTCTCTGCTCCTGAGGATCCACACATGAAGTTTTCTCACTTCTGGGAAAATATTTTTTTTTTGCACTGCATGTTGCATAATTCCAGTGCAATTGTATGAAACTTAAACCACATCTCAAGTGGAATACTAAAACTGAGAAATGAGTTTCATCTCACCATCTTACCAGAAACTGACTGATTGTAGATCAAGTCTTGGATAGTCTGGATGAAACATCTTCTTGACTTCCTTCCTCTGGGTGGTCATCATCAGGGTGGAGTCTGTCTTTTCTCTGGTCTGATGGCCTAGCATTAATCTGACAGCTATGATCTACATCAGTTACTGATCCCTCTTATCTTCAGCGATAAGGTCATACATGCCACTAAAAAGAGACCTCCCCTTCCTTGAGTTTAACTTTTTCTTTGGTCATCCCAAAATGAATGTGTTTGTTTTTTGGGGTTTTTTTGGGGGGGGGGGTTTATGGGTTTTTAGTTAAGCGCCTTAAAAAATAGTCTGTGGTGAACACAAGTTCCCAAAAATTTCTTATTTTATTATACCATATAAAATAAATCACTTGTGAATTTTTTATTATTATTTTACAAGTGGCTAAATGGGACTACAGAGGCTCTCTGGGACATGACATTATTTAAATGTCATCACACCAAGCACATAAGCTCATCAACTCGCTGTTTATCCACTCATTAAAGCCTTGTTGTGTTTATACTCATGCTGTTCTAACTCGAACTAAATATTGAAGGAGTTGTCAGAAGCTTAGTGATTGTGTAGTTCGTTTATTTCAACCTCAGCTTTTTACTTCTAGTCATTGTCTTTAGGCCTCAACATTCATTGTTCTTTTGTGTAGATTATCTTGATGAACAAAACATGTAAGAATCAAACTTTAGTTGGTCACAGAGCTTATTTTCTGCAATAATCCAAAAGTCAAGGGAACCAGGGTGATGCTAACTTCCAGGTTGCCCTACAAAATTGTCATCCCTGTCATTTTTTTTGTGTATTTTGTCTTAAATACAAGAAAATGAGTTGTCTGTTTTCTTGCAGGTCTCCTTCAACATAACTGTAGACGCTCGAGGATGTCCTCCGAGAGGCACCAAGAAGAGTTTCACCATCAGGCCTGTTGGTTTTAAAGACCGCCTGAAGGTCTCTGTGGACTACCGGTGTGATTGCAGCTGCACGTATCACACAGATCCCAACAGTAGCCGCTGCAACTCCGCCGGCACCTACAGCTGTGGGATGTGCCGTTGTGAGCCCGGCTACCTGGGTGCCCGCTGCGAGTGCCAGGAGGGTGAGGTCGACTACCAGCACCTCAGTGCCTGCCGTGAGGCCGAGGGCAAGCAGGTGTGCAGCGGCCGCGGAGAATGCAGCTGTAACCAGTGCCTTTGCTACGAGTCCGAGTTTGGCAAAATCTACGGCACCTTCTGCGAGTGTGATGACTTTTCCTGTGCCCGACACAAGGGCACGCTGTGTTCAGGTAAGATGAATTGAATCGCTTTTTTGGTCGTCACAATGTATTTTCAAATAAATCTTTGCGCCTTAGTTCCACAATACAGTTCAACCTGCACCTTGCAAAGTGCATTGAGTTTTCAGTACAAGTTATGTCCATATCCTAGTTTTTCAGCATTGTCTCAAGGCATTTGCCCATTTGGCTTGCCCATGGGCCTCTTTAGGATGCCATGGGGGGTGTAGCCATCATTTCAGAAGTGAGCAGGACAAAAAAAGTCAAGTGTGATACCAGTTTATTCTAACCTTTGTCTAATTGAATTAGAATTTACGTTTTATTAAAAGTTGGCATCATTTCTATGCCCATGGGATGCCTGGTTTATTTTTTTTATCAATTCTTTGCCAGAGAGCAGTGCCCCATCTCTGTCTCTCTCTGCACACGACGCATCTCTGCCATGTCACAGTGAGAGCTTTGTAGCAGGCTGCATTTGTTTATCCATGCACACAATGGCTGGTCTATAGTAATGAAGCTCTACGTTTTTCTTATGTCAGCAGGAACTGCCGGCCCAGCACAAAATGGATATTTGTTGAGCCTCTGTAGCAATAATGTCATCGGTAGAATCGAGAATATGTCCCATTCCTGCTATCTCAGCCATGGAAAACTCTTCTCGTCCGCTGTAATGAGTTCTGAATGAGTCTGAGTAATTATGCGCTCTCATACCGCTTTGCCATGGTGAATTAACTGGGACAATTCTTGTAAACTCACTAATAATGGCTGTGGGAAAAGGCAACCGTTGATGAGAGTTCTCTGTAGGTTTCGTTCACGTGTTAAATGGCCCATAAACATACTTTGTGGTGTTTTGATTTGGCCATGCTCCGGTGAGAGCAGCTTGTTTTACAGAGTGTGATTTGCGAGACTTTTTGGATATAATATCAAATTAGTTTTGGCATCGATGAGTCAGGTGACCTGAGACAGGTTTCTCAAACAGGCGGGCCAGTAAGATGAACATACTCCTCCAGGGTAGGGTTTCCCAAACGGTGGGATCTGCAGGGTGGTTGTTAAAAATCAAATAATTAAGTCATAAAAAATGTAAAATTAAAGTAAATATGGGCTGCACAATTCATCTAAATAAATTTGAACTTGAGATATGGCTTAGTCTGATTATCACATCAAAAAAGGCTGTTATTATTATTATTATTATTATAATTTTTTTCTGATGCACTGCATGTTTCTGGGTGAAGTGTAGCACTGTGTTCATTAACACATGAGCAGCTCATGATCCAGTGTTTTCAGTGTCTCAGAATGCCTCAGTTTTGCAGTAAATGCTGTTCCACATGAACTTCACATCTGCATGTCACTGCTAATGTGTCAGGATCAATTTATCACATTTGTCAATTTTTTTTTTGTGGACAAACATGGTTTCAGCATTTTACTAGATTTGTAATGAGCATCGTTAACTAAACAGAATTAACACTACAGTTAACCAAAATAAGAGCTCTAGTTTTTAATATTTAAATAGAAAAATTTGAGATGCATTAATATTGTAACAAGTAGTGTAAAAGAAAATTACTGTAATTAGTAAATATTCTTTCTTTTTTTTTTTAAGTCCTATTGCTGTCGTCGTCGTTTTGGATTACCCAAATTGATAGGTTATTAGGGTGTAGTGTATTTTATTTTTGTGAGCCTTTTTTTTTTTTTTTTTTGATGTGTAAAGAGCTCGTTTTTTTAAATTAACTCAAAGATTAATCAGTCAGTGAGTGTTTATGATACCTGTGGTTAGGAGCTTCTTCCTGTGCCACATTAGTACTGGATCACTGGGCTTGGTGAGCATGTTGTGACTGCTAAAGGGTGATTGGCTGACAGCTTCTTATTACAGCTGGGCAAGAATAAACTGTTTTTGTAAAGATGTTTTGTAACCCTTTGTAGACGCACATTCAATATATAGGTATATATAATAGCGGCTACTTTTCAAGATTACTTTAAAGATATTTTTAAATCCATTTAAAGGTAAACATGACTTTAAAATGAACATAAGCACTCTTATTATTGGTCTCTTAAGCATAGTCCTTTGTTCATACACCTGGAGTAAACAAAGTATTGTTTTTCTTTAACCACACTCTTTGATGGAAGTGCTATTGAAATGGTTTACTCAGCTGTTATCTTAATTGCATATCACATACCGCACCCTGTTCTTACCTAAAACAGCATTTTGTTATTAGTAGTTGCAGAAAATAAAGCCATAAGAAGATGCAGAGGTCACCCTGGATCATTGAATCATGATGTCGTATTCTGTAATATTGTATCAGCTTTCCCTATTTATATGATATATGAAGCCATGGAAAGACTAATGCAGAGTCAGCCGGTCATTATGGCAAAAACAATCCTTCACTGGGTAAAGACAACCAACGCAAAAGTGATGCATAAAACACAGCTACATCCGGTCAATTATAGTTTTACTATGCAGAATGTTGTGATCAGAAATGGAGCTGTGTAATAACATAGAAAACCTGAATTTCATATAAAGTTTATGTACATTTTGCTCTAAATCTATTCAGTTTTGTCTATTGCGGATCAGCATGGCCTTGCTGTCGTGCTGATAGCAGCCTGAAGGGCTCCCACAGACAGACAGCACTGCGCTGATAAGACATCTGTGTGTCCTTTGTTGCGTTTGAATGATGAGTTTGTGGTCTGCTGTCATAATGAAAGACTTTTGATTCTGCTGAACTGTTATGATTGAACGGATTTAGTGTGATGGCTGCTAGAAGTGCACAAGGTTTTTTTTTTTTTTTTCCTATTTTTACTTTTAAGTTCACATGCCTCATGCCAGTCAAACTGTTTACCATATTAAAACGTATTATTGTACATATGTTTTGAATCTCTGCACAATAGCTTTGAGTGTTTAGAAGCGTGAGCATGACAGTATGTTAAAACTATTGAGCCCGTAGTAAACCTTTCCTTTGTAGTGCTGTTCTATACATCTGCTGCTGATTTAAATTTCTTATTTACACAGAGAGACAGAAATAGTAACTAAATGCACCAGACATATAAATGTGCCCTTTTTTTTCTTTACATTTTCAGCATTGTTGTGTGGACTTAGTCAATTATCATTTTAAATGTGAGCATGTGTGTGTTTGTTTTAAAGGTTTCAGAAGGTGAGAGAACTCAAAAACTTGAGGCAACCAGTTTCAGGATTTTTTTTTTTAGTTTAATTAAAGGGATACTCCACTTTTTTTGGAAATAGGCTCATTTTACAACTCCCCCAGAGTTAAACAGTTGAGTTTTACCGTTTTCAAATCCATTCAGCCGATCTCCGGGTCTGGCGGTACCACTTTTAGCATAGCTTAGCATAGATCATTGAATCGGACAAGACCATTAGCATCTCTCTCAAAAAAATGACCAAAGAGTTTCGATATAACGTAATATGACGCAGCGCCTGAAAATAGTCCCCAGCTCAGTAACTTGCAACGTAACCGGGACTAAGTTTGTCTAACCTATCAGATCTATTTTCAGGCGCTGCGTCATATCATTAAACCTGCTGCACTCATGGTACGGCAGCAAAGTTTCTTGATTATTACGCAGGAATGAGAGTATAGTTCTTTTCATTTTCCGTCGGTCTTAGTACACGATGTAACTACAGAAGAGCCAAGTTTTAAATAGGAAAAGTATCTAAACTCTTTGGTCATTTTTTTGAGAGAGATGCTAATGGCCCTGTCCGATTCAATGATCTATGTTAAGCTATGCTAAGCTATGCTACAAGTGGTACCGCCAGACCCGGAGATCGGCTGAATGGATTCGAAAACGGTAAAACTCAACTGTTTAACTCTGGGGGAGTTGTAAAATGAGCCTATTTCCAAAAAAAGTGGAGTATCCCTTTAACTTAATTAAAGTGTCTTTGCTTTCATCGAACGCAATATAGGCTACTAAGTTCTATGAACTTGCATTTTTTTAGTGTGTAGATCCATGTTAAATTAGCTTGCACTTTAAATTAATATGAGCATTGATATTAATTGTGATGTATAACTTTCTTACACCATGTCTACACCAGACGCTGGTGGCACGACGCAACGCCACAAAAGCGAATAGAACCCATTATAATCAGTGATGCTGTCTACAATGAATGTGGCGCGAGCCGCGTGACACAACAAATTCCCAACCGTAAACTGATGCCCCATTCTAGTTATGATGTGGTACTCCAAGCGCTCGCGCTACTTCTGATACGAAAGACAAATGGATTTGCATTTTTGGATTTGTCGCGTCCAGTCTGGAGAGCTTCTAGCTGTTGCGGCGTGACTCAACAACTGTCACGTCAGGTAGTAGTCTAACATCTGTATCAGTTTGTTGAGCAAACTGAAAATAATAGCTTTAAGAATATATACCATAGAGGACACTAATCACTCTAATGGTGACTTGAATCAACAGAACTTTTACAACAAAATATAATCGAAAACACTACATGGAGCATACATAAATTAATGTAATGTAAGAGAGAATAAACAACATCATAAAATATATTAAAACAGAAAACCGTTATTATAAATTATATTTGTTTTACTGTATTTTTGATCAAGAAAAATGCAGCCTTTGTGAGCATTAGAGACTTCATTCAAAAGCATTAAAGTCTTACTGACCCAAAGCTTTTGAATTGCAGTGTGTATAGACAGCGTTTCATTAAAAACATGTATCGTCTTAACCCGAGAAAAACATGTGCATCTCGTGCACTTGACCTCAAGCAGTATACAATTATACATGGGCTTTCAAACAATTGTCACTAACTTGTAATAACATCTCAGGAGTGATGTTTGTTATTGTGGTCATATGTTGTTTTTCTCAAAGACATTTGCAGATCCGAGAAATATGTTAGACACCTAGTTGTTTTTGAAGCTGTTTTTGAAGATACTTTCAGATGTTAACTTGTATTAGCTTTAGCATGGAGCAGATGAGACCTTGTATGTTGAATACCAAACATATGCTGTAATTTGGACATAACGTGGTTCCATTTAACTTTTGGCGAACAGAACATTATCCACCAACTCCTCTTTTTAACTGTACACAGAACATTGACGTCTGTTTGAGTTTCTTTTTCCACACCCCTGCATCCTCTCTTAACTCAGTAAATGACATCAGCACATGGCAACACACTGACCTTAGATGCAAACAAACAGACAAGAGCTTCACTGCTTTACTGTCATCATAAATGCAGGAAAATCTGGCATTCTTTGGTTGACATGTTTGGATATAAACACTTATCTGTTTTGTCATGTTGTGTCCTGTGGGACACTTTATCAGAGCAATGTGGTCACGTGTTGAACAATAGAGCTGCAAGAACCATAAGCAAAATTGGACTTTGGAATAGAGGTCAATGCTCACTTTGTAGTCCATTGACTGCGATGAGAGACCATTTGCTAGCAGAACTCCTTTGTGAAATACATGTTTTTGATGTGGTAGCAAGATGCATTTCCATTTCTGTGGGGATGAGTCCTTGAGTTTGAAGTATCTTTCATGGGTAATATTATTAATGGAAATGCACATTTTTGTATGATGAAAATGATGTATTTAGATCCCCCCTCTGTTGAACTCAATAGACTCCTCTACTTGCAGTTTACCAAACAATGGAATTTGTTGGACTTTGACTCAATCCCTCAGATGTGCTTACTCTCTGAAAACCATCCCCAAATGCACTAGCAAAATGAAAAGCTCAGTTGAACAAACCCAGTCCGGATGGAAACTGGATCATCTAGATTCTAGAAGCCTCGAGGACCTGGCTTAGCATGCTAAACAAATAAAGCATCTCCCATGGATCCTGCTTCGCTTCTGCCATACTTTAAATGCCAAGCCTTTACACAGAACATTTCAAAAGAATAGAATTTCAAAAGCTACTAGTTATAGTTGGTTTTCAGTTATTCGTCCTTTGAAATATCACGCTGTATGAATGGATGTTGCATGTGCATTCAGGCCCAAATCTTAGTTACTTGGTATTTTATTAGAAAGTAGGATGTAAGAATGAAAATTGGTAAAAAAACACACAAAAAAAACCTTGCCCTTTGGGGCAGATAGGAGTTTGAGCTGTCAAACAGAAGGTTTTATTGATTCATGAAGATGTTTTCTGCATGTCACTGCATGGTTTGTGCGGTGGTTCATATTTGAGTGACGCTAACCTGATGCTTTTGGTGAAAGTATTTTGATACATTCCCTGAAGATGTGTTTTTGACCTGACAGTCAAATGCATACAGTGAGTCAAAGTCTGAGACCACCAGTGAAAATTAATCAATTAGATCATACTATATTAATTATATTATATTATTATAAAAAAGTAGTGACCCAGATTTAAATGTATAACATTCTGATTTGAAGTGTATATGAAATACAGTGAGTGAATGCACAATATTTGTCAGTACGTAAATATTCGTATGATTTAGTCTTTCAAATGTTGTAATAGTCCATGCTTTTGTTTTTAGTTTGCAGTCAGAACAGAGCAGATTGAAGTCTTGCAGTGTCATCAGTTAGTGCTAAAAAATAAATCTCATCTGTCACTTTATGTGTTGTCTCAAGCATTGGTAAAACACACCCAAACTTATTCATCTTGGTCTTTTGATGGTTTTCAAATCTGACTTTAAGTGACCACATTGCTACAATGGGATTACTACGCCTTTTAATTGGCCTGCTCTGGGCAACAAATTGTAACAGGATAATGATTTTTCCATGTGAGGTACCATTTGGGAAAAGTTGACTAGTCTGTTGTTATAGACCAGTACACACAGTAGCCTGACATATTACCGACATCCTAACAACAATAAGGCATTTTACGGCATTGAAGTATTTATTAATTGTTGGCACGAAAATTGCTTCGCTGTTTTAAATGCGTTTAACCTCCTCTGGAAAGATATCCGATCCAATTTTGGAATGCAAGGGCATGGGTAAGATTCGTGATGAGTCAAAGTCTGCCTATCCTTGTGGACACAAACGCTGTCTCTGCAGATAGTCGGCTTTGTGACTAGAAACACTGGACTGTCTTTCTACCTTTGGTTTTAAATACAGGGGATTAGTCAGGTATTTTTATTTAGACAAGCTACAGAACTGTTATGCATTTCTCATTTAAACCTGTTTATAGATGTGTGTTTTTTAAGAGATTAAGTTCTCTTTTTTTTTTTGTGGCTTATTGCCCTTGTACTTCCCACACTTGTGCTTTACATCAGCAGAAACATGTAGTTCATTTAACAGTATTTAGTGTGAAACCTTACACCATACCAAACCAGCAGTGAAGCATGCACAGAAACATTAGCTTGTTCCTGAGTAGAAAACGTATGTACCGCAGGCCCGAATTATAGTGATCCGTTCATGTTTTTAAAAGCATTATACATTACTTTGTGCATTGTTGTCCCCAGCCTACCTGTTTATTTAAAAGGCGTCAGAAGACTGTGTAGCAGCAGAAAACTGTATTTATCCTGTATGCCTGCTCTGTAATTGTTATTGTCACTGGAGCATGAGATGTTACCCTCCAGTCACATGAGACAAAACTTCTGACTGCGCTAATTATCTTAAATATAATTTCTCTGCTCTGCACCAGAGTTCAGATGTGCTCATTAAGTGGAGAAACATGTGAGAGTTATTTCCCGATTATTTTTAACTTATTTTATTCTCTTTGGAATACAATGAGGTTCCCTGGTTACTAAGGAATCTTGTAAAGAGAACAGACACCACATGTTAGGCATCTATAGACCTTCTGTTTTTCCTGCCAAAACTTTGTCACCACTCGAGAGGCACAACTACAAGAGGCAGCTTGCCGTGTCTTGGCCTACATTACATTGCACATCTTTCTTTTTAGACAGATGAGTTTAATTTTGTTTAGCTAAACAAGTAAAGTCAGACAGATTAACATGGATTTTGTGTGCGGTTGACAAAAGAAACAGCACATGCAGAAATAAGGCATGGAAATAATTGAAAAACATTAGCAAGGGTCAGTTATCTTGGTTTTGGCAGGTTCCATATAAGCCCATTATTCACACACAAGAAGAATCTGTGGCTTTGTTCACAATGAAACCAGTTCAGATGTTTCTGATCCTTAGTACTGACTGCTGTACTGTCACTTTGTAAGTTGTGAAAGAAAATTAATACTTTTATTCAGCAAGGATGCATTAAATTGGTCAAAGGTGACAGTACAGACTATTATAATGTTACTAAATATTTGTATTTCAAATCAGTGCTTTGAGTATAAGAGATTTTAAAATCGAAAATGAGATCGAGTAAGGACCTAGAGGAAAACTGGTCAATTGGTGCATGAAACAACTGATGGAAACAGTGTTGTGTTTATGGGTTTAACACACTTTATTAGATCAGTGCTTGATCAGAGGCCTGTAAAAACCGGATGACTCCTATTAAAGACCATGGCATCCTTGTGTTGTCTACAGATGTATAATGTTGTGTCTCTGTGGTCAATGTCACGCATATACTCGAACTCCTCAGAGAGGTCATGGAAGTCTTTAAACACTGCATCACAAAACTTGGGTCAGTATAAGTATAATTTTGTTTTTAAATTCTCCTTTACCCTTTGTCATTTACAACAGCTCCTTTTGGCTCTATAATGAGCAGTTTTTTAAAGCTTTTCCTTCAAAATGATTTTGTCTTGAATTTTCCACTGAAAATATGGAGTTGAGTTACTCACATCATGAAATGATTTCTTCCGTTTCAACAGCACTTGTTTGTTTCTTCTTTCGTAGGGAAGGAAGAATGACCACTGAGTCTGTGGTGACACGTTTTTGTAAGTCGTTGAGTAGCCTGCTTGTTGTTTGATCAGCATTTCTGAAAACGGCTCACTCTCGCAGCTCCAGACGGGGAAGTGAGATGCCCCTGGAGCAGAAGTGTGTTCTGCTGGGTGGAACTGGAACGTGGCATAGGTTGCACACCCTGTGCTCTCACTGCACTCCAGTGATTACAGGGCTTTCGGAGTGTTTTTTCCAGATCCAAAGGACGATCTATTTTAAGTTGCCACCAGAAGAAAGACAGACAAGCCACAAACCATGACCATATAAAACCATATTTTTATAACTCTGATCTGAAGTCAGGCGGCAAGTTCTTTCACTCCCGCTAACTACATTATGCTCACAAAAAAGAAGCGTAGCATTAGGTTTTGTGGTTGAATTGTATGTTTTGGTAACTTAAATGGTTTTCAACAAACTTGTATAAATCAAGTGTGAAGTACAGCATGTAAAGATTTTAGTGGTAGTAGTTGTAGTTATGCCATTAGTATAGTACTATTGGTTAGTAGAGGAACTCCTCTGCATTTTCTTAAGTCACTGGCCATTGGCAGGTATGGGAAAAAGTTAGTTTTAGGCCCTGCTACAATGCATTAAATGTATTAAATAACATTAAATTGTTCTTAATGTACTTAATGACTGCAGCCTAGACTGGAAGATTGTGCATTTTTCAGCAAAACATTTGGCTTTCTGTGTAGTAGTAGCAACTCGCTTTCTGTGTAGTAGTAGCAACTCGCTTAATTTGGTCCTAATTTGTAAGTCGCTTTGGACAAAAGCGTCTGCAAAATGTAAATGTAGTAGTTTTTTACTGCCCACATTCTCATATTGACATCAAACTTTCATAGTCTTCTCTATATAATTGTATCTCCTTCTGGTGTTGGCAAACACAGTTCATTGACTCTCCTCTTTAAACTGAGAGATGTGTGATGATACACTAGAATAGCTCAAGAATCTCATTTTAAATGATTTAAATAGAGTGAAATGAAGCGTGCAGCTAAACTGTTATAATATAAAGAGGAATGTTGCTTCAGCAGCTGGATGTACACTTCCTGTGGGACTACAGAGGCTAAAGGGGTCTTTATCACAGGAAGGACAGGTCAGGGTCAGCATATCAGTCGACCAATAGCAATACAGTGATGACAAATGGTTTCTGCCGGTCCAGAATGTAGCTTGTTTAAATAACATATTTGATACTGAACGGATTTAAATGTTTAAGTTATTCAAGGAAGCAAAAAATATATTGTTGAAAAGTAGAGGTCCTACATTTAAATGTTACAAATGGTTTAAATTTTAGACACGGTGAATGACAAAAATCCATTTTCCACCTTCATTTATTTTTTATGCTTTTAGTTAATGATGATAACACTGGTAAAATGATGTTTGTACAAGAAACTAGAACAAGCATACACTCAAGCATGCAGACAGGAAATATTTAGACTGGTCACTTCCAGCCTTTGGAAGTATTTTGCATTGGGAAGCTCAGCGTTATTTTTTTTCTACATTTTGTTTGCTTTTCCTTTCCACTTCGGTTTGGTGTATGAGCATGCTATCAATACGTTTCATGGCTTATTCATTAAAATTAATGATGATTACAAGCCTACACATTTTCTTTCAAAAATGCCTATCAAGTTAATCTCAATCTATTTCATGTTTTAGTAATTTAAAGGCAGGAAAAAGGACATTTTCATCGCATAAGGATGGCTGTGCCCTTCACAAAGACTTCACAGCAATAGAGCTCACACTATTCAAACACTGGATTTTACAAGCACAGACTCTGTTGACTGTGAAACTTTGCACCCTTAAATAAACTTGATACTTGAGGTCAACGGTAATTGACATATTTCAGTGCTTGCGTGGCTTTGGACTCACTCATGTGTGAATTTGTCGAGTTTAACTGTGGATGCGGTAGAAATGGGCTGAGGTTCATTCCCTGAGGCTTTCAAACATGGATCTGCCTTTCTGGCATGGCAACAGCACATTTATTCAGTGACCTAAATAAAAGACTGGATTCGGGAATGCTGGGAGAGCAGGTCTGCATCGATTCTCTAGCATGTGTTATATTGCTAACACTTTACAATAAGGTTCATTAGTTAACATTAGTTAACTACCTTAGTTAACATTAACTAAGAATGAACAATACTTCCACAGCATTTATTAATCTTAGTTAATATTCATTTCAACATTTACTAATACATTATTAAAATCAAAGGTTGTATTTGTTAACATTACTGTAAACTAACATGAACAAACAATGAACAGCTGTATTTTTATTAGCTAACATTAACAAAGATCAACTAATATAGTAACAAATCTGTTGCTCATTGTTAGTTCATGTTAGTTACATGAATACATATTATTTGTGTTAAGATTATGACTTGATATTCTAGCTCAGTGCGTAAAATATGTGCGACTCTTAGTTCTGAATGTCTGTGGCAAAAAAGGGAAGCCTGTGAATGCTGTTATTTTGTCACACACACCTTTAGAAAGCAGGTGTGGAGAACACGCCACAACACGTCTTTGTTCATGCCAGATTCGTTCAGAGTGTCATTCATTCAGTAAAGGTGTACTCTGTGCTTACTGTCTCTAACAGAATACACCCCAAGGTGTGGTGTATTACATTGAACTATCAGGACTTTTTTTTTCTTCCTTATATTACTCCCATAACCCTAACAGACTTGGACTATTACTTTATTAAAGGTCTTTGTTAGAAAGACGGATTTTAATGGACGTTTTTTGTTCTATAAAAAATAAATGGCCAACCGCTTAAGTTTAATAAGGTGTGTTGTATCTCTCAGGAAAACTTTGTGTTTGTCAGAAGAATTCAGTGGTTGCACATTCCTGGATTGTTTTAGTTCTGCTGTGGTACCACAATGAAACATTTATTGTGTGGGAGCTGACCAGCATGACCTCGATGGTCCGTTTTTGTGTGTGTGTGTGTGTGTGTGTGTGTATCAAACACATCATCCCTCACTATACATATGTTTTTCACATATGTAGAGTCAAATCTGATCATTCCTAAGAGTGTCATGTAACTTCATACTTTTCTCACGAGATTAGTTTCAGACAGCATCTCCCACGGTAGTCCATGTTTCTTATCAGGAGCAGGTGTGAGGATGTGCTGTATCTTTAAAGGGATACTTCACCCAAAACTTTCCCCATATTTAGACAACCGTTTAAAAGTTTGAGATCGTAAAATTAAAAAAATAATAATAAAAAAATGAAAAGAGTCTAAGCTCATCAAGGCTGCGTTTATTTGATCAAAAATACAGTAAAACAGTACAGTTGTAAATTTTAATTACAAAATAATTAGTCATTTTAAATAAAATAATAATAAAATCATTTTAATGTTTTAAAATGTAATTAAGCTAAATGTTTCTTCAGTGTCACATGATCCTTCAGAAATCATTCTAATATGCTGATTTGGTGCTCAAGAAACATTTCTTATCAATGTTGAAAACCATTATAAATGGTTATAAACAGTTATACAAAGAAGACAATTAATATCTTAAAGGACAAGTTCAGTATTTTACACTTAAAGCCCTGGTTTCAGATCGTTTCTGATGAAATACAACGGTTAAGATTGAAATTTGGACACATGCTGCTGGCCCGAGAATTTTCGGTTTCTGTGGTAGGAACCCCCCCACCTCCACAATGGCTGCATAGGTGCACTGGGACAATCCTTCCTAAAACGCATTAAACTTTCGTTTACAAAGACGTGAAACTCACCGAGTGGTCAGGGGTGTTCACTGATATGCTCACACAAAAATCGCTGCAAAAGATGCTACCACAGAAAACCGAAAATTCTCGGGCCAGCAGCATGTGTCCAAATTTCAATCTCAACCGGTCTATTTCATCAGAAACGATCTGAAAACAGGGCTTTAAGTGTAAAATACCGAACTTGTCCTTTAAACATTTTGACCCCAAACTTTTGAATAGTATTCCAAACCATATGCTGTTCATTTTTCTTGGAAAACAAAATTTTTGCAGAACTGTGAAGCAGCTCTTGCCATTCGACAGTATAGAATATTACGTATTTCACTAATTTTATGATGTTTGCTTGACACCCTCTGGTCACTGTGAACTGCATGAAGGTCCTTGTTCTACAGAAAATGTCTACTTTCTACAGAAAAAAAAATCTATTAATGCAACAACATGAGTATAAGTAAATAGTGGCAGAACTTTCATTTATGGGTAAACAATGACTTTCAATGCAGATCTTCTCATCTTTCCTGCAAGTTAATATGCCCAGCACAATGTGGAGACCTCTTTGGATTGCACAAGCACAAAACTGCAACTATGGAGTATGGGTGCTACATTTTTCCAGCGTTTTCCTGTTCTTGTGCAATCATTGCTTTGAGGCTGCAGCGGCAGCTGATGCCACACCAAGTGTTCGCCACTGCTTTCAATCTGTTCACAGCTGTGTTGCCATGAAAGCGTGTGTTGTTTTTACATCCTTTTCACAGTAAGACCCTTCACGTTTTTGTACGCTACTATATCATAATAAAAACTTTCATTCAGGTCATTCACACAGCGACTAGTTTAGCACATTGGCTTCAACACACAAAAAGTTTTGCTCACGCTCAGTGATGGAGACACACGCCAAGAATCCTTGGAGTTGGAATGAGGATATCTGCATGTAATCAGTGCACTGGAATGTGCTCGGCCGTGGACAAAGAGACTTCAGAGAATGTGGGAGAAGTAGACAGCGGTCATCTTTGTGCCATGACAGAGAAATGTGGAACGCTTGTGTTTCCATTAATGTCAGTAAATGATGGTTCTATGCAAACTCTCAATGTGTATATTTGTGTATACGGTATTATACGATTCTGAGAGGTCTTTGTGTTTGGACCTCTTGTCCACGCCAGTGAGTTAACCACATTTGTTAGTGCAGGATTTTTGCACATATGATTTTTGACTGAATGTCACAAATTATATAAAGTTTATTCTGAGCCTATCTTTCCCTGTTTTCCAGGTCACGGGGAATGCCACTGCGGTGAGTGTAAATGCCATGCTGGTTATATTGGAGACAACTGTAATTGCTCTACAGAGACGGCTTCCTGTGTGTCAGACGACGGGAAGATCTGTAGTGGGCGGGGCAGCTGTGTGTGTGGGCGGTGCCAGTGCGCTGAGCCAGGGGCGTTTGGGGACACGTGCGAAAAATGTCCCACCTGTCCAGATGCCTGTGGAACAAAGAGGTATGTGACTGAGGATGCTCAAACTAACTTAAAGCTAATTTATAGGTATTTTCAGTTTCTAATGATTCTAATGTAATGCTGTCTTTAAAAGTTTACACGTCATTGTTCAAAAACATTTTTTACTGCATATTGCAACCAATAGCATACTGTCTGTTTCATCCTTCTGTTTCTTTAAATTGGTCCCTTTCTGTTTCAAAAATGTAATTTGAGACATACTAGTCGCATTCCAGTGAAGGATTGCAGTACTTTGATAGTATTTACACTATCAGTCAAAAGCTTGGGGTCAGTTATCATATTATTTTTTTAAAGAAATTGAATACTTTTATTCAGTAAGGATGCATTAAATTGGTCAAAGGTGACAAAGATATAATGTTAAAAAAAGATTATAACGTAACTGCTGTTCTTATGAGCTTTCTATTCATTAAAGAATTCTGAAAAGATTTAGGCTACCAGTTTCCACAAAAATAATAAGCAGAACAACTGTTTTCAGCATTGACTATAATAAATGTTATAATAAACCTGGAATTTCACCTTTGCCATTAGAGTATCACATTACGTTTTAAATATATTAAAATAAAAAACAGTTTTTTTTTTATTGTTATAGTATTTCACAATATTACTGTTTTTACTGTATTTTCTGTACATTTTACAGACTCCAAACTTTCAAATGTATGTAACACCAAGATAAGCATGATGGTTCTGATATATATCAAAATTAATCTGTACTATAATCAAGTTACATTGAAAAGCACTTATGACCCACTTTGTCCTTCATAAATCACGAGTTCTTACTTCAAACATATTTTTTTCACTAGTCCCATGTTAACATGTATAATGTTTAAATATTGTGATTATACTGTCAGAACAGTGTGTTTTACCGTTTTAATGTTTTTAAATTCTGTGGCATTAGGAAGCATTTTTTAACTGCTTACATTAACACATGTTCTCTGTTAGATTGATCAAAGCTGACTGACAGGGTCTGAGATGTCTTTCCTTCATCATTGACTTTTGTTTAGACTCAAGCCTGTCAAACTTTTTAGTTTTGTGTTAGTTATGGTTTGAATGATCTTTCTAAATGTTTCTCCTCAGGGAATGCATCGAGTGTCGTCTTTTTAACACAGGGAGACTGGCCGACAACCAGACCTGTCAGCGCATGTGCAAGGATGAGATCATGACCGTCGAAACCCTCAGTGAGTGCACACTCAGAAACACTTGACATTGAATGATGTTTGAGGGTTCGGCTAGTGTTTTGGGGCGGCTTCTCTGTCATTGTATCTCTCCACCCTGCACAGATGTTTTCTTCTGAGAAAAACTGACTGAAGAAAATGCATATGTGGATTTGGTGGAGTGTTTAAGCTAAATAACAACATATTTTTTTAATTATTTCTTTATTTTTCACTCATCATTGCCATACTAAACTTTACCCAGTTATCAAAACATGTTATTTAAAGCTTGTGCATGTGAGGAAGGAATTTTAATGTTTGTCATTTTCATACTAGGTAAGTGAATAAAATGTCTTAGCAGGATTTCACAAACCACAATCATTTTTGTTATACTGGTTGAAACTCTTCACATCCTGATAGCAATCAAAAATAAAAGTGATCTAAATATGAAAATATTTACATATATCTTCTGTGGAAGTCTCCGAACCAAAACAATTTTCATCCAATCATTGCATTTGGTCCGAATGCAATGATACGTGTGCGTTTATATGTTCTGAAGGAGGCGTGGCTTTGGAGAGCGCTGTGAAGGGAGGGTCTCATGCTTCGCCTCTCTGCAATTGCCTACCCCACCTTCAGTGGTTTAATATGGCATCTTATTCAAAGATGAAACACTTTTGAGCATAAGGGTTCATTTACTTTTACTGTGAAACAAAAAAAAACATGACAACTGATAGCTTGTAAGTTACGTTGTTTATTTTATTATTTATTTTTTAGTCTTCACCATTTTTTGCGTGGGATAATCAAAGGGGGTAGCTGGGATAATGAGATTGGAAAATTCGATCAACATGCACACTAACTGCCAGCCAATGTCATCAACACACTGGTTACTTAACTTACATTTTCCTTAACCTCAGTCAGAGAGAGAACTTGAATCCAGCTGAAATCTTGAAGGAGCTCAGTTCACAGATCTGTCTGTTTTCCCTCTCATCAGGACACACTGTTGGTCGAGCACCACAGTTTGTGCTTCCAGGTCATGAATGTGTTACTCGCAGCAGGGTGATCATGGTTTGTGGTGTATCATGGCCAGCTCTGTTTATGTTATTATCTGGAGAATGTGAGTCTGGACGTCTGTGCAGCACTCACTGTTCTGTGTCCCACTGAGAAAGCCTGTGTTTACTGCTCTTCCTCGCAACCCTGCCATTAATTCAAACCACTAATATGTAAAATGCACAAACTACTAAAGAATAGCACTTTGGAAAATGAATAAAATGTTTAGCTTTGTCATATGTGGATCTTTTTATTTTATTTCGATTTTTATATTATGTTTTTTTGTTTTATTTATTTATAATTATGAATGTTTTATTAGAGTTCGAAAGCTATTAATAAAGTTTATGAGAACTTCTCCAGGGTTTTATTACAGGAGGTATTTTTACATGGTTCGAGGAATGCATGAATGAATGTTTATTGTTGAGCAATATGATGCTGGACTCATTCTCTGAGATATTGCAGTGAAAAATTCAGGATGCTTGTGAACTCTTTAAGGCCTTTCCATGTCACCCCTAATTGTAAAAGAAGGCATTATAGATTTGATGTTTCACAACATTTCTCTGTCGTTTGAGTCAGCTGACTTCCTTAATGGACTCCACATGTGCATACCGGAAACTTCCAGCTCTTTTAGAGAGAGGCTCTGTAGTTAAATGACTGTAAGGAAGGGAGAGACTTCCTATTATTTTTTTTATTTTATTTTTTGTAGTGGATTTTAATTATGATAACATTTAAACATTTAATCTGGGTCCTTGTTGAGGAATGCATGGTCTGGTCCAAAAATAATTTCAGCATGTCAAGATTATGCTATTGTCTCGACATGTACTGCTTTATCGGTTTGTTTCCTCAGGCACAGTTTGGACAGCTGTTTTATTGAACCCAACTCTTCTCTCCATTTCAGAAACGGATGCTCCCAACACCGTTCAATGCGTGTATAAGACCGAGAACGACTGTGTGATGAAGTTCACTTATTCCGAACATGCCAGCGGCCAATCGGTCCTCACCGCTCTTAAAGAGCCAGGTCAGTATTTAGCACTACCTCTGTAATAAACTGCATTCTGAATCATGTTAAACACTCATCTTGAGGAAGTATAAGAAAAGAATTTGGTCAAAATAATATTTTTTTCAGCTAAACTTCACATCATACATTATGGCCATGCATTTGTGTATTTTGTGTGTTTACAGAATGTGCCGTTGCCCCAAATGCCATGACTGTGCTTCTGGCAGTTGTTGGCAGTATCTTGTTGATGGGCATCGTGCTGCTAGCCCTCTGGAAACTTGTCATAACCGTCCACGACCGCCGCGAGTTTGCACGCTTCCAAAGTGCACGTTCACGGGCGCGTTATGAGATGGTGAGAACTCAGTCTACTGCACTAAGTTAGATTTTAGTTTGATCTACTGACTGGAGTTTATATTGCTGCAGTCTAATGCATTCATATAGCACTGTTTGTAAGTTACCAAAAACCTAAATAGCTTGAACAGGCAAATCCATGCAATCACAAAAAACAGCTAGGCTTTGATTGAAACCATGAGGCCTTTTGGAAAACATCAGTCAGCTGGGAGTGCAGATCAGTCATGATGATCATTCCAAGGCTGTGGTTCAAAGGCTCTGTTTGCTCTGCCCTTCTAACCATGTGCATTTCAATGAACCCATCTGACCTATTTACTCTTCTGTATGTCTCTCCTGGTCTTCCTCCTAGGCATCTAATCCTGTTTATAAACAGTCCATCCCCTCTCACCCAATGGAGACAGTTTTCTATATGCACAGTTCCAAGTCATGCAACGGAGAAGTTCACTGATCAACCTGCATTTGGACTGGGGGACATGGCAGGACCTGTCCAGCACGCCTCTGCTCTACAGTGGAGGACAGAGACAGCAAATTTAATGGTCTTTTGCAATGCAAACTTTTCTTTTTTTTTTTTTTTTTTTTCTGAGGATTGGAACTGATCTTTATGCGGTTGGGTAATGAACATTCATTGGTAAGCGAGCAGCAGTTGGACACATGCTGAATATGAGAAGAGGACTGGCTTGACTAGTTGTCCAGAAACCTTTATGAGCAATGGACGTTAACCTGCCATGGACCGCCTTCTTGAATATAACTCCTAATTTTCTACAGTTCTAACCGTACCTCCTGCTCATTATGATGGATTTGCTGTGCAATGTTTTATAGGCAAAGAGACATTTGTGGCAAGGCAAGGAACTGTGCCTTTCCCAGCCGTTACGCATTTTACATGAATTAAATTTATTTAGCACATGTACAGTAGTCAGACACCATAGAGTGTGCATAGAACACAACAAAAGGCTAAATTATACATCAACTCTTTAATGAAGAGATGGGTAATAACATAACCAGAGCAATAATTCTCTTAACTCTTGTTTTGCACATTGTATATTAGGTTGAGTTCTTATCAAGTAAAGAAAGTAATGCCATTCTACAATACTAGTCTTTGGTGTATTGCCACAGGTTGCACATTTTCATAGTGATTTTCAACTGTACATTGTGATGCAATAACACTGCCTGCTGATAATTCAAGAGTGTCTCGTTTCTTTTTGGAACGATTACATTTAGTATCTCCACACCCATCCCATCAGGACCTGGACCAAGTAAAAAATTAGACACTGCACACCCATCTACCAGTAGGAACTTCTTAGATTGACCCCATATCAATAGTCATGTTTGTGTCTACTTAAAGGCACAAAAAGTGCATTATTAGGGGTGTTTTTTTGCACTCAGTGCGATTGGGAAAAAAACAAGGTCTAAGTGGAACTTCTTTCAACATGAGCACCTCATTTTTAGAATGATGTCACACTTGAGACACTGAATAAATATATCTGTGCACATGATTATTTCTTAAAAATTCATGTGCCATCTTAATCTTTAATCAAAATAATATTCCCTCCCTCTTGCAGTGACATCTCTTCTGTTCTCTGATGACGCGTTTACTGGCGCGAGTGCAGGACATCCTGTCACTCACATGACATCACAACAACTATCCAGTCAATTCCCCATGGAAAAAATTAAGTCCCGCCCTACATGTTCTCTTATTCGAGAAGCCGTTTCACTTGGATATAAATCACTATAGGGAAGAAAAAACTATTACAAATTCAGTATTAATGCAGACTTAAAACTACAAAATGCACTGTAAGAAATTATAGTCTGTCCAGACCCAGATTCCACTCCAAGAAAGGTGCCACTCCCCACTCCCCAAAATGGCTTAATTATTATATAGGACAAAAAGTCAACAGTTTTGTTGTTTCTGGATCACATCGTGAGCAAATGGTCATCAGTTGTAGAATTGGAGCAGGTGAGGGACCCTGAGAACCATCTCAGACAGTGGAGTATCTCAACTTTATTAACATACAGACCACAGCTGTTACAACAGGAACAACTTCATTTAGGCTACATTAGGGGTGGTAAACTGTCATGGGATTTGAATGTTATGGGTTCATTCCGGTTCCAATTATCCCAAGGTGCTACATGTACTTTGTCAGTGCTACGCTGCAATAAACTTCTTCAAGATCTTTATCTTTTTTTTTTCTTACACATTTACATGCATAGTTTGATTTCAGTCAGACTAAAGCAATAATTTGTCTTTTTAAACTGTCATGCAAATAATTTGTTTTTCCCCATAAAGTCAGTCTAACAGACCTAGGTGATGCAAATATTCATTATTATGCTTCAAATATTCAATTACACCTTGCATAGTGTAAAATTGGACGAACAGCTGAAGACTGTAGCTCAACTATGCAAAAACTAGTACTATCAAACATGGCTCTTTTTTTCTTTCTTTTTTTCTTGATGCTAACAAAACATGTCAGCTTAGCAGGGAATGACATAAGCACCCTTCTCTAAGCTGATGGGAAAATCTGACTTCATACTCAAGCAAGGTGACAGAAGCCCTTGATCTAAGCGGGCCGTGCACCTGGACTGGGTGAGGGGCTTAATTGGCTGAAGTTTGTTTAGTGCCATTTATTTATCTTCTCCTGTGACTTTTGGTAGGTCAGATCAAATGGGCAGCTTGTTTTGACCTTCAAATGTGTGTGGTACAGAAGGGTTTTTTTTTACCTGCAGCGAAGAAGATTGGGAGTATAAATCAGCCATTGTGTGTGCGTGTTTGGTGACGTGTCTCAGGACAGGACTCATGTTCAGTTATAGAGAGCAGCTGTGTTTGCGATGGGGAAAGTGCGCACGCCTTTTGAACCTAGTTGAAAACCCCTTTCAGTGTTGATTTACTGTGAAACCACAAGAGACTATGTCTCTAAGACATCTTAAAAGAGTATTTTACCAGGTCTGGTGGGTTGTCTACTATCAATCCAATCAAAGGTATGAAAAAAATTCCTCTGCGTGTAGTTGTATTTGCTGTAAAAGTCTGCACGATAAATTTAAATCTTTCTCCAAATCAAAATCTGGTCGCACTTCCATCATTTCCATGTTCTCTTGCCACACAACACAACCATGGCTGACATTTTGAGCTGAGACTTGGGGTGTACAAATGTGTATGGAGCTCCAGTGGTTCTTCCCTGTTGGGATGTCAACCCTGTGATTTGCACATAAATCACATGTTCTCAGAGTTTGATGAACTGAATGCTGTTTTCCTCCCGAGCAGTGAGCCAGTATCAACAGCCAGAGCATTCAGACAGAAGTGAAGTCATGTCACTGGGAGAGGACGCAGCTCTGAACACAAGAAGGGAAAGTAGGGTTGTGTGTTTCGGTAACGTCTGAGACTTTAGGAGCTGAACAGCAACAGATGTGACTGTGAAGGCCTGATCTGCTGCCCCCTTGTGAAGTGTCTCTCGTTTTCCCTTCATTTATTTCTCATTTCGTTCAAATACAAAGGTGGTCTTAAGAATTTGAAAAAATGTAAGTAAAAAAATATTTTTAGGTCACTAATTATATAAGTGATTTGTGACCATTGTTCATGTGATTTTGAACAGACAGAAGTTCTTCCATTGAAGAATAAGATTCAAATTTTTATCATTCTTATTTTTTGTTTACTTTTGATACATTTACAGTTTTTTAGGATTCTTTGATTAATAGAAAGTTCAAAAGTTTTTACTGTCACTTTTGATCAAATGAATGCATCCTCACTGAACAGAAGTATTAATTTCTTAAAAAAATAAAACATAGTATAAATGGAAGCATCATGCAGTTATCAACCTATCTAGATGTGTCAAACGTGTCTTTCATTTCCTTCAGTGTGCTTCATTTCCAGGGAGATGTGATAACTGCCAACATTAATCTTTACTGGAATGCAAGGTATGTCCTGCAGCACTGAGGTCTGATACTCATCTAATGAGTCTGTGTCTTTGACTCACTAAATGGCCGCGTTCACTGAAGGAATTTACATCCACTCTGTTTGATTCAGAGTGAAGCTGGCGTGAGCTACAGTAAGCTCATATTCAGCACTGATGATCCATCATTTGTGATGCAAATGATTTTTGTAAACTGAGGCCTAATTGCCTTGTGCAGATTTTTAGGCAACATGGGAGTTTTCACATAGTATTAGTTTATCTATAAATAATCATGTGGGTATATCAGAGACTTTTGTCTTTATGCCTGAGTGTCTGATCTTTGCCAGTAACATTCACAGGTCCAAATCTCAATTGTCCCTCAATTAAGTCAATAAATCAACCCTTTTCTTGCCAGTATACTTTCATTGCCATAAGCAAAACCCAGTCAAGGATCTTTAATGTGATCAAAAAGGAAGTACGATGGTATATTATATACTGTATGTCCTGCTATCTGCTGTAAGTTAACATTGAATGATCACACAGATAGTCCAGATTTATTTAATTTAGTTTGATCTAGATTTTAAAAATGAACAAGATTGACTGAAAATGAAATGCTTTTAAATCATAGAGCCTAGAGAATACTTCCATTTTTTCGACATAATTATTGCAGTGACTAATGACACTACAGTTTTGTAACATAATTGAAAAAAAAGAACAAGAAGAAAAAATACTATTTTTCAGAATATAAGGATCTTTTGTGCGTTTATGGAAGGAAATATAGAAGAATTGTGCTGCTCTGTCCTATAGCACCATCTACTGGATGAAGGGTCATAGTGCATGTCCACAGGCCTCAATTTTTATTCTGCTCTTATAAGTGTTCAAATTGTGATAAAGTAAATACATAAATACGAATGGCATTAAGAGTCTTCTATTCAACTTATGTGCTGTATTCTAACTCATATCTTCTGAAGACATATGTTAGCTATGAGTGTGGGACATTAATGATGACAGATTGTAAGTGAACTATTCGGAGCGAGACATAAGTGACTCATGTTTGGAGTGTGTGAGGGAGAATGTGGGCTTGGGTGTATTGGTTGGTGCGTCTTTGTGGTTTCTACCATGGTGTAGGCTTGAGCAGGATGTTGTGTCATGGAATTACATGTCATTGTATGAAATTCTGTTTCTCTCTTCCAGAAAGGTTGAGGCAAGGTTTTGTGACCTGGAAAACCAACATCAGCTTTGACGTAAGTTTCTTTGTTCAGTAGTATGTAATTTATGTGAAGTTCACTAAATAAGCAGATGGTTTTATTCAAGTCATTTCCAACTGATCTTCTTTTCTGTACAATTTTTTTTTTTTTTTTACTTTTAGTAAAGATTTACAACCTCATATACTAAAGGCAAGCAAGGTAAACTGTTAATCTGGAAGCAATTAAGTAGGGAAAGTTAAATGTTCTGTATATTCTCATGAAATGATCTAATCATTTCTTCACTAGCCTCATAACAAAGTATGGCATACAAGCCAAAATTAATATCATAAATTGTTTTTATCCCATCATTGAAACAGATAAATGTCCAGAGTTCCCAGCTGAACTTTTCTTTGTGAGTCTTTCACAGACTCACAGATTAGAAATGGCCTGTATTAAACCACAAAATGAGCTGGACAGTGTTACAGTATGGCATGAAATCATGAAAGGGGGGAATGGAAATAACCGTTTTCAATTCATGTACTACTGTAGTCGTGCCTACTATAGTAGGCAGGACTGTGAAACAACACGTCTTAAATTTAAGTCAAGGAGTACAACAGACGGATGTTATTTTGATGAAATCTGCTAGCAATTACTCCTGACTGTCTATGTTGCAAAAATAAATTCAATTTAAAAATGAATAAATACATTTATACAAGAATACAAACAAACAAAAAAACGGAGAAAACAAATTATCCGAAGGTACACGGATCCGGGCCAGTTTGTTTCTGCTGTTTCATTTTATTCAGAGTTTTATCCCATGCAGAGACCTCAATTATGTAATTTTACATTTAAAATAAATATAACAGTTAAAATAATATATATATATATATATATATATATATATATATATATATATATATATATATATATACACTGTAAAAAGTGAACAGTTGGATCACCTTAAAAAAATTACTTCAATTGGTAACACCTAAAGAAATTAAGTTTTCTCAAATTAAATTATCACGTTTATCACGATAAAACGTGATAATTTAAGTTAAGAAAGCTTAATTTCTTTAGGTGTTACCAATTGAAGTAATTTTTTTAAGTTGATCCAACTGTTCACTTTTTACAGTGTATATGTTATTTTTATTTTATTTTACATTGTAATGTTTTAAGCATTACAATATACAAAAAAAAAAAAAGAAAAGAAAATTAATTAATAGTTAATTTGTAGTTTATACATTATACAATAGTTATGATATTCTCTGTAAACAAAGAAAATACTTCATCTTTTCATCAGACTGGAGAAGAAGTGTCTCTAAAATAGTCTTGCAGCCCATAAAAAAAAAAAAAAAGAGAGAGAGATCTGTGAAGTGTTTCAATTAAAGTGTAGCAATGATTTCGTCACAACAGGCTAGGCTACTTCACGCTTGTAATTACACACGTGTTTTTAATTTTAAAAACAGGCCTTCTAGCATTTGAATGTTGCTAAATATGTTACCAAAGCAAGTTTCAAAAAAAGTAACTTGGAAAAGTAATTTGCAATCCAAGTTACTTTTTTGAATACTTTTCTTAATGGACGCAAACCAATATTTCAAGTCCATTATTTATTTATTATAAAGTAGCCTATAGTAGCCGTACCCTATAATAAGCTTATTCTAGCAGGGCATATTTGGCTCTGCTCTGGGGGTCTTCCCCGATCCAGCCCTCCTCAAAATCGTCATCATTTAGCCTACTGAAATCACACGTCAGACCACACCTAATCGAGTAGGCAGGAAAACCATTTAAACTCGGCTTTCGCATGATGTGTTTCACACAGTTCATTGGCTGACAGCTGCACTAACATCTGGATGATTCGCTGCGGAGTGAGAGAAATGCGCGTGTTAACGGCTGTATTCGCCGTTATATTTGTCCTGAAGGAGACTGAAGCTTGGGGTTACAAGAATGGAATACTCCACAACTCTATTTGGCTGGGTATTTATTTCACTTGTTCTTACTGTTGATCCAAACTGTGTTACGTAGATGACATGACTTGTCAGTATTTTAAAACGAATGTTTCTTTCTTTCTTGTTTTCCCCTCATAAACTATAATGTTTTAAAAAAGCAAAATCTTTCATTTACTGTTCAACAGGGTTTATATGTTCTACAACTATACTGCATGTGTTGTGTGCATTTAGATTTATAACCATGTGAGAGGCTTATTTATGACTCTGTGAAGGCTGATCGTGGAGCCAGTCTGAAGGACCTTGTAAACACTGGGAAATGACTTCATTCTGTTACTGTGTACTGCAACTTACCCAGGGGCACCTCAAATCACTTTCAGCAGGATCCAAGAAACACACATTTCTCCGTAGATTAGAGTTGTTTGGTAAGACACAGGAAAGAACAATCTGAATTTGATAGCTATATAGCATTTCACTATTTTTCCATGTAAAACCAACATTTACCAATGTTTTAGTTGTAGCAAACTGTGATTTGGGTTGAACCATTTAAATAAGTTAGTGTGCGAATTATGGGGGTTAATAAATAGTACACGACAGGAACCATGCACACACAAAAAGGTTTTGTAGATTTGAATTTATAGAAGTAACTTTTCAAGAATTAACTTTACATTTAGTCGGTACTAAATATAATGCTAAAATATTAGAAACAAAATTATATTACCCTGCTTGTTGTGCTTCATCGAAGTACGCCTGAAACTTAGGGAAGTTGATAATGGTTACCTCAGAGTCAGATGAACCCCACTTCTGCTCTTTAGCGTATATGAAATCAGGTAAATGCGTGCTCTGCACTGATCTATAGGCCAATAGACCTTTACTGCCAGAGCAACAAGCGCGCAGCCCTCTTTAGAATTTTGTTTGAACTTCCGTTTTTGCAGTAGCTCTGTATATTTCTATGGCATCGCTGTCGAAGAGTCTTTAGCTGGTGAAGTGGATTTATTAACTAAAGTTAGCATGAGCATTGTCAGTAGACCGGGAAGATTTTAAAACGAGCGGTTCATTCATAAATCCGTAAGATCTTACCTTCATGCTGTGGAAATAAAAACCGGAAGACAACACAACAGGCAGCATTGAAAAGGGGCGGGGCTACATAACTTCTATAGATCTATATTATAGACCAATTTGGAGTCAACGTCACGGTTATGTCATTTGCAGCTGTGTGCGCATTGTGGTGGCAGAAAAACAGTAGTAAAAAGTGGAGGAAAATGGGCCAAAACCACGGAATAAGAGAAAAAATGCCTTTGGATTTCACAATCGGAATGCAAAAAAAGATGGTCTTCATAGAATACCGTCGTCAAAGACTGTTGAAACATGCGATGATTAGATTACCATTAAAGCATGGATTTAATGTAAACATAGATCTACATAATATTGACATATGCATGTTCATAGGGACATTATAGCTTTACAGTTACAGCATGAAATAATATTTAAACCTATAACGTTTTATACAGGTAACATTTAAACAACATTTTTAGGACTTTTTTCTTGATATCACAATTATGAGGAGGGAAAAGTCAGAATTGGCGGATATAAACCTGCAATTCTGTGGGAAAAATACTGAATATTGAGTTTATATCTTTCAATTCTGATATTTCTTCTTAGAATTGTGAAATATAAACTCGGAAATGTGAGAAAAAAAGTAAGAATTGTGAGATATAAACTCAAAATTACCTTTTTATTGTTTTATTACGTGGCTCCCAGAGTGCTATACTGCAGAACTGTCATTTTCTGCCACCAGGTAGGCTCCGCCCACAAAACACATCATCGATGTTTGCAAACACCCAAATGGTCTATAGACCTATTGACTATTAATCTAGTTAATCAGAGCACGTATTTCAGTGTGCTCTCACAAACTAGTAGCAGAAGTTCTATCAAATGTTTGAAAACTCTGCTGAAAACTAATGTTACTTGTGGTGGCAAAGTGGCTTGACAACTACAACACATCTGAAAACACTTAGGGCTAAACAAGATACAGTATCTTGCTACATTCATTCTTCAAATGAATCTCCCATTTTGGGCTTTTCTCAGAGACATGTTTGGAGCTCACTAATGGTTACAGTCTTCTGAAAACCTGGATGTTTGAGGCCAACACAGTCAAATCACTGGCTTATAACTCATTTGAGACAGGATCCAACTTTTTCAAGGTTATGCATGCGTGCTTAAAAACAACTGCAAAACAGCATGATGTTCTGTGAGGTAAAAAGAGGCCTCATCTGGTTTAGTAATCTTAGCAACAGAAACTGGATGTACAGCATATTTGTCCCTTACGTATTCAGGATGTCCTGCACAGTAAAATATTGGGTAAAACCTTCTAAAATAAGTTTCTTGTTTTAGTTCTGATGTAATTTGAGTAGACAGGCAGAATCATTGTTCTGAGATGCTGAACAGACCCAGATAACTTCACAGGAGTCCTCGAAGCTGATAGTGTTGTCAAACGAGACCCATCTTCTCTCTCCTCACAGAGCAAGCAGCTGGAGTTTACCACCGCGAATCTCGCAAAGGAAGATATCAGCTGACGTATAAGGAAGCCAAGGCTGTGTGCAAATTTGAGGGGGGGGCTCTTGCTACGTATGATCAACTGGAGGCTGCTCGAAAAATTGGTTTGTATCACACTTACAAATCTCACTTGGATCAGATGTAGAAAGAAACACCTAGAGAGGGTCTGGCACACGGCATAAGTGTTGAGCAAGTCCTGTAACTTGGATCACGTTGAATAGGTTTTATTGTATAATTGTATGTAATCAGAAACTATTTTGAATCTGTCAGCAAGCAGAATGATAATCAACATTCTCACACTTGGATATATTAAATATTTGCACACATCATATAAACAAAGCAATGGCCATTCTCCAGTGCCACCCAGTGTTTTGTTTAACTGTAAAAGTCATTGTCATGTGTTGCCTGAGCAGTAACACCTGTTTTCTAGTAAGATGACTCGCTTTTCTTTACAGTAAGAGTAAATTTGATCCAGACTCTCTCCTTGAGCTGTGATCAGTAATGACTGCATTTGTGGTTAGTACAGACCTGTGGCACTCTATGCAGGAGGTCTGCTTTGCTTTCATTTTTTCCATCTCTGTTTTGCAGCCTTCAAATCGTGCCCATGGCTCCTCAGAACACAAGAGCCCTTTATTCTTCATACCCTTGAAAAAGACGAATTTCCTTCAATTATTAGCTTTGTCATAGAGAACATCTTATATTCAGTCTCTACAGAATCAGATGCAATAATATGAACATTGAGAAAAATAAATAATTAACATAATTTTTATAATTATTTTTAAACATTATTAATCATTGTTAATATTCCATTTGGTCACATTTAATTAATTATTAGTTGAATTTCTAATTAATTGAATTTGAGATCATTTAATATTAATGTAAAAAAATTAAAAATAAAAACTTGAAAGATGTTTTATACTAACAGATATTGTCTTTCACCCAAAGGGTTCCATGTGTGTGCAGCTGGATGGTTTGACAAAGGACGTGTGGGCTATCCGATTGTTAAAGCTGGCGTCAACTGTGGTTTCGGGAAGGTCGGAATCATTGATTACGGATACCGGCTCAACAAAAGTGAAAAGTGGGATGTCTACTGCTATAATCCTGAGGGTGAGTTTGAGAGGTGGCAGTTAGACAAATCTGGGTGGATTTAGTCATACAAAGAGAGATTTGGAATCAACAGATATTTGCTTTTACAAAGTAGTGATGCAAATCAGAGGTTTGTAAAACTTTTTTAAAAATCTATCCAGGGGTTCATTTCCCGACAAATGACGTAATGCATCGTTGAAGAAATAAACTATCAAGTCACGACAAACGACTTTTACCCAAAACTGTATACTGACGCAAATTTTCCGCTCAGCCATGTTGGTTAATGATGTTACACTAATGGTGGAGTAATAACCTTCTTAATTCATTTGTTTGAGAATTGATTAATGCCAAATTTGATAAATCACAGAAATGCATCTGAGGACTAATTCTCTTTTTTCTCAGTTATTTTGCTTAATTTCCAGATTCAATCGTAGTAGGCTTCTTCTTACGTACTAGAGCACGTTCGAACATGCGCGTTCTTCAAAAACGGTCCTTGTTCACACTGATCTGCGAAAATGACCAAAAATTGAATTATGCATGCCCGGGCCAGCAGTTAGTGATGTCACTTTATAAAGAAACACTTCATCCCATATAGACTGAATACGTAATACGCATGCGCAGGACTTCACCGTTTTCATGAACTCGCATTTTTGCAGTTTACACAGAGACGATAATGGTGTTGTGTAAACTGCCCTTAAAAGACGTAAATGAAATTTGAGTATATTTGAAAAGAAAGATATAGGGGCCGTTTACATTCAACTAAAAATGGCCATCCATTTACACGACAATGGCGTTTTCGGGAAATGCTAACTATGGAACTTGCGACCATAGTTGGCTAACAATGATTTTGGGAAAAACCCTTAACTGGGACTGAAATGTAGTCATTAGCGTGGTAGTAAGGTATAAATCTCCATAAGTTAAAGACCTTTTCTTTATATCATTCTTCAGACTTTCATTGGTCTTTAAACTATAGAGCTGGCAAGTCCCGCCCATCCGTAAAACCCCGGACCTCTAGGTTGAAAAATCGTCAATGCAAGTGAATGTGAGAAAATTATTATTTTCTGGTCCCGTTTGAATTGTGCCATGAATGTGAACATATGTTGTCTGTGAATTTTTTATATAATTTTTCATGTTATGAGTTTGACAGTATATGGTATGATTCTTTGGCTAGCAGTTGTGGAAAAGACATAACGAGAAAGACTACATGTCGCCTATGTGACGTCACCCCATAACACATTTTCCCTCCACTTGTCAAATCACGGTGCTAATGCTGCGATAATCTATGGAGACAGATCGAGATGCCTGTGTGTTTTGTACCCAAATGTCACCATTCAAACAAAATGGGCTGTTCTTTCTTCAGATTCCCGTCTGATGTAATCGAAAGCAGCGAAGAGTTGTAGTCCACAAAGTGCTCTCACACAAAGTCTAACCGTATCAAACTTCTACCCGCTAAATTGTAGCATTCTTCACACGAAAAATTATATAAAAAATTCACAGACAACATATGTTCACATTCATGGCAAAATTCAAACGGGACCAGAAAATAATTATTTTCTCACATTCACTTGCATTGACGATTTTTCAACCTAGAGGTCCAGTGGGGTTAGCGGAAGGGGCGCGACTTACCAGCTCTATAAGGGTGGGATAAATTGTGGTCTAGACAAAGACAACCATGACTAAACATTGAGGGGAAAAGGTGATGGCTGTTTTATGGCACACGATGACATATGGGCAGTGGATCGCAGCAGGACATTATTTACATAAGTTATATTTCTTGTAAAATGCTTGCTTGTTTTCTCTGGCTGTTTTTTTCTTGTGTAATCTAAAAGTGAAAGGTTTACAAGGTTTCGTAATGTTTTACCATAAACCCAGCTGAGTTTGGCTCTTTTCTCCTGATTTATCATAATGAGCCAATGAAAGATATTCCATGGAGAGCTTGAGTCAACAGTGATCTCAAAGAGGAAGTCAGAGAGTAAATGACCACACACTTTCAGGTTGAGATGTCCTGTAAGAGGTCCTTTTAGACAGTAAGCTCCCAATTGATCATATCATTACACCTGACTGTCATCTCATCTGATGAAACTGTTTATAAATCAACACACACACACATGTTTGTTTTTATGTTTTATGGGAACTATCCATAACCCTACTCCTAAACCTACCCATCCCTTATAAACTGTATTTATAAGCTGTTTTCTTCATGGGGACCAAAAAATGTTCACACAAGGACAAGGATTTAGGATGTTGCCATCTTTGTGGGGATATTTTGTAGCAATAATGTAGGGAATACCTGAAACACACACACACACACACACACACACAATACTAGAATAGAAAAGTTTTTGAATAATGATTTTGAAAAAGCATTGCCTGAAAGTTTCATTTAGATATTTAGATGATTAATGTAATACAAGACAAACATGATGGGTTGCCTTATTTAATAAATAAATAAATAAACATGTTTAATAAATTCATACAAATTTATAGTCTAAATTTAGTCTGTATCCAGTTTGTACCCCTTTATTCATTTGATTTTTCATTTATTAATATTTATTTATGTATTCATTCGTACACCTGTTTTACTGACTTTGCAGCAAAGGAGTGTGGAGGAGTGCACACGGATCAGGAGAAGGTTTTAGATTCTCCTGGTTATCCAGAAGACTACCAGGATGAGCAGATTTGCTACTGGCACATTCGTGTGCGCTACGGCCAGAGAATCCGCCTGCAATTCCTAGACTTTGACATTGAGGAGGACACAGCTTGCCTCAGTGATTATCTGGAGATCTATGACAGCTATGATGATGTTTCAGGCTTTGTTGGCAGGTAAATAATAGTTGTTTATGTTTTATTCACTATAGGCCTTTAAGTTACATTTGCTGAGAGTTTACAATTTAACAAAAAAAATAATAGAATAAATTTGTCTGTTCTGGATAGATACTGTGGAGATGAACTTCCAGAGGACTTCATAAGTACAGGTCTGTTGTTGTAGTCATTTTAAGTTCAAAAGTGCTTCTCTTGCGTTCAGTTTGAATGCATTTATTATTATCATTATTATTTTAAATTCATGCTTCTTTATGGTTAGTGAACTAGAGATCAGAGATGGTAAATTTGTTTCTGTGTTGTCTCTTGCTCAGGAAACGTCATGACTCTGAAGTTCCTCTCTGATTCTTCTGTGACGGCTGGAGGGTTTCAGCTACAGTACATCGCTGTGAACTCCTCTCAGCTCTTTGAAAATCATGCTGACACCTTCTCTTGACCACTGTTTAATACACCAATCACACTTATTTTTACAAGTGTATATATATTGCTTCTTTAACCACAGTGCAATATTCAAGCTAATAATAATCACAAATGTAGGTGTATGGGCATGTGCACATTTCAAAAACTCTTATAAAACAGTTTTCAAAATTGTATTGAATGTTTTACAGTGTTTTAATGTGAACAACATTTAACCAACATAATTAAATTGAAATCTCTTGGCTTTAATAGAAATAAACCCATTAAAAATCTGCATATTTTTGTGTGAAGTGCATTATTTCCTTTTAAAATAATCTGATAAATTCATGACATTTATCACTTTATTCTATAAAAACTATTTAGTTTAATTCATTTTTACTACATTTAAATAATACTTATTATTTTCCAAAACATAGTTTTGTTATTTTAAACCCTCAAAATGTCAGGCGGTGCAACTGTCTGAAAAAATGAACATACTTAAACTATTTAAAATTGTGTCTTAATAATAAAAAAATTAAAACGTAATACTATGGCATAATTTTAGGTTTGAAACCTAAACCAATTAGATAAATATCAATAGTTTTAAAGCTGTTGAGATCAAACTTTTGATATACAAATATTTATAATCTCAAATGTCAGGGTGGCACAACTGCAAACATGGCTCTTTTATTATGAATTGACAAAGGTAAAAACAGTAAACATGATAATGCATCATCCAGAGGAGCCCAACTGATCCTTGTGGCAGAATGAAAAGGTTTGTAGATCTCTCTCAAATACTGGTAAAAACTGCTCATTTCAAGTATGGGTTGGTACACTTTCCATGTCAGGTGGGACAACTTCAGTATATATACAAACAACTATTTGGTTGTACCCCCTGACATAAAAACAGTCAAAAAATGATTTAAACATTTTGAAATGTTATTTAACAACTGAATCTTGTTCATGACTCAAAAATGTTGGTCAATGACCCATAAAGTGCCTGAAGTTGAAGAAACACTTGTGTACTTAGGATTACTTCTGAAATTAGGGCTATGACAAAGATGATTGCTTTAAAAAACATTTTATTTATGGGACAGTTTACCCCAAAATGAAAATCCTGTCATCATTTACTCACCTTTATGTTGTTCCAAACATGACATTCTTTTTCTGTGTAACATAACACTTTTTTTCAGGGATTTTTGAGTGTTTTTGGTGTGTGTGTGTATGTATATAGGCCTAATATAAGTTAATGGTAACCAAAGCATTTTTTGCATGTTGGTTTACCAACATTCTTCATAATATCTTCTATGCATACATAAAGTTATACAGGTTTAGAACGCATAAGGAAGAGAAAATTATGACATAATTTAATTTCTAGTAAGGCAGAAGTTGTTACTGTGAACATTCTTCGTAGCAACTCTGCTCAACACAACATAACACGAATAACTACTAAGAAAAGAAAAGAAAAGAAAAGAAAAGAAAAAGTTTTTGAACACTGCAGCGAATAACTGATGGAAAAATTGTTGAACGAGAACTTATGAGTGCATATAAAATTCTTGATTTTTCTTCAGAGTAAGAATTATGATGCAGGTTACACTTGGCCTATATATTTTACCCTATTTAGCATTTCCATCGATCAGAGAATTGAGGTAAGGCATATGCCTTTAAATGTACATTTGCAAACTGCAATGTTAGGTGAGCAATTTTACAAATAATAAACTAAACAAATGACCATAGTGTCTTAATTTGATTGTTCATTCAAGTTCATTCAATAAATAATTTATTAGAGGGCGGAGTTGACGTCGGGTTGAAGGTGACGCGTCAATTGCGCGTCATGTTTGGCGCCAGCATTTTCGCGGGGAGTGAGGAGTGGACAGACGCAGCGCAGTCTTGGTCGTTTACAAACACTGTAGCATAAACCCCTCCAATTTCTCTGATATACATCGTGTGTCGATGATATCGCCTTCAGTGGTTGTTAGCGTGTCCTCAGGCGCGAGGTGAGACATCTTGAGCTGTGTCTGTTCATGAGTGTGTTCAGGGGGTTGGGTGGGTAACATGATGATGGTAACTAGCTCGCTAACTCTGCAGTCTTTGTAGGTGAAGTTCCTGTTGGATTAGATTGATTACAGCAAAAACTTACATGGCGTTTTAAAGTTTTCAATTAACGGCAGATTTTGATCTCTGTTTTTTTGTTAGCGAGGTGGCCACAAGTTGTACGCTCAACGCACATGTTAACACAATAGCTTTAAAATGCAAACGATAATGTGGACTAATATTTGCACATCAGACAGATAAGTTAGACATATTAGTGCCGACCCACCATTAAAAACTTTATATTTTAAAGCATAGACATTGTTTCGCAGAGCGGTTTAATAAAGATGGACGGCGTATTGTTATTAGCCTCTCTGGCTAGCTAAACGTCGTATTTAGGGTTTATTCTCCCAAAATGTGTCTTTAAGGAATAGTAGATGATTGAATTTCCATTTTGTTCTCCGGTATTGAACTCATTAGTGCAATTTGTGCGTCTGATATCTTATCATAACAAGAGAACACGATGTACTGCATGCATTGCTTTATTCTAGCTCACTTTCACTACCAATATAATATCACATGGTTAAAATATTAACTTTTCATACATGCTGATTATGCATAGTTTTTCATAATCGACTATTAATCGCAGGAATGCGTGATGCAAAACTCCCAGCCAGGGCTGTAGCATGTGAGGTGAAAGGTGAGAGTCACACCAGGGTCCTAAAGGTCCAAGGGGCACAGTAGTTTCTAAATATATTCAGAATTTAAAACTTCAGCCCTTCTCCTGTTACTCAACTGATTTGGTACTTCTTTTTTCTTCTTTTTTGCATTACATTCTGTCTTGATTAATGCTACAAGCACCTCTTGATTTTGCGGAGTCAATCAATTGGAACAACATTCCTGTCTGAAACTGTAATCCTAAACATATCCCTACCCACAAGTTATCCCTAAAATCAGACGGAAATGATGAAAACACTGGTGAAAACACTGATGAAGAGGCACCTAACCCTGGTTGTTAGGCCTGAACTTGACAAAATGTAAATGCGTCCCTCAAATCTGATTGATTGATTGATTGGCATATTGTTCCAGGACCTACAAAAATGTTGATCCAGGAACATGTTGTACTTTGTAAAATCAGGTTCTGCTGATGTGGTGTGGATGCATTGCTTTAATGTGCTTTTCACGTCTTTCAGGTTGTGAGGATGATGGCTGCAGTGCCTCTATCTAGTGCTAGCCTCCTTTCTCTTCTGGACTGTCTGGAAGATGAAGCTGCTGGGCTGTCAGCGCAGACGGATGCCTACATCACCATTGCAAAGTAAGTGTTTGCTTAACAGTTTTGGTGTCGGTCACTGTTGAGTAGGCTTTAGTCAAATGTATGGATTTCTGCTTTATTTTATAAGCTCTTTTAGCATTGTAGTGTTAGTTTTGTCTGCAACTACTGTATACACTAAATTTGAAATTGCAATTCAGAAGCTGTTTGATGTGTAGTGTTAGTTCATTTAACAAAATATTTTTTTTGTCATTTACATAACAACTCTTTTCATTCCAAACCCATTACACTTTAGTTCATCTTCAAAACAAGTGAAGATATTTTTAATGAATTCTGAGAGATTTCTGTCCCTCCGTTGAAAGTTCATGCCACCAAAGTTGTCTCACTTAAAGTTCTTAAAGAGGTTGTAAACCAAGTCCATGTAAATAGAACGATTTAATCCAAGTCTTCTGAAGAGTCTTAAATGCTTTATAATGTGAACAGATTTCATTTGGGTTTTTATTCACACATAAACTAGGGCTGGCCAAATTTTTTTTTCGATTAATCGTTTTTTTAAATGTGGTTGATTCGATATTGATTCTCAAAAGCCACGAATAGATATTTTTCCGTATTTATTCCCGCAAACATTGAACGTATCTGATTGACGTTAATCTTATTACTAGTATTCTCCACTAGATGTCATGCCCTTTTTTTGCCTTGTGCGATGTTACAGTGGGACCCTGTCATTCATTCAGTTCTGCACATGGCCCATACAGGTGCGCCTTTCAGCGTGAAAGACGTTTGTTGAAGGAACTGTCAGTGTCCCGATCGGGCCAGTGCTGCATGGTCACGAAAGTTTACCATTTGCATGCGTTTTCAAGCCTTGCCAATTTAAACATTCAAGTGAAAGAAGTATTGTGAGTGCACACACCCGCGCGTGTCTCAGACAGCGTGCAACTAATAAAATGAATTCTTTCACGTCTCCTTGCGCCTAAACGGACAAATTCACACATTTATCTCAAAACGCCCGCCTTTGCGAGTATCCAAGTAAACATTGTCAGTTATGGCTTAAGTAAGCAGTAGAGAAAGAACGCATGTGTATCATTATTCGATCCGTGCATTAGTCTTAAAGTGACAGCAACCTAATATCCCTGTTGCTGTCTGTGTTTTTAATGTTAAAGGACAAGTTCGGTATTTTACACTTAAAGCCCTGTTTTCAGATCGTTTCTGATGAAATAGAACGGTTAAGATTGAAATTTGGACACATGCTGCATAGGTGCACTGGAACAATCCTTCCTAAAACGCATTAAACTTTTGTTTACAAAGACGTGAAACTCACCGAGTGGTCAGGGGTGTTCACTGATCTGCTCACACAAAAATCGCTGCAAAAGACGCTTTCCAACAGGTTTTATCGTAGTTTTTGTCCAACTCCATTGACTTGTACTGGATGTGCTGTGAGGTACGGTATTACTCCGCCGCCGGAAACGGAAATGGGGTTGTTTGTGTTCTTTCTGTAGTCTTATGCAGTCGCGGTATTTCTGCTACCACAGAAACCGAAAATTCTCGGGACAGCAGCATGTGTCCAAATTTCAATCTTAACCGGTCTGTTTCATCAGAAACGATCTGAAAACAGGGCTTTAAGTGTAAAATACCGAACTTGTCCTTTAATCAAACTACAAGACAGAGAAAATCACTCTCTGCTCTTCACTTAACTTTTTTGTAACTTTAATAAGGATTAACCTTTATTTAATTTGTACTGTGAAGATTATATGCAGTTATTTTACAATTACTTTCTTCAATTTCTATACCTGAAAACTACTGTTAGACCTACCTGAAAAACTTAAACCACTGATTATTTCATTTGTATCTTTGTTCTAAATTAATTTATTTGGGCTATTGTTTGATCATTTGCTTTTTTATTTTTTTTTAATGAATGTTCATTTGTCTTTAAAAATCTTTGAAATTTATATTAGTTAGTAGTTTTAGCTGTAGTAACAAATGGAATCGAGAATCGTTAAATTTCACTTATTTAAAATATTGGGTGTCATAACCTTATTTATTACAAAGCAAGGATACATGGGTAAAAAAACAAATTTATTCACTTGTTGCTTTTTTGTGGTGGGGCTAGTGAAAATTTAATCATTGAATTCATTGAATCAAGAATCGAATTTAATTGAGATCTTGTGAATCGAATCGAGACATCTGAATTGATACCCAGCCCTAATGTAAACGCACATACATAAGCACATCAAATATGGTGTAAATAATGCTCAACTGTGTTTGCTTGATGTATGATTAAGTTATTAATAGATTGATCATAAGTCTTTGTCGTTCTTTCTTTCTCCTAGTCGTCTCAATGGAGAGGAAGGGCGTCAGTTTCTGCCTGTAGTTGTAAAGCATTTTGCACGTCTTAGTAAAGTCCTTTTGGTAAGTTGTCATCTCTGTGAATTAAGACTCATTCACTGGCACTTTGTGTATGTAACTGAATATTTAGCAGTATGTTTCTTTCTCCAAAATAAACAAGAAAAGGTTATTCTTTCAGAAATCTTAACTACGCATCAACCCTGTAAACCTTTTTTTCTTCTCTTCAGGTTCATATCTCCAGTGAGAATGAGGAGCTGTGTCAAGCTGCACTGCAGGCTTTGGGATTCTGTGTCTTCCACTCACACATCGTTTCAGTAATACCAGGTATAGAAAGTTTAATTCTCTACTAGTATAATATACTTTCCCCCCATAATAAGTTGCATCCATAATCCTTTTTTTCATTCTTTCCTTCAGCAAATATTTCAGAAGATATTCTGTCCACGCTCTGTAATGTTGTGGTAAAGTCCAAGGAGAAGTTTACGTGTACACGAGCATTATGGGTGATTTCAAAACAGAATTTTCCGCCGGAGGTGGCATCCAAAAAGGTTTGCTTGAAATAAACCTGTTTTAATGTTCTTTCGCCCTGATTTTCCATTTTTTGTGGCTAAAAAGGTTTTCTACATTTCAGGCCCCAGAGATTCTCAAGAGTCTAGAGGCCATGCAGACTCGAGAGGTTCAGTCAATCCTCATTGACCATGAGTCCCTCAATGTCATCATAAGGTTTGATTCAATTTCCCATACTTTCTCTTTCTTGGTACTGCCATCTTGCAGTGTCCTTCATATTTGAGATGCTCTGTAAATAAGATTTTGTGATGACCGTCAGGTTGCTGGAGCAGGCCCCCACTCAGATGGCTGATGGAGCCGTGTGCTGGGCCAAGCTGGTTGTTCCTCTCGTGGTTCACTCAGCCAATAAAGTGCGCTTGCGTGCGGCAGCAGCTCTGGAACTGGGCATGCCTCTCCTTTTGGAGAAACAGCAGGAGGTGGCGGCCATTGTAGAGCCAATGATGTCTTCTGTAAGTGTCATGCGGATGTACACAGCAGCTTTTTTTTTTTGTTGTGCATATATTTACATATGCACTCTCTATTGCTCTGCTTCCTCCAGATGCTCATCCCTGAAATGCAGAAGCTGTTTGCCTCTAAGAATGAGACGAATATGCTGAAGCTCTGGCCCTTGTTTGTGAAACTTCTGGGGAAGGTAAGATTCTCAGTCACCAAATGCTGCTCTTCAAGTCTCCATTTTTCAGTTCCGAATCTTGATATTGTCAGTGTGGATAAGGATGTGTTTCTGTCTCTTTTCAGTTGCTCCACAAAGGCGGTGCTTTCATTAATTCCTTGCTGTATTTAGAGGAGCTGGGTTTCCGCAACTCTTCCCCTAATATTAAGAAGATTGCTTTCATAGCTTGGAAGAGCCTCATTGACAATTTTGCCCTTAATCCAGGCAAGTTTCTTAGAATTTTGGTGTAATAGCCATTGTCATGGAAAACCTGGGAATATCAGAGAATTACGAAATTGTGTTTTGTGGAAAGTCATGATGATAAAGTCATGCATATTTTTTTATGCATAGCTCAATATTTTATTGGTTAAAAACTGCTGTTAGTGAGTGTTTAAAAATCCTTGTCTAGTGATCACAACTGTCATGCCATTGACATGTATTGGTCAATATGTGTGAGAACTCTTTGTAACCAGCCAGTGACAGTTCATGATTATTTTGCATCCTACATTTTCTCCCCTCATGTTTTAAAGTTGTAACCGGTTTCTCTTGAGCAGATATCCTGTGCAGCAGTAAGCGTCTGAAGCTCCTCATGCAGCCCCTCAGTTCCATCCACGTCAGGACTGAAGCTCTTCTGCTCACCAAGCTGGAGGTGTGGTGGTATCTCGTAGTTAAGCTCGGGCCCAACTTGTCCGCTAACTTTGAACAGGTAAAATTCAAAGATGATTTTTGGTCTTTGCAGACAGTTGTAACTAATGGATGGCCATGGTTCCAATGGTTAATTACAGCAACAATTTCTCTATCCGTTCTTTCCACCTCCTCCTTAAAGGTTGGTGTGCCTCTACTGCACAGCACACTTCCTCCTGATTCTCCACTGCAGTCCCCCACTACACCTGCTCGAACCCCTAACCCAAGCAATGGCACCCCTAATACACCTAAAACAGGTACAGCTCATTTCCTCTAATTGTTCCTTCATCATAACATCATATAAAGGGGCTAGAATGAGATGGCAGCTTAGATTAGTTTTATATGTAAAAAAAACAGTGCTACTTAAGCTCCTTGGTTCTTTTTTGTGTCTAGCCCTAATGTTGTCATATTAGCTGCATGTCATCATTCTTCATTTTCCTGTTCTCCAGGCATTCCCTCCTGCAGCACGACGAGCGCTACTCCTCGCATGAATCTGAACAGCAGCATGCAGGCGTCTCAGTCCTACCGCTCCATTCAGCTCCTGGGACTAGAGATGATTCTGCACTGGCTCCTGGGTCCAGAGGTCACGGGCACAGCTGCTAAAGAAAGTCTTCAACTCAGCTTGGGTAATCATACTCACAGTATTGTCTGAGCTTTGAAAATTGTTTTCTATCAGTGATGCATTGGGCTTCAAGGTCTGTACAAAGTTAACATGAGTGACATAAATGTGTATTTGATTAGTAATCTAGAGATGTGTTCATGTACTACTACAGCCTAATATGTCAAACCTCACGTTACGATGAAAAGTTCATGAATTGCAGTGATGGAACGAAACTTCAGATATAGCAGATGTCAACATATCATGTGTTTTGTTTTTTGTTTTTCAGAGCCCTTGACACACCCGTTCCTCACCAGCCCTTCCTTCTTCAGCAGACATGCTTCTACCCTCATATCGGCCATCAGCGATGGCTTCATTACTGTGGGAAAACATGCTCCAGGTATTCAACAATGTAATTTGCATAATGTAGCCTAGAGTCCTGATGCCAACTTAAAGGGTTAGTTCACCCAAAAATGAAAATTATGTCATTAATGACTCACCCTCATGTCGTTCCAAGCCCGTAAGACCTCCGTTCATCTTCGGAACACAGTTTAAGATACTTTAGATTTAGTTCGAGAGCTTTCTGTCCCTCCATTGAAAATGTATGTACGGTATACTGTCCATGTCCAGAAAGGTAATAAAGACATCAAAGTAGTCCATGTGACATCAGTGGGTTAGTTAGAATTTTTTGAAGCATCGAAAATACATTTTGGTCCAAAAATAACAAAAACTACGACTTTATTCAGCATTGTATTCTCTTCCGGGTCTGTTGTCAATCCGCGTTCACGACTCAGCAGTGACACTGCTGACGTAAGATGCTGCAAGAAAAATTCTAACTAACCCACTAATGTCACATGGACTACTTTCGTGTCTTTATTACCTTTCTGGACATGGACAGTATACCGTACATACATTTTCAATGGAGGGACAGAAAGCTCTCGGCCTAAATCTAAAATATCTAGGCTTGGAATATATATAGGCTTATCTTACGGGCTTGGAACGACATGAGGGTGAGTCATTAATGACATTTTCATTTTTGGGTGAACTAACCCTTTAACTTTCATCTATAGTTGTCTTTTTAAGGTTGTTTGTTGTTATTTAGATCAGTCAGTAAAGGAAATGTATGCTAATGCTGTCCATGTTCATCACTTTGAGTATTTATTTTCCACAGAAGCACTTCTTAATCTCATTTGGAGCAACCTGATCGGTTCTGTCAGCACAGCTATAGAAGCTGGTTGGTGAACATTTAAGTCAAAGATGATTTGCACATTCTTTTGTTGTGAATACTAGCTAATTTAAAAAGTTTTCCTGTCACCCTCGTCAACAGGTAACAAGAAGGAACGGCAGGGTTCAGAGGTCCTTACGCTTCTCCTACAGGCTCTTCAGTCCATCTTGTCCTCAGATGCTCTGCCTTCTGAACGTGCACTGGTAAGATGGCACTTCATGGTGAAAATGACCTGTTAAATTACTTTGCTAAAACAGTGATGCTTAACCCAGCTGCAGTCTAGCATGCTGATCACTGAACATGTACTACTATTTAAAAGGTTTTAACTTTTTTTTTTTTAAGGAAATATGAATACTTATATTCAGCAAGGATGCATTAAACTGTTCAAAATTGAAGTAAAGACATTTGTTACAAAAGACTTATTTTAAATAAATGCTGTTCTTTTGAACTTCTATTCATCAAAGTATCCTGATTTCCCCCAGATATTAAGCAGCACATCTGTTTTCAACACTGATAATAAGAAATGTTTTTCTTAAGCAGCAAATCAGCATATTAAAAACACTTATCTCACGAGATGAGACTAGACACGAGATTGGCTTCAGGAGAATGAGATGAGATTTTTGCAAAAAAATTCAGAAATTGTCTGACAAAATTCATGACTGGAAAAATAGAATGCAAGTGCATTTTGAAATGTTAAGTGATAATCTAATGCAGCTTGTTTTACTTTCAAATTCGTGATTGCGCGTACTCCGTGTATAGGGAGCAGCAGTGCTGAGCGCGCATTCTACAAGATAGGACATTTATCAGACGTTTAGGCTCTGCTGCGCTATGAATCCTCTGCCATCACGCGATCAGTGAACTGTGATTCCTGCTGTAATGATTGCGATGTCAACTCGTGCTAGATGAGCAGACTTAAATTTTTTTTATAAAAACAGCAAAACGACAGTTGAGGCGAATGTGAGTGTAGCGGTGGAATATGCTTATTTCACCCTAACACTCCATCATGGCAATATTGCGAGACAGCTTGTCACTCACCGGGAAATCTCGTCACACCCCTATTAAAATGATATCTGAAGGATCAAATGACACTGAGGACTGCAGAAAAGTCCACTTTGCCATCACAGGAATAAATTACTTTTTCACATTAAGATTATTACTTGAATTAAGATTTTTAAATTGTGACAATTTGACAATATTAGTGTTACTATGTTGTTCATTACATAAATGCACCCTTGGTGAGCATAAACTTTTTTCAAAAACATAAACTTTGAATTGTATTGTATTCAATATTTATGTAGGTTGTTGGTTCGGTCCTGCTGTTCAAACATTTTCATTGCTCAAACATTATTTGCTGCAGCTTTTGTTGGAAGCCACCATTAAAGGAATCCCTCAGAAGGTGCTTGGTTCTGCATCTTATCAAGTGGCAAACATGGATGTGTTGAACGTAAGTTATGTTTTACCACTTATGGTAAAGCCTTGGTAAATTATTAAACAAAATTATCAGTTTTTCATCCATTGAATTCATGCATGTCTTTGTATTATGAATGTGTGAATAAGATTTTGTCCACATGTACTTTTCCAGGGTACACCTGCACTTTTCCTAATACTGCTTTTTTACAAAAGTAACCAGCTTTCATCATTTCTTGAAGATGAGAGGTAACCATAAGTCTTTTGATTTTGAAGTTTAATACCTAATATCAAGACTAAAAGTTATGTTTCGGAGAATACTTTTTTTTTTTTTTTTTTGCATTAAACCTAAGAGTTTATTTCCATTGAAATTATTTGCTTGCTTAACTTGTTTTCTTTGTAATCTGGCAGGTTTTTCTTAAGCCTGGAGACCCTTGTGAGCTGTGGGTTTTGTGGACCTACATCGCCCTTGGCATTTGGAGAGGCTGTTTTAGGAGCGGTTAGTGGGAGTGTGGAGGTTGTAAAGAACAAGAAACAGCTCTGGAGGATGTGGAGTGTGGTGGTAAACCCTCTGACGGACACTATCACTCAGGTACTAAATTTAAATCATCTGTGCTATAGAATGAATGTGCATTTAAGTGCCAGTAAAACCTTGTATTTCACTACTATTGATAAATCATTGTTCCAACATAGACCAATGAAGTGAATCAAGGAGATGCTCTGGAGCATAACTTCAGTGCCATTTACAGTGCCTTGATGTTTCCAGTCTTTCATCTGCTTCCTGGTTCAGCCCTACCCCAGGTAAGAGCCCGTCATAGCTTTTGTACAATGATTTCTCCAGTATTGTGCAAGTATTTAATTTTATTTATGTCCTTATTTCACTTAATTTCTTGAATAGACCACTCAGAAAGCCATGATTAGTACTTGGTCCAGGCTTTACAAGGCATTTGCTCGCTGCGCCGCTTTGGTAGCAACAGCTGAGGAGAATATATGCTGTGAAGAGCTGTGTGCCAAGATATCTGCCTCTCTTGAAAGCGATGCTCTGAAAGTACGGCACTTCTGACATTATTTTGGGAAAATTTTATTAAATTGTGCGCCTAATTGGGGTGTTGGGTCTATTATAATTGGTCTCATCCTTTTTTATTTATTTGTTTTAGAGTCTGCCTATGCTAGAAGCAATAGCAAACATCTTGCTGGTCATCATTGAGAGTATGGACTTCTCTCCTTACACCCCACAATTTCAACAGAAGATGAAATGTAAGGATTTTGCTTCAGTTTCAAATAGGTAAAGTTGTGTTAATGGCACTGTGTGACCATATGTTCATGTGCTAATCCCTAGCTCCTCATACACCTTTGAGTTGGGTACGCAAGAGAAGCAAAGCTCTGGGGAATCTCTCGACCTTCCACACTCTCCTGATGCAGACTCTAGATGCATTTCTTTCTGTGGACCCCTCAGAAGAGTCTGTGGAGCCCACCTGTGGAGCTTTAAATGAACTTGGCTTGACTATGGTCTCCATCTTGTCTACTCTTTTGACTAATATCACACTGCCCACGTTCATACAAGAGGTGCTGTCCACCCTCACCAAACCACTCGCACACCTTTATGAACAGTTCTCCAGGTTTGTGGAGTTTTCTCATCCTTCATACATTGAATGTTTTTTTTGTTTTTTTTCCTTGTGTAACACTGTTTTTTCATTTACAAAAGTTCTGATGAACCGTCAAAGCCCAGTGCAGCGCTCGGACACAAGGTAAGAATTTACCCAGGTGTAAATTTGAAATCGAAACCACAGCAGCTCTGATATGTATTTTTATGTTCTCTCCTAGTTGGAGAAACTGGCCACAGACCTGCTTGGCTGCCTTCAGACACAATTGACTCTGCACAACGATGAGATGCTTGCTCTGTTGTCGCCCTTGCTCTGTGTGCTTTTTCCACACAAGAGCAAGCAAATTCGCACTGTTGTCACTCAGTTCTGGAATGCCACCTTTGGAAATGCTCTAACCTTGACTTACCCTGAGCCTCTGAAGTACGTTTTCGTGCCATTGCTGGGAATTTGTGTAACATGTTGTGTAGGCAGATTTTCAGATCTTTAAATCAAGTATGCAATTTTTCCCTTTTGAGACTGACAAAGACACTTTTTTTCTTTTCTTTTTTTTAGGTCTGTTTTAAGTCAGGCTAAGCAGAAAACTCTATTGATTTTACCTGGTTTTGAAGCTGTTGATGCACCAGATGATTGCAGTGGACAGTATACGGTTCGTATAGTGTTCCTAACAATAATGTAAATCCTGAAGAACGCAAAGCAGTTTAAACGTTGTCCCCTCTGTTAGTTTTTTTTCTTTTGTTCCTAAGAGCATACTAAAGTTATGTTCTCTAATAAGGGTGAGAGTTCTCAGCTGGACACACAAATTAGTGGGGTGAAGATGACCTCTGTGGGAAAGAGGGACTCTCTCCTGGCGAGGGCAGAAGAGCTTAAAGGAAAAGGCTCTATACCTGTAGCAAAGCCAGTGTCTGTAAGTAAAAACCAAAAAGTTGGAAAGAAATTTGAATGGTGCTTAATTGGCTACCACAGCACGTCCCTCAACAAATCACCTGGTCCCTCTCTAGGTGAAGCTGGATTTTGGATCGCCCAAGCCTTTGCGACGAGAAGCTATCGAGGAGGCGGCATCAATAGATTTTGTTTTCATTCCACCTGAGACAAAGGAGAGAGTGCTGACTGAGCACCAGAAAGAGGTCAAAAGGACTAAACGGTAAGTTTAAGTTCTCAAGTTTAGACCTCTGCCATGTCATTGTGCAAGGCAGTATGGTTCTAATTTTATACTTATTGGCCCAGTTTCACAGACAAGCTTAGATTAAGCACGGATTAGGCCTTAGTTCAATTAGGATATTTAAGTAGCTTTTATAACGTGTCCTAGAAAAAAAACATTACTGGTGTTACTAGTGCAGTGCCTGTGCAAAATCAGTTTTTGTGTGTTTTTAGTAATTGTTGGTTTTGGTGTGTTTGAGTGCTCGTTACAATTACACAGCAACAATTCAGTGACATTTTTATTTGTGCATGGTAGAAAGCAAATACTGATACTGACATAATGATGTACAATAAATATGGAAAATTGAACTACACGATTGAGGGAGCGGAGCAGGCTACACAGTGAACTCTGAGAAAATGCAATGCTTAAGCAAACGGTTTGTGAATAGGCTACTACAAATGATGGCCGTGAAAGAGACTGAACGCATTGAATAGGATATGTTTAGGTGGTGAATAGCATAGGCTACTAGCGATAACGTTAAGCACACCAGAATAAAATAAAATATAATATTCAGAAGTAAACAGTGTAGCTGACTTACAGATTTAGTTAACATCCACAAATGAATAACCGCGACGATTCAGGGAGCAGGCTACACAGTGAACTCCGAGAAAATGGAGAAAACCTACTTAAGGTTTAAAGGTATAGTGGAGGATTTTCCTGAATTTTAGAAAAGAACCGCCCTCTCCACTTTTTGAAAAAAATGCACATGCGCAACACTCTACCTGCTCCCGAGAGGGAACACCTATTAAACGTGTGCACGTGAGATACTATGGTGAACACATTGGAATTATCAAAAATGAACACACAAGGTTTTAGAACATTTCAGTGTGATACCATTTACCATTTGGTCATAAGGCTACTTTAGACGAATTGAGATGTTTACCGTGTCTGCGCGGTGCGTGACTTGTGCCAGGGCTAGCATCGCTAATCATAGCTTACATTAACTTTTACTAGCAGTGATTTTAAATGGATTTCTCCAAATAGCATGCCAAACTTTACCTGTCGAGTAGAAACTTCGCGACTGAGGCATCAGTGGGAAGCCCAACCTGTGCCTTTAGCGCACGCCAGCGTGTGAAATATTCTCCCATAAACACTCTGGTCTTGTTTCTTTCTTCAGAGGCCTTTCTCTTCTTGTCATACAATTCATTGACACTTTTTCTCTTGCGACCCTCAGACATTTTGAAAAAACCCGGTGAGAACGGCGAGCTTCAATGAATGGCTGAAACCATAGCTCACCAAACATATACACCTGAAAGTGCGCATACGCAGAAAGCGAAAACTACCTAGGGACGAGCACGTACGACGGCCTTACGTAAACATATCACCAGAACGATTGACAACTAGGAGGACCAATAGTCTTGATGATCCACCCGGAAAAAGAAAATCCTCCACTATACCTTTAAGGTTTGCTCTCCAAGAAAACCTACTTAAGCTCCGCTGCTTTCTTCGACCCTCTCTGTCTCTGGTCCTGGGCTGTGCTCACTCAGTGTGCAGTGTGTGAGGGGGGTGTGGCCAGCAGCTAGAGCGGCAAAAGCCAATGTGTTCTTCTTTTAACGATATATTTAACGATATCTTTTGCATTTCTAATCCAAACAACGTCAAACTTGGCACTGCACTTACTCGTGTCCGTAGCAAGACACCTGACAAGTTTGAAATCCATCGGACTAATGGTTCGAGAGATATGCGAATAACAGACAGAAAGACGTTCCTGTAATTTATGGATGGATGGATGTCAGTGCAAGTTGCTTTCAGTTAAGATAGTTCAAACATGCATTCTAGTCTGGGACTAGGCTTAAGCCTTGTCTGTGAAGGTCTGGTAGTCTGTCACCTTTAAAAGGGATGTTTGTTAAAAAAATATCCTTGCTCTTCCAAGCTTTATAATGGCAATGAATGGCACTCCTGATTTTGAAGTCCAAAAAAGTACATCCATCTTTCATAAAAGTAATCTATGTACTAAATTTTAGTTTATACTATATAAACAAAAATAACTAGCTTTCGGCAGACGGCCTGTGCAAATCAACTTGCGCTAAAAGAGTAACTTCTGACGCGATGTAGGAGTAGCTTAAGTTTAGACGCCTCTTGCGGTTAAAACAAATAGGGCTCCTCTTCTCATATCGAAATACATAATACATAATACCTCTGACATTTCTCTTTAAAAATTCTCGTTTTAGACTTCTAATTCATGACTAGGGTTGGGAATCGTGAGACATTTTCCGGTTCCCATTCAATACAAATTATTAAAACAACTAATAAAAAAATAGTAGTAAGGGGCAAATGCACAATCCTTTTTATTTCTTATACATGTCAAATGAGTTTAACAGACTGGTAATGTCAACAAATTCAACATATTTAGCAATTTTTGCAAAAATACATTTTTCTGAAGGAAAATAAATATTTCTGCATTCTCTAGGATAATTTGGGACCTCTTCTATAGCTTATTGTATCTCCAGCAGTGGAGAATACCCTCTCAGAAGGGGTAGAATATGCTTGAACACACATGTAAGATCCAGACAGGTGAAACATATTTCGATTTGAATGATTGATTCATAAAGACTTCACTTCATTACTGGATGAATCAGCGCTCTAGCAGTTAAATAAACAGAACAGCATGGGTCTTGCGGAAGAACATTGTAGCCTGAGCTACTTCTGTTTATTTTTATGACGTGGGTGAGTCACTCAGGCACTATGCTACTCCGCAGCGGTGCCGGCGTAAAGTAGTCAGAGTATAAACGCTTATTACAGGCTTACCGTAGTGATTCATAAGACAAAAACACGGTTTGAAAAAAGGCATTCATGATGTACTCGCTCATATACATTTAGTAAATTCTGAATCATCTCATTAAGATTCTCTAAGCATTTTGAAAAGAAATTGTCATTTGTTTTTTTGATTGGTTATTTATTTTGCATAAGGGTTGACATTCCTGCTCTCTACAATAATCTGGATGCCTCCCAGGACACCACAGTCTTTTCACAGTGTACTCAGAGTCAGGAGGAGTCCATGTACGTATTGGAATTATGGATTTGCTTTTACTCCAATTTTTTTACCCACTGTATTAAAACATAATGTTTCTTCTTAGGGACAAATTGACAAAAGATGAAAGGGATCAACCTGAGGAAGAGGCTAAGGTTCAGCTGAAGGTAAAATGGCAATTTTCAGACTCTGGCACTGCCTATTTGATTATGTGGGGGATATGCGTGCATGCTTTCTCTTATGTGTATTAATTGGTTTTAATGTTGTTTCCTCCCGCAAGGAGATTACCACAAATGAAGAACCATCCACAGATGTTAAAGTAACCCAAGAAGGCACCAGATCAGACGTAGAAACACCAGAGAAATCTGTGCAAAATAAAGATCAAACTTTAGAGAAGGATCAGTCTCCATCCAATGGCATCACAGTTGATGCGAGTGGGCATGAGAAAAGTGGACTAGAGGGGACCAGCCCTAATGTTTCGGGTTCATCTGATATGATATCGGGTACACCACCTAAACCCAACAGTAGACGTCAATCGTTCATAACATTAGAGAAATATGTTGAAGGGAAATCAAGTCCTGCAACTGTTGCATTTACTGGTCCACTCACCCGGAAATCAAGTAGACTGGATTCTTCAAAGGAATCAGAGTGCACTCCAAATGACTCACAACCCCAGACTACAAAAGAGGACTCTCAGAAATCTCAAAAGATAAGCAGCACTGACCTATCTGCTCAAAATGAGAAAGCTGGGGAAGAGGCAAAAGATGAGATTAAGTCAACTGGAGGTCATCCTTGTGAAGGTACTGATGAGGAAGAGGATGATGTGGTCCCTGACACCCAGGCCCAAGTATCTAGTGAAGCATCAGGTGTTAAGAGCAGTCCTGTGTCCAAAGCCAGCATGGAGGAACAAGACTCTCCTGAAAAAGATTCACAGAGTCTTGGTAATTCTCAATCTAGTCAAGAACCTAGAAGGTCGAGCAGACGGCGAAGTAAACCTGTTCGCCCAGGGGAAGATCCAGGGGAGATGAAAAGCAAAGATCAAGTCAGTCAGGTTGCAGACTCAGTGACAAATACACAGAAGTCAATACTTACGCCACCAAGTAGCACTTTAACTGGAAGAAGAATTAAGGTTCTGGAGGACAGTAAAGTTGAAGGTGACCAGCAGAAAAGTAAAGGGATGAAAGGAGAGCTTAACCAAAGTGGTTCACAGATTTTCTCCGCTGAGTCTTCACAGGCACTTCCACGGACAAGTCAAGCTGAGACTTCTCATGAAAGTTCACCTGTAGCCCAATCGGATAGCCAAAGCAGAGAGAGACTGCCAACTCTCAATGAGTCTAAAAGTCTGTCATTGGGTAGACCTACGAAGAAGACTAAAACACAACTTGACGAATCCACAGACAAGGAGGCAGATGAAAACTCTCAAAATGATTCTCAAAATGCCACATCCTCTTTGAAAAAGAAACATTTACAGACACCTCTTTCTGATTCTGAGGCTGATGGCCAGCAATCTGTACGAACGCGAAGAACAAGGAGATCTGAATCTCAATTACTGCAGACCAAAAAAGATTTGAGTCAGACAGATTCCCAAACAATGACGCCGATGAAGGGAAGAGCTATGAGGAGGAAAACTGCAGAAGAAGAGACCGACTCTAGTAGAGCTCTTACATCAACTGTAAATGCTGAGGAGTTAAGTCCAAGCCAAGATTCCTCTCAAGGGCTTGGTAGATACAGAACTCGACGATCTAAAGGTTTGTTGGCTACCGACAATACAGAGTCTGAAACCCCTGATAGCCAAGAAGATGGGCCAAGGCCTAAAAAGAGAATGCGGAAACCCCTGTCAACTGAGGTGCTACCAGTTGCCACAGAACCTAAAGTTACTGAGATGCTGCCAGATAAGAAGGATGCTAATATTCAGTCAGAGGTCTCAATGGAGATGTCACAGGATGATGTGGATCCTGAAACTAGTTTGGGAATTTCAGTTAGTGAGACCAATGAACTTGAGAAAAACAAAAAAGAGATTCCTTCCCCTTATAGTGTACCACATGAACAGATCAGCTCTGAAAAAGGAGCAGAAGATGACAAAGTTGACACAAAATTGAAAACTGAAACTGATGCAGAATTAAAAACTGAAACTGATACCGAAGAAAAAGAGATTATCAGTGATAAGGGAGAGGGTGAAGAAGCAAATTCATCTTCACAGGCTGGATCAGAAGATTTAAAGATTGGCAGTTTGCGTAAATGCCCACATACCAGGGGACGGGGCCGTGGACGTAGGCGATCTAAAAGCTGCAACTGTTTTTTAAACAACCAGGGAGTGTTCTCACAGGGCAGTGACGTCCAAGAATCAAAGGATCTGAAAAATGAGCAGGTTCCACTTGCTGTTGACACACCGAACTCTCAACCTGAGCATGAGCAGGTTCCACCTGCTGTTGACACACCGAACTCTCAACCTGAGCATGAGCAGGTTCCACCTGCTGTTGACACACCGAACTCTCAACCTGAGCATGAGCAGGTTCCACTTGCTGTTGACACCCTGAACTCTAAACTTGAGCAGTCAAGCCCAACATCCGTATTGGAGGAAAGCAAGAGCTCTCCAATTGTAGATTTACCAGTTGCTGATGTTCAGCCGTATTCAACCTTGCCTGCTCAACTCCCATGTGAGGTTTTGTCTTCTGAAAGCCCCATTACAAAGCTTGGTGTAATTGTATCTCAGCTGTCTGAAGCAGAGGAAGGATCACAGCTTGAATTATCCAAACTGAGGGATGAATCAAACAATGTGTTTGTAAAAGTCCAGGAGGTAGAGTCAAATCAGTTGGAGAGTTCTGGGTGCACAGATAGTCCAAAGCACAACAAAGAATTAGACAACCCTTCAGTAAGTCAAGAACCTCTCCAGAGTTCAACACCTCAAGACACTTCTCCAAGTCAAGGTCGCCCAGTGGAAGATGCACCTATATGCCAAGAGCAACTAGAGTCTTCCCATGTCCATCAGGAGGATGCAATAAAAGAAAGTGAAGGCCTTGCTGTTCCAGAGCCGAGTGGAGAGAAGGTGGTGTTGCCAGAAGAGTCAAATGGCAAAGAATTGCTTGACAAGGATGTTGGTCTCATCGAGAAGGATGAAGACACTCAGATTGACAACCGGGCTCTTTCTGCTGATATACAAGAGTCATCTGTACCACCTCAAAGTAGTACCTCTGAAGCCTGCTTAGATTCTCCACCCAAGCCTAAACCTTTAGACGCTCTCAGTGGTGAGCTAGAGCCTGGCCAGAGCCCGAGCAGAAACCGATCTCGAGTCTGGTCACCATCCGCTTCCCCATCTACCAGTATTCTGAAGAAGGGACAGAAGAGAACATGTGAAGAAGATACCCCATCCCCCCTTCAAAAGGTATTGGACAGTATTGTTAATTTGAGTCCAGTTATCTAAATGTTCATTAAAACAGCTGTAATGTAAGCTTATAGTGGTTTCATACAAAGAGAAAATCATCTATGTAACATTGTTGTGCAGTCTCGTCGAGTGTCTTTTGCAACTCCAATTTACCATCAAGAACTGGCTGATGATATTGATCGACGTAGTCCGGTTGTTCGCACAAGCTCACCTAGGTCAAAAGTCTTGAGTGGACAGTCGAAGGTGTGTTATAAGAGTTTTGAAATTATTAGATCTAGATGTAAAACTGTGCTTGAATTGTTTCAACATTTCTTTCATGGCCTGATGTTAAATGTCTTCATACAGTATATCACTACACCCACAAAAGGCTATTCAAGTCTAAGTCCACGTAACCTCCGTAGCCCTGGATCCAAAAGCTCTAAAAAATGCCTAGTAAGTGTTCTCTTGCAATGTACTAAAATATTTTATGCTGTTTATATTAATCTCATACAGTCTACTTATTCATAAATTCTACTTTAATCATTTATCAAATTCAAAGTAATTAAGACAATGTGAAAGAGTTTCTACGGTTCACGTTATTTAGTTTGAACAGTACCTCCAATGGAAATTGTTAAAATGTTCCTGTTTCTTTATCATAGATTTCGGAAATGAGCCAGGAGCCACGTCCTATTGCTAAAGATTGTGTTTATCCAGCACTTGTTGGCTGCTCTACCCCTGTAGAGGCTGTTTTACCGCAGATATCCTCCAACATGTGGTAAGCCAGATTTTCTCTTCGGTAGAACTTGGGTTTAGTTCAAGTTCATTCCTTATTTTTAGAGGATTTGGTGAACTAATACATTAGTTTTTTTCTTTGATATCTGTAGTAAGAATTTAATTTAAGAATTAGAAACGAATTGCTGTTTATTTCTCCGTATGTTCAGGCCTCGTGGCTTTGGCCAACTTGTTAGAGCCCGGAACATTAAAACGGTTGGAGACCTGAGTGCCCTTACCCCTAGTGAAATCAAGTCACTTCCTATTCGTTCACCTAAGCTGTCCAATGTGAGGAAAGCACTTAAAACCTATTATGAACAGCAGGTAATGTGTAGCTTATTTAAAATAGTGTCTTGCACTTTATTATGGAAGATCATTCTTACACCTCAAATTTGGCTGTACAGAGAAAAGGGCGTTCTGATGACCTCAAGAGTTTTGATGAAATGGAGAAAATGACATCTGAGCCTGAAGAGATGGAGCTTCCTCAAAACCAGGATGAGGAGCAAACACCAGGAGAGGTTCAAGGTAACCCCCCGCCCATGAAGTGTATTGGTGACGCATATACATATTGATGACTCATTACAAATTTTTTTTTTTTTTTTTTTTCTCCAAACTTTTGGCAGATGACAAACCATCAGAAGCGGGAGTAGATTCAGGACTGATGGCTGAGGAGAACAAATCTAATGATTTGCTCTCAGATGTTGTAGCCCTTGGTGGACGCTTAACTTCAGAGGAACTTGGTCACTGTTCACCCAACCAGTTGGGCATGATGCACGAACATCTGAGCGGAATGATGAGAAGCATTGTGACACATCTGCAGTCCCGCTTGCTGAGTAATCTTGATGATAGCTTGCCATAAGGACATTGAGACATTTTCCTGACACAAGAAATCACTTTTAACTTGAATATTAACAGTGGACTGCTCATCCCTTGAGTTTTAGCTTGAATTTTAGAGTAGATGTATTTCTAATTATGCTCTCTCTCGAAGAATAGACTTAAATGGCCATTTCCATTGCTTCTTAACTGTCTGTGTATTTTATGGAGTGATTTTTAAGACTGTAAAATTGTACTGATGCCAAGGAACCTTTTTTTTTAAAATAAAACTATAGTATTAATAATTTCATTGTTTTCTTTTAACATTTGGTGCATTTTTTCCAGTCTTTTATACAAACCACAAAATTACAAATTAGATGCTTTTTTTGTTGCCAAAGACACTGGCTTGGTGACATATTTCATTTAACAAGAACTAACAGTGGACTGCTTCTACAGCATTTAGAAATTAACATTAAGATTAAAACAAACGAATACATTTTAGAAATCACAATATGTATTTTTTTTAGCATGCACTGTGAAAGTGAAAATGAACATGCAAATAAAATAAATTGTATTTTTACTTAACATTAGCAATGAGCAATTTATTTTTACAGCATTTATTAAAGGTAGGGTAGGCAGTTTTGGAGAGGCTAGCAATAGCAAGCTAGCTTTGAAAGCATGAGATCCCACCCTCCCTTTATAAAGTCATGCCTCCTCCAAAATATAAACACACAGCAGAGTCTGCTAAGTGTAATGAGACCTGGGGCCTATACCATGAAGCCGGTTTAAGTGGCTAGCCCGATACGTTTCAGTTTAGTTTGCACCAACCCTGGGTTTTAACTTTTAGGCACCATGAAAGTGGTTTGGCTTTTAGCAGTGTTCATTGCCATAGTAACTTGTCCTCCATGGCTATCCTGGTCCAGGGCAGGTTATGTTCAAATAAGAGGTTGCAAAGTGACATGTCTGATGCGATAGTCACTCCACCTGTTTCCACTCCAAATTAAACTACACTACACTGCAGATGATTTTTATAGACAAAACTGTCTGGCTATTAGTAATGCTTATTTAGAATAATAATTTTGTATGATTTAGATATCTAATTATTGTAACGTTAATCGATCAAATATGTACAATTTTAGTTTATTTATTATTACGCACAGTTTAATTGAATAAATATATAAAGGTAATAAATACACTTTAGGATCAATAGATAAAGCTATAAAATGTTACATTTTCTCTACCTTTATCAAATGTATAAACTAACTTCGCAACTTTTTATTTTAGTTGTCCTCTTTCATAGACAGGTATTTTCTTCTTGCGGTGTAAATTTGTTTAAATTCTATATATTTTTCAATCTCGTAATATTCTGTAGTGAATCGCGCTACTTCTCTCACGTGAAATGAATCTGTTTCACTCTTTCTCAGCATGTGATTGGTTGTTCGCTACTGATGTCACACCTAAACTCAGGATCAAAGCCTGAGTTGACAGAGAAAGTTGATGATCAGGGGTGCGTTTCCCGAAAGCATCGTTGGCCAACTATGGTTCCGTCGTTACCAATAGAGTTCAATGGACATTGCGATGAACTTGCGACCATAGTTGGCCAACGATGCTTTCGGGAAACGCACCCCAGCATGGTACCAACAAAGCCTGGTTGGATTGGTTTGGTTTTTTGTCAACTCAAAACTAATCCTGTAACCCTGAGTTTGTTCAACTGTTCAAATGATGGTCATGGTACAGGCCCCAGAGACGGCATTAAATTACCTCATGTCTCAAAGCATAACATTACAATAATAATGAACGACAACGTACAGAGCTTTTACTTGTAGCGTACTACCTGACTGCTGCAGTTTCATTTCGGCGTTGACAGAGAAACGCATAAATCCGAATCTGAGGACGTGAACAGCTCTGGGTAGAACATCATGGGTTGCCATCTCGTAATTACAGTTGCGATAAGTCGTGCACACAGCATTTATGCTTATAAGCTCGTTTTGGTTCAGGAGGAACTGTAAAGGGCGGCTGCTTGTGATGTTCGGTGTCTGTCTACAACTCTGCATGGCCTCATAGAACGAGCTGATGAGCTGCATTCGGAATGAAAATTAGAGGGTTTGGAACAACATGAGAGTAAATGAAATAAATGAAACATTTGTATGATATATTTTAAACTTTAGAAAAAAATGTCAACCCTTTGTTGTTGACCAATATTTAATAATAATAATCTTGTCATAAAATCCATGACAGGAGACAGATATACTGCAGAAGCGTGGTGTGCTTTATTGGCTACTGATTCAAGGTATACATCTTCCTCTAATCCCACACCCACAGAATCAAAGAAACAAAACACATGCACATAGTGGCCAGCCTTCAGCAAGGGAGGGAGGAGGCTTGTTTTAAATCAATACATTTCACTTTGTTTAGAGTAACTGATGGCGTGTCCTCAACATTCTCAAGTGTTTTTTTTTTGTTTTTTTTTCATGTGGCAACTTTAGTGCCTCTGTTCGGTTTTTATAAAACACTGAACTTCTGGTTTTCCTTTTCACATATAAAGTGAACCATGAGCCCATCTCTCTTTATGCAAAAGTTTCATTGTTAAAACTTTCAGAATGGCCTTCTTTGAATGTGGTGTGATTGCAATATACAAAAATAATGGGCTCCAGTTACTTAACTGTTAGAATAGAAGAAAAAGATAAATACAATTGTCTGTGACTTAAATAGGTATGTATAGTTTCTCATGCCACAACCACAATAGACTTAGTGACATGGGCACAAACGAAATTTCATGACAGTAATGTGGACAAACAGTAGACTAAGAGTACACATAAAATGCTTGTTTCTGTCTTAGTGGATATCAAACTCCCCTATCCACAAGGAGTTTGACAGGGCAGTAGTTGTATTTAGATGGCTTCCACATAGTTGGCGGGCAGCATACCGGTTTTTCCAGTACGCTGCACAGTGCCATACATCCAACCCTCATCAATGGACTGCACGTTCACGATGACGTCACCATCCTTGAAGGACACCTCATCATTATCAGCACCAGCGTAGTCATACATGGCACGGACAGTTTTCTGTTTAGGGCAGAGGGGAGAATATTAAACGACCAGCTTCACTATATGGAATATGCTGTTACTATTTAGACTAAGATATTGTAAAGTATATGCATAGAGTTTATTAAAGTTGCCATTGGTCTCTCAGTACTTACTCCGGTGGTTGAGGGATGTGAGGGGACAGAAGAAACAGTGGTCTGTTGTGTTGCCACAGAGGAGGATCTCTGCTGAACCTCTGTAGTCTTGGTCTGCGTGTATCCTAAATGAGAAAACAGCAGATTTAATAGCATATATACATCTCTTCAGATAATTAGCATTCAGATTTTGGATCCTTACAGGCAATTTCCAACCGTCATTAGTACCACCGAGATGGTAGACCAGATTAACACTTTTACATTTCACTTTAAAGCCTCAGCAGTTACTATAGAATGATATGATGTTGCATTTGGAGCACTAAACAGTTGATGTGCATAACAGCCAAGCACAGCATGGAGCTTATGTTGTAATGGATTTTGAAGATTTTTCAGGTTAAATCAAACAACTTAAGATTTACAGTGGCTTTGATTACTGCAGAAAATAATTTAAACTTTGCTCAGTTTAAAAAAAATACTATAATATAAAATGATTAAAAAAAATCAAAATCCTGGATTTTTTGTTTAAATATATTTGTTAATTTATTTTTGTCCATCCTTAATGTTGCAATGCAACTCTATCCATCGGTTCCTGATTGGATATTGAGATGTGGACATTGCACTCAAAATGAATGAGCTTGCAGTCCATTGTGGAGGGACAGGGTTTAAGCAGACTAAATGACTGAAAAAGTCCGGCATATGTCATAACTCAATCTTTCAGTGAAAATGACAGACTTCTTGTCATTTTCACTGAAAGATTGAGTTATGACATTTTGAATAAACATTATGAATTAACCCAAAAAGATCAAATTCAACCTAAGGACAAAAGAAATGAAGCACTTTAAACATGTACCGTGTAAAGTGGAGACACCAAAGCCATTGCTGTAGAGCGATGCATGGTGGTCCACGTTCTCAGACACCTCTGACTTCTCATCGCCCACCCCACTCATTGCGCTGGTGGAGCGGGAGTGCTCCTTGCTGCGGCGCTGGGCTTGGACTGAATAAGGGGACAAACATGTCAATGTTCCCTCCTCTTTGAAAGACGGTCTTCAATCGAGGAAGGTGGCAGATAAATATACAACCACAGTGTAGACAGTAAGGAATAATGTACAGTCATTCTATAGTTTGGCAGTCATTAAACACACATCTAAGAGCAGAACATCGAGATTGCCCAGTCAGAATCAAGTATTCCGGAGAGCTGTGTAATAAGGCTTTTTTGGTACAGTGACCCACCTGACATCATGTGAAGACTTCTGGACTGGATGTTGTCCTCGGCAGGGTCATAGTCAAAGACAGAGCCAGGGTTTGTGCGCCACACACGCAGGTCTTTGAAAAAGTAAACTCAGTTTTAGTGAATGTCTCTATTCAAAACTCATTTGGTTCCTGTGTATCATTTGTATATTATTCGTTACATAGTTACATGCTTTTCTAGATTTACAGGAAGAGAAATCAGTTTCTAAACTGAAGTGTGTTTAGTGTGTACAGGAAACAGTCTGTGTCAGCTGACCAGTGATGGTCTCCTGATCGTGTTCCTCTGCACGTCTCCTCTCCATCTCCACCACACGTCGCTGGATGCCGCGGTAGTTGATGTCACTGAAGTCCTGTGTGTTCCTCTTCACACGCTCAGTTATGGGGTCAGAGATGGTAGGGGTGAAGCTGCCCTTACTCTTCTCAAAGTCCTCGTGGTATCTGACCTGACAGGACCAATAGACAGCAAAACATGAGTCGGGAGACACTAAGAACCTGCTACAGCAACAATCCGTTTATAGTCCGAAGTCTCGATTGGCCTTTCGAATGGCTTCTCAAATGAGAAAAAAAATGTAGGGTGGGAATTGATTTTGTCCAATGGAAATTGATAGGGTAGTTGGATGGTTTTGGTTTGCGATTGCTGTGATCACATGTGAGTGACAGGATGTCCCACCCTCACGCCAGTAAACACGTCATTATAGAACAGAAGAGATGTCGCTCCAAGAGGGAAGGGAAGTTATTTTGATTTAAGATTACGAGGGCACAGGAATTAAAAAAATAAATAATGATGTCAGTGCCAGAGCCAGTCTGTGGATTTTGGGCAGGCGAGTTGACAGATTTTGCCGAAAATTGTGTAGTGAATGATGGCTACAGACTTTGATTCCATCCAGGTGGAGGATATCATGCATGCTTGAACTTTTTAACTGATTTTAGAACTCATATTGTTTTCATTTGTCATGCATCTCCAAGCAACGATGTACATGTTTCTGTTTGAGTTTGTTGTGTTCAGAACGACTTGAAAGTCTGGTATTGTGTGAGTGTGTGGTAGTAGTAACTATTTACAAAGTCACAAGTGTATGATGCCTAGTGTTTTAAAAATGTTCAGGGGCCATGTGCATAAACATAGCCACCGTTAAGACTGTGACTTAAGACCTAGTCTGCCTACTAGCAGTTCGTTTTTTCAATTCTGTTTTTGCAGCATCGACTGACTGTTGATAATATTGAATTCTGCATTTTTTTTTGTACTGATCCTCAACCTTGTAACATTTACCTCCCATTTTGAATGCAATAGTTTCATATAATATTGAAAAATCAGTACATTGCAATATAAAGGTCAATAAAGGTCAAGATGTTCACAAGATGTGAACGTCATCTTACTCCAGAGATGATACGCTGGGTTTCTTTAACACGTCTCATCTCAGGGGTGTCCAGCACAAAGGCGGCCTTGCCCTGCACCTGCTTACGGAAGCTGTCAGAGTATAGAACCTGGACAAAAGTCACAGAAAATACATACATTAGAAACATGGATTATGATTATGTATCAAGACCCTGTAGAAGACACACCGGGAAATCAGGACATTAGACAAACAAAGGACATGAATATGACATCCATCAGCACAACCTTGGGTGTTATTATGAATTCAGACAGATGAATTAGAAGGATCTTCAGAGGGCTGGATTAAAAGTAGGTGGGTCCCGAGATGAAGCTTTGTAGTGATGATGATCAGTTACTGAATTAAATTCAGCATATGGAAGAATAAAGTTAATATTATTAGCCTCCTAAGTGAAATGAGGGTATTAGAGCAGTTACGTTTACACACGGCAAACACACACACTCGTGTCCTGTGGCTGTGAGTACCGAGCTAATCTGCACTTGGTTCCGTTTGACCCGCTCCATCTCTGGAGTGAACACCACAGGCGTTCCCTTGGCAGAGAGGTCCTTATACAAAACCTAGAGTAGAAAAGAACAGCGCCCCCAGAGGCCAGTCAGACACAAAGCACCATGGAAGACGCAAGAGTCTCTGGAGAGTCACAGTCACATCAAACGTCACACACAACACACAATGATCTTATATCCCAGATTTAAAAAGAGGAAACTGGTTGGGAAGGGAAAACAACAAATATGGGATATCTGGTGTTGGTTTAATTTTGGATTAGGAACAATGTTTGGAGTTGAATAATTCCCATACGTTTGAACTCACAGCAAAGGGTACCTAACTATGGTGGAATATGATGTGGTGAATTACATTAGATGAAAATGAGGTTTAAGCATTACATATGCTTCATTTGTTTTGCATCAGCGATGGCATTGTAAGAGTGGAAAAGGAAGAAGTATACTGGAAGCGTTAATGGGGAACAGAGCCACTCTCAAGTAAACCCTGTGGAGCTTCCACTACCGAGCTGATGTGCTTCTGATTCTCTCTGACCCGCTTCATCTCGGGGAGGTCCGATATGGCTGTGCCTTGACCCAGCGAATCCTTGTATTTTATCTACCCAAGGATTAATTACGACATATCAAATGAACAACACACACATTAACCAAACAGCAACAGAACGAACATCCACAAAGATGAAATACACAAAATCATTAGCTCTGTTCCAAACCCAAGCCTCCTCGCTGCCTACGCAGGCGTCTGCCTTTTAAAATTGCATTATAAGTGCCCATAAGAGGCAGACTTGTAAATCTCTACATAGGCAGCAGTTTTATATACTACACAAATAGCATTTAGCATCAGAGACTCGACCCACCGCGTAATGCTCAAGTTTAACAATCCATAAAGTTGCCAACTTTTCATAACAGTCTTTGGGTCAGGAGTGTGCCTATGATGCCTTCAAATGCTCCCTTGGTAGGCAGCTTACTAGGTTTTGGAGCAAAGCAATTGTGTTGGCAAAGAACTGATAATGTTGCTGATCAACAACACAAGTTTAAAACAAAAAGGTATGGTACCCAATTATTACATGGAGGAATCAGTTGCTAATAATTAGCCTGCAGCTAAATAAATACTAAGTATTACTGATAAAAGGGAATACAGAATTTTGTCACATGAGCTACACGAGAGTTACAACTATTGTTATGAATGATGGATTTGATGCAGTGACTTCTTCTCAGGGTCACCAGAGGGACTAGTTTAAACAGATGGAGGCTAAAGGGTTTTCTTAGATGATGGAGAGACGAGGAACAGGGAATGTTTTATGGGTGGGGAATGGGATAGAGGGTCACACCGCAGTGTACCGTGCTAATATTTTGCTGATTGCGTTTAACTCTCTCCATCTCTGGCGTTTCTGAAATTGATGTTCCTCCTCCCAAATCTTCCTTGTATTGGATCTTTACACATGTAGAGGCAATGAGGTAAAAATAAACAAAAAACAAAGGTAGAAAATTACTTGAAATCTTATTAATGTCAATAATTGTTCAGATATCAGTGTGTAAAACAAAAAGACCAAAAAAAAAATCAATGACACATACATAATGCATGAAAACAAAAGTGTTGAAGATGTAAAATGTCAGAATAAATCATAAAATGTCTCTAGCAAGAAAACAAAGTAGGGTAAATAATTTGGTTATATACTGTGAGGTATGAACACTACCGTTCAAAAGTTTGGGGTCAGTAAGATTCTTTTTAAAGAAGTTAATACTTTCAGCAAGGATGCATTAAGTTGGTCAAAGTAACATATTAAGTATCATTTATTTATACTTAAATGATTTATTTATCATCTACAAAAGATTTCTATTTTAAATAAATGCTGTTCTTTTGAACTTTCTATTCATCAAAGAATAATGAAAAAAATATATCACGGTTTCCGCTAAATATTAAGCAGCTTAAATGTTAAGCAGCAACTGTTTCAGCATTGATAGTAATAAGAAATGTTTCTTGAACACTAAATCATCATATTAGAGTGATTTCTGAAGGATCATGTGACACTGAAGACTGGAGTAATGATGCTGAAAATTCAGCTTTGCCTTCACAGGAATAAATTACATTTTAAAATATATTCACAGTTTTGTTAAATAATAATAATAATAATAGTAGTAGTAGTATTTCAGAACATTTCTATTTTTTACTTTATTTTTGATCAAATAAAAACAGCCTGGGTGAGCATAACATCTTACAGACTCCAAAGTTTTTTTGAATGGTAAAGTATGTAGAAAAAAATATATACATAAAATAGGGGAGCTTTTGGTTTATTTAGGGACGTTTATCCTTACCAATAAGCTGAAGAAGGGGTAAATGAGACTTTAAAGAATGATAAAGATGAAGAATGAGAGTACACAGTAAAATGTTTAAAGCAAGGAGTCTTCCTCAAAGAGAAAAACACTACCGAGCTGATGTTCTTCTGAGTGTCCCGTACACGCTTCACCTCAGGTAGGTCAGGTATAGAAATGCCTTGACTTAGTGAATCCCTGTATTTAATCTAATACACATTTCAGGTCCATTAAGAGCATGAAAATAAGTGATAAAGTCAGAGAATTTACATATTTATGCAGAAACGGGATGAAAAGGGTAAAAAGAGAGGAGAGGTTGAGTGTTTTTAACAATGAAACACTAGTTAAAAGTCTTGGAACCACTTTCGGATGAAGATGGATAAATATATGGATCATGTTATTATATGTTATTAAAATGATGAAAGGCTTGGCTATTTATTTAAAATTATTACTTCATATTAGATGATCTATATTAAAATGAATGTTTGACATTACATTTTTTAGAATGCTGACAGAATTTGTATTATTAAAGGATAATTAAGCATAATTAAAGGAGGCATTATGTTGTTTTTTAGGGGCTCTCCAATGGGAAGGAGGGTGAACGGTTGGGTCACAACACTGAGTACCGTGCTAATAGCCTCCTGATTGCGTTTAACCCTCTCCATCTCAGGGGTTTCAGCTATGGCTGTTCCTTGCCCAAGCTCCTCCTTGTATTGGATCTTTAGAATTGTACAAGAATAATGAGGCATTAACATTTGGTTTTTATCTCGTAGGATAAGTAGCTTTCATTTGTTTTGTCTGGGGACGCTTCAGAATGTGCCCTCGCAACATAAAAACAGACCAAACATTTGAGAAGAGATGGACAAACAAAGAAACTACAACATTTCAAACACATAAGACAGATACAAACCAAAGAGGTCAAATATGTAAATATTAAGCAAAACCAATTGTAAAATGGTTAGAGCTACTGTTTAGAATGAAGAAAGGTCAACAGCATCAAATCTGATGATTACTGTTAGTGGCTTTGCTAGTCTATGACTAAGTATTAGACTAAGGTCTGTTTAGGATATCTATATTTATATTATATAAAAAGAGCTGGATGTCAAGAAATGTTAACTTGTGGTTGTAGTACAGAAAAAAGGAAAAGGTGGTGTAAAGCAAGAAATGAGAACAGAAAAAAGAGCAAAAACCAAAAAAAGAAATTGTGGTTAGAATATTGAAAAAACATATACTCATTAGGCAGAAAGTACCGAGCTGAAATTCTTTGTATTTTCTTTAACACGAAGCATTTCAGGAGTGTCCTTTACTGCTGAAACTTTGCCCTTACTGTTTTTAAGGTCAATCTGGTACTGAAGCTAAAAAGAAAAGAGCACAAAAGCAGTCAAAACTGACACAAAAATGCAACAAGAGAAAACAGTGCAACCAAAAATTTTCCAAAATCAAGAGAAGTGTGTATTATTAAAATGGAGACCTAACTAAGCCACATAACAAATCTGTCTACTCTTTAATATTTCTCTCTCTCTTTTTTTTTTTTTCATACAAAAACACATGAAAGACAGGGACCAAAGACAACAAAGGATGCAAATACCACATTTAGGCTAAGATTAATAAAACAGGAACATAATATGGACTGAACATACATAATATGGACTGGCTGAAAGCCCGTGGAGAAACACTTACGGTGCTGAAGTTCTTCTGGTTCTCACGCACTCTTTGCATCTCAGGAGTGTCCAACACAGGCACATAGTGTGACATGGTCTTCTCAGCCTCCTCCTTGTACTTTTTCTATTAGGTTAAATAAAAAGTTGAATCGTAAAAATCATAATAATAAACAGAGCAATTCCAATAGGGTCCTCACACCATTGGTGCTCGGGCCCTAATAAAACAGAGGCTCTGAATAGTAGACACATCATTATCCATGTATAAGGAAGTAAGTAATAGTAATAGTTAGTTAGTAGTAATAGTAATTACTAATAGTAAATAGTACTAAGTGGTGATGATTAACTTTCAGAAACTGATCAGGGGGTCAAACTGAAAAATTATATGAACCGGTTTGTTTTCTATTCATTGTTATGTGGAATTTTGCAACCCTTTTACCAAAATGTGTCTAAATACAGATCCAAACGTCTTAATAATAAGAGTGTAAAAATAGGTACATTTATACCAATACACTAGCAATAAACATCAAAAAATGACTTTTTTTTTTTTTTCTTCAAAGAAGCAACCCTCATACCTGGCTCACAAGGTTCCTGATCTGCTGAGCGTGGAGGATGTCAGGGGTGTCAATGACTGTGGTGTATGTGGCTCTGTCATGCTCAGCAGAATGCTTGTACTTGGCCTGGAAAACAAATTAACTAGCAATCAATGTATTGTTGAAATGTTGGTGCTAATAGTTGAGGAAATCACCTCTGAAATACTGAATTGATGGGTTGGAGATCATCTGTGTACCTGACTGAGGATATCTGTGGCGTTCTTTGCCCTCAAGAAGTCTGGAGTGTCAGTGGCCAAAGCCAACATGCCTTTTCCCTTGATATCTTGCTCCAGTCCTTTCTTGTACTCTCTCTGCAGGAATTGGGCAGAAATGAGATCATGTCCATATGTTTGTTTATCAGTCATCTTAACATTCACACCAAGAAACATTCCTGTGGGCTACAAACACAAAAGCAGCAGACAAACTCTTTTTTTTAAAAGGAGAATGAAAAGAAAAATTAGATGATATTAACATCAAAACTGTGAAGGAAAAATAAGGAAAATAAGGGAGACCATTTAGAACTGAAAGACAAAATGACATTTAGTGGGAGTCTCAGTCGGATGAGTTGAACTGCTTTACCAAACCTGGTTAGATGGCACATCATAGAGAACGTCCATTAGCTTGATTAGTTTTCTCATTAGCAAGAGGGGCAAAATGACCAGTTTCTGCCTGATTAGTGTGATGAGGAGGAAGTGGCGTTGTGGGAGAGGACTACAGGTAAGATAAGTCAGTTTGAGCTTTAGCCATCCTACCTCACACAGGATATGAGTAGCATTCTTTGCTCTCAGTAACTCAGGAGTTTCCTCCAGCACTGTAAGCCCTTTACCCTTCACCCCTTCCTCTAGATCCCTCCTGTACTCTTTCTACAGGGCGGAGAAGAACAGAAATACTGCAGACACATAGCACACACAGACACAGACACAGTACTGCGCCCACTGACATTTCAAAGTCACCAAGCTTTTGCTCTGGGTTTGAGAGAATGCTTCACACACAGAATATAATCAAGGTGCATGTTGTCCATACACAACAAGTAATTGAACATAATCTATTCGGAGCAAAGGCATTGCTGAGTTTGAAAAGCAACGTGGTAAAGACATATACAATATTTATCACAAATGTCACAGGCAAGAATAATGACAAAAACAATGTCTGAGACTTTTTAACATGTACATTCGTTTTGCAGCATTCATATAATTTTAAAGCCAAAGCAAAATCTAATGAGGTTAAAATAAAATAAAATGTTATTTCATGTGCATGCTCAGGGTAACTAAATATTAAAATAAAATAATCAAAAATAAATCAAAAATAAATAAAATGAAATATGTTATTTCATGTGCATGACCAGGGATGATTCAGTGTATTTAAGATCTAAAGAGGTTAAAATGTAATTAAATTAAATTAAATTAAATCAAATGTTAATTCATGTGCATGGACAGGGTAACTAAAGTACAGTGTAAAGAGGTTTAAAAAACAAGAGATTTGACTATTAAACAAATGTAAACATTAATAACAGGGTTCCCACATCTTTTGATCAATGAATTTCAATGACATTTCCAGTCAAACATGAAAAATTGAAATATCAATAAAAATAATTTGAAAGATTGCATAGTGATATATTGTGAGATTGCATAATGATAACTTGGCGACAATAAAACATTTTGTAGGATTAAAAATAAAAGGATTTTCCTGGACTGCAATCACAATGTGGACATTTTTTCATGACTGTTGGAACCCTGTTAAAACCAGCAACAGCAGAAAACACACACACACACACACAGATGTTGGAAGGGGAAGGGAATTACTGAGAGTGTATTACAACGGAAGGATGGTTCATGCATACTAACCATAACCTACTTGGGTGTAACTGGAAACTTCAAAGACACTCGTGTAAGGATTATAATGTGTATGTGGTCTTAGTATTATTACCAGGATGGAAGGAAGATAATATAAGGGCTTCATGTTACCTCGCTAATAATTTTCGTGGCGTGTCTGACATGTATCATGGCAGGGGTGACCTCCAACCCAGAGAGGTTCTTTCCTTTCATTGTCATCTCAAAGTCCTTCTTATACTCTTTCTATCCACCACAAATATAGAAGAGTGGGAGATACATGAAGCTTCAGGAATACGGGTCTAGTACACCATGGTCACACTGGTTCCTCAGTCGAAGAGTGTGACAGTTCATATAATGTTTTGAGTATCTTGATGTTAATTCAAAACATTTTCTCCAGTCAGTGTGTTGTACAGTGACACTATCAAAACAGCCATAAGCATCTAACATACATAAATGCCTCCCATAAATCCATGGGTCCTGGTTGGAAATTGTGGTCTCCCAATTACTTACCAGCATTACAATATTTGTATCCACATAAAAGCACACTGTTTGAATTTTACTTAGTATTTCAAAGTCATTCAGACTGGGTTACAAAGTATACTTGAGCTATATACGCTACCATTTTGTTTTGCATTGAATACACTGAGCTTTGGCATCAGTATTTACCTGACTCTGCATATGTTGAGCCTCCTTAGCAGTCACGTAAGTAGGAGTCTCAAAGTCCAGCATGGCTTTGCCTCTTTCTTTCTCATATTTCTCCTTATACTTCACCTGTAGTCAGACAAAATCCCAAAGGTGAATAACATACAAAGAGAAAAAAGCTGAACTGATTCATTTAATGGTTTACTAACTAATGATTGCCAGGCAAAGACCACAGATTTGTCTGCAAACTGTATAATTTTGAAGGGTCTAGGGAGGCTATAGTTTATTTAATTTAATTTTTTATACCGGATATCAATTAATCTGCCATTTTATGTTCCTAAGCACTGAAACTCCTGAAAGAGAGCTTACCATAGGCTCAACAGGGTGGAAAATTCATTAAAAATACAATAGATGTTTATGGTGTTTTCGCAATATAAAATGTCTCAGACTTTAATGATGGAGTAACTCGCTTTTACAACCATGTGCTTACATAACGCATAGACAAGTCCTTATAAAGCAGTTTTACAGCACAAATGAACCCAAACAAATAAAATGTAAATGATAAATAAATCTAATTTAGCTGCATAAGACTGACAAGTTAGCTGAAATGAAATAAACAGGTCCAACATGTGAAGCATCACACACAGAGAAGCAGGTGACGTCAGCTGCAGAAAGCTCCAGAACTGTATGACTTACGTGACTTTGCAGCTCAGAGGCCTCTTTGTGGTGAAGCTGCTCAGGTGTGTCAGCTATCAAATGGTAGTGACCCCTACTCTCCTCAAACTTCTTCTTGTACTGGTACTAAAGAGGAACGCCCAATAAAGCAGCTCAATAAAACAAAATGGAAATCCATTGTTTCATCTCTCCCATATTGAAAAGGCCGAAATTGGCCAAAAATGAAAAAGAAAGTGGGGACCAAAAAAAAAGAAGAAGAAGAAGAAGAAGAAGAAGAAAAGACTGATGGCTGTCATGTACACATAACATAATGACACTGATAATGGAATGAGGAAGATTTATTTAACTTCAAATGATCTAATCATACTAATATTGTTATATCATATTAAATGTTTGGTAACACTTTACAATAAGGTTTCATTAGTTAACTACTTTAGCTAACATGAACTAATAATGAACTGTACTTCTAAAGCATTTATTAATCGTAGTTCATGTTAATTTCAACATTTACTAATACATTATTAAAATTAAAAGTTGTATTTGTTAATATTAGTTGAAGTACTGTGAACTAACATGAACAAACAATGAACGACTATATTTTTATTAACAAACATCAACAAAGATTAATAAATACTGTAACAAACATATTGCTCATTGTTAGTTCATGTTAGTTAATACATTAACTATTGTTAACAAATGAGACCTTACTGTAAAGTGTTACTAAATATTCTAAAATCACACGCTAGAGCCAACGTTCCCCCAAAAAAACACCTTCCCCAAAAACCTCTTAGACTTCCTTTAAGGTTATCCATAACAATAACATTTTAAAATCAGTTTTAGATAGATAGATAGTTTTAGATTTTAGATATAACATAAGTCTATATGTTTATATAGAGATATGTTTAAAATATGTTCAACATTCAAGTATTTTCTTTTCTAGTTTATATGCACACATCCCAATGAAAATGAAAAAAGGTAGATGAAAAAATGAATAAAAAGGCATCTAGGGAAGTGGGTTAAAAAAATGTATGTATCAGGGATTGTTACAAGGATTGTTATCAAAGAAAAAAATGGAAAAATGAGATGTTAGAGTGCTTTTAGAAAAGCACTAGGCATGTTAATAAAAAGAAGAAGAAAAAAATAGAATAGGGTGGAGTGAAAGCAAAAATGGAGCTAGTGGTAGTATGTTTAAAATCGGATGATGAGGGTCACTACCAAATGATAGCCTGGAATGAGTAAATAGATTAAATGAGAGCTTTCTCTGAGGATGATAGATGGCTCATGTGACATTACATGAAGATGTGATATTTCACAGTTATAGTGTTACAGTGTGTGATGGGAGGGAAATGAAGCCATCAATAAAACTCTTACATCACTGGACAGCTTGCTAGTGCTCAGGTTGTGCTGCATTGACAAAGACTCTGCCATGTCAGTAACAGGTTTGTGAATCTTCTTCAGGTCACCTTTGTACTTCACCTGTAAAAAATATCCAGGCAAAAACACACCATGATAAGCACTCTCAATGTGATATGTGACTGGTATAATAATGTTTTTAAAAGAGCAGGTTTGAGAGTTTAAAGCACCTCGCTCGCAAGATCATTGGCATCCTTCAAAGTCTGATATATCTTGCTGTTCTTCAAGTCATACTGTGGTCTCTTTCCTTTCATCTCCTTGTCAAACTTCTCCTTGTACTTCAGCTTTAGAGAGAGGACAGTGACAATGTTAGTTGCTGTTAGTGATGTATTCTGATGTATAGTGATCGTATGAGCCAAAATGCTTGCAAAAGTACAGAGACATGAATCGTTTCATGCAATCATCAGTGGAAAGAAAGGGAAACTGAAAAGAATCTCGTTACAACAGGGTTTCAGTTGGGTCTAATACAGTACAATTCAGATCAAGTTCACATTGTACTAGCCCCAAATGGGATGACCAACACAAAGTTCAGAGCATTCAAAAGCATCACATCCAACATATACTGTTTGTGTGCACATAAAGCTGAAGTGTGTGATTTCTGTGTCACTAGCATCACTGAACCAACGGGGTGCAACAGGGCCAAGACTGACTCGATTACGTAATTTGCAGTGCTTCATGGGAGTGAATAAGCACTAAAGAGTTCTTTTGGCGAATTTTCTTGGATTCTCTGATTGGTGGAGTTTTCTTTACAGAATTACGGGTAATGTTTAACAGAAATTATACAGTTACACATAATTATTTAAAAAATAATTTGGAAAAATGCAGGCTTAAACAAACAGAAAATCCCATCCCAAACTCAAGCTGTTGGTTAAGCCAGTGTTACTGTATCTATGTCTTTATTGTCTTTAACGGGTTAGTTTGCCTAAAAATATAACACAAATTAAGATATTTTTATTTAAATCTGAGGGATTTCTGTCCCTTCACTAAAAAATCCATTCACCCAAAACTCTTCAGAAGACTTTGATTAAACCGCTCCTCGATTTATATGGATTACGTGAACTATGTCTTTATTAACTTTTTAAAGCATCAAATATTTAGATGAATGGAGGTTCAAAAGAGGGACAGAATTCCATTAAAATATCTTCATTTGTTTTTCAAAGATGAACAAATGTCTTATGGATTTGGAACAAATTGATGGTGAGTAAATTATGACAGTATTTTCATTTTTGGGTGAACTAACCCTAATTAAAGAAAAATGACACACTTCAACTTTAACTGGAGGGAAGGTGGTAAAGAGGTTGAATCTTTTCCCAAAGATTCTGAAAAAAAAAAAAGCTCCAGATCTGTGGAGGAATCAAATTTGTGACATCAAGCAAAGAGAGTCACATGAGGAGTGTGTAGACCAAATAATTGATATCAACAATAAATCATCAAGTGTGTTTTTGGTTTCTAAAAGGTAGCAGTGCCATGAATTAGTATTTATTTAATTCTGTATATCATATAACTGATGAATAATAGTGTTGCTAATTGAATCTGCACACTCCTCGATAAAACAGCATGTCAAAGAATGCAACAGCAAACTGGACACCAGTTTTGACGATTTGAACAAGAGATACAGGTCATTCATATGTCCAAAAACATTTTGCATGCCAGACAAATAGTCTGAAATGGGGGGGAAATGCTAGAGATGACAAAAAACTGTGATAGAGTGCTGGTCTTTAAGCCTATGCCTGGCAACAAGGCAAAAGCTTGCATGACAAACACAAAAAGAGACAAAAGCAGCAACAAAAAGACGCAAAAAACTAAATGGCTGGGAATGTAAAATTAAGTGGGCAAAAACATTGAAAACCAACAAAGAATATTTCAATGTCTGCAGGGCCCAAAAATCGTATATCAAATTGAGTGCCACTGGAGTACAACGACTAGGTCAGTCCGAGGAAAAGAGAACATAGACACTACACAGACAGAGAAGTGCAAATGTTACTCCCAGGGGCCAGGGGCCCTTCTTACATCACTAGTCAGAGCACTCATTTTCTTAATGTGCCGCATCTGAGGAGTGTCAAAGGAAGCAGCACCATGGAGGGATGGCGTATCCTCCACCTAAAAAAAGCGCAGTGAAATGGCAGGGGTAACATCAATGAGATGGGACAAAACAGAGAGAGTCAGATGGATAGACATGAATAAATACAGGGTAGATAGGTAAGGAGATGAGGTGGAACAGATCACAAGAGACACTCAGGGCTCGCATAGACAATGAAGGTATTAATAATGATGGGCATGAGAAGCACTGCTAAGGCGTTCTACCAGTACACTACAGTGAATCTACCACTACAGCTATCTTTGAGTAATACTGCATATGCAGCTGCCATGATGGTTAAGGTGTAAGGAAACCAGTGTCAAATACATATCCAGTGGCTTCAAACTAAACCCCTGTGTTCCTTGCGGATGAATACAATGAAAGTCTATTGACCACATCATGTCTAGTGTGGAGTTGCTAACGGTATTACCTGACTGTTCAGTTTGGACACCTCAGTGGCCAGGGCGATATCAGGACGGCCGAGCAGCGTTCCACCACGGCTGGCCTCCTGACGAGCTTTATCACGGTATCCAATCTACAAGAACAGATTTTGCAACCCTTACTACTTACGATTATAATAACAACACATACTTTTTTGTCAAGACTTCACTACATAAAACTCTGTCATCATTTACTTTCATTCCACCAAAACATTTAACGCATAAGTGATTAAGGGATCGTAAAAGTATTCATATAAATTGTGTGGTTTAATACAAGTCTTCTGTTAAGACATGATTGCTTGCTTTATATGATTTAATTTATGCTTTTATTCACATATAAAGATTTATCAATATACATACATAGAGCACATCAAATATGGTAAATACGGAAGCGCAAATGTGCTGCTTAATGTGCTCCTTAATGTGAAACCAATAAGGTTTACTCTCAGGCGTCAAGCAAGCATGGTTGAGCTGCCGTTGACCATGTTTGAAAGTCTTATGGGTTTGGAATGCAATAAGGGTGTGTAATTGATAATATAATAAAAAAATTTGGGTGAACTGTCCCTTTAAAGTGACCCTCACCTCACTGACGAGCTTAGCAGTTTGAGTGGCTTTCCTGATGTCTGGGCGGTCAGCAACCGAGGTGTATGTCAACTTGGCTTTAGCTTCCTGCTTATAGGCGATCTACACAAGGAGAGACGAGAGATTTAATATGTTCTCTGTCTGAGACTATTAGTTGAAGCAGATACATGTTAGTTCCTTACGTTGCTTTGGTTTTTGGACACTTCCATGGCATGTTGAACATCGGGAGGAGCAATCATTTGATTGTAATTAGACTTGCCTTTCTCCTTCTCAAACTTTTCCTTGTACAATTTCTGTGGAAAGATCGTGTGAGATTATGATTTGTGAACGCAATACAGTATAATCCCTACAACTAAGGTTTCTTACAATAAAGGGGTGAAAACTGAGTATTTCAACTTACAGCACTTGTCATTTTGGCCATCTCTTTGCTGTGGGCAGTGTCACGAGTTTCAGCAAGTGTAGTGAAGCTACCTGACTGATGATCTTTTTTGCTAGCCTTCTTGTATTTGGACTGCAGAAAAATTTGTAAAACATAAATTTATATATGATACATGAAAAAATATTTTACAAAACTTTATATTGGTTATTATTACATTATATTGGTGCCATACCTCAGACACAAGATTGGCCACTGATTTAGCATGAAGGATTTGAGGCGTGTCATGGACAGCCACATACTGGCCCTTGGCCTTCTCATACTTCTCTTTATATTTCACCTGAAGAACAGTGAGATTTTCGTTAGTTTAGCTAGTCATATATTTTGATTTTCAAATGTCCTGTATGGAAAATGGCACTCACGTCACTAGCGAGGTCAGAGTTCTTCTTAGCCAAAATAGTGTTTTTATCATCAATGATAGACATTACGCAGCCCTTCATCATTTCCTTATCGTACTTGTACTCAACCTGTGAATTACAAAAAAAATCTGTTCATTAATCTGTAATTATTCTCTCTAAAACTGAAACTATGCTAGAAAATGTGGTAGTGGTACGAACATCACTCTGCTGGTAACTGTTCCTAGCGGCATGGAGGAAATCAGGTCTGTCCACAGTCCAGATCCACTTGTTCTTGGTGGCCTCATACTTCTTCCTGTAGTCGAGCTACAAGTAGGAGAAACACAAATAATGAAATGCTGACTTGTGATTCAACTTCACAGATGCTCAGTGTAGATCAAAGCAGACTCACATTGCTTATGTTCTTGTAGGCCTCCTTGGCGGCACGGATTTCGTGAGCATCAGGTGCCATGTTGATGTGAGCCTTGTTTCTTTCATACATTTCCTTGTATTTCAGCTGTAAAAAAAACCAGAAGATTAAAATGAAACATGCTGACATAAATAGTTTTGAATTTGGTTCATTTTTGCACATGTACAGAAGGGTAAACCTACATTGCTGGTGATCTCCTTGACCCTCTTCATGTGCTGGCTCGCGGGAGTGTCATGTCCAAGTGTGTAACCTCTCGCTTTGGTCTTGTTGTATTCCATCCTATATATAATCTAAAGAAGTGAACAGAGAAGCCAAAATATAATGCATTCCCATACAATGACTGGATTATTAACTGAACATTAGGAATGTCTACTGTATGTATGTATAAATCATAAATGCTTTTCACATGAAGGTGGAAGGCAGATGGTGATGATACTCACATCGCTGATTTGCTTGCTGCGCTTGGCAACTTGGTAATCAGGGGTTTCCAACACTGAGGTGTATTTTGACTTGGCACGTTCATACTGCTCTTTGTACTTCCACTACAGGAAGTAATGGATAAGAAATGATAATCACAGACAGCACATTTCCATTCAAATGAAGCATATCTTATATAAAGCTATTACGAAGATAAGGGTGACCTCACATCAATGGAATTTTTACAGTATTATATTTACTGTTATAAGGATCACTAAGCAGGATACTGTGATATTTAAGTTGTATAACAACTGTCAATATCATGCATTAAAAGGGAAGGTTTAATCATTACAGACTTAAGTTAAAGTACATTTAAGATGTATAACAACTCAATTCCGTGCATTAAAAGGGAAGGTTTAATCAATCTATTCAGAGGAGCAAATAATTACTTATTTTTAGCAGTCCATAAAGACGCACACATACATACATGCAATAGAGAACATGCAATGTGCTGTCAAACAAAATGGAGATGGAGGTGGAAAGCAGCTTCAGGCAACAGCATACAGAAAGACATTGACAAGTTACAGCTTATTACTACTACTGTATAATGTCTTTACCCTTTATGCTCATACTCTTCTGCAAACCTTTGAACGTGGCGTTTTGTCTCTAAATGTTTGTCTCTAATTTTCTTTTTATTAGTGCTTCTATTTATAATTTTTTTTGTGACATTTTGAACAAATTATTTTATTTTATTATATTTTAATACATTTATTTACTAATAATTAAAAAATGCATCATTGATTCTTTGTTCATTGCAAAATAATAAACTGATTTAAAGAAACTAAAGGAAAACACCACCATGACACCTTAAATTAGGGTAGGTTTTTGCTAGTTTATCAATATTTTTCAGAATAAAACGTGTGACAACTTGCTCTGAAAAATTGTGATGACCTGACATTTATACAAAACATCCATATTCTAACATAGTTTACTTTTCAGTTAAAATCTACTTCCATTATATAGCTAACTACTGTATGAATGCAGCACACCTTTTAAGAAAGTGAGAAAGTTAAGGAAAGTGGTCAATGGATGTGTTTTAAAAGCAGCCTATGGTGGAAAAACCAAAGTAGTAATAGTTAAAGGTTGGATATTACCACTAAAGGTGATGTTAGGGGTGCATTAATGAAGAGATGAGATTTCTAGGGGGCTTGGAAGACTCTACCAGTGGGCAGATGGTTACCTTACTCCACATGCCAGAGTTGAACATGGCAACGAGAATATCAGGACGGAGCAGCTCATTGCAGCCACTCTTGAGTAACTCCTTGGCCTTGCATTTATATTTTCCCTGTCCATTGAGGAAACACACAAACACAGATGCGCAAATCATGCCACAATTGAAGACAGAGACAGAGAGCAACTCCTGAAGTCCAGAAAGAGAAGCTAAGTACCAAACTGTGTACTCCAAATAAGCAATTTCACAAGAGTAAACTTAACCTTATCCCCACCTAACTCATGACCTAACAATCAAACTGTTTAGATGGAGCCCTATCTGGAGCACACAGATATGGACCTAGCTGTGCACACTCAAAAATTCCCATTTGGGTTTTTTGAATGGCAAACTAGCAGACACCTAAATCAGGGGAGAGAAAGAGACACAATCAAGTGACGTTGTAGCCATGCGACAGAGCCATCCATTGGATCGGAGACGACCTCATGCTCGGGCCCCTGTATCAGGCGATGGACCCGGAGGGGGCGGCTGGAGCTGGTGGCTTTACCTGACTCAGCTTGCTGGCCTCCTTAGCCAAGATGTTTCTAGGGTCATCTACAATTATGGAGTACTTATCCTTAGACTTTTCATAGCTGGCACGGTAGGACCTCTGCTCAGGATTTCAAAAAAGGAGTTAAAGACAACTGCCTTGAGAGCAGTGAGGATGAACATTCATTCAGGAGGAGAAAATATGTCATGACAGGTAAATTCAAAGTGAAATTTTAGTAAAGATATGGAAATATATATATATTTTTCATGAAATATAAAGGAAACTAACAGTTGTAGGTGGTATTAAGCATGTTGCAATAGTTTACCTTTAAAGATGTAACCATTATAGAGGCAGTGGAAGAAACACAGGTTATGTACACAATTTTTCTTTGTTGTATTTTTACAGCATTCTTGCTAGCATTCTCTTGCTTCATTACTCAAACTGTATTTAGCATTTAATATACTACAGTATTATGATATGAAGTCATGCTTCTATTGACTTACATCATTTATCAAAAGGGAAGCGTTCTTGGCAGCCTCAAAGAATGGTGTGTCACATGTGTATTTGAAGTTGGCTCTGTTCTTCTCGAATGACGCTTTGTATAGCCTCTGTCAAAAAAAAAAAAAAAAGATAGAAGAGAGTATTTAAAAAGAGAGAGGCGGTTTTTGTTGTATGCCATTGAATATTCATTGTACTTTATACTTTTCTGTATCACACCATGCTTTTTATTTTTTATTTTTTTATCTGATGCGAAAAGGGTCCATAACTGTATTCATTAACACATCTGTAGTAGAAATTAGTAAAATTGTGGATGCTCTTTACTTCGCTGTATAGGGTCTTGTTGTGTTCAGCCTGCACCATCTCAGGTGTGTCCCACACATAGCAGCCGATGCCCTTGAGCCAGTCCAGATCTTCTTTGTACTTGACCTAAAGTGGAGAAGAACATGTGACAGTGGTTAAACAGCACTATGAGCTTCTGTTATTGACACTGTGAGCTGATGAATTACAGAATAAAAAGAGAAGGTGGGTTTAGTTATACTCACATCACTGACGCAGTCCCTCACAATCCTGCTGTGGAAGAACTCAGGGCGGTCAGGGATGGACTTCCAGGTGCCCAATGTGCTGATGTACTTCTCCCTGTATTTGACCTGAGAAAAGGAGAGAGTGAGTGACAGGATTCCTCACTAAATCACATTTTTCATGTTCAAAGCAAACAAAAAGTCTCTTAGTTTACTAACCTCACTGATATCATCTCTGACCCTCTTGGCACAGAGAATATCCAGTGCGTCTTTGTCAGCGTGGTAGTGTCCCTTAGCAAGCTCAAAGGTCTCCTTGTAGCGCAACTGGAGAGAAATTATATAGATTGTTAGGGCGGCTCTATAACTGATATTGACCAGGCCAGTAAAGGAAGAAATAAAGAATCTGGTTGACTTACATCGCTGGCATTGAGGTAGGCCTTCTTAGAACGAACCAGGATTGGTGTGTCATGAATGGGAGTATACTTATGCTTCATCTTCTCATACTGTTCCTTGTACTTTTTCTAAAGATGACACAAAAGATGAATTACAGGCTTTTCTGCATACACACATGTTATACTTTGCTAAAAAGGATCTTGGTGTTAAAAAAAAATTACCTCACTGTACACCACTTTCATGGAACGGGCATGATCCATGATGGGAGTATGTGATTCTGGGGTGAAGAAGGCCCTCTCCTTAGATGCCAGATCAACGTACTGGTACTGTGAAGAGACACCAGTATTATATAGGCAAATCTGTATAGGCAATTTTTTTTTCTGGTAAATTGAGAAGATTTACTAGAACAGATTTAAAAACACTAGGCATCATACACTTGTCGACTTTGTAAATGGTTACAGAGAAAAACTGGACTTTACACTAAATGACTGAGGATCACACACTACCACAAACAACCAGAAGTCCATCTGAAATCAACAAACTCACACAGAAATATGTGCTTGTTGCTAGGAGATGCATGACAAATTGAGACAATTTCAGCTCAAAATATAAATATCTTCCAACTGAACGGAATCAAAATCTGAAGCATGTGACAGATGCTTTCTTCAGTAAACTGCATGTCTTTGACTGGAAATCGCTTTTGTTTTTTTACATCAATTACATCAGCGAGGGTCTGACTATCATTTGTAAAACCTGACCCATTTCATTTTGAACCCTTAGTATGATCTTTTAATTTGACATATTATAACAAGTCATTATTTATGTTTAATTAGGGTTTGGGCTAAAAGTGATTTACCTTGTTGGTGAGAGACTGTGCCCACTTGGCTCTCTTAATGTCCAGGCCATCCACAGTGGTGGTGCATTTTGTCTTTTCCTTATTGCCATCAGCTCGATACACCATCTGAGGATAAAAACAGATAAAGAGACATTGAAGGATGTGGATAGGCTTTAAAACAGGAATGATGGAGTCTATAACTGAGGTATAAAGCTTGAGGATGCAACAAAATCACTTACATCACTCATGTGGGTCTTGAGTTCAGACACACGCTTGTACTCTGGTGTGTCCAGGACCACACTGAAGTTGGAAAAGTTCTTCTTAGCATCAACTTCATACGATTTCTAGCAAATAGATAAAATAAAAAAAAATCATCAGAATAAACCAGTATGAATGAAATGTGGCATGCATGATAATAATTAAATGAATAATTACTCTAAATTTGCCGATCTCACGGATTCGGTTCATCTCAGGGGAGTCCACCATAAAGCAGCCAATACCTCTCAGCCAATGCAGATCCTCTTTATATTTCAGCTGCAGGAGATATAAGAACAGTTATTATACCTGAAAATGTCAAGAGGGCAAATGCAACGTTTCCAGTATACAATGTGTCACAGTAAATTTAGGTGCATGTATGGGGGACACCTACATCGCTGTTTAGCTCATTGACATGGAAGCAGTGCAACATCTGTGGGGTGAGGGTCATTGGCAGAAAAGTTCCTCTGCTGTTGTAGTACTTTTCCTTATAGCACACCTGTAGAGGAAAATAAACCATCAATAGAGCATCTGATAATTCTGGTGGTATAGTATGAACTCATATTTAACAATAAAGACATACTTACATCACTGATTGCTTGCTGAGTGGCCTTAACCTGTCTGATCTCAGGTGTGTCATACTCAGAGTGGATCTTGTCCTTTTCCTTCTCATATTTCTGACGATACAGCCGCTATGACAAAATGCAACCTTGTTAATATTCTTGCTCATGAGTTAAAAATTCCAAAGTGAAACGCTCTACATGGATATTGTACTTACTTGGTTGGTGACCTTGTTGGCATTCCTGATGGTGAGAAAGTTGACACCTTCAGGATCTAGTTTGTAGTTCCTGGCTTTCATCAGATCATAGGCTTCCCTGTACTTAATCTACAGAGATTGGAACATCAGATGAGAAATCATGTTGTGAGCAATCATAACATTTGACTCTTTTTTTATTTTGAGAATTGAGGTGTTCTCGTACATTGCTGGTGACGATGCTGTTGGCTTTGGCCTGTTTGTTGAGTGGAGTGTCATAAGGCAGAGTGTATCCGGTAGGCATACAGATCTTATTGGCCTCTTTGTAGAAGTTCTAAAAAGAAAGAAAGGATGTGGTTGAAGCATTCATCAATGGAGAGACCAGTACATATTCTTATGAATTGCTAAGAGACGTCATACTTCGCTCTGGATGTAGTTGGCTTGACGGGCCCTTTCAGTATCGACAGTCACAGCAGGAGCAGTGTTTTTACCCATGACATTTGTGACATAGTCATGACGGTAGTTGAGCTGCAGACATGAATGATATGAGTTAAAAGATTCTGCTTCAATCAAAATGCAATAAAGGCATTCTGATACATGTTTTTGAGGTGTTACCTCGCTCAAGTTCTTAGCGCTCAGCTTGCATGTTTCATAGACAGGGGTGTCCATGACCACAGAGTACTCCTTAAAATGCTCGATTCCCTTAGCTCTATACAGATTCTGAAAGAGAGTATCACACAGAACAAGAAAATCAGATGTGAGATGATTATGGAGTAGGAGGAGCATGAAAGAAAATGAATTGAGGTTACACTTACGTCACTCTGCAGTTTCATAGATTGCTTGCAACGAAGAATCTCAGGAGTGTCCCAAGTGTAGCAGCCAATACCCTTTAACCAGTTGAGGTCATCTTTGTAGAAGATCTAAATTAGATGCAATAATACAGGGTTACAGCAACAAAAAGACCTCAAAACAATCTCAGGTAGTGGAACCTAACGTGCTTTCCATTTGCATATGACAATACACAAAAACATGAAACGTGTTTGGATGTGTTTGGATAACTCACGTCGCTCAGTTGCTCGTTGACCTTGCGGGCATGTACATACACCTGCATGTCAGGCAGGCAGATCCACTGGTGCAGGTATTTACGGTAGTCGACCCCACTAACAGTCTTCTGAGTATTGCGTGCGGCTACGATGTCAAGCATGTCGGGAGGTATATTGATTTTAGCCTTGGTCTTCTCATATTTGTCTTTGTACAGGCGCTAATGAAAAAGGTGTTACAAAAGAGCTTTTAATTGTTTGTAGATTTGGTAAGTTACAAAGCTGAACCTCAGCTGATGCTTTACTCACATCCAGAACCAGTTTTCCAGCTTTGATACATCTTGCAGTGGCGGGGTCGTCCTCAAGACACTTAGGCAGACTGTACAGGGTCTTGAACTTCTCATAATCTTCCTTGTATTTAACCTACAAAAACCAAGGAAGGTTTAACAGCCAGTATGTTTAGGACACTCAGGCGGTTCCCTCTATATGGAGGTATAAGTAAGTACTGGAGAAGGGACTGGAGAAAGGACTCACATTGCTCAGGATGACCTTCTGTTGTTTGGCATGGACCAAGGCATGGGAATCGTGAGGGATGTTGTAGCTCTTGGCCTTGATCTTGTCCCAAGCAGCAGAATATGCTTTCTAAATGTACACAAAGAACATTTCAAGAACTGGGACAACAAATAAAACCAGGAACTCAGGATTTTAGAGCTTTTCTCGCAGGCTTACGGTGCTGTAGATCTCCTTCAGGTTGAAGCATCTTGCGTAGTCATGGGTGTCCAGAATGGTGGTGTAAATATGCTTCTCCTTATGATATGCCTCTCTGTAGTTCAACTGAAGATGAAACATAAAATATGCAGCGTATTACCTTTTGAACTCCAAAGTATAGAGCTCTTGATAGTACTGATCTGACTTATCAGTTAATGGGAGTACAAACCTCACTGGCCCAAGTGTGGCCCAGGATGGCAGTCACATATACAGGGGTGTCTGTCACAATGGAGTAGTTGTTCCATTCCTTCTTGCCTTCTGCTTTGTATTTAATCTGTGTGGAAAAAAATAATTAAACCTTCAAACAGGTGGAAACACAATATTGTGTCTTTATTGTAAACTACAAGATGAGTTGAAAATGTTACTCACATCACTCTGTAGCTCATATGATTTCTTGGCACGTACGATCTCAGGAGTGTCCCAGGCGTAACAGCCAACGCCCTTCATCCAGTTCAGGTCTTCTTTGTAGAACACCTGCCAGGGAGAAATTAGTCAAATGTAGCCACTGAACAGGTCTGACACATTCAAAATATCACTTAAATAACCTACATCACTCAAGATCTCATTGGCCTTGCGTGCACGGATGGCATCGTTCTGATCAGGGTGGCATGTCCACTGGTGCAGGTGTGTACGGTATAGCACATCACTTAGGATTTCCTGGCATTTCTTGGCAACCACATGGCTGATCATATCAGCAGGAATGTGGAGCTTAGTTTTGGTTTCATTGTAGTCTTTGTGGTAGTCTCTCTGATGGACAGATTGAAAAAAGTCTGGTTGATGAGGAGTTAAACTTAAGATAAATCAAGTGGATATCAAAGTACAGCGATCTTAGACCTCAAGCATGGTAATAATAAAAACAACTCACCAGATTTTTCATCTTCTCCATATGGCCAGAGCGAACCACCTCAGGGTAGTCAACCAGAGTTGAAGCCAAATAGTGGCCTTTGGCTTTCTCATGGGCATCATGGTACTTATACTGCGGTGTTTCAATACAAGAAAGAATCAACAATCATCCCTTCTAAACCAGTATTTAACAGTGTTTGAAGCAAACAATCAATATGGGTATAATATTAAAAAGCCTTTTTTAAACACTGCACTGTCAGTAACTGACCCAAGTTATGTGGCAATAAGGAAAGGGTCTATTTTATTTCATATTAATTCATTTTTGATACTCACATCACTGGCAATGTCTCTGGTTCTCTTGGCTATTTGTACTGGCATATATTCATGGTTCAGCTGGTAGCCAGTGGCTTTGCTCTCATCCCAGTTGATTTTGTACAATTTCTAGAATAACAACAACACAATATCCTAAATGCAATTCATCACATATATAACATCTAAACGTATACAAACATGTCTGGAATGGACTTTGTTACCTCACTGATCATCTTTGCAACATCTCTAGAGTGAGCCAGCTGTGGTGTATCTTCAGATCCAATGTAGTGACCCTTCTCCAGGTTAAATGATTCTTTGTACTTTAGCTGAGTAACAACAGAAATATCGACCCAATTGATAAGTTAACCTCTTTCACATCAGTATTCGCCAATGAAGATGAAAATGCCAAAATCTGAAAGACACTTACATCGCTGAGGTTGAATGCGTTAACCTTTGCAAGGACAACCTCAGGGCGATCCACAATGTGAGTAAATTTGCTAAAGTTGTCTTTAGCATCCTTCTTATAAAGTCTCTGTGTGGGGAAAAGAAACAGGCATTGTTGTAAGATAATGGAGGTTTTATTATAACAGAGAAGTTTGACAAAAAAAAGTGTGGTCAAACTTACTTCGTTTATAATCTGTTGGGCTTTTCGGACTTTGACATGATCTACACAATCAGCAGCCACCCATCCACAACCACGTAACCATTCCAGATCTGCTTTGTAGACATTCTGGTGGGAGAGTATTATTACATTACATTACATTACATTACATTGTATTACATTACATTACATCATATTATATTATACATTACGTTACATTGCATTACATTACATTATATTATACATTATGTTACATTGCATTACATTATATTATATTATATTAAAATCAGTTAAATCAGATGTTTTATATAGTAATTGAAAATGTAAATTGTTTCTGTATTTCAATAAACGAGAACAATTATTTTGATTTAAAAACCTCTTCATCCAATACTTACGTCACTGGCTAATTCATACACTTTACGGGCCTGAATGACATCATTTTGATCGGGCATGCATGTCCACTGGTGCAAGCGAGTTCTGTAGTTGTCATCATTAACTTGGATCTGGCACTTCTTTGCATGCTCAAAAGCTATCATGTCCACTGGGAGGTTGAACTTGGTCTTGGACTTGTTGAAGTCCTTCTTGTAGAGAGCATCACTAGCAATTCTAGCTGAATTCAAAGCCAGCACGAGCAAAGGATCATCCTGGACGCTTAGGGCTCCAATGTGATGACCAACTTGCTTACGATAACCAGCCTTGTACTTGTACTGCAAAAAAAAGAGGAAGATTTATTTGCATACATAAATAAAATTAAGGTAAAATGGGTTTAGGATTAGGATTATTTATTTACTTACATCACTCTGCACTTTACTGGTGTTGATGCATTGTTTAATTGGGACTGCATCTCCGGGCATGAAGTATGATGTGGATTTGACCTTGTTCCAGTTTTTGGTGTACAAATGCTACAAGTGATGTTCAAAATGTCATTTTTGTTACTATTCAACTTTTTTATTCAACAATTCTTACAGACAATATTTTTTTCTCAAAAAGAAAAAAATACTTTACCGGGTGGTGCATTTTGGCCACTTCCCTTGCTGTAGCTAGAACTGGGGAGTCTGTCAAGGTGTATTTAGTCTTGTCCTGGTGCCAGGCCTCACGGTACTTAGCCTGAGAAGACAAAACAAAGAGGACACTTAGAGAACAGTCATATGTTTGGAGAGAACATATTGCAAACTAAATATACTGTAAAAGCTCTGTTGTTTGAGTAACTACATGGAAAACCAATGCTTATTAGAGGTTCAAGCATGAAGTGTGCCCTAAAAATCTCTTACTCCATTCATTCACTATTAAAAATGATATAAAAAAATAATAATTTGTTACATTTATATAGCGCTTTTCTGGGTACTCAAAGCGCTTTACATAGAAGGGGGGGGATCTCCTCAACCACCACCAATGTGCAGCATCCACCTGGATGATACGATGGCAGCCATATTGCGCCAGAACGCCCACCACACACCAGCTTATTGGTGGAGAGGAGACAGAGTGATGAAGCCAATCAGTACGTATGGGGATGATTGGGAGGCCATGATGGACAGGGGCCAATGGGCAAATTTGGCCAGGATGCCGGGGTTAAACCCCAACTCTTTTTTCCAAAGGACATCCTGGGATTTTTAATGACCACAGAGAGTCAGGACCTCGGTTTAACGTCTCATCCGAAGGACTGTGCTCTTTGACAGTATAGTGTCCCCGTCACAGGACCAACACAGACCACAGGGTGAGCACCCCCTGCTGGGCTCACTAACACCTCTTCCAGCAGCAACCTAGTTTTCCCAGGAGGTCTCCCATCCATGTACTGACCAGGCTCAACCCTGCTTAGCTTCAGTGGGCAACCAGTCTTGGGCTACAGGGTGAAATGGCTGCTGGCCATTATCACCCTGTGCCAATATTAAGAAACATTTTAATGATATGGCTTTGAAACTGAAAGTTAAAAAATGTAACATGTATGGAAACTGCTTGCATAATCAGAGTACATTGTTTGATGAATTTAATTGATTTCATTTCTCTTTTCATTAAATGAAAATGTAAAATTAAATTTAAATTTAAACGTAATTACAATTTTAGCATTGTTTATCATTGTTGTTTTCCTTTGCATGAATGGATGATTGCAAACTATGTCGTAATGCTTACCTCATTGAGCACTTCAGCTGCGTTTTTGGAGTGCACAAAATCAATTCTTTCAATGGGTGTTGTAAATTTCTGATCGTCCAGCTTCACACGGTAGCCTCTCTGTGAATCAGAAAAAAAACAATCACACCTCTGTCTTGCATAAACTCATTGGTAGAAATAGCTACAGTATATAGTGCCAAAAGACTTACTTCAGCCAGAATCTTTTGGGCATTCCTAACTTTGATAACTTCAACAGACTCATGGGGAATCCATCCACATCCCCTGAGCCACTCCATGTCAGCCTTGTACACAGCCTAAACAACAAAAACAATCAAGTGAAAGAAAATATCACACTATTTCCTAGATTTTTTTCAATGGAACCATTTTAACTGTTCAGTCAAAGCTCAACTTACATCACTACGCAGATCATAGACTTTCCTGGCCTGGACGACGTCATTGGAGTCTGGCAGGCAGGTCCAGTTGTGCAGGTAGGTTCTGTAGTTGGCATCATTGACTTGGATCTGACATTTCTTAGCCAGCTCAAGAGACAGCAGGTCCACTGGGAGGTTGAACTTGGTCTTGGACTTGTTAAAGTCCTTCTTGTAGAGAGCATCACTAGCAATCCTAGCTGAGTTCAAGGCCAGCATGAGCAGAGGATCATCCTGGATGCTGCGGGCTCCAATGTGATGACCAACTTGCTTACGGTAACCAGCCTTGTACTTGTACTGCATTTGAAAGATTTGAAGTATTCATATTTACATTACTCTTAAATAACTGAGGGGAACATTTCACCTTTTACAATTTAAGAGAGAGAAAATACTACAAAGTTTAGAAAACAGACAGAAAAAACATGAATTTGGGTTTTCTTACGTCACTGGCTATGTCTCTGGAGGCTCTAGCCTTGATCACAGAAATGGCATCCTCTTTTATCTGGTATCCCTTTGCCTTTGCAGCATCCCAGTCTTTGGTATACCTTTTCTGCAACAGGACAAAAAGTGGAAAGTGTTACCCAATAGTTTAATAGCATAATAAGCTCATAAAATAAAGTTAATTTTAGCAATACTCAGCAATTCTGCATGTGAGTTTGCTTACATTGCTGACAGCAATGGCATTGGCTCTGGACAACTCGATGGCAGGTGTATTTGGCATGATGTGGACAGATGTCTTATCTTTGTCCCATGCTTCTCTGTATTTCCTCTGTGAACAAAATAATTCAAATCAAAAAATCTAAAAAAGGTTAAGGGCTTTATTTGGCACACATTGACGCAAAAACAAAAAAGACACAATTCAATTCACAAGTCTATTACACTAATTTAGAAAGATTTTACATTTCTAATTAACTGTACACATAATCGTAATTACTATCATTACTACTACAACTATATTCTTCCTATATTTAAATGTTTTGATTAATAATTCTATGTAATTGAAATTAAAATAAATATAATTTTACCCAGTGTTTGTGCTATAAATTTTTATGCTTCATAATTTTTAAGCAGTCTTCAACTGTAATCTGAACATAAAAATCTCAGTGAAGTACAAAAGGAAAGGCAATAATCTTACATCACTGAGGATGTCAGCATTTTGCTTGGCTAAGACGATGACCGGCAAGTCCACAGCACTGGTGAACTTGACAGTACTGGGAGGCTGGCGATACAGTCTCTCGTTGAGGATCGTCTGAGCATTCTTGGCTTTGATGACATCAATAGATCCTTGCGTCAACCAGCCACACCCACGTATCCACTCAAGGTCAGCTTTGTATACAGCCTAGTTTGAAAGTTTACGACAAAAATGTTAATTTAGTAATATAACAAACCAATGTAAACAGCACAGTGTGTAAAACTAATCATATACGTACGTCACTGCGCAGATCATAGACCTTCCTGGCCTGGACGACATCATTGGAGTCTGGCAGGCAGGTCCAGTTGTGCAGGTAGGTTCTGTAGTTGAAATCATTGACCTGGATCTGACATTTCTTAGCCAGCTCAAGAGACAGCAGGTCCGCTGGGAGGTTGTACTTGGTCTTTGATTTGTTGAAATCTTTCTTGTACAGAAGATCACTAGAAATATTGCCTGAGTTCAAGGCTAGCATGATTAAGGGATCATCATGGATGCTGAGGGCGCCAATGTGGTGTCCTTGCTGCTTCCTGTATCCGGTTTTGTACTTGTACTGCAAGGTTTTAATGCATAAAAGAGATTGAGCACTATCATTTAACAGAGTGTGTTTAATGTGTTAGATAAGATCCACAATGATACTTGCATCACTAATGATGTCTCTGGAAGCCTTGGCAGATTTCACTGCGATGGCATCCTTAGGCAGGAAGTAGCCCTTCTTAAGGCTGTTCTCATAGTCTTGACGGTAATATTTCTGCAAGAACATGGGGAATCAACACATACTGATTTAACAGGATTTGAAACATTACCTATTGTGCATTTATTTCTGGTTTATTAGTCACTACGAAACAGTGTTTCTATACTTACGATGCTTGTGTTGAGTTTGTTCTGTTTTCCAAGCACGATCTCAGGGGTGTCTGGCATGACATGGATATGGATCTTCTCCTTATTCCAGGCATCAACATATGCACTCTGCAATGCAATAATAATGAAGACAAAAAGATAGACACATGCATCTATGCACTACACAACCCCAACCTGCAACAGTGATTTCAAACAGTGATTTAATTTTTTTAACCTTTACACATATTAGTGAAATCTTCTAGGAAAAAAATACCTTGTCCATGATCTTGGCATTGGCTTGGGCAAGAGCAAAAGGTACGGAATCTGTCTTGCTAGTATACTTTAAGGTGCTTGGATGCTGTCGGTATTTCCTTTCACTCAGAATCTCACCAGCCTTTTTAGCCTTCACTACATCAACCGAGCCAATGGGTACCCATCCTGTACCTCTGATCCATTCCATATCAGCCTTATACACAGCCTGATGGCAGAAATACATGAGAAATAGTAAGAAAGCAGACAATGCTGGTAGTGGAGATCAATTGATTACGATTACAAATAAAAAATTTTACAGAAACTCACATCGCTCTGAAGATCATAGACTTTCCTGGCCTGGACGACGTCATTGGAGTCTGGCAGGCAGGTCCAGTTGTGCAGGTAGGTTCTGTAGTTGGCATCATTGACTTGGATCTGACATTTCTTGGCCAGTTCAAGAGACAGCAGGTCAACTGGGAGGTGGAACTTGGTCTTGGACTTGTTGAAGTCCTTCTTATAGAGAGCATCACTAGCAATCTTTGCTGAGTTCAAGGCAAGCATAATCAAAGGATCATCCTGGACGCTGAGGGCTCCAATGTGATGACCAACTTGCTTACGGTAACCAGCCTTGTACTTGTACTGCAAGAGAAGGATGATTGCAGCATTAAAGATGTCTCCTATTTATATTTACATGACAGGGCAATAAGAGAGAAAATGTATCAATCAGCTTGTAATATCAGTGTGACTTTCTAGACCGTATATACTCACATCACTAATAATTTCTCTGGATTTTTTAGCAGCTTTGATGGCGACAGCATCGGTTTTGATGTCATAGCCTTTCCTGAAAATGTCCTCAACCGCTTGTCTGTATAGTTTCTGTAAGCAGAATTTTATTTTGTATTTTATGTTTTTCTGAAGTGAAATGCTGAATTGGATTAATTTGGAAATCAAACAGAATGCATGAATTTGAGAGGCTTAGTTTAACAACTTAAACTAAAACAAAAAATATAATGAAGAAAAAACAATCATTCAAAAGTGATACCTACCCTACTATTGGTAATTGCATTAGCCTTTGAGAGCACAATCTCTGGGGTATCAGGAGGGATATGGATCTTTATCTTGTCAGCCTCCCATGCTGCATGGTACTGACGCTAGAATGAAAAGAATATGTTGTCAGAAACAATTTCAATACTGTGTCAGCTGTAATTAAGGACAACAAGAACATCTTGCAACGGATCAAAAATAACATAAGAGAGTCATATATGCAAATTAATGTATACTAAACCTTATGTAGTAATTGATATTGTGACTAAATTGTTCGCCAGAGAATTGTGTTGACATAGTTCAGTTGGATTCCAATCATATTACATTTATTCTACTAACCTGATCCATAGTTTGAGCATTTGCCTTTGCAAGCACCAAAGGCATGGACTGCATGTCTTGTGTATACTTGAATGTTTGTGGTTTCTGTCTGTAGAGTCGCTCGTTGAGGATCTCAGCTGCTTTCTTTGCTTTCAGGACATCAACCGAGCCAATGGGGACCCATCCTAGACCAGTCATAAACTCCATGTCTGCTTTGTACACAGCCTGAGGTGAAGAGGAAATGTTACTTTGCAAAACTATACAGTTCATATTTGATTAAAAAGTATCTGTAGAAATAATAGAATGCCATTTTAGCTTGACAAACGTACATCGCTACGGAGATCATAGACTTTTCTTTTAAAATCCTATATATAGCATATCTATGTAGCAGCTTACATCACTCTGAAGATCATAGACTTTCCTGGCCTGGACAACGTCATTGGAGTCTGGCAGGCAGGTCCAGTTGTGCAGGTGGGTTCTGTAGTTGAAATCATTGACCTGGATCTGACATTTCTTGGCCAGCTCAAGAGACAACAGGTCCACTGGGAGGTGGAACTTGGTCTTGGACTTGTTGAAGTCCTTCTTGTAGAGAGCATCACTAGCAATCCTAGCTGAGTTCAAGGCCAGCATGATCAAAGGATCATCCTGGACGCTTAGGGCTCCAATGTGATGACCAACTTGCTTACGGTAACCAGCCTTGTACTTGTACTAAAAATAATAAATAAAAAGGTTTTAGAAAGTAATTGTGAATAATAATGTGTGCGTTTGGCACAAGCTATGTTTAAAAAAGTCACTCACATCACTGACGATATTCCTGGATGCCTTAGCTGCTTTGATAGCAATAGCATCACCGCGCAAATCATAGCCCTTCTTCTTAGATTCTTCATTGGCAAGTTTATACCTTTTCTAAAATTGGGAAATATTTGACAGATTTAGAGTTATCAGAAAAAAATGAAAATGTGAATATTTCAAACATATACTGTACATACCTCACTGTAATTTATATTGTTCTGCTTTGCCAACAGAACATCCATACAGTCAGGCATAATGTGGATTTTCGTTTTATCCTTGTCCCAGGCTTCAGTGTAAAGTTTCTAGAAGAGTTGAATAAAATTGTCAGACATTTACAACTTTAAGCTATTTGTAAGAGTTCTTGTGTTCAGAAACCTACTGACAAGATTTACCTTATTTGCAATAGTAGCATTATTTTTAGCTAAAACTAGTGGCATGTCTTCAGTAGTAACGGTGAACTTAAAGTTGCTTGGGTGCTGACGGTACTTCCTTTCATTCAGGATTTCCCCAGCCTTTTTCACTTTCTCAACGTCAACTGAACCAATGGGAACCCATCCTAATCCTCGAAGCCATTTCAGATCAGCCTTGTACACTGCCTAATTGCACAGACAAAATAATAATAAAATAAAAATAATATATATATATATATGAATAATTTGCCATGATTGTAGCAAAAAATAACAAAAGTCAAGAGGACTTTAAATAGACATACATCACTCTGGATCTCATAACACTGTCTGGCCTGGACGACGTCATTGGAGTCTGGCAGGCAGGTCCAGTTGTGCAGGTAGGTTCTGTAGTTGGCATCATTGACTTGGATCTGGTTCTTCTTGGCCAACTCAAAAGCTATCATGTCCACTGGGAGGTTGAACTTGGTCTTGGACTTGTTGAAGTCCTTCTTGTAGAGAGCATCACTAGCAATTCTAGCTGAATTCAAAGCCAGCACGAGCAAAGGATCATCCTGGACGCTTAGGGCTCCAATGTGATGACCAACTTGCTTACGATAACCAGTCTTGTACTTGTACTACAATTAAATGATTAAAAGGCAATAAGAGTGAATAAAAGACTGGGAGAACATTCTGGACTATGAACTACGAATGACTGTGAATAAAGAAAGGACAAGAGCACTCACATCACTGATTATATCCCGAGAGGCTTTAGCTGCTTTAATAGAAATGGCATCACCACGCATGTCATAGCCTTTCTTTTTGGCCTCCTCATTTGCAAGCGTATATTGTTTCTGGAAATAAGAACAATAGTTAATTTCAATGCCCACAAAATTATTAAGAAAGTAATAAAGTACATTTGGGGAAAAAAATATATAACTTCTCATCATCAGTTCAATGACTTGAACCGAATGACTCACCACACTGTAGTTAATTTTGTTCTGTTTGGCAAGCAATATCTCCATTGTATCTGGCATGACATGGATCTTGGTCTTATCCTTTTCCCAAGCTTCCACATAGCTTTTCTATAGTGTAAAGAAAAATAAAAAGAATCATATATGCAAAGTATCTATACACATTACAATGGAAAAGAGAAGACAATTATGGTACTGATCAAATCAGGCTACCTTGTTCATGATGCCTGCATTGTTTTTGGCCAAGACCAGTGGCATGTCTTCAGTTGTGCAAGTGAACTTGAAGTTGCTTGGGTGCTGACGGTACTTCTGTTCACTTAGGATATCTCCAGCCTTTTTAACCTTCTCAACATCAATCGAACCAATGGGGACCCATCCCATCCCTTGAAGCCATTTAAGATCAGCTCTGTACACCGCCTGAGAACAAACATAGCAAAAACATTGTCATTATGTACAGAAATTATATGCCTGTATAAACTGGATGTTTTTGAAAAATCGAGATCTCGCTTTTTAAAATCCTATATATAGCATATCTATGTAGCAGCTTACATCACTCTGAAGATCATAGACTTTCCTGGCCTGGACAACGTCATTGGAGTCTGGCAGGCAGGTCCAGTTGTGCAGGTGGGTTCTGTAGTTGAAATCATTGACCTGGATCTGACATTTCTTGGCCAGCTCAAGAGACAACAGGTCCACTGGGAGGTGGAACTTGGTCTTGGACTTGTTGAAGTCCTTCTTGTAGAGAGCATCACTAGCAATTCTAGCTGAATTCAAAGCCAGCATTAGCAAAGGATCATCCTGGACGCTGAGGGCTCCAATGTGATGACCAACTTGCTTACGATAACCAGTCTTGTACTTGTACTGTTTAAAAGAAAGAGTAGTTTATGACATGAGTTAATTTTATGATATGAAATGTTTTGTTGACTTTTTAATGCTGTAAATCAAAATACTCACATCACTGATGATGTCCCTGGAAGCCTTGGCTGCTTTGATGGCAATGGCATCACCTCGTAGGTCATAGCCCTTCTTTTTAGCTTCCTCATTCGCAAGCTTGTATGAATTCTTAGAAAACATTCAAATAAACAATTATTTTATTTTAAAAATTCACAAAGTAGAAAATAATATATAAATTATTAATCAAGAACATCCATTATACACCATTAAGGGGCTAATGTTGTGTCATACTTACCAGACTGTAGTTGGCCTTGTTTTGTTTTGCTAGTACAATGTCCATAGCATCTGGCATAACATGGACCTTTGTCTTGTCTTTGTTCCAGGCGTCAACATATTGTTGCTATCAAATAGGAGCATGAAATTAAAAAATAAGAAAAAATACTTCACATCCATTCCACACATCAACTGTCTACACACTTAACAAATTAAATAAATGAGAAAATTACACATGCATATGCAATATCTTATCAGCAGTTACCTTGTTCATGACATCATTGTTGGCTTTAGCCAAGACAATCGGCATGTCTTGAGTTGACATGGTGAATTTGAAGTTGCTTGGGTGCTGACGATACTTATTTTCACTCAGGATATCTGCAGCCTTTTTCGCTTTCTCAACATCAAGAGAACCAATGGGGACCCATCCGAGACCTTTAAGCCATTTTAGATCAGCCTTGTAAACAGCCTAAGAGCAAATGTTGAAAGAATACCTGTTAGTGACTCTACATCTTATTCATTGGTATCTTGGTAGCTTTATCTCTTTATCTCTTATCTCTGGGGACTCAAGCAATCCCTTTTTCTATTTTAATAACACTCTTGCATACTGGCTACAAACTAAAAAACAAAATGGAAAGTCAATTCCATGAAGATCATGCATTTTGCTCAACAGAAGATGGATATCACATACATCACTCTGGATCTCATAACATTGTCTGGCCTGGACGACGTCATTGGAGTCTGGCAGGCAGGTCCAGTTGTGCAGGTAGGTTCTGTAGTTGGCATCATTGACTTGGATCTGGTTCTTCTTGGCCAACTCAAAAGCTATCATGTCCACTGGGAGGTTAAACTTGGTCTTGGACTTGTTGAAGTCCTTCTTGTAGAGAGCATCACTAGCAATTCTAGCTGAATTCAAAGCCAGCATTAGCAAAGGATCATCCTGGACGCTTAGGGCTCCAATGTGATGACCAACTTGCTTACGGTAACCAGTCTTGTACTTGTACTGCAAGGAAAGAAAATATTCTCAGTGTAGCAAATTATATCCTCAATGTGTCATATATTGCCTTATCAGTTTGTTGTACTTACGTCACTAGCAATGTCTCTGGAGGCTCTGGCAGCGATGATAGATATGGCATCACTGCGCATATCATAACCCTTCTTCTTGGCCAGTTCATGGGCGAGTTTATATTGTTTCTGAAGAGCAAATCACACAAAATATTTGAACAAACTTGTGGGAGCAGCAGAATATAATGTATCTTTTGTTGTCTTCACATAAAATCAATGTTCATTGCTCTTAATCTGTTTATGTCTCATACTCAATATTTATAATATTTGTTTCAGTTTTACAACTGGAAATACTTTGATATACAACTGAGCATTTAGTTTTAAATATTAAATACTGACCTCACTATAGATTACTTTGTTTTGCTTTGCAAGAACCACGTCCATTGCATCTGGCATGATGTGAATCTTCGTTTTATCACTGTTCCAAGCTTCAACATATTTTGACTGCCAGAATGGAGAGAGAATTAAACACCAAAATTAATGTCAAAAACAATATTTTAGACCTGTCCCATATGTGTCTAGATATCAAATGTACAGCTACAGTACCTTGTTCATGATGTCATTATTGGCTTTAGCCAAGACCAGTGGCATATCTTCAGTTGTGCAAGTGAACTTGAAGTTGCTTGGGTGCTGACGGTACTTCTGTTCACTTAGGATATCTCCAGCCTTTTTAACCTTCTCAACATCAATCGAACCAATGGGGACCCATCCCATCCCTTTTAGCCACTTCAGATCAGATTTGTACACCGCCTAAGAGCAGACATGTGTGAAAAGAGTGCCTATACAAGCCTCATAAGAATGACCCTTCAACCTTATTTATATATGTATAAAATTGCAGTAAATTCAGACATACATCACTCTGGATCTCATAACATTGTCTGGCCTGGACAACGTCATTGGAGTCTGGCAGGCAGGTCCAGTTGTGCAGGTAGGTTCTGTAGTTGGCATCATTGACTTGGATCTGGTTCTTCTTGGCCAACTCAAAAGCTATCATGTCCACTGGGAGGTTAAACTTGGTCTTGGACTTGTTGAAGTCCTTCTTGTAGAGAGCATCACTAGCAATTCTAGCTGAATTCAAAGCCAGCATTAGCAAAGGATCATCCTGGACGCTTAGGGCTCCAATGTGATGACCAACTTGCTTTCGATAACCAGTCTTGTACTTGTACTGTGAAAAGTCCATTAAAACATCTATTACTTTCTGATAAGTACATAGTAATCATATGATGGGTCCAATAAGGAAGAAACTTACATTACTAGCAATGGCACATGATGCTTTAGCAGCTAGAATTGCAATAGCGTCAGCGCGTAGATCGTAACCTTTTTTCTTTGCTTGTTCATTGGCAAGTCTGTAAAGTTTCTAAAGGAAAATAAGAAATAATTTTTTACTATTATACTTTGACAATTACTACTTGCAATCAGTCAACAATTAAGAATCTGATGGCATCACTAACCTCACTGTAATTAACTTTATTTTGACGAGCAAGAGCCACTTCCATCGAATCTGGCATAATGTGAACTTTGGTTTTGTCCTGTTCCCAGGCTGAAATATACTTTTGCTGTAGAAAGAATAAATGGGTCAATTTTAAATTATTAACTTATACTGGCTATTATTAATTATGTGTCACTAAAAAGAAAGTCAGTTGACTAAACATAATAGTCAAGATATTCAAAAGCAAAGCGCAGTGTCAAGTCAAATGGTTTCAATTTTCACCTTGTTGTTGATGTCATTGTTGGTTGCAGCTAGGACCAGATCCATGGAAGACATATCTTTAGTGAACTTGTGGTTACTGGCAGGTGTGCGGTACTGTTTCTCGCTGCCTATCCGGCTAGCAATTTTTGCTTTCTCCACATCCAGAGATCCAATGGGAATCCATCCAACTCCTTTGATGTAATTGTTATACTCAGATTTGTAGACGTTCTGCAGAATGAGAAAGAATGCTGTCATATCCACCATGTAAAATCTAATTGAAAAAGAATAGCATTTTATCAAAGACATTAAAACATAAGAAAATACAAAGATCCCGACTCACATCACTTGCGATCGTCTGCATGTTGCGGGCTAGTACCAGGTTCATGGCATCAGGCAGAACTTTATTCTGTGCAACGATATGCCTGTATCCAGCAAAGGTCTGAACAGCCGTAGCCTGCTTAGCATGAACAACACTCAACATGTCCACGGGGGTGTGGTACTTCAGTTTAGACTTGTGGTAATCCTTCTTGTACAGTTTATCACTCTGAATCTTAGCCACCTGCATGTAGTGCACCAGCAAGGGGTCGTCCTGGATGCTACGGAAGCCAATATGATGGCCTCTTGCTTTGTTGTACTCCTTTTTGTACTTGTACTGTAATAAAAAGTATTTGTAGAGGTCAGAACTGGTAATACTTGGATAAAGCTAGTAACAGAAACATTTGATTATCTATTTGAGAAACTCACATCACTGGCAATGTTTGTGGAGGTCCTAGCCGCAATCACTGATACAGCATCTGCCTTGAGGTCATAACCTTTCTTCTTCAGGGCTTCCAGTCCAGCTTTGTAGGCTTTCTGTAGTCAAAACATAATTCTTAGGCATGACTTACCTAATTTCTTTTACAAAATGGCTACAAAATCACCATGATAGAAGACACCAATGCTCAAAGGGTAACATTTATTGTCAATAATTATAGGAATAAACAAATCTTCCACAACGAAATATACATCATTATCCAAACTTTAGGCTGTTGCCAAACAACGTAGCAAAATGGCATATTAATATTAATTAAATTATATATTAGTTAGTTCCAGCAAAAGCAGACAAAGTGTCTGGAAATATTCTGTTGAAAATGTATTTTACTCAATTTGAACTTCTTGTAAACAATTTAAAGATTACACCAACCTCACTCATGTTGATGGCATTAGCTTTTGCAAGAACGATTTCCGGAATGTCAGGCATGACATGGATCTTTATCTTGTCCTTGTTCCAAGCATCTGTGTAAGCTTGCTGCAATAAAATGCATTTAAAATATTATTTATTAATGGGACCAGCCACATAATCCTTTAAAAATGACATGCAGATAAATCTCAGAATTTATAATTACCATAAGAGTTAATTACAAAAGTGTAACCTACCTTGTCCATGATCTTATTGTTGGCAGTAGCCAATGCGAGATCCATAGAGTCCATAAGTTTTTGGAACTTGTAGTTGGAGGGGTGAGTGCGGTACCTGTGGTCACTCAGGATCTTTCCTCCAATCTTTGCAGTCTCTACTCCCAATGAACCAATGGGCACCCATCCTATACCCTTCACTGTGCAATTGTACTCACTCTTGTACTCAACCTGAAAAATATAAGTTTCATTTAGACAATTTATAGTGACAGAAGTGGAAGCTTTGCTTAAAAAAAAGGACACGTAAAGTTTAAGAGGATGACTCACATCACTGGAGCTGATGTTCATGGAGCGAGCTAACGCCAGGTTCATGGCATCAGGCAGCAGGGTGTAATTATGGAAATGCTGCTTGTATCCTGCATATGTCTGAACCTTAGAGGCATTTTTGGCCTGCACAACACTTAACATGTCCACAGGGGTGTGGTACTTCAGCTTGGATTTGTGGTAATCCTTTTTGTAGTTCCTCTCACTCTGTATCTTAGCCACCTCCATGTAATGCACCAGCAAGGGGTCGTCCTGGAGGCTGCGGAAGCCAACATGGTGGCCTCTTGCTTTCTCATATGCCAGCTTATACTTGTACTGTAATGGCAGAAACATGGATTGATCAGAAAAGATTCCAACACATCAAGGATTTTTGCAAACATACAGTATAAGAGCAAGTATAAGAGCAAGAGGACAATGGCTGATGGGATACTTACATTGCTAACAATATTTCTGCCGGCTTTGGCAGCCACGATCGATATAGCATCTGGTTTGAGATCATAGCCCTTTTTATACATTTCCTCAAGGCCAGCTTTGTAGAGTTTCTGAAAATACATAGAAAAGGCAATGAAATATACTGCACTGGTGTTTTTTGCTTTGATTATTAATGAGAATATTTTGAATAAATGCAAGTCAGTCTTGTGAATCATACCTGGCTCATGTTCAATGAATTGGCCTTGGCCAAGACAATTTCAGGACTGTCAGGCATCACATGAACCTTAAGCTTGTCCTGTTCCCAGGCAGCATGGTAGGATTTCTGCAAACAAAAGCATTTAAATGTTCATGGATTGACCATTAATCTTTCACCAGTCAAACCAATGAAAATAAACAGGATCTAGGCTTGCCTTGTCCATGATCTTATTGTTGGCGGTAGCCAATGTGAGATCCATAGAGTCCATAAGTTTGTGGAACTTGTAGTTGGAGGGGTGAGTGCGGTACTTGTGTTCACTCAAGATCTTTCCTCCAATCTTTGCAGTCTCTACTCCCAATGAACCAATGGGCACCCATCCCATACCCTTCACTGTGCAATTGTACTCACTCTTGTAATCAACCTGGGAGACAACACACAAAATGTTCAATCTTTTGTTAATCCAATTGTACTTCAATCGTAATAAAGATCACACAAGTTATGATCTACCCCCTCCAGGTGGGATGCATGGGTTTGAAAAATTATGGACTTACATCACTGGAGCTGATGTTCATGGAGCGAGCTAATGCCAGGTTCATGGCATCAGGCAGCAGGGTGTAATTATGGAAATGCTGCTTGTATCCTGCATATGTCTGAACCTTGGAGGCATTTTTGGCCTGCACAACACTTAACATGTCCACTGGGGTGTGGTACTTCAGCTTGGATTTGTGGTAATCCTTTTTGTAGTTCCTCTCACTCTGTATCTTAGCCACCTCCATGTAATGCACCAGCAAGGGGTCGTCCTGGAGGCTGCGGAAGCCAACATGGTGGCCTCTTGCCTTCTCAAATGCTTTTTTGTACTGGTACTATGATCAAAGAACAATACATTCTAATCAATCCAGTATATCCATTTATATAATTTTTTGGTTTAGATTTTTCGGACCTGCTGAACAGGCCTTTCAAACATTTTAATGCAAGATGCACTTTGCACTTACATTGCTGGCAATGTGCCTTCCATGTTTAGCAGCAAGAATGGAAATAGCATCAGATTTCATGTCATAGCCTTTGGCAATGTCCGCAAGCCACCGAGCCTTGTAGTTTGACTATAAAAATAAGATTTTTTGTTAATATGTACATTATATTAGTCTTTCAAAACAAACAAACAAACAAATAAAAAATAAAAAATGTTTACTTTAATACATTAAATGTTATTAACTGATCAGGTCATAGTATATATATAAAAAACAATTATAAAAAAATATGACATGAAAATACATTTAAAAGAAAAAACTTTAAAACACTTCAGTGGTAAAGACTGCATATGTTGAAAAAGTGTTAATGCAATAATTAAGTTAAACTATCAATGAACTTTTATAGCATTTAATTTCTACATACACAATTTAACATTAAGAGGTATATATGTTAACATTAGGTAATGCATTAAGACTTAAAATAAGCCAATAATAAATGCTGTAAAAAATATTTTTAATTTTTATTTCATAATATCTAATATTAACACATAGAACCCAACAGAAAAGCGTTTCTCTTTTATTCAATTTAGATTGTATTTTTCCATTACAAGTAAACACTTTGTACATACACAGAACATACAAACATTTTGTCATTTGCAGTTCACTTCATTCACCTCACTCATAGTCTGGGCATTATATTTGGCCTGGAGGAACTCTGGGGCATCAGCTGGTAGATTGTAGGTGTGCATGAATTTCTCTCCAGAGGCTTTATAGGCCGTCTAAAAAGCAATAAAAATAAAACAAGAACTTGTGAGTCAGTTCTATAGCATCATTGTGGTTATCATTCAGAATAGATTATTGAAGTACTCTTACTTTATTTTGTAGTTTTGTGTTGCTCATGGCCAAAACCATGTTCATCTGGTCTGTTAGACTGGAAAATTTCAATGCGCTGGGGTGAATTCTGTACGACTTCTCATCAAGGGCTTTGTTGGCAGCCTTAGCCCTCTCAACATCTATAGAACCTATGGGAACCCAGCCTGCTCCTTTGAAGATGTTGTTGAAATCTGATTTGTACAAATTCTGAAGAGATAAAAAGGGATCTGTTAATTATTTTGTCAAAACATAAGTAATCATTCCAGGTTTACAATAAAAGTACCACATATCCTTTTTCAATTGTTCTTACATCACTCTGGATCTCCATCATGTTGCGAGCCAGTCCAATGTGCATGGCATCTGGAAGGAGGATATAGTTGTGATGGTGCTGCTTGTATCCTGCATTTGTCTGAACCTTGGAGGCATGTTTGGCCTGCACAACACTCAACATGTCTACGGGGGTGTGGTACTTCAGCTTGGATTTGTGGTAATCCTTTTTGTAGTTCCTCTCACTCTGTATCTTAGCCACCTCCATGTAATGCACCAGCAAGGGGTCGTCCTGGAGGCTGCGGAAGCCAACGTGGTGGCCTCTTGCCTTCTGATATGCAAGCTTATACTTGTACTATAAAAAAACAACACAACACAGTTGTATATACAGTAAGTCAAAAATACACTCAAACAAATTCAATATTAATAAATTAAATATATGCTTGCTTACATCACTGGCAATATCCCTGGAGGATTTCGCAGCAAGGATAGAAATGGCATCATGCTTCACTTGATGTCCTTTCAGTAGATCCTGCTTGTGTGCATAGGTATAGTATGTCTGCGAAAGCAAAAGAAAACACAAGCTCTCAGCAGAACTAGATTATGATAACCGTCTCAATGTTGTATACAGTATAAGATATACAGCACTCTTACCTTGCTGACATTGACAGCGTTGTACTTGGCTTGCAAGAGCTCTGGTGCATCAGCAGGGAGATGGTAAGTGTGCTTGAACTTCTCACCACTGGCCTTGTACAGTCTCTGTACAAAGAAAACAATATGACATGATTTAGAAAGAAATGCATCTAACCTCCATTATGGATACTCATTAAGGACTCAAACGATAAAACAACAGAATGTATTTGTCCCTCACATCGCTTAGCTGCTGTGCGTTCAGTTTGGCTTGTTCCATGACTGGGGTGTCCAGAACGCTGGTGAACTTGAAAGTGTCTGGGTGCTGCCTGTACTTCTTCTCATTGAGAGCTGCACCAGCAGTCTTTGCTCTTTCAACATCCAGTGAACCGATGGGGATCCAGCCAGTGCCCTTCACGTAGTTCTCGTAATCCTGTTTATACTGGAACTGAATTGGAATTAAACAGCACATTTTAGTAAAAACATTCACAGAACTATAAACTTTAACGTGTCTATTTTCTCACATCTTTATTATCATTATTCTCTGATCTAGATAAAAAAATAAATAATCAAAAGCATAGTGAGTTTCTTCAACATTTGATTATAAGATCTTAATTGTTAAAAGCATTTATTGATTTTTAAAATGTACAATTATGAATTAGGGGACAGTAATATTTTCAAATTTGGACAAATTTGAGGATGGTAATAGTCTCTTATGTTCACCAAGAATGCATTTATTTGATCAAAACAATGATCAAAAAAATTATGTAAATATCATACAATACCTGTTTTCTATTTTAATATTTAATTTATTCCTGTAATGGAAAAGCTGAATTTTCAGCATCATTACTCCAGTCTTCAGTGTCATGATCCTTCAGAAATCATTCTAATATGCTGACTTGCTGCTCAAGAAACATTTGTTATTATAAATAGTTGACCTGCCTAATATTTTTGTGGAAAATGTGATGTTTTTTCAGGATTCTTTGATGAATAGAACGTGATATAGAACTACTTTGTAACATTATAAATGCTTTTACTGTCACTTTTGATTCATTTGTTCTTGTGTCCTCTCTGAAAAAAAGTCTCCTTCAGAAAATCTTACTGACCCCAAACTTTTAAACTTATTGGTATATGGTTTGTAAAATGTGTTAAATAAAAAGTATTGCTATTATTTTCTGTAAATCTAGATGAGAGAGTTTCACAAAGAGCTGAGCCAACATTTACTGTATATTAAGATTATAGATTTTTTCTTACATCACTGGAGCTGACGTTCATGGAGCGAGCTAACGCCAGGTTCATGGCATCAGGCAGCAGGGTGTAATGATGGGAATGCTGCTTGTATCCTGCATATGTCTGAACCTTAGAGGCATGTTTTGCCTGCACAACACTCAACATGTCTACGGGGGTGTGGTACTTCAGCTTGGATTTGTGGTAATCCTTTTTGTAGTTCCTCTCACTCTGTATCTTAGCCACCTCCATGTAATGCACCAGCAAGGGGTCGTCCTGGAGGCTGCGGAAGCCAACATGATGGCCTCTTGCCTTCATATACTGCTTCTTATACTGAACCTGAAAGGCATCATCATAAATAAACAGTGTATTTAACATTTTTCGGTTCCACACTGCACTTTTCCATCCATCACTCTCCTCTATGAAAGGGCACATCACTTACATCACTAGCAGCATGTCTGGCTGCCTTCGCAGCTTTTACAGGTATGGCGTCAGACTTCAGATCATACCCCTTTGCAATAGTCTTCAGCCATTCAAGCTTATAGCATTTCTGAAAAAGCAGATACACAATAGATAAACAGAGTCATCACCTTTGCAAAAAAGAACATGCCAAATATCATAAAACACATTAGGGCATTTTCACTTACATCGCTTATGTTGTAGGCATTACACCTGGCCTGAATGAACTGTGGGACATCAGGAGGCAGGGAGTATTTCTGAAGGACTTTATCTAGACCTTTTTTATAGTGCAGCTAGAGTGAGGAAAATATTCACAATTTCACATAAATGTGCTGGTTTGGCATTATTCAGAATAACATTTAACCAAGTTTGGTTGGTTGTTTTCCCTTACATCACTTCTTATTATTTGGTTGGCTTTAGCCTGCAGCTGGAGAGGGTGGTCATCTATAGAAGTAAAAGGTACAGTGTCTGGATTCTGCCTGTAGTTTTTCTAAGCAAGAGAAATATGTAAATATTACATGATTGATGACAACATAAATCCAATATAGATTAAGAAAACTTTGCCTCTTTCTGAAGTGCCATACCTCACTTAAGATCTGGCCCGATTTTTTGCACTTCTCAACTTCCAAGGAGCCGTAAGGGATCCAAGGCGTTCCTTTGACATAGTTATCGTAGTCTGACTTGTATTCATTCTGTGGTTACAAATGACGAGAAAAATAAATATCACAAGTTTCACAAAGTATCATAAGTATCACAAAAAATGAAAGGCATGGTTGGTCAACTTTTGCTATATAGACTTTTTCTAGTTAATGATCAAAAACATAACTAAAATGGAAAAAAAATCGTATTTAGATTATAAAAATGACTTCGAAATAGAAACAGTCTGTACATTAAAGACCTCATCAAGTTAAAATTGTGATTTGTGATTTTAATCCATGTCTTGTGGAATAGATGCTCCTAAAAATGATCGTTTAGCAGATATATAAATGCAAAATTCAATGTCTTTCTCTTTCAAGATCAACATAGACAAAAAATACATGCAAATATAACTCAACACTCTAAAATTTTGTATAGTCAAATATTTTTGAACAACAACATCGCCTCACGGGGGATTGCTAAATGCATAAATGTAAATGTAATGTAAGACTTCTGACAAGAAAAGCATGGTTTGCATGGTTAACAGCAGTGATGTTTGGCTATTGGCTATTTTTTCCTCTTTTCTTTTTTTTTTAAAGACAAGCCTTTCGAAGTCCCACCGCAACTTTATGTTTAAACAGGAAATCTTTAAGGAAAGAAATGAAAACTGCACTTGTCAACACTAAACTTGTGTGTAAGTGTGTAAGAGCTGCAGGGATCCTTACATTACTCTGAATAACATTTGCCTTCTTTGCCGTGTCCAGTGATATGCTGTCATAAGGGAGGAGGTAATGGTTTGAGATCTTCTTATAGCCAGTCATGCTGGCAATGGCCTGAGATTTCTTAGCAAGAGTCACAAGCATCATGTCCAGTGGAGCATGGTACTTGGTCTTCATCTTCTCATAGTCTTTCTTGTACTCGCGCTGTATTTCAAAGGATCAAAAATGTACTGTTAGTACATAAAAAAGCTTTATGATTGTGTACATAAGTTATCAGTAATGTGCTAGTTGAACCGTACCTCACTTTGGATCTTAGCAACATGTACTGAGTGCATGATCTTGGGGTCATCGTTGATGCTGAGAGCCCCGACCATATGTCCTCTGTTCTTCTCATATTCCTTCTTGTATTTCACCTAACATTAAAGACCATACCAGTGTCACAATGGCCTGAAATCTGTCAGGAAAACAACCCAAATATACCATTTACTTACATCACTAGCGATGTTAGTGTGAGCACGGGCTGCAAGGATTGAAATTGTATCTCCTTTCACCTCAAATTTCTTTGCTTTAGTTTTTTCCCATTCAAACTTGTAACACGTCTGTGAACATGAAATAGAAAACCATTCCAGTGAATACAAAATAGTGTATTATGGTCAGGTTTCAGTTCAATCTAATGCTATGAACTTAGAAACAGCAATTCATCAATTAAAAGGCAGATTGAATGAACTTACATCACTAAGGTTATACGCATTAACTCTAGACTGAATGAAGAAAGGGTAATCAGGAGGGATGTAACACTTAAACTTCTCCTTCTCATACTTTTTCTTGTAGTTGAGCTGTAGAAAAGAAAAAAAGAGAAAAGTGTTAATGATAATATTCTATATCTTAACATATATATATATATATATATATATATAGCCGATTAATATTATTATTATCTTATATTATTATTATTTTGGTACATATTTCCCTAGTAACTACAATGTTTCCATAGTGCTCTATGGTTGTGGTGTTCATCGGAGCAGGATGAGCTTGATAAACACCACTACATGGCTCCTCGGTCTCAAAGGGATAGTTGTTTGTTAGGCTTTGACTGCCTGCGACTTTCACTCGAAATAGCACAAACAACAGTTCTAATAATATGTCTATGGACTGACTCTATTGTCAACAGCAATTGACAACTGTGCTCTAATGATGAATGAGGGTTTTTTTCTAGGACAACATTACGATTCAACAAAGTCCATAAATCACCTGGTAAACTTTTCACAGATTTTTTGGTTTTATTCAGTCATAATAATGAAATCTTTTTACGTACATCACTCAACTGGTGGGCGTTGATGGCAGCTTGCAATTGAACAGGTGAGTCTGTCACCTGTGTGAACTTCACCTTGTCTGGATGTTGACGATAAACTTTCTGAAAAGAGAAAAACGCACACAAAAAAAACATCACCTAAAGTCAGGTTCTATATTCAACCCATTAAAGGGAGTTTATGTACTTACATCTTTACATTGATCAAGCTTCTTATTGACTTCGTATTCTGGTGTAACAGTTTGAGGGAAGAAACATCTTGTCTTTATGTCCTCATAATCAGCTTTGTAGTTTTGCTTTTAAATGAGAAAGAAAGCAAATGTGGATACACAAATATATTTTTTGTGATCAAGAAGATGAAAATATATGCATTTCCACATTATGGAAACTTACATCATTCTTCATTTCTTCCATTTTCCGGCAGTGAACTGTAAATATATCTTCATAGCTACCAACATAATGACCCTTCACCTGATTTTCATACTTCTCTTTATAACGTGTCTGAGGAAAGAGAACGATAAAAAATTGAGATGCGAGGAAATATGAAACGTTTGTAGCAAATTATGAAATGATCACTTACATCACTGAATTTCTTCAATACACTATCCATCTTGAATTTGGGAGTGTTGCAGTAATTGATGCTGGATCCCCTTGATTTCTCATAACTAGCTTTATATACTTTCTAGAAAAGACAAAAGAAAGGAATGTCAGAAATTAGCCAACAATTTGAGATAAACATGAGACGAAAATGCTTCAAAATACTCAGATCATACAACGTATGTGTCAAACAGTGGCAACACAGATAAAATCCCATCCAGTTATCAGGTCTTTTTTTTATCAACTGCATGGTTACACTAACTGAATTCTAAAGATATAATCCATGCCATCATTAACTCATTATTAACACTATGACACCAAGCATCAACAAAAAAAGACAGGGGGAAAAATCACTTTGGTTTTGTAAATATTTGTATTTCACTAAATCATTTATTTCAGCTGTCTTGTGGTAATATTTAGTATGAGGAACCTTAGTAAAGTCCTCTTAGACCATAAAAATGTCCTGACAAAGCAGACCACTACAGTATAATGATTAAGATCTGGATTAACATACATCACTCAAGATGGTGCCTGCGTATCTCAGCTGTCTGAGAAGGGGGTTCTCTGTAGCAGGGAGAACGTTGTAATCGCACACGGCTTTTGTCTTCTCATAGTCCTTCTTATATTTGACCTGTGAAGGTGGAAAAAAATGCATATATTAAATGACAAATGATTCTGAAACTGATGTGAGTCATGGGATCTTCAAGTGTTTAAAGGACTCAGAAAATTATTTTAAAGACAACACAAAATGTTCACAAGAAATCCAGGAAGAAAAATTCGTCTCTGTTTTGATTCCCCGGTTTGTTTTGCACAAGGTTCCTACACCTTTACAAATTCAAAATTCCTTACTTTTCCAGACTCAAATTTACAAACCTTTCAGTAGATTTTCAGACCAAATGTAAAATAATATGCATTATATTTAGTATATAGTACAATCATCTGTAAATATTTTATCAGGTTATTTTTCATTGGTTTTCTCAAAGTGATATGCACTTACATAATAAGAAACCTTTATAACCTGCATACATTCACCTCTGACACATCAGTTTGATATTGTAAATGTGGTTTGATGTTGCACCATCTCCAAACAGAAAAGTACAGTCTGAATTAAATTATTATTTGCTCCTTTATTTGTTGCTGGTTTATCTGTCACACATTCGTTTAGTGAAGTCCAAAAGAAACTTACTTATGGTAAAGAAAGACAAACAGTTTGCATAATGAAAATGTGCGCCTTGAATTCACTAATTCGGGTTTTACTGTCACTAAACAATCACTAAGATTTTGCCATGAAATCACTCTGCTTGTATGATACATTTATTTTTAGAAATTATTAATTTCATATTTTAGAAAACTGAATAGGGGAAATTGTCTGGAAACATATATTTTTTCTTTTTTCCATACTTATCCAGAGCTGGAAATTACTCAAATCAAATTCCATACTTTTGCAAACTGCGTGTATAAAAATACACAGGATCTAATCCTGTTTGTTCTTTCATGTCCTCACTTGTGATGCAGCAATGATAAATTAGTAAAGCAGGGATCAAAAGAGATAACCAGATCATCAGTCATGTGAATCTCTGGATTGACTCATGATCTGTTTAAAGAGTCATCACGGGAAGGTTGTTTCCATACAATGAGAAGAGATCTAAAAAAGTATGTCCATTGATATGTACTCTCACTTTTATTTTTAATCAGGAGGCAATGCACGAATACTGGAATGTTCTAAAGCTAGTCTGAAAATACAGTGATAAAAAGTAAAAAACACTACTACTAGTCAAAATGCTATATTCTCTCATTTATAGATTATATAGATTAAATATTGCTTGTGTACATCATTACATTTCTTTGTTTTAATTTTATATAAAAAAAAAAACATTCTGCATATTTCTAGGTTTATATACTGTAAAAGAAATCACCAGGTTTTCATATGGTATCAGACTCCACTATATGTGTGAAGAAATAAAAAAGAATAAGAAAAAAAGAGTGTAAATAAATTCTCAAAACTTACCGAACTTGCAGCTTCGCGAGCCTTTTTATTGGAAGCATACGTTGGTGTGTCTGTTTGCATGAAATAAATTTGGTCTTTCATATCTTCAAATTCAGCCGTATATTTTTTCTGGAAAGAAATCAAAGTGTGACACTCAGTTAAAAATTTGTAACATTTGATCTGAATATTAAGAATGTTTTATATTAATAATGTGCATGTTTCACTTTGATAAATATATTTATTTGAACTATTCCATCAGAACATCTGTTTTTGAATAACGCTGACTTTATGGCACTTACGTCGCTGATGTTGTCCATAGCCATTCTAGCAATAGCGACATCAAAGTAAGGGGTTTCGCACCATTTGCCCTTGACGTTCTTGTTGTAATCCTCACGATATTTAAGCTGTGAAGAATTTAAGGGTTTTATATTATTTCTCACCTTTGGCGAGCCTATGGCTTACATGCACAATCTATTGTTGCAGGGACAGAAACATTTACATTATACACAATTTCTGCTGTTCACTTCGTAAAATACAATATAATATAAAACTACAATATAACTACAAATAAAATGTATTGCTTTGGGCTAAACAAAACTTAAATAACTTTGATAGATTGATAGATGGAAACTAAAAAGACCATTTGTGGTAGGACTCGTTTTTAACACTTCAGGAAAATGGGAATTGATTCAGAAGGCACAAAAACCAGGGAAGTCTTACATCACTACGATTGGCAAAGTTTTTCTTTGCCAGTTCCATCTCCGGGGGATCAGCCAGAGACGTGTACTTTGCCTTGCGCTCATCATGGCCCTTCTTGTAGACAATCTGTGAAGGTGGAGCACAACATATTTTTGAGACAAGGTATGCAGTAAGAGCATTTGTAATAATTTTTTAGGTAAAATAAAATATTTAGTTTAGAGACAAAAAGCTTTTGTTTTTCCATGACAGTTTAATGATAGTTGATTTTTGAAATTTCACAATTTGACTTACATCACTGAGGTCTTTTTGGGCCTTGGCCACCCTGCGCAGCTCTGGACTGTCACTGTATGGATAGTACATGGTCTTATCCTCATCCCACGCCTCAGTGTACAATTTCTGATAGGGATATTAAATCATTGTAGAGGGTGAATCAATGAATACATTTTACTTTAGCGCTTATCTAATACTAAGATAAGAATCAGAGATCTACCTTGCTGTAATTTGCTGCATTCTTCACAGCAAGAACCAGCTCAGGGGCGTCAGGAGGGAGCAAGTACCTATCCTTGGTCTCGTCCCATTTCTGCCTGTACAGAACCTGGAGAAGGTGTATATGGAGAACTTATTTTATATGACAATAAACAACAAAAGGAAAAGAATCGATAGTTGGGTAGTCTTTTCTTCTTATATTCGGACGGGATTAGTTTTACAAGGGTAACGTTAGATGGAGTAAAGTAATTTTACCACAGGTCGTCTGTAATATTAATGGACAATTGGCACGTGATAAGAAATCTAAAACTAGCAGAAGTGGGAGGAGTAACTCGATTGACGCACCGCCGTCACCACGTGCGCAAACACATTAATCTATAGATATACATAACAGTTAGGTCTGATCGAACGATCGATTAATTAAATGAATTCTGATTGGATTCTGTTGGTAGGTACTTAACCAAAGCTAAAATACCTTCTTTTTGATGCGGAAAACACTTGCGTTTTGCCACAGACTTGCCCCACCGTCTAGAACGCAACTGAATGCTTTCTCAAGTGCCTCAATACTTGAAAAACCGCGGGAAACTACTTTTAAACAGGACATGACGGAATATTTACATACATTTACAGCTGGTATATTCGCACAGGATTAGTATTACCTTAGGTTATTTTTCCGGACCTTTTTATAGAAGGTAAAAGTTGCCGTAATTTTTACTGACATTGATTACTGAGATGGCACATTGGGATGGGACTAACATTCATGAGAAGCTCTGGTAAGTACTTTACCCCACCTCTCCATGTTAAACTAATCCAGTCAGAATTGGGCTTTAGAATGCAATATTGAGGACTGACGTCTTGAGTTCAAATAAAACAAAACTCTTTACTGAGCAGTATTGCACATGAATTCAATAATTTCTACAGTGCACTGAATCACTTAGTTCTTTTCCCTACAGTGCTGTCTCTCTACCAAAGCATTATGGGGATGACTTCTTAAAGCTTAACAGCATAATATCAAGACAGTTTAAACAATTCTGTTATTATTATTCAACTTGATTATTAAACATTAATTAGAATTCACAAGTCTATGACACAAGCACTTACTTTGCTGATGAGCTCAGAGACATGCTTCACGTGGGCAATCTCGCGAGCCTCACCATCATAGAGGCTGGTGGTTTTGGCCTTCAGTCCCTCCATACGGTATTTCACCTGGGTTATCAAAAATATGTATTGTTAGCGAAATTCACAGCATCAGCTAGAATTTCGCATGAAGTAAGCTATCTGTACATTGTTTATTAAGAGCTTAGACTAAAGAGGTTTCATAAAGCATCAGCTATATTCAAAAATAGCCCACGTGAACATGAAGATTTTGCAAACTATATTCTGACAGAATATAGTAATATATGATCCACAAAGGGTACATACCTCACTAAGCTGCTCCTGGGCCTTCTTGATACGAATCATCTCAGGTGTGTCAGCCGAAATGGCATAGGGCTGCCCCTTTGATTTATCATATTCCTCCCTGTATTTATTCTACAAAAGCATACAAAACAATACAGTACTGTGTAAAAGTTTGCTGATTTGGTGATTAAGAATTTTTTATTATTATTATTAAAATAGAAAATGCTTAATATTTTTGTGGAAACCATGATATTTTTTTCCGAATTCTTTGATGAATCGAATAAAAAAGAACAGCATTTATTTAAAACAGATTTTCTCTAATGTAAAAGTCTTTTGATCAAAAAGCATCCATGCTGAATAAAATGATTACTTTCTTAAAAAAAAACGAATCTTACTGTCCCAAACTTTTGAACTTCTATCAAATATCTGGTTTTATTCTGATGGTTCTCAAACTGTGACCTACGGACATGATGTGGTCACATTCATTTTATGCTAATCTGTTTCTGTTGTCGGCCACAAATAATGTAACTCACAGTTATGAGGCTTTGGGATCGTTAACAGTCTAGTTAATTTCAATGAAATAAGAACAAAACATCAGTCAAAGAAACTTGTGAATTAATAGCACAAAATATTTTCTTACATGGCTGTACTGGTCAAGCATCTTCTGGCTGTGTGCCAGGTAAGGAGTCATGAACTTTGAGGTGTCCACCTTCACCTTCTTCCTGACTGACCGTCTGGGAAGTCCACCTGGTGCGGACTTTTAAAAAAAAAAGAAGAGCAATCAACATTCAAGACAAATGGTGCTATAAATGAGAAACATCTCTAACATCTTTCACATTTACAGTATTTCATCGTTGAAGGCCAAACTGTTTTGGAGAACTTTACATCTCTCTTGGGGGCACAGTTTTGTGGGACCAAAATACCTCATTTCCATTATCATTATAAGCAATCACAAAGCCTGTTTGGTACATCTAATTTTGTAAACGATTCAAACAATTCGTTAGTTTAATTTACCATGCAAATGAATACTTGGCTTTTTATAGCAAATGAGTGAAAAGGTTAAACAGCATATTTCAAAGACAGGTCAGTAAATTAGTATTGGCTAGATAGATAGTAATTCAGTTAATGTTTATTTAAGAAAACTACAGAACATACTCTTTCGGGACAGTCAAACAAAGTGCTTAAAGCATTAGTTACCGCATACTACCACAGCTTTAAAAAATATAAACTGAAGTAAACATCACATTAACTCACATAAAGAAAGCTCTATTACCACACCCTCACTGTTCACTAACGCTATGACATTTGCATGGCTCTGTATCATGGGGGCTATTTTTTGTAAATGTGCTACTCAAAGGATTTAATTTGGACGTAATATTAAATTTTTACTGACATATGAATTGTTAAACAAGGGAGTTTGTTTAATAATCCACTCTTTAAGTTGGTACCATTTGGATAGTTCTAACTAATACAAACTAAACTAGTATGTGAAGGAATGGAATAGCCCCCATGGCATGTGGGAGGGACGCAGATCCGTTTCACCTGGGATGATCATTTACCTCAACACCATGAGACATTGAGGTGGACGTGGTGGTGATTGTTGGACCCTCCTCGTAGTACTATAAATATAGGAAAAACTCTGGGCTTTCAAAATGACGATCACACACTTCAGGAAAACACTACAATCTAGAAAAGTGACTTTTTCCAGCTCTGGTTCTCGTAGACATAAAATCCCTTAATCCCCTAAATTCCCTTTAAGGCAATTCATTTCACTCAGTCAGCGGCCATCTTTGAAACGCCTCTCGGGCAGCCATTTCAGTCATGAAAGTACAGCTCCCATCTCTCTGAATGGGGAAACATCAAATTCTCCAAAGCTGTTCACCAAGCTTATGATAAAATTTCATAATTGAAACAAACAACTGTCTCCTAGATTTGGTTTTTAAATGCTCTTATCATTTTTTTTTTTTTTTTTTGGCTGGATGCATGTGCAGTCATAAGCATTGGCTTTTATTAAGAAGGCGGGACTTATTCCGCCATCATTGCACTTTTTCCTAATATGAGTGCTCCTCTTTGTATATCTGAAGTCTTTCTTAAAATCCACATTTTGACCAGAAATACATTTAATGTAGTTGGATCCTCTCTAGGCTTACCGAAGTCATTGTACCAGATATATGTCGTTATTCATGTTTACATTAATTACATTGCAGAGTCATCCATTAACCAGTCTTGCATAATTTCAGCATGCTAATAAGAGGGTTCCATGTCATTTTTACCATATAACAAAATAAGAGATAGAAAAATAATCGGTTTGACTGATATTTCTTGACACTTTTCTTTTTCTTAATTTTTTAATGAACGTTTAATATCAGGTTTATCGACAAATTACTTAATTTGGTGGGTCTCTGAAGAATCAAAAACATCATTAGACCACTGTGTTCAACAAACAGGTAAAGTAATTTACATATTTAATGTTTTATTTTTGCATAACCTTTTTATAGCCATTCAGAATAAAAGATAAACATACAATTTTAAGCTTAACATGCCAAAAATATGTTTTAAACTATGTACTGTAGATTGCAAAGCAACTGTGCATAAATATTATTCCAATAACCATGATAAAATTACATAAAAAAAACCCAGAGAAAAATGGTCCTGATATTGGCTCTGCAGATGACATAAAAAAAAAATTATAAAAAAAAACAGATGGCCACGAATCAAGAATTAATTCCCATGACTTATTAACTTATGACCATGTAGTACTAATTTGTTCTTTCATTCCCACACTTTAACTAAATTAAAACAAATCAATAACTTGGATTAATAAGTCATGGGAACTAACTTGTTTCCCACATATCATGTGTGGGGCTCTGTAGTTTTAGGACATTAAAATAAAAAAAAAGAATTGCTTAATGTTGCTCATGTCTTTCTAAATTGATAGTTGCTCATAAAAATCTCACTAAGTACATTCTTTAATATTATATTTTTCCCCACAGAAAATAGTTTTACTAAATTCTATTTAATTTGCTGGTAACTGAATCCTCCAGTAATTGTTTAGGGAATAAAAATATACTAATGAGGCTTTTTTTCCCAGTGGAGCTCTGTCGCTGATTGACAGAGCCGTATGACTGGCCAGTGCTAAGAACATTTTAGCGCCCTAATGACCTCACCGCTATTATTATTTGCAGCTAACGTTATTGTCATGGTAGTAAATAGAAACAGCGGGTCAGGGAACAAATTCCAAAACAAACACCTACATTTGACTCCCAAACTGTCCAGAGAATAAACTATCCCCTACTGGTCTTTAGTCAGATATCATGACAGAACTCTCTGAAACCGTCACTGACAACAACATCACAAGGCCTAAGATCGTGTAAAACCCATATGAAACCAGAGCAGGAAAAAAACACTCCAAATTTATGAATTTACAGTAGCTAGAGGCTTCTTTATTTGGACCAGCGGGCAGCAGAAAATTCTTACAGTATGCAGGTTTTATTAGCCTGTGCATTATATACCATTTTTCTTTATCTTTCACTTAACAGACAAGATATGGGAGATTCAGTGAATTCAATGAATATACTGTGAAGCACAATCTCTATCTCCAACTCTTACAGGTGTTTTTTTCCACAGGTCCTCCCCTCCCCCCAAAGCATTTTAACAGCATGACGTTAACAGTAAAAGGAGTGTAATTTACAACACGGCTCGTCTCATTTGCCTCCCAGCGAGTCAGCCGTAGATGTCCACTTCTATATTTGTATCTCTTGAAAGAACAACTCAGCCAAAGCTGAAGGCTGCTTTTTCCATTAATGGGGAGATAAGCATATAAAAATAATCCACAAAACTTTTGATATATAGATTTTTATTAGTGCCACATTTATTTATAAAACTCTATACCTGTAAATAATAAGTTCTGAAAAAATTTCAATATAATTTTATAGACTGTATCAGAAAAATCAATAAAATATAAAAGAACAAAATGTAATTCTCTGCTGTCCCCAGATCCAATAAAAGAAGCCATCTTAATTAACGCTGATACCTTTCAGGTTCTATTCTAAGTGTAAATGAAAGCAGTAGTGAAATCAGAGCGTGTAACGTATATAATTCAAAATATTGTGTTGAGATTTCCATCTGCTCAAAATGCAAGATGACGAATTTCCATTTCCTGCATATGTTAAAGGGGAATCCAAAAGCATTTGTTCTTTCAAAAAGAAATCTCTAACACCGAATCAATGAAAAGTTTGGTAAACCCCTATAAGATATCTACAATAGAAATGGACATGAAAGTATACAAGGTCTACTTTAACTCTATTTCTCTTGGAAATACTGAATTAAAGTATCAACCTTCTGCTTTCACTCTTCCATTGAACACTCAGATAGACATGTACAGACAGAATTTCAATGAATAACATGACAAAAACACATTGAGGTAAACGAAAACTGCTGGAAGCTTCAAGAGGAGCTGTGGTTAAATCTTAAAAATTAGCTCTATTAACAAAAAATGACTTGCCGAAATCATATTTAAATAACATATTTCAAATCAGAAACTAAATCTGTCATGAACTGTCCCAATAAATGTTGTTTTAAGTAAATCAGCCAAAATACCTCCAAATATGGTACCAACCAATCGATTAAGTTTGAAATAACACGTGATTTTCTGCTCATAATGAAGCTTGCAGGTCGAATTAGCTGCTCTGAACAGAACATAATCCCACTGTTAGTATAAAAGTGAGAGTATTATATCTAACAATGGTTATTTCCATTCAGGCTTCTTTTGGTGTGATCAGGAAAACATTACATTAGCATGTTCATTCATAATAAGATCTTATTATCAGATGATGACAAACTCCTGCAGGGGTCATTTACTATCAAGTAAAGGATGGTTTGCCACGTACGTAATTGATATCTCGTCAAGGTATTAAATTAATTGCATCTATTGAAAAGAAAGCAGAGATACATTTATTACTGGGAATGAAATATGTATTGAATGGAATTTTGTGCACTGGCCTCCAAGGAAGAGGTCATCTGAAATGGGATCCAATGCTAATCATATACGACAAGGCAGCTCATACTGAACTGCTGACGGTGGAGATATCATAGACCACTATTCATAGGGTTCGCCAGTACACCTATGGGACTGAGATCTATGAGGCGTTAATGTGAAAAGCCTATATAAGCTATTCAAGGGGCAAAGTGAAATAATGTAGAGTGGCATTACTGTCACTCTTTCAATGAATGAGGGTAAATAAATGATAAAATATGCATTGCAATGTATTAGATTTGTATCTTACCTCCTCCTCCACAATCTCCTCTTCATACTCTTCTTCTGATGCCATCTTCAAACAGATTTATTGAGTCTACCCAAGCAAATTAAAGACTATCAGACACTAGCAAGTGCTAATCTGTATAGTACATATTTGTAAATATTTACTAACTGCATTAAACTAATTCCTGTCACAGACACTGAGAAATAAACACTGAGGTGTTTTTGAATACTTTAGATGGCAAATAAAGCTTTCAGATTCACCAGGACTTGAAGGACACTCTACAAAGAGGCATTAACAACAGGCTATGAATTTCAGCGTTCAAGTTAAAGAACCAAACTAAAAAGTTGACGTACCTTTACTATAGAAGGTTACAGTAGAATTTCAGCAACCCTACAGTAAAGAAGATGCTCGCTTTCCATCCACTCGTGTCCCAATCTCCTATTCCACTTTATGTATTCCTGCAAACCTAAACAAAGACAAAAAATGTGTCAGTTTTCCTCTGACTGAGCCGACACTTTAGCGTGGGTGGATCAACAAAAGCAAAAATGTTATTTTGTGCGGAAATTTTTCTGCAGGCCTTGTTAGTTGAGAGGGTTTGACACCTAAGACCCCCCAAAACGAAGCGCCTCCTGGTTGAAGCCTTGCGACAGCTGCTCTGAATCGCTCCAGCTATTTGTCATGTAAGCCAATGCTGCGGGCTGATTGGCTGGCTTTGTTTAGCTAGTGGAGCTCCAATGCCTTCTGAGGCTACAGGTTAATTTTAGGTCTGACCACTAACTACCCTTTTTTAGGACCCAACTCCCAGAAAATGATATGAAATAATGCTTTTCTATGCTTTTTCATCAGAAAGATTGAGAGGAATGTGGATGGGACTTTAACAAACTCCTGTCCATGAGGTGAGTTGCTTCAGAAAGTCTTCCGAGAAAAACAAAGTCCAGGAATAAGTTCCAGCTTTGAGTAATTGGTTGTTCCTGCAATGGTGGCCAATAAAGTCAGATGATTTTTATCAGGCTGTGGTTAAAGGACCAGCATCGCCCTCAGCATCACTTCCATCTACCAACAGGCTGTAGAAGATGGTCAGTCCAACAGAGCAGGCCATGCAAAGAGTGCTGGAGAGTAAAATCTGGTGTGCTGTTTGATTTTGTGTTTTTTCCTTTGCTTACCGGTGACTTTAAAGTTAAAACGTTTCCCAAACTGCCAGAGCCTCCCCAACTCTTCCCTCCTGAGAAACGCCGGGCAAAAGCTCACAGCTGCAACGGCACTTCGGTTATCATGTGCCCCTATCCACCAATCAGTGGGCACAATTCTCAGGTTTCAAAAGCTAAATATACACTAGCGACCCTTCAGAAAAGTGCACCTGTTCAGCAAATCATCAGCAATACAACTATGAGGAAGAGAAAAGAAAACACTGGAAAATACCTGGTTTCTCTGAATGAGGGAATGTAGGGATGCAACATTCAGCAAGATGTTCTGTGGAGGTCTTGGGAGTAGTGGAGATCCTGGGGGGGAAATTGGGTCTTATCTGTGAAGATGGCTGGAGAAACTTCTTGAGGTCACTGGTTTGCATCCAAGTGTACGTGGAACCCATAGGCTGACATCAAGAGTAACATAAACTGTTGACTTGTCCACCCAATTACAAACCTATCAAGAGTGACTCAGAAACAGATAAGATTGAATTGATCCTCAGTCTATATTCTATCAATAGGCATTATACTCCATGCATGTGGACTGTCCATTATACAGCTGGTATAATGATGATCTAAGGATGAGTCATTATTAAATAACTTTTTAGAAAGTGCCCTACAACATCTCCCAAGCACTTCTGAGCAGACAGACAGCTGCTGTCTCACCCGAATCTAATCCTGATGAATACCTTACAGTATTAAACTATTCAGGGTCACTCAAAAATACAGCGGACACTATTTTTAAAGCACCCTGAGTGGCAGTAAAGGGGTGATGTTTAGGCACAGAGGTATGTTTCCTTAAACCCATTATATCATTGAGCGGAAGAGTTTGAACAATACTTTGCTGATACACCTCGAGACACAAGATATACGAGATTTTTATCACGATGTGCTCAAAATTTCCTTTTGAGATTTCCACTCAAAAGTCCTACAGTTCTTCACATCTCCATGGTGGGGCAGCATGACTGAGCTGAACGTGAACGACAGAGGCAGCTGTGACTGTGTCAGCTCAGTGTTTCCCTCTGTCCTCTATTTCAGAACTCCAAACAGTGATGGAACACTAAATAAATAAGTATCAAAACAGAACAATAAAATATTTGCCATTTATTTTAACTTGATATACTAAAATAACTAAAATGAAAATAAATGATTAAAATAAATATTAAAAAAATAAATAAACAAATGACAAAAACACACATCAAATCTCAAAACTTAAAATATAAAAATAAACAGTCATGCACTAACAGGGTGGATATAACATCAGTTCATTTTCTCTATTCCTGGCTTGGAAATGAATAAAAGATACAAAAATGGGGTCAAACAGGGAGGAAATTTGAAGGGAGATGAACTCTAGGTTGATGATTCTATTCAACTACTTTAAGATTTGAACATTGTATTGATTTTCCATGCAATTTGCCTAACAGGGTGCATGTATGGGTGGCACAAGTTGGCATTAATAATAAAGCAAATGTAATATTGATTGGTTTAATATTTTAAAGATTGGACTAATTAGTACATACTAACAGGGTGGAAAAGCAATCATTTCATCTGGGAACAGAGGAAAACATGGAAACTGTTGACTAAGCTTATGAACAATACTTCAATCCAGTGACATGACGCTTTGAGTGCCATAAAGCTTAGTCACTGGAAAATTGGTAAGTAATAAGGGGGTCTGAACAGCTGAGGATGGGTATTAAAACACTTTCAATGACTCCTATAGTTTAAATAAAAGCAATATCTCTCACTCATGAAAACAGCATTTCAAAACACAAATCCAGATACAGTGCCAGAGAAAAACTGTTCACCATGACTCATGAAATTAAACTTTAAATGTAAGTAGCTAGACCTCAACATCAACAGGTTTTGTGTACTAACAACCCTATCAAGTGTGTTGTCCTGCTTCAGATGGATACACAAATATCTAGTTGTGTTTTAAACAGCATTATGAGGCACTGAAGTTCTACATGAGATCATCTTATGTAGAGAGAGATTCCAAAAAGAAAAGTCTGTCAAGGTCTGGTCACCGTGATGATCCACATTACCGATTACCAATGCCTAATCTAAAGACAATGCAGTAAATAAGGCATTCTGCATATTCTTTGACCAGTTTTTAAGCACTAGATTTAAAATGCAGTTTGCCACCAGTGACACAGAATTCAATTGCAAAAAATCTATACACATAAAAATATATATATTAAAAAAAAAACACTTTCCCTTTACTATGTAAATGTTTAAAAAGTAACTATCAATCAAAGTGCAAATAATTACAAAATTCTGTGCTAATATAATGTGTATGGTCTAGTCTACTCTGTGATATACTTTAAAATGCTATAATTTTAGCACACAAAGTTCTATCCAGATTAAGTTCAGATCCTCCTTAAACATATCAGGTTTTTGTTAAACAAGTACACTAATTAAATTCATTTTTAAAAAGAGACACTGTCCTTTCAAACCATGCAATGCCCCCTAGAGGTGGCAAAAGAGCTGTGGAACGTAACCAAATACTTCAACATTGTACATTTTGAAAAAAGGTGAGGGGTAATAAGAAAATCTGTTGAGAAATAAAATGTGAAACATCTGTCATGACAGATAAAAACACTTTATTTAGTTGTATTTTACATGAGTGCAGTCTCCCGTTGCATGGTAATGTGTCTCCTCAGCCCAGAGGAGACAGAGTCGGGTGCAGGCACAAGGTTAATGAAAATACTGGACTGCACACACTGGGCAACACCATGTCAGGTAGATGGGTAAAGCAGCGAGGCCACTCCAGGCAGGGATCCGCTCAGCTAGAGACAACTTCTCTTAGTCCAAGGTCTGTGCCACCCTATTCCTCTTTCAATGGCCATCCGTGCAGAAAAACACTGGGTTTATGCTGTTTTGCAAGTCCTGACTTATTTTAGTGAGTTAGTTACAGATTGTTCATTCACAGTTCTCAATAATCTGTAATAAATTAATCAAACGAGTTCTGGTGACGTCGCCGAGTCACCTTCACAGTGAGCGACACCCGGTGGGAAAGACAGAGAGAGCACACTGCTATCCGAGGTCTGAGCCTGAGGTCATCTTACTCGCAGCCGTGACATCATCCATTCTAGACCCTGGCAGAGCCTGCGGACAGGAAAGAGACATTCAGCTCGGGCAGTTAACAATGCTCCTATTTTCTTTCTTTCTCTAAAGAAGACAAAGAAAGACATTTGTGCTTTCTGCCTGTTAGTCAGGGAAAGGCCTCTGAACTAATGACCTTGGCCATTAAATGAGGTGCATTTTAGTCTTTTCAGTAAACGTTAATGACCGCTCATACATTCCATTATGAAATCTACAGACTTTCTGAATCATTATGGCTTTTTTTTTTATGGCAACACATTTTAAATATTATTTTCTGTGCATCCACAAAGCAGTCAGAATGGGGTTAGAAAGGTACAATTTGAATTTGCTTTACTGATACATTGTGAAATTCTGCATTGGCCAGCATGGGTTGTCTATGAAAGCATATATTACTGCCACACGAGAAAAAAAATTATGCTTTGGTACATCATAATTATGAGATTAGTCAAAATTATGAGATAAAATCATTATGACACACTAAGTCAAAATGACCTTCTTTGGCATAATGATTACTTTTTATTTCAGAATTTTATGATTGCAACTTTTTGTCATAATTATGACTTTATGTTTGTCATAATTATGATGGAATTTGAAATTATGAGATACTTTTTTCTCATGATTTTGAACTTTTATGTGATAATAATGAGGAATAGTAAAAAAGACAAAACAACACAAATTCAACTTTGAATGTACATTTTTCCTTATGATTTACCAAAGCATGATTTGTTTTCTTATTGTGCGGATATGGGCTTCCACAGCTGTCTGCTTAAAGCCTTAAAAGCAGCCTTTCCACTACACACAAGATTTTGGCACGGATGTCGGAATTCAAACATTGGAGAGAAGCTGTTTTACACACACTGACTTGCAATATTTATTGCACTCTACAATAGAGTGCAAAAGCAAGAGCCTTTATCCTGCGAAATTTCACCATGGTGGAATGAATAAATGAATGCAAATAACAAACAGCTATATGCATATAGGAAAAATGACTGCCAATGATTTGAGTAAAAATATGGAGACCATTTTTTTTTTTATTAATAATTTATTATTTATCAATTCCCATGCCTTTTTTAAAGTTTTTTTTAAATAATCAAGTGTTTCTGATAAAGTAAAACAAATATATGTATATTAATAATTCTCAATTTGCGCATACACTGATTTGCTTGGTTTACATTGCATCCGATCGACATGTTTAATACTATGTAATGGCTCAAGTTAAATATTTTTAACGTATCTAAAGCTCAAAACCGATGCAAACATTTCACATTCGCAGATGGTCGGCAGCCCACGCAGCGCCTGTGCAACTCTCCATTGCAAATGGATGACTTCCGGTTCATCGGCTGTTGTTTGTTGAGTGCAGTGGAAAGACGGCTGAGGATGGAATATTCTTGATTAATATTAAAAACAAGCATGGACTGGAAACCCAAGGACATGTCTGCATTTGTCTGACAGCAATTGCTGTCTATGCAACTTTTAGACGCCTAATGCGGATTCATCACTTCTATCGTTGCTAGTTCTATATTCAGCCAAAATGACTAGAACAGCAGACGTTTACACAATCTGTGACTCATTACAACATCTCGACTGAACATAATATTGAACTGGATCTTTGAATGTACATGTTTGTCATGTGGCTCTGCTGTAGGTTTTTGTGGCCTTACCCTTCTCCAGTGAGGGCACAGCAGGCCTGGATGTGCCACTGATGGTCTTTGATAGAGGTAAGTTGAAGACTCTGGGAAATCTCAGCAACAGTCATACAACCCTTCACATCTTGCTTGTTGGCGAAAATCAACAAACCAGCTTTTTTCAGATCCTAATAAAGAGAAAAGAGGAAGTGGAATCAGGAAGTCAAGGCACAAAAGAGAGAACCAGACAGTCTCAATAAAACCTAGGGGTGGGCGATATGACCAACATCTTAAATCATGATATGAGTCATTTTATTTCACGATAATGATATACATCACAATAGTTACTTATGCTTTAAAAATGTTATGATATAAAAAAATTTGATAACATTGAAATTCCATAATTCTTATCACCAAGTAAAAAGTGATAAAGAACAAAGAAACTAAATTACAATAGAACAAACAAAGACACAAATGAAATAGTTCTCCTTGAAAAACTTCAAGCACTAGAAATAAGAAATACCTACATGAATTATATGTATAAAAAACACTCCGTAGTCTTCACTGTGTAAATTAAATATACATTTATTCTTATTATGGTTACAAATTGACTCAGTCAAGAGCAGTGAGAGATTCTCTTTTCTGTTGTTCGATTAACATTACTGACAGATGACGGCAGGTAGATTTGGATCCAATATACTTGTGTTTTCTTTCTCAACTGTTTAAGTTCAAGACATAAATGACTGCGTTTACTTGCAAAGACGGTCATTTTGACATATGTTGTGTGTTTAACGTTAAAGCCCAATTTCGTGGCAAAAATAACTTAGTTCAGAACTTGCGCATAAAGAGCATCGGCTTCATGTGCGCCGTCTCTCAGACAGAGCTCAGAAACCATCTCTCTGACAGCGCGCAAATATAGCGAAACGTTGTCTTTCTCTACTTACTGAACGCATTCAAATGATAAGCTTTCGTGACCGTGCAGCACAGCAATGTCACGTGAGCGTAACCGCGATAGAGACAATAGTCCAAAATCTCTACCAGTTAATCGTGCCTACCGGTATATTGCCCACCTCTAGTACAACCCCTTTAGCAAATGTGTGTATGAACACTCATGCAATACCAGTTCTCATACTGACATACATATACTCGCCTCATGGGCTAACATCCTGTAAAGCTCCTCTCTGGTCACTGAGATTCTCTCTCTGTCTGTGCTGTCCACCACCACGATCACAAACTACACAGGAGAAACAAGTTAATGCAACACAGCCTTTACGATTCAAGGTAACTTCACAGTTGTCTTAGGTCGCTACCTCTGTGTTAGTGTAGTAAGTGTTCCAAGAGGAGCGCAGTGATTCCTGTCCTCCAATGTCCCACATCAGGAAATGAGTATTATTGACCACAATCTCTTCCACATTGCTGCCTATGGTGGGTGAAGTGTGCACCACCTCATTCATAGAGCTGGAGATTACAACAACGACATGAGCACCAAATGAACAACAAATAGGACAACACCATAAGACCATGTAATCACAGCATCACGTGTAAATATATAAAAGTGACAGTAAAGTTTTTATAATTTTTCGTGGTCGACCAATATCGATATTTTTAATAGCCAATACAGATGCTAAGCCCCTTTCACACAAAACGTTGATCCCAGAAAATTGCCATATAATTGCTTGAGTGCCTTCTGTGCGAACACAAACACGTCCCGGGATGGGGACCTAGTAATATGGAATATGGTTCCCGGAATATGAACAAAAGGCAGGATCAATGCCGTAAGGGGTGTGTCGCGGTTATGACGCTAAAGCGGAGATCTTTCGCCAGCTTAGTGGAACGACGCACTAGTTTTGATCGAGTCAGAAAAAAATGCAAGAGCGTGAGCACAGATCATAATCGCAAAATCGCAGATCATAAGCAAACTGAAGATGCTGCGGAGACATTTACACGTCACATCCTGATGTCATGTGTCTTTAAAGGTGCATTGCGCAAGTCTCTGAGTTTTTGCAGAACTATGCCCCCTTCTGGCGACACGCGAAACTGCAACCAGAGTTGTGCACGCGGTTACGTGGAGTTTGCGTTGGGGTTTGGGATGAACTAGAAGCCGGTCTCTTTGAATCCATCTTCTACTTTTGCAAAAGTCGCTTGAGTTGTCTTCGCTGATGCGGATAATGGCGGCGAATACACAAACCTGCCAGACATAACCAGGTGAGCGTGAACGCGCATGACGTCACGCCCAGTCGATTCCGTCCCGAATCCCTCTTATTTATTTTACTGTACATGATTATAGAGGCAATCGCAGTGATCATAGAAGGGCTCATTCAGCCCATCAGGCAATTGTTTAAGCATGTATGGGTTAGAAAAACGGGTATTTTTAACATGAAAAGTTGCTTAATGCACCTTTAAGGGATCTTCATGTGACACACAAATCCCGGGACACATTATCAGTGTACTTTCCGGAATCTCTGTGTGAAAGGGGCTTTAGAGTGCAAGGTGGCCGATATATAAATATATATACACTAGGGGTGTGACGAGACGCTTACTCCACGAGACGAGACGAGACACGAGATTGGGTTCACGAGAACGAGACAAGACGAGATTTTTACACAATTTTTAAGAAATCCTCAATGATGAAATATATGAATGGAAAATAGTCTTTTATTCAACTGAAAATCACAAAATGCAAAACAATTTAGGTTCATTTTGAAATCAACTTGTAATGAATGTTATTTTACTTCTATTTTAATGAATTCTATGCAGTAAAGGACATGCAAACACTGCAAAATGTTTTGCTATAAACTCTACTGTCTGGCTTCTCCCCTGTACGATTTCACATGAGAAATCTAACTCCTTTCCACAAATCGAACATAAAGAAAAATAAAACAGTATAAATAAAATAAATATAAATAACTGAAGTAACACTTTAAATGCAAACAGTAAGTGTGTATCCATAATCAAAGTACTGCTCTCTCAAAACTACAAGTTCAAACAGAAACATTTTTTTTTTTCAAGCATGAAAAAGAGATAAAATTAACTACACAGAACAGACTAAGATTTTGGTCATGTTCTTTTTCAAGAATATAAGCATGTCGACGATTTGTGGCAGCATTTGAGATCTTTGGGCAGTAGCTAACTAGGGCTGCACGATATGAGGAAAAGCTGCGATGTGCGATAACATTGTTTAATATTGCGATGTCGATATGACTTGTGATATGTGAATGTTAGCTATACTGTTCCCATGTCTTAGTGCTTTAATAGGTTCTTTGCGCGATAGGTCAAATGTTTATTACCTGCCTGGTTCAGATTACACTATTTTAGCGCGATTTTGGCACGATCCGTTTCGTGGAGATTCGTAAAGGACAACGGGCGTCGGGACGCAAGATTCGATCGTTTCATTTCGAATAGTGTGTCATAGTGGGCGACAACCTACGCGTCTGCGATGCTCCAGGACATCATGACAGAAAGACTAGCATGTTTAACTTTAACGGTCCTCCACGACGGGTTGAGTGTGAGCGTGAGTGAGTGAGAGTGCGAGCAACAGTGAGTGTGCGTGTGTGCGCCCGCCAGTGAGCGTGTGTGTGTGTTCGCGCGCGAGTGAGTGAGCGAGGGACAGTGAGTGTGTGTGTGTGTGTGTGTGTGTGTGTGTGTGTGTGTGTGTGTGATTGGCCCGGCACACAAATGATTTAAAAGTGGCAGGGGCATCTTCAATAGGCTACTAATTTCACCCTCACTCACGAGACAAAGTTTTACCTCGACGAGAAATCTCGTCGCGTTTTAATCTCGCGAGATCTCGTAACACGAGATCTCGTCACACCCCTAATATACACACATCGAATTTTAATCGCTTGAGAGCCCCTATATACAGTGTGTATATATATATATATATATATATATACACACACACACACAGAGAGTATTGTTCAAAAGTTTGGAATCGGTTAAAACGGTAATATTGTGAAATATACATATACAGGGTTAGGGTATGTGCCATGTTATGATGAAACCAAGCAAATTTCAGCCAAATTATGTTACATTATAATATATTATAAAATGAAGAAACTGTTTGCAATACTTACAACTGATAAAGTATGGTAGTCTTTCCTGCATTGTCCAGCCCAACAATAATGACTTTGTGCTCTGGGGGAACAACAGAAAAACTGTTAAATATTTTAGTAAACACTTTTCATCATACCCAGCATTGCAGGCATTCGTCATTGATTCTGAATGTTGTCAAATTAGCTAGAATATTTAACACACAAACATATGCATGACAGGTATTTGAACGTGTCACTGAGAAATGTGCCATCCTATACACTAACAATAGCAAGGAACTGAGCAGGTCTAAAGAACAGAATAATGACCAAACCCACAGAGTAAAATATGCATGTGTCAAACTTGTTTTAGGCTGGAGACCAATGGAGCCAGTACTGCCCTTACAAGCACGTTTTACTACCTACACATTATCACAAACAGTGGTGTATGTGTAGAGTACATACAGTACACTTTCCCACATACAGCCTCATTTCAACTGAGCTAAACAATTGTGAATTTGACACAAAAATGCTTATTTTGATCATTCGGATATAATGATAAATATAATAATAACAACAAATAGGCTAATAGGAAGCAATTTACAAGTTGTGAAACCTTTCATTTTGATCAAAAAGGTTTTCTATTGCCAATAAAGTGTTTTATAAACTACTGGCATTAATTAGACTAATTTTCCCTAGTACAGTTAAACATACAGCTGTATAATCTGTAAATATTAAGCAAACTGAATTTATTGCTTCAAACCACACACTTTAAAAATGAACTCATGCCCAGTGTCTTGGCAATGCATCTCTATTTTAATATTATGATGATTATGCTGTGGGGCACTATTATTAACCCACTTTCACACTGTAACCTATAACAATCAAGCTGTAACTGACTCCGGATATGAGTGTTTGCACCTGCAGACACGTCAAAGGCATTAGAGACTAGGTGACGTGGTAACACTTATAAGTGTGTGTAAAGGTGGCCAAATAGTTTCCACAAGAGAAGACAATGCTTAGTTGCAACAGAACTTTGCATACTGCAGTTGCAGTTTCATCATGCATGACAATGGACGATAAGCACATAGCTAATGCAAATATCTCAATCTAATTTAACTGACTGCCACATGCAAAAGAGCCAGCACTTTTTTCAGCCCCACTGTCCACTGTTTTTTTATGTTTAAAAACACAACACAAGAGTTCCTATACTGGAGATTAATGTCTCTATAACCCTCATCAGAGAGATCATACAGAATTGTACATTCTGACACTGACAAAATCAACCGTTCTAATCTCTCCGGCATTTTTGTTTCAACTGCCAGTGTGAAGGCGGCGCAGCTTTTGCGGCTTCATGTCACGGCCATAGTTGCCCATAAATAGTCCGTGAAACGCCCACAAGTTAAAGGTATAGCGGAGGATTTTCCAGAATTTTAGAAAAGAACCGCCCTCTCCACTTTTTGAAAAAATGCACATGCGCAACACTCTACCTGCTCCCGAGAGGGAACGCCTATTAAACGTGTGCACGAGAGAGCATGCACAAGCTAATCATAGCTTACATTAACTTTTACTAGCAGTGATTTTAAATGGATTTCTCCAAATAGCATGCCAAACTTTACCTGTCAAGTAGAAACTTCGCAACTGAGGCATCAGTGGGAAGCCCAACCTGTGTTTTGAGCGCACGCCATCGTGTGAATAGTGCACGAGCACGTACGACGGCCTTACGTAAACATATCACCAGAATGATTGACACTTAGGAGGACCAATAGTCTTGATGATCCACCCGGAAAAAGAAAATCCTCCGCTATACCTTTAATATTCATCGATTGCGAAATCATGGCAAAGACACAGAGGAAAACCAAGAAACATCTTCTAAGCAAGATCAGCCATTGTGCGTCATGGCATTTTATTACCATCCATTTGATTGCATCTCACAAGCTACAGATGTGTTATGAGGATGAATTGCATAACATGCCAATATTATTGCAGAACACATTTCATTTCAAATTTGTGTTAATTTGCATTTCTGTTGTAATCTTCGTTTGATTTTGTTTGTTTTACACTGCAGATCGATCAAATGGGTGTTCGTGTAGACTGTTAATTGTAAGACTTGCTTTGTGAAGTCTTCATGCTATTTATAAGAGGCAGTATTGCCATTTCTTTACACAACGGTCTACAGTTTCACACACTTTCACGTGTTTCTTCCATCTGCCGACGGTGTCGCCATTTCTTATTTCACCCGTTTTTGTGCGTACGCCTGGGTCAGAGTTTGCGTGAAGGACCGCACATTTTCCCGTCAACTTTGCTTTTTATAAATACCAATTATTGCGTAGAGAGTGGCCTTCTTTTGTGCGTACGCAACGTTTATAAATGAGGCCCCAAGTCTATTTTTGCTGTGCTGCACACGCTGAATTAAAGTGACAGCGCATGGTTCGTGGTCAAAATGAACACAGACTGACATGAAAATATAATAATAATCTCACCATAATTGCATTTAATTTAATACTACTACTTTTGACCGTCATCTTTTTTTACTTTAAGACCGGGGTAAAGTAAAGAAAACTACAATTTACCTCAACAAGGCGACATAATGAACAACACTTGTCTCATTCATGGAGGTGGAAAAACAAGTCCTTTAATTGTGACATGCAAGATTTATTATATTAAAATTTAAACGTCTATTAAAGAGTGTATGTGTACAAAGAGAATCGCAATGCTGACTAAACTTTTTTTAAATAAAAGTTGCTGATAACTTCTGGATTTGAAATACAAATAGTGAGTAAATGTGTTTGTGGTACAGCCGCGGATCAGTTACTGCAAACGCAGCATATGTGAAAGCACTATAGCGAGTGCTGCTCCTGCACTGCATACGCACTGCAAACAGAGTATGTGTGAAACGGACGTGACGGTAACAAGGTTGTGCTCATGAGGAGATGGAAACAAATGAGCGCAGTTCACACAAAGAAACTTAATGAACATACAGTGGTTAAAAAATTCATGTGGAGTTTTTATATTTATAACATATGATATGATACAGTTAAGCAACATCACACGACCACGAGTGCTGAATACCATCACGATTGAAAATGTGACACTGATTTCATATGACAGTTCAATAAACAAGTAATTAATATCAAGTCACTTACATTTTAGACACAATATTGACTGTTTTTGTTCTATTTGAGCAGCGAAAATAGTTTCAAACAAAGATCACAGCAGAACCACAGCGCATCTCACCGGAACACATAACCGCACAACTGAATGATTCAGCGCTTTGAACGAATCGGTTGAGTCAAAGATTCAATGACCCATTAAACAACTGCCTCATTCCTGAACAATTCAGCCATTTGCACCAATCATTTGAATAAATGACTCAATAACTCACTCATTAAGACGGTCACCTGCCGCCCCCTACTGGTGGAATAGTTTCGTGTTTAAAAGTAGGCTATCATCCATGTCATATTTGTTGTAAGTTAGGCTATATTCAATTTATTTTAATTTTTTTAAACAATCTCATAACATTATTTAATGCAGTTGAAATTTTTCAGTGTAAATTAATTCATTTGATTGGTAACAGCCAGGTGTCTTATTATTCCAATTGAATTTGTTGATCAAATTTAAGAATTTAAAATGAAAGATGAAGCATACATTTAAAACGATTAGGGAAAAATGCTCTTTAAAAAGGTTAAAATATCATAAATATGTAGATTTAAATATGTAAAAGATGGATTATGGATTATGGTTATTTAACGAGCCTGAGTAGGCCTATAGTTTTACACATCAGCCTAGTCTATTCTGTAAAATATGGATACGCCGGGTCGGGTTTTTTTGCACATTAATCTGACAACAAATGTGGCACACCCAGTTTTTCTTATGCACACCCAGAGACGCTTTTCTGGCTACGCTAGTGATTCAGGACTTCTGCCCGTGACTTTTATAATAAAACAGCCTATACTGAAAGCTACATTATATTTCTCAGCAATGAGGTGATAACTTCGCTGTAATTAAACCAACAAGCTTCACTATTGGGTTACTCGCTCTCTCGCTGGTTAATTCATTCGAATTCATACAAAAAATAAATAAATATTCATATAGGTTATATTACAGGGCTACTTTATTTCACTTCAGAATTCTAGATCTGAGCTGTAGATAGCACGACCATTCAAAACCATGGTCTACCATGTGGATAGTAAACCGATCACCGAAAATCAGATTGGGCGGGAATTAATGTAAACACAGATATCGGATACCAGTGCTATCTAAAGTGAGTGTAAAAAATATATAAAAAAAAAAAAAAAAAAATTTTTTATAATAATAATAATTCGGATCTGGTCAAAAGATCGGATCTGTGCATTAAACTTTCCATGGGAAGTTAAACTGGGGAATTTTGTTAATATTCCAATTTGGAAAATGGGAATTTACAGGAATTAAAAGGTAAATAATTGGAAATTTGATGTAATTTATACAAACATAATACAAACATAAATATAATTTTTTTGTTTGGTCATAAGCAGCCATGCATGCAAACTAATAAACAATAAAAAAAATGACATTTTTGACTGATTTATTTGGGAGTAGAAAATAAAATAAAATAAACAAAATAAATTTTGCAACCCTAATCTGGTGTGACAAACAGAACTAAATGATGAAAATTAATATAATAAATGAAAATTGTCAAAAAATTATGCCTGAATAATGAAAGGACATAGATCTGTATAAAATGTACTCTGGAACAATTGAATGAACCAGTTTAGAAATATTCATAATTCTCATTTCAGGTAATACAGCAACTCCAGAATTATTGGCAACCTTGGTAAATATATGATCAAAGGGGGCTTTGGAGATAAATTACATTGTTTATCCTTCTGATCTTTCATTCAGAAATTCACAAAATTCTAAAAGTTGGGGAAAATCTCATTATGAAATAAAGGTTTTGTCTAGTTCACGTTGGCCACAATTATTGGCACCCAATTATTGAAATGTCCTTTTCCTAAGATAACAGCTCTGAGTCTTCTTCTATAATGCCTGACGAGTTTGGAGAACATCTGACAAGAGACCAGAGACCATTCCTCCATACAGAATCTCTCCAGATCCTTCAGATTCCCAGATCCATGTTGGTCCTTCTCTTCAGTTCATCCCACTCATTTGGGAACGGCCATGGCATAAGCTTCATTTTGTGCTCAGTGACACATTTTTGTGTTGATTTTGATGTTTGTTGTGGATCACTGTCCTTATGGAAGATTCAATCACGGCCCATTATACAATTTCTAGCAGAAGCAGCCAGGTTTTTTTTTCTGTTGGTATTTGCTAGAATCCATTATACCATGTATCTGAACAAGTTGTCCAGGAACTCCAGCAAAAAAATAGGCCCACAACCACTGATATATATGTCATTATATAGATTACACAACATTAAAGATCCAGCAGTGTATTGAACCATGGACATGGGGTACTGTTTATCCCTGTTTGCACCAAACCCATCTGGTGGGTTTGCTGTCAAAAAGCTCTTTTTTGTTTTGTTTCATCCAAGTCCCTTTGGAGGTTCCAGTCGTGTCTGACAATATGCTGGAGTTTGTTTTTGGATGAGCAAGTTAGATTTTTCTTCAAACCCTCCCAAAAAAACTTGTGTTCCTAAAAATTCTAGGCTTTCTGACCCCAAGACTCAACTAATCTCTACAATTCTCCAGCTGTGATCCTTGGAGAGTCTTTGGCCACTCAAACTATCCTCCTCACCAAGCCTTAAAACAATATAGACACATGTGCTTTTGTGTTTCCTCACATTTATTCTCCCGTGGAACAGGAAGTCATGGCTGGACAATTTCATACTCTTAGTCACCCTGGTGTGCTAAAAATAAACGTAAATGAAAATATAGCCTACTTTCTAGGGGTGCCAATAATTGTGTCCAACATGCATTGGAGAAAAACATTTATTTAATAATGTGAGTTCTCCCCCACTTTCAATTGTTTTACTTCAATGAATTTTGTGCATTTTTTGAATGAAAGATCAAAAGGATAAACAATGCAGATTTATATTCACAGCTGCCTTAGCTCAGTCAAATAAAAGTATTCTGAAAAGAGATGCTTTTCACAAAGACACTTTGAAACTGATGACACTCAAGAGTTTAAAGCTGATATAATCATGTCAGCTAAGCATTCATTTGCCAAAGAGGCTCCAAAGGTCAAGGTGTATTGTAAAGATGTGCTTTAGCACTTCAATTAAATGTTTTAAAATCTTTTGTATCACATTCAAATGTACAGTTGTGCTGACATTTAGATTTAAAGAGGTGGCTAAAGTCACATGGTTCCAGATCTCTCTTTCTCTCTGAACTCAAAGACAAGAAAAGTTCTCAACAATAAAAGTTTTTTTTTTTTTTCAGCACTTTTAACATTCACAACCACACCACATTAAATAATCTTAACAATCTCTTCACAAAAACCAAACCAAAACACTTTTTTAATAACAATGATATCTGTAAATAATACTGCTTTAAAATAAGCCTTTGGAAATTGTAAAAACAGTGGAATACGATGTGTATAATTTTCAGACCATTCTATTTTGCTTAGTCATTTGTGCAATTTTAACTAGGCCTAATCATAACCTATGTAACCAGCCAGGCAACTTTAATATTTGACATCAGATTAGTTGTAGAAGTCACAGCACCAGTTTTTTATATCAAATTTTTTTTTTTTTTTTTTTGCAAGGCATAAACACACATTGTGCATGATTAATGCATGTGTTACATAGTGGCAACACAGTACAAAGTTGACAACTAAAACAAAAAGACAAACTAGCCGGTTCATCACAATGTGGGGTTGCATTTACAGTGTCAGCTTTCAAACATTTAACCTAAAGACTGAGAAACATTTCAAAGACATTCTTAAACTCAAATCCTCAAAGTTCGTTCCTGGAAAGTTGAATACTAACCTGCACAAGAAGGGACATGAAACTGAGGGAAAAAAAAGAAAGAAAAATCAAAGAGGAACAAATAAAACGTGTATGAAGGTTAGATTCTACCCATTCACAGGCTCTGATTATATCATCTTATCAGTTCTGTCTATTCCATGAAATGTTCTGAAAGAATTTAAGCAGTGTTGTGTGATGCAGAAACAGTCAACACAACAAAAAGGTGAAACTACTTTAACATGGATTTAGGGTGAAAGTATTTTAGCATCTTAAAAGTTTGGGGTGATTAAGATTTAAAAATGTTTTTAAAAGAGATTAATACTTTTATTCTGCAAGGATACACTAAATGAATCAAAAGTTACAGTAAAGACATTTATAATGTTACAAAAGATTTCCTATTCATATATACATGTTTACTGTATATCTAAAAATGTTTTACTGTATTTCAATCAAATAAAAGCAGCATTTGGCCTTGGTCAGTACATGAGTCTTCTTTCAAAAACAAAACTTTTTTTTTTTACTACACTACATCTAAACAAAAAGAATTAATACAGACTGGTGGTACTGCATCTGACTGCAGGCAACACTCTCTAAACTCTCATGTTACACGGCTCACCCACATCACAATGATCTATTCTGCTAATGAGTAAGGTGAGAAGAACTGAAGAGAAATGTTCCACTGGGTTATGTTGCAATTTGCACATGCTCAGTACCTCATTCACTGATGTGCAAGTCTTTCAAACAAGATTATGCTTTATGAATATCCCACACCATTTATTATAAATGAGAGACCACTGGCTATCACATGGACGTTGAGTAACAAGAAATGCTGACACAAACTCCAGCGCTTTGAGGATTAAACCACTGTCAGAGACACACAGGCTGACCAGTGTTGCAAAATGCCCAGCATGCACATATCACAGAGGAAAAAGGCACAAATGATCTAACTAAAAAAAAAAAAAAAAAGCAAAGAGTTCTGCAATGGGTGTTTCACTTTTGAATTCATACTACTGGTGCAGGTTGATCTATACTCAGTGCTGACATTTGGTTTTCACAGTCACTTTATATTGATATGTCCTCACTGGTGAGTTATGTTTTATCAATACCAGACGACGTACATAAAACCAAACACGTTTAGGGGAATATAATATCAATATTTTACCCACAGCAACGGTAAAATGCGAACAAATACATTTCCTACCAAATTTTAATCTTACATGAGAATTACATAAGCGTGTCACAGTGCTTGACACGTCACTCAACAATTATCTATCAGTGAAAAATAAAGATATCAGGGCTCCTCCATCCTACTCAAACACAGAGACTGACCCTGACAGTAGAGTGTGTGTCAACAGCCAGTCTGAAACCATATTAGCCAGTTTATTGAAGCCTTACCGACTGTTTTAATGTAATGACAGACAGTCGTTCACAGAATATTTCTACCTTGAAGAATGCACAACGTTTATGATTAAAGTCGTATAAGCACCAGCGTCGCTGTTTTAAAGCGAAACTACAGTAGCAGTTTAGCAATACTTGCTAGCTAATAAAACCCCATATAGCAAGTCAATGTTAAAAAATCATCGAAATATGTTTTAAAATATACTGCTTGACGTACCTTGGTGGTTAAAAAGCCTCCATAACTTTGTAAAAATGATTCCCATCGCTGATGTCCGTCCTCGGGCAACACCACCCAGCAGCAGCAGAGACTGAAAATCTATCTGCTAGCCAGCTAAGCTAACAATCCGGTTCAGTACAAAATAGTGCTCGCGGTAACAGTTATTCACTCCTTTAATATTCTCCTGTGGATGTTATCCATGTCTCGTGAGGATGGGATATCTAAATACTGCATCATTTCAGTGCTGTCATGTCTGGAGGTAAATGAAACGAGGGCGTTCATTTGGCTCTGCCGCAGAGAGGAGCGTCTGAACCTGAAACGCTGAACTCAATCAAAACAGTTTACAGCCACGCAACACTCACCGGAAGTCTCGCTCGCGACCTGTCTGTCTCAAAAGCTGGTGCGGAGCCTAGCTGGACAGCACACTAGGGCACCTAAAACGCGAATGTTCGGCACTTTGGGGCTGTAAGGGAATGATGTCAAGATAGGCAGCTCACTAGGTTTTGAGATACAGCCTTACACTCTCACTGACAGCATAGTGGACTGAGATAGCATATGCGTGCATGTATAATAAATACGTGACGAGACAGTTGGTAAAAAAGGCACAATATTTGGCTGAAGTCTGTAGGCTCTAGTCTTCATAAATAAGCTTGTTATTATAAAATCAGTTGTGCAACTCCTTAGGATTACATTTGTAAAATGAATGAATCGGATTTTTCACAACTGTCCTTTTAATTAAGACTATACTTGTGACTTGCTGCTTTAAGTTCTGACTGAGTAACTGCTGTCATTTATTTGTGATTTATGAAGTTAAAATATATATATTTTTTTCCCCGACTTAGCAACTCAGCTCTTAAAAAGTCAGAAGCTTAATTATTTTGAGAAATAAATCTAAATAAAGGAAAGCGTTGGCTTTGAGCAAGGCCAGTAGAGGGCGTCCAGGAGACAAGAGAGACGATCATTACATCATTATCATGCGACGACCTGAAGAAGGACGGATGAGAATGTGCATGCTGATGATTTGAATTATAATTGCATGCTGTTTGGTTCGCGAGGAAGACAATTAATAAATAGTTTCTGTTTGCATCTTAACGTTATCTAAATAGTCTACATTTGCATCATCTAGTCACTCTATAGCTAAAGCGCACAAGAAAACACATTTGAAAATGTCTGTAACGGAGATGTTTACCTATATCCAAGGCTTTCTGAGCGCAGATCAAGATATCCGAGAGGTAAACAACTGCACTGACACATAAACTGGCAAAATGACTATACTAAAAATGAATGGGGTTTTAAGAAGCAATGTGAAGTCCGTTTGGAATTTCACGTACTGTCGCAAAACCTCTGAATCAATTATTGCTAGTATTATAATATATAATATGCCCAGTCATATTATCAGAGGATTTGTGACTTGTAAATGAGACTTTATAAAATGCAACAGCTATCAAAGTCTTTATAGAAAGTTCAGCGGATCTCTTTATGAATTTGTGTCGTGTTTAATCCACATGTGCTTTCGGCTGACTCATCTTTCCATGTTCTTCCTGTAGGACATAAGAAAAGTTGTCCAAGTTCTGGAGCAGACGGCACGAGAGATCCTCACTGTTCTTCAAAGTGTCCATCAACCAACTGGTTTCAAAGACAGTAAGACCAGTTTAAATTCTTGATCTAAGTCTATTGATTTACACGATGCCTTTTATAATGCGGTTTCATTCCCTCCACCAGTTCCCAGCAAGTGTTTGAAGGCCAGAGAGCTGTTCTGCACTGTGAGAAATCACACTGGAGAGCTGAAAACTAAGTTCCCTGCGGAACAGTACTATCGGTTAGTGTAGATACCTCTTGAGCAATTCCCCCCCAATTTTCTAGTGTTGCTAATTATATTAAAGATTTACACGTCCTCACCTTTCCCTAGGTATCATGAACATTGGAGATTTGTTCTTCAACGACTTGCCTTCCTTGCAGCTTTTGTGGTATACCTGGAAAGCGAGTCCTTGGTTACACGGGAAGAAGTGGCAAAAATACTTGCCAGTATGTAATGTTCATGTTTATTTATACATTTTCTATACTTGTGTGAGACTGTTGTAGATTAATTTTTCTTTACGCTTACGCAGTTGAAGTCGACAGAGAAAAAGGGTTTCATTTGGATGTGGAAGACTATCTAGCAGGAGTTCTCATTTTGGCCAGTGAGCTGGTAAGTTTTTTATTTTCCCCCTCAAGTTCATTCAGACTACCAATTTTATAACCTTTATCAATAATATTATACCTGTATTTAAACATTTAATTTAACATTAAGGAGTTTGAATTAAGTGTCAATGAGTGATTACATTGACAGTAATTTGCAGATACAAAGTTTCGTTTAGTTTAATTTTTGTTATGACCTAATTATGCAAAAATGACTTTTTGTTTGAACATGTGTGTCGGCAGTGTGTGTGTACACAACCACCCCATATATTATCCCCATAAATCATAAGCAGTGTCTCAGAACAAGCCATTTGCAGTTTATATGCAATGCAATGCATTATAGTGGATTTTGTGTGACGAAACAAATTAAAAGCACAATGTACCTTTTGCATTTTCTTCATTTAGTCCAGGCTGGCAGTGAACAGCGTGACCGCAGGGGACTATGGACGTCCACTTAGGATCTCAAACTTTATCAATGAACTTGACTCTGGCTTTCGCTTGCTCAATTTAAAAAACGACCCTCTTCGCAAGCGCTATGACGGCCTCAAGTACGACGTGAAAAAGATAGAGGAGGTGGTGTACGACCTTTCCATCCGAGGCCTTGCCAAGGAGCAGGAGACTGGAGGAGAATAAGTAGAGCCGTGGCCGGGATTCTTCACGACTGGAAGAATGGTTAAACCTGTCAGCGTGCAGGTGGTCAGAGGAAGAGGAGGAGGAAAGGGATGGAGGTTTTGAGCCACCTGCCTATTTTTTAAGCCACCTGCCTACCAGGACAGAGATCAGTTCAGGTTTTAGTGGGGAAATCTTCTGTTTCTCACTTCTGTTCAGAGATGTTTTTATGTACAGATGCATTTGTTTGCCTGTTATTTTTGATTGGATGTTTTTTTTTTTACTAGTTTTGATTGCTTTTGTCTCTGCCATTTGTCTTGTGAATCATTGTACAGTCAAACAAGAAAACATTGTTTTGGGGGAGATATTTAAGAATTAATACTGAAATATTGATAAAGAGAGGGAAACAATGGTAAATGCTGGTAGAAACAGAAGTTATGTGCCTGTTTGTTGTTTTCTGACCAGTAATGACACTTTCTTGATGTTGACCTAAACAAATATAAGCCTACATGTGACACAAACAGATTCATTAGATTCGGTTTTCTACACTCATAGCACTTTTCTTGAATGTAACTGACTAAATCACGTTAATTGTTTCTTGCTAAGGTGTACATGAAGGTAAAATTGACAAACCTGTGCCAAAATATTTCATACTGTAAAGACATCTTGAGTTTGTAGATCATCAGTTTCTTCAAGCGCCGGCTTTGGTGCCATATTTACACTTTGATGTATTTCTCCATTATAGTGAGTGTTCATCCAAGAATAACAGTTCTGTCATCATTTACACACCCTCCTGTCGCTCCAAACCTGTTTGACTAACATTTGCAGAACACTGAAGATCATGTTGAATATTTTTTGTCCATACAATCAAAGTCAAAAGGTTCTAAGTTTTGGACCCCACTGACTTTCACTGTATGAACAAAAACAGTGGAAACATTTTTCAAAATATCTTTTGTGATGCAAAGAAGGAAGTCACGCAGGTTTGGAACAGCACCAGGATTAGTAAATGATGACAGAATTTTTCATTTTTGGATCAATAAGTTCAAAGAGATGTCTTGCTGTTTATTTTTGACCTTTTCTACTTTTCAGTTCGTATGTTCCTTTCCCTGTTGTTCTGGATGTTGTTGCATGCTGAACTCCACCTGCAGAGAGTGTCGTATCAGGAAGAGCTTTGGAAAAATAACAATAAAACTTAAGCAAATGTTTTAAAGGGCAAACTGACAGTGCATTTGTTTTCCTTTGTAAATATTTATGGACATTTTTATGTTCCTCCCTATTGGGTTTGTGGATTCTCAGTGCATTGACTTTTTTGTTGTGTGTTCTTTGTGGGTGCATGTTTTACTTAAAATGGTTCCTAGTAATTTTCAACAATAATGCTTTGTATTCCTATTGTTTCTCCCCAAAGATAGTTTTCTATCTGACAGTATTAGCATTTGAAATGCCTGTTCATGTGGTGGTTCAACTGGAAATCATTTTCTTGTTCAATAATGCTGTGTAATAAAGATTGTCATTGGGAATAATGTTCTCAGAAAACATGGAGTCAGTTGAGAGAGATGGATACTTGTCATTTTTAATTGTAATTCACAATATTTTACACAACAAAAAATAAAAATATTAAATTAGGATTTTTAAGAATGGAAAAAGTATTTAACAGCTCGATTGGTCTCAGTTTAAAGTAACGTTTCTGACAAAGTCCTCTGGCAGGTTCAACTCCTCTTTTCATTGTGTAATGTGGAAGCTATGGTATTTCTAACAGTATCAATGCCGTTGGAAAAACAGTAAATATTCATGTTGAAACCTAAATGCCAAGATCCAGTGATAGCGATATATCTATCCATTAGAATTGACTTTAAACACACAAAGAGAGACCATGGTGAATGTGGTTGATTGCTATTGCTCAAGTCAACTGTGGTTCATTTTCTTTTAAAGCTCAAACAATCTTTAAAACAAAGTACAGTAAAGCTTTGTAAACTGCAGAACAATGTCCTCGCTCCAGTTTTATGACCTTCATATTAAAGTGCATCAAACAAAAACAGGTAACATTTAGAAGGTTGTCATAAAGCACAGTTCGTATATCAATGGGAAAGTTGGAATAGTACAGCAGCTACTGAAAAATAATATTTTTCTCAATAATTTGACATAAGGCCTAATTTTTAGGTAAACGTAGAAGGAAAACTTGAACGAATAGTAGACTCATTTAGTATAAAATAAACAAAGGCACGTATTTTATCCGCCTCAAAGATTAAAGGAAAGCAACATTGTTATTATAAACTACAAATTTGGGGTGGGGGGGGACATCAAACTGACATTTTCTAATTCAGGATCTGGCCACAGATGGTTTCAGCACAACCATTAAAGTGGCAATACTTGATGTTTAGACTGATGCTACACCCTCATTTATGGAGAAAACATACCAAAAATGTTTTGTTACATCATCGATCACAAGGATACCAGCTTTACTGCCGCTACATAATACAATGAATATTATTGCTGTTTTGTAAACCAGCACAGTGATACAAAAATGAGAACTGCTCCTGGGCGGCAGTGGAAATAGTTGCTAATGGAAGAGAAAGAGGAAGTGGGAATTACAATGGTCCGAAAACAAAACAGCTTTACCTCAGTCTTCACACAAAACACAGGTTTCCACTCTGTAGTGCATACTAAAAAGTCCACATAAGGTCCATCCAATCAAAACATGTTCCCTCATGCTTATCACAAAAACCATTTCACAACTGAAAAGGTTTCTTCTCAGTCGCAAACTAGTTGTACAATCAGTGTTTTACAAGTGCAGCATTGAGGCACCTAAGAAGGCCCTCATTTTGGTATGCCAAAGGGCATTACTTTTTGCTTGACAGTGGATTTTTCCTCTTCCCAAATGTCATTTATTTGCTTTCCACTCATACAAAGTGCCCCTTGCGGTCTATATTAATATTCAGTCTTTTAAATCACAGTAAAACCTTGCAATTTAAAAGTCCATTGGTGGAGGAGCATCTAATCAGATCCGATTCCCCCACACAAATACTGTTTTCTCAACAAAATATTGATTTTTTTAAATTATTGTTTACATCAGAGTTATGCTGGGAAGGGACGAGGGATGTCTCAGGACCGGCTCTGGGTCGTGTTAATCATAATATTAGGGAGAGCATTGCGTCGTTTTCTCCAGGATCCCAGATCACTAGCGTATCTCTTTATCTGTCGAAACCACTGCTGAGTGCGAGGTTTGTCGGAGGCACGGAAAACGAAGGCCTCGCGTCGGATGTCCAGCACCTCAAAGGTGTCTTCACAGTCGGGGTCGTTGGACACCACGGAGTTCGCCAGACAGATGGGCTCCCGTAACACAGTGAACTTCCCGCTGCTCTTGTCCTTGATGAGCACCAGTACACCGTCCTGCACCGTCTCTGAGGACTCCAGACTCCCATCGGTCACCACCTCTGCGGTGCGCAGGGAGCGTACCATGAGTAAACCCTGAACGTTCTGGAATTTGAGGGATTTGCTTCCCTTCTTAAGCCACTGGCCATCGGCGGGCTGCGCCAACTGGAGCGCCCCCTCCATGATGAAGCGCGTGCTCTCTCGCGTCCAGCCCACCGTCTTCATCGACAGCTCTCTCATCTCGATGTTGATGACCTCTCGGTTCTTGCGGCTGTCACGCCGGAAAGAGCGCAAGGACCACGTGGCGGTCCCCTCCTGTTTTGTCTTCATGTTGATGTGCTCTAGATGTGACTCCACGCGGCTCTTGGCTTCTTTTAAGCGGGAATAGTCCGGATGACACTCGTTGGTGGCCTTGCTGATGCGACTCAGCAGCAACGGGTACTTGGTCACACGCTGAAGCGGTGCCATGAGGAAGGAGCGCAGGTTCATGCGCCTGAGCGCAGTGTTGTCGTTCTGGGACACGTCGAGGAATATCCTGAAGGACGCAAGGGAGGAAACAAACGTGACAATTAAGAGAGTTCCTTCTAATGGCATACGCTACTGTTGTATTCATCAAATAATCCTGAAAAATACAAATCACTGTTTCTGCACAACTGTTTTCAACCTTGTCAATAATTAGACATGTTTCTTGATCAGCAAATCAGCATATTAGAATGATTTATGAAGGGTCATGTGACACTGAAGACTGAAGCAATGGTGCTGAAAATTCAGCTTTGCCACCACAGGAATAAATTAAATGTTTTGATACATTAAAATAGAAAACCGTTATTTTAAATTGTAATAATATTTCACAATATTACTGATTTTACTGTATTTTTAATTAAATAAATGCAGTCTTGGTGAGCATACAAGGCTGCCTTAAAAAAACACATTAGCAGGGCACAACAAAGGATGGGCAGATGGCAGAGTAGCCAGTGTGCCAGTATTTCAGGCTAGTTCCCTGTCACTTGCCCAGTTGGTCACAATTGCATTCATTGATCATATACCTCCTTGTGGGTGCAAATGTTTTGTGCTGATTTTAGTATTGTCACCAAGTTATCTTAGTGAGTGACATGACGTGAAGGCCAAGTATGGTAACCCATACTCGGAATTTGTCCAATGCATTTAACCTGTCCAAGTTAATGCACACACATTAATTCATATGGCATACACTACTGTTCTGTAGTGTTCACTAGCTAGCTAGCTAACATGGTGTTAGGATGAGTTAAATAAAAAAAGTTAACTATCACATTAACTAGCCTTTGATTTCCAGCAAAAGTTAGTTTGAAATCATTACTGTATAATTTTCAGCTATTATTGCAAAAATCACAAAAAGAATACATTATTAGGTACAGGTGGTAATAGAGGTTGTAATTTGACACATCTTATTCAAATATTTTATAGATGAGCCGTGGTTAGAAATACATTTGAAAAGACCTACTAATTAACAATCTACTTACACTGCTGATGCTTAACTGCCTTTATTTGCAAACCCTGAATGGCTTTGCAAATAAAGAGGAAAATCTACAGTACTTTCTAAAAGCAATTAGAGAAAGTAATATGTGTACCTAAGAAGCTCTTTTTCTTTCTCCAGAGTGTTGAGCATGTTGACAGATGTGGACTGCTGCAGGCAGTAGGTTTGAAATGCTGGAAGCATGTTGACAAACTCCAAGAAGATTTCTCCAATGCACACAGTCTGCAGGTCCTCATCGCCCTGTATGAAGACAGAAGAATCATTATTATGAAATCATATTATAACATTAAAAATCAAAGTAATAACCACCGATGTGGGTTTTTCAATGCAGCTATCAAGAGAGCACAATGCAAGGTCCCTACAATATATAAACAAACTGTTTAAAAAATGTAGGGTTGGCACGATTTCCTTTTGGCAAGTCTCTTCTGCTCACCAAAGCTGCATTTATTTGATCAAGAATGCAGTAAAAACCATGATATTGTGAAATATTATTACAATTTAAAACAACTGTTTTATATTTTAATATATTTTAAAGTGAGTCTTGAGTGTCATATGATCAGAAATCATTCTTATATGCTGATTTGCTTAAGAAACATTTCTTATTGTTATCAATGTTGAAAACAGCAATGCTGCTTAACATTTTTCAGGATTATTTGATGAATAGAAAGTTCAAAAGAACAGCATTTATTTGAAACACAAATGTCTTTATATAAATGTCTTTACTGACAGTTTTAAAGCTGAATATATCTAACTCTATCACTAGTGCTCCATACCTGATCAAACGCCTGATCAATGCTGTCCTGCAGATGCTCTGTGAACCTGTCATTGACATCAATGAGCTCCTGAACATTGCTAAAGACCACGGCCAGCTGCTCTGCTGTGAGCAGTCCTGCACTCTGCATGGGGCAGTAAAACTCTTCCTTGATGATGCGCAGGTCCTCTCCATAACTCGACTCAGTGTTGAGAAACTCCAGGATGGCTTCTTTGCGCTCGGTGCGCAGCTTGGAGCAGCGTTCGCACATGCCTTCCCCGTGGGCACCTTCTTTGTGTCCGCAGTCGGGACAGGGCTGCTGAACCTCCCAGGTCCTGAGGGATGGCGTGGGTCTCCTCCAGCCCCGAGCCAATCCAGGGCCGATGCCGCTGTCCACGCGTTCTACCTCAGCTCCGGCACTGTGGCGGGCACGACGGGGCTCCTCCTCGTCTTCGCGCTCATCGCTCAACCCTACGACACCACTGTCTGCGCTCAGGCTGCTGACGGTACTCCAGCGGTGCTGTGCTGTGCGGCTCACACCCAGGCCCCTGCTCCTCTCCTCACCTCTGGGTTCCGAGCGGCCCCTGGCTGTGCCTGGCACTGATGACAAGGAACAAACAAACATCAGGAGATCAGCTCTCAGAATTTCATAACAACCCTTACACTGATCATTTTGTGATAATCAAAAAAAAAAGTCTAATAAAATAATTAAAAACTCTTAATTTTTTAAGTTATATACATTGGAACAGAAAAGATAAAACAAAAAGTAACAGTAAATATTCTTTTAAATATTTAAGACATTTGAGGTGTCTTAAACTTTAAACAACCCCATAAAGGTATACAATAAGCCAATACTTATTTGGCATCAGAAAAATTGAGTATAAATAGTGGATACTAGAGATGTAACAATATATTGTGTCACAATATATCGCAATACAAAAATGCAACAATATTTATTGTGGATAGTGAAATATGTATTGTGTATAGTTCACCCAAAATAAAAATTACTTTGTGAGAAAAAAATTCAAGTTTTCTGAATTTTAGTGTCAGTACTACATTAAACTACTATATATAATGTTGAAGATAATGTATAATAAATGCAATGGTGGAATATTTGTGGGTCCTGATAATGCCAAATGTCTTATGTTACCAGTAAAAAGTGGCCTACATTATTTGAAATATATCTAGTCAATGACAGTGCAAGCATATTCGTCTAAAATAATTCTGTTTTTTCAGCTTCAGCTTCAGAATCATGAATATTTTTAGTCTGGTGTCACTATTGTCCTGTGCATTGGGTTACCAGCAACAAGTCCAAGCCTATTCATTTACACCCACAATGTAATATCAAATTTAGCATTTTAATCAACAGTAAATTTTTAAAAACAGTATCGCAATAATATCGTATCGTGAGGTCAGTATCTTAATATATATTGAATCGTGACATGAGGGTATCGTTACACCCCTTTTAGTATACACTACTGTTCAAAAGTTTGAATTCAGTTTTTAAATGTTTTAGAAAAAAGTCCCTTTACTGTATGTCTGCAAAGGAAAAACAGTAATATTGAGATTTTTAAATTTTAAATAAATGTTTTCTATTTTAATATATTTAAAAATGTAATTTATTCCTGTGATACAAAGCTGGATTTTCAGCATCATTACTCCAGTCGTCAGTCACGTGATCCTTCAGAATTCATTCTAAAATGCTGAATTTAGTGCTCATGAATTATTATTATTGTTGAAAACAGTTGTGCTGCTTAATATTCTGGTGAAAACTGTCATCTTATTTACACTAAGTGTCAAATTATTTTCAAGTTACAATAACTGATGAATGGCAGATATGATAAATATCTACTTTCTTTAATCTATAATTAAAAAAAGAGAAAATGATGAAAGTCTGCTATTACAAACTGTTCTGTTTGAAATAAAAAAATAGCGGCTCATTATAACAGAGGACGGACCTCTGGGATAGAGCTCAGAGTTAAATAATTACAATAATTTATCGGTATTCCTTTTAAGCTAATGCTACACGATGATCTAAATCTAAATCTAAAATCAAAAACAATTATATATCCAAATTCTGATGATACCAATACATTTATTATATAACAAATAATGGCAAATAAGCAATATGGTGCTGGCAAGATATGCATTTGATAGTTGCCTTTAAGTGTAAAAACAAAAACAAAACAAAGTGCAGACGCAGAGTATGGATGGTGCAGAAAGATAAAAGCAGTCCTCAGGTCATGCATGTGACGGCACTACAGTAAGCCACCTAAGGCCTAGTAGCTGAGTCTCATGATAAAAACTAAAGTGATACCCCTTGGGTTACAGACCAGCCTAAAAATTATTTTAAATGAAGGATTGTCAAAACTAGGACAGGAGTTAATTTACTTACAGCAAGAACTGTGAGCAAAGCTGAGTGCAGTTGAAAGAGTCTTACCACTGTCCCTCTCTCTGCGATGAATGTGCAAACGTGCCGCGGCGGCGATCTTCATCTCCAGCTGTTTACGCTTGGTGGCGTCTGCAGGCATGGGGTCGCTATAGTGGGGCCGCAGGCGGCACTCACGCTGGGCCCTCACTGACTCAGACAGCTCATAGGCCGCATCTGAGCTGGAGCGTCTGCAGCCCGCCCCAGAAACCTGCCGATAGGACAGACATCTGTTAATCATCCGTGCACATGACAGAGAAATGCTCTGAAATGTATGTGTGTGTAAAGGGAAAGTTGTGTATGTGTAAAACTTCAATGAAGGCAGATTTGATCTCTAAGCACATAAGAAAATTAATGGAACCACTAACTGTTTCAGATATCGATCAGAGTCACTGCATTACAGTACATTCAAAGAGTGTTACATTACCAAAGCTTTTAATATATTGTGGTGGTAAGAGGATTTTTTTTTTGCTGTGGGTTTTCATGCCCATTTACAGTTCATAAAGTCTATTGACAGACTCCAAGGACATAAAATGCTTCTATTTCATCAATAGAAATGGTTCAGAAAACCAGTTTCCTGTCAAAACTGGCCTGTTGGAAGTCACTATTAATGGGATAGTTTACCCAAAATGATGTCAACATTTATTCACCCTCATGTTGTTCCAAACATTCTGACTTTCTTTCCTCTGATGAAAGAGAAGGATTTAGAGAAATGTATCAGTCAGTGGTAACCAAAAATGTTCAGTTACATGCTTCAAAATACATGCTTTTGTTTTCCACTGAGGAAAGTTTTTGAGTGAACGAACCATTTAAAACATTGACCCTATTTGTTTTTTTAAAAACATTCCTAGTCTTATTGTGGATAATATACCTGCAGAAAAAAATATTTGCAATATATTTCATAAAAAAATAAAATAAATTGGGACAACTATAAACTCTATAAAACTCTATGAAACACATTTCTACACTTCCTGACACAACTGTCCTTTTCGGCTTCCCTCAAACTACCTGTAATACTTGAGACCTTTCTTGATCCAATCAAGGATAAAATCAGGTCAATCATTTTATTTTCCAGTTTAAATACATATTTCACTCAACACCACAGCAATAAAATTGTTGTCAATGGTTTCATGTTGACTTTAAAAGTGTTCACACTTACTGACAGAATTGATAACCTTTCACCTTTTACACCTCTGAAACACTAGAAAGCTATTCCAAAATGAAGTCAGTACATAATGTGTTTCAGTTGAATCTAATAAAAAAAAAAAAAAACACAATCTATGGCGTAAAACCCTCAGAAGGTCACTTGACAGCATTAGGTTCTCAAGTGTTATCAATGTACGAGAAACAAGACACCAAGGCTTCAGGTGACGTACAGAATAATTAATAAGGCAGCAGTTATCTTAATTAAAAACACTGAAATGCAGAGACAGAAGAAGAATCTGTGCGCAAGGGCTGACCAATGAATCATAGCAACATTGCACACGAATGCCAGCATTCTTTGATATCACCCTTAACCTTAAAAACATGCAGCCAGTCAAATGGCGTGAATGAACGTGGCGCAATGAAGAGCAGGTCGGCATCTCAAGCAGCAGTGGCAGGACGCACAACCTGACACAGAGAGGAACGGAAAGCAGTTACCACCATGAAACCTGGCTCTAATCCTTCCTGCGTGTCGCTCTTAGCTGCGGCTCTGCGCGCTCCGCTGCATGTCTGCAGTCGCCTCTACCGTGCAGATTCCCCTGCAAACTCAGGCTCCCATGCGCGCTGATCACGCTCACATACATGCATGACAGAGGCGATATTCAGAGATGTGCGAGTGTGAGAGAGAAGGGAGCATTCCTTACGCATTCTGACGCCGCTTTCCCCTGTTGTCCCGTGGGCTCGGTGCAAGCCTCCTCTCCGCAGGCCGACGTTGTCATGGCAACGTGGGCAGATTGATGGCTGGGATGGGGAGCGGTGATGTTAGTGACGTCATTCTGCTCACGCGACAATCGGACGGGAGTCTCGGCTGCAATCTCTGCACTGCAGCTGGGGAAGCGAGGGAGAGAGAACACAAAGACGGAAAATGGGAGTGTTAAATCGGAATTACAATTCCTGATTCGGCGTTCGTATGTGTGCTGTGCGGTCAACCCCCATCCCTCTAGGGAGGACCAGTGCCCCACAGAGGGGCTCAGGGTGGACAGCAATTAGACGCATCAATTCACATTAACACCTGAACTCCTCGCTACAGGGTTCTGAATGGGAACAAGCACAATCAATCTTTTAGATTCCTTTAAGTAAGGAGCTTATGCATCTCGATGACCCCACACACCACAGACGATGAATAAATAACAGCACATAGCAGAGTGAAACTGCGTGAGATCTGTGTAAGATAATATGATTTGATTTCAGAGAATATCTGTTGAATTTTTGTTTTCTTACCCGTTTGTCAAACATTTTGTAAGATAATGAGACTTGTTATTAATGAATGCGGAAAATTCAGCTTCGCCTTCACAAAAATGAATTACATTCTAACGTTCAAATTAGTGCTGTCAATCGATTAAAAACGAATTAATCACACATTTTTCTGTAATTAATCGCACCTAACATTCCAGTTTTCAATATATTTTTATATTGTAATAACTTCACATTCAATCTCTAAATTAATGTAAAAACAACATAAAGACAGTATATTTAAAATATTTGATCTAACAGGTTGGAAATATACAGAAATTGAATAGTTATCAATCACTTTATACATTATAAATTAAATATAGATAAATTTGTATTAAAGCTACAAAAGTTATTCAGTGATTTTCTTTTTCTTTTGTTTTTTGATTAATTTAACTTTTATTCACATATAAACATTCACCAAAGCACACATCAGTTATGATAAAAGGAAGCTCAAACATGTTTACTTGACGTGCGAGAACCAATGAAGTTCATTCTCGTGTGTTACGCGGCACGTTTGAGCTTCCGCAAGAGGTTTGTTCTCGTGTGTCAAGCAGGTTCGGTTGAGCTTCTGTATATGTTCGCTGATCAATGTTTATATGTGACTAAAAGCCTCAGTTTAATCTGTTCATCATATAATAAAGTGATCATGTCTCTTCAGAAAATGTGGACTAAACCACTCAAATCATGTGGATTAGTTTTTACGATCTCTTTATAATCTTTTTAAAGCATCAAAGTGGTAGTTGCGTAGCTGTCAATGTAGAGTACAAAACTGGCTCAGATTTGATTAAAAATATCTTAATTTGTGTTCCGAAGAAGAATAAAAACTAATTTGGAATAACACGAGGGTGAGTAAATGATGACAGAATTTTAATATTTGGATGATTCCTATAACATTAATGACACATAGCAGCAGGTTGATTGTCACTTTAAGACATTTTGGCATGAATTTGTGTGTTTTTGTCCATTCAAGCGTGAACGAGAACTAAATGCTGTCGTGTCATGACAGCGAGCTAATTTGTGTCTTGTCGCAATTGAATGGTTTAAAAGCATTTGCATGAATAAGAGCATGATTATTATTTTTTATTCATTTAGCAGACGCTTTTATCCAAAGCGACTTACAAATGAGAACAATAGAAGCAGTTAAACTAACAACAGGACAACAATATGCAAGTGCTATGACCGTTCCCAGTTTAATCTAATGCAGTACGTGTACTTTTTTTAAATATTTTTTTTATAAAGATAATAGATATAGAACAGAAGATAAAGTGTTAGTATTAATGGATCAAGTGTTGCCGAAAAAGATGCGTCTTCAGCCATTTCTTGAAAATGGTCACGGACTCAGCAGCTCTGGTTGAATTGGGCAGGTCATTCCACCAGCATGGAACAGACCAGAAAAAGGTCAGAGAAAGCGATTTTATGATGTAACGCTAGCTAAAGGATGACAGGAAAAATGGATGCTACATTAATTGCGTTAAATAGGCTATTTGTAACGCATTAAACGAAAAATAAAAAATGTTATGCGTTAAACAAGTTAATTTTGACAGCCCTAATTCAAATAAAAAACACTTTGTTTAAATTTTCACAATATTTCACACTTTGATTTGTTTTTACTGTATCTTTGATTAAATAAATGCAACCTTGGTGAGCATTCAAAAACATTAAAAACCAACCAAAAAATTGTCATTAAAAATCTTTTTTTTTTTTCAGTGTATCAAATCAAAGACATGAAAAACTAATATTAAGATTAGTAATACATTTGTAGATGATTGCTGATGGATGCACATTCATTGTTGAATAAACTGACTTTTAAACATATTAATCAGCTGTTTGTCTCAGTCATTGTTCATATACAGCGGTCTCTTGGGTTTAAAAACAGGTGCTTTGATTATTTTGTTATAAGCTCTTAACTGCCTCTTCCACATCACTTCCATCTCCTTTAATGCTTCAGTACCTCAATGTCTGATAATGCTGCACTCATTACTGTCATAAATTTGCATAAATGTCATCTGAGAATAGTGCTGACAGCACAACGAGGAGCTCTGAAGCATTCAAAAGAAAACACACACAAAGACAAAGAAGCCTTCATCTCACTAGGAATAGAAGAATCACTAGGAAAAGAAGAATCACAAAATGCAGATGTTAATCGCTGGCGTGGTCTAATGTCATTTTTAATTCTAACAATAAAATGTGGAAGAGTTCATCCACAAACCTGTAGCCGTGGACTGACAGTAATTAATATCCCGCTCTGAAAGAGACAATAAAACCAATGTCTTTCACACGTGAATGAGATTATCATTAAAGCACTGCAGTTACAGTGCTGGTCAGAATTATTTGCCCCCTTGGTAAATATGATCAAAGATGGCTGTATAAAATAAATCTGCATTGTTAATCCTTTTGATATTTTATCAAAGAAATTAGCAAAAATCGAACCTTTAATAATCACATTATGAAATAAATGTTTTTCTCCAAAACACGATGGGAACAATTATTTTCCCCCCTTTTATTAAATACTTTTTGCAACCTCCAAAATCCAAACATGGCCCGTTATAAGATTTCTAGCACAGGCTGTCAGGTTTAGATTTTTTATCTGTTGGTATTTGATCGAATCCATGATGCCATGTATCTGAACAAGATGTCCAGGATTATTTTGTTTCATCTGACCATAGAACCCGTCCCGTTTGAAGTTCCAGTATAGTGTCCATTACTTTTCAAATGTTCTATGGACAGATTAAACAAAACAAAAAAAGCTTTTTGGCAGCAAACACTTAATATGGGTTTGGTTCATACAGGGATAAAAAAGTACCCCATGTGTAAAATGAAATACTCTGCTGTATCTTTAATGCTGTGGCCAGAGGTCCTGGACATCTTGTTCAGATACATGGCATCATGGATTCGATCAAATACCAACAGATAAAAAATCATAACCTGACAGCCTGTGCTAAATCTTATAATAGGACATGTTTGGATCTTCCAACAGGACAGAGATCCAAAAACAAACAAAATCAAAAGAAAAATGGGTCACTGAGCACAAAACCAAGCATCTGCAATGGCCATCCCAGTCCCTGACCTGAACCCAATAGAAAATGAGTGGGCTGAACTGAAGAGAAGAAGCGCCAACATGGATCTGGGAATCTGAAGGATCTGGAGAGATTCTGTATGGAGGAATGGTCTCTGATCTCTTGTCAGGTGTTCTCTAAACTCATCAGGCATTATAGGAGAAGACTCAGAGCTGTTATCTTGGAAAAAGGAGGTTGCAAAAAGTATTAAATAAAAGGGGGCAAATAATTGTTCCCAATGTGTTTTGGAGAAAAATTCATAATTCATCAATCATAATTTGATTTTTCCCCCACTTTCAATTCTTTTACTTCAATAAAAGGTTCGACTTTTGCATTTAAAAAAAAAATATATATATATATCAAAAGGATAAACAATGCAGATTTATTTTTTACAGCCATCTTTGATCATATTTACCAAGGGGGCAAATAATTCTGACCAGCACTGTATATTGCCTGTCATTTCAACAGTGCTCTGTGAATTCATTCACTGAATGTTTCCCCCTAAATTATTTTATAATTTATTAAGTCACTTTATTCCAGTGTACCGTCAGGCTTAGATAAAAGCACTTCCAGGCTGATATTTCACTATTTATTTAAAGGTACAATGTGCATCCTGTCCAACAATACTGACTCAACTAATCAACAAAAATTACATTTACACCATTATAAAAACACTAATAATAATTGTATCAGGGCAATAACCTTCTTATGAAATGTTCATCTATTCTAGTCAAAGAGATTAAGTGTCTGTAAGCTTAAATGAGAACATGCCATGTGACTTGTTCTTCTTTCTTCTATCAAGCACACAATAAATGAAAATAACTATATAAATGTCTCATAAAAACGACCTGGAAGCCCCCGAGCTGCTCTGTAGTAAATGAATACCCACACTTGAGGCACTACGGTACAGCTGGGATATTGGATGTTATATTTAGATGGTTCGCAGCCTGGATTGAACTCCTGCCCTGGAGGAACATAACATTAGAGAAAGGCTCTGCAGTGTCGAAAAGCCTCTGACGCACCCGCAATTAAGCTCTGTACTATGTCTGGAGCAAATTCAGCTGAAGGAAAATCTATACGGATTTATGCATCCATGCTAAATTTGAGAAGACTGTCAGGGCCAGAGTTATGTGCTGTTATGTTAATCAAATTCCTGTCAGGTTCGCATATTTTACACTTGTGAGATTCCGTGAGTAAACGTGCTGTTGGTGGACAGGTGTGAACCGCCACAGCACAACACAACCACCGAAGAATCAGTATAATACAGTTACTGCCTGTGTGATTCAGTGGGGAATAAATGGGGTATATTGCTATAGCATCCAGTCCTTTCCCTTAGGTTGTTGCTCCTACAAAAAAGGTCCTTCATCTTTGTTTTCCACTAATGATATTTATCCATAAAACAACATTAATTTACCAGAAGCTTTAACAAAATGTAATGAAGTTTATTTTTAAATCTAGTCTGTGGATTTTGTTGGGTTGCAATTTTGTACTGGAAAACAAGACAAAGATACTGATTAGGGCAGGATATTTAAGAGAATTTCTAATAGCCATGTTTTCACATTCCTGATATAGCTAAACCTGATAATCATCACAGAATATGCCACTATATGCAAATATCACATCTGCTACTGTGTGCCTGACATAAATGAAGACATTAAGAATCACATCAGTAATGATACATTCACTCTGTTTCTCTGTATACAAGCTGTGCAGAGATGCTGGAATAAATCAATACCAACACAAATACTGATCCAAACGCTGCTGGATTCATTTTCACAGTTAACCAGCAAAACTGATAACCAAGAGATACACTCTTCCAGCTGATGTCCATTTTTACTCAGGATACTATGTTTCCCATTTAAACTCTAAATGATAACTTACATGGTACCAAAATGTTGGCAAATATTAGAGATTTTTAATTAAATTAATTGGCAATGGTCAATACTGGATATATATTGACTGATATTTGAAAAAGATATTTGATGGATATATTTAATTTAATTGTTTACGCTCCTTTCTTCTATTTTTACAATTAAATTCCCTTTGCCATTATCTTCTAACACTCAGTTCATAAACAACTGTCAAATATTAATATGAATAACAATATAATATTGAGGTGCATTAAATCACGTGTGCCATTTAAAGTTATTGATTTAAATTTTAGAATTAATTTATAAAAAGTGTATTGGATTTCAAATGTCAGACATTTATTAATACCCAATCTATTCTCTAAATGCGACTTATCTTATTGTGAACAATTCATAAAGGCATACGTTTCCTTCAAAATGTCATAAATTGATCTTCCATTGAGATGACAGACTTCTCTCCTGTGGTGTATGCCTGACTTCCCCAATAATTTAGTTTGCTTAAACTCCGCCCCTCTCTTACAAACAACCTCAAGCTCACATTCAGATCTTTGTCCATCCAATCAACAACCAATGGATAGAACCAAGTCCACGTCCTACATTTTCTTTTCTTTTTCAATAATCCAATTCTCTCGGATGTATCTCACAATCCAGATAAAATGATCTGTCGCTACTTCCGTAACATTGCAACTTTAAGTACTAAGTAAATGCACAAGTGTACCACTACCAATACATCTGCTCATTCATCCACTCACCTTTTTTTTATAAGGTCCAGGGCGGATCCCAGGAAGCCATCCTTTATTTTGTAGATTTTGGCTCCGTAGCTGGAAAGGTCTTGGCCGTCCAGAAGGATTGCGGGGCAGCAGCTGGATGGGCCATCGCCACTCTCCCTGCGGGGCGGGAAGGGAAGAACATTTACATCTGTGGCCCCAGGGCCTGCTGGGCCCTTTGTCTCCTCCTCTCTTCCTGTAGCAGCTTGAGGGTGTAATGGAGAGCGAGCTACTGGGCCTGTGCAGATGGGTCCTCCCGGGACATCTGTGGTGGAACTGGGCTCAGAGATCTCTCCTCCCCTGTCTCCGCAAGGATGGTTCGAAGCTTGAGCGGTGTTGACGTCGGTGTCAGTCCTTTCCACACTCTGCATTTCCTCTGTCTGTTGTCTTTCCTCTCTATGCTTGTCGCTACTCACCATTTCAGAGGACCTGTGGTTCTTACTGCCCTCCTTTTGCCTCATTCTCTTAAACTCCTCAAATGTAGGTATGTGCAGGCGGCCCACCGGGGGTCTTTTCCTCTCGGGGGTTGACTGGGCAGAGTTAGTGCAGATGGGCTCTGTGGTATGAGCTTTACTCATGGTACTAGACTCCTGTCTGGAGTTCAGAGCCAGGTTAGGGGTGCTTCTTTGCCTTCGGAGCTGCAGTCGTCGCATTGCTTCCTGTTTGATCTCCTCAGGACTGGTGATGCGACGGGCACTCAACTCTTGCTGTCCATTCGTTTGCAACAATGCCGACCCAAGACGAACTGCTGCATCCTGATTGCAAGGATACTGCGGACAAGGTGCATTACCAAGCACAGGTTGAGGACGCAAGGGCTTGTGGGGCTCCGTCACACGTGTGCTCTGGAGCCGCAGCTTGTCTCGAAGACCCTTTCGGGCATTTCCGTTCATGCCCCAGTCCTCAACCGCAGGTAAAAGCCATTGCGGGAAGAGTGGTATATCCTTTCTGACCACTCCTCGGCGGCCGTAGATCGCCATTCCGTCGAGGGATGGCATTAAGCCATATACCTGTGGTCCCTGAGGAGGTCCATCGTACCAGTGGCTGCTTGAAGTGCAATGAAGAATAAACTCACTGTCCACACTCCTGTAAGGATACACATTGGGGTCGGACACAGCAGCCCAGTGCAGGTTTTCCAGGCTGCGGTAAAGTCGGGTACTGCCGGTGTTCACGCAGCCTTGTGGAATGCGCATTGTACCGTAGCCAGGCTGACCGTCAGGCTGTTTAAGAGGATGCATACTGCTGGTGGAGCAGTAGAGCCCCAGGTTGCTGAGCAGGCCATTGTTGTTGTTGCAGTGGCCTGGCACAATATCCTGGGCAGGGAAGGGGGGCATGCCATGATGAGTGAAAGCAGACAGCGGGGGGCTGAGGACGGACAGGTCCATGGACAAGTCCATGCTGCAGCCTGCAGGAGAGCCTGCTGGGGAGTACTCACATTGTGAAGCTTTCACATCCGGCATGGCCACAGAAGGAGCTGCCATCTTCCAGAAAGGAGCACTAGGATCACAGCCCTGCAAAAATGTACAGACAAGACATTGGCATCACATCAGAAGAACAAGGTCATACTCTCTGCATCTCAACATCAGTAATTCACCAACACCTGGTGGTTAAAAATGGTAAAAGGGTCAAAAATAATGAAAGTGTCTTGTTCATTTGCACTATAAATTCTGTCCACTTTAGCTTTTCTGTCCGCCTTTAGCTTGGCTAAATAAAAACGCTATACAAATTAATCGAAATTAAAAATGTTTTTCTTAATAGTAATCTACTTACATATACTTTAGGTTTATACATCTAACCGTATTCTAAGTAGAAAAAAATACATACATAATACAGCATTACTATAAAGTCAATATTTTCAAGATAATATTTTGGGTTTTAATTTATTTTGGCTTTAGTACAATGACATTAAAAAGACAAGTTTTCTCACACAGCATAAATGGTTTTTTATATATTGTTAATAGCTGACTGTTGTGGCAAATAATAATCTTTTTTTTTAAACTGGCATTCTGTTTCTCCATGGCGCGTTTTGTCAACAAAAAAAAACAAAAAAAAAATTTCCAAATACATAAGAAATATTCCAATGATAATCCTTGGGTATACGTAAGCAATCGAGGATTTAAAAATACCAGATGAGATTTAACATTTCCTCAGGTTACAAAATTAATCATGAGGATGTGCTACCAAGGATTCTAGTAGGTGATCCTGAAAATGCAAAATTATTTCCTTGAAGCCACGATTGTATGCAACCTGTGCTAATGGCTTGTATGTAAGGGATTCAGTTGCTCGCTTGTGTTTGCAACAAGCTCTCCCTTTCCCTATCTTAGTGCCCTTCAAGGGTGTATTCACCCAACATTTCTCACATATTTAAAAATGGATCGTGTATACTGCACAACACTAACAATATCCATCATACCATAGAACTGGTTGTATTAATCTATATCACATCAAATGTTCCCATCAAAGACAAAGCTACACTTAAGGTAAAACCAGTACATTTAATAGTTCAATAATCACTGCAGTATTTATAATGCTCATGATGCGTAGTTCCTATGACTTGTATAATCATATCAATATTCTAAAAATGGCTCATTCTTTTGTATAAATCAAATGGTAGGGGGACTCATGTCTGGAATTAAAACATAAAACCGAGAGGGAGGAAAATCAGAAGGGACAGTAATGAATAGAGCCACAACACTCGCCCAGGGCTCTTGTTCCACTAATCAGATGAGAACTCTGGATTAGCTAGGAAAGCGCTTCTCTTTCAGTAATTAGTACAAATTGCCTTGCTTTGAGCCATATTAATATCCGACCCGCAATCTTAAACAGAAATCAGGGTCAAGCCAGGAGTTACAAAAGAGCATGTCACAATCATTCCAGGCAGCCAAATCCATCTAGATGAATATTCATCTTGCCTGTCAGAAAACAACAATGGTATGTGATTACATTGAAAAAAGCCAGGAAACTAGTGATTTTTAGTAAAAAAGTGGGGGAAGCCCAGCATGTTCAGGTGCTCAATTAATATTTGGCCCAATTTAATTAAAACGGAGCTGTTGAAAGCCCTCTGGTATTATCAGGCTAATTTCAATGCTCCATTTGGGAGATAAGGAGAGCGAATCCCCTCTTTTTGTTTTTCTGTGAATTGTACAGTGAGGCGCAGGGAGGATTTATCTTCGTGGGCGAGTAGACTAACTGTCTCAATAGCACTGCCAGTGTTTTCTTTCGCTTGTGCTTGAAAACTGCTGACGTGTGAATAAACAGTCAATTAGCATAAGGAGCTTGTTTAATGAGCATGTGGCACAGGATCAGCTCACGCCGGGCCCACTATGTCCTCTCTGTGTGTGACAGACAGACAGACGCTCCCATCTGCCAAATACAGATGCCAAAAGCCAAAATACAGGAGATTCAAAACACTCAAACCTGAGGACTGGATCAGTCCGATTCGTGACAAACTAATCAGGTTACCTGATTGATTTTAAATTGTACAGTTAGGCCATACATGTATCTGCAGAACTCTGCCGAATGACTGGACCTGGAGGATTGCAGTATGTTAGTCTCTTACGTTAGTTATAAAAACTTACCCCATTTTATCAACTCTGTGTGTGTGAACCTTTACTCGGCTTGCTTTAGGCTCTCATTCACAGGCTCTAAGCCAACAGAATCCCTTTTGGTTTGGGTTAGAGGTAGACAGACCATCCACATCACCAGACAGCTGAGACCTTACGTACAGGAAGCTACAAAAGAAGAGAAAAAGACATCAATACAGGCATCCCAAAATAATACTGATCAATTTCTGGAATGAAAATTGCCTGCAGTATTTCTATGGATCTTGTGTTTCTGTTTTCTCTGAGAGAAAGCATTTGCTTTGATTGAGGAGATTTTGTGAAGTCAAACACTCGGGATAAAACAAAGTCATTATTGTGGTTTCCCTTATACCTATTTATTTTCACACTTTCTAAGAAAGACCTATTTTTCTTTCTAGATTTGTATTACTTTTCTCCTAACAAGGCTTTCCTACTTATGAAAGCTTGCAACTTTTTATCTCACAATTCTGACTTTTTCCCGCAATTATGAGTTTATATCTCACAAATCTGAGAAAAAAGGTCAGAATTGCAAGATATTACATTGCAATTCCCGGAGACAAGCTTCCATACTTCATTTGTTCAGAGTATTATGATATTCATAAACATATTAACATACACAACAAACTGTATTCCAAAATTCATTCCTGAATTATTTCAGATCACATGTACTTCAACCTCCTGTGATTCAAGGTTCTGTAATTCAAGGCATGTTGTGGAGTTGAGCCTTACACAATCTCCTCTCACCTCAATATCAGCCAGAAACCTTCTGGAATTACTTCAAGTTGTGATAGTGGATCTCAGTGAATGTAGTTTCAATGATTCCTCATTACTGAGGGAGACACTGCTCGACCTCCACCAGGATGGAGGAGTCAGGCTTCGGTCAATAAACACATTCAGTTGCTCATCCACTCCATCTTTCTAATCGCATGAGCTCTTGGTGTTTGACGAATGTCTGTCAGTATGTGGTCTAGCTGCTCAATAACACATCTCTGAGTAACATAATTCTGAGCAGCAGGACATCAGTAAAAGTAAGTGAAATAATGGCAAAAAAAAGATTATTTCTACCAAGTTGTACTCATGATATGCATGCATAAGTATTCTGTGTGCAAACTTTCATGACCATATGATTGTTATAAGCGGTACTTTTAATGAAGGCTGAACTCAGAATAGCACACTAGCATAATACTCTCATTATTTTTGGAAGAAATACTGTAATAGACTAAAATGCTACTGTAGTATACTATTCCGAAGTATAGTATATCCGTTTTTTTTGTTTTTTTTGTCTGAATTAACTCACTGAATTCGTCAGTTCATGGTTACTGAATCAACATCTGTCTAACTATTATTACTTTCATTCATGTTCGTTTAAAAAATCAAATGTTTTGGATGGATGGATGGATGGATGGATGAATGAATGTATGAATACATAGACAGACACACAGACGGACAGGCACGTCCTGATTTTGCAGAGTTAGATGCGTTCCTGGGTCAACATATTTTGTTTATCCTGGAACAACATTTCTGTATGAAAATTTTATCCTAACCATATCCCTAACCCTCAACCTAATCCTACCCATAAGTTATCCCTAAAATCAGACACTTACGTAGGAGCACCTAACCCTGATTGTAAGACTAAACTTGACATAAACTGCAAATTTGTCATTCAAATCTGATTGGTTGATTGGAATGTTGTTCCAAGATCAATAAAGATGTTGATCCAGGAACATGTTGTACTTGACGAAATCAGGTTATGTGATATACTGTACAGATAGACAGAGCTATCACAAACACACACTAAACTCCTTTGTACCTAATTATCCTCATTATCACCTACTTTTGGCACCTACACCAGGTCAATCCCTTGAGTCAACAAACAAAGGAAAAAAAGAAGAACTGTATCCACATCCATCTAACTCTGTGATTTACAGGTGCTTCTTACACCTGCAAATGTGATATTTTTATTCTTTTCCATCGAGCCACTGGAGCAGTAAGGTTGAACATTGATCTATGAAAGCTTCTCCATGGAGAATCAAAGACTAAAAGGCCACATATTGATTGTATGTGCAGGTTTGTGTGATAGCACAGCAGGGGTGTTTCTAGGTTCAGGGAGGTGGAAAAACATGGAGCGCAGATGGAGATTCATGAGATCTTATCTAGGGGAGTCATATGAGTACATTGGGAGGGAAAAAGAAAATGTTGAATGTGCATGTCTGTGCAGAATGTAGATTAGCTTTAGTTAAAATGGTGATGGTTTACACAGTAAATGTAGGTAACATGCTAGAGCTAAGTAGCCATTCTCGGATTAGCACCTGGCGGTTTCTCCTAATCCATCTGATCCTGCAGAAAGCCAATATACGGGAAAGATCAGGAAAGTTCACATGCTATTGATCATTGGCTGCTTATCTCCCATATCTTGCAGTAAGTGGACTAAAGGCTATCTTTACAGACAAATTATCCGTATTAGGGTTTATAGTGTAAATCCAAAAAATGAATGAACTTGTAATATATGATTTGGGAGAGTAAATGTTATCATTACAGTCTCTAGATATCTTTTCTATCAATTTGTAAAACATGTAAAATGACCCCACAATCAAGTTACACACAATCAGTTTTATTGTATAAATAAAATGTGGCATCTTCAAACAAGTTATACTACATCATATATATATATATATATATATATATATATATATATATATATATATATATATATATATATATATATGAAGACTTCAGATGCAAAAGCCTCTAAGTGCCATCTGAAATTTTCTTCTAGAATGATCATTTTTATCAAGCTTGTATGTTTATGTTCAGTTATTTCACTTTAATGGCAATGAAAATGACCAATTAACTGTCATTAAAGTGAAATTACTGAACTTAAACATACAAGCTTGAAAAAAAAAGCTCATTTTAGAAGAAAATTTCAGATGGCACTTAGAGGCTTTTGCATCTGAAGTCTTCATATATATATTCTTATTCAATTTCTTTTTACCTATAGTGGAATGACATTCATACAATTTAAGTGTCCAAACACTTTTTTGGACCTCTTGAAAGCATGAATAACCTTTCATAGCATTGCTTCAGCATCTGTTTCTCAGGCAGGTGAAGTAGTCATGGAGGTGAGGTAGTTACAGTAAGAGCGAGCTGCTGTATAATCAGATGCAGAACTGAAGAGCTTTTCTATTACCTGTCAGCAGAGCACCGCACTCATTCTGACAAGAGCAGCCGAGACAGAGCTGGGTTACGGGCTCTTCAAAGTAAGAGGAGACGGCATCAAAACATGTTAGAGTGAGACTCAGGAGAGGTGAAGACTCAAGTACCAGCATACCTTAGTTAATTAGGATTCAACTCTGCCATGAGTTCATTGCATTCAACGTTGCACCAAACTAAGTCTGCTGTCTACCATATCTGCAACAAAGTCTGCTGTCAAGCCAAATGAAATAAAACAGTTTGTCACATATACTGTAGTAATTAAATGTATCATGCATGGTCTCCAAGGTGAACACTGTACATCATGAAGATTTAAAAAAAACTTGACAGATAAACTATAGGGTGTCTTTTCCTGTAGCTCAAAATTGTTTAGTGAATATTTTATGCTTGTGAAGTGTTAACTGAGCTGATGCATAATGCATTAGGTAGATTAGGTGAGAGAAGCATTGTTAGTGCACAAGTTTTTCCATAAACATTAGTCTAGTACTATTCTTAGCTGAGTATCCCTTTGATAAAAGACTGCAGGTTTGAAGCACTAGTAATTGGTACACATTACAAAGCTGTACTGAAGTTAATGCTATCACTAATTGGTGCACAAAGATGTGACGATCTTGCTGTAAATCATTATATCTGTCAGAGTATAGACATTGTCTCAAATTACTAGCTCAGATCATGTCATTCTAGCTAGCAACAACAAAAGGCAATTTACAGAGCTTGCATTTCCAAGAGACGCACACATCAATTTGGCCATGGATCAATGTCTGCCGGTCGTCATGTTGGTGGATGTGTTTAATTAATGACCAAGCTGCCACATGCAATATCATTAGTGACAATATCACCCAGAAAAGTAGAGTATTATAGAAATAGTATTTATTGACGAGCCAGTGTAACCCATTTCATCAGTAAATTTGCCTCCATACCACAAAGTCTTCCAAGCATTAAATGCTGAATATGAGGGCAAAAAATAGTAGGCTAAGTCTTTCATACAGATATCCTCATTCTAATAAGACAGACCACTACTTACATAATGCATAGCGAGACATGGGTGAGGATACAAATCTTTTCCATGAAATGAATATACATTGAAGCCCTGTGTGATAAAACACGGTCATTAGCTGATTTCTGCCTTGAAAAGCAGAGGGAAATGAAGCAAGATGATAATTGCCTTTCAGACTGATGAATCAATGCACTGCAGCTCCCCACAAGGATTTTTTTTCCTCAATTAGATAAGTCACATGAACATGATACGCTGCTCTGAAAGATAAAGCCGGTAGTTACGGGCAAAGTGTCAACAGAAGTCGGTACTGCCTTCAGAAACAGTGTGTGCCAGGGAAAAATAAAGGAAAAATTATCTATTGCTGCCAAATCATACAAACTATAAAGGAAAAATGACTAATTTCTGCTAAATTAGTTGAGTATTGGAAACATGCCAATCTCCTTCTCAGAAGCAGGCTGACAATACATAAATGCTTTTTATTAATACATCTGAATAAAATTGCTGTTCCAATTTTTATTTCTAAAGTACTACCATACATTTTGGACACAGTACCATGTAAATACCACGATGCAAGTATAGTTGACGTAAAATGTGTCCTTGGACTCATTATCAAGATTATATGTTAAACTGTCACTGTATACATGAAACTTTAACCTATACTGTTCAAAAGTTTGGGGTTGGTCAGATTTTTTTATGCTTTTGGAAGAAGTCTTACGCTTTCCAAGGCTGCATTTATTTGATCAAAAATACAGTAAACAGTAATATTATGGAATATTATTACAATTCAAAGTAAATGTTTTCTATTGTAATATATTTTTTAGGATTTATGTCATTAATCCAGTTTTCAGTGTCACGCGAACCTTCAGAAATCATTCTAATATGCTGATCTGGTGCTCAAGAAACATTTTATATATCAATGATGGAAAAAGTTGTGCTGCCTAATATTTTTGAAGAAACCATGATACATTTTTTCTCATGAGTTGTTGATGAATAGAAAGTAAAAAAGAACAGCATTTATTTGAAAGTAATCTTTTGTAGAATTATATACTGTTTCTTTTGATCGTTTTAATGCACCCTTGATGGATAAATTAATTAATTTCTAATTATTTATTTAAAATTCTTAAAAATCGTACTAACAGCAAACTTTAAATGCTACTGTATATGTAACTAATACGGTGAACTTGTCAACGCTTAAAGGGTTAGTTCACCCAAAAATGAAAATTACTCACCCTCATGTTGTTCCAACCCCGTAAGACTTTCGTTCATCTTCGGAACAGAAATTAAGTTATTTTTGATGAAATCTGAGAGCTGTCTCTCTCCTTCATAGGCTTCTAGGCAATTTCATTCTGCCGGTCCAGAAAAGTTAAAATAGTCCAAGTGACTACAGTGGGTCAACCTTAAGTTTATCAAATGACGAGAATACTTTTTGTGTGCAAAACAAAAACAACGACTTTATTCGGCTATTCATTTTCTTCCATGTGGGCCTCTGAAGTGAGAAGAGCGCCACGACGCATGCGCGAGAACTGAGAAGACGACGTCCACAGTACAATTTTTTTTGGCCATATCACCCTAATTTTTAATCAGCTTTTGACATCACTAGTTCATTTTAAATAGTCTTGCAGCCTGACAAATGAATTTATAAATATAATTTAACATGCGATCATAAAATAAACATGCATTTTGAGTAAAGCTTGTTATACACCACAGAACATCCCACATTATTTATGTCAACTATCCATATACCAAAATACCATAGTAAATTCATCAGATGCCATCAATGCACCATAATACCAGCTCAGTGCTTTTGTAAGGCTTTAATGATTTGTGGAACATTTAGGCTACAGCTGAACCAACAAACCTCAATTTTACTCATACGAGAACTATTACAATTACTGTATGTTATATATATAACAGAGTAAATCATTTATTTTTTTGTTTTTAAAAGCAGATAGACTCATCGGTTGTCATCTAGTCAGCCCAGGGCTCTTCCCTCTTCATCCTAAGTGTGGCTCTGTTTGTGTTTTCATTGGATAATGACACCAGCAGCTTTGGCAACAGTAACAATAACAAAAACAGCCTACGAACCAGCAGACTTCACACTTATCAACCAGAGAGAAAGAGAGAGTGCTATGGATTCAGTGTGAAATACTGTGAATATAACACGAGAAAACTGTGCCAAGGACAAAGAGGGATGGGATAGGACAGGACAGGAAAAAGTGATTGATAGGTGAGAGCAGACAGCCTGATAAAAGAGTTAGCTGTGGAGAGCAGGAGACACGAGCGATGAGAGATGAGCGGTGAAGAGAGGAGACAGAGGTAGAGAGAGAGAACATCCCTGGAGCTCCGCTGATAGGCAACAGCGCTTGTAATAAGGCAGGATTGCTGTAAGAAGCAAATGGCCCTGTGGCAGAGAGAGAAAGAGATATGGGCTAAACAGAATATGATGCTATCATTGAATCACTGATAGCTCTCATTTCTCTCTCATTACAGTGTCCTGAACTTCACAATCCTGAAGCAAAGCTCTAACCAGTCCAGACCATAGCTTTAGGGAATAAACCAAATAAGTTGTTATTTGCTAAAATCTTTACCCTATTCATTTTACCCTGTGAGAGAAATACCAACGCTATCTCACGACCAATTCGTACAAATTCATACGAGTGATAAAAAGGTGGCTAATTCGTACGACCTCACTCGTACGAATTTGTACGATTTGTCTAAACCCACGTGATGGGTAGGTTTAGGGGCGGGGTCAGGGGTAGGTCATTCGTATGAATTCATACGAATTGGGCAATTCGTAAAATATGTACGATTTAGCAAAAATCTTACTAATTCGTACGAGTGAGGTCGTACGAATTAGCCACCTTGTGGAATTCGTACGAATTGCCGTGAGATCAGGCTGGAAATACAAATAAAAATCCAAGAACCTGCACCACAGGGTTCATAGATTACTAAAACAACGAAGAATGAAGAAAGCTAACTTTTGGCTTTTCAAATATAATGTTTTCGTGACTGAGTTTAAAAACAAAACTTACTTTCTCCAAATCTACATTTGTACACAACCTTTCAAAAGTTTGGGGATTAAGATGTTTTTGAAAGAAGTCTCTTCTGTTTAAATAAGGCAGCATTTATTTGATCAAATATACAGTAAAGACTGTAATATTGTAAAATAGTATAATGATTTCATTTTAAATGTAATATATTTTAAAATGTAATTTATTCCTGTGATGGAAAGCTGAATTTTCAGTGTCACATGACCCTTCAGAAATCATTCTAATATGATGATTTGCTGCTCAAGAAACATTTCTTATAATCAATGTTGAAAAGAGTTGTGCTGCTTAATATTTTTGTGGAAACTTCTTTGATGAACAGAATGTTCAAAAGGACAGCATTTATTTGAAATAGCACTTTTTTTTGTAACGATTCAAAGGTCTTTAATATCTTTTGATCAGTTTAATGAATCCTTTCTCAATACAAATATCTTACGGACCCCAAACTTTTGAACGGTAGTGGGCCAGCCAAGGTCAGCCGAGATTTTAGTCCAATAGATCTTAGCTTACTGTATTATTTATACATAAAACATGACACACAATTTTCAAAGTGACAGACAATAAGTATTGGTAACACAGCCATACATAACTCAGTCAATATAGCAATCTATACTATGGGCTGTGGCATTAAATGGATGATAGAGATGAACAGCATCACACTTCTCTTTCAGTAGAGCAGGGCTGTTCGATGTCCTCAGGAGCTGCCTGTGGCTGTCATATTTCAACAGCTCCATATGAGCCCTAATCACCATCCATTGGGAGAACATCACAAGACCCACACAACCCTGTCTTTAGGGGCCCTCCCACACACACACATCAGCTCCTTTGTTGTTCTTAGTGAATGAAGAAGGGATCAAAGCAGCGGATCTCTACGTGAAGGTGCCCCAATCTCCGTCAGAGCCACTTGGCCGGTAATGGGCTTTCATCGGGGGGTGATGAGGTGAGAGCAGGATAGAACAGACGGGGGGAGAAAGGGGGATTAGGAATTAGAACAGGAGGGGGACAGCAATTGATCAGCTGTCATCTCCGCTTACAGTAGGCTGGTGCAACTTTCACAGGAAAATATCCAATCCAACTGGGAAAGATGAACACTGGGCAGAATCATCTCCATTTCAAAGTGGATTCATTTGAATGAGACCGTGGCCCACAAATGCAGCAACAGAATACAGTTCAGCAAGATTACAAAAGCCTCTATTTAGATAACCCAACATGGACAAAACATTTTTTTATGACTGACATTACTATTAATGAATTATGAACGATAAACATTAACACTTGAAAAAAAATTCCCATTAGGTGACATTAGTCACCTAATAGTACATGTTAGCTCAGGTCAATTAAATAATATTAGTAAATGTTGAAATTAACATTAAGTAAGATTAATAAATGCTTTAGAAGTATTTGTCATTGTTAGTTCAAGTTAACTAATGCAGTTAACAAATGGAACCTTATTGTAAAGTGTTACCAAATATATAAACAAAACCATAATGTGAACCTAATCACATTTTGATTCGACTCCATAATGAGATGGTTTACTGCTGGTTTACTGGCATTCTCTGATGCAGTATAATTATTCCAAACATTCATCACACATGAACAATGGCAGTTCAATGCCAATGCCCCACATACTTGCACCATAACCGTCTCCTCTTCCAGATAACAAAACCAAGCTCTGGCAGTTCACATAGCAGACCTTTTATGTCTCCAAAAACATGCTTAGCATTCTGCATTGACATAATGTGAACCTTGCCTCAAACTATTTAGGAACAGATTACAGACAGTCTGAGACAAAAATGAAGGGTATCTTACAAGTCAAATGATTTACATGGATTCATTTCTATGGGAGAGTTCACTGAGAAATGAAGGAATTCTGCCATCATTTACTCACAGCCATTCTAAAACGGCACTGTCAGGGAAAAAAATGTGGAAACATTTTTAGTGGTACAACACTGAGGCAATATCCTTAAAGGGACAACTTTGTACTTTATCTATATCTATAAGGTGTATTTAGTACCTTAATAGTAATGTGTACCCATAAGGTAAAATTATGAACCTTTTAGGGGTAAATAAGGTACAAAGATCTAGGTCAATTGCTGCCTTCAATTTTTAATTATAATCAAATTGGCTGTACAAGTCATTTCAACTTAAATTATATTAAACTGACTTTTGAATCTTATAACTTAAAGGGATACTCCACTTTTTTTGGAAATAGGCTCATTTTACAACTCCCCCAGAGTTGAACAGTTGAGTTTTACCGTTTTCGAATCCATTCAGCCGATCTCCGGGTCTGGGGGTCCCACTTTTAGCATAGCTTAGCATAATGAATTGAACCGGACAAGACCATTAGCATCTCTCTCAAAAAAATGATCAAAGAGTTTCGATATTTTTCCTATTTAAAACTTGACTCTTCTGTAGTTACATCATGTACTAAGACCGATGGAAAATGAAAAGTTGCAATTTTCTAGGCTGATATGGCTTGGAACTATACTCTCATTCCTGCGTAATAATCAAGAAACTTTGCTGCCGTACCATGAGTGCAGCAGGCGTAATGATATGACGCAGGCAGCGCCTGAAAATAGTCCCCAGCTCGGTAGACTATAGGGTCGACTATTTTCAGGCGCTGTGTCATATCATTACGCCTGCTGCACTCATGGTACGGCAGCAAAGTTTCTTGATTATTACGCAGGAATGATAGTATAGTTCCTAGCCATATCAGCCTAGAAAATTGCAACTTTTCATTTTCCATCGGTCTTAGTACATGATGTAACTACAGAAGAGTCAAGTTTTAAATAGGAAAAATATCGAAACTCTTTGATCATTTTTTTGAGAGAGATGCTAATGGTCTTGTCCGGTTCAATTCATTATGCTAAGCTATGCTAAAAGTGGTACCGCCAGACCCGGAGATCGGCTGAATGGATTCGAAAACGGTAAAACTCAACTGTTTAACTCTGGGGGAGTTGTAAAATGAGTTATTTTAGGTAGTTAACATTAGTTAACTACATTAGTTAACATGAACTGCACTTCTACAGCATTTATTAATCTTCATTAATATTCATTTCAACATTTAAATCAAAAGTTGTATTTGTTAACATTGGTTAATGCACTGAACTAACATGAACAAATAATGAACAGCTGTATTTTTATTAACTAATGTTAACAGATTAACTAATACAGTAACAAATATATTGCTCATGGTTAGTTTATGTTAGTTAATGTTAACAAATGAAACCTTATTGTAAAGTGTTATCAGTTAAATGTTGTCTTGACTTATTGATCATATTTTTTACAGTGCAGTGACTAGGGCAGTATCCGAATATGCATATTTCCTTACTATACAAAGGCAAAAAGAGAGATTTGTGTCTGAATTCTAAGTAACAGTACGCAAAAAGTACCCGGATGACCTACTACTTCTAGGATGATTTTGAATTGTGCATCTACCATCAAATGGACACTATAATATCCCATGAGGTCACGTGGGAGAGGAGTTTTGAATGGCAGTGAAGCAATGCAACTGAAGCTGGTAGGTCATGTGACAGTGACAACATGAAGAATATTGTACGTTCGAATTTCTACACACATTAATATGATAGAACACACGTTTTTAATGGTTGCAAAGTAATTACTAATTCAAAATACTCAGAGAGTAGAAGATTTCAGTCAAGCTGTTGTACCCCTAAAAGCACAATTCTTGCACATCTTTTCCAAAAGTGTGACTGTATTTGGTAACACTTTATTTTACGGTGCCCTTGATACAGAGTAATTACTTAATTAATTACTTAGTAATAACATGTAACAAAATGTACTTAACATGTAACTAAGTTATGGAACAGCCTATACTTACAGATTGTAATTACGCACATGTAATAGGCAGCTACTGTTACACATGTGTAACAAGCCGAGTCTGTTACATATTACATACACATTACTTGTATGTAACATAAAGTAAAGTGTATCAAGATTGTACTAAAGTGCACTTCCTGTGTATCTACAAATGGTATCCATCTGAATTAACCCACTAGTTCATAGCTTAAATACATGCATTAGCTTCCTAATTACATTGCAATTACAAAATATTACACAGGTATAAGCTACGTAAAATAAAGTGTATCAAGAATGTACTTAAGTGTACTTTGTGTATACATACCTTATCCATCTCTGCCTTAGTTTGATTTAACTCACTAGTTCACAGCATAAATGCATGCAGTAGTTTCCTAATTACATTGTAATTACATAATATTACACAGGTATAAGCTACGTAAAATAAAGTTTATCAAGAATGTACTTAAGTGTACTTTGTGTATACATACCTTATCCATCTCTGCCTTACTTTGATTTAACTCACTAGTTCACAGCTTAAATGCATGCAGTAGTTTCCTAATTACATTGTAATTACATAATATTATACAGGGATAAGCTACGTAAAATAAAGTGTATCAAGAATGTACTTAAGTGTACTTTGTGTATACATACCCTATCTTTATCTGCCTTAGTTTGATTTAACTCACTAGTTCACAGCTTAAATGCATGCAGTAGTTTCCTAATTACATTGTAATTACATAATATTACACAGGGATGAGCTACGTAAAATAAAGTGTATCAAGAATGTACTTAAGTGTACTTTGTGTATACATACCTTATCCATCTCTGCCTTAGTTTGATTTTACTCACTAGTTCACAACTTAAATGCATGCAGTAGAGTTCTCAACGGGTCGGGTCGGCCCGACAAACCCGACGGGACCCGCGGGTTCGGTCCGGGTTCGGGTCGGAAATATAAGCAAATGACTCGGGTCGGGTCGGACCTCGGGCTTAATCTTTTCCGCTCAGTGAAAAAAACAACAACAACAAACATTTTTTTATTAATCATCGCTGCTGTTCACCGTAAAGAAAGTCTGGCTGCTGCGTGCAACGTGCATCATGGAGAGGGGTGGGGGCAGACCTGACGCCGCTGCGTGCAAGCCTTTAGCCTGGAGAAGATGGAGTTGGTGAAAAGTAAACTTGCCGCAGGTGAATTCACCGTCGCTACTACAGGAGTGGGAAAATCAGAGGTCTGGAAAGTGTTTATTGTTTGTATTGTTAAAAGGCGTGAACATTAAAGGTTGATTTGAATTCCCGTCTGCTGGTCATGATAATAGGTGTATGAAAAAAAAAAAAAAAAACGCGGGTTCGGGCAGATAATTCAAGTTGATGTGTCGGGTTACATCGGGTCCGGGCTTTAAAAACCAGGGGCCGGGTCGGGTCGGGTTGTAATTTTCAGGCCCGTTGAGAACTCTAGCATGCAGTAGTTTCCTAATTACATTGTAATTACATAATATTACACAGGTATAAGCTACGTAAAATAAAGTGTATCAAGAATGTACTTAAGTGTACTTTGTGTATACATACCTTATCCATCTCTGCCTTACTTTGATTTAACTCACTAGTTCACAGCTTAAATGCATGCAGTCGTTTCCTAATTACATTGTAATTACATAATGTTACACAGGGATGAGCTACGTAAAATAAAGTGTATCAAGAATGTACTTAAGTGTACTTCATGTGTATCTATAAACCTCATCCAACTCGGCTTGTTACACATGTGTAACAGTAGCTGCCTATTACATGTGTGTAATTACAATCTGTAAGTACAGGCTGTTCCATAACTTAGTTACATGTTAAGTACATTTTGTTTAACATGTACTGTGCTTCGAAACATTTAGCGGCGGACTTTTTGAATATAATTGACTCTTTTAATTTGATACAATGGGTTAAAAAACCTACACACAATCAAGGCCACACGCTGGACTTAATACTATCTTTTGGTCTGTCTATAATTGATACTGAAGTGATTGAATCTCCGATTTCTGATCATTTTCCAATCATGTTTAAAATGTCTCTCCCCGCAATCCCTTGCAGAACTGTCTCTGACACTAAACAGGTCCGTGTGTACTCACCTCGATTCTGCGAGGCTTTTACTGAACGCTACAATGGAAATATTTTCTCTTTGTCCCATGAGTCTTTATTATCTGATTTAGATGTTGAGCAGCATCTTGAATCTATAAACACTGTATGGTTGGAAACACTGAACGATGTTGCACCTTATCGGTCTCTAAAGCCGAAGCGTAAATCAGAGCCTTGGATAGATCATGACATTCGCGCCTTGAGACAATCATGTAGGAAAGCAGAAAGGAAATGGAAGAAGGACAAACTGCACATATCTTTTAATATACTTAAAAACTGTTTGTTGATATACCAGAACGCTGTTAAGAAAGCCAAGTCTCTCTATTTTTCTAACTTGATTGAAAAACACCATCAAACTCCTAGAGTTCTCTTTTCGGTTATAGACTCAGTACTTAATCCCTCTGTACAGATTTTTAACAATGCGACCAATGCATTATGCGAAGATTTTTTAAATTATTTTGGGACCAAAATTACCAATCTTAGAGCTCAAATACAAGTGACCAAGGGTGAAATGACATTGCTAAAGAGTCCTTTGGCCTCTTGGACTACTTTTAATTCCATCTCTCTGCAATCTCTTAAAGAAGTAATTACTAAGTTAAAAATCTCCCCTAGTCCCCATGACATTATACACCCCCGCTACTTAAAGCAATTAATTGATACTGTAGGATCAGGGCTTGTATCTCTACTTAATAACTGTCTGAAAGCAGGGGCTATCCCTGAGAGCTTAAAAATGGCCACAGTCACCCCTGTATTAAAGAAATCTACACTGGATCCTTCTATTTTAGCAAACTTTCGGCCTGTTTCTGTTCTACCTTTCATCTCTAAGGTGATGGAAAAAATTGTCTCTCTGCAACTACAATCGTTTTTAACTAACAATTACATCTATGAGACCTTCCAATCAGGTTTTAAAACACTGCATAGTACGGAAACAGCCCTTGTAAAAGTTCTAAATGACATTTTAATGGCTACTGACTCGGGAGATTCTGTCATGTTAGTTATGCTAGACCTGTCTTCAGCCTTTGACACCGTCGATCATGAAATTCTCATCTCTCGCTTGGAGTCCTATGTGGGGCTTGGAGGAATGGTCTTAAAGTGGTTCAAATCTTTTTTAACCAATAGAACTTTTTCAGTTAAAATAGGAAATTTTAATTCATCATCACGCAAGCTAACCTGTGGTGTACCGCAGGGGTCTGTTCTTGCACCTACTCTATTCTCTCTCTATCTGCTTCCCTTGGGATCTATCTTTAGGAAACATAATGTTTCTTTCCACTGCTACGCTGATGATATGCAAATCTATCTGCCTCTGACCTCCGAAAATGAGCATGCTCTTAGTTGTTTATCCGCGTGTCTGGACGACGTAAAATCATGGCTCTCAAAAAATTTCCTTTTTTTAAATTCAGATAAAACGGAAGTTATTGTCTTTAGCCCCTCCGAAACTAGTAGACAAAACTCTCAAAATTTGGAGTTCTCAAATCTGAGTATTTCATCCCAAGTGCGTAATCTGGGTGTGATGATCGATAATAGTCTGAAATTTGACAGACAAATTGCCTCTGTAGTGGGCTCTAGCTTTTTCTATCTACGCTCTCTCTCTAAAATTAAATCTTTTCTCTCTAACGCCTCTTTAGAGGTCGCTGTCCATGCCTTCATAACATCGAGGCTGGACTACTGCAACTCTCTATATTATGGTGTTGCTAAGACTCAAATTTCACGCCTACAAGTCGTTCAAAACGCAGCAGCGAGATTCCTGAAGGGATGTAAAAAGTTTGAGCATGTTACACCCCTTCTGAGATCCCTACATTGGTTACCGGTTCAGCATAGAATTGAATATAAAATTCTATTACTGGTCTACAAATCACTAAATAATCTTGCACCATTATACCTGTCGGACCTACTTCACCTATATACCCCTAAGCGAGGGCTTAGATCGGAAAACAAATTCCTCCTTCAGATTCCCAGAACCCGCTTGAAAAACAGGGGCAATAGAGCGTTTGAAGTGGCGGGCCCCACGTTGTGGAACAAACTCCCAATCCAAATTAAAATGGCTTCCTCTTTATCTGAGTTTAAATCAGCTCTGAAAACTCATCTGTTTGATTCAGCTTTTAATATGTAATTAGATTTTTGTATTTATTGATTACAAGTGATCATTGATTGTTTTATTGTGTATTTGATCGTAATTATTGTACAGCACTTTGGTCGGTGACAGCCGGTAGTAAATGTGCTCTATAAATAAACGGAACTTGAACTTGAACTTTGTTACATGTTATTACAACGTCTATTACTAAGTACCTAATTAAGTAATTACTCTGTATCAAGGGCACCGTAAAATAAAGTGTTACCCTGTATTTTTTTCCATAAAACACAAAAGGAAGCTGTTCTTTTCCATACAACGACTGTGGGTGGTAACCGGGTGCTGTCAAACTCCAAAAAGAAAGAAAAAAAACAACAACAACAACAGAAAAGTGGTTCATCGAACTTGTCTACTACACTCCTAGTCTTCCGAACTCACATGATAGCCTTTCAAGTTCTTTGTTTGGAAAAGAGAAGCTTGGAAACACTGAAATAAATAACTCATTTTGAGTTCCACAGACCCAGGTTTCAAAAAAACATGAGGTAGAGTAAATGAAGCCAGAGTTTTTATTTTACTTCTTTAAATTACAAGACAGCTCAGGGAAAACCCTTTAGTCAGAAAGCAAACTGATTATCAGATGCCCACCCAGCCTTTCAGCTCCACAGAGAAGGCGTGATCCCTTGATGGATATGCAAACCTGCAAGTGTCACTTCAATTTATTTTCCAATTTCCTGTCCACTGAGATACCCTCTCTCTTTCTATCGCTCTACTGTCCGACTAGATGAAATATTGAGGGCTTTTTGCTGAGGAGCAACTTAGCCCATTTTTATCCCATGTGCGCCAGACACTAAGCTGATGGTGTTGAGCATCCCGGCTCAAGTTCTGTATAGCGCTCAGTGCCCACACAACAACACACAATAAATCAACGAAGCATTTCATTAGGGTAGATGGCTACATCTCCAGCGAGCATGTGCTCTGTGTATTGTTAAGGTGCACGGTGGTAGACCAGGTCAGGCTCAAAACTAGAATTCCGGTGTTGTCACAACGAAACAGCCTGACCCCTTACTCCCATCGTCACGACGACACGTCAAGGGGTCAGTGAGGCATGACAACTCCACACAACAGAGGGATCGTGTGACAGAGCAGCGAGTATAAATGTATTCAGCTCTTCTCTCTCTCTCCCTCCAGAGGTCTATCCTCCGCTTCAGATCTGTCCAATGTCATAAGCAGAAGTATGCAAATGATATTCACACTGCTCTCTTGTACTGTTCAGCAAGTCTGCTCTGCATTTTCGAAAATGGAAATCTCCTCGGGTGGCATTTCACTCAAAAACCATGGGAAATCACATAAATAAACTGCATATGTTTACTGAAATATTAATTTAAAAAAAAGGTGGATACACTAGATTACATTCCGGCACAAAAACATGTTCCTTCATTCATTCCTAACAAATCATCCAATTCAACAAGCACAAAATAAAAAGCTTTTTAAAAGCATAAACCAGTTGTAAAATTAGTCAAAATCCTCCCCACTCTCCATCTAGAGTTACATACCTCTTTCTCATGCAGAAACGACAGGTAGGAGACGAGAAGGCAGACCATGTCAGCAGAATGAGCAGTGCGCACGCAGCGGTCTATTCCAGTCTGATGAGATACAGCATGTGAGCTGCTTTAGCTCTCTCAGCTATTGTTACAGCCGCCAGCTCCTCACTGAGCATGCTCCAAACACCACTCCACTCACTGTTGGCATGGGAACCACTCAAGCACAGACCTCACTATAAAGGACCTCCCTGAGATACACTCTCTTTTTCCCCCCCACCTGTCCCCTCAAGGGGGTTTTCCTTGTTTTTGCGTCTGTGTAACCCTGTGAACCCAAAGCAAAGCTCTACAGGCGATAAATTGACGTATACTACATCCACTCATGAAGTTTAACTGAGCTAAGATGGAAAGGCAGGAGCGATCTAACATCCTTTTCTTTGTCTTAATCTTAAATTAATTGCAGCTTAATCCAAACTGAGATGTTATGAAAAAAAAGGGATAAAAAAGATTTAAATTACACAATTACAATTTGACCTTAAGCAGTGTAGAATTAAATAATAAATATATATCTAAAAATGAATAAATAAATATCTGAATAAATAAATTAATTAATTAATAAGACTAATAAAGTAGTTTATCTAGGTAGTTATATTTAATTAAAAATAGATAAATAAATAGATAACTTTAAATAAATAAATACAAATATATTACCTAGGTTTTTGGTTTTATATTTATTTAAAATAAATAAATATCGACAAATACAAACATACATTAATAACAACTAGTTTATCTAGATTTTTTAATAAATAAATATCTATAAATAATAAAGTAGTTTATCTAGGTTGTTATATTTAATTTAAAATTAAACACATATTTAAAAAAAATAAAAATAAATAGATTACCTAGGTTTTTGGTTTTATATTTATTCAAAATAAATAAATGTCGACATAAATAAATATATACATAAATATAAATGAACTAGTTTATCTATTTTTTTATATATCTATTTTTTTTAAATAAATGAATATCTAAAAATAAATAAATCTAAAAAAACTAAATCTAAATAAATCAACTAGTTTTTCTAGATTTTTTTTTATATTTGTTTTTTTTCAAATAATTAAACACCTATAAATAATCTAAATAAAAAAAAAAAAAAATCCCAAATCAACTAGTTTATATAGGTTTTTAATATGTATTTATTTAAAAATGACAAATAAATAAATAAATATCTAAAATCTAAATAAATTACTCACAATTCCAAAGCACGGGATGTAGTCTCTACTGGAACGCAGTGCAGGATTTTGCAGCATTCCTCCGAATTCCCATGAGAGGACTTTCAGAGCATATTGGCTGTGCTCTGTAATTACAGTATGTTGTGTGGGGTTGAGGTGGCCGGGCCATATGGAGAGAGCTAATCCTCTACATAACCACACATGCTCCTCGGCTCCTCCAGTGATCATAGCACTAAACAGACATCAGCTGAGCCTGTCAAGCACGCACACTGGATCTCTGGGCTCAGGCATGGAGCAGGCAGGTCAAAGGAAGGGATTTCATCTTTGTCTCTGCCGTATACCTCGTGATCTATTGGGCCCAAGGCAAGCGCAGGAGGCCGGCAGCCAATGCATTATCCACATTTGATACCAAGCTCCCTGGAGAGAGAGTCAAATGTACTATTAGCTTTTGTTTCAAGGCTTCTAGTGTTACATTAGCCAAAGTGACACTTTTATCAGAGAATCTAACAGCTTATTTTTTTTTTTTTTATTGTGAAATTTATCTTTATAAGTTATTAATCACGATATGTAGCTGTATTTGGCACTTTAATGGCTAACCGCAGTCGTGGTGAGATCGAAATAAAATCACAGGTCCCTGTGGTTCAGTTGGGGTTGGTTTAATACACTACAGCCAGTAAATGCTTCATCCATTAGCTTGAATGCTTCTCCAGAGGGATGGATTTATAGTCTTTATAGAGCAGTGGCACACAGTGCAAATAAAAGAAACATGGCGAGTTAAAAATCACAAATATCATCATATTAACAGTAAAACATGACTAAATTATCAAATGACTTTAATTTAAAAAACATACCAAAAAGTACGATGGTAATACCATGTTTTTGGATATGTATTTGCATAGTGGTAGGCAGCATGGTATGGGTTTCTTCAACTAGGCAACTGTGTAGTAGAAAAATAAAAACAAACTCTCTTAAAAGTCCCCCGGTAGTTAATAATTTTATCCCTTAAAACTCATATTTGATCACCAAAATGAAATATTTAAACGTTTTTTCGTTTAAAAAGAAAGAAGAAAAATCTTCATTCCTTAAATTAGCTTGAATGCAACTTCTACACTCTTGCTTCAGTACAGGCTCTTGAATATGCCAATTAGCCCCGCCTCCACTGACGCAACCTCACAGATTCACTCGGCCAACTTACTGAGGTAAACGCTGCACAATGGTTTCGCTCTTTACAACGTTGGACACATAACGGCAATTCATATGATTAGCCTTTTTGCTTGACTATGTTATCAGACAGGTTGTGCTAATGTTACACAAACCATGTTCCTGTTCACCATCTCAGAGTCAGACAGCTAACATTACCTTGAATTCCAACAATCATCCGAAACGCTGTAAACAACTCCGAACGTCAGTAGAGAAAGGCATAGTTCCTTGTAACATTGTAATACACATTGTACACCTGCTATAGACTATTGTTAAATCTACCTGAATTTTCATATCAACAGAAAAATATACCTGGATAGCCTGGCAACTCTCTGAGACTCCCCTGCTTGTTTGCTCGCCGTTAAATGTTATGCTAAATCCCGCCGGCATGTTGACGTGATTGGTTACAAGGTAGTTTGTGACGTCAGAAACACCACCGATTTCAAACCGCGTTTTTTTAGAATCTGCACATGGTTTGCCTTAAAGCACAATAAAAACACCACATAGATATAGGCTATTGTCAACATTAAAAAACTTTATTTTCACCACAGGGGGACTTAAATTTCACACTTTCAGTAATTTATGTAATTTTTTACTGTGAAAAATTATTACAATTTAAAATAACTTTTCTATTTTAATATAGGCTATACTGTAATTTATTCCTGTGATGGCAAAGCTGGATTTCAGCATCATTACTCCAATCTTCAGTGATCCTTCAAAAATAATATGCTGATTTGCTGTTCTATAAACATTTATTATTATTATTATTATTATTATTATTATTATTAAAGCAGTTGAAACCAATTGTTGCTTAATATTTTTGTGGAAACCATGATCGTTTTTTCAGGATTATCTGATGAATAGAAAGCTGAAAAGAAAAGCATTGATTTGAAATATAAATATTTACTGCTGTCACAGCAGAATAAAATTATGAATTTCTTTTAAAAAAAACCTTCATTTAACAGTTGCAGACATGCAAATCAACCCATTGGACATAAAAGTGCCTTCAGTTGAAGAAACATCAATTTAGAGCCAAGTGAATTAAGGTTTTTTTTTTTTTACAAATGCACAAATTAGATCCAGATTTCGAATACACAGTGTTGGTAGCTATGACTGGGAGAGTGGAACCATTAAAGAGATTGAAGGGTCTCAGGGCTTATAGAGAGAGAGAGAGAGAGAGAGAGAGAGAGAGAGAGAGAGAGAGAGAGAGAGAGAGAGAGAGAGAGAGAGAGAGAGAGAGAGAGAGAGAGAGAGAGAGAGAGAGAGAGAGAGAGAGAGAGATTCTCTAGCTGGTGGCCGTGACACTCAAGATACAGAGCGGCCACAGAGCAGCGGCCGTCACCCTGCCCAAAGACTCCACCATTCCTAATTTATGAGGGCTCTACCAAGCCTCAATAATTCATTCACCCAGCTCCACACAGTGATCACTGAAGCACAGACCGCCTTTCACACAAGACCAAAAAAATATATAATAATTAATAAATAAACACAATTCTCTTTCAGACAAGGTTCGCCTCTCCATTATGAGATTTTTTTTTCTGCAGCGGAGGGACTATATTTGGTACTGCATATGAATCAACATCTGACAAACAAAAAAAGCTGATGCGGCATCCACAAAACCAAGTGAACAACTGTTCATATGACAGAATAAAAAGGGGTTATTGAAAACCTCTGTTGAATTATGAGAAGAATCAAAGCAAAAAGATTAAAGATTAAATACATTAACTTCAAAAATGTATTTATTATTGTTTTATGGTGTCAAAAAAACACCACAATGAATTAACTAAGAATACATTGACACATAATGCTTGTTAGTGATGTCCCTAAAACCTAATCTGATGTATTACTTTAGCTAAAGGACTCTATATCCTATATTTGGCACCATTATGGGACACAATATTGGTATTGAAAAGTGGAAGGATGTGGGACAATCGATTGTATTGTACCATGACAAAAGGGATCACATAACACACTGACACAAATACAGAGAGAGGGCAGCTCGGTCTAACACACTGACACGCATATGGTGCATGTGAGCATCTCCAACTAACTAAACAAAGAAACTATGGGATGTGCATATATAATGTATCAGATGTAGGTCAGTGCTCGGCTATGCTCCTGTGTGCGGTACATTACTCATATAAATGCATATGTTTAATATGCTGAGGTGGTGGCTGGTGCTGGCATCACTTCCTGTTTTACTCTGAGCCTGGGAAACGACATGGGAACTGTCCCACATTCCTCAGATGAGTCACGACTGGGGACTGTAAACGTGTATAGCAGGAATGTATTGTCATTTGTGCATGGGACCATGTCAATGAGACTAAGGTATTGACCCAACTGTATTCAATGAAGCTGCAACAGATACCAATGTTATATGTGTGCAGTGTGTGAGTGGAAAGTTTGATTAGTCCATTGGGGCAGACAGTCGATGTCAATGTTTATATAATAACCAACCCACATTCTCACAGTCAGGTTCTGATGGTTCTCCCTGTTCGTTAACAGATCTCTGGTTAAATGCTTTAAACATGGAGAAAGTAGTAGTAGTAGTAGTAGTAGTAGTAGTAGTAGTAGTAGTTTATTTCTAGAAAGTCAAAACACAATCAAATTTCTGAGAAGCACTGAATCCAAGTGTCTCCTATAATTATACCATAAATCCATATTTGCCCACATGATCATGCCATATAATGGTTCCCAGATTCCCACAGCTTTCTAACCTTACATTAGCTTCACTATTCCTAATACTACTCATGCAGGATAACATACTTTGTTTAACTTTGGCGTGTAACTTGTCCCACACAATATAAGCTAAACCCTTGAATGACACCTCAAAATTCTAATTATGCAGATTTTAGAGGTGTGCTATAATGTTTCTAATGAATGGACAAGGACATATAAAACTGGCAAAAATACATGGATCATGTATTTGACATGGACATGGTCTGAATAGTGGATCTAAGCCACCAGAATATAACTTTTCACACTGCGCTTAACCCCGGGTTATCACGTTCTAAACCGATTTTAACCCTGGGTAAAGGAACGTTTAACACTTGTAATTTAGTAGCGGGGTTAGCACCGCTTTTTTTCCCGGGGCTAGCCGCATTGCATTAGAATGTTATAGCTAGACATTTAGCAACAGACAACCAATCGCATACTCATATTTGCGTGCTTTGCACAGTCACTGAAACACTGTGCATTGTATAAACAGCAAATTCAGCGTTTGAGAGGAAAACTGTCAAATGCTGACAGAAAACACAACATCTGAGTGAAGAAGAGACCATTTCATTCTTACCTTTATAGTCCGAAATGTCCATTCAGTATAAACTCGATGGTACAGTCAGCAATACGAGGATGTGCAGTGCTATGTTATGTTTACAGGTCGCATGCTGCGTTCATCCAATCAATGGCACTACTACTGACACCTACTACATATATGCAAAAAAGAATGTTATGGATTAATTATGAGCAGTGTGAAATGTGAAGCAAGATAACCCAGGATTCCGTTTAGCCAGGGTTTAGAATAACCAAGGGTTAACTATTTCAATTGTGAAAAGCCCTGATGAGTGCTTAACCTTCTATAACAACAGAACAGAGCAACATGACACCCTAGATACGACCCAGAACACCCTAGCAATGACCCATAACACCCTATCAACCACCCAGAAAAACCTAGCAATGCCCTAGCAACCACATATAACACTCTAGCAATGACCCAGCCCAGAACACCCTATCAACCACCCAGAAAACCCTAGCAATGCCCTAGCAACCACCCACAACACTAGCAATGACCCAGGCCAGAACACCCTATCAACCACCCAGAAAACCCTAGCAATGCCCTAGCAACCACCCATAACACTCTAGCAATGCCCTAGCAACCACCCACAACTCTAGCAATGACCCAGGCCAGAACACCCTATCAACCACCCAGAAAACCCTAGCAATGCCCTAGCAACCATCCACAACACTTGCAATGACCCAGGCCAGAACACCCTATCAACCACCCAGAAAACCCTAGCAATGCCCTAGCAACCACCCACAACACTAGCAATGACCCAGGCCAGAACACCCTATCAACCACCCATAACACCATAGAAATGACCCAGAACACTCTTGCAGTGCCCTAGCAACCAGAGTTTTACATGGACAACACTATTCGTATTTTCTTCTGAAAAGGTACAAATATGCTCAAATGTTGTTACATGCTATACAAAAGGATATTATAAGAAAATAACCAATATTGTAGGCTAATCTGCACATTCCACTAAATGTCATCACTTTCAGATTTACCAACTTAAATATTACCCAAATTAAATTTTTATAGTCTATTCGCAATCAAAGTTTTTTATGCATGGGAAAACTGCACAGTCAACACATAAAATCCTTGTACATTGTCCAAACAAAAACATCACAGCTCACATTAATTTTGCACAGCATAAACAGTGTTTTCCTCTCCTAATATATGTATGTTTGTCCTCCGGGACTCTGCACAATGTAGTAAACTCATTTCACAATGTTGCTTTTTTACTTAAAGTAAATTGTTTTAATATTAATGCCTTTATTTAGATTTTATATATTTTTTTAAAACTGTAGACTCGAAATCTTTGTAGTTAAGTCTCTTTAAATCCTTTTTTAATGACGATGATATTGTCATCTGCCTGCCTTGAAAGAGTCAAGATCTTCAATAGCATTGTAATGACTTATAATCATCTGCTTACAATTGCTTTTTGTAAATTGTTTCATCCATCCTCAGGAAGTGGGTGGTACCTGGAAATGGCCCATATTTGGTCAGAATCGTTCTTATTAATTGATTTAATTGAAGTCAACTTTATGTAAAACATGAGGAAGAGCTGAACTCCTCAATGGCATCAGTATTTACACAACAAAAGGGGTCTTAACAAGCCCTTTCAGCATATATCAAGCACCGGGACTATTATGATGCAGAATATCCAATGCATTTGATGCTGAACGCTATGCAGATGAAGCCCGGCAACAGCCATGGATGATTTTGCGATTGCGCCCAACAATGTGGCCATTTCATGTCACCATTTCAATGGGGGTTTCCATCAGCCTTGATGTAGAGCGAATATAAAACTGCACATTGAATGCATTACGAGCCCCTTGATGGCCTTTAGTTCATCAAAACAACTATGAAAAAACATAGAAATGATAGAAGGCATCCAGGTGACTTTGATAATGTAAAACAAGTAACTAAAAGAAACCACAGTCTGTCTAAATTAAGTGTATGCATTGATGCCTCCGCTGATACATTAAACATACATAATATGAAAGGTTTCACAGTATTCTATTAAATGTTTTTGATCTTATTGTGATTTTGGAAAAAAAAATAACCTTGTAATTTTTCAATAAAAGTCATAACGACTTCTCTCCAAACTTCTCCAATCATTTAGTCTGCTTAAACCCGCCCCTGCAAGCTTGTGGTGGTCATCTGCCTCCATTTTTGAATGCCACGCTCACATCTCATCCAATTGACAACCGATGCATACTGTAGAACTAAGGTCCACCATACTTTTTTTTTTTTTTTTTCAATATGGAAGAAAGACCAGACACTACTTCTGTTTCATCGCAACTGTAACATCAGCAATGTACAGTAAAAGCAGGAGGCCTATTAAGTGCTGATATTATCATACAATTATATATTCTGAGCAGAGCAGTTGTGCATAATGTAGCCTACTTTAGTCAAGACTCAACAGTGAATAAAGCCTATTACACAGACATTTTGCAAATTTAAAATTTAATTTTGCCTCAAGGTCATTCAAATTTTTGAATTACAACAAGCAAATTACATTTTCAAAATCAAATAAAACATCTTTATCCATCGACACATATTGGTCCATGTGATAAGGTGACCTACTTTAACAAAACGATCCAAACACACCAAAGGGGACATTCATAATAGAGCTGCACAATGATATGTGTTGTGTCAGAGCTATATACAGCACAAGAGGAGTACCAAATTGGCACATTTTGTTCCTTTGCTTTATTCCCAAACTTGACTAATTTGTCATGAGCCTCAGATTAAAACCTGTAAAACTAATTATGCTTTAGTCATCAGCATGCTCTTCATAAAATCCATCATCATAACATGACAATGTCATGTGGTATTCTAGTTGTGAAACTGTTTTAGTAGCATTTCTGATTATTCTGTCTCTTGAGATAAAGCGACATGCCTCGTATCAAGGGCAAGGCCAGACTGATATAATATTGTTCTTTCGGCAGTGGTAAATCTTCCAGAGGAGATCCACACTTGACTTTAGGCAAAACAAACAGTAGCTATAAAATGTCATTTGCATCTAAGCGATGTTCAATAATGGAACACTAATAGTTTGTTTAAATAAAACACTCAAAGTATCTGTAATCTACAGGAGATATGCAAATGAGCTCTGAGTGACTCATACTGAGCAGTTCTGAGCTCACCTGTCCTTGCAGCTCTCCTGCCACGTTTTCTGCCTGTGAACATGATACATGTCAAGGTCTTTTCATTTGTGTTTTATAGCTAAACACAATTTATATACAAAACTGAAATAGGTAAATGTGCTTTCATTATATTTTGGATCTTATTTGTCTTTCTACCCTCATTTGGGGGAGCTGGAATTTTAGTTTAAAGCCAAATGATGTATACTGACACGACCAAACAATCTTTTTAACCTTGCTAAATTGTAGTAATGCCCCAAAATTTCAGCAACTGAAAATATTCCATCGAAATGGCAGAAAAAAAAGAAGATTTATTTAGGCATTTGGCCAAAATAGTTTTGGAGGGTCAAAATTATTGACCGAAACAGTAAGCGCTTCTCCGGTGATGTGTTTTGACCGTGTCACTGTCTATTTCTTAAAGAGCCCGTGCCCTAAAGAAATAGATTCTAGAGTAGGTATATATAAAATTAGTTTGGCCTAAATATTGAGTGGTGGCTCATTGCCAAAAAAAACTTTACGACTGGTTTATCACCTGTGAACACGACACCCTGGAACAGAACAGAATTAACCGAGACTTGATTTTTGGCTAAATTAAAACTAAAATTTTTGTTCCAGTGTTTCTTTAAAAACATAATTTTGCTGCATCACTACTATAGTAAATGTTTCTTAAAGGGTTAGTTAATAATTACTCATCCTCGGAACTCAAATTAAGATCTTTTTGATGAAATCTGAGAGCTTTCTGATCCCCTTTAGACTGCAACGTTATTACCACTTTCAAGGACCAGAAAGGTAGTGAAGACATCGTTAAAATAGTCCATAGCTGTGTCTGAAATCGCTCCCTATCCACTATATAGTGCACTATTTAGGGTGTCGGTCATTTTGTAGTGGTGTCCGAATTCTGAGTGAACGACATCATTCCCTACATTCGTTCACTACTTTTACCCACAATCCTCTCTGAATTCGAGTGTACATCCGATGTACACTTGCTGAGACACTATTTCCCACAATCCAACCAATCCAACACGATAAGGCGATAGAGCGCAAATGAAAAATAAACAAAAATGTCACCATGGCAACGGCGCACGCGAGATAGAAAACAATAATTTATAATACCAGACACCTGGTTATTTATTTATATATATATACCGTTATATCTATATTTTAATAAACAAATGTGTTGTGTAGTGTTTTGTTCTCTTTTATTTTCACATATAAATGTAAAAAGTAAATAAATATGACAAGCAAGTGTTTTTATTATCTTTTTTTTATCAAATAACGCAATAAACGTGAAAAATACATACATACAATTGTTACATACAATTCATACAGCCAAAAAAGGAAATATTAAAGATGGGTATTGGTAATGTTTATGACGAAATTGTCCGAGCTCTCTGGCGCGTGATAATTATGTCAGCGTCCGAATTCGCTCACTCATTTTCGTTCACTCTTTGCTGATGTAGTGCACTCAACTGCCATTCACTATGTAGGGATTAGTGAATGAGTGAACGAGTGAGCGGTTTCAGACACAGCTCATGTGACTGTTGCTGTTCGCTGTTCACGTGGGCACCATGACGCATGCGTGTGATGCTGACGCAAGAGCCGGCCAATACTGAGCCGGCGTTCTGATGTAGAATCAGGAAGTGCATCTTTGTTTACAGAGTGAGACTGACACGGAAGAGAAGAAACTGTTGAATAAAGTTGTTATTTTTGTTGTTTTTTTGCGCACAAAAAGTATTCTCGTCACTTCATAACATTAAGGTTGAACCACTGTAGTCACGTGGACTATTTTAACAATGTCTTTACCTTTCTGGGCCTTGAAAGTGGTAATAACGTTGCAGTCTATGGGGGGTCAGAAAGCTCTCAGATTTCATAAAAATATCTTAATTTGTGTTCCGAAGTTGAAAGAAGGTCTTATGGGGTTGGAAAGACCCTTATTTTTGGGTGAACTAACCCTTTAAACTTTCTCTTCAAGCAAAGCTGTCAGCTCTCATTAAAATTAAAGACAACGTTATTTGTCCAGTAAGCAATTGAGGAAAGAACAGCAATTCTGTAATGACTCCCTTAATGACCATTACTTGGATAAATCAGTCTGTGTGGCCAGGAGTCCTGATCTCAGCCAATCATTTAATGGAGAAAAATCATGATCTGTCCACCATTGCTGAGTCTACAATGACTGTGTATATTACCTGGCAGTGGCCACCATGTTGCAAAGAAAATTATTTTATTTAGCATTTTTCTAACACAATTTTCTCTCATTAAGAATGATGAATTTCAAGAATTTGGACGAGTTTCAAAGAGCTGTAAAAAAAAGAAAAGAAAAAAAAAACCTGAGCTTTTGTATAATGGAGTTTGCATGATCAATGTCAAGTGCCATGAGCTGCAGAATTTAAAGTATTTCTTCTTAATTTTACATCATAATTTCTTGATTAAAAAAAAAAAAATCTTTGTTTCAAAATCAGTAGGCTATATTTCCCGGTTTAAATAAACTAAATACTATATTTTTAATGTGTTCTCAAACTTTTGGATCATCCAATTAACCTCCTGAGACCCGAGAGCTTGCCTGGTGTGCATTTTATAATTATTCTTGCTATTTGGGATAAGTTGGACCTAATAAGTATAATAACTAAAATTTGTTTTTGTACTGGAAGTAGTTTTTGCAGAAAATGATGTCCTCATGCGAGGACAGTGGGTCTATGTTTTACCATTAAGATGTCCTCATGCAAGGACAGTGGGTCTATAATTTACCATTTTACTAGCAATTATGTGAAGTGTCAGTACAAATGAAGTGATAAACACTTGACAAAATCTTTACTATTATATATTATTATTTACTATTATAAAATTTTATAATAGTACTGGTAATGGCCAGCAGGGAGCAGTAGAAGGCCACTTATTGGCTCACTTTCATTTTGAAATTCTTGATTTTTACCAGTTTTCTGCACTACAGCAAACCAGTTTTTCCATGTTAACTCAATAATTCATGCTTACACACACACACACACACACACACACACACACACATACACACACAGACAAATGTTGTTTTTTCAATGCTATTGTGATCCGTCTAAAAATTCCCAAGTTTAGCTAACCACATGGTAGAATAAATAACGTAATATAGTCCCAATGTCCTCAAACGAGTACTTCACATTTACTGATGTCCTGGAGTGCTACTATTACTAAAATATGTCAAATTTTAATCCCCATATGATGATGGAGACAGTATTGTACATAAATACATTTGTTTCATTCATATAATTTGAATAGATTTTTTACCTGGGTCATTTTTCTTTCGGGAAGTGTTTTGCTGATATTTTGCTGATTTTCCAGCCATTTTCTTCTCACTGACATTGGTGTAATGTTGTTATATCACCACAAGATGGTGTGGGCAGTGTCCCTAAATGTGGCCAACAATGTCTAAGATTTACAAATTTGACTATCATTGTGTCAAGAGGCAAAAATGTAATGTCCTCATATGAGGACGCAGGGACTCAGGAGGCTATATAAAGTTAAATTAATGTGTAGTGCACTGACTGCACTCTCAGAAATATAGCCTATCGATCAGAACAATCATCAGGTCACGATAATCTAATAATGGCAAATAATGGCAGATTTCCAAGTCACCCAGCAAACTGCTATTTACCACCAATCATTTTACATACATTACATTTATTCATTTAGCTGACGCTTTTATCCAAAGCGACTTACAATTGCTATATATGTCAGAGGTCGCACGCCTCTGGAGCAACTAGGGGTTAAGTGTCTTGCTCAGGGACACATTGGTGTCTCACAGTGAATTCGAACCCGGGTCTCTCACACCAAAGGCAAGTGTCTTATCCATTGCACCACCACCCCACAATCACATCTCAATCTCAATCTCTATTGACTTTTAATGATCATACAACATATGACTTCAGTAGGCTATTCAGAAATCATGGACTTTAGTGGGTAACTTACTTTGCGTAAACTTATAAATGGCACCCTAAACTCAAGGACGCTTGTTGGATTAAAAAAACTCACTCAAAAATATTAAGTGAAAACGCGACAGTCCGTTCATTTAGTTTGCGCTGTTATTAAAATAAACGCTGTGCTTTGAGTCATATTCACAACCGACTCATTATTAATATCCAGGTCCAATTACAGTTCAATGGAGGCCTACTCATACCCCTACTTACATTACGCGCGAGTAAGTGATTTTCCCTAGAGATCTCTTTGTAGAATTCTGTGTAGAATTCTGCCGATTCTACAGACGCTATTAGGAAAAGAACCGGCTTAGTGTCGACCTCCAAATAAACCACGACCCCATATTCTGTGTGAAACGGAAATAAAATAACAAAATTATATTAAAGCACGTAAATGACGTAATCGCACCTTTATGCTGCACCTTGATCAAAGATCAAGGGAAGTCTATTTTGCAGTCATATAATTATTATTTAATATAGGCTAATGCAAAATAATTCATGTCATTACAAATGTAGGCCTATTATATGTTTATATAATATATAATATGGTAACATACGTTAAAATATTTATTTTGGACTTAAACTACGGTTCAATATGTCATACTTATTCATAAGAATCTTTTTTGTTACTATTGCAAATTTTCTGTTCTGAAAAAGACCATTTTCTTATAAAGCACTAGAGGGCACCATGCGGTGGGGTACAAAAGGATACTTCCGTCTGACGTTGCGTAAGCGTTGACTGACAGTTTTCTTAACCAATTACATTGAAGTTAAGCTCCTATGAGGCGTAACCAAGAGCACAAACGCAGCCAATCACAGCGTAGTAAGCGCAAGCAACGGGTCCAGAAGTGAGGTGTCTATTTCTGCCGTAGATGGTATCGAATCAAGTAGAAAGTTGAAAACTGCTAATATATGGTTGAACATTGTGATTAGAATGAATGGAACAGCATATTCAAACTTTGACAATCAAGAGCACGTTCTCAAACTAGGCGAAACCTTTGAGAAACAACCTAAAAGTGCATTCCACACGGTACGATGTAAGTGGTATATTTTACATTATTATCTGTATATTAGAATATTCATATACACTCATTAATAGAAAACATATTTTGAAAAAGAAAAGGAGCTGTTTTGTACGTTGATACTGAAACCATGCGTTGTTTTTAAACAAAACGGACAGGCATATGAGAAGGCAGCTATGTGCTTTTCCACCTTGCTGGATAAAGATCAGATTTGTAATGTTGTTTGGAAATTATAAAAAAAAAAAAAAAAAAAGCATCTGTCTTTGTGCTTATAATGGAAACATCCTAAACGAACTGTGGTTTAAAATGAAATATTGGCCAACATTAAATTCACGAGGAATTAATGACTTTATATTATAATAGGACACGTGCGGCCTCTGTAGGTTCTACAGTAGTACTACACTACTTAAGTCAGCAATTGCTCATCTGATTATGAAATATGAATGTTTTCTTCCTGTTCATAGATGATTTTAAACCAGCCTCCATAGACACAACATGTGAGGGGGATCTTGAAGTGGGCAAAGGAGAGCAAGTTACAATCACACTACCGAACTTGGAGGTAGGTTTGATAACCTTATTCTACGAAACAGTTATTTTATGTAGCACAGATAATTCAGCTGAATCTTTTTCTCAACCTTCACAGGGATCCACAGCACCTGTTACTGTGTTTAAAGGTTCCAAAAGGCCTTATATGAAAGAATGTATTCTCATTGTTAACCATGACACAGGAGAGTATCGTCTGGAGAAACTCAGCAGTAACATTGCGGTCAAGAAGACCAGGTAATATAGCTTTTGTGTTCCAATTCATATGGGTTTATAATTTATTTCATGATATATTTCTTTAAAGCTTGTATTAAGTAAATAAACTGTTAAATTCTGCTTTCTTTGCAGGGCTGAAGGAAGCAGTAAGGTTCAGTCACGGCTAGAGCAGCACACCAGCAGGCTCAGTCAGCAGATGAAGACAGGCAGTGGAAGCAAAGCTCCCTCCAGCACCAAGAGCTCTCCTCCTAAGGAGAAAATGTCTCCATCATCTCCCATGGATGATATTGAGCGAGGTAATGTGTGTGTCTTGTTAAAAGCTGGAAGGAAAGAGTAGCAAACAAGGTTTTTGACTAGTTCAGTTAGCACAATTAGCAGGACACCAGCTTGATGAACCAAAAACACACAAAAAAAAATACACTACCATTGAAAAGTTTGGGGTAATTAAGATTTTTAAAATAAATGCAATTAACACTTTTATTCAGCAAGCTGCTCTTTTAAATTTTCTATTAAAGGTGCTATAAGCGATGTCACGTTTTTTAGGCCGAAATGTTTTTTGTCACATCCAGCAAACTTCTCCTCATTATTCGCAAGCTGCCTGTCCCCTGAACACACTGTAAATAAACACGGCCTCTGTAGACAGCCAAGGCTCCACAAATCGCAACAAAAACAAACTGGCCCAACCTGGACCACGGGGAGTGGAGGAGAGAGAAGCATGAAGAGGGAAGTTACCTAGAGGAGAGATGTCCAAGACAACGACTAACGTTAAAAATGTATATTCTTGAGAATTTTGATATGGCCGACACACGACCAAAGAGACGACGTTCCGATGAACAAATAACAAAGAATAGGGAAAAGGAGAAGGAATGCGCGAACGGTGGCGCGAAAGCGTTCAAACGGTGGCGAAAACTCCGCCGGCAGAAGGACCTCCAATCTGAAATTCAGGTGGCTCTGTTTTAGCTGGACAGGTGGGTAAATCCAGTTTGGTTTTTCTAAATGGTTCTTGACTGTTTCAGGAAGCACGGAAGGGAAGGGACAGGATGAGGAGGAGGGAGGGTCAAGCTAGCCTCTTTTTGTTTGACAATACTTTGAACGTCAACAAGAAGTTACATCACCCAACATCGCTTAGAGCACCTTTAATCAAACTGGCAAATTGTATTATGATTTCCACAAAAATATTATGCAGCACAACTGGTTTTGTTTTACAAGACTGTCCTGGGATTTACATCATCAATCCGTGACACATTCGGTGACTGTGAGCTGCATTTACATGTGGGATAAAAATTGTGGCTAGCAAACAAAAACAATCTCTAGCGTTAATTTTGATCGTGGCTTTTCTTAGAAAAGAAAACTGGGGTAAAAGATGTGTGTGTGGAGCAAGTGGGGGTTTGTTGTAGTCTCACTAATTGCGTCATCTGGTTCTGCGCTACTATTGGTTTTTAATTTGCCTGTAGTCGTAGTAGAAGCCACACTACAGGACTGTGCGTCAAATCTTCTGACACTGCCAAAATTTTGTTGGAGATAAGATTTGATCTTGGTCATTACTCTGCTGTCGGTGAACACGTCAAACTTTTGGCCTAGGAATTGTGGCCAAAATCGCACGTTGCGTACCCGGCTTTAGAAACAGTCATTTTAAATAGTAATAACAAATTGTAATATTTTCAAATATGTTGAAAACAGCCCCTAAACTTTTAGTGTAAATGCTAGTATAAAAGAATTATTTTGTGAATCCTTCTAGTTTTCATGTGTTTGTGCAGAGCTCATGGCCGAGGCGCGTGACATGGAGCAGATGAGCAGTGGAGACAGCTCCTCAGATTCCCACAGTTCCTCCTCATCCAGTAGTGGGGACAGTTCCAGCAGCGACTCCGAGGACGAGAGTCGCCCTCCGCATAATGCGCCCCCAGCCCCCCCACAGAGCACCTCTGCCCTCAACACATCTCAAAGCCGCGTGGAAGAGAGCAGCGGGCATTTCATCAACACGCTCAGTGAGTTTCAGGGCTGCTGGGGGATTTTAGTTGGTCTGCCGTTATCTTTTTGTGTGTCTAATATGCTAATATTTGATTTATTCCAGAAAATGATCTCCAGTTGAGTGAGTCTGGGAGTGAAAGTGACGATGACTGATTGCAAAGACTTGTTGGACATCTGATGCTGAAAGAGTCATGTTTTCAGGAAGTACAGTATCTGTTATCACTATCCCTATCAACTTTTTAGTTATGAAATCTTTTCTTTCCCCTAGTTTCTTAGTAATACTTGCATCAGCACAAGCTGTCATTGGACACAAAGCTGGGGGGTTTGCTTTATTAGTAAATTAAGAAAAAGTATTTATTTTGTTAAGAATGCTACTGCATAGATGTTAGTTTTATAGGAATGTCCTATAGTTGCTTCCTCAAAGGTTATAGAATTATATCTATTTCTGAGATAACTGTTTAGAAAGATCACCATGGTCATGTTATAATATATATATTTTTTGAAGCTTAACATTCTCAAGCACATGTGAATCAGCAGAATATTATTAGGAATCTTAAGGAGCATGAGTGCATTAATGTGCCAAGCTCGGTCTCAGCAATCTCAGATATTTACACATTACCCGACCTGCAATACTTGAATTTTTTTCTTTGATGATTCAGAGACATTTGTTCATAACAAACTGTGCCTTGTACATAAGGTGTATTTTGAATATCCATCCCATTCTCTTGCATTGAAGTTTACCCATTGTTTTAAATTCCTGCTTGGATTCCTTAAGATGTAATCTCCATTTAGATGTAGAAGCCTATGTGTCGTGTGTCTTACTGTACGCCTCTGGCAGGCCCAAAAGCAACACTCTTCACTCTTAAAGGATGTCTTTATCCAGCCCTTCTTGAGCACTAATTGCAAAATATGACGTGCCATCCTATGTATTCTACTATGGTAAGGTTGACTGATGTGGTAAATGTTGTTCTGTGGGAGGTGTTTGATCATTCAAATTGTGTATAGACAAATAAAGACTTGTTTTGCAATGTTTATTTGTTGATCATTTTCAAAGTTTTAACCTACAGTAGCTTCATGTTGTGGCAAGAATAACTTGATCAGGCGTTACTTCAATTATGCTGAGGTTTTCAATAGAGGGTTGCAGTAAATCTTTTTGAACATTATGCAATCATTTTATGTATTTTTTTATGACTTTTTAGAGGCACAGACTTTAAAAACAGGCATTGGTTTATTTCTGAAGCAAAGATCATCTTCTACTATGGAAATATTTAGTTTTTTGTGTGTGTGCATTCAACCGTCTCTCCTTCCCTCGCACTTTGTAACACATCTTTCCCTCACGGGTCAAAATGACCCGAAGCCCTTTTTGTCCAGAAAGCTTATTTTATTTCATTTTGATAATATTTTTTCTATTTTTTAATGCAATTTTTTGGGAGATTTACTTTACATTTTATTTACCTTTAAATTAATAGATTTGATAAATAAATAGTAATTTAAGCACATTCTTTCAACTTCACTTCAAAATAACTCCTAATTTCATGCCCTTTTAATTCAGCTCAAAATATCTTCCATTGGGTGTCTTTGCCGACCTCTTGTGGAAAAAAATATTATAACATGATATTTCATGACTCTTGCCACTAGATGGCCTTAGGCCAAATGAGCTGTTCCGCTGGGTTCTCAAGTCATTTTTCTTCAGTTTGCATTGAGGTACACATGTAGACAAGTTTTTGAATTTTTATTTTGAATTTTGAGCATTTTTAGGTTTTTCTATGTGTACTGAAGCATTACATTCATTCCTAAGGGGGTCAAATTGACCTGTGAGGGAAGGATTTGTTAGCCTAGTTTTTTCAATTTCAACCACAAAAAAAAGTCCCCCTCTGATGAACATTACAATTTTTTTTTTTTTTTATTACCCGAGGGAAGTATGTATATAAACATGAACTTAATGATGTTTTATTAACAAAGTTCGGGAGGAGCACGTTCAGAAGTGGAGAGCACTCAGCAATCAATGGTAAGAGGGTATACACTCAGCAGTCTCACCTCATTCCATTGACAGGTTTGCTGCATCCCTCCACCACCCCTTCTCCACGCTTCTAGTCCTAAACACTTACATAGGGGGGGAGTACTCTGGGTTCGGGCCGAACTCCAAGCTCGGAGCCCTCCCCCCGGACAGCACGCCAAATACGCATTCAACTTTACCCCCTCAAATTATATGTAAGTGTGAACTAATTTTCAATACAATTACAAAAATTTGGCAGGGAAACAAGTTTCAAAAATTACTACTTCAATAAAACCATGGTTACTTGATAGTAGTTGTCACTACCATCAAAATATAAAGATTTCCAATTTGTCAGATTTTCATTAGAACATTTATAAAACCAGGTAAAATATTTCCACGTTTCATTTGCTACGAGCTTATCTTTTGTACTTTCATTTTCAGTGCCAACCATCATTTAATTTGCAGAGAAATTGTCCGGGATTTTGACTTGCATTTAAAGGTCTTTTTTTTTTTTTTTTTTTTTTTAAAGGTCTTATAATTTGTAGCAACAACAAAAATGGTTATTGCTTGCCTAACATATGAACAATGTTTTTATTTGTTTGTTTTTGTCAACACGGTAAGATATCCAGTCTGACCATGGTGACAAATTGATGGTCGAAGTTGTAATAGGCTACTTAATAGCCTACTTGTATTCAGCAAGGATGCGTTCAATTGATTAAAAGTGACAGTAAAACTTTTACATTGTAACTTTACAGCTTTGCAATCACAGGAATAGATCAAAATGTAAACAATAAAATAGAAAGCTGTTATTTACATTTTTAATTATATTATTTTGCAATATTACTGATTTACTGTCGTTTTGATTAAATAAATGTAGGCTATAGCCTTTGTGCTGCAAGCATAAGAGACATTTCTTTCAAAAGCATTAAAAACTCTTACCAACTCCAAGCTTTGGAAAGGTAGGTTAGGCTACTATACATTCGCTTGAAATTACAGTAACACTCAGCAAGCTTCTTACATCGTTGTTTATTAAGTAGCAACAGCCTTTTGTCCGAAACAACGGTTGCCGTGGAGGTAAGACTGTCTGTAACACTGGCGGCTTTTACAGAATCACGACGATGACTAGCGAGTTTACTCAAGTTCATGCGCAGGGGAAGAAGAGCAGCTGCTTCTGACACAGACTGCCATTACAGGGCAGACCATTGCTGTAGCAGGACTCTTGTACATCCTCGGTGCTGTGGACTGCGAGATTAGATATGTTTTCCAATTCCTTTCTTAGAACTGGATTATTTTTATGCAAGCAGGACAGCAGTGGAATAAAATGCTTGTCATCGATATTCCTCAGCGTTGGGACTCGGACAACCAGTACACTGATAGGTGGTGATAAACAAAAAACCATGGACGACTTGGATGGTCCTAGCCTTCTGACATCATTATACTGGCTTTTTGGAAAAGGTTATTTTCAAACGACACATCAAATGCAGGTAAAGATTCGTAAAAACGTAGTCTACTGGGTTTAGTGTTGCACTGATATATTAGTTTAAACTCAAAATCGTCATGTTTGCTTCATGTTTTATGTCTTTTACCACTTTTAATGAATGAGATGGTAGGCTACTTTCCATGAAAATGTCAACAATCTACGAATAGCTCTCATAACCCTACATGAACCACAAACACTATAACTTTATAAATATATATATAGCTATCACATATATAGCTATCACATTATGAAATAAATGTTTTTTTCCAAAACATGGTCATATACTAACGTGCCTAAGACTTTTGCACAGTACTGTGCCTGTGTTTGTGTGTGTGTTGTGTGTGTATATATGTATATATGTATACTGTGTATATATATATATATATATATATATATATATATACAGCTCTGGAAAAAATTAAGAGACCACTGCAAACCACTGACAACATTTCTTCCAAATTTCAAATAAAGTCATTTGATAGCTGGTCAAAATAAAGAAAAAAAGTTGCCATGTTTTCAGACCTCGAATAATGCAAAGAAAACAATTCTGTATTAATTTTTAAACAACAGAAGTTTTAACTTGGGAAGAGTTCAGAAACCAATATTTGGTGGAATAACCCTGACTTCCAGTCACAGCTTTCATGCGTCTTGGCATGCTCCCTATCAGTCTGTCACATTGCTGTTGGGCGACTTTATGGCACTCCTGACTGACTCTCCACTCTCTCTCTCTATTTGTAGGCCTGTATAAACATGAAACCAAATGATGATAAGAAACTTTTAAGAATTTATAAGAATTTTTTTCATGTTGGTCGTGTGAGGTTAAAATGTTTTACTGAATCTTTTTTGTTTATTTACTTTAAAATTTGTAATTAATGCAGATAGAGCACAGCAAAATCTACGGCCCACTTTGGAAGTCCAAATATGGACCATTGGTTATTGTTAATGTGGCCAGTGCAGACCTCATAGAACAGGTTTTGCGGCAAGAGGGTCGCCATCCCATCCGCACTGACATGCCCCACTGGAGAGGCTACCGGAAACTCCGGAATCATGCCTATGGACCCCTCACAGAGTGAGTAACACTGGAGACTGGCACAAGCATTCATCTGTCACTTATGCATTCATTGCAAAGATAATGTAAAGCCATAAAGATGTGAGCTATGAGTATAAACAAAAAGACACCTGCAGATGTAATGAAGCCACAAATATACTGTGCATGTCTAAACATGTATTGAATAGCAGCTTGCAGCTGATGTACAAAATGGAAACATTTCTGAGGGCGCTGTGCGTCAAACAATAAATCAAACAGTTCTTGTAATTTGTATGCTTCATAAGCCTGAGGAAAATAGGGAATTGTTTTTGAGATCTTACATTGAACAATGAAAGTACAGTGAAACTCCTCTGTAAAGGAGGACAACAGAAGCAGTCAATAGATGCAAGTGTAAGTGGGAAGACTGGTTTTGAGGAACCCTATCCGCCAAACCTAAAGCAAAAATAGAGGGCTACACTCTTAAAAAGCTTGAAAATTAACATCCATGACAACCTTTCCATTTTACACAAGGTTCTTTATAGTTATTAAAAATGCTCTTTACACTAAGAAACTAATGGTTCTTTTAAGAACTGTTCACTGAAAGGTTCTTTAGGGAACCCAAAATGGTTCTTCTATGGCATTGCTGCGAAAACCTGCTTTTGTGATCTTTATTTTTAAGAGTGTATCTTTCACTGTTCAGAGGTCAATCATAGAATGACCATGAGGACACTGCATGAATTTGATAAAAAATACCTCATACTCAATGTTCTGAACTTATTTTAAATATAAAATGCTATATCATTGCAAATGATCATGTGTGACAGTCATTATGCTTACAGAAATGGTAGTACCACTCATAATATATGTGTTGTCCTGTTACAGAATGGGAGCGGAGTGGCAGCGCATCAGAAGCATACTAAATCCTCGCATGCTGAAGCCCAAACACGTGTCCTCCTACACTAATGCCATTAATAGCGTGGTGAGCGACTTTATTGAGAAGGTGGCTAAGCTTAAGACAGCAAAAGGCAATGACGTTATGGTGTATGACTTGGCAGGAGAATTGTACAAGTTCGCTTTTGAAGGTAATACTGGGTAATTTCAAGGTCAAGATAATTAGGCTGTGCCATAAAGACATTTCCAGGCATTCATAATAGCAGAGTTTTAATGAATTGCTGATTTACAGGAGTGAATCATGTGAGTACAAAGGGTCAATGCCACACATGAGATAACAAAGGCCACTGGTTCTAGTCATAGCTTCTAGTCATGTGCAGCAGACTTTATCTTAATTTCTCTCCCTTTCAAATAGATACATGTCAAAAGAAGACCTGGAAAGATATATTGTGCTCTCAAATATCTTGGGCTTACAGATAAACTCAAATAGCCTACTAGTATTGCAGAGGTGGACAAAGTACACAACTTCTTTACTTGAGTGAAAGTACAGATACTACTTGTCAAATATTACTCTGTTACAAGTAAAAGTTGTAAAGACCGATTTTTATTTAAGTAAAAAGTACTTAAGAATCAGAAGTACAAAGTAAATGTCAATGCATTGTTTTATTATTGTTGCATTGTTGTATGTAACACTTACAGTACCTTATGCCTCTGAATCTATGCCTGCCTACCCTCATATCAATATCAAATTTATTTCTAGAACACAGTTCCAGTAGTGGGATTGAATGTGAGATTGAATAAGTGCACTCAATAACGTCCACAATGGTTTCGGACACCCAAATGGCTGTTCCCTCAAATAGTTTTTGGACTTTTAGTATGAATATGTTAACCTTACTGTTATCTATAAGCTAGTGTGCTCCAAAAAATGACAACATTCGTATTTAGAAGACACAAACCCAACGTTGAAAATGAAAATCAGGTTGATGTCAGAATCCAACGCCAGATTAATTAACATTAATCTTCAACGTTGGACAGACGTTGTGTATTGTGGTTGAAAATGAAAATCGTGTTGACGTCAGAAACCAACATCAGTCGGGTTCTGATGTCAATCCGTCGTCGGTTTCTGACGTCAATCTGACTTTCATTTCTTTGCAAAATGCAGTCCCTGCAACCAAAATCCTCCCCTGACTGACGTTACTAACTTTCTACTCAAGGACCTTGACAGAAATGTAGTGGAGTAAAAAGTACAATATTTGCCTTTCAAATGTAGTGAAGTTAAAGTAAAAGGTTTCCAGAAAAAAAAAATACTCAAGTAAAGTACAGATATACTCAAAAAGTGTACTTAAGGACAGTACTCAAGTAAATGTACGTTGTTACTGTCCACCTCTGAGTTTTAGATTCATTGTTTTGTTGTACTTTGTTATATTTGATATTTATTTGGTAACACGCACTGTGTCCATCACAGTAATATTGTTATTCTCTTTCTCCTCAGGAATTTGCTCAGTGTTATTTGAAACTCGTATGGGGTGTCTTAATGATGTGGTTCCTGAAGAAACACAGAAGTTTATCTTCTCTGTGGGGGAGATGTTCCGTCTTTCACCCATCGTGATCCTGTTTCCCAAATCCACCTGGCCCTACATGCCTTTTTGGAAGCATTTTGTGGCTGTTTGGGACCATTTGTTCAAAATTGGTTCGTTTTTTTTTACTTTTTAAAAAATAGTAAAATTAATACAATTATTATTAATAATAAAAGTTTTTGTATTGCCATGTTTATATATACACTACTGTTCAAAAGTTTGAGGTTGGTAAGATTTTCTGGTTACACTTTATTTTAAGGTGTCCTTGTTACAGTGTGATACATTTAAGTACTGAGTAATATTAACTGACTACATGTACTTACTATAAGGTCAGGATTAGGGTTTGGTTTGGTTTAGGGTTAGTTGCATGTAATTTTGCATAATTTATAGTTACTATAGTAACTACATGTAACATGACACTGTATGAATAATGACACTGTAAAATAAAGTGTTACCGATAAAAAAAAAGAAGTAAATTAATACTATTATTTAGTGATGAATTAAACTAATCAATAATGACAGTAAAGATATTTATAATGTTACAAAATATTTCTATTACAAATAAATGCTGTTCTGTTGAACTTTTTATTCATCAAAGAATCGTGAAAAAAAATGTATCACTGTTTCCACAAAAACATTAAGCAGCACAACTATTTCAACATTGATAATAATAAGAAATGTTTTTTGAGCAGCAAAGTCAGCATATTCGAATTTCTGAAGGATCATGTGACACTGAAGACTGGAGTAATGAGGCTGAAAATTCAGCTTTGCCATCACAGGAATAAATTACATTTTAAAATATATTAAAATAGTACCAGTTATTTTAAATATTAATAATATTTCACAGTATTCCTGTTTGACTGTATTTTTTACAGATCAAATAAAAGCAGCCTTGGTGAGAATAAGAGACTTCTTTCAAAAACATTAACAACTCCAACTCCAAACTTTTGAATGGTGGTGTAGTAGAGCACCTATATTCAAACTATAGTAATGAGTTGTCAGCATGGCAGTCATCCTTAAATATGCTGTTTTTTTGCACAGCGGATGAACTGGTGCAGAAGAAGATGACAGAGATTGAGGAAATGGTGAAACTTGGACAGCCAGTGGAGGGCGAGTATCTCACACACCTCCTGACCAGTGAACAGATGTCCTTCACGGAGGTTTTGGGAAGCATTACAGAGCTTCTGCTGGCTGGAGTCGACACTGTAAGTGTCTTCGCTCTTTACGGAGCCAATGCACTGTTTTAACTGTGTTTGTGTGTAGTTTCATTACATACAACATCACAATTTGCAACATTTGATTTAAAACGAAAGAAAATAGTGTCACTAGTATTTGTAAAGTGTTTTCAATTGAGAGTTTTCGATGTGTGCTCAATTTAGACTTCAAACACTATTTCCTGGGCACTGTATCACTTGGCACGGGAGCCAGAGATCCAGCAGAAGCTGCATGAGGAGGTGATCAGCGTCTGCCCGGGGGACAAGGTGCCCTGCAGTGATGACATCACCAGGATGCCATTGCTAAAGGCCATCGTTAAAGAGACTCTTCGGTACAGCATATACCGTATTTCTCCATTATACTGTCAGAAACATATTTAATAAGAGCAAAGAGAGCTGTCTAATATGCTAGTTCAGTGCCAACGAGTCTAATATGCTAGTGAGAAAACAGACCCTTTGTGATTTTGTGAATGTCAGTGAGTCAACATGATAATGACCACATGCCGAAAGTAGTACATCCAAATTTCATTCATACTATATAGAACTTACTTTTTTAACGTTTTCGAAGCAAGTCAAACCTAATGTAGTACCTACTATACAGTATGCGATTTCAGGTGTTGTGTTAGCCTGCTAAATTACCTTCAAAACATGTTCTCTGACATTCTCAGGTTATATCCAGTGGTTCCTGGAAATGCTCGTGTTGTTGCTGAAAGTGAAATAGTGGTTGGTGATCATCTGTTCCCTAAAAACGTAAGCTGAACTACAAACCTCCATTCCATAAACACACCTGTAAATGGATGTCCAAACTAATCAGCGCTGTGTATTCTGTGTTTTCCAGACTCTGTTCCACCTCTGCCACTTTGCGGTGTCCTATGATGAGAAGGTGTTCCCCAATCCTTCTGCTTTTCTCCCCCAGCGATGGATCCGGGGGCAGAAGCAGTTAAACCAGCACCCCTTTGGGTCTGTGCCGTTTGGCTTCGGCATTCGCGCATGCCTGGGCCGCAGAGTGGCTGAACTGGAGATGTACCTCCTTTTGTCCCGGGTAAGAGTGCATATGTGTAAGCACAGTCACTGTCTGCACCCTTCCATAGTCAAGTCAAGTCAAGTCAAGTCAAGTATATTTGTATAGCGCTTTTCACAATACAGATTGTATCAAAGCAGCTTCACAGTATTAAATTAAAATAATACAACAAGGTTTGTTTCTGGTGGAATTTATTGATTGATAAAATTAAATATCCCCATAATATCCCCAACTGAGCAAGCCAAAGGCAACTGTATATAGCTGTGCAGATGTTTGTGTTATTATATTAGTAGAAAAATGTTCTGTTTAACCTCACCATCAGATGATTCAATCTGATGGCATATTCACATTTTTGGAATAATGTGGAGTACTGAAGATAGCAATGTGCTGAAACGTTCATTTGTTTTTAATTCACTTTGCACTTTTTGCACTATGCAATCAAGAAAAAAAGAAAAAAAAATGTTTTGATAGACTTCTGTAGTCTGTACTGAATTCAATGTGTGGCCAGTCACCTTCTTGCTCATATTCACATTTTTGCCATTACCCAGAAAAACTAAGACATGCAGTTTTAGGTCATTCCGTGCATTTTTAACCAGTCCTTAACACCAATGATTGTCCCAGTTTAGCTGATCATATTGTGTGTTAGTTTTAGATCTTTGACTTGTCTGCAGTCCTTCACCTTTGATTCAACCTTCTCTGCTATTACAGAGATAATTCTGCTTGTCAATGAGTAACTAAGACTTCTCTAAACTTCAATGAACTGTCAATGTTCAATATGGTTTTATTTATGTATTAAATTGTTTTTGCAGTTAATTAAACACTATGAAGTGCGCCCAGACCCTTCAGGAAAGACTGTGAAGCCGATCACACGAACTCTGCTGGTCCCTGCCACATCTATGGACCTTCAGTTTATTGACAGGTAAAAAGAGCAAGAGGAACCAGTCAATGCAAAATGCTTCTCTATAAAGAACTGTGCACTTATCAAAGCAGTGTGCTTCTAGATGATGATGTTTACAAATTTGATATGACACGTATAATTGCAAAATGTAACCACAATACGTAGTGCTGACTAAATTGAATGGCTTTACTGTTGCCTTTTTCAGGTCTTTTTATTTATAATAAACAAGACTTATTTTACTGTTATAAATACTTATATACTGTAAATATAATATCATTTTTGACATTACAGTGTATAAATAGTTTTGTTTAAATAGAATTGTATGTGGATTATTTTGTCAAATGTAAGTTTTTTAGATCCTTTACAAATAATGTTAACTTGGTTTTTTTGTGTGAACACCTTAATTTTTGCAATTATATTTTAATAATTTTAGAGGAAAAGAATATCACAGTTTAACAATCTAATTTTGGATTACATTTGTCTTTGCTGGTAAGAATAATATTCATATTAAACACATGTTGCAACTCCAGTCCACTGCTTGCATGAAATCCTTCTCTCACTGTTAAGGCCTCCACACACTACAAGATAATCGTGGCGATTTTGAGCCCAATTCTTACCTTCCGACAATCCCAGTGCTTCCTCCTCATTAACTTTGAAACAGGAAAAAGCATTGAAAAGACTTAACCCTCATACCTATATATTTATTCTTATATATCTGTTTTTATGACAGACCTCACTGTCTGAAAACCACTCAAAACCTATCCTTGCGCTTAAAAAACCCTTTTAATCTGGAACCTACATACTGAAACCCACCTAAAATGTACCTTTCCTGACAACCACTCAAATCCTACCCTTACGCCATAAAACCCTTTCAGTCGGAAACCTACATACAACAATCAGGTTTCCGGGGCAGAACGGGGAGTCACAAGGTGATGTATTGGACACGGGCGTGGCTTCTGACGTCATACTTGGATGTGGGTGGTGTTGGATGTCCAGAGCAGGATGCAACGAGCCCTTCTTGTGTAGTGTGATGTGGTAAGGGTGATTGAATCTGCTCAGAAGAACGTCGGGGCCGCATCGATGTCAAATTGATGGTGGTGGTTGAGGAGATTCCCCCCTTCTATGTAAAGCGCTTTGAGTGCAGAGAAAAGCGCTATATAAATGTAATGAATTATTATTATTATTAAATCTGAAATCCTGTTCTGTGGGGAAACCCTGAGGACAAACGCGCACACACACTGTGGATTGTCACGTGGAACTAACCGATATAAGAAAGCAAGCTGACGGAAGAATAACATGGCTTCATCCAAACCTTTTTCGTTTTTCAGTGAATTTTATGTAAAAAGCAGTACTAACACTATTTATGTTACATTGTCAGTCTGTTTTGATTTCTGTCTTTGTCTGTGTTCTGTCTGTTAGTTCAGTTTAGTCTTCCTACGCCCCTGCCTGTTTGTTTCCATAGTTACTTATTGATTACCGGTAGTTAGTTCAGTTCAGGTGTGTCTTGTTAATTTGTCTCTTTTGTTCTTTGTATGTATACACTGTGTTCTGTCTTGTTCTTTGTCAGTTATTTTACGTTGCAAGTGTAGGTTGTTCTGGTTTTTGTTCTGAGTTTATTTTGTTCAGTTTGAGACTGTTTATTAAATATTACTGCTGCACTTAGATCCTGCTTCTGCCCCTGCTTCAACCAAAATTGTAACAATTATTGCCATTTCTTCTTACCCGTCGTTTGCCATGTTTGTTTAGGCTACTGTAGAGTCACGTTTGATTGTGAGAGATTTGCGAGATTTCCCGTGTTCAAAACTTTTACATCTATGATTTTTTTTACCATCATGTTTGTGGTATCTTATTTAGAAAATCTGATAACATTTAAAAAAGTCTGTTTAGATATGAAAGGAGACTTCACTGATGCGCTAAACTGAATAGGCTAGGTTTGAGAAGAGCAAAATCTGTGCAGAACTGATCACCGGTGATCAACGCAAGATGCATGCCGGTTAGAAATATGCTCGTTTAAGATGAGCAAAATATGCGCAGAAACGATTACCGGTTATCACCGGTGTGGTCCGCCTTGCTCTGATGTCATGCTGACGTAGCCTATGTCGTCTCGGTTACTAATGTAACCCTCGTTCCCTCATAATTGTGATCACTTCAGGGAGCCCTATCAACTTCAAGTGTCTACAGAACAAGCCAATTACCGTTGGCGTGCATGAATCGCATCATGCGCCCCACCCCGCAACGCGGGTATAAACAGGAAGCGGGCGCACGCACACATTGTTTTTGGCTTAGGAGCCGAGATTGTGACGGCCGTACAGCGATGGTCAGCAACGGTGTCGAAGGGACGTTATGTCTCCCGTTCCCTCTTTCAAGGAACGAGGGTTACATTAGTAACCGAGACGTTCCCTATCAGTCGCTCACGTTCAACGTAACGTCAACGTGAAGACGTAATTGGGATCCCATGGAAAACGGCGTGGTTGTTGCCACATCCAGCGCTCTACGCAAGACTCACAGACCCCCAACTGGCTGGGGCGGAAGGCCTGCATAGAGGAGTTCAAACTTCTGTTCCATTATACCCCGGCCCACACAGTGGAACTCTAGGATAACACTGGGAAAGCGTGCCTTTCCAGGGGAGAGGGACGCTACGGAAGCCATATCCTGCCCAAAGGGAGGTAACATGTGGAGAATACACATATGGACAGGCCGGTTAGGGGCAGTGCAACATATGGAATGTCACTGGGGTGGCTCCAGCCTAAGAAGGGGGAGGCAACACCAGACAGTGATGGCAGAGCGGACTCTGCCAAGGGAAAGACACAGGCTTACTGCAGGGAGCTGATCGTGGAAGAATACGCATATGGGATCGCCGCAGGGATCACCACATATGGAACCCAGCCTAGCACAAGTAACACAAGCATACAAGCACTAGGCCTGGCGTCAGACGCTCCGCAACGTCCGACCGCCGAAGGGGTGCGGAGGAATGCACAGGGTTCACCTGAGTGGGGAACTCGACTGAAGCTAAAAAGCGCACGTATCCACTCCATGTGGAGGGGAGTGGCACAGCAAGCCGACACTAGAGCAGGAACTTCGGTGTTACTGGCTGGTTGAAGCGAACACACAGGAAGAACAGTAACAGTAACAGTTGAAGAGCTGATCTGAGGTCCTGAGGCTTTGCGTTCTGTCCACGTACAGATGCAGAGCGTGAACAGGACAGAGAAAAGCCAGGGCTGGGTCTGCCTCCTCCGAAGGCAGCACTTGCAGGTTCACTACCTGGTCCCGGAAGGGAGTGGGAGGAACCTTGGGCACGTATCCGGGTCGTGGTCTCAGGATCACGTGAGAGTTAGCCGGGCCGAATTCTAGGCACGATTCGTCGACCAAAAATGCATGCAGGTCCCCTACCCTCTTGATGGAGGCCAATGCAACCAGGAGTCTTACAGGACAGAATATTTAACTCAGCTGATTGCAAGGGCTCAAAGGGTGGTCTCTGAAGTGCCGAAAGGACCAGAGACAAATGCCAAGAGGGTTTAGAGGTGGATTTAGTCTCCTTGTCCCCCTCAGGAACCTGGCGATCAGGTCGTGCTTTCCCAGCAACTTACCTTTAACTGCATCGTGATGTGTGGCAATAACGGCAACATCACTTTAAGGGTGGAGGGAGACAGCCTTCGCTCCAACCCATCTTGCAGGATGGAAAGCACGTCTCTAATCAAGCAAGTTCGGGGGTTCTCCTCGTGAGAAGAACACCACTCAACGAATGGGTTCCACTTCAACGCATAGAGTGATGACATTCTGAAAAGGACGCAGGGTCAGGCTTGTGTTGCTCTTTTAGTTGAAAATAAAAAAGAGAAAATAAAAACTCTTCCCACGCTGAGGCACCCAGGGGTAGCCGCGGCTATAATAAGTAAAAAAAACTCAGGGAACGCCCACCGATACAGAGTATCTTCTTGCAGCACTGAAGTAACAACCTCTCGGCTCCGAAGTGAAAGACAATGTGTGCGTGCGCTCGCTTCCTGTTTATACCCGCTCTGCGGGCACGTGACACATGATGCCATTCACGCACGCCAACGGTCATTGGCTCGGTCTGTAGACACTCGAAGTTGATAGGGCTCCCTGAAGTGATCACAATTACATCGTCACATCGACGTTACGTTGAACGTGAGCGACTGATAGGGAACAAAAAACCCTCGCAACGGTGAGGCGGATGTGTCGGATTCTGCAGTTAAACAGTTGCTCTCCACCGACTGCGCTGATCACAAGCACGATGGAAAACGACTTGCTGACGGCACAGCTTAATGTTCATTGGTTTAAACAACTGTGATGTATTGTTCTCTTTTAAAATGTTTGTTATACAAAACATTTTTATGTGTATAAATTATGTGTGAATCTTCCTAATCAGTTTAACAGTGTTATCTCTCTATAGATGTGATTGCTTTCATATTTCAAAAAATATTTAAAAACATGTCTGTATTAATGCAAAAATGATAAACACGTCTGGAATTAAATAACAAGTAGCGTATATGCTACCTTTGGTGTCTTTTTGATCATATTCATTTTCATATAAAAGCAACATAACTTAAATTACATCTAGTTTATTAGCAACACCGTACATGAGCGTGAATCCCGCGAGATCTGCCTTTGATCTCGTAGGTGTCTGATCCACTACGATAAGAGAGAACTTGTCCAGCTTGCTTGCACTTTTTTCACTCCTCCCCTCACTGCAGCCACCTACTCTCGCATACATTTCAGGCGAGGCCAGGCGCATCTTAAACTTACCGTCATGCTTAGTTTGTGGTATCTTACATTTTGAAAATCTGATAAAAACATTTTAAATCCACCCTTTAGTCTGTTTAGATATGAAAGGAGACTCCACTGATGCCCTAAACTGTAACATTCCTTCCTATTTATCATTTCCTGCTCCACTTTTATCACTACAAATAAAACTAGATTTTCATGTTCAGTCTGACACTTTAGATCTTCACAGTGCACGTCTAAGAGCTGATAAAGTTAACGGCATGAAAACCATCTGGAAGAGAGTTCAAAAGGAATGTGCGAGTTTGAATTCTATGATTATGACTTTTTTCTATTCCAACATAAAAATAAATTTATCATAAAGCTAATTTTGCAAACTCTGAACAATCATCCGGTTGCATTCGCCCTCCTTGCTAAAATTATATTCTATATGATTTACAGTTTGACTCCTTAATCTGCATTCTCAACTGGATACATTTGAGGGATAGATTCCAGTATAGGCTACTTAAAAAAAATATATATATATATATATATTTTTTTTTTAGTACAGTATTTTTATGTTTTTTCCAATTTACCAGAATTTCCAATTATGCCCAGCAGATGATAGTGTTGGACCAAACTGAATGCTCTAGAATAGTGTAGGAATCACTCATTTTGCCAGACAATGGACCTTTTGGGTATCTTACATTTAAATAAATAAATAAATCACAGCGCGTGATTTATTTCACAATTGTGATTTAAATGAACCATTGATACATATATCAGTAAATACATTATAAACTTGCTTTTGGTCACAAAAATAAGTAAAGATTACACTATGGAAATAATACTTATAGAATGCTTTATAGGAAATTGTGGATTAATTTACATAAATGCAGTTACAAACCTTTTTTTTCTATTTTAATGTAACACTTGTAATATTTTAAAATGTTAAAAAGTCAAAAACATTTTTTTTTATTCATACAGACACTTTTTATTTATTTATTTTAGTGTAAATAGTGTATCATTTGTGTATGAGGCTGTTTTGGGGAAAGATCCATAATAAGTTTTGTAATTTTGCCTCACTTCACATAGTAATTATCATCTCTTAGAACAGCACAAAACACTTCTTTTTTTTTCTTCAGCTGAATGATCGAGACATTCAACAACACTGGTAAAGTCATGATATAAATATTATAATGGTTGCCATGCAAGTTCTTTTAAAGAAAGAATACAGGCAAACCTTGTAAATCTGAATACATAAAGGATTTCAGAAAAGTTTTTAGGCTTTTTTTTAAATAGTGTTTGGAATGTGTTTGCATATGACATAAATTGTCATTGACACAACTGCTTGCGGCAGGTATGCTTAATTTATTGCCTCATTAATATCTCATATAGAAAAAAAACCTACTTACAATGTATATCTGTGACATTATTTGACACTTTTTGGTGATGTCAGATCTAATAGGACAGTGCTGAGGTTAGCAGCACTGACCACATGTTAATCCAGCAAGTTAGTTACGTGCATAAACTGGGGGTCATTGCACTGAAATATGACACAACAAAATCCAGAGGAAATTCTTCTTTGGACGGCTTCTACAAAGTCATAAGTGCTCATTTGGCAGTATAGGAACAGATGTTTTCCCTGCTTTAGGTTTATTATGATGGCTAAAATGTTCGGAGGTGCTTTTAAATAGGGGAGAATAGAATGCATCATCATTAATACATGTCGCTCACTCAGTTCACCGGTACATATTGTGAATACTAGTGAAGTGCAAAATATCTCCCTTCAGTTAATTCCCCGATGGACTTCTAGAAGGAATCCTGATAAGAGAATGAATGCATGCAGATGAAATGGCTTCTGAAATCACATGACTGTGCAGGTTTTTGTCTTGGTCTTGTGTAGACATGACACTGATCCCAGCTCAGGCCTAGATACGTGCGAGCTCCTCTTGGTGGCTCTGCTGGACTTCATGCGCTTCACATTCTTGTTGCTTTTACTGATGCAGGCCAGTGTGGCTATGTGAAAAATGTCCCTCACGCTGTTCTCAGACTGCTGCGCTGAGCACTCGATGTAAGGGGCAGAGATCTGCTTGGCCATGTTTGAACCCTAAAAGGCACAAGAAGTCAAAAATGAAAGCTGATAGACAGTGTAATGCTAAAATAATTTCTGATCATCTAATTCAGGGGTCAAATTACAATATAAAGTTTAAGCTAAAGTTTAGCCAAATGTATCTTTGTCAATGTTTCAAGTGTAATATGGGCCTCAATAATGATTATTTTAGTGGTTTTGCAAGCTGATTAAGCATCATAACAAAGTCTGTAAATACATTAATTTGGAACTGTATGCATTTTATTACATAGCCCAGGTTAAAAATGCAACATGTTTCATATCCACCACCTAGGGGTCTTTGGTTGAAGATACGTAATTGCATTATTTGTAGTACAAGCTTTTGAAATTGAATGTTCATTTTCATTTTTTCTTTTTTGATTATAGCTATAAAAAGCCCACCTGGTCATATGATGAAGGAATGTCATTGGACAGCTGCACAAATGTGGCCAGATCTGCACGTAGGTCTGACTTGCATCCAACCAAAAGTACTTTAGTATTGGGACAGAACTCCTCAATTTCCCCTTTCCACTAAAGGATTTAAAAAACATGGTGTTAGACTTTCGACAAACATAAATCATATAAATATTAAATGAAAAACCTAAACGAAAATCAGAAATGTTGGCAACTAACTTAAATAAAATAAGTTGAAGTTGAAGTAAAACTGAAATAAATAAACACTAATAAAAGCACATAACAAAATTACTAGAATTAAAAATGAAAAATATATGAAATATAAAAAAAATACATTCATTATTTTAATATTTATTGTAATATGATTTATATAACTATTATCATAATATCCGTAAAACTACAAAAACTAAGATTAGAAAAACTAAGAAAACAAAACCTAAAATTCCTTTGAAAGACAAGAATATAATATTATTCATTTTTAAGTAAGCTTTTATCCGTCTAATACGATTCGGCTGTTTATTTTGAAAATGAGAGCACCACAAATTCCTTTCCACATTGTTTATAAACCCTCCAGCGATTTTGTTATCCCAGGATGTCTACAAATCTGTGATTGCATGATATATCTTCATGACCCAGTTATTAAAACACTTTCGTTTTAAGTATCACCCCTACTTCTAGTCAGTGGAGGACCCCGACATGGGTGAAATGGGCATTTGTCTAGACTAGAGCGTAATGTTCTCTAGTAGTTCACCTAGAATCATCCGATGACATCAGTGTAGAGTTGCACAGACCACCTCGCTCAGAGAGAGTCAGTGGGAACACCAATGAAGCCCCAAAACGGGTGGCTAATTCTTGCTCTCTTAAAACCTCTTGTCTCCCAATGACATCAGAGGTTACAAGGCATTCTGCGGCACAAAGGCTCTATGATTCTGAGGCCCAACGTAAACAACTCTTATTGGTTGTCGTTCTCCCCCCTCGTGATAGTCAAAGGATCAAAGCCCTCCCACACATTCCCTTTCTCATTCATTGGACTCTTGTCTCAGATGTCTGGACTTTTGTTCTCATCACCACAAAGACAGGGATTGTGAGAATATCCCCAAAAAACAGTTCAGGAGAGCTACAACAGTTTATAAACCATCCGCACCGATGAACAAATGTCTTGAAAATCAGCGTACCTTCCTTAGCACGTTCTCCAGAGTCTCTGGTCGACCGATATCAAAACAGATGAGAACTGCATCAGCGTCCGGATAAGAGAGGGGGCGCACGTTGTCATAGTACGGAGACCCTGCAAATAGACACCAAAACACTGTACTAATAAATAAATTATTACTTATCATTACATAAATGAATAAGTAATAATCTGAACAATAACCTGACAGTGCAATGGAAAAACTGGTAAGTTAAACAATGAACACAGCATGCTAGCATGATATTTATGCAACTGAATTGTTTTAAGATGGTATATTGCTATTAGATTTATTCCATATGTATCGCAATGAAATGTTATTTATATCAATATCTTTCAAAGTTCAACAGTATATAAATCAGTGTTATTTTAGTATGATGTATATACTATTATAGTAGGCTATTTGTAGTTTTAGTAATGTTATGTTTTGTCACTTGTTAGTTAAATTATTAAATAGTTAGTAGTTACAATATTTTTATTTCAGTTTTAGTTTTAGTCATTTTCAGCTAGTTACCAAATACAACATTTCTCATTTTTGTTTTAATTTATGTTTTTCAGAAACCATGCACATCTGTCCTAGAAAAACATAATTTAGGAGTAATCTTTTCTTTTATATATATTCATTTATTACAGTTTGAAGAACAACGTCCCCATAAACTACAAACACTATATTACTACTGTCATTGAACAGTATATTAAATAATTAAAAGTCAAAAGCAAATAATTCTCTATCCATTTATTTATTGTGTCGCTGTGAGTAAAGTCTTCTTAGGACATTCTGAACTGGTTGGACTGATACTGGTTGGTTTTCTATGTGCAAGTCACTGTCCCTCTACATAGGAACACAGCACATGTATCCATGTTTCAAGCGCAGCAAATTAGGTTACAGTGCTATTCTGGGAGGTGAGTGTTGAATCTGTTCTAGAAAGTTTGTAGAGCTTGAAATGAGTTCAAACCTCAGATCATTAGCCATCATTACTGAAATATTTAAAGGTCTCATTTTGAAATGTCTGTCCACGGCGAGTCATGGGTTGCTCGCAAAAAAACATGAGGAAGGAAAAGATGATAACTGTCAGTTCAGATTTGATAAATATATATATACAACTGTTTAAAGAAAGCATTATTTGCAAACAAACTATGCTATACCACATATGTGTAGTTTATTTTGAGATAGTATTACCTAACATTAACAACATTCATCTGAGTCATTCTAGAAGTGTGGGAGACAAGAGTGAGTCTGCTGTGAGAACATCATGGGCAAAAATAAAGCTTCCACTTAAAACCAAACACAGTTTTACAGCTTGATTTTCCATTGAAGAACCTTTTTAAGCTCCATAACACTTTTTATTTTTCATTTCTTCAGAAAACCAGGGCTCTTAAGAGAAAATCAATCTAATATGCTGGCAGTGCAACATGAAGAGCTTATTAAACTGGACTGCATAGATAACCCAAGATATCAAACGTTGTTTTTGATAAGAAAAACCTGAACCAAAACCTAAAAGTGTTCATTAATAAAATATAAAAGTGCTCATAGCACTCACTTTTCTTCTTTAACCTCATCATCACATATTCAAATTTTTTATGAATTATATCATAAGTGATGAATCATACATCAGTCTGACAAGAATATCTGTGGTCCTCATCCAGTCTCCAGTCCACCAAAAATAGAGGGAGGTTTATGGGGACATGGCATATAGAAAACTACATCACATATCCCACAACGCCCAAAATCTCAAAAACTACAGCTTCTATGAAGACCAATAAATTCATAGGCTATGTCCATGTATGTGGATCGAGGCTTGGATAAAAACAACATCAAATTGCTTTTCCTTCTCTTACCTGAAGTATCCCAAAGACTGAGCTCAACTCTCAATGTGTCCACCTCAAAACTGGCTGTGTAGTTCTCAAACACTGTAGGAACATAGTTCTGCAAGAGAAAGATCCAAAGTTTAATACTTAACCAAACAAAATGACCAACTCATGCGGCTAAAACGTTCAATAAATGTTACACTCATGACACAAATGACATTAAAGATCAAATTAACATTATGGCGACTTTTCTCTACAAACCTCTGGAAAGGAGTCTTTGGCAAACACATTTAACAAAGACGTCTTCCCACACTGAGTGTCCCCGACCACAACTATTTTACATTTCATATCGTGATGGTGATCCATCATGGACTATCGTTAACTGAACCTCATCTTCATTCACCGTCGCTGAACATCAACCGGGTGACCTCGAGACTGCTGACTGTCCATGATGTTACAGTAAGAGAGAAAGATTCCAGTTCTCTGTGCAAAGTGTCTAAGTTGTCTTCGGTGCTCCTCGGGTTGTGATAAAGATGAGTTATTTGTAAAGCTGAAGGCGAGAGGTGCATCCTCTGCTCGCAGCGCTGAGGAATAAACCGCTTGAACCGTTTCGCTTTGGAGTCTGTGAAACATCCACATACTTGTGTGATGAGCGCAGCGCGAGACCGCCCCGAGCATCAGCTCGCATTCCAGCGCGCGAGGACGCGCCGCGCGCTCCAACGCTCCAAAGAGACAAATGCTGCTAAGGAAACAGGATTTTCTGCAGAGCTGTGACAAAAGCCTAAAGAAACGCAGATGTAGTCAAATCCCAGGACTGTGATGTGATCAATTAAACAGCCTGGTTGTAACATGAAACTGTTTTCACTAACACTGCCGTTTGTTATGCTCACAAAGGCTGCACTTATTTGAACAAAAATAAAGTAAAAACGGTTGGCTATTGTGAACTATTATCTATTGTAATATATTTTTAAGTCTAATGTATTGCTGTCTAAATCATTTCTGCAGCCCTCCAGTCTTCGTTGTCACATGATCCTTCAGAAATCATTCTAATATGCTGATTTAGTGATCAAGAAACATTCCTTATTACTGTCAATATTGAAAACAGTTGTGCTGCTTAATAGTTTAGTGGAAACTGTGATAGACTTACATTTTATTCAGGATTCTTTGATGAAAAGAAAGTTCAAAAGAACAGCTTTTATTTGAAATAGAAATTGTATATATAATATTATAAATGCCACTTTTGATCATGCATCCTAAGAGTATCTGTAATGCAATTTCATTAAAAAAAATTCTTTACAAATAAGACTTATTTGCATAATTTCTCTGATTAACTTTCTAAATTTAAATGAAATCATAATTTATTATGACTCAACACTAAAAATTCAGTAACTGTCTTTATTTTTACAAACCAAATTATGGGATTATGTCAGGTAAAAAAAAAAAAAAAAAACCTATAGTTCATAATGATTTCTCACTTATTGGCCCATTTTGAACCCACTCATTTTGACTTCTGATTCTTGTTATATTTCCTACATAAAACGATAAAAGAGACCTGACATAACACAAATGCAAGTAGACACTTTAATACTTTTGTAGATTATTTATCAAAATGTGTCCAATTTTGTCTAAATTAACCCTAGTCAATCAAGATATCTATAGATCTATGCCTGAGAAAACGCTCAAATATCCTTGAAAGCGTGATTCAGGGAGCAGACTGTAAGGATACAAGATAGAAAAAAATGACCATGAGGAGGAATTTAAGTCCTTTTACAACAGTTAAAAACAGCAGATATGGTAAATCGCAGTCATATGTGTTTACATGTGGATTTTATGTAATAACAAAAGCCTCAGTCCAGCTATAACAGTATTTGCAACAATGCACTATAAGTTTAAAATGGGTTGAATGTCTTGATCTTATGTTCTTGAGTCTTCCTAAAGACAGTGTAATTTGTCCCGAAGAGCATTCACTGTGAGGTCAATATACAAGATATTTTAAGAGAAAACAGCCATGAAGGGACTTTTCAACCTTATAGGGAGGGCTAGTTTTTGATGAAATGTGAAAAGAATGTCCTGTGGTTGGTTTTTCCTCTTTTCCCAACAGTTTCGCAATATTGCTGGCTCCACACGCCTGTGTCTCAACACAAAAATCACATGAATCATATGTTTTGCTTTTCGTTCTGTGAGGGTGTAAAACGTGATCATCATAAGCAGTACTAATGAAACCATATGTCCTTTTAACAGAGTAATGTGCAGACATTGGTATATACTGTTCATTTTGTAAACAAAATATTTCAGTAATAATTTAATCAAACGTTGTGTAATCTGATATACTGCAAAAAAAAAATAAAACAAAATTTGATTGAATGTTTTCATTATTATTTATATATGCTGAAAATATTAGTGAACGCCCTCTTGTGTCAGCAGCAGTTTAAGAGCACAACCCAGAGCAGGAATGTTCTCAGAATTGGAGGACAGCCAGAGCAAGAAGCTGCTCCATGACTACACACAGTCAAACAAGAACTGTCTCCATCCTGGATCATTTACAAATCATGATAGAAATGCTTTTAAGAATACTGATCACATATGGAAACACTGAAGTGATGCTGATTTTCCCTAAAAAATTCAGCATTGCTGGTCACCAGCGTACGGTTTGTTTTGCATGGGATGCCGGTTGCTGGTCATCACCAGCATGGGAAACAGGAGTGCTGATTGACCAGCTCAGTTTTGCTTGAGAACTTAATATGATGGTCCATAGCACCAGCTCTAAACATGGAATTCATGCTGGTTAATACTGGATTTTTCAGCAGGGTTTCCACTTTTCAAATGTACTAATCACGTCTTTACTAATACTATAATTCACGTCTCTCACCATCACCGCGCATGTTTGTGTCATTTCCTTTTCTGTCCCTAGAAACCCTATTGGCTTCAGTGTAGCTTTGTGCTGAGTGAGCAGAAAGACCACATGTGCATACGCAGAACTCAACAATTTGAGAGGTGGCGGTCACTCGTTGTGTGTGGAAACATATGGATCTGATAACACAATTTTTCGAAAACGTTTTTCACCAACCCCCGCTGGACCACCAGAATATAGAATAACAAACTGTGTGAGTCTGTGGAATGTGAAAGTTAAACATCAGACATGGGCCTCTTCTGTTACAAGGCAGCACCTCACCTGATAAAAAAAAAAGCTCACTGATTTTAGATTGAACCATAAGGAGGGAAAGACTCTGAGGTGGAGGCAGTTTGCCAGAATCTGCTGTTCCCACAACCGAGACATGAAACAAACTAAAATAACTACAGCATACTAAGTGCAAGGACAGTCTAGAAGGAGGGGGGAGTATATTTATATTGTGTCAATTTCATGAGAGCATATGAGTGATTGAAAGTTTGTGGCAAACCCAGGGTCATCATGCATGCTTTTCTTTTTTCACCAGTGGCTGTCCCAGGTTTGTGCTACAGGCAAGATAAAACATGACCAAAGAAAAATTATGTACACTTCCAGTACTAAACAACATAATAGTTTATGTAAGTGTAAAATGTGTTAGGCTGGGTACATACTTTTTCGTTTTGCATGCAAGGGGACTTAAATATCTTACAATTATCAAAGACTTCAGAGAATGAATGTTAAAACATGCTGTGACACACACACACACACACACACACACACACACACACACACACACACACACACAATAGTAATAGGCCAGATGTATAATAATATATATATAATAATAAGGACACTGAAAATATTCTGATCTGTCTCACATATAAAAAAACAAATCATGTCAACTAAAATTACACCACAACAAGCAACTTTTTCATGTTCTAGTAAATGGTTTGTGCCTCTGGCTAGTACATATATGTGTTGCAATGCACAGAAAGCATGTATCTCTGTTTCGACCGGTTCATCTGGTGCTATATGGGAAACCACAGCATGTGGTGGCTTGTCGTAAGTCAGGATGTTTTGTCTTTGAAACCCCAGAGAGGAACAATTTCTCATTATGTATGCCTGTTGCCCCTGTCTTTCCTACTATCTGACTCTTTTTCCTCCGTAAACAGAGCAAATGTCTGAACGGCTGAATGTGTTTGGTAATCCTGCAGTGGCATCATTCTGGAATCTCTCAGGCATTCCAGTCCTTCAGTTACACATTCTTGGGGAACGGCAACTTGGATGATTACTTGGTGTCTACAAAACACAACTAAAATCCATCCAGTGAGTAATGAAATAACATTAAATAACTTAACATTATCATTATCAGTAATACGTTTACCTCTGTTTGCTGATCCATAATGAAATGCGCAGTTCCACTAAACACATCTTGCTGCCTCATCTTATAAGGCAGCATATTTTTCATTAGAAGTTTTCCTGTAAGTATGATTAATCTACACAGTTATTTGTGAATGAGACCCATTGTCATGCTGGAATTGAAAAGCCCTCCAACTCCCCAAACTGATGCAGAAAAGTTGAACTCAAACAGTTCTCTACTCTAGTGTCACTGGACTGTGCATGAAGATACGAAAGTCTTCATTGGAATTAAGGGGCCTATAGCCAAAACACTTATAAGAAAAGGATGATCACAGGGGCTCCACTGTGCAGAATAGTCTGTCTATTTCTCATTTGATATCTAACAGAAACTGCTTAACAATAAGGAACTGATATGCTTAACTATAAGGAACAATTCCTAACAAGCTTTAGGTATCATGAACTAATACTTTTCTAAACAGATTTATTTCAGGTTAATGTTCATTTACAGCATTTCATCAGTACACACATTTGACATTGAAAGAACAAGACTAGGACATCTTTTGTCTTTTCATCTTTTTTTTTTATCATGAGAAAAAATAAGGCAGCCAAGTGACTAGTGCCACTAAAAGAACATTAGGGGAAAACCTGAAGCTATTCAATTCCATTCCACTTCATTTGAGTAAGTACAGTGCTGCAGTTTTTAACTGTGTCTTTGTTGAGGAGAAACCCTTTGGCTTTGGTACAGCTTTTAGATATTGAGTTGCCACATAGGACTGACAAACAGCGCCTGGTAATGCAATTCACTGCTTCAGGGTGACCTGGAATGTCCTCTGAGTTTCAGAAGAGCATGCGAGGCAGTGAAAGCCTCAATAGGCCCTGACAAAAGCCTTCCGTCCTTTACAGAAATGGGCTCTGTTGCTGTTTTTAGTATTGGTGCATATTACACCTGACCCATAATGTAAGAAAAAATAGGGCAAAAAAAAAAAAAAAAGGAGAGAGAGAGAACGAAATACCCTACCAGTGGGACACTATTATGTTTGTATTTGCATTATATTTTTCATATTGTAACACTAATCATAAACTCATGTAATGCAGTGCTTCAAATGAGCTGATTATTTTGGTTTTACTTATGTAGAGTGAACTTGGGTACAAATACATTTGTCTGTCAGTATCTTCTCATTATTCTGTTGTTGTTTGTTTAGGATGGACAGTCTTTAACAGACCAATACATTATTAAGCCTTTGAGGATTCTTTAATGTATTTGGCTTTTATTAAAGTCAAAAGCATCATGGTGCAACTTACATTTGCTAAAAATACATTGAAAGATGAAACAATAAATCACTGTTTTCTTATTGTCATTTAGCAGAAAAGCCACATATTGCTTTCATGTATTTTAATTTGGCTTTAGCAGAATAAAGGAAGAAATGCCAAGACAATTTTTAATAGACTATATAAATCACATTCTCTGGCTGGTCTTACACGCTTGGAAGAAATGGAAAAATCGATATAAATTTGTTTGGTTTTCAAATGCCAAGTTTTCTTCATGGCTGAAATTAATAAGGTTTGTTACCCGTTCTGGTGCAAGGCAGAAAATAACATAAATTGTTATGGGCTAACAGTGATGCTTTTATTTAATGCGAAGGTGATTTCATCACCAGAACAGCACCGAAGCATATTCACAGTAGAATGGCAAGCCATTTTGGCTTTTATTCATTCCCTGGATATTAATTCTTGATTTCAACAATTCAGTTTGAGAATTATTGATATCAGGAATTAGATTTCTACCAAAAAAAAATTAAAAAAAATAAAATAAGAGGCAACTTTGGATGCCAGGAATTACATTTCCACTAGTGAAATTGTTCATTCTTGATATCAAGAATGACATCATCACTCGCAGAAATATGAATTCTTGATAATTGTTATTTTCAATAGTTAAATGTCACCATATAGGCTGCCATTCAAATTCAATTGTTGATATCAAGAATTGATTTCTTACTAGCTGAAATTCCAATTTCACATTATCAGAAATACAATTCTTGCTAGTGAAAATCTTGCTAGCAATAATTACGTGGTTACTAGTGCAAATGTTTATTCTTAATATCAACAACTGAATTGCTATGTTCATTTTTGACATCAATCATTTGATTGTCACCAGTGACAATGTTCATTTCTGATATCATGAATGTGATTGTTACTTGTAAGAAAGCCATTTTAGATATCTGAAATTACTCTCCTAATTATTGATATCAGAAATACATTTTCAGATATCAGAAATAACAAATGTAACCTGTTGAAACACATTTACAGATATCAAGTAACATTACAACTAGTGAAAATTGACTTCATGATATCAGGAATTTATTTTCTACTAGTAGCCTAACTACGTAATTATTCATTGATATATATTTATATATAAAAAATTTTTTTATGATTTTTTGTAAACTGGAATTTCAACTATAAGAAAACTATACAATTTAATCTATAAAACCAACAATTTAATCTAAATGATATGGTGACATTTAACTAGTACAATTATGTAATTTAATTCTTGATATCAATAATTCATTTTTTGTCTGTCAGTGATGATGTTATTGTTGATATCAAGAATTAAATATTTTACCAGTGGAAATGTAATTCCTGATAGCCTATCAAAAATTGCCATTGTTACTAGTAGAAATCTAATTCCTGATAGCCTATAAGAATAAGCATTTTATAACTAGTGAAAATTGAATTGTTGATCACAAATTCATATCCAATGAATAAAAGTCAAAACGGCTTGCCATAATTATCCGTGTATTTCCCGGAATCTCTGTGTGAAAGGGATTGTGAAAGAGTTTTTTTTTTCTAAGCCACCTTTCCTGAGTTTTTGTTGTGTGCTTTTATCCTGCCAGACATGTTTGTGAGTCAACAATGTCAATGGAAACAAGTCAATGGCAACAAGCTTTTCCGGTTTCATTCTATTATAAAGCAACCCAACAGCAAAATAATTAAATTATGTAGGCCTAGTTTAAAGAGGTGAAATAGCCTACTTTATTTTTTATTAATTAGCATATTGTTGGAGAGTGTGAACTAGGCTAAATACAGTAGTTGAAAATGTCTGTTATATGCTTGAATAGAACCCAAGTCTGAGTCTCAAGAACGAGCAAGAGAATTATGTTCTGCGGACGTCATCTAGTGGAGCTGTAAGAAATTTCAGGGACGCTCTTATGTTTGTCCTTTACACGCTTCCGTTGTTACGTAATCATAAGGTTAAACCAGAGTAGCTGTTAGCTTGCTAACAGCTAACATACATCATACACAATTCAGGTAAGGACATATACATTTGCTTACTTTGAATATTGTTATTGCGCATCTACAAAGAGAGTACCAAATAATACAGAACACAGGATATGTTTCATTTTTATTAAATGTAACTTTTCAACAAAGTTTAGCCAATGGGCTAATGCGACATGAGTAAATAACAAATGTGTCATTAACTGTTTACTTATAGTTCATCTGTTACATTTGTGAGAATTGGTTGAAGGCCGAAAATTTTATTTTTTTTATAGTGGTACGTTGTATTCTTTATTGCTCCTTTATGACCTCTCTGTAAGTTGCACAACAGACAGCAGCTGGTTTATTACATATTACATATTGCAGATTAGTATTGTTTAGTTCTTAGTTATAAGAGGAAATATTGCAACTCAGGGTGATTTTAACAAAATGATCCGTTTCTTTACTGAAGTCTTGGACCCACTGCTCTCAACTATGTTTTATCCAGCTCAAAATAATTATTGTTTTGTCAGGTACCTAATAATGAAGAGCTAAATTTGTTGTGTGTGTGTGTGTGTGTGTGTGTGTGTGTGTGTGTGTGTGTTTTATTTGAATAAGTATTGTTATGTGACTATATTATTCCCCCCCCCACCCACAGGTGAACTGTAAACAAGAGAAGCCCAACAGGATGACCAGTGTAAGTGTACTACTGTAAACCCTAGTCATTGCAAGGTGGATCCAAGTAAACACAACAAAATCTAACATCATGACTACATGTTTGTCACTGTTCTCCTATGGTAGAGATGTTTATAAGCGCTATATAACTGCTTGCTGTGTTTTCTCAGGTGCTCTGCAGCAGAGCTCGGCTGGTGACGTACCTGCCAGGGCTTCACGTTCTAGTTCATCGTGTTGTTGGAGCCAGAACTTTCTCTGGGGCGTCCGGCTCAGATGAGCCACACTTGAACAACACAACCCCTAACATTGGTAAATGAGTGTATTCCTCTCTAGAATATTGAAAAAAAACCAGTTGTCCTCCAATAAAACAGAATTTAGTTATTGCCTTTTCAGGTAGACTTACCGTAATTACAAAATATTTAACATACAGATTAATAACAACATTTGCTGTTGTAACATTAGATTGGTGTAATATAACTTTTAAAGGGTGTTTTCTAATGGTTTGTGTTGGTTATTTCCTGTGAATAGCACCCAGGACAGTGTGGCCGGATGAGAACATGGGCCCGTTTGGGCCTCAGGATAAGCGCTTCCAGTTGCCGGGTAACGTGGGCTTTGACTGTCATTTGGAGGGTCCTGCGGAGCAGAGGAGCACACCGATCCACAGTGTGATGCCGGACTTGCTCACCGCTCAGTCCAGCAGCGAGAGGCACAACTTCGTCCTGGCCCATTTCATCAATGAGCTACATGTATGATGCTTTCAGAAAAAAATATCTATATTTGGAATGACAGAATAATCAAATAACTAGTAAAAATAACATTATTAATGGTTGTGAAGTTAATGCTTAATGGTTAAAGATCATAATTAACAACATGCATTTGAAAATCAAAAGACTTCACTATCATTAATAAAGTTATTATTTTGCTATTGCTTATAATAAGGGTTATCTAAATGTTACCTCATAATGTTAATATAATGTAAAATATTATGTTAGGTTTTATATCGTTCAAAAGTTTAGGGTCTGTAAAAAATTTTGAAAGTCTTTCCTGCTCACCAAGGATGCATGTATTTGATCAAAATACTATAAATTGTGAAATCTTACTACAATTTAAAATAACTATATATATTTTTTTTTATATATTCTGAAATTAAATTTATTCCTGTGATTGAAAGCTGAATTTTCAGAATCATTACTCTAGTCTTTAGTGTCACATGATCCTTCAGAAGTCATTCTAATAAGCTGATTTGCTGCTCAAGAAACATTTCTTATTATCAGTGCTGAAAACAGTTGTGCTGCTCAATATTTTTGAGGAAACCGTACTTTTTTTTCAGGTTTCTTTGATGAATAGAAAGTTCAAAAGAACAGCATTTATTTGAAATGTAAATGATTTTGTTTGTATTATAAAATTACTGTCACTTTTGATCAATTTGATGCATCTTTGCTGAATAAAAGTATTATTTTCTAACCAAAGACACCAAACTTTTCAAACTTTTATATATACAAAGAGAGAGAGAGAGAATACAATACTGTGTATATATATGTACATATACATGTATTTGTTTTGTTTTTTAGGAAATTGACCAGACTTCTTCAGCACAGAACGTAGATAAAGCAGAGCACTTTTTTGATAATTCCAGTGTGGAGTGTGCCATTCAGTCTTGCCCTGAATTGTTAAAGAAAGGTCAGTATGCTGCTGTTTTAGAGTATTTGAATTCATCAGATTTAGCATGGACTTGTTATATTGCGCTGTGACTTTCTGATGAGGTTGTTGGCAGTAGCGGTGGTCTCTGTTTGAATGGTGTAAATGTAAAATATGACCACAAGAGGGTAGCATTTCCATATGTATTTTAGGCGCTGAATTTTGTGGTTGTTCTAAATCTCAAAATGTAACTGTGTTTTGTATGTAATTACTGTACAGATATTTATTACTTAGTACTGTAGTGTCGCTTTCGTGTGGTTAATGTTTATTTATATGCGTGTACCCTATTTATGATCTAATTCAGATTTTGAGTCCATGTTCCCTGAGGCGCCGTCAACTGGCTTGATAGTGGTCACTGTGACTCAGAGGACACAGAACGACATGACGGCCTGGACTGAGCAAGTGGACAAAGAAAGGGAAGAGCTGCTGGCTAAAGTGAGTTATCTAGTTGCTTGATATGATTAACATATATATATATATATATATATATATATATATATATATATATAGTATATGTGCATAAATCATGTTATTTGCAATTAACAAGATGCATATTTCAACATCCTGTGCCAGAGATATCAAGCACTCAACATTGCGATAGATAGATGGATGGATGGATGGATTGATGGATAGATAGATAGATAGATAGATAGATAGATAGATAGATAGATAGATAGTCAGTCTACCTATTTATCTATCTAAAGATAAATCTATACTGTATAAACAGATAGATATTTTGTCATATAATTGAAGTTATATATATTATAATAATATATATTAACTGTAAATTAGTATATGATATATATTTGTTTATTATATTATATATTCATATTATAATATTAACATTATATATAATATTGAATATTATATTATTCCTGTACACACATAATGCCTAACTGAAGCTGCTGTCACTTCGCATCAAGAGTTGCTCATGATTCAGTTATCATATTTTAGCCCCTGTCTGTGACTTTGTATTGTCCTTGAGCAAAGTTATTTGGCTTTAGTACAAAAAAGTTCTTCAGAACATGTGTGAATGAGAGTGAGAGCTGTGGCAGGCTGTGTTATTTACGGTTATTGTCTGGTTCACATCACTGTGGGGCCATGCTGTAGGAATGCTGCTTATTTTCATGCCGTTGATTGTTTATGAGCAGCTTTGTTCAAAGGAAAGATTTATAACTGAACGTGTGCCAAAACCATGTAAAGCTAAACTGAATGGAAGCTCCATGGTTAAAGCAATTAATTAGAGTTGAATCAATGTTGATAACTGTGTTCTATGCAGTTTATTGCAGGTGCCACGGAGATATGTAATGCTCTCCGAACAGAAGGATTCTGGGCCGACTTCATAGACCCGTCATCTGGACTTGCAGTAAGTCATATAAACGTGTATAGAACTTTTGATACAATCCACAAGCTGCTGTTTAAATGTTCTTAATCTTCTCTGTCCTCAGTTCTTTGGACCGTACACAAACAACTCGCTCTTTGAAACAGATGAAAGGTATCGGCATTTAGGTTTTCAGATTGAAGACCTGGGCTGTTGTAAAGTGATTCGGCACGGAGTGTGGGGGACGCACGCTTTTGTGGGCACACTTTTCACCACAGCGCCACCCAACAGCCAGATCATGAAGAAGCTACAAGGAGACGAAAGTTAATTAGTTAAAGATGCTGTGTGTATCACCATGTGAACACTATCAATATCAAAAACACACTTACATCCCTTAAAGCACTTAATGAAGTTTCCCAATGACTGCTGCTGGAAATGTGTATTTATTTTTGAAAACAAAGAGCAGTTTTGGTGTAATTTTTATTTTGGATATTTGTTTTACAGAGGGAAGTTCTGTGTCAAATGTCTAACATATCTCTCTATCTCTATGCTGCCTTTCTTGTAATACAGACCTTAAAGGAACTGAAATGTAACAGTTGTAGAGCTGAAATTGTTTCTTCACCATTGCTCAATCTGAATCTGCATTTGGTAATTGTACATTTGTTATTGATGGTGGTTAATTTTGTGTCATAAATTATACATTAAAAGGTTTGGGTAGTGATCAAGAGCAGTAATCCGTTTAATTCAGTATTGTAAGCTTTAGTCATAGCGCCATGAAAGGCACAATAAATAATAATAAATAAGGAGTATCACTGGCTGTAATATTGGCATATTTTTGTGTTATTTTAATGCCTTTTAAGTAAATATAACTACAGTTTGGAATGACTGAATTGATTTTTATTTGACCAATGTTCATACATTTGTACATGATGAATTATTGGTTCTTAAATATCAGGTGGTTTTCATAAATGGCTTAGTTTAGACTCTAAACACTCAGCAAAACCATTAAATGACTGTGTATTCAGTTAAAAACAACTGTGTGTACAGAGGTCAAGTCATTCATTTATAAATGTATATTATGGATAAATTGCTCAACTTTTTGCGTAACCGCTAATCATTCTCAGGCATGAACAATTCATATTTTGAGCTTAATATTTAAGCAGAGCCCAACACATTGTTGAAAATTAATTTGCAAACATTAAAATAAAAAGTAATGTAATGACAATAATAATAATAATTTATATATATGTATACACACTAGGGATGGTCAGATTTTAAATTGTTTTTGAAAGAAAAACAAAAATATTTGTAAAATCAATAATGTTTGTGATATTAAAATTTAAAATGTTCTCTCTAAATGTCTTCAGTGTCACATGATCCTTCAGAAATCATTCTAATATGATAAATTGGTGTTTAAGACACGTTTCTTATAATTATCAACTTTGAAAACAGTTGTGCTGCTAATATTTTTGAGGAGACCATGATACAAATCCTTTGTAACACTATAAATGGCTTTACTGTCACTTTTGATCAATTGAATGCATCCTGAAAAAAAAAGCACACTGACCCTGAACTTTTGAACTGTAGAGTATGTGCAGTATAAATAGAAGTAGAAATGTAGATGTTGGCTATCGATAATTGATTTGCTTGAAGCGATCATAGCCAGCAGCTGCTGAGCTCAGTGTCTCAATGGTGTCATTCGGTTTCATTCAGAAGCACAACAGATGGACTATAATCATTCTTCTTTAAACTCTGACATGATACCATTATTTAGATAGCTCTTCACTCTCCATTAGCACGTGTGTCGGTGAATTGTGTTTAAATCATGTGGATAACATAATCCTAAATCCATAAATATTTTCATGGTCATATATGCTCATAGATTTAAGTGTAACGATTTCAATTATTCTATAATTAAAATGCAAATGTTACTTCACCTTTGGAGCTGTTTTTTTTATTATTTTATTTATCTTACTATTTTGCATTATTATATCAGATATGGTCATTTGCTTACATCGTTTTCAGTCCTTTGTAGAAAATTAAAAAGCAAATCATTTTATGGCGAGTGCATTGAATCATATTATGGTTTGCTTCTTCTGTAACCAGTATCTGAAGATTTCATTAAAGGTAATTAACACAAAAAAAATCTGTCATGCTGTGTGGTGAAATCAAAGTGTGCGGCTGATCAAAGACAGACAGTGTGTGATTTTAAGAACAGCAGTCATCATCACCTCATGTCTGATGGATTGACATGGCTACCTATTAGATGTAATTGTCCTGCTAAAACTTGGTTCCTACCCTTTGTTCATTGGGAAAGTTCACTAACTGTTTACTGGATAACTCATCAACAATATGATTATAATGTCATCTGGTCCTTTTATCATCCTAAAGAAACACAGTGTTTAGCCTAAATTTATAAATTACCTTTATGTAACTAGTCTTCAGTCAAAATTGTCATAAAGAATTTTCATGTGAAAAAACCTAATAAGCTACATGCACACTTTCATTAGATTTTTTTTTTAAAGCAGGGTAGAATAAGGGGCTGTTTACACAACACTGTTTTCATCTAAAAACAGAATTTTTTATATGCGTTTTGGCCGTTTATTTACACAACAACCGCGTTTTGGGGGCCCAAGGTTTCAAAGTGCAAGTTTTTTAAAACAATACCATTATCATATCCGTGTACAAACTACAAAAACGCGAATATGTGAAAACAGTGACATCAAGCGCATGCGTATTACGTACTCAATAGGCGCGTGGTGTTTCTTTTCAAAGCGACATCGCCAACTACTGGCCTGGCATGCATAATACAGCATTTTAATTGTTTTCGTGGTTCCGTGTGAATGGAGTTCGTTTTGACAACGTTGTTGTCTGTAAAGGAAAAACGTTTCCATTTTTAGTACTTTGTTGTCATGTAGCCTAAATGTAACCTATGCCAAATAATTATGTTTTTGTGGCATGACTATGAAATATGTATCTATAAACTTTATTTTTGACTAAAGCATTTGCAATGGTGGAATAATTCAAATCACATGAGAATGACGGAATCATACATTTTTAATCGGGGTTAGATATCTAGGTCAGACAGCCATCTTGTTGATCATGAGAAATGAATTATTCAAACAATTCCCCACCCTCACAACCCCTCGTCCTCTAAGAACATTTTTGTATTAATGATTTTTTTTTTTTTTTAAATGACTTTAGGTTTAGATCTGTGTAGGCTATTTGATAAAAGTCCTGTTAGATATGGAAGATAAATCATTGATTTTTAAGAAATGTTGACATGGATTTTTGGTAAATAATCAGCCTACATACATTCGTGATTACATAAATAAATAATAATAATAATAGTTGTCAGATTGATGGACGTAGGAATGTCTACCAAATAACTGGAATGATTAAGAATATATAGATAGGCCTATATGTAGATATGGAGAAATATTGAACATTTTTTGAGACAAATGACAATTCAAATTGATTCAAAGCAAAGAAGTCAGACACAAGAGCTGAAAACACAAGAAATTGACTATCTGCATAAATGAAAAACAATGTGAGATTGGGGTGCACGTCTGTCTGTTAGTATAGTGACAGGCAACGGCAGGTCTGCAGAGAAAGGAAAACCTGGTGTCAGAGGTCTGTTCTGACAATGGAACGTTCCCACTCATTATCTGCCGACACTTTCCTGTTTTTCAGAGAGCAGCTAAGATTTACATTGGCTGGGGCATGCGGAGAACCAAACCATCATGCTCTCTGTTTATGATTTTTCTCTGCACTGGGCAAAAAAAAAAAAACTGAAGGTATTTTACAGAGTTAAATTAAGAACAGAATTTCTGGTGGTCATTCAAGTTGACCTAGGAAACCCTTTAGATTTGTGTTTTTAACTTCTGTTGTGATGCCATGTTTCTTTTTGTGTTGCCAGGATCAAGTTCTGTTGACTGCTGCAAAAGCTCAGAGTCTGTGTATTTGGACTCATGGTGATCATGAACCGAACAGCAGCCGGTGTAATACCGGACACAATGTGATCTGTGTGCTTGTTCATTCAGCTCTGTGTTCTGACTGGTAATCCTTTTAGGGTTTCTCTGCTGGAATTTCATTGAATTAGACTCAGATTAGAGTTTAGACTTGAATTATAACTTAGACAAAATGAGTGAGAGCTGCAGATATAGACATATAAGACCTGGATCTTCAGAATCAACTTTTTTTTTACTCATATGGCTCATATGCTAATGAAATTTGACCTTTTTTTAAAAGCAAATAATCCGGTAATTATTTCAATATTCTGTTGTTTTGTTTTTGTCCTGCTCATTCTTTTTACTGCCTGCATTGCTGTTCAAATTCAGGTTTTTGTTTAAATTTCAGAACATCAGACGCTATTTTTAGGATTCATCATTTATATTTTGGTGTATCCTGAGCCTTCATTCCCCCAGGATCTGCCATCATGGTGTAATTCAGTCATCATAACGCTGAAGCTGTGATGGTGCACTTCTCTCAGTCCAGTCCTTCCTCAAGTCTTCCCATCACACTCCAGCAGACTTCCAGTCTGTCCTGTGAGAATTTCCCACTGTCTCTATCTTCCTCTGAAGACAGATTTCACACTTACATCACTATCTGTTGTTGTCTCCACCCTTTCCTGGAAACTGAGCATATTCACACACTTAAAAAGCAGCTACATTTTGTCCAGTATACATGATTTATTCAGTCACAGTAAAAAAAGTCTGATGAAATATACATTTAATATCTGTAATTATCGTTATGAGCCGAAGTCCTACTAAAATCACTATAAACAACTATTTATCTTGTGCAATATTAAACCTATATATTTTACGCGTGGCTCAGTCATGCTGAACGTAGACACTTGGCATTTTCCCACAGTAAAGAAGGGCTGCGTTTGTTTCCATTGCTGCTCAATCTATCCCAAAGCTCCACGGCAGAGTAATTAAAATCTCAGCATGGCCGTACTGAACAGGATATGCTGCCATGCCCTCCAACAATGAGGGTCATTCTTTGGACTCCAGACCAGGTACCTGAAACCCAGCCTGCAACAGCTCTTGATCATTAAAAACATGTTCCTGCTCATCTGGAAAGTCAGCTCTAGAGCGGAAATTTGACTTGTATCGGCAGGGAATGAGCCGAGAAACTGGATTACTAAAGCAAGAAGATGAAGGGAGCTTTTGTTTTGACATGGAAACTTATTTGAATGTTTGTCAAAATTCCTTTTTTTTTTCTTTTTTTTTTTGAGACCCTTCAGCTGTACTTTGTACAAACATTTTCTCTTATAAAGTAGATTTATTTTTCTACTGTCACAAAATGCCACTATGAGCAAAGCCAACTTCATTTTTAACCTGTAGTCCATTTATGAACCAAGAAGTGACCAAAGGGTCACTGGGTGTTCACCTTTTTGACCTCTGGCATTGGGCTTAATGAGAGTTGTGTTTCCTCTCTGCTATACCATAAATCTGAAGACCCAATAAAATGAGACTGATCTGTCTAGATAAATTAAGAATTAATAAATTATAAAATTATAATTAAATAATTATAATATAATTATAATTATAAAAAATAAAATTAATAAATTTAGAAAAATCTGTCTAGATAAATTAAGTTGAAATTTGAGTAATATAAACCATTGGAACCAGTTAATGCTACAAATATGTCAACTCAAACTGAGGCATGTTTGTAGGCTACTCTACGGACAATGGGCTCTTAAAAAGCAGAACGACACAAGGGTGAGTAAATGATGACTGTTTAACCCATTCAGACCCTGCGTCCATTACAATGGACATCACATGTCAACCCCCCTTTTTTTTACTTCTGGAGCATTTCACCTAGTTTAAAGCCTGCAGTCCATTAGATTGGACGCTTGTCATCCAATCAAATGGTAGTAAAGCTTTGCATGTAGTAATTATAGAAAAAAACACTACTTTGAAGAGAAGCATGTCAGCACTTCACTCCAAACACAGAAGCAAGCAACATTTTCTGTGGTTTTATTTACTTTTTTATGATATGTTTGCCAGTATTTCATAGTTTGTATGTAAAATAGAAAGACTGAACTTATTAATTAAAGTTAAAAATCGATTGTAGAATTTCACATTTTAAATCAGGATTTTTTCAAATGTGTCTGTCCATTAGAATGGACAGTGGGTTCAAAAGCCTGTTACTGAAATCACATTCCAGTAATTGAAGTCCAGTAATGCTGATTGAAATTTCTTATATAAAAATCTATATCACAGTACCGATACATTTTTTTTTTACTTTTTCATATGCAGAATATATAGTTCTTGAAGTGCTTGAACATATAGCTGATGGAAGTATCTCAGATGTTGACTTTATGTGGATTGATGATGAGGAAGATGGAGATGTAAGAAAAATATCCGTATTTAAAACTTTATAAAGTAAAATGACTAGCTTCCGGCCAAACGAAACATAGGATTTGACATAAATCGAAAGCGTAACTTGAAAATGAATTATTTTTTCTTACACGAACGCATCGCTTCGCTTCAATAGGCCTTTATTTACCCCCAAGAGCCATGGAGCACTTTTATCATGGATGGATGCACTTTTATGGACTTTCAAAACAGAAACAACCATTCACTGCCATTATAAAGCTTGGAAGCCAGGACATTTTTTAATATAACTACAATTGTATTCGTCTGAAAGAAGAACGATGTCATATACACCTAGGATGGCTTGAGGGTGAGTAAATCATGGGCCAATTTAAATTTTTGGGTGAACTATCCCTTTATGGGTATAGTACACCCAAAAATGATATTTGTCGTCACTTACTCATCCTCATGTTGTTCCAAATCTGTATGAGTTTCTTTATTCTGCTGAACACAAAAGAAGATATTTTGAAGAATGTCGGTAACTAGACAGTTGACAGTATAGCCATTGATTTCCATATTTTTTCCTACTATAGCCTATATTTCCTAATAACTACATATTATATTATTGTGATATAATATTATCATTATTAGTAATTATTTTGAAAATTATAATAACATTTATCAGTAATTTCTCAATATAGATATTACAACACCGTATAATTAATTACAGCAAAAGCAGATCAAATTACAAAATACAGTACAAATACAGTAAAGTACTATTTGGTAGTTTACAGTACTGATCTTGTGTACTGTAAAGTGAATTACAGTACATTTACTGGAAATCAAAATACATGCATCATGCATGGCAACCGTGCTGCCAGTAATGTACTGTAGAAATACAAGAAAATCGCTAACAGAGAAATTGTTTCAAAGATGCACACAGTAAATTACTCTAACGTGAATTCGTTGATTGATTCCTAGGTTTATTTTGTTATGAATAAACAAATGTGCGATCTATAAAGCAAAAACCTTACAATTAAAGTTGAAATGTTGTAATGTTCAAGTTTTTGATCTAAAAAAGAAAGATTCGCAAAGAAAATGACTCTAACATGACCATATTGATTGATTCTAAGATATTTAGTTTATTACAAACAATGTGCAATCTGTAAAACAAAAACCTCAAAATTAAAGTTGAAATGGTATACTGTTGAAAGGTTTTTGACCTTGAGAAAAAGCTTTAAGTATATACTAACAATTTTTATGTTTATTATTTAATTTTATGTTGGTACATTTTTGTGAAGTACACCTGTTTTGACGTAACGTCCATTGAAATGGACAAAAAAAATTACAATTAAAGCAAAACATTTTTTTAAATTTTTTAATTTGGTCTCATTTATAGAAGCCTCATGAGCTGGGAAAATGTACTTTTATATTTTTCAGAAAGCTAAAACATAATTCAGGTCTGAACGGGTTAATGTGTTTTACACAGTTCGCGTTCCCAGCTTCGCGCTTGACGGTCATGTGACGTCACAGGCGCAGTTCTGTTCATGACGTCACAGGCAGAGAGAAGGTCAATCCAGCGATTGTCAGAGTTTGATTCTCCTGTAGTGTAAACACGCAGTCTTTTGTTGACACAGTAGTGATTTTCAGTTAAATTTCAGTTAAAAAACGCAGTCTCGAAGATGGAGAGTGGAAACGATGTGTTCGTGAAAGTAAAGACCCGGACCCGGCTCAACGACAGAAACCAACGGTGTGAACAGTGTGATCCAAGGTAAGTTAACTTACGTGAATGTCTTTTCAGCGCTTTTTTGGGTGCTCGAGCCCCTGCACTTTTTCAAAAGTAATCAAAAGTGCCCTCAAACATATGATAATATTGTGTTCATTGCATTTGATTATAATTAACATGACAACAATGTGTACAAAACTAAAGTAGCCTAGTGTGTGTGTGTGTGTGTGTGGACTGCAGACGTAACCGTAGCAAAAGTTATGCGTTTTAAAATGAAAACGCACTAAGTTAGTGTAAACGCAGGTATTCCACAGTCTGCTCGCGAACCGATGCTCACGAGCCAAATACAGTTATTTCAGTGAGTGGGCCTATATGGCTCGACGCAGCAAGGAATAACCAAACATTTTTTTACGTTTTTTTTTCCCAATAATAAAGGGTAGTGTGTCGATTCAATCAAAAATCCACATATCACATATTTATATAGGCTATTAATATAAAATATGACATAATTCATTGAAGTCTGTTTGTCATTTATAACACACCGAACAATTGTTAGGCCTATCTGGCACAACAAGTTCAAATTTCATTGGACAATTTGAAGTGGATCGGTCATTTTCCAGTCATTCATAAATCGTTTGAAAATTAGATGGACAGATAAATTTACATTAATGAAGCGATCTGAATCTGCGTCATTTAAACAATGGATGCTAATTACAAAGGACTGCATTAATGGTAGGCTAAGTATTATTAAACCACTTTTTATTTAGTCTATGTACCGTTTACCATTTGATCAAGTTAATTAATTGAAGTCGAGGCGCTGCCTACAGGCGTATTATGTGAAGTGTAGGCGGACGACAAACACGTGAAAAACTTTAACATTTTTGATAATTATGCAGCAATACTGTAATAGTACAGTAGCCTAGCCTAGTTCAAAAATTTGGACACATTACTATTTTTATGTAAAAAAGAAAGAAAAAAAAAGAAGTCTCTTATGCGCATCAAGCCTGCATTGATTTGATCAAAAATACAGAAAAAAATATTATTACAATTTAAAATAATGTTTTTCTATTTTAAAATACTTTAAAAATATCATTTATTTCTGTGATGCAAAGCTGGATTTTCAACAGCTAAAACTCCAGTCTTCAGTGTCACATGATTTTTCAAAAATAATTCTAATATGCTGATCAATGTTAGAAACAGTAGGCTATGATACTTTTTTTCAGGATTCATTGATGTTTGATGTATCAAAGTTAAAAAGAACAGTATTTAATTCAAATAGAAATTCTTTTATAAGTTTTTACTGTCACTTTTGATAAATTTAGCACATCCTTGCTGAATAAAAATAGCCTATTCATTTCTTTAAACAAAAATAAAGAAAGAATATTACTGACCCCAAATTGGAATGCATTTTCAATTTGCACACATTAAATTTTGCTACATTCATTGCGGAACATTTAATGAAAATGCAATCGCAAGTGTCTAAACTGTGAGTGTAAATGCAATTAAGAAAAATAACATTTAAATGCATTTTGCTACAGTTTTTGCTTGAACTTATCTAATCATTTCTGTAATACAATTTCATTTTAATTTTGCAACTTATAAAGTGTTAAAATATGTATTTAATTTACATATTAAGACTAGTAATATGTTTAATATGCAAATTTAAATGATAGAATTAAATTTTCATTTTCATTTTGCACCAAACGTTGCACAAATGTAATGGAAAATGTCAATTTAAATACAGAAATGCATTGTCATTTTACTCATTGCATTGTCATTTTGCATATTACATTTCAAATTGAATCCATAGAAATCGGAAGGTCTCCCTAATGATGTGCTCCATGCTCCATTCATTAGTGCCTTCGGTTTGATCTATCCTGGAGGAGATTTGCGAAAACACCAGACTAAACATTAATCTACTAGAAATAATGATTTCAGAATAATGCAGAATAATTCAAATATAACATTTTATTTGTCAGGTAAAAATGTATCATGCCAATTACACAAGTAAATGATTAAAAGCCAATTCAGAAATAATAAATACATGACATCAATTACTCAAAGATGACTCTAAGAGTAAGCAATGCATTCCTGACAGAGACACAGTGGTGTGTGAGTGTGTTCCAAGTGTAAGACTTGGGAAAACACTGACACAGCCCTGTATGGGGGTTTTACTGGTTACAAGTCAAGTCAAGTCATCTTCAATTATATAGCGGTTTTAACAATGTAGATTGTTTCAAAGCAGCTTTACAGAGATAAACATATAATTTAAGGTAACAGAGATTGGTTTGGCTTTATAGCGGTTCTTTAAAACCGCACATTAGAGTTACAGGTTCCCAAAGACTGCTCTGCCACTTACTATTACCAGAACAAAAGGCTTGTACAAATATTTTTTTTAGAGTTGTTTTGGGTCAATTCATGTACCCCGGGGGTAACACCTGGTTTCGGGGGAGAGGGGAGAATTATCAGATATTGTGAAGAGACACCACCCAAAGAGGAGAACAGGATTCTCCTGAGTTTTCAATCTTTCTCATAATACAGATGACTGCAATGAAATTAAGACCATTTTACCAATCGCACTGTGACATTTAAAATGATACCAAACATGAAAAGGAAAAACAATAGATTCACAAGATACATCATATGTGATGTAATATATAAACATTCTCAGTGAACTTTTAGTGACTTGAATCGGGGAAGGAAGTAGGGAGAGGGGGGATGCATATATGAACAAGGAGAGAAGTTTGGGCAATACAATAACCTATGCTCTTTATTTGCGATCTTCTGTCCAGGTTTCATTATATTGGTTTATATAAGTACTCACCTGTGAAGAGGGAGAGCAGAATATGCGAAGTGTTTCAGGATGCATTGCCTGAGGAGAGGGAGAGCAGCAGCAGCGATGTGTTCGTGGACACATTAGAGTACTTGCCTGAGGAGAGGGAGAGCAGCAGCAGCGATGTGTTCGTGGACGCATTAGAGCACTTGCCTGAGGAGAGGGAGAGCAGCAGCAGCGATGTGTTCGTGGACGCATTAGAGCACTTGCCTGAGGAGAGGGAGAGCAGCAGCAGCGATGTGTTCGTGGACGCATTAGAGAGGGAGAGCAACAGCAGCGATGTGTTCGTGGACGCATTAGAGCACTTGCCTGAGGAGAGGGAGAGCAGCAGCAGCGATGTGTTCGTGGACGCATTAGAGAGGGAGAGCAGCAGCAGCGATGTGTTCGTGGACGCATTAGAGCACTTGCCTGAGGAGAGGGAGAGCAACAGGAGCGATGTGTTCGTGGACGCATTAGAGCACTTGCCTGAGGAGAGGGAGAGCAGCAGCAGCGATGTGCTCGTGGACGCATTAGAGAGGGAGAGCAACAGCAGCGATGTGTTCGTGGACGCATTAGAGCACTTGCCTGAGGAGAGGGAGAGCAGCAGCAGCGATGTGTTCGTGGACGCATTAGAGAGGGAGAGCAACAGCAGCGATGTGTTCGTGGACGCATTAGAGCACTTGCCTGAGGAGAGGGAGAGCAGCAGCAGCGATGTGTTCGTGGACGCATTAGAGCACTTGCCTGAGGAGAGGGAGAGCAGCAGCAGCGATGTGTTCGTGGACGCATTAGAGAGGGAGAGCAGCACCAGCGATGTGTTCGTGGACGCATTAGAGCACTTGCCTGAGGAGAGGGAGAGCAACAGGAGCGATGTGTTCGTGGACGCATTAGAGCACTTGCCTGAGGAGAGGGAGAGCAGCAGCAGCGATGTGCTCGTGGACGCATTAGAGAGGGAGAGCAACAGCAGCGATGTGTTCGTGGACGCATTAGAGCACTTGCCTGAGGAGAGGGAGAGCAGCAGCAGCGATGTGTTCGTGGACGCATTAGAGAGGGAGAGCAACAGCAGCGATGTGTTCGTGGACGCATTAGAGCACTTGCCTGAGGAGAGGGAGAGCAGCAGCAGCGATGTGTTCGTGGACGCATTAGAGCACTTGCCTGAGGAGAGGGAGAGCAGCAGCAGCGATGTGTTCGTGGACGCATTAGAGCACTTGCCTGAGGAGAGGGAGAGCAACAGCAGCGATGTGTTCGTGGACGCATTAGAGCACTTGCCTGAGGAGAGGGAGAGCAGCAGCAGCGATGTGTTCGTGGACGCATTAGAGCACTTGCCTGAGGAGAGGGAGAGCAGCAGCAGCGATGTGTTCGTGGACGCATTAGAGCACTTGCCTGAGGAGAGGGAGAGCAGCAGCAGCGATGTGTTTGTGGACGCATTAGAGCACTTGCCTGAGGAGAGGGAGAGCAACAGCAGCGATGTGTTCGTGGACGCATTAGAGCACTTGCCTGAGGAGAGGGAGAGCAACAGCAGCGATGTGTTCGTGGACGCATTAGAGCACTTGCCTGAGGAGAGGGAGAGCAACAGCAGCGATGTGTTCGTGGACGCATTAGAGCACTTGCCTGAGGAGAGGGAGAGCAGCAGCAGCGATGTGTTCGTGGACGCATTAGAGCACTTGCCTGAGGAGAGGGAGAGCAGCAGCAGCGATGTGTTCGTGGACGCATTAGAGCACTTGCCTGAGGAGAGGGAGAGCAGCAGCAGCGATGTGTTCGTGGACGCATTAGAGCACTTGCCTGAGGAGAGGGAGAGCAACAGCAGCGATGTGTTCGTGGACGCATTAGAGCACTTGCCTGAGGAGAGGGAGAGCAGCAGCAGCGATGTGTTCGTGGACGCATTAGAGCACTTGCCTGAGGAGAGGGAGAGCAGCAGCAGCGATGTGTTCGTGGACGCATTAGAGCACTTGCCTGAGGAGAGGGAGAGCAGCAGCAGCGATGTGTTCGTGGACGCATTAGAGCACTTGCCTGAGGAGAGGGAGAGCAACAGCAGCGATGTGTTCGTGGACGCATTAGAGCACTTGCCTGAGGAGAGGGAGAGCAACAGCAGCGATGTGTTCGTGGACGCATTAGAGCACTTGCCTGAGGAGAGGGAGAGCAGCAGCAGCGATGTGTTCGTGGACGCATTAGAGCACTTGCCTGAGGAGAGGGAGAGCAGCAGCAGCGATGTGTTCGTGGACGCATTAGAGCACTTGCCTGAGGAGAGGGAGAGCAGCAGCAGCGATGTGTTCGTGGACGCATTAGAGCACTTGCCTGAGGAGAGGGAGAGCAGCAGCAGCGATGTGTTCGTGGACGCATTAGAGCACTTGCCTGAGGAGAGGGAGAGCAGCAGCAGCGATGTGTTCGTGGACGCATTAGAGAGGGAGAGCAACAGCAGCGATGTGTTCGTGGACGCATTAGAGCACTTGCCTGAGGAGAGGGAGAGCAGCAGCAGCGATGTGTTCGTGGACGCATTAGAGCACTTGCCTGAGGAGAGGGAGAGCAGCAGCAGCGATGTGTTCGTGGACGCATTAGAGCACTTGCCTGAGGAGAGGGAGAGCAGCAGCAGCGATGTGTTCGTGGACGCATTAGAGCACTTGCCTGAGGAGAGGGAGAGCAACAGCAGCGATGTGTTCGTGGACGCATTAGAGCACTTGCCTGAGGAGAGGGAGAGCAACAGCAGCGATGTGTTCGTGGACGCATTAGAGAGGGAGAGCAGCAGCAGCGATGTGTTCGTGGACGCATTAGAGCACTTGCCTGAGGAGAGGGAGAGCAACAGGAGCGATGTGTTCGTGGACGCATTAGAGCACTTGCCTGAGGAGAGGGAGAGCAGCAGCAGCGATGTGTTCGTGGACGCATTAGAGAGGGAGAGCAACAGCAGCGATGTGTTCGTGGACGCATTAGAGCACTTGCCTGAGGAGAGGGAGAGCAGCAGCAGCGATGTGTTCGTGGACGCATTAGAGAGGGAGAGCAACAGCAGCGATGTGTTCGTGGACGCATTAGAGCACTTGCCTGAGGAGAGGGAGAGCAGCAGCAGCGATGTGTTCGTGGACGCATTAGAGCACTTGCCTGAGGAGAGGGAGAGCAACAGCAGCGATGTGTTCGTGGACGCATTAGAGCACTTGCCTGAGGAGAGGGAGAGCAGCAGCAGCGATGTGTTCGTGGACGCATTAGAGCACTTGCCTGAGGAGAGGGAGAGCAGCAGCAGCGATGTGTTTGTGGTCGCATTAGAGCACTTGTCTGAGGAGAGGGAGAGCAGCAGCAGCGATGTGTTCGTGGATGCATTAGAGCACTTGCCTGAGGAGAGGGAGAGCAGCAGCAGCGATGTGTTCGTGGACGCATTAGAGCACTTGCCTGAGGAGAGGGAGAGCAGCAGCAGCGATGTGTTCGTGGACGCATTAGAGCACTTGCCTGAGGAGAGGGAGAGCAACAGCAGCGATGTGTTCGTGGTCGCATTAGAGCACTTGCCTGAGGAGAGGGAGAGCAGCAGCTGCGATGTGTTCGTGGACGCATTAGAGCACTTGCCTGAGGAGAGGGAGAGCAGCAGCAGCGATGTGTTCGTGGACGCATTAGAGAGGGAGAGCAACAGCAGCGATGTGTTCGTGGACGCATTAGAGCACTTGCCTGAGGAGAAGGAGAGCAGCAGCAGCGATGTGTTCGTGGACGCATTAGAGAGGGAGAGCAACAGCAGCGATGTGTTCGTGGACGCATTATAGTCCATGAGCCAGGGGGGTCCATCGGTGTCAACGGGGGGGCAAATGCTATCATTGTTTTTTGGCAAGGTATACACCCCTAAAAATCACGATAGCAGTGCAGCGGTGGTAGCGAAATCACTTTTTTGAGCTCATGAAGTTACTTACCCCCTGAAATAAATTCTGTTTTTGAAATCTGGTGTATATCTGGTTTAGGCTCATGCTAGGGATATTGTCAATATTCTATAATATGGTGCTTGGTATCGTTGGAAAGGGGACCTTTTAGGCTTTCATTTAAGCCCAGTACTGAATCTGTCTGACAAACAAAGAGGTCACATGACTTCTTTAAACCAAAAATAACACACATTTTTCCACAATTTCCGCCTAAACTGTATGCTTTATTTTATCCCTGTGGCATGAAAGAACACCACGGACACAAAACTCAACAACTTCAATACTCAAGGCACTCTGATGACTCAGAAAATGTATAATATACCCATACTATTTATTTGTGAGAGCCTTAAATTAGACTTGTGCAGCCAGTAGAGCCAATAGAATGGACAAATAGAATACAGTAGTCCAAGGCCAAATGGCCTATTTTTTCATGTACAGTTGTAATAAAAAGTAATTGTTTCAATAGTGTAGTCAATGATGTTGTCAACATAACACTTGTAAGTGGTTTAACAAAATGTTTCTATCATGTATTTTGATATTCACCCATTTTCAGTTAGAATGTCAGAAAGTAGCTCATGCACGGAATGTTGATGGATTTTGACAGTTTGACGAGGTTTTGTCAGTTTTGTGAAAAGATTGTTGGTTCAGTTGACTGGTTATAACTACACTACCAACTATGCCATCTTCAATCAACTTCCATTGAGTTCCAGGGGTATTAAATGTAAGTACAAAATAGTTTTTCTCTTGTGCTTGTGAATTGGTGGGGAATAGTAGCAGTAGCTAATGTAAGCTTGGTGTTTTTAGCAGGCTAGCTATCTATACCTACATAATATATATGCCTCGTACATAATATCGACCAATCAGTGTTTTTCAACCGTGGAAAGAGGTCAGTAAAATAGCTGGAGTAGGCTACGTCACATAACGTTACATTTATTTCAGGAAAGCCATTTAATGACCATAGCACGTAAGTTGGCTAGAAAAATTTACATGTATCTACTGTACCTTAATACGTGTCCAAATTGAATCAAGATCGGAATAAAACCACAAGAATTAATTTGAAATTGTACAATTTGTATCAAGCAATAATAAAAGCAGTAGCCTATACCAATTATTGCACCATGCTGTCACAATTATACAAACTAAGTAAACTTAATACAATTATGTTTAGTTAGGCTACCAAATGTTTTGACAATCACAATAGCCTACACTTATTGTTTGTGATGCAAGTGGTTTTTTGTTTTGTTTGTTTTTTTACATCGCAAATGGATCCGAATGAAGAAACGTAAAAAAATACTTGACTGGTTTAATGCACTTGACAAAGCCAAACTTGCTTAAAGTTAATTCTCCTGTTTTTCTTTTTTTCTTTACATCTTCAAGCTCCATGTTGCACTGAAGCCACACAATACAGCACAGCAGACCTGGAGTGAGTGGAGGAGACGCTGCACATGACACGTGACGTTTTGCATTTTGTAACTTTGTAGCCTAACTTGTGCAACTTTGTACCTTTTTAGAAAGAAATGATATCTGTGAGGATTTTCAGTCAAGATTTAGACCGTATCATAGTACTGAGACTGCTCTCATTAGAGTTACAAATGATTTGCTCTTATCGTCCGATCGTGGTTGTATCTCTCTATTAGTGTTACTCGATCTTAGTGCTGCATTTGACACTATTGACCACAACATTCTTTTAAATAGACTCGAAAATTATGTTGCCATTAGTGGAATTGCATTAACATGGTTTAAATCATACTTATCTGACCGTTATCAGTTTGTAGCAGTAAATGAAGAGATGTCTTATTGATCTCAAGTTTAGAATGGCGTACCACAAGGCTCAGTATACTCAGCTCTATATTTCTTCACGCCCAGATGAAACTTACCGATTCACTAAATTAACGGAATGTATAGGTGATATAAAAAATTGGATGACTCGTAATTTCCTACTACTTAATTCTGAAAAAACAGAGATTCAAATTATTGGACAAAAAACGTCCTCACGTAATAATCTAGAATACTGTCTAACACTTGATGGCTGCTCTGTCAAGTCTTCGTCGTCGGTTAGGAACCTGGGTGTGCTCTTTGATACCAATCTTTCATTTGAAAGTCACGTGTCTAGTACCTGTAAAACCGCATTTTTCCATCTTAAAAATATATCTAAATTACGTCATATGCTCTCATTGACAAATGCAGAACAATTAGTCCATGCGTTCATGACATCAAGGCTAGATTATTGTAATGCTCTACTGGGTGGTTGCCCTGCACGCTTAATAAACAAATTACAGCTGGTCCAAAACGCAGCAGCTAGAGTTCTTACTAGAACCAGGAAGTATGACCATTAGCCCAGTTCTGTCAACACTGCACTGGCTCCCTATTAAACATCGTATACATTTTAAAATATTGCTGATTACTTACAAACCACTAAATGGTTTAGCTCCGCAGTACTTGAGCGAGCTCTTAACGCATTATAGTCCTTCACGTCTATTGCGATCTCAAAATTTCGGCCAATTGATAATACCTAGAATATCAAAATCAACTGCTGGCAATCTGCCGCCTGTGCCAGATCTCTCCAGTTTTGATGACAGTGAGTCATTATTAATTTGGTTCATGTTATCATGCCATCTGTTATTTTCTATGTTCTATTCTTTTTGTTATTACTTAGTTGTAAATCTGATTTGACATTAACTGCTTAAAAATCTGAAAATGATATTTGTTGTACTATTTTCATCTTTAATTGTATTGATTAGTAGGTGCTGCTCTAATAGTCCTTCACAGAGATGTTTCTAATAATTTGCTAGAATATAAAGGAAATAAATAAATACAGATATTAAATATAAGATAATAACTGTGTGACTTCTATTTAACAGCATATCAGGACTGTGCTTGTAATCTCTCTAGTGTTCTTGGAAATTGGCTGAGCAGGAACATGAACTTAAATGCAAAACCTGCTAATTATTCATATGTGTCAATTTCAGCCTGTTTACTGATTTTATTTGTAATCTTCACACCGGTTGGTTCCTCACCTGATCTGCACAGGTGTGTTTAGTCACAAGCAGTTCAGTATCATGCTGTTGTGTGTTTTTCAGGATCCTTTGACTCTTTATGAAGTGGGAAAGAAACTGGCATCGGGATCCCATGGCATTGTCCATGAAGGCATTCGAAAATCAGATGACATTGTATTTACTGTTATCTCTTTTCTGATTTGCAGCTGTTCCAGCTGCCTTACTGATCACTGTCACCTTTGCAGTCATGCTTGCTGTATTTCTAGCACGTTACTATTTCAAAACGTAAGTTCTTCAAATATTAACTTTATCCAAATGGTTTCAAATATTAAGTTACGTTCTGAACTTCAGAGCAAATCCCTAGAATTCCAGAGCTAACTTTTAATCATAGACTTTTTTCACTCATTGAAAAGTTTAAATCCTGAGAATAAACATGTTTTAATCATATCCACTCACATTAAATGTCCAACCCAGACAGCAACAGTGTCGGCCCAGATCCGGCCCACATCTGGTACATGTGGATTCCACGAGTACCGGTTGTGGGCCGGATCTGGGCCAAAACTATGTTGCTTTCTGGATAATAAAAGCTGTGTATTGCACATTTCTACAATGAAATTGGCAACATAAACGATCCCATAGATGTGATGCTTCATCCATCCAGTCTAAGATGGCTGCCATATGAGTTCTGAATTGTTTCTGCACTACAGGAACAGACCCTGCAGGACGCGGGGTGACGGCGAGCAGCAGAAGGAGTACATTGAGACAGAGGTTTGGGAGCACTGTAAGACATTTATCAGGACATGAGACACTGAGACTTAAGTGTTTGTGTGTCTCATGATGTTTTACAAAATTGACACTGGACAGTGGACATTTAATTCAAATGGATTGTCCTAAAAGTTATTCAAAGTTACTTTGCTTGAGATATGTATATACAAAAATTTGAAATAATTATGATTTTTTTAATCTCTTTGAAAGAAGTCTATTATTCTCATCAAGGCTTTATTTAATAAAAAATACAGTAAAAACATCAATGTTGTGAAATATTCTTCTAAATAACTCTTTTCTATTGTAATGTATTTTAAAATGTAATTTATTCCTGTGATGGAAGGATGAGAATTTGTGTGTGTGTGTGTGTGTGTTTTCAGTCCGACTGATTTTGCTGATTTTTATGGCCGAAAATGATTAAATTTGCTGCCGCTTTTCTAAAAAAAAAAAAGTTGTGCTAGAATTTTATTACAGTTAAAATCCAACAATAATCATGATGTACTTATGTAATTAGTGTTAGTGACAGTAAGATTACAGCTAACATTGTTGTGCATAACTACTGAATTTGTGGTTCTGGTCCCCCATGCACAGGTCACTGGTGAAATACTCATAATTCTGCTTTGCCAAAGATACAGAATTGTGTTAGACACAATAGCTTGCACAGTGTCACTGAATTAGCATTGCATGTAATTAGTCAGTGACACTAATTATATACTGTTCTTTACCATGATATAATTGTCTATTGTCCCTCTCCATCACTGAAATAGGCCTGCCCCATATCAGAACTTTTCATTCCTTTTAAACACTTGCATGCATTCAATGTATTCAATGCATTCAGAGGCCCTGGGTTACTGACCCCCATTGATCCATTGAAGCTGAAATTAATATATAGGCTACTAAGTAAAAGTCATAATTATGACAAAAAGTCAAAATGATGAGATACAAGTCATAATTATGATGTTAAAAATCATAAGAAATCATGCTTTGATAAATCATAATGATTCCGCAAAAGTCAAAATTATAAGATAAACTGATCACTAATTTCTAAAAAAATCTTGCTTTGGTAAATTATATTGAGATTAATGAGAAAAACTATGAGATTAAAAAGTCACAATTATGAGATAAATTAAATTAGGACATTAAAAGTCTAAATTATTAGATACTAAGTCATAATTGTGACAAAAAGTTAAAAAACTTATGAGATAAAAAGTCAATTATTACAAAGGGTTTAAATTAAGAGATACTAAGTAAAAGTCATAATTATGACAAAAAGTCAAATGAAGGTATTTTAAACTTGCACACATATATCATGCAAATGTTTTTTTTTTTTTTTTTTGTGTAGAGATTATGAGAAATTATAAGACAAACTGATCATTAGTGAGTATCTGACTTAGTATCTCATAATTTTGACCTTTAATGTCATAATTTTGATTTAATCGTTTCAACTGTTTGTCATTTTTGAAAATTGGCTTCCATAGTGATCAGTTGTCTTAGGAAAAACATCCGAGACAAATTTGGGTTACACTTTATTTTAAGGTGTCAGTGTTACAGTATAATTACACATTTTAATGCTGGGTAATATTAATTAACAACATGCACTTATATGGGATTAGGATTATGAATAGGTTGTGGTGTAAGGTTAGTTTCATGTAATTGTGCATCATTTACTGTTATTACTACAGTAAGTAGGCCTACATGTACAAAATTCAGGCACATTTTACCAATTCCAAACCACATTAATCTTAATAACTACTATTCATTTTGTATTTAATCATTTATAAGTGATATATTGTTAATGTTAGTTAACATATTACCCTAATTTTAACAAATGGACTGGTGTAGTGGGTTTTCTTCTGCGTTGTGTTTGATTTTAAAGAAAGAGATCCCACACAATGATGTACTTTTGTTTTTCTTTACTTTCAGCCTCACTGTGTCTGTCAAAAGAAATAACAGACAAGATCACACTTAATCACAGGTAATTGGCATTTCTGGTCTAGCCGTGCCTCTCGCCACGACATCCAGCGAAAGAGAGCTCTTAACAATTAACCCTTTTTATAATTGATATAGCCTACTTTATACAGTTATTGAACAGAACTGAATCAACACTGAAGTGAATTCAGCAGAACAATGACACTATTTTATTTTTAGAGCAGATTTACAGCCAAATTGAACTCTGTTTGCATCATTGATCATTTTCCTGTTTATCCCTGTAAAGCTGCTTTGAAACAGTCATTACTATAGCCTATATAGCGCTATATATTCAGTGGTGACTGACATTTGCAAAAGGAATTTATTTAGTGTTAAAGAGAGTGAAAGAGAGTTTGTGTGTGAAAGAGAATGTTTTTCTTTTAATCATATACAGTAAATATAATTTACTTGTTATTTTGTGGTTTAAAAATTGTGTTGTTAATAAATGTTAATATAGTGTATTTTGTTCATTGTTAATAGCCTACATGTTTATATTAAAGTGTATTTGTTAATTGTATAATAAAAACCCTTAATCTTTTTTAACTTTTTAAAAAAAAGCCAAAAAGATGTGTAATCTAGCAAATGCACACATGAACAAAAAAGAACTCTGAACAACTTTCATTTCATTTTTTATTTTTGCAATTTATTGCAGAACACTGCTTGCGTTTTGACCACTTGCTTATCTTCACAGTTTGGTTGTGTGGCGTGCAAACTGGCGCTAACGATTTCAGCAGCTTTCAGTCCATAATGGCGGACGCCATTATCTAACATAGATAATCTTGGTCGACTGAAGTCCTGAAATTTTCGACTAAAAAATTACATTAGGAAAAAAAAAAACGTTAAATTAATTAGCTGCGCACTGTGCGCAGTACTTGGTAGCCCTGTTGCCCGCCTAAATTAATTATAAATAAACATAAAAAAAACTAATAGGCTATTTGCAGTATATTAAATCGTTTTTGACATTATTTTGCACTGAAATGAGTCTGACACACAAGTCTGTCGGCTCTGACAGCGTTGCATCACGTGAACCTGCGCAATATCATATGACTTAGCCTATGATTTCCGAAAATAGTACTATGTTGTCAACTAGTGATATCATCACAAGAACTTTTGAGGAATATGTAACATAATTTAGACAACTGTTTTTGTCATATGTATTAAATAATAACTGACAGACACTATCATTTCAGCCGCTCTGTGGAGCTCAGCTTCGCGGCTGAGACACGAATAGACTATTAACTTTTAAAAAAATGCTGCCAAACTGCCGATGTCTTTGTTGACATGGTAGAAGAGGTCTGACTGACTATGAATTAAACGCTCTCACAATTAAATAAATAATATTCAGCAAACCTTCTAGTAGCCTACTTTCTTCAATCTGTCGCTCTTCTCAAGTGGGTTGGGCTAATCCAAAATAAGTGAAAACAAGGGGGGTGTTCTGAAGACAGACTGTTACCTGTGAAACAGGGGTGCTCTGAAAACACCCCCATTAGCAATTAGTGCTTTCCACCTGATGAAATGAACGCGGCAAAAAATAGACCAATTAGAATTTTGGTTCTGTCATAGTCATAGGCAGAGCCATAGAGAGATCTCTCTATGGCTCTGGTCATAGGTGTATATTTTATTTGTTGAGTAATTTACAACGACTTCGAACACGACTCAACCAATCAGAATCAAAGACTGGAACTATTAGCCCCGCCTCCACTCACCCACGCCAGCTCAGAGACACACTCGGTAAATTTTCACTCAAGTTTATTAGCCTACTGTAGTAAACGCTGCTTAATGGAATCGCTCTTTACAAGGTCGGACACATAACGGTAATTAATATGATTAGCCTTTTGCTTGGCTATGTTATCAAACAGCTAAATTTGCTGCTAATGATACACAAACCATTGTTCTCATTTGGCATCTCCAGCATGTTGACCTGATTGTTTACAAGTTAGTTTGTGACGTAAGAAACACCAGCGATTTCAAACCGCGTTTTTGAGACAGTCTTTGGTTCAGTGGCGTTTTAAGGATAAAATATGTTGATTTATGACTTTGCACATGGCTTGTCTTAAAGCATATTAAAAACACCACATAAACATAAACAACATTAAAAAACATTTTTTCTTTAAGTAAATGTATTTTTTAAGGCTGTTTTTGGTCCTGTTTTTAAGGATTTTGGATTTGTTTTTTGGTGTTTGCAGTTCGTACACCTGCATCATCCTGATATAGTGTAGCACTGTTAGCAGTTATAAATGTAAAATGGTTGACCATAGGCATGAAATTAAACAGGGGGAAAAATGTGCCAGATTTAGAAAGTAGAAAGAGTGGAAAATCAACAGTAAGGGTTGAGTGGAAAATGGAACAAACCAGAAATATATTTTGTGTGAATAGCCAGTAAAGCCTCATTAGAAGAGAACATTCACAAACTCATTTGATTTTCATGTTGAATTATGCTGTCCGTAATTCAGCCGAAGCAAACTTCATTTTTTGAATATTATTTGTATTAACAGTAAACAAAACATCAGTAAACGTTCTGAATTTAATACATTACAACACAATATACCACAGAAGTGTTACAAATGTACTCCAAAGGCGTGAGATTTTATGAAAATTATGTACACAAGAATATACAGGGATATTACAAACCAGTGTAGAAAAAAATATCTACATTTTATAACAAGCCTTGGCACACGATGGCATGCAGCATTCACAATTTTGTAAGTATAAAAAGTTCATGCAACCCTATTACAAATCTGTATTTTTGTATTATAGTTAAGATGAGAGTAGAAACTGATGAAAGACCTTTTTATAGGCTACACAATGCTATAGGCTAAATCTGAGCTGATTTATATCAGCACATTCAGAGACATGTTTAAAGCACATGACCTTCAGTTAAGCTGGGTCCACTCAGGTTAAAGGTGTTTTGTCCATTACTAATCTGGCACTAACTGCTCCATAATTACCTGAGTAAATGGTTTGAGCCCTTCTGTGATCACCATGCCCTTTATATAGTACTGAAGTGAACAAATTGATTTTAGTGAATGTTACAATACTTTTCATAACTCGACAAAAGACAGAGAAGAAACAGGAGATAGCTTAATTTACAGCTAGGCAGATCGCCTAAACAAATCATAAAGCCTGAACAAATAACACTGTCACCGCAGACTCAACATTTTTAGCTGATCGCACAGTCAGCCAGGAATCATGATTAGGAAATATTAAAGTACACAACAATGGACTGACGAATGTATAGGAACATACATGTATATCATAATAATAAAGCCTTTCACTGTAGGCTATGTGGACGCTCAATGCTAGTCACAACACTTTCACATGACAATCTGTACACAAGTGCTTACGAATACATGTTGTATGACACAAATACACAGTGCAAAACAAAAACAAATAGGATTCTTTTTATAGGATTGACAAAGTTGCTGGATGACATGTTGAACTTTTTGCCCATAGGTTTCAAGGCCTTTTCCGTGATGACAAAATGATGAAAGAGGGGTGGGTGGAAAATTCATGACCTCTTGACCCCTAAAGTTATGCTCATACCTACAGCCAACAGCACACAGTTCAACATCCTACAAAAATGGATAAAAAAATAAATATATCTGTACAAATGTATAAAACACAACTTATTAATTCAAGACAAAAAATGTGCAGGTTTGTGTCAGTTTTGCTATAAATATCCTCTTCCCATGTACAAAAAGTTTGGAAACATTACTTTTTTTATGTTTTTGAAAGAAGTCTCTTATGCTCACCAAGCCTGCATTTATTTAATCAAAAATACAGAAAAAACTGTAATATTGTGAAATATTATTATAATTATATTTTTTATAATTTATAAAAGGTTTTAATATACTTTAAAATTAAATTTATTTCTGTGATGTAACGCTGAATTTTCATCAGCCATTACTCCAATCTTCAGTGTCATATGATCATTTATTAGTAATGCTGAAACAGTTATGCTGTTTAATGTTTTTTTTTTTTTAAACCTGTGATATTTTTTCAGGATTCATTGATGAATAAAAAGATAAAAAGAACAGTACAGGCTATAAAAAATATTAAGCAGCACAACTGTTTCCAACATTGACAACAAATCAGCATATTAGAATGATTTCTGAAGGATCATGTGACACTAAAGACTGGAGTAATGGCTGATAAAAAATTCAGCTTTGCATCACAGAAATAAATTATATTATAAAGAATATTCAATTAGAAAACCGTTATTTTAAATTGTACTATTATTTCACAATATTACAGTTTTTCGATATTAAAAATAGTAATGTTTCCAAACTTTTGATCAAGTACTGTACATCATGAAAAACGTTTTTTTTTTTTTTTTTTTTTTTTAGAGAGAGAATATTAGTATAGGATTCATAAAAATGTATTCATAGGAAAGAAGAAGTCCAACAACTAACACTTCATTTTGAAGAAGGTAAAGCCCATAGCTGACTGGCACATGCCATTGGTTTAGTTATTGCCATAAAGGTTCATTCTACTCAGTTAATACTGTGGAGCATCAGGCCGACGATACAGACAGAAAGCAGCAGCGTGGGACTCTGTGCTGGTTGCATGCTCTCGTTAATGGGAGAAGTGGTGGCAAAGATGGCATCAGTCTCGTTTCGTGGGAGAGACATGTTACAGATGTTCCCCTCGCAACAGGCTGTACACTCCTGCATAGAGAAAACCAAACAATAAACAGTTAAAGAAAAAAATGAGAGAGATTTACACTTTCTGAAGTAATGCCAGTGCTTGAAATGCCAGACAGCACTGATGAATGGTTAAAAAGCACAGCGCAGTATGAAAGGTTTTCGAGGCACACTTTTGTGAGACATGCTTCTAAAAAATAACAAGAATAAACAAACACAGAAAATGCTGAACTGCAGATTCGTAAGCTACTGTTTTTGATAGAAACCCCCCCACAAAAGCAATAAAGCTACTGAGCATGACATGTGGAAAAAAAAATCAAGATATTGTGGCCACAAATTAAGAATTATTTCCCACAACTTAATGTTGCCACAGTTTAAGTAAATTAAATCAAGGGGACAAATTAGTACAATGTGGCCACAAATCTGTGGCCACAAAGTCCTATAACTTGTGGAAACAAATTCTTAATTTGTGGCCACCATATATATTGTGTCTTCCTCATGTCTCGTGCCAAGACAGTATGCTACTATAAACACACACTTGTGATGCTTATCCTGCCCCCCGGCTTCTACTGATCGGTCCCACTGTTTTAAAACTGACATTAATACAGAATCTTAAAAAAAGAGCAGTGGGAAGCTGCCCTAAAAACAGTTGTAGAAGATTAAATTATATGCAAGGATAACAGCACCAATCACAGTTCAATATGCAAATAGACATTAGAAAGAAGACCAGTATATATTATGATGATGTAACTGCTTTTGGCTACATTCTGAATGCTGACCATTCTATCAATGCGAGTCAATTGGAGAACTTTAATCAAACTTGACCCGTGCTGGCAAAATGAGTCGCAATGAGCAAATTTTCAAAAATGAGTAATTGTTATTTTTACATTTTCTATTAAAAAGACTTTAAAATGATCATTTGATGATTTGAAGTAGAATCAGCAAAGTCAATTTTAAGAAAAATCAAGTTGAATTTTTGGGGAAATTTCCAAAACAAAATCACCTAGCAAGCAACCATACCTTAAAATCCCTGGTAATACAAGCAAATTTGCCACCAAGTCACAACCCATATCTATAGGAAATATATATATTCAACTTTTTTTTTCCATGATACCACAATTGTTTGATTAACATTAATGAGACAGACAGCCTATAGGCTATATTAGACCTACTGTACTGCACCAATCTGATATAATGTTAGACATCAGATGGTTTCTTTTGTTTATATTAGCATGAGTTTGAAAATTATCATTAGTTCAGACTCAAGCCATCGAGAATTCGCTATGAATATTCTCAATGTCGGAATGCCGCGCTTTAAAACGATACCAAACTCGCCAGTCATCGAGAAGTGAGGAGAGAATATTTTTTTTCATGGACAAGGGAAAGGTTCTCCTCTCAGAAAACGCACAAATAAACATAATTTTAGATGTTTAATTTCTATGTGGAGCATTGGGATCGCTAAACTAGGGCTTAATCACTCCTTTTTGTGAAAATCTCAAATTCGACCAAAAGTGACATTTTTTCACTTGTTTTGCCTGTAGATCGTAAATCAGCCTCATTTTGCCAGCATGAGTCACTTTAAAAAAAGTGTGTTTAAGTCAACATAAAAAAATAAAAAAAAATAATGGAATATTGCTGTAAATGACTAATCTGTGCAAACAACAACCATCCAACTATTCAATCAATTCCATTCCATCCAATGTTTCATTCGGATATACATCACCACAGGGATGAAAAGATTATCTTAACTTCCGTTTCATGCCAACTTTAAATTGTTTAGGGCTTAATTAAGTCCCGAATTTTCATAGCCTACTTGGGATTAGGCCAGAATGTATTTGTGTTCGTCTGAACTGTTCTTTCTAGGTAACCTATTTTTTAACCTTAGGATGAACCTTCAACTTCTACATTTTCTCTTTTAGTGTTGCTGTGGCATCTTTACACCGCATTTATCTCTCAATCTGGCCTTCTCACATCTGCCCCCTGCCCTCTGCATAACTCCTGTCCCGTGCTGGAGGTAAAAGGTAAGTTACAAAGAGTTCAGGGAGTGACCAGGCGCACCTTTCAGCAAGGATTACTCAGAGAAGGATTACTGAGAGATGGCAGCATAACTCACAACTTTATCTCATCTGCAGTGAAATCACTTGAAAGGATAAATGGATTAACTAAAGAGCAGAGTTTAGTGTTGCTGACTGAGCCATATCCTATAAGCAGCAGAAATGTTTATCGTCCACTCAACATGTTTAAGATCACTTCAAGTGGACTGTGTAAAGTGAGATGAGATGGATTTCAGTAGGACGAGCATGACACAAACTGGATGCACAAGTTGATATGTGAGTTGTGTTTAGTTGTTCTCACCCTGTTTCCTTCATGGTCCATGTCCGAGCACCCCGTTTCAAGACAGTCTTCCAGCGCCACGCAACGCTTTTGCACCGACACTGTGTTTCCATCCCAGTTCATCTTATGACGTGTGTAGCAATATCTGCTCTCTAAAAGTAACAAAGAAACTTCACTTAGTTTTCTCAAGGGCACACTGTATACATCACATAAGACTAATGGAGTCAGATTCCAGTAGAAAGGAAATATTCCTCCAGGGATTTTTCTACGGATATTGCAGTACTCGCCCTCAGCCGATATTTAATAAGTGCCCATGAAATATGAGCAACAAAATATTGCACAAGAACTACATGGAAACACACAACACAACCATATCTGAGCGTTCCAAGAAATGTATACATTCCCTGCAAAACTGCAGATGATCTGTAGCAGCATGTGCTTACTGAAGGAATGAGTGTCTGTAAGGGGTTACAGCTCTTGAGTCATTAACACAGTGCTGTAAATCAGACCCAACACAGCACCAGCCTCCTTATATGGGAGGCTATTCATGGCAAAAGCATGTACTGAATATATATCTTAAACAACTCATAGGCAAAGCAGGGCCTGAAAAATACTGAACCTGCATCTTATTCACTAAGCATTCGCTAAATACATTTTGACCCAGAGAGGATTTTCTTTTCCCCCCAAAATGCTAGTTATTGTTATCGCATTAGACTGCAACTTACTGACTTTGCTCACTTTTGTTCTTTTTTGGGGTTATTTTCCACCTGGTTACACTTGTGTTCCCAGTCAAAAATGACCAATCCTCAAAAAATAGCTTATAAATCTCTTGTTATGGGACAAGTATTGGATTTTAATCTTGTTTCCTTTCAATTAGCAAAGGTTTTGTATTTATTTTATGAACTGATTGATAGTAGGCCGCAAGGCCTCATTGTTTTTAACCGGGAACACCAAATTCGTTTTTTTTAGCAAAGCGCAATTAAATAGCACTGTCACCATTTAAATGAAGTCATTGTCATTATTTTCAGCCCAAACATGCCTCCTTTGTATATAAATTGGATTAATTATAAATTGCGCCTTGTTTTGCAGAACGACATAAATACTGTACTTTAGTTTTAATAGGCACCCTGCTTCAAACTGCTCTGTAATAGGAGAGAGAGGTTATGGAGATGTTGGCACCTCGTGGACAGTAGAGATCTGGAGCCCAGCGATTGCATTCATAGTTGTCAGGTGCATCTTCACAGGTGAAACATTTAAATCCTCCTGGATATGGAGTTGCTGGGAAAACAAAGGACAAAAGAATAATAATCAATGTAAATGGAATGATTTAGATCATCATTTAGTGATTGCAAATCTGTTGGTGAAACTGATCAGCTGATTATGTTGAACAAAAGGACGGGAATCATCAGATATAAATATTATATTGTATGATATTGTATATACATATAACATCTTATCTGCCAATATAATCTTATATTTACTACCGTTCAAAAGTTTGGGGTCTGGAAATATTTTATGTTTTTAAACAGTAATATTGTGAAATATTATTACAATTTAAAATAGTTGTTTTCTATTTTAATATATTTCAAAATGGAATTTGTTTTTTTGTGATGGAAAAGCTGAATTTGATCCTTCAGAAATCATTCTAATATGCTGATTTGGTGCACAAGAAAAATTCTTGATTATTATCAATGTGGAAAACAGTAGTGCTGGCTAATATTTTTGAGGAAACCATGATATATATATTTTTCAGGATTCTTTGATGAATAGAAATTTCAATAGAACAATTATATAAGGAGAACAACAATGTAAAAAAAAAAAAATTTTCATCTGCATCAAACTTAATTTGCACAGTTAAATTCGGAGCATGTTATAAATGTGGTCAAATAGAAATAAATGATTGTGTTGTCATTATGCCACCGTGTTCTGAATGGTAATCGATTTTCTTTTTCTCCAAAAAAAAAGAAAAGCAAAACAGTAAAAATAAAAATAAAAATTGTTTCTCCTATTGACCAAGTTACATTTTTTTTATCTGACTTTATGATTTACATACAGTGTTTACAGAATAGATAACATGCCAGTCACTCATTTCATTTTTAAATAAATTGCATGTAATTATGTAGGCTACCTGTATCAATTTCCTAATCAACAGAACCACTTGTGAAAGACTGAGACACAATCTTTTCAAGTGCTCTTTGCTGTTAATCCTTAGATGAAAAAAGTCCTTGGGAAAACAGTGTGCTTTTTCTCTTCCTGAAGCTCCACAATCAGATTACGCGACTCGCACAGAATATAAACGTCAGCCTCGTTTTTGTTTTAAAGTTTTAAAGAGAAAAAAACTCTTGTTGAGCTCATCCAGCAAATGCTTCAAGAATCTGATCAAGTGACCATTTTAAACAGGCCATTCATTCATCCAAACAACCCAATGTGTTATTACGTCTGAGGTCTCTAAATAGCTCAAACAGACCTTAGTTAGAAGTTCATTTATGACCTGCAGATTTTACTGTTAACCCCACCAGATTCCTGTGAGCCTCCTTATGAGAAAGCGGTCACTAATTAATACATTGATACAACTGACTGTAACTTTTTTTATATATTTATAGCACAGACTTAAAGAGATGAGAGAAACATTTGAGTTAATACAACAGCAAAATATGGAGTCTGAGGCACATTTACGACCCTTGTGTCTGTAAACATTTTCTTCCTTTCCTTCCTTTCCAATTCAATGTGCATGTCTTGTGTGGATATCCGTTTCATATTTGATGTCAAAAAAGGAGAAAACAAAACAATTTGTAATATAATCCAATGTAAACATGCTTTGAGTTTTTATAATGAGCTGATTTTTGATAGCCACCAACAATTTGTTGCACATGTAAACACACTCATTGTGAAGTAGTGCTAAGTATGCTAAATGCGTGGAGTGTGTTTTGTTTTCTGAATCCACACTTGCCATCTGGAGTGATGAAACAAAATCAGCTCCATCATCACAGTAAATCCTCTACATCAATGTGCAACAGCCGGATATCAGAAGGTCACACATACGGTGGTGGTGCACAAACTATTTTGAGATCTCATAAGAACTGATTTGTTTTAAGCTCACACACACACACACACTCAATCCCCGCTGGGCCATTGAGCAGATACGGATATCTCCAGCTGTACACCGGAGAGCCACCACACAGCTAAAGGGATTTTGGGAGGTCCTGCTCACTGTGATGAAAGAGTTTGGGATTTCACAGATTAATTCTCTCAACAGAACTGAGACCAACATCTACTCTCTTTCATTATGGATAATTGTACTTGCCACATGTTACCAACTCACTAAGATATTTACATATCAAAAACATGGATAGTATTGGTAACAAGTGATCAAAACTTTTATGGTAAGTCATGGAACAACATGTAATGCATAAAATATCAGTACATTCAAATATGAAGAAATAGGAAAAATAGGAATGGGCACCATGAGGAATTTAACGATTCTGGTTCCATTTCTGAATGGAAAATGTTTGGAATTGCTTTCACTAAAGGACATTCTAATAAAAATATATTTATGTATATATATAAGCTGTATATACAACTTCTATTTTTATATACGTTTTAATATACATAAAGATGTTTAAAAGAAATTAATATTTTTATTCAGCAAGGATATTAAATTGAAGAGTTTAAAGACATTTATAATGTTACAAAAGATTTATATTTCAAATAAATGCTGTTCTATTGAACTTTGTATTCATCAAAGAATCTTGAAAAAAATTAATGAATCACGATTTCCACAAAAATATTAAGCAGCACAATTGTTTTGAACATTGATAATAATAATAATTGTTTCTTGAGCAACAAAACAGCATATTACTGAAGACTTGAGTAATGGCTGAATACATTACACTTTAAAAAAATAAAATAGAAATGTGACCCTGGTCACATGGGTCACAGTTTTGACATTGAGATTTATACATCATATGAAAGCTGAATAAATAAGCTTCCCATATGGTTTGTTAGGATAGAACAATATTTGGCAGAGATATGACTATTGAAAATATCGCCTTTAAAGTTGTCCATTTATGTTCCCGACTGTGCTGCATTCACTCACAAAAATAAAATGTTTTATATATTTACGGTGGGAAATTTACAAAATATCTTCATGGAACATGATCTTTACTTAATATCCTATGATTTTTTTGGCATAAAAGAAAAATCGATCATTTTGACCCATACAATGTATTGTTGGCTATTGCCACAAATATACCCGTGCGACTTATGACTGGTTTTGTGATCCAGGGTCACAAATGCACTAATATTTTTGATTAAATAAATGCTGCCTTGGTGAGCATAAGAGACTTCTTTCAAAAACATTAAACAAATCTTACCGACCCCAAACTATAGTGTTAGTATTTGTTTGAATGTATATTAACAAACAATATTGTTAAAAATGATATAATGTAATTTTGTTTGTTGATGACATAAAGAATGCTATCAGAAAAGGTTACCAATATATTTGACAAATGTAAAAGCCATTTCCCCATAAAGAATTTCAAGATGCAAATCAAACGGGGGTTAAAGGAGAAAAGGTCCCAGGCAGAAAAGGCTACACTGACCTATAGCGCAACGGCCATTGCCACATGCTCTGAACAATTGATTTCACATCAGCAGGCCTAGTGGGCAATCTATGAGTTTTATGGTGGGGGGTCTTAACACAGCTGGTGTGTCAGCTGAGACGCTGAGTTTAGCTACGCGTCACTGGCCCGCTGCTCAACCACTGATACAGCCTGGAAGGCCAATTAGGTCACAATATAAAATCTAGAACCCCATATTTGGAATGAATTTGCATTCAGAGCCTGAAGGTCTAACAGCTCCATACCAGCCCTTAAAAGATCTATAGAAGCCAGGATTGACACCTGATGTCTGACCCTTTTGTTCTTCCAGATGAGATGACCCAGGAACTCAAGGATTATATCAGTTTCATTTTCAAAGCTTTGGCAGGATCTAAGAGGAAAGAAGGCTAAAGAAGAAATACTTACTTGAGGGATGGAGAAAAACAATGTCTTTTTCTGTGAATTCCCTAGATTGAACCGCTTTGATCCAGCCGGTGATGGCGGTCAGCATTAAGCCCCAGGCCATGATAGGCCAGGGTTCCATAGCTGGAGGAAAACTCACATGAGCAGGTACCCAGATCCAACACGGCACCTGTTAAACAACACAGCCGTGGTCACACAAAACAACTTAAATATTAGGCGCCAAATAAATTAAGTTTAACAAGGGATTAAAGAAACATCTGAAGAAAGAAGGGAACTCTATAGGATTAAAGGAGTTCAAAGCAGTGTTATCCCACTCCAAAACACCGGACACAAAGAGGCATGCTTGTTATTCCAGCAAGTCCTTCATTATATCAGTGACAATGTCAGCAGTCTGCCAATGTCCTGACCCTCAGCGATAGTGGCCCTCTTAGCTGTTTGCTTTGGTTGTTGGCAGCAGAACAAACACTCATCTATTGTTTTCGATTACTGAATGCCATGCTCACAATGCAACATCTTTGATGAACACCATAAAATGGATACTTATATATTTACAGTCCGCGAAACAGGATCAAATTTAATGGAACAAAATGTGCTTCATGTGGCTTTTTTTTGTTGTCGATAATATTCTATTAACAAAAATGTATGTTTTTTTTTCTGGTCACATTTTATATTAGGGTCAAATTCTATTAACTATTAAATTAAATGAGTAGCCCTTTAACTTTAACTACGACTTTTGCCTCAAACTCCTAATACGGCTTATTAATAGTTAGTAAGTTATGGGCTGTAAAATATATTCATGCAGAATAAGGCATCAATAAGTACTAATAAGTCAATATCTTAGTAATATGCATGCTATTAAGTAAGTTAATAGTGAGAATTGGACCCTAAACTAAAGTGTTACTGTTTTTTTCTTTATAAAAAAGAATAAAAGTACATTTTTATTTTTTACCATGCACATTTACTTTATACTAAACCCAATTAAAAAGCATAACAAAGGTTGAAAAATGAGAAGGATCTGTGCTTTTTTTTTGGTGCGATATACAAAAAAATCCCCCTGAAAGACTAAAATAAGCCTGGAGAAAAGCACATGGCTTAAACACAGAGCTCTGCGGTTTACATTACTGAAACGAAAGCTGGGGCAGATTACACATTTTTCAGAAGTGCTTGACTAAACCGCTTTGTGTTCTTTCTTCAGCGAGTCAGATGGAGGGCCAGCCAGAAATCAATCCATTCATTTTGGTGAATCAATTGCTCTTTCTTTGTTTACAACTCTCAAATTGAATTCCCCTCTGCAAAAAGCTGACTCATAATAAGAGAGAGCAGAGAGAGCTAATAAATATAACCTTCAGACTGTATTAAACCTTTTACAAAAAGACTGGTTGAAATGTATACCATTTTTGCTGCATTTCCCCTTTAAAGTTTATGAGTTTGAGTATATTTCAGTCATCAGGTATGACAGACAATCAGAGTGCTTCCTTTATAAGATATTTGCTTTATTTATAGCATATTAGATCAAAACAGTTATTTAATGATGGCAAAAAGCATCCAGTTCAAATTTTTAGATGGTGAGTACTGCAGTATTGTGTATTTTGTCTTCTCCATCACTTCATTCACATACCAATCTTAACCTGGAAGAAAAAAAAAAAAAATCCCATCTTCATAGTATCACCACCTTTTTGTTCTTTCTGTGGTTTATTAAAAAAGATTAGATCTTATTATATCTCAGCAAATAGTTCCCATTTAAACATGAGCAATAATCCCAGCACATCTCTGTGAAAGCAGATGCGTGAGAACCAATCAATCACACTAGAACTGAAAAACAAAATGAAAAATCTAAAATAATAATAATAATAGTTTCATAATAATTAATAATAATAATGATGGTCAATTAAAAAAATAATATATTTTTATCAATTCAAAGACAATAAGAGCCCTTAAAGTTATACATGTCCAATAGGATTATAATGGCTTTCCCGTCTGAGGATGTAAAATAGATTTCTATTTCTCCTGTTAATGTGTTAGCCATGCTACTCTCAGAAAAAATGATTAAATAGCCCGACACCGGGCGACCCTGAGCTCCTGTTGCTGTGTAGCTCCTGACCTCTCAGACAATGTAGAGTGGCACAGCACAGCCGTGTTACAGAGCATCAGGTTTCCTCAAAGCAATCCTTTTCTCCACTGAAGGTCTAAGGTGCCATTGAAAAGGAGCACAGAAGTACATATCAGTTTTCCTTTTTAGCTGATTGGTCCCACAAGCTGTTGCTCGACTGGGAATGTCAACAAACAATTTAAGTATGTTTTGACACACCTTTGATAAATGCGCTGACCTCTATAATACGTTAAGTCTGGAGGTAATTCGAGGTGAATTCGATTTTCCCCTTGGGCTTCCGGCATTATATTAGTAAGAATTGAACCCGTGTACAGTACATGTGTTTCATGGGGATGCTGAACAGATACAGAGAAAACCGGAGAGTTCTACAATGAAAGAGCCAGGTGTTATGATGAATTAAGTTATTTAGTTAATGACGTATATTTCTGCCATCACAGTTTCTACAAGAGAAAACATTAAAGGGATAGTTCACCCAAAAATGGAAATTCTGTCATCATTTATTTGCCCTCACGTCATTTTGTATGATTTTCTATCTTCAGTAAAGTAGGCCTACATTCCCATACACAAAATAAATATATTTTCTGGATATGTTTTGGAATATATGCACATATTTGAAATTGGCCCAATAAATATATTTCATACTTATATTTCATATATTTTTGTTATATTTCAGAATATATTTCAATGTATTTTTTTCTGTACGGGTCCCCAAAAGTGTCAAAAATATATGTGGCATATATTCCAAATACATTGAAATATATTCTGAAATATAACAAAAATATATGAAATATAAGTATGAAATATATTTATTGGGCCAATTTAAAATATTTGCATATATTCCAAAACATATCCAGAAAATATATTTCAAATATAATTCTTTTGTGTATGGGTTGTCAAGTATATTGTGGCCAACTCACAGTCAAATAGTGAGCCTAATTCTTAAAACTAGATTACTTGCAGTGAAATGAGTTCAGATAAAAGCTCAGCTTAGATAAAATCACCCTTTGTATGAGACTGTGACATGAAGAGGGAATGAGTTAATTAAGCAAAGTCTTGAGTAACAAAAATACATCCTACTGATAAGAAAACATGGATTCAGTTTCAACACAGGTGTCCTCACACCGAGGCATCTTATTCAGCTTTATCTGTCATTGGAGAGTCTAATGTCCTAGACCATCAAACACCAGCTGTCCAGGCCACAACTTTGACAACATGGGTGATAAGAGATCTTCAAAAATAGTGAAATACAGAGACATAACAACTATATGCTAATACACATACCGTTTAATGTTCGGTGTCATTCAAATTTATCAAAGCATCCTGAAGAAAACAAAAAAAAAACAAATCATGATTCAACCAAAATATTAAGCAGCAAAACTGTTTTCAAGATTGATGTAATAATATGTTTCTTGAACAGCAAATCAGCATATTAAAATGATTTCTGAAGGATCATGTGACACTGAACACTGGAGTAATGATGCTGAAAATTCAGCTGTCATCACAGGAATAAATTAGCCTGGGTTTCCCCATACTGCCTTGCTCGCAGCGCGATTCTATTCACGCTGCTAGGCAGTCTGGACACCATGGGACAATTTTTCCCCTGAAAAAGGGAACCAATCATAGAACGGGGAGGGAGCAGCAAGATGATGACGACACCGAAGCAGTTTGTTTATATCAGACTCGAAGTTACCTTCTACCCTCATGTTTATCTTTCACAAACGGTAATATTCGCTAAACGCCATCGTGTACAAATAAATCTTTGACCCATCGTCTTTTTCCTCGTCGAATTTCTCTCACTCTACATACGTCATCTGGTATAATTGAAGCGATTGGCTATGAGCTACATACAGGCGCATTTGATAGACATTCATAGCGCCCAATAAACGGCTCTGGGCATTCGTAAACCACGCCTCAAATACGAGAAAATGCGCACGTAGTTCCCAGACCAAGTCTCAATGAGACTTGGTCTGACGTTAGCCAGGCTAGGAATAAATTACATTTTAAAATATATTACAATAGAAAATAGTTATTTTAAACTGTGATAATGTTTCACTGTTTTTTGTTGTTCAAAACAATGCAGCCTTGGTGAGCATAAAATAAATATTGAAAAAATCATGCTTAAATCATTTATGTGGCACTAATGCCAGCAGATCTTTTCTTTATAATTATATTAATAATTTCACTTTAAGTGTTGACACTCTAATCATAATAATGACGACTGTAACTCATGCCAGTCAAACAAGGGACATTTTTAATTTAAATACTTTCCAAACAAGGCACATAATAATTACTGTGACATTCAAAGGAAACCTTCCAGACCAATCAGGAAGTGCCTCAGGTTGAACTTCGGTGCCCAATCTCCTCTAAAGCTGTGCCAGGTGCCTGCCATGAGCAATACCTGTCATCAAAGCCTAAACGCCTGCAAGTCGTTCTGGAAAATGGAAACTGCGGTTGTCGGTTTGTTTAAGCAGACTATTCTGTTGTTTGGAGAGTGTTGAAGAGGATTCAGGATACAATAAAGCATAGCTGGAGAGTAAACACTTTAGCACAACATGAACCTGGCTCAGGAGCAAAACAACCTTTTGCACTCGCTTGATTGTAGTTCTGTACTGCTTTTATGCAGTCTCTGAGCCTTGTAATGCAAAAGTGTTTGAGGCAAGTTAAGGAGGGATGACTATGTGTTCATCTAAAACCACTGGTACATTTAAACATCTTTATGCTCTTTCAATAACATTGCACATAAACTGTGTCTTCAATTTCTGTCTCTACAATATCCATGCGCATTATGTATGCTATTAACACATCACATATGTACACTGATGTACTACATTCATTTACTACTACTTCTGTTATACTTCATTTACATTTAATGTACATTTAATAATTTAGCAGGCGCTTTTATCCAAAGCGACGTACAAATGAGGAAAACAATGGAAGCAATCAAACCAACAACAGGGCAACAATATGCAAGTGCTGTGACAAGTCCGTTAGTTTAGCAACAGTACATGTAGCAATTTAATAAATGGCCAAAGACTAAAGAAGTCAGGCAGGTCATTTCACCAGCAGGGAACAGTTTAAGTATCAATTTTCAGTCGCATTAACTTTGTATTAAGAATTATCTTTGTCTCAGATGTTTCTGCTAAAAATAAAAAAATAAAGAAACAAATAACACATTTGTGACCCTGGACCACAAAACCAGTCACATGGGTCATTTTTTTTTTTATTGAGATTCATACATCAACTGAAAGCTGAACAAATAAGCGTTCCATTGATGTATGGTTTGTTAGGATAGGACACTATTTGGCTGAAATACAACTATTTGAACATCTGGAATCTGAGGGTTGAAAAAAATCAAACCATTGAGAAAATCGCCTTTAAAGTTGTCCGTTTATGTTCGCTATTGTGCTGCATTCACTCACAAAAATAAATGTTTTATATATTTACGGTAGGGAATTTACAAAATATCTTCATGGAGCATGATCTTTACTTAATATTCTAATGATTTTTGGCATAAAAGAAAAATCGATAATTTTGACCCATACAATGTTGGCAATTGCCACAAATATACCAGTGCAACTTGTGACTGGTTTTGTGATCCAAGGTCACATTTGTTGCCATACCATTCAAAGGTTTGGGGTTGGTAAGATATATATATATATATATATATATATATATATTTTTTTTTTTTTAAGTCTATTATCACCAAGATATACAATAAAAACTTGTATATATCAAGATATTTTAAAATTAAATTTATGGCAAAGCTGAATTTTCATCAGTGTCACATGATCCTTCAGAAATCATTCTAATATGCTGATTTGCTGCTCAAGAAACATTTCTTATTATCATAAGTGTTCACTCTCAGAAAAAAAGGTACAAAAGCTGTCACTTGGACAGTACCCTTCAAAAGGGTTCTAATATGTACCATTTAGGTACTAATATGTACACGTTTGGTACCAATATGTACCTTTGAGGGACTTAAATGCACTCTTTAGGTACAAATGTGTACCTTTTGAAAAGGTACCGCCACAGTGACAGCTTTTGTACCTTTTTTTCTGAGAATGTTGAAAACAGTTGTGCTGCTTACAATTTTTGTGGAAATGCATTTACTTTTTTGTTTTCCTTGATGAAAGGTCAAAAGAACAGCATTTATTTGAAACAAAAATAATTAGTAACATTATAAATACCCTCACTCTCATTTTGGATCATTTTAATGCATTCTAGCTGAAAATCTCACTGACCTCAAACTTTTGCACAGTAATGTATAGTAGCAATAAAAGTGTATACTATAGTATAATCTATACTAATGTAGATAGTAAGATAATTCGGTCTTGGAATAATTTTATAAGAAATGTTTGAGTTTGTATTAAAAAACAATACCCCCCCCCCCCCTTCAAAGAAAGAAAGAAAGAAAGAAAGAAAGAAAGAAAGAAAGAAAGAAAGAAAGAAAGAAAGAAAGAAGCATTAGCCATTTGACTGCATGTGTTACACAGCTTTTAAAACAAAACAGTGCTGATTTGAGTTTTTTTGCACCTGTGATACACCATGTAAGAATGACTGCAGGAGCTCTGAAAGCCTGCCTTCCTCTCTGTACAGCATGATACATCCAGTCACACTCATGTCATCTCATTCCTGCAGGTCACTGGCTGACTCAGACCCAGCAGGGTGGAGGAAAGAGACAGCATGGAGAGGATTGAGTCTCCCCGCAGGTCAAGGGCCCTGGAGTTCCTGCCTGAGCCACTGCCAGGTGAAAAAGACTAACTCAGGTCAGAAACACGATATTCTGGGTTGTGAATTGGCCTGTGAATGGCAGTCGCTCCCATTAATGGAGGGAAAGAAATGCAAATCCTCTCCTGTGACTTCCAAAACTTGTTGGACCAGATTTTGCACAGGTTTGAGAAGTTAAAAGAGAAGAGTGGCAAGAAAGCGGCAAGCTGCAAGTTGTGGCTCTTTTCCAGTCTGTCACAAACACCCGAATGTCAGCATTTCGTCTAGAAGTAAAACATTATACTAGAAACTGCACAAAAAAAAAAAAAGAGGTTATTATTACTTACTGTAGGACAATAGCACACAATTCTCTTCTATTCCATGAATAGAATTAAACAAAAATATAGCACAACACCTTCAAAACCGTATAGCAAAATTTCTTGGAAGGCCTCAATACAGCAAGAATGGACAATAATGCAGATGCTCATTTGAGAGAGGGCACAATGCAATCCCAACAGAGCCCTGCCTGTTGTCACAAGTCAAATGGCACCGAGCAATACCTCTGCCCTATAGTGCACCCGGTCAAAACTAAAGGAGTCACATTGGATCAGAATCACAGACCAGCTAATTGAAATCCTACATGCACACACACACACTAATCCGGCACTATTCGTTTGAAGTGGTCCGATTCAGCTGCATAATTTTTAATCCCCTCTTCAGACTCTTGACACATTCAAAGATCCAAGGAATCAGTCATGTAGCTCAGAATAACACAATGAAAAATAAACTTCAAATGCCCCAGATAATGCAGAAAAGATTATCTGCCTTAAAAGAGCTTTGTTGGAACAATATTAATGACACAATGCGCCATATGCTACATGAATAAATTTGGAGGGAAAATATTGATATTTTGATTGATTGCTTGCTTTAATATTTTCTTTGGGTGAGCATAAGGTCAAAGTGTTAGGGTCATAAAACAACTGTCCTGATGTAACAATCAAGAGGAAAAAAAAACAATATATATATATATTTATTCTCCTAAAAAAATATGTATAAATATAAATTCTCCTTAAAAAAATTCTTAAGTAGTTTGACATCATTTTTTATAATTATTTATTTAAAAAAATTCTTATTAATATTTAAAAAGCTCATACATGCAATACAACCAACAACACAGAAACATGCAGTAAAAACATTAGAGGGATAATTTTATGCTGATTACATATACTCCAGCAGAATTGGGTTTAACTGATTAAGCTAGATCATAATGACCTCTGCAATCTCTTCTCTCCCTCTTGTTTGGTGACCCCACTTCTTCAAACTATATGGGAAAGACTTGAGCTCTATTGTATCTGTCCTACCATACAAAATGTCTTACATGTGGGGTGGGTCAAACCGAGGAGGGATAAAATATCTGTGTGGCAGCTGTAGAACACTAAGTGGGTGGGGCATAGGGTAAGTTTGATTCCCTTGAACTTTGGGCCAGCAGAACCATAACAGGATAAGACGGCAATGAGGGCTAATTAGGAATGTTCATGAAAGGATTTGCTCCCTCTTTTGTCTTTGGGGCTCAGATGGCAAAACCTCACATTCTCCCAACAAGACATTTACACTCGGTGATCACGGACAGAGTGTGACTGAGTTCAATCACATGGGGGAAAACACACCCCCTCACTCTCTGAACTATGAGGCTTTTGTTCATATTTACATGTAAACATCTGCAGTTCAGACATCGTGGGTATATTTGAAGATCACCTGACACTGGAGGAGCTTGTGATCCTGTCAACATACCATGCCAAAGAACATCATTATTAGGATAAATTGCCTAAACATAAGAGCACTATGTCTGTTCAAGGTCTAAATGTTAGAATGATATGGTTGTGAATAAAATACCTTGTCATCATTTCAATAAAAACAAGAAAATCCACCAAACAGCCAACTTATGGAAAGCCTCCAGCTGTAAAGAAAAAAAATTCCCACTAAATTTAATTTTGTAAACATTTACGTTTAAGACGGCAGTTCATCAAAAACATGCCATTGAAAATCCTCTACAATTAGGTATGGGGATTTAAAGCAATGAAATTGGGACAACAAGGAACAGCAATAAGGACATTTGCGTCAATCTTAGTCTCTCACAGACCACCCAAATGTGGACCCTATTTCACCTCAACTTTCAGATTGTCATTCCGTAATATCAAATAATTTCAATTAAATATACAGCATATACAAATCAACATGTTTTTTTTCTTTCATAAAACTATCCAACTGTCCGGTCAAAAAGCAAGCAGGTTAAAAGCGCAGGATATGCAATGTGAATTATCCTGAATAATCCATTCAAGCATTCTCATGGAATGAAAAACTTCAAAGGAAATGAAAAGCCTCTGGAGGTTTCTGAAGTACTGTATCTGCTGCTGATGCTGAGGAGGGAGACACGGACCGCGCTAGACAACATCAAGATTGACTGCATACATATGGGGTTCAAAGCAGAATGGCAAAAAGAGCAGTCCAGGCATGTGGATTTTATGGCTTTTAAAAAAAAAAATTACCACTATCACGGACGCACCTGATTTTGCAGAGTTAGACGCATTCCTGGGTTAACATATTTTGTTGATCCTCCTGGAACAACATTCCAGTCTGAAATTGTAATCCTTAACGTATCCCTAAACCTAACCCTACCCATAAGTTATCCCTAAAATCAGAGGGAAATAGGTGAATAACACTGATGTAGGAGCACCTAACCCTGATTATAAGACTAAACTTGACATCAATTGTAAACATGTTCTTCAAATCTGATTGGTTGATTGGAATGTTGGTCCAGGATGAACAAAGTTGTTGATCCAGGAACATGTTGCAGTTGGTGAAATCAGGTTCTGCGTAACGGATAGAGAGGAGACTTGTAACACTGTACATTTCTTCAAAATCACAAACAAGGGTTTGTTGAAACTCATTCAACATATACAGTCCTCACTCCTCAGGGATGCAAGATTCCCTAAGAAAAAGAACTACAATTACTTTGTGAGGAAGTAAAAAAAAAAAAGTCCTTTCCTGTCTAAATCTAAAATCATGTCTTTGTATGGGAACTTACATTTATTTTATCTATAGGTTGTTGTCCGGAAATCTTAATCGAAAAACGTTAAAAGCATAAATTAAAAAAACTTTTTTTTTTTTTATGTTTATGTAAGAACCCTCATGAAACCCTCATGAAATACCCTGCATTTATTTGATAAAAAAAAAAAAAAATACAGCAAAACAATTATGTTGTGAAATATAATTACAATTTATTTATTATTAAATTATTTATTTTTATTAAATTACTGCTTTATATAATGTATTTTAAAATATAATTTATTCCTGTCATGGCTTCTGAAAATTCAGCTTTGCCATGACTCCAGTCTTCAGTGTCACATGATCTTTCAGAAATGATTCTAATATTCTGATTTGCTGCTAATGAAAAATTTCTTACCATTATCAATGTTGAAAACTTGTGCTGCTTAATAAGTTTTTCAGGATTTTTTGATGAATAGACATTTCAAAAGAAAGAAAAAAGAAAATTGCAATACTGTTAAAGTCATTGCAGAATAATCAATGAATGAAATGCTGAATAAAATGCTTAATTTTTTTATATAATATATATTATTACATTGATACTGAACTACACAGTGGCTGAAGTGAATGAACGTTTCAAATCCTCTGGTTCAGGGTATATTAACAGACTCCATATACATTTTTATACACTGACAAAGGATGCAGCAGTTTCACTCCAGGGTGCAAAAAGGCCCCCGTAAGACAAATCGGATACATCTGGTCAGTAAAGCATTCAAATGGGGTGCGAGAGCAGCTAATTAGCATCTAAATCTGCCAAAAGCTTCCTAACACCATTCACACAGATTTACACAGGCCTATCTGAGAAAAATCCTCGCCATATTGAACATGTACATATAGAAAAAAAAATACATAGTATATCATGTTGTAAAGCAAACGTGCCAAAAAATGAAAATAATGGAATAATGGGCCGTAACGTGCAAAAATAACAGACGCATTAAGAGCGCTGGATGCCTCAGGCGGACTAGCACTGACCCAGTGACAGTGATCTTTGCCTGGTCACTCATGCAGTTAACGCAAAACAAACTTTGCTAAATAATTCAAAAAGAGCATAAGTAATGCACAGCGTTGAGGGATCCTCTCATACGCTCCGATGCACAGCGTTTGTTATGTGCTCAGTCCAACGAGAAGTGTCATTATCCAAAGACCATCAGCCTTTGTCAAGTTCCTCGACATGGTGAGGGGAAACAAAGGGGTCAGATGAAGCCATCGCTCTGTCTTCTGCCTCACCGTCCCCATTGAGAAGGCACTCTGGGTAATGGAGAGTCTGATCTGCACATGGAGCACTGAACCCCCTCCCCCACTACGACACGGGATGCTTTATAAGACCACTGATGGTCACGCAATGGCAAAAAGGTGGCATGTTCCATGACAGTTTACATTGTGGGTATTACAGTGTTATTTCAAGGAAAAAAAACATCAAGACTGAATGCAAGCCAATAATATAGCATGTTTTAACTATTCTAAAAGATAAATCCAGAAACAACACAGTAACATTACATGTAGCAAAACACACACAAGAGCGACAAGATCTAACGTTTCCGTGACATTCCTCCAGCCAGCATCATAACGTCAGATAATGACCCTCATCATACGTCAGCAATAATGACCCATATAACTCTAAATGCCTACATGCCCTTGTCATTAGAAGGTCTTAAATAACACCTTTCGGTTTCTTGTGGCCCATCTGGAGAAACACCTGCCCCATGCTCTAACATGTGCTCATAGAGGTGTTCAACTGTTTCATGGGGTCAGAGGATATGTAAATATGCGGGCCTTCCTGTCACAAGTTTCTCTAAGGGTAAGTATTCACTCAAAGCCGTTGTCAGGTGAAGCTAATCCATCAAATGCTATTCCTCCATCACACAAACAAAGCAGAGGTATTAGCAGGGCTCAATTTTTATTATATTTATTTATAATATAATTATATTATATATTTTGAATATTTTATTATAAAGCATTTTTAAAACATATATAAATTATATATTGAACCATACAGATACTGTATGTCAAAACAACAACAATAAAAAAAATTAAACGAAATATATTTTATATTGTGAGGTTACAGTGGAAATGAAAAGGGCAAGTAAAATAACAAGAATATTTTATTTCGCGAAACTGCAAACAATGACTCGGTATAATGACTATTTAGCAAAGAACGACTCTATATAAGCGCTCTTGTTGCTCTGACTGGGTCAGTCACTATGGTGCTGTAAGTGCACTTACAGTGATTTTTTATTAGGTAGCACTTTTAATTAATCATAAAAAATTCTTGCTCTTTGCTGAAAATAAAATCACGTTTGAACAAAATCTACTACATCTACATTCTGTATCTCACATTTACTAAGATTAACCCCTTTGTTTTACGCAAACAGCTCATGATGCAAATCTCTTCAGTTTAGATGTAGAGCAAATAACATATAAGCCTATCTGCCCCCACTCAGATAAAGTGAACCCAAGAGGCCTAACGGACAATAAATCTTGTGCGTGGGCACTACGATTTTAAAAACTAAGACAAATGCATTTTTCACACTGGTGAGGATCCTTTCATCTCTTAAACATTTTCTTCTTGAATTCATTGTTCTGACCGTGTCCCTTCAACCAAGACTGCAGCCCCACCACAAAATCAGACAGTCTACAGACGGGCTTTAGACACACATCACTGTATAATTACATTCTTCCTATGCATGTTTGCAGGAGACAATGCATTTCCTTTGCCCCAGACTGGACGAGACTATGGGCTTTAGTTTCATTTAACACTGAAATTTGCTTTACAAATGTACTATATGAATTTGAACCAATATTGGGAACACTTTAAGGTTATACACATTAACTTTATGCAATAGTCAATTTAATTCTTTATTCTTTATTTAATCTTTACTGTTTTATTACTTAAACATTTCTGTTCAATCTTTTACTTTGTTTTATTCTTCTGAGCTGGCAAGTATGCCGCCTTTTTTACTTTACTGTAAATAGTGTAAATATTACCCTGACCCTTAGACCAGGGTCATAACGTTAACAATTAACAATACTTTTACATCATATGTTAATCTTGGTTAAGTTATCACACATACATACTACATATATTTAACATTTAAATGATAAATGTTAATATTATTTCATGCATTATGATATAATATTAAATATCAATACTAGCTATCAATGATATAAATGATACATTAAAAATAATTAAATTATACATAATAATATAAATAATAATAATAATAATAATTAATAGTAGTAGTAGTATGAACAACAATAATAAATGAAATGTGATTAAATAAATAGATTAATAAATGCTATAAATATTGTTGATTATTAGTTCATGTTACCTATATGCATCAACAAATGCTAATGTACAGAATATTACTGTAAAGCATTCCCATGATATATATACATACATATGAAGAAAATGACGGTACGAGTCTATTTTCTTTCACTTTGCATTGTCTGAAATGATCTCAGTCGCTGTGATGTCATCAGGGCTTTCCCGAGAAAGCGCTTTCCACTTCAGTGGAAATGTTTTCTCCTATCTGATATCAAAGGAAGCTCGGCTCATAAGTAACCCAATGGATTTCCTCTCACTGCTAAGTGAGAATATTTCGCACTGTGCCTTCCTCTCGTGTCCTTGGCTGCCTGTGTTGAGTCTGTACTCACACACCCCCTACACAGACTACAGATAAAATGCGTTTCACACAATCTTTTGCACAAAAAACAAAAAAACTGACTGTGGAAATGAGCATGGAGTAATTTGTCTTCTCCACCACAACGCAGGTGCATTACAGCTGAGTGAGATTAAGCATCTTCCTCATAAAGAGAAAAACAGCAGTCTGGGCTACATTGTCATAAAAAGGTCATTGGAATGAGAAGACGTGATTTGCCTAGTCAGTCAACATTAGTCATTGGCTCTAAGCCAAAAAACATTTTTACATTACATACTGTATAATAATATCAAGGATTACAGTGACCTACATATTGCATATCCAATAAAAAGCTACATTAAGATCTGCAGAAAACAAATGGGAAAAACCAATGTATCTGTACAGACCATGAACCACTCCTACAAGCACGGCAAACACAAAGCAGCACACAAAGCTCTATCAAGGCAGGGATCTTATCAAATTCAGAAAATCACTGCACATGCACTGCTGTATCCATGCACCTGCTGCATATTATAATTTGAAATATAATAGATCCATTGCTGTGCATGTATTCACACTAGTGGATGCAAAAGTGCTTTAATCCTGATTAGTTCCATATAATATAATACAAATGCACGACACTGAAGAGTGTGGGCAGGGAGGGTAATTCCTGACCTTTTATGAATGCAGTGCATGACAGGTCGCCACTAGCATTTGACAGAATGTCAAAATACACACATTTAACGAGCATGGAAGATAACTCGCTTATTTGGCCAGCACTGTGTTTAAGACATGCACAGTGTAATTTACAGAGATGAATTTGTATGTTTTATTGCATAGTGTCAAATATTAATAAAAATGTGCAATTGTTTGACAGGACGGGCCATTTGTTTAACCTTTGAAAAAGGCATTGTCTTACTTTTGCACACCTTACTAGTTTAGGCTAAGGTTAACACCATATTTACACTATTATTCAGCAAACTACATGTCAAAAACATTTATTTAAACGGTAAACTTTAAATAATAAAAAGCCAGAACTTCACTGTAAAAAAAATACAGTGATGATATACAAGAATTATGCCATAGTATTTTGCTGACTGTAGCCTATAATTGATATTATTCGTTCACTAAATTATATAATGCAAATACACAAACATATTTAGCTAGTCTGTTTGTGCATGTAAAATGTACTGATAATAACACAGAAAGATAATATAATAAAAGGCCACATGATAATTTACAGTTAATAAAAATGCCTCTTCAGCAACAGTAGTCAATAGTAATATGAATACATAGCAGTGTTGGTTACCCACACAAAGACAAAACCATCAGGCTATCATACAACACTAAAATAATGCAATAAACGTGAACTAAATAACCTAAAACGCATATTACATAAATAAGAAGAAACTAACATCTTAAATAAAATCTAAAGAAATGTGAAGGGAATCATGGGAATGTCTCATCCCCCATAAATAATAAACTAATTACAACTAACTAATAAAAAGCATATTTAAAAATAAAAACATATTGCCTTTTTAATATCCATGCATTTTTACTTCTAAAACATTTTGTACAGTAAAATTACACATTTTAAAACGTCTATACGCCTATATGGTAAGGTAACTTACAATTCATAAATAAGTAGCCTATAACTAGCCTCTTTTTTTTTACATTCTTCTCTCCCGTTGAAATTCCTAACATTGTGTAGCCAAAATCTTCTTTACTGTAACCAATGGAAGCGTTTAGCTCGTGAGTGCGTTTCAGTAGGCTGATTATAATGCAAGCGTTCTGGTTTTGACGCAACGCTGTCAAACAGTCTGCGGCTGTTATTTACTAATGTTCACTATCTTTCGAATGTGGTTTGGATCAGAGAGGTACAGTAAATTAAAAGCATTTCACACCAAAAAAAGGTAAAAATCACTCTTATAGGGATAAAAACAGGTCATTTGGGTGTGCTCTGTCATTAATCCAATCGCAGCAGGTCAAATAAAAAGGTTGCGGGCTACTTACCGAAATTTGATTCAAACGACCGTAGTCAAACTTTTATCACGGCAGAATTATCCTCCTATGGCAAGATTCGAAGAAAGTCATGTATATCAATAGTGTCCTTTCAGTTGTCTGTACTCATGACACGTCCGAGCTGAATCTCTGTGAACTCAAAGGTTCCTAAAAGGCGGATGAGACGCTCGGCTGCGCCTATCAGAGGTCGAGAGGAGGCGCGTCCCGATGGATCCACACACACACACACACACACACACACTGTAGCTACTGAGTTTTATTCACGCTACCTGAAGCCATGACTAAAATATCTGGTATTGCTGATTGGTTATAAGCCCATGTCCACTTTAACAATAATATATTTTTATTTTACTTTAGTGTAAATCCACATTTGATCTATCAGAAAAACGTTCAATCGATGGTTCTGTTTTAAAAGTATTTTTGTGCATAATGGGCGCGTGAATTGACTTCAATCGCATCTGGTGCTAAAAACGATGTGTGCATTTATGATGGCCAAAAATGCTGTCTAGATTGGCAGTTTACTAGCTTTTGAAACAGAATCTTTTTAGTTGGCCCTCTGCTGGTGATTAAAAGAGTAAATGTCAAATCAAACACTTCCTCTCAATGAACCACAACCACCAAATAGCTTTTTTTTTGACAAAACAGACTAATAAATGGTTATAATCTAGCATTCATACAGTGCAATGCATAAGTTAATACACCCATGCTAAAGTTGACTAAAAAGAGGAATAAAAAATCATATTTTGGAAATTGAACTTAATGCCTTAATTTAAAAAATTAGGAAAAATCCAACCTTTAAGGACACCAATTTTCTTTGTGAATGAATAATGCATCGTAAATAAATAAATGTTCTTCCTTAAAATACATGGTGCATAAGTTTGGACACCCCTATGTTAAATTCCCATAGAGGCAGGCAGATTTTTATTTTTAAAGGCCAGTTACTTCATGGATCCAGGATACTATGCATCCTGATAAAGTTCCCTTGGCCTTTGGAATTAAAATAGCCCCACATCATCACATAGCATTCACCATACCTAGAGATTGGCATGGTTTTATTTCAGTTAGCCTAAAAGCTAGTTTGATTAGCATGGGAACTTTATCAGGATGCATAGTATCCTGGATCCATGAAGTAACTGGCCTTTAAAAATAAAAATCTGCCTGCCTCTATGGGAATTTAACATAGGGGTGTACTAACTTATGCACCATGTATTTTAAGGAAGAACATTTATTTATTTACGATACATTATTCATTCACAAAGAAAATTGGTGTCCTTAAAGGTTGGATTTTTCCTAATTTTTTAAATTAAGGCATTAAGTTCAATTTCCAAAATATGATTTTTTATTCCTCTTTTTAGTCAACTTTAGCATGGGTGTATTAACTTATGCATTGCACTGTATATATATATATATATATATATATATTGTATGTATATGTAATAATTTTTTTACCTGAAACAATTTGATTAATCTCAAGGGTACAGTACAGAGCTAAAAGCCTTTATTCAAGGGACTTTTTGGTGGGTCTTAAAGTATGTGACAGTTGAAAATATATTACTTGTTGGTTTGTTGCTATTTAGTGTTGTTAGAAACAAAGCAAGTACCCTAAATCTAGGAAGATAACAGATCTGTGACCAGATAATTCACATTTACAGCCATTATGATGTATATTCAAAGCAAAAAGAAGAAACTTTTTTTTTAACCTGCTTAACAATTTCAGTAAGCATATACCAACCAGATCAGGTCTGAAGGACTTTGTGTTTGGTGTTCAAGTAGGTCACGTAAATCTGCAAGTAAACATTTTTTTGTGAGGACTCTATGGGGTTTAGGGGGTGGGGGGGTTGAACCGTAAACCAGGGAGCATCACAGACCCCCCCTGTCGTCACCGGTGTGCCTTTGAGCAAGGCCCTAAACCCTGCAGGTAGCTTCAAGAGGACTGTCTCTGTAATTTGTGCACAGTGATCACTTTGAATAAAAGCGTCAACCTCACACACTATATCAAGTATGCTCGCAGTATGTGCCTTGCTTAACTTGTTATTAACTAACTGTGTGCTAAACCTCCAAATATTATATTCACTGATGTCATGAATCGGTTGTATTATCATGCCACAAAAATCCTAAATGTTTCCCCAAGGGCAACAATTACCAACTCAAAGACAGAAAGCCTGATGAAATGTGACATGTGTGGCATGCAGCAAGACAAGCTGTTACAAGAATTGATAATAAATGAAATGATTAATTTTAAATATCTTTGAATATTTTTATTTTAAATAATATAAATAAATAATAATATAATATAATATAAATAAATTAAATAGGTAAAGGATTTGTCAGCAATTGGCTCTCATTTTCTGTGTGCAAAATATTGATGATTAAATATGAAATTAAAGATTGGGCGTTTTGAAGACAACTGACGTCCTCTGGAAAATCTATTGGGCCCTAAAAACATTAACATAAAGTGTGAATAAATCCATCATATAGCTACTTAAAAGCCTGTGTCTAAAGATCAACTTCAAAAGCCAGGAACCTTTGCACAGGATGAGAGTTTGATTTGTAGTGAGCGGATTTCGACAGCAGCGAGGGAAGCCTCTGTCGTTTTAGGGAAGTGCAGAGAGATTGATGGCAGGAGTAGACCACGAGGTGAGATCAGCCATGTAAATACAGTGTTTTCATATAGTTTACTCACTATACATCTCTCATTTTGAATGGACGTACCATAGGACACCATACAAAAATCTAGTTAGCTAAGACAGACCCAAATTAAAACAGATAGTAGATCATAAATGGATGTTCAAAGTTTGCTTAGTATACTTATGCTTCTGCAAAGGCAACGTGTACATCTCCATACATGAATTTCCTTTCTGACAGGGGAGGCTGAGATAGTGTCCACACAGCATGTCAGATATATCACTGGAACAGCCCGACATGATGGAGAAAAGAGCATCAGCACTATGTACAAATTTTGCGCATGACCGGATTCCGCTTGAAGTTTAAATCTAAAATCAGCAGTTCAGCCATAATTACAACCTCCTCCTGTAGGGTCAGATTTCATGTAATGGAGGTGCAGCGTCTCGCTGGTATGCAGAGCCACGAGATAAGGATAATTTTACTACAGGTTGAAATGAACAGTGAATAGCAGAGAAAGAGGAGTTCACAAAGACGCTGGAGAAACAGGGAAGGCAAATTTGGATCTCAGTTACTTGTACGCTTTTGGCATCATACCATATATATATTGACAAAAATATAATTTAAATGAACGAGGAACACGTTCTGTAATGCACATTGCATGAAAAGTCTGACCTTTTCTTGTTTAGACAAAAGTGTCTATAATCGCTTTACGGCAACTGTGAAAATTTAAAGCGGTAACAAAATGAACGTGTGGTATTAAGTGAGGCCCTGCTCTAGGGAACAGATTTGAAGCTGTATTATGCTAATACTCTCTTTAGAAAGACCACACACTGTAAATAAATCGAGGATCCGCTCTAGAACTTCTACATTCCTCAAGCTCGTCTGAAAATAGAGCTGCCATAAACACACCGGAGAAGGTAACAAACAGATTAAACAGCCATTGTCATTTGTGCCTCGGGCTGTACAGCTGCAAACCAACACCGGTAGTCATTATAGCCCTGGAACGCTCTCTTAGGAACAATATTAGGAATTTGTCTTGAGGTTTCTGATGGAGATGATTCCAATTCAGGATTTATTCTACTTTAAAATCTAAATTCAGCATTGTCCCATGTGCCAAGTCAAAAACACATTGAAGAGCTGACAAGTCATTACTATTACTCATCATAGCTAATGCTATTTACCTCCAGAGGGGAATAACACACCTGGTATGTCCTCTTACCTGTCACCAGACGTCTAGTTGAGTTGGTTGGCATGCGAGAGGCACATAATCATCTCAGACTGAATGAACGGATGGGCTTTGATGATGTGTACTATTGGGACTGTGGTGAAGGCATTAGTGCCTTCGGCATGTTTCAATCATTCACGCTGGTCTCTTCAAGGAGCAACCATCCTTCCTCAACACATCAATCATTTCTACCGAATGAGACAAATGCCCATCTGCAAAACAGGATTAGCCGTGAATGGTAGCAACTCTGCATTCCTACTTCTAACATCTTATGCCACTTCTTTTCCCTCTGCTTTCATCTACAGTCATATCTCTGACATTCGCTTTAGGTGATTTTTGTTGTTCTGGGGTCATTTACTCATTCATTACATTGTAATTTCAGTTAAAATGGTTAGTTCACCCAAAACTGAAGATTATGTCATCATTTACTCAGCCTCATGTAATTCCAGTCTAGACTTTCATTTGTCTGCATACAAAAATGAAGATACTTTTTGGTCATCAATGGAAAGTCTTTGTAATTAACATTTTCAAGCTTTAGAAAGTAAATAAAGAGATTGTTAAAGTAATCCATATGTATTTTGTGGTTTAATCCAAGTCTTCTGAAGAGAAATATATATGCTTTATATGATGAACAGATTTAATTTAGGCTTTTATTCATATATAAACATTGATCAATGTACTATAGAGCACATCAAATAATGGACCCTCAAATGTGCTTGCTTGACCAAGAGAACCAAAGAGGTTTCATTTCTGGAAATGTTCTTTAAATTTTGAGTGAACTATAAGTCTTTAACACATTGAATGTGGGAGGGACAATGACACATTTAGCTGAATTTTAGGTTCTTAGGCTGAAATGAATGCTTAAACTGTCCTTTTTCCCCAAAAAATTTATTTGAGATTAAATACGCTAAAATTCCATTTTGTCACGCAGAAACAATCTGCATTCAAATTCTATTCCTGGTCTTTAAATGTTTGGTGAGGGTCAGAAGGGGCCAAGCATGTACTTTCCATCAGCCCTAAGTTATTTTTTCTTCATGTTGAAAGGTTTGTTGGCAATGCAGGGGGTGTTAGATCTCAGCAAGTCTTCAGACTTTCCAGAAACTGCTCTTCACATGTGCTTAAAGATCACAGAGTAAGATTCACCTGTCCTCTTTCGTCAGCTGCACGTCAGCATTGTCAGAGGTTAGAATCTTTCAGTTTTTGCACACATTTATTTGTTCCTGGATGTTATCGTTTATAATGTTGGTTAGTCTCATTCTGTCCGGCATCTTGAAGTAATTTTTTTCACTGAACTCAACTTAATGCATTCTGAAATTGACTTCTTCATGAAGGATAATGCATCTGTATTATACAATAATATGGCTAACGCTAGGTGTCTTATAGGTGCAGTCACATTAGGCAAAATTTCAAACAATTATTTGTGCAAACAAGCCCAATGTCTGTTGACAACAGTGTAGTGATGTATGAAGCACCACTCCCACAGAAGTCGCTTTCAAACCAAACAGCTTTCTGCTTGTCAACACTGTCAACTTGCATGACCAACTTAATCATTGCAAAATCTGCAGATCGCTAGGATTCCTATTGAAATTTGCTAGACATCGGTAAATGCGACAACACTTTTAGAAGACAATTTATTGAAGTTGCCTACCTTTTGTAATAACCTTCAAATCTGGAATGTGCCTTTCATGACCAAAAATGTCGCCTCTGCAAGCAAAAGCAATTGTTTGTTACTTCAGTTTCAGTCTTTTTTTTCTTCTTTCTTACATGTCACACAACTGATTGCATGTTTACATCAGTTTAAGAATGTACACTTTATAAATTAATAAACACCTGTGCTAATTCCCTGTATTCTTAGTGTTCATTTAAAAGGTTGCAAGCAATAAACTTCGAGGGCCACTGCTCTGCATTCCATCAAAATAACTTCTCGGCCATTGGTATTTTTATCCTCCCGTGACTAAGTGCCACCGAGGGTATACATAGGGCTGTCTGAGGTCTGGTTCAACCAGGTTTCTGAGAGGTCAGATCCTCATGGAGAACAAAATCTCTCTGGAAACACTGTCGGCTGCCAATTAGTGCAGTGATCTCTGCCCCTTCAGTGGAATGTTAAGCTCCGCTGGCCGTCACACAGCATATACACAAGAGGACAATACAGCCGGCTGACTCATTCGGATTACAGGACAGGTCCGATCCAATGATCAAATGCAGCCAGTGTTGTTTTGGGATTACCACAGAAGTGTTGTCCAATGAGGGAATTTGCGTTCAATGGAACTTTCTGGTTTGTCAAGAGTCCTTGCAAGTAGAGAAAGCCTTTTCTCATTGCATTTTCATTCCTTTTTTTTAATTTAATTCTCAACAACTAAAGACGTAGAGCAGCTGCCAAGTGGTAATGGCCGGATGCTTGCAATATCAGAGCTATACTTCCAGATTTAACCCTTTCAGAAAATACAATGCCAAATACACTTCGTATTAAAAAAAAATAGTACAATGATTATAAAAGCTCTATGTACTTATCTTAAGATAAGGTTTTATTGATTGCTTTTATTTCGTTTAGATCATGTGCACACTGCTGCCAATCACGAGTCGACTTCCTTAACTAAGAACACGATTATTGAAGACGCCTTTGAGGAGACATCATCAATCGCCAGACTTCAATGGAACACAAATTTACGTGGCGCCACCATAAGCAGAGCAGGAATGAAGGTTGTTCATTGTTTGAGCGTATGAAATGCCATTCAGTAAATGGCAAACTTTTACAGTCACTCTTATGACCATACGCATCAATGGATAATCCAATAATTCATTAATCAAATCACGTCAATTTTCTTTTTGATTAATAAGAATGTATGAGGGGACTTTCCAATGAGTTCTAAATGTCTTCCTTTAAAATCTAGTGACAAAATATAGGAAATACAATGTTATGCAATGATCAGCACCAAAAATTTGAGTGAACATTTATATTAATTAGAAAATAATAATGAAAATTGGTTTAGGAAATAAATAAATCCTTAAAATTATTTAGGAATGTAAGAATTTTAGAAAACATCTATCTATCTATCTATCTATCTTTTTTTAATAGCATTCTAAAAACCGGATGATCATGTTCTCCAGCATGATTTAAAAATGTTTGAATTTTGGAAGCAAGAAAATCTGTTTAAAGGAGTTAACATAATCAAAGTAGGTTACAAACTTGCTTATTGGCTTAACATTTTAAATACTTCTTAATTACTTCAAATATTTTTTACTCATAACTTTTTGTGTGTACATTTGAACAATTACATCATAATTTGTATGCTTGATTTTGAAAAGATTTCCAATAAACCACTGCATAATAAAGCATGCTATGCTAATATATTTTTACTTAATCACGAAGTCTTTCGGTTGGCTAATGTGCTCACAGTAATGCATCTGGATGGATAAGAGCCATGAGCTCTGCGCCACCTTGTTTTCACAGATTGAACTCTGAATACTAAAGACACAGGCGGCGCAGATGAGAGCAGCAGCACTGACACTGTTTTTCTCAATGGGAGATCAACGACTCTTCAAAGCCTGAAAGTGACAGACTCCAACTCTACGCCTAATAAAACCAGAACAAAGACAGCCAGCAGCCAGAGTAAACAGCACACACGGCGAGACAGTCAGCAGAGCAGGAACACACACACACACACACACACACACACACACACACACACACACACACACACACACACTCGCACACTTTAACTTCATAAGTCAGTGAAGCAGCTACACAGAAACCAAATCTCATTTCCTCTGCAACCATTTTAGAGGAAGAGCCATATGTCATGTTTGGTTTGGAGAATGAAAACCCCTCATTATTCCGGACAGCAATGATATTAATGGTCCACGGCTTTGTGTCCCACACTGAGATCCTCTTGGGAATGTTTTTATTGTTCTCAGAGCTCTTGGGGGGGGGGTTGCTCTTTTGTACTGTTCGAGGTTCAGCTCGCTCCTCCAAATTGAAACCTGGGCCGTCTCATGTGAAAAGACAGAACTGTTCTCAGATCACCGTTCAAGGAATTTAAAAAACGTAGCCCTGCTGCTCTCATACAAAAAGCACAGCGGTATGTTATAGATTAAAGAAATGAGTAGCCGTTTACACACTCAATCAATCCAAGGAAAGCAAACAAGACTATTTATCATAACTGACCGTCATTGAAAGCAACACGGTCTCACGGTAAGGTTTTACAGAATGTCTCCAGCTCTAGTTTGTATTCATTTCTTAATATAAATAAATATATGTTTACAGTATATTTCATCTCGTTTGTAGTCGCAACAGAAGTCGCAACAGATTTATCCTCCATATTGTGACAGTGAAACAGATTATCGAAAAAAGAAATGTAAAGCAGGACTTGGTTCTATCTAATGGCTGTTGACTGAATGGTGGCAGATCTGAATGTGAGCTTGCAGTCGATCGTAAGAAAAGGTTTAAGTGGACTAAATGATTGGAGAATTACGGCATATGTCACCAGAGAGAGGCCTGACATTTCACTGGAAGATCGAGTTATGACATTTTGATAAAAAAATGTAATTGAAACATGAATCATTCACAATAAGATCAATAACATGCATTTCGAGAAAAGTGTAAGGGAAAGGTCAGTAGCATAATAACTGAACATGGAATATTGGTGCATGGACATTAGTTAAATAAGGTCACATTTTTATTTCTTTAAGGTTTTTGGGACAAAAAAAGCTGAGAAAAATTATGACAGAGTTTGCAATAGTAAAATCAGAATAACCCAAAATATACTTAATTAATTCATGCTTTTACTGTACGTGATGTAGGTGCATGTTCTCAAAGCTTTGACAAATTTATGCAGCAATCAAAATCTCTTTTAGAGACATTCGCATTGTTTAGAAAACTAGAACAACACATCCAGCGTCCTCTCATTGCTGTGCTTGGCCTGTGTGACAGAATCTGGGAACGGAGCCACAGGACCATCCCACATTGAGACATCCAATGCTCGGTGTGAGCCTCAATTTGCTCAATACAAATCCAGTGAGGCAGCATAAGTGAAATCCACTGCTTTAGCTGCTAAATGCTACTTTGCTATAGCCGTCTGTTATTCGGTCCGATCATTAGTAGCAGTCGTCACAAGCCGTACTAGTACTCCATTGACAGATCTTCCGGACACAACTGGCTGTCTTCTCACTGAATCCATTAAAGAGATAGGTTTTGCTGGTTAGCACTTTCCAGTTAGTTAACCCCTACAGGTTGATGCGGTAACTACAACATATGGCTGCAAAATGCATCTACTGATGGACATTCAAATGTATTTGTGTTTTCTGACAGAATAAAAATGTTTACGAGCAACATATAAGTCACACATATTTATTTATATTATAATAGATTTATCAATGTCCATCTGTTTTTGAAGGGAGTCTAAAAGCATTAAAATGGACTCCAAATAGTCACTAGTGCTCATCTTCTTCTTGTGGTGCCCCTCCAGGCTGATGAGTCACAGATCAATCATGAACACATCAGTGAGCACATGAGCAAAGACGGCAGATTTCAAATCATGTTCTTCCAGGGAGTCCTGCAACATCCTGCCATTGAGATGGATGGGAATGCCAACAGATAGCTTTCTCCAGCATGATATTACTGTGACCTTAATGAAAACATCCATCTAACTGTATTAATATTCCAGTGTGGATGACGTCTCCTGGGCCTCATTCACTTGTAGTGTTGTTCATCACCAAACAGGTTCTCATGGCTGAGGATCACAACGGTAACAGTCCAGTGAGAGCCGGGATCAGCAGGATCACAGTATCCCAGGTCCTGAAAGTGGGTGCTGCTGAGCTGTGGGTTTGTCTCGGAGAAAACACTGCATTACTGTGATTGGTCGGCAGCTCTACGTTACAAACCATCCCTTCACAGCAAGATACACACTCCTGCAACACAGAATCACATTTTATAAGTGAATACAATTTTTGTACAAGAGATTACTGTATGTATGTACTATGTTGCCATGTATTCAGTACAATGAAGAGTGGATATGTGGATACTCACATGGTGTGTATTTTTGTGATGTCTACAGCCGGCTGACTGGCATTCTTCATGCACTGCACATCTTTTCGTAACAAACTTTGTCTTCCCATGATGGTAGAAGTGATGTATTGTCATACAGTACTGGGTATCTATAAATGAAGGAATGGGATATCAGGAATTTATAATCTTTGTCTAGAGACAAGGTCTGAGAACGGTGGGTTTGTGTTTTGTAAACTCACTCTGAGGGCACCACACATCTTCTGCCCAGCGGTTACAGCTGTAGTTGTCTGAGGCCTGTTCACAGGTGAAGCACTTGAAACTCTTGGGATACGGGGTGGCTGTACAGACATGTGGTAATGCTTCATCATATGATAACATTCATGTCAACAAACATGATTACATTATTGCTTAACACGTCACTGGTTAATGTTTTTGAAAGAAGTCTCTTATGCTCACCAAGGCTGTATTTATTTGATCAAAAATACAGTAAAACAGTAATATTGTGAAATATTAATCACAATAGATAACTGATTTAAGATAACAGTTTTCTATTTTAATATGTAATTTATTCTTTTGATGGCAAAGCTGAATTTCCAGCACCATTAATCACATGATCCTTCAGAAATCATTCTAATATGCTGATTTGCTGCTTAAGAAACATTTCTTAGTATTATCAATGTTAAAAATAGTTGTGCTGCTTAATAATTTTGTGGAAACTGTGATACTTTTTCCAGGGTTCTTTGATGAATAGAAGTTCAAAAGAATACACTTGCAAGTCACTTGATATATTTAATATGTCCTTAATAAATAAAAGTGTTCATTTCTTTAAAAAAAAATCTTACTCATCCCAAACTTTTGAACAGACACACTCACCTTCTACAGCAGGCATGAGATTGTAGAAGTCAATGTTGTCACTTGCCACCAAATCAACAAGAAGCTGAACAAGAACAGTGACTAAAGCCAGATCTGCTGCCATGTTTAAAACACTGATAGTGACACCTAAAATAAAAGGTAAAAGATATGGTCAAGTCTCTGAACTTTTGACTTCCCGTAATTGTCCTCATTTATATTTTGTTAAGCACCTCAATATTATAACTATTAGCATAGATTGGGCAAATACACATTAGCTTCTAGAGCTTAAGAATGATAAACAGAAACCATATCTCCATGGTTAGAGGCCAATTCATTTTGTCTGGGATATGATGAGCATAAAAAGAACACTGAAATTATTTTATGCAGATTATGCATGTAGATTGATCATCTACAATCATCTTATTTTGTTCAATAAGTAATCTATAAAAAGATCTTAAATTGATGCCTACAACTATAAGATAACCTACCTATTCATTCATATGAATCATCCTTTCTTTTAACAGAATAATGACAAAGCACAAATCCTGACCAACAGGACAGAATTGTAGGTGATGGATGGTTTAACACATTAGTCCATTAATTATAGCAAAGGCTCATATTCTGGAGAACTACAACCTATGAATTCTAATCACCCAAACTGCATTTATTTCATGCATTATTCAGTTTAGTGAATGCACCAGAGTCACTAATATATCCATTTGCATAAAGCCCTCTGGTACTTCAGTTGCAAGTACCTACATTTTTTTTTTTAAATCCAAAATCCAGCATAAGGCCTTATAACTGATGACTAGGGACTAAAGTCTAATGTCGCCCACATTTTTGAAATGTCTTGCACCTGCCCCTGGCATTTTAAGAAGCAGTAAGACACATTGACCTCAGAGGTTAATCATTAAGGCTGAACACATTCTCTGAGGACATTAACATGCGCTAGCGCTTGTTTCCATCAGTGTTTAGTTACGTAGCATTGACAATTTCACTCTGCGATGGACATTAGAGTAGTGTTTTCACAAGTAACTTATTTCCAGTCTGAATTAACATGACACTTAATCTGTGAAACATGTGGTTAACAAGTTCTTTAAATAGAATTACAATCTGGAATATAAAGGCCTGGTTTCACAGACAGGGCTTAGATTAAACCAGGATTAGGCTTTAGTAAAATTAGCTAATTTAAGTAGCTTTTCTAAATGTACCTTTAAAAAAATTACTGGTGTGCATCTTGAGACAAACAATGGTACTGACATATTTTAAGATATGTCAGTGCAAGTTGCTTTCAGACAGCTCAAACTTGCATTTTAGTCTGTGAAATTAAATTGAAATTTCTTATTTAACATGATTTAAATTCTCCGCATTAAATCACACATCTTAGTACACAGAAATCCACAGGCTCTATTTCATCTTTAGACAGCATATGGGTTTAAAGCAAACAGATGAGTGTCATTAATCTTGTGGCAGTGACAATCTACTCCTGAGGGTCTCTAGCAGAGTAAAGAGAGATCACACATATATAATGACTGACAGCACAACAGCAATCAGCTATACTGACCCAGAGGTTAAAACACACAACGGGACCTGCGGTCTGAAGCCTTTCAGCTCCTGACGTGCGTGCTCTTAGGTCATAGACCAGCCAGCGGACATGTAGGGACTTAAAAGCAGTTCATTAAGAATGAAGAGCGTAAAATGGACATTTGCATGCATCTTTATGTTGGCATATTTATGGCGAATATAAACCCACACAAACACACACTCATTATAGCCAAAGATTGCATTCTGAAACATGCTGGTGTTTTAGATCAAAACTGTTGTCTACTTTGATATTTAAACTCATTCTTTGAAAGTAAATGTCTTGAAGTGAACGTGATGTAAATGAGCTCTGGAGTGCGGTGCTGTCTGACTGGTTCAAGAACCTCAGAGGCCTGTTGATTGCTTCAGTGATCTGTGAAGATCCCTGAATAATCACAACTTTTAACATAGTAACTTCTTCTAAAAAAAAATTGTGAGAGACTAACTGCTGATTAATATTTATAATTTACAGTGACTGATGCTAACTAAAACACTTGTTAATTAGACCAAATTTGCCAGGACTTATAAAAATACATATCCAATACAAATATAACGCAAGCAAAATACACTTAAGTCACACAAAACATGAAATTTAAAACACAAGAAACAAAGGCTTACCTTTTGACTGTAAAGTGGAAAGCTTATACACAACGTTACATGGCAGGCAGACAGATTCCCTGAGTCATTGTGCGGAGACTGCTGTCTTGACTGGGACTTTCAAGAGGAAAAGGAAAGAGAAAGCTTAGAAGTCATTTTCCATTTCAGCTCTCTCACACACAACAACAGAAAAGAGACCACCGACACCAACCTCCTGACAACCCCCGCTTCTGATTGGACAGCAGGTGCATTGTGGAGGCGGGGCCTGTAGCCATTGTGTGAAGTCAACAGTGTAGTGTCAAGCCAGTCTAGCCCATGTAATTAGCATTCACACAAACGCACTTAGCACACACCCGATCCTCATAACCTCTGGAAGACCAAGAGCCACAACGAAAAACACGACACGACAGTTAGATTAACTGTACTTTCCTCAATACACTACATGAATGAATGAGTGCATTGATTTTTGCTTAAGCTGCACAGATCAATACTAATATCACTAAAGATATTAGGAGCTTTATGGTCTTGGGGGGGTTCTTATGCACACCAAAGCTGCATTTATTTGATGAAAAATACAGTAAAACAATAATACTCTGAAATATTAAATGACCTTTTTTATTTTAATATATTTAAAAAAGTCATTTATTCCTGTGATGGCAAAGCTGAATTTTCAGAAAACATGATTCTTCAGAAATCATTCTAACATGCTGATTTGGTGCTCAAGAAACATGTATTATTATTATCAATGTTTAAAATAGTTGTGCTGCTTTTTTCTTTTTTTTTATCTTTTTTTTTCAAAAGGTGGAGCATAACAAAATGTTACAATAAGACATGTCCAGACATTATCCACTTTCCTTTTCGTTTTTTGTTTTTTTTTACAAAAAGGTAAAATAAACACTGAACAAGTAGGGAGAGATAAACAACGTGCACATATCCAATATAAAAGGGGATTTAAAAAATAAAAGGTTATTTTCTATGTTCTAACCTCTACAAAATCTGGTCGTAAGAGTTGAATGTATCTGACCCATTTGCTCCATAATTTAACAAAAGTGCTCCTTTTAAGGCGAATTGAAAATGTTATAGATTCCATTACATAAATCTCATTCACTATGTTTATCCACTCAGACATCGCGGGGGGCTCGGGAAGGAGCCAGTGTCTTGTAATTGCCTTTTTGGCTGCTACTGTCAAAATAGTATACAGGTATTTATCTTCATGTCTATACATATTGTCAAAATTTCCCCATTTTTTTTTAGAAAACTGTAGTGGTATGTTGTTAACCTTAAATATACTAATTAAAGCTTTTTGAAATTCAAGCCAAAGGAGTTTAATCTTTGGACATTACCAAAATATATGCCAATGCCCTACATCCCGAGCCCCACACAACCTCCAACAGCAGGCTGTGCCTGTGCCAAAGTGTACCTTTTGCCTTGGTGTTAAGAAAAAGCGCACTAAACATTTCCAGCTAAACTCTCGCCATTTATGGGAATTCGTACATTTCCAAGAGGATTCACATACTTCATACCATTCTTCATTAGTTATTGAAAAATGTCCTTCATTTTCCCATTTTTCTTTGATGTAGTCCGTAGAGTGAGACCTCTTTGTCAGAAACCCTTTATAAAACTTGCCAATAGCACCTTTAACTATAGTGTTTTTAAAAGCCTTCAGAAAAATTGTCAAAATTGGGTCATCTAACTCAGTTTTGGAGATAATATTCTGCTGGAAATAGTTCCGCAATTGGAGATATCTAAAAAAAAAATCAAAATTGTCGAGCTTAAAATCACTCTTAAGACTGTCAAAATCTTTCATATTCCCATTATGAGTGAGTGAATAAAAAGTCGTCACACCCTTTGAAATCCAGTATTTGAATGTGCTGTCTATCTGGTTGGGGCTGAACCCAGGGTCAAATGCACACCACTGCAGTATCTGTATTTTATCATCCAAATTATATTCTCCTTTGACTTTACGCCATATTTTCACTGTGATGCTTTTTTCAAGGACTGTTTAATGAATATAGAAACTTCAACAAAGAACAGCTTTTATTTAAAAGACACATCTTTTGTAACATTATAAATGTTTTAATGTCACTTTTGATTAATTTAATGTGTCCCAAACTTTTGTACTTGTATTATACGCCGCTTACTTAGACAGGCAGTCATTTATCATATCATGAATAAAGCTGTTTATTTCGGAAACTATACAAGCATCACCATGTTTAAACCTTATGTCATGCACAGGGTTGGGTGGGGAAGATAAATGGTTGCATTTAATCCAGGACTGCTAATACGTGAAAATGAGCACGTTCTCATTATTCTCATAAATTATTTTTTAAACTATTTTTAAACCTCAAGGGGGATTTACCTACTGTAACATACTTTGATTGAATTATATACAGTTTTAAGTTGCAAAAAAATGTAATATGTAATGCATCCCAAATTCTAATTATGTTTGCAACATACTGTAAGTGAATCTACAATCTGACCTAGCCTATATAACTGATAGCAGCACCAAAAGTTAGCAGTATGTGGTATTCCTCTATGAAGAGCTGCATTGACGCGGCCAGGGAAATGAGGAAAAGACAGCTGAGAGTGAACAAATCACATCTATACCACAGTAACCACTGATTCTCTCGTGCAATATGCTGAATAAAAAGAAAGTATGACCAGTAAAATCAGATACACTTTTCTTTGTAAAATATATTACGGCTGTCTGCCAGTCCCCATAAAATAGCTGCACGTGAAATATCAATGAAATATGATACAGTATTGCTCATTTGATATCTAGCTGTCCCTCACGGCTGTCACAGCAAATATACAGCTGTGAAATCTTCAAGTCTTGTGTAAATATCACACCACAGTGAGTTTTAGTGCATCCTTTGAGCTTTATATAAGCCTGATGTGCTGACAGGGTTAGAATTACATGTTCCCAGACTAACCAAAGCTTTTAAAAATTCCTCAAATTAATGGTGGATCATCCTTTGAATATCCAAATAAAACACTTGTGATAGTCTCAAACAACATTCTTTAATATTTCACAACTGCCTTTTGGAAATGAAAAGTTTTTATGTCTTTTAGTGAAGGTTTTGCTTTTTGTCATGGCATTCTTTCTGTCATGTGTGTAAAAAAAGAAAAAGAAAAAAGCTCTTTAAAACACATTTAGGAGGAGAATGCAAACTGCCCACTGTCTCGCCTCCAGGGAAACCGTCTTCCACAGTGATGATTTTAAAAAACAAAGAGGCTCAACAGGATTTGAAGGAACGAATCAGGGACAAATTGTCCCGACTATTTGTTCAGTTAGTCTTAGAACTAGTAAATTCACTATTTTTCATGAGCCAGAAAATATGTAATAATATTTATAAAGTAAATAATATGCTTTGAATGGAGATGTATATTATCTTAACATACTGAACGAGACAAAGCCCTGTTTACACCTGGTATTAAGACTGGCGTTTTGGTCGATCAGATCACAAATGAGATACATTCTCATTAAAAAATCATTTTAAAAAAGCCAAAACAATTATTATTATTTTTGTATCTTTACGTTCAGTGTTAAAAAATGACGGTGTGAATGCTAAACGAACTAGGACTAAATGTATCATTATCTTTTTTGGTCAAGACCAAAAGAACCAAGAGAACCGAACAGCAAGTCTGGTTAACGTGCTTCCCATAATGTTCATGCGATAAGTCAGTAGGCGGTCTTTTGTGGCTGTTCAAACACATTCGATCATATGAGCATCTACACTATGAAAGCAATCAGGTCGAATGCGTTTTCGACTCTGGAAGTGGTCGAAAGTGGACAAGCTCAAAACATTTTAGACCCCGTTTACACGTGTATTTAGCGTCGTCCACTTGTGATCGGATTGACGAAAATGCTTAATAGGCTACCGGGTGTAAACAGGCCCGATAACAGTAAAACTACCAGTGGCTGGTGATGATGAATAAATCATTTTCAGAGGTTGTGATCAAGGCTTTTCAGAGAAACAGACTCCATAACTCTTAAGACTCGCTTACAGTCATATGCTTACAGTCAACAAACAAAGGATAAAATATAAATTAATCTTTTATCCTTTGTTCGTAAGGTCAGGTTAAAGTCAGACTGAGTTCATAATCAAAGGAGCTTCAATTATTGCATGACCTTCACTAACATAACATTAATACTAAAACAAGATATGTCCAGGCATAGTATATTGCTCTGTCAGCAATTTTACTGGAGGACATTGTTGATAGATTTACTACTTTGTTTTGAAACCGGCAGATCGTCTTTTGACACAGAAAAACTGAACACATGACTATATGTGATGGTCCCGCCTTTCTCAAAAGCCGGAGGCCTTTTCTGATGGCCTGAGGGCCAGTGGATCCATTTCATTACATTATTCTCTATTTGTGCTTCTTTGAGGTTACAGTTGAGAAAAAGAGGAATGTGAAGAAATGTGCTCTGGGGAGGAAAAGGAAAAAAAGAGGCCAAAAGTACACTTCATGTCAAGATGAAATCTAATCTGAAAGGCCAATCTTCAGATGTACCATCTCAGAAATCATTTAGCTTTTTGTTTAACGAATGGCATGATTTAATGCTCCTCAACAACCTTCTTGTGTATGTGATCCTAAGTCTAGCAATTTAAAAACAATTTGTCTGAACATGAAGAGAACCAGAAGAAAACATTCCCACAGTTGACTTGGAAGCACCTGCATAGGTACGACCCAGATCCTGACCATTCGAGTGAAAAACACTTAAACCCACATGTCATGTCTCTTGAAAAATGTCAGCACTGAAAGCTTAGCATGAATTAGAAAAATAAGCTCTAAAGACCTAAACGCCCTGGTTCCAAGACACTTTCATCAAGTGAAAGATTTGAGGAATCAAATTTCTGTTGGCATATGGGTAGAAAGTGACATCAAAGCAAAATTTATCAGACCTCCATGTTGCACAGTACACAGTAACACTGGCAGGATTTCAAGTGCGCCACACTCAAGTGTGTGTGTATTTACCAAAACATGAATCACCACAGCATAGCAACAGTGATTCAACAATACAAACATTCAAATGTTACCTGAGATTTCCTGTTGAGATCCTTAAAAGGGTACAAAAAACTTCCTCTCTTAAACCACTTTCGTCCTTAAGAAACAGCTGATAAAAAAAAAGGACAAAATTGTGAAGTAACCGCACAAATAAAACACATCCAGGGGCTGACTACTGAACAAGCGTCTACATTTCCTCGCTGAACTGGAAGAGTCCAGGAATTTTCCTACACAATCTCACCACATTTATATCTCCTTTGTCTTACATTTGTCACTGACTGGTTAGGTATGTGAGTCCACCTTCACAGGAAGACAGGCCGTCATAAACACACCAGGTCAAGGATATAAACTCAGGGGGGCTTTGTGTGACTCCTTTTATAGCTCATTTGAGATGGGTGTCTTTCCAGCTCATTTATCAATGCTGACCAAGTCAGCACACAGACATGTAGGTTGTAAAACACAAAAGCCCTGAGGACAATATACAACTGAAAAGAGGGGCTTTTAGTACTCTTATGGAATTACAGGCTTACAAACTATATGTGCTTCATGGAATTTTATTCATATTTAAAGGTTACTTACTATATTGTATTGTGTGAAATTTTTAAATCTTTAAAAATGTTCTTAAGTAACAATAAATCTTTCTCACAGCTACAATTCAACAAAACAAATAAAGGCTCTTCTAAAATAATTAGCATTGAGAAGGAAGAGAACGAGTAGATCATGATAATTCATGTTTACTTATCGAATGAGTCATCAGGGAAGGATGTAGGCTATAAAAAGCTTAAATCTGTTCATTCTGTAAATCTATTACTGACTTACATAATCTTTTCCATTCACAGACAAACATCAGACTGGCAATTGTTCATTATTATATAAAACTGCCATATAAAGATTCCATTATATCCTTCAGGCTATGTCATGTGGATAACGGAGGTTACGTACAGTAATAAATTCAGTATAATGCCTTTCTGTTACCCGATCAGGTCTAGTCGTGCCTAAGTGAGATTTGTGTGGAAAATCCCTGAGGTGTGTATTTATGAGTAGCCTATGTGAAGACGAGGGTCACGGTGAGTTAGGATAAAAAAAAGCAGCTTGCAGTGGATCATTTTCACTTGTGTCATGGCATTTCAGCTGAACTGAGAACAGTAGGGAAGACTGGGACTAGTTGTCAAACATTTAGTGAAGATTTTAGTTTAAATTTTTAAAGTCAAATTCTGTTTAGGCTCATATAAGCCATTGAACATTTCTACTGATGCTTGCCTAGGGGAAAAAGATCATTTTAGTCAGTAATTTTCCATTAAACAACCTAGGCTTTCCAGCAAAATATAAACAGTAAAACAATTAATGAATTCACAAAATGAAAAATATACGAAAATAACAATCCATTATTTTTTGCCTCCAAAAATATTGTAATTAATAAATTGCATACATTTGTAAAAGGTGGCAAATTACCATAAAATGAATGTATATATTTTCAAGACATATTTTTATATAAACAAAGTCAAAGCTTATCTCTGACAGTTTCTAAACTACCATTTAATGGTTTGGGGTCAACAAAATTTTAACTTTTAATGTTTTTGAAATGCTCACTGATCAAAAATGCAGTAAAAACAATATGATATTGAATGAAATTGTGAAATATTATTACAATTTAAAACAGCCATTTTTTATTTGAATATATTTTAAAATGTAATGTATTCCTTTGATGGCAAAGCTGAATTTTCAGCATCATTACTCTAGTCTCCAGTGTCACATGATCCTTCAGAAATAAGTTGAAAACAGTTGTGTAGCTTAATATTTCTGAGGAAACTGTGAATATATATTTTTTCCAGGATTCTTTGATGAATAGAAAGTTCTGTTTCATTTATTTGAAATAGAAACATTTTGTAACAATGTGAAAGTCTTTAATGTCACATGAATTTTAACTTAATTTAATGTGTCCTTGCTGAATAAATGTAATTTCTTAAAATAAATAAAATAATAATAATAATAATCTTACTGACCCCAAACTTTTGAATTTTAGTGCATATTGGAACGGCAACAGAGAAAACACCTTTTCTGTAAATGATCACTGGAGTGAGCCACACCGTTTGGCATCTGCACTGAACCGAGAAAAGGGTTTCAGAGAGGGAAACTGAACGTCTCCTTGCATGGTCATTTTAAGGGCTCAACAGCCACCCAGGTAAAATTACATGTCTTATATTTCACTTGTGATTTCTTTGTGGGCCCTGTCCCATGTATTGATTACTTTTTGGTACGTAACACCTAAAAGCAGCTTAGAAAGCCTTTAAGAAATTCCAAGAACGTGCATATGGAGTCTCAAATAATTCTAGAAGTCCTAGTCCATCATTTGTCAACCCAAATAGTTCAAATTACCGAAGGAGGGTCTTTCTAAAAGCTTATATTCAAAAGTCCATTATGAACTGAGTTGTAAATTGGTCTTCTGTCCCAAAAGCTTTTAGACCATTGTTCAAGATTTTAGAAGTGTCATCTTCTTCAAAATTTAGCATACTTTTTTTAATCCTCGCTTTCAAATAAATTTTATGGTATCCAGCTTAACAAGCATGTATAGCTTATCTGTGCATGCGTACCGAAGCAGAAGTATTCCTTCCCAAGGTTCATATGTTGAGAAAGGAACCCTTGAGTGTCAGCCTCTCTCATTACATGGGGGTGAGAGACCAGGGTCTGTTTAATTGGCCAACTGATTACAGCACATACGCTCTTTCGCTCCCCTCGTCCTCCTGCAGACTCTCAGAAGCCTTCCTGTTCTCTGGCCTGCAGGTTCAGAGAGATCAGAGCCCCGCAACAAGGGCTTCCTTTGTGTGCTTCACTGGGCTGGGAAATGGAGATGAGTTTGTCCATTTGCCTCTGAGGCCACAGCGAGGGCTGAATGGGGCCCTGGGAGAAATGCGGGCTCAGGTATCGCTAACAGCAGGTGAAGCATATGACTCTGAACTGATATCTAACTCGACGAGATCTGGAAAAATCCAGCATTCGTATCATGATTGGAGTGCTGTGATGTTCTGCAAATGATTTGGCGTTCTGGAGCCAAATGATGGCATCTTTACTTTAGGTTTTACTCATGATTAACCTTGAAAAAGAAGAGATGTTTCAAAGCCAGTCCAAATTGCAATCTCTAATATTCAGGCTTGGCTCTCAGGATATTGATTGACCCTAAAAATAACAAAGCTTTAAAAAAATCTTTAAAAAGTTTTTACAGCAGAACATAAAGGAAATTTATGAATGCACATATATTGAGCACATCAATTATGATCAACATGCTTGCTTGACGCATGACAACAAACCTCATTGGTTCTTGTGCGTCAGGCAAGCATGTTTGAGCTTCTGTTTATCATATTTGATGTGCTCTATGTATTTGTGTAGATCACTATTTATATGTGAATAATTTGTCCATGTCTCTTCAGAAAACTTGATACAACAGCTCGATTCAAATGGATTACTTTTACAATCTCTTTAGAAACTTTTTGAAGCTTGAAAATGTTAATTATAGAATTTTAATGGATGGAGAAAATATGATGAGAGAATATAAAAATAGCTTCATTTGTGTTCTGAAAATTAACTTCTTATGGATTTGGAACAACATGAGGAATAACAATCACACTTTTAACAATCACAGTTAAAGACAATGTATTCAACTTATTCTCTTCTAAACACTTATTCATGTTACACCCATTGTTGGGGAAAGTTACTTTTAAAAGTAATGCTTTACAATATTGCGTTACTCCATAAAAAAGTATTAGTTTTATTTCTCATTTAGTATTAGTTAGCAATTAGTTACTTTTTTGCTACTTTTGCGTTACTTTTTTCTCACCTGGGCTTGGCTTGCTTGTTTGTTCGTTTGTTTAAAACAAAAGTTCTATTTTTGGCAAATGTTAAGGCCCTTTCACACCAAAAGTGAAATTAATTAGCAAATTTACGCAAATGCAAATTCACATTTGTACAGTATAGAGCTGTGCTGCCATTCTGGATAATCAAGGATTCTGGATTCTTTTCAGCTGAGTCTTGAAAGTAGACAAAGTTTATATATATTACGAAGTGTAAGGGGAAGTGAATTCCATAATTTAGGAGCATTAACACTAAATGACCTTTCAGTGGACAACCAAAAACGAGAAATGGACAAAAGACCAAGTTCAGATGATCTAAGGGACCGGGCAGGGCAGTAGGGGTGGAGTAGATCTGACAGATATGGATTTGCAAGACCATTTAATGCCTTAAATGTTAGAAGTAATATCTTACTTCTACTTAATATCAAAGAATACGTGAATACTTTGAAGAGTGCAAAAGGTTGTGTAGTACCAGGTTTTGAAAAAACATAGTAGCTGCATAACCTTCCTTCTGACGCTGGATTTGCAGAAAGACTGGAATTAAAAAACGATGCTGTGACTTCTATATTAGATCCAACAGGAATGGCGCAACACACTTATTTGAGAAAAACGTTTTACTGTGTCAATCGAGTTGCAAGATCACTGCATTCATGCATTCAACATGTCTACTATATCGGCTACATGCTCATCACTGCAACTTTTCATGCCACAAACTATATATGATGCTATAATCAACACTTTTCATGATTAGTTAACCTTGAGCTATAATAGTAAAAATGTGCTAAAAGTTTTCGAGAGAGTTCCACATGTACTAATATTAGCCAATCACAGCAGTGGGCATTTACACTGAAGTCAGGGGTAGGAAAAATGCCTTTTATTTCTAAATTATGACAATGTTTTTATGTAAAAATCATACTAACATTATAAGTGCACCCCAGGAAACATAGTATAATGAAATAATGCAGTTCATGACCCATTTAATGATTAAACAAAAGGGGAAACAGGAGCAGAAGTAATGCCAAAGACATTCAAGAAAAATGAAGCTGCTTCACAACTCAAGTTGACCATACAGAAGACAGCATCTACTGTCAGCCTATGTAGCCTAAACTCCTAGAGTGATCAAAAGTAGATGACTCTATGAGCTGCACAATGTGATGGGTCCTTTATCTACACTGTAAAAAATTATCGTAATTTTAACGGTAAAAGACTGTAAAAATGCTACAGTGAAAAACTGTTAATTGGTTAACAGAAAGTTTCCGTACTATATACAGTAAATAACTGTGATAGATCTAACGGTACATTTAATGTAATTTTGCTGTAAAATACCGTTAAATTTACAGTTTTTGAAAGTGAAAAAGAACAACTCATTGTATAATTTACAGTGAAAAACCGTAAATTGGCATTCCCACAATTCCCTGTGTGACACTTCACATTTTATGTATTTTTGTTGAAATAACTGTTTCTTCATAGTTTTTTTTTTCATTTTTTCTAATCAGTTATGTACATTAGGGTTTTATGTTACATTTAATGTTGTTAAATTAATGTTTATTGCATTTTTTAAATTTCATGTGTTACCATGATGGTGTTTAATGTTTGTGTGAATGACACTATGCAGCTTTTATAAATTAGTATTTACTTTCTTGTGGAAGAACTGCTTGTGATGAGCTTTGATTGATCATGTGACTCTCATCACTGCTGTGATTGGTGGTTATCAGTGTATTACAATGGTACAAAACAGATATTAATAGTTCAATAGGATGGTAAATTCACATTATATCAGATAATAAAATACGGTTTATTACTGTAAATTTTAAGTTAAGTCTGTAAAACCAATAACGTTGCTACCGTATTTTTGACGGTAAAGTTCTGGCAACCACAGCTGCCGGTTTTTTTACCGTAAAAATCACGGTTGAATTTTTTACAGTGTATTCACATCACAACACACAAACTGATACACACAGTAGGCTATCAGTTTCAGAAAGCAGTGGGCCAAGCCTCCACACAATAGTACATTTTAAACTCACAAAATAGACTGTAAACGAAACTTTTTCAAAACATTCAAAACAAAGCAAGCACAAGGATGTAACACGTATGTTCTTAGTCTCTATCTCTTAAAAAAATGTTGCAGGTACATGTGTATGGTTATTATGAATGAATAGTTGGCAATTGTTGGCAACCAGGAGATTAGCAAAGAAACAGATAACACTTCACTTTCCTTGATTTGCTCTTTATTTATTTTTCTCGTGCCTTTTATGAGTCCATCAAACAACTTAGGTGAGTAAGATCAGTCAACAAACACGGAAAGTCATGTCATCTTCTCCTCTTATTGTTACTTGCTCCTCATGCAACATGTTTAGAATATCCTTCTCTGTCAGCACAGGATTTACATGTGATAAAGCAGTAAATTAAGAGATGTCTTATCGATCACAAGTTCAGTATGGCGTACCACAAGGCTCAGTACTAGGACCGTTGCTTTTCACTCTGTACATGCTACCCTTGGGAAATATCATTAGGAAGCATGGAATTAGTTTTCACTGTTATGCCGATGATACTCAGCTCTATATTTCTTCACGCCCCGATGAAATTTACCAATTCACTAAATTAACGGAATGTATAGGTGATATAAAAAATTGGATGACTAGTAATTTCCTACTACTTAATTCTGAAAAAAACCAGAGATTCTAAGTATTGGACAAAAAACTTCCTCACGTAATAATCTAGAATACTGTCTAACACTTGATGGCTGCTCTGTCAAGTCTTCGTCGTCGGTTAGGAACCTGGGTGTGCTCTTTGATACCAATCTTTCATTTGAAAGTCTCGTGTCTAGTATCTGTAAAACCGCATTTTTCCATCTTAAAAATATATCTAAATTACGTCATATGCTCTCTTTGACAAATGCATAGTCCATGAGTTCATGACATCAAGGCTAGATTATTGTAATGCTATTGCTATTATGGGTGGTTGCCCTGCACACTTAATAAACAAATTACAGCTGGTCCAAAACGCAGCAGCTAGAGTTCTTACCAGAAACAGGAAGTATGACCATATTAGCCCAGTTCTGTCAACACTGCACTGGCTCCCTATTAAACATTGTATACATTTTAAAATATTGCTGATTATTTACAAAGCAAATTACTAAATGGTTTAGCTCCGCAGTACTTGAGCGAGCTCTTAACGCATTATAGTCCTTCACGTCTATTGCGATCTCAAAATTCCGGCCAGTTGATAATACCTAGAATATCAAAATCGACTGCTGGCAGTAGATCCTTTTCCTATTTAGCACCAACACTTTGGAACAGTCTTCCTACCATTGTCTGGGAAGCAGACACACTCTGTCATTTCAAAGCTAGACTAAAAACACATCTCTTAGACCTACTTTTATAATTTAATGTTCGGCTACATAGATTAGGTCAGCGGAACTGGGAACACTTCCCATAAATCCTGATGTACTCGTTACATCATAAGATGAATGGCCTCTACGCTAATATTAGTCTCTCTGTTTATCCCAAGGTTTACCGCAGTCTGCCGGATCCAGGCTGTATCCAGATCTACAGATAAAGCGTTGTCGGGATAATTCTGGTTCGCGTGGGTACGTGGAAGCGATAAAATTCTGTATTATTAATTTTAAGGCCAGACAAGTAGTATGTTGAGGGTTGATTTGTAGGGAAGGACTACACGCCTGCTGAACCCGTAATACGCATGTGCACGCCATCGGCGTTCCGCTGGTTCGCGTTGTTGAAGTTTGCGTTAGTCAATAACTAATGATCGTTGCGACGGAAGTGAATCAATCAAACTAACTTCAGCTGGACAATAACTTTATTCTAAAGCTACTATAAAGCCAAAACACTTTCCTTTAATTTCCTATTATCAATGTAAAGCTGCTTTGGAACAATCTACATTGTTAAAAGCGTTATATAAATGAAGATGACTTGACTTGACTTGACTTGACTTGACTTGAATGCGATGACTAAGACATTAATGAATGTACTTCTTTTTGCATTTGCTATCATAAACCTACACAACAACTCTATCTTCAAACATTGTGAAATTTATTTATAATCTGAGAAGTTAAATTCAACAGAAGAACTATTAATTGGATGTAAATGAGTAACAATAATTTACATTTCAATTTTCATTTAATTTTGTCAGAAGCTTCTCAAAGCTTCTTCCAGAACATTTCTATTCATGTTTAATTAACTGGTCAGAGTGCTTCATCTAAAGACACACTGGGATCAGAAGCTCAGACCTAAGTACCTATTACTCTGGCCACTGCTTTCGACGCATCTAATTCGTGGGTGTGCGGATCTAATCTCCTGAGATGATGAGAGATTGGGTTCTTTTCCAAAGTGCTCTCTTCAAGTTAAGATTAAATAGACCCTTTAGCTGTCTCACCTGGGACTGTGGCCAAGGTAACTGAATAGAGATGCCTGGACATTTATTCTGTGTGAGAGAGTCTCCCTGCATTCTCAGGATCTGATGAGGATTACAGTGCTCTTATTGAAGAAAGCACTGAGATGGAATGCAGCCTGTGCCATAATACTGCAGAGGTCATGCGCAGTTTACCTAAAGAGAATGAGAAAAAGGTGGAAATAAATACAGCTGCATTATGTGGGCTGCCCTGCAGATTGTTTGCTTAGCCAGATCCTGTTATAAATGACAATTTGTGCTCAAACTACAAAATGTTTTTCAAAGAAATCTCTTAGGCTGCATTTATTTGATCAAATAGAGTAAAAACAGTAATATTGTGAAATATTATAACAATTTTAAAAAATTGTTTTCTATTTTAATATATTTTAAAATGTAATGTATTCCTGTGATGGCAAAGCTGGATTTTCAGCATCATTACTCCAGTCTTAAGTGTCACATGATCCTTCAGAAATCATTCTAATATGCTGATTTGCTGCTCAAGAAAAATATCTTATTATTATTAATGTTAAAAACAGTTATGCTGCTTTTTTGTGGAAACCGTGATACATTTTTTTTCTTCAGAATTCTTTGATGAATAAAGTTTAAAAGAACAGCATTTGAAACAGAGATCTTTTGTAACATTAAAAATGTCTTTACTGTTACTTTTGATCAATTTAATGCATCCTTGCTAAACATAATCATTTAAAAAAAATGTACAGTCCCCAAATAATACAATGGATGGACCAAATTCACACATTTGAAAATGGGAATTGCAGCCACAAAGTTGTAATGTATTGTACACAATATACAAGTAATTTTATTTCTTGTAAGTTGCATTCAAAATATATCTGCCTCAAAAACCTTGCCCTCTAAATTTGAATAGGCATGATTTTCCTGAGGATACCTGATCCTTTTTATTATGACGTGAACCACCAAGACGCCAAGATATAAGGGAGGACCTATTCTTCAACTATATAAAGAGTGGATTCTAGATACTCTAGAAATGCTTCCTCTCACTTTTGGAGATAAAAGAGTATGCGTCTCTTATCGATGACCCTGGGGACCTCTATTGTTTCCATGACCTTGAGGGCAAGGACAGGTGACCCACCCCAGTCAGTTAACTTGGTGACATTGTGATAGTTCTGACACACAGGGCCTCAGGTCAGGCTTATCTCCACGCTTGACCATCCCCAGTCATTCTAGAGGGGGACACGACTTCACGTTTCTACTTTTTGGTATCTTCAGGATCTAATCATTCTGCAAAACAGCAACTACTACAAACGGCCTCTTTAAACCTGAATGCCTTGGTCTAAACATGCCCACAGTGAGGCAGAGCCTTTCGAGGTAGTTTTTAAAAACTGGGACAAAAAAATACAAGTCAGAACCTTGCCATGAACTGAAACGGCATCTTTACATCATTCCTTGAGTTGAACATGACATAACTAGAGTCATGTGATACCAGTCAAGATAGGAATGTACATTGTGGTTTGATGAAGACCAACTTGTGAGCTTTGAGCTCCCTCTCAAGTTATCTGTAAAGAGCTGATACTCATGACTCACTCTAATGATAGAGTGCAGTGAAATAGCTGAGCTCTTAGCTATCGTAAGCAGCACTTCAGCGAGTAAAACAACCCTGTGTTTAAAGTACAAACACCTATTAAGCAAAAAGATCTCCTCACGTCATTCATAAAGGAACAAACAAACCTGCTCAAAAATGAGGAAAAGCATGAGAATCCAAAACAAAAAGGGATAAATCTTCCTCCTGATTATAGACATGAAGGATTTGGAAGTTGAAATGCTGTGCAAACATGAAAAGAACACAAGAAGTTTCGGCATCGAGCACAATGCTGTTTAGGTCAGTCAACAGCAGCTGCAACCTCCAAAACCACCAAGCCCTCGTGCCATCTGTCTCCCTTCATCTGTCCACAGCAACAACGGTCCTTCTGAATCAAAGAGGGCAAGCAAACAAGGCTCTTACTCTCTAAGCATGTGATAAAAACGTAATTGGTGTGTTATGGCCACTCTTGAAATTCCACAGTAATTGCAAAGGTTTGAATCAGGACCAAAACAGCCGAGTCATGTGGCTTTGATCTAAACGGTTTTATGCAGAACTTCCTAAGCTAAGTATTGACCAACAATTAGAGACATTGTATTATTGTTGCAAGAAGACTATGCTTACAATTACACTGAATCTCTTTAAATTATAATTGCGGTCAATGACATCAAGCAAATTTTTTAAAATACAAAAATACAAACTAATTAACGTACATAAGTCTAATATTCCTCTTCTGCGATGAGCAAGTATTTCCATTTCTGAAATTTCTGGCAAATTTCTTCCTGCATGGTTTATAAATACTTAAAAAACGTTTGCCAAAGTCATGAGATCGACGTGACTAGCATGCAGAAACAAACAATTGAATGAAATTTTTCATGAAAATAAATAATATAAAAATAAAAGCCAATTCTAAATATTAATAAATACTATAAGAGTATATAAATAATATTACAATATTCAAGGTATTCAAGACATAAGGAAACTATATTAGCCTACTGCTTTTTCCAGTCTACACAAAGTAACACCAAAATGTATTAAAAACAGCTAAATGACACAGTTTTTACAAAGTTTAAATGGGAGAGGGAGAACCCTTCAGTCTTTGGGTTTAGTGAGGCGTACAGCACACCAAGGTTTGAATGGCAAGACATGACCAGCTCATCTCTATCTTGTGGTCTCCTCAACACACTCTTAATGACAGTCTGACTCTCGATTGCACTGATACATGGCAGCTGACAGCAGAATCTGATCCCCGGGTACGACTGAGCTTTCACTGACAGACTAATGGAAGCTTTCTCGTAGCCAGAGACGGAGCCTCAATGATATCTAGAGGAGCTGAGGGCCACATCAAAGAGAACAATCCTGCCTGTGATCTGCTAGTGTCCTCCAGTTCTACATGAGAGCAGAGATGAGTGACAGCCGAGGTAAGAAGAGAGGAGGGGCTCTCGATCACTCCTCAACCCCATGACAAATTACAAATGGAGGAAGATATGCAGAGGGCAACCTGAGAGCCACTGATCACAATAACAAGTTGGACCTTCTGTAACATCTAAATGAGGTGTAGCATATTTGTCCTGAGGTATATTAAAGATATAGGCTATATTATTGATCCTGTTTTGTGAACAGCCACACAACAGCTGTGTAACCACTACAGTTACGCACCAACTGCTTCCAGAACAGGTGCCTCATCACTGGTAATACAAGTTAAACATCTTTTTTTTTTTTTTTTAAGATGGGTCATAATTTTATTTAAGTCAATTACATAAAAAGGTAAATTGGTCTAATTTGAATCTGAAAAGTAAGACTGATTAGCCCTATAGTGGCTAGTTCTTAAGACACCGTCTTAAATTGTGGCTAATGTTTATGCAACTGGCAGCTGGGCTAGTTCTCACAGTTGTTTTATGTAAGGTTTTAAAGGGTTAGTTCACCCAAAAATGAAAATTCTGTCATTAATTACTCACCCTCATGTCATTCCAAACCCGTAAGACTTTTGTTCATCTTCGGAACACATTGACAGCAACGTCATTGCAACTTTCAAGGCCCAGAAATGTGGTAAAGACATAGTTAAAATAGTCCATGTGACTATTAACAGTGGTTCAACCTTAATGTTATGAAGCGACGAGAATAATTTATCCAAACCCGTAAGACCTTCGTCATGAAGCCGTAAGACAAACCCGTAAGACACCCCCCCCCCACCGTCAGAACGTAGAAGCCAGAAGCGCTGAACTGTTTACACTACGTCAACAGCGTAGGAGAATGACATGGAAGAGAAGAGATTGTTGAATAAAGTCTTTTTTTTTTATTAAAAATTGCATACAAAAAGGATTCTCATCGCATCATAATATTAAGGGTTGAACCACTTAAGTCACATGGACTATTTTAACTATTTTTTAATTACCTTTCTGGGCCTTGAAAGTTGCAATGACGTTGCTGTCAATGGAGGGACAGAAAGCTCTCAGATTTCATAAAAAATATCTTCATTTGTGTTCCGAAGATGAACGAAGGTCTTACGGGTTTGGAATGACATGAGGGTGAGTAATTAATGACATCATTTTCGTTTTTGGGTGTACTAACCCTTTAAGTCACAAGTCACAAATCGTGGTTTTCTCAAGCAATGCTCATGAATGGTGGTCACATGACTAAAAACTGTCAATAAGGAAAATTTTTTGCTTATTCTGTCACTCAAACTAAAATTCCAGTCATTTTTTTATAATAATGTCTATTAAAGGACAAGATTATTTTTTATAAAGCTCAGTTTGGGGTATGTCACGTGTGTTGTATATGTTGTAATCTAATTCAAATTCATAAATTACATTGGCCAAAACAATTGTTTTAAATATTCCCTTTGGATCCTAACCTTTACACTTTTTGTTTTATTAATTTGCTTCATAATTGAAAAGTTCAATCCATTAACTAGTCTACACTTTTTAAATACAGGCATGTTGTGGAAGATGACATTTTTAAGATAGCAATTCATATTGTAAAATTTTCTATTACTGTAAATAAACGGATTCCTATTGTGACAACTTACCCCATACAGTGGCAACATATAGGCTAAACAGTATGAAATGTTCAATTACTTTTTGTACACAATATTTAATGGTGTGTCTAAATAATAACAGTTATATTCAGTGGCATGAAGACAGGGAACTCAAATTTAAGTTTATTCTCAGTGAACGAAGGTAGATTAAGGATTGGGAAAAAGATTTAACTGACACTAAAAGTATCTAAACGTAAATAAATAGTCACACTAACTGTATTGGCGGTCTGTGTGGCGTTCCGTTCATGAGTTTGGGGTTGGTGAAGACAGAGAAGACCTCGAGCGTTTGGGTGTCCCAGAGTTTAACTGTCCAACTTCAAGGCAGAGCTCGAAGGAACCTTACCGTTGAGTGAATTCTATCCCCAGCAGCAGAAACCCCACTGAGACGGAACGACTAGTACGCCCATTCGCGTCGGACCGGCGCTCTCAAACAAAGTCTCTGATTGGTCGACTGGTGACTGGTTGCCGACGTCAGGATTCCTCATCTTCTTTTGAGTCGAATCTTTTAATAAATGAGTTGCAGTGGTTCACAATCTAAATGATTCGTTAAATTGGTCCAAGTGGTTTTTATTTTTAAAACTCATTTGTAAACAAAATAATTTGTTTATAGTGACATAAAAAGTGTGTTTCACAAACTATAGCTATAAAAGTAAAATAGTTTGCCAAGAGAAAAAGACAAAACTGATGAAAGATACATTTAGTAACCTTTTATTGATTCCACATCAATATCTGATAAATGAGTGTCAGTGTAGCTGAAACCCTGTTATGTTATCCATAACTTTAAGCTTGATATCTTGGAACAAACATTAGCAACCATTTCATATCCATGTTGTGGCACTTCCTTCAAAGCAACTGAAGTTCATTTATTGTCCTCTGATCTCATTTTCAGATGCTCCATACACTGCTGAGGTAAAGTTCATAGCACTTTTCAGAAACACTTATGAACAAGAACCTGAAGACAAACACGATTTTAAGAGGTCACTGTGTGCATTACAGTAACTCACCACCATAGAGCTACATGGAAAAACAACATCCAAGGACATACAAAAACACTAGACCTTGTTAAGTTACGGGCTTTGAATACTTTACATTAGTAGATCTTCTAAAGAGGAAAAACTAATTATTTCAATGATGAGCAAAGTTCATTTGCCAGGGGAAATACACATATGGAACCTAAAATGAATTTCTGTGAATGTATTTGTGTTTTTAATTTGTCAGTTACACAATCCTATAAGAGAGTGCAATAAGGTGCTCACAATACTTATTATCGAGTTGGTCAGCCTTTACAGTAAACTGAACAAGGTTTGTTTTCATTATATTAACATTTTCATGTACTGATTACAAGTGATAAGAAACCAAGCTGCGCACACAGACTCAAAATCTTACCAGAGACAATTAACACCAGACAGTAGGCAACGTTTTATACTAGCAAATGATTGTAAATAGCTATGGCATGATAGCATAGTTTACATGGTTTAATATTCGTTGAAACAATATTTGTGGTTCTTTAAAAAGCCTATGATATCTCTCAAGGAGGTTTTTAAAAAATCCTTCATCATATTTTAATGATATCAATAAATAATGATAAAATGATATAAAAATAAACAAAATTAAATTATGCAGTATAATTGAGCACATAAATATCTAATTAAAAATCAGCTGAAAAAATCTCTCCACATTTGCTTTCTTAAACACATCTGATCTTTTCATATGTGAAGCTCTTTTGTCTCTGACTTTGGCTTTCTTTAAATGATTGCATTTCATGCCCTTTAAAACAGGTCAGTTTAAGTAACAATAATATTACCTACAACAACAAAGATATCTTCAAATGATTCCTGGTTTTACCACTAATGTGGTATTACTACTGATATTTTACAGTTGTTGTTTGCTCCAGAGCACCTTACGGTATAAATTACAGTAAAGAATATGTTCAAAGCACCGATATCTGTATAAAAACATGTACACATAATGACCTGGCTCTAATGTGAGGAAATTAAAATAATCTAAAAAAGACAATTATGCAAAAAAAAAAAATACTTAATGTATACAAAAATTAATTAAATATAAAAATGAACATCCATTAATATCAGTTATTATAAATCATGACGAATTAAGCTTGAAGCAACGTGTGTGTTCCTAAACTACATTCCAGTCATGTCACTGCATGTTCTCAATGGCCATTAAGACCGAAAGAATTAGTGCCAATTAAAAGAACCGCACAGGCTCTGTTACTCCTGAGGTTGTAAAAACTTCCAATGTTGATTTTTGTGACAACTTTTCATCTTTCAAGTCTTCCTACTATGGAAACTATCCTGGCAACTGTGATAAAAGATGAGCTGAATTACTATAATCAGAATGTAATTCCAACACTGAAGACTTTTTCAAATACAAAGCGGGCAGAAAATAGCCAAAGAAGACAGAAAAAGTCACAATGAAATAGCACTTTATATCTGTTTAAAAGACAATATCCTTTTGTCTTAGTGTGTGGGTCTGGGGTTTGTTTATTCATTGATGAGTCCACAGATCTCCATTCAGGGCTGATGAATAAACGGAGGGAAGAAGGGAGTTGACTTAAACAGGATGAATGCGTTGAGGTCATGGTAAGGACAGTAAGTAAACTTGAAAAGTCTTTGTAAAAGATGACAGTAGTTGTTTTCCCCCCTCGGCGAATAGAAAAGACTGCATTGGAAAAAGACGTCTTGTTGCCGGAATGAAAAGATGTGCAGACAGGTATCCAACTGGTCTTTTTTTGTCCCCTGTTGGAAGTGTGAAAAGTTAGACACACCATGTTGCAAGGAATCCTGTCAGGAAAAAAATAAAAGTAAACATTTCAGCACCCTAAACATTATATTGCCAACAAACAGCTTTTCTTGCCACCCAGAACATGAAGAAAGTTATCTTCATGACTATAGGTAAAAAAAGTGGCCTACCCTGAAATAGATGCATAAACTCTGACAACATTTCAGTGAATGCCAGATGGCACTAGAGTCTGTCCACTGTTCACTGACTTTCCCAAGCATTCGGGCGCAGATCTTTTGTAGCTATTATATCCATGTCGCTCCATCTTAGTCAAACAGTTGGCACAGTAACTGATGTTACACCACAACTTTCCAACTAGTCACTAGCACTTCCCAGATGCATCACATGCTGCTGAAACCTAATTAGCAGCATTTTTCTGCACTGACCCATTCATTTCAACATTAGGCCAAGCAGAATCACACCAGCTTGTGCCAAAGTCAAATTAAGAAGAGAAAACATTCATCTGAAGGAACATGACATGACTCCATAACTGAAATGAAGCAAAACATATTGTTGTAGCAGGAAAAGCAACAAAAGACTGTTTAAAACAAACATACGTGGTGTGCTTTTCACTTGTTCCTGTGATGGTACTGCAGCAGCTGCTGCTGGTGCTGCGGTTGGTGTTGGTGGTGTCGTCGTGGGCTTGGGACGCCTCCTCTGACACTGTGGCCCGATGAGGCAGAAGCCACTGGGTGATGATGTCCAGCACGAATAGGCTTAGCTACAAAAAACAGTGTGGTTCAAAATTAAACGTATTTAAAATACTTTTAACTTACAGAAAATCTCAAGTAAAGTGAATGAATTTACTTCATAATATATGAGAGACATATACAGCAATGCATGAGAGTATTTGGTCATCATGTAACAGGAGTGGTACTATTGAGTGTGTGGCGCTCTCTACTGGATATAATGCAACATTGAAATCTTGGGTCTGACCGATCTGTGCGGTGTGGTTCCTCCTGGCCTGATTCTTGGCTTGGATGACCTCCTTGATGCGGTCCACCTCCAGCTGGTACTTCTTACGGTCTCTCATGGCACTTTCTTTGGCCTCTCTCAGAGCAGACTCCAGGATCTTCACACGCTCAGCAGTTGCACGCAGGCGTTTCTCCAGTTTGGGCAGCTCACATCTTAAGTCTGCATTATCACGTACCAGCTACAGACACATAGAAATGAAAGAATATAGATAACTATATACAGAACTACTAATTATATTATATTAAAGTTCAATATACCTGCTTGTGGACTTTAGTGAGCTGTTCCAGGTTGTTCTCCAGGAAAATTATTTTCTGTTTTTGTGCCAGACTTCCCCCAGATTCATCAGGGTCCAACTCCATACTCTAAAAAAAAAAAAAAAAGTTGGATAAGACTTGGATAAGTCTGAGATAACATGTTTTGGAAGCAAAATCTAAAAATTGGCCAGTGCATAAAAAAACAATGATTTTGCCTGTAGTACCTTGCCTTCATGTTTTTCCTTGATATTATCTAGTTTTGTATCATTAATAAAAACAGTTGCAGCTGTTGGTCAGAGAATACTATCACAAAGTCAAGATGAAAATTCATGAAAATTTTTGAAATTTATGAAAATTCATAAATGAAGGGAACAATATTTGGACTGAATAGTTCGGATACTCACACGTCCAATGCGACTATTGATGTCCTGGATGAACAGCTTACGCAGGTTTTGGAGAGTCTGGAGCTCTTTGACCTTGTGGAAGAGAGAACAGCATGAACGGTGATCTAAAACAACTACTCCATATAAGAAAAACAGCTATGCGTGTTTAAAGTGAACTACTTAGAGAGACAAACTCAGGGAATGCTGGGTATTTAAATCTTACCACAGTCTCTTCCAGACCTTTGAGATCTTCTTTGACTTGCTCTCTCTTCTCATTCAGCATGCTAAAACAAAAACAAAAGTGATGACAAATTTGAATAAAATACATCTTTTCTAAATTGCACAGAGCTACAAATGCCTGACAAACATACACTGAAGTATTTGTCATTTTAACTGCTCAGAGATTGGTTAAAGGTGCAGTAAGCAATTTCTGAGGAATTCTGTTGAAAGTGGATCGGGCCGAGCGGCACAACAAACTTGCAGCCAATCAGGAAGAAAGACTGTAGAAAGCGAGATGGCTGAGAGACATTACAAAAGAGAAAAGGTCAGAGGACTATCACAGGGAAAATAAGGGTTATGAAGGACCTGCATTAATATTAGAAAAGTTTTCCAGCATGAAGAGACTGTAGAAGATTTTATTATTTAGAAAATAAGTAATTTAATATAATATAACTTTATGTTTGTACACTATTATTTTCCCTGTTTGTGACTTTGGTTTGACTTTCTAAAGCCTGCAGAAAGCCTGGAATGTTGCTCACAGCAGACAATTCTATTCTAGTGTCACGTGGTAAAAAAACTTTACCTAAGAATATCTATAGTGTGTTACCATTTTTGTAAAAGGATGTATGGTATATATTTGTGAACGGGGCAAAAATGTGGAGCGGTCTTTTGCAGAAGATGCTCGGCTTTGTTGTAAAATAAAGTTAAAAAATTATGGCATCAACGATCTCTGAGAAGTGATTTTTTACAAAAGAGAGAAACCACAACAAGACCTAAGCCGGAAGGCCTCATATGCGAGTAACGGTTTTGAGTGTGTGCTTCTGGTGACTAACAACAAACAACTAATTTTGGGGGCAGATCAAGGAAGAGAGGGGTGTGTTTGTTTGGGTTGATTCCGCTCACTGCACCTTTAATCTCTCCTAAACAATATGAGCAGTTGACTCACACAAGCTTCTGCAGTCTCTCGTCCTTCTTCAGTTCCTCCAGTTTGAGCTTTTCATAGTCAGACAGGAGCTGCTTCTTTTCAAGTTGAAGAGCCTGGTTCACACTGACATCAGATAACAGGATATTACTGAATAAACTGAGCAATTTTCAATTTTTGATGAGTGTTAGACCAATGCCAGTCACAAGAATATGAATTGAAAAAAAACATTTTTCACAAAAAAGTATTTTAAAATTAATAATATTCAACTATTGAAGTGACCACGAGTAGTCCGAAAATAAAGTGAGATTAAGCTCTTACTCCTTAAACTCATCCACGATCCTCTGTTTCTCTTCAATTTCATCTCGCAGACGCGAGAGCTGCTTCTGATGAGCCTCTCTGTGGCTTTCCATCTGCTGTTCTAGGGCTTGCTACACGCATATACAGAGAATATACATATTTATGCTCATATGAATATAAATGGCACTTATATGGCACTGTTTATGTGAATCTTCTAGGGCAATTTTGTGTAGAGTGTTATTCATTTAACAATGAATTTCAATAATAAAATATTTTCTTATTCTATGCATCAAAATTGGCCTTTTCTATATAGCTAAATAGTATCTATATAGCTTAAAATATCCTTAAATACTTTCTTCTATCCTATCCCATTCATTGTTTGGTTCCTACATGACACTGCTCTGCTTGTTTGAGCCTGACAAACAATGGTGCGATTTTAGGCGCCTAAGTCTATCTGACAAATGTGTTTGTGTTCATCACCTTCATCTCCTCAGCGTCCTGCATCCTGCTCATGTGTTCCTTTTCCTTATCCAGGACTGAAACCTCATGCATCATTTCTGTATGAAAAAAAAAAAGATTATTTTAAACATGCAGTGAAATCACTGTCAAAGGAACAAGTGCTTTTTCTGGATCTAAATGAAACAATTTTACTTTGTAAAACAATGCATTGTTTAGTATTAACTACACACAGACCCTGTGCGTGGAGTTTAGCGAGCTCCTCCGATAGTGAGTCGTGGCTTTCCTCCAGCTGTCTCTTCTTCTGTTCCATGTTCTGCATGTAGTCTGTGAGGGATTTGATCTTTGCCTGATGCTAGGTGCATTAAAAGCAAGCACACACTCAGAAATGACACATAGCCTACACAACAAAAACACTTATACACATACAATTAAAGCAATAATAATGTATCCTTTAAAACTCTGTAATGAGTTCATCCAAAGGGACATTATACAAAATAAAAGTTCAAAGGGAGGAATCACATCTACAGGGTTCAGATCTAGAACCCCCACTAGATGGAGCCGTGCGTACCTGAGAGATCAGGAGCTGGCAGGAAGCGAGCTCCTTCTCGTTGGCCTGCATTTTGCGCACTGTGTCGGTCTGTGTGCTCTCAAGCTGTTTACTGCGGTTGACCAGAGACTTCACTTCTGACTTCATCTTGCTGATGAAGAGCCGTGCCATGGTGAATTCCTCCTCCATTCCTCCGTTCATCTCTGTCATCTTAATAAAGAGAGAGAAACAAAACAAGCGGCATAGATCTCAGTCTGATTCATTTGTTATTTGAATTAGCTTTGTCATGAAAAGACATTTAAACCTTTATCTGAACCTCTAACCGTCAGTCGCGCATATCCGCGATGTTTTGTAGTTTTTTAACACTTTTTACTTGTGTTTGTAATTCCTCCTTCAAAGCGCAATGGGTTGTGGGCAATATTAGCCTTTAGAGAGTGTACAGATCTACACTTCGAAAATCCACCAGAAATAGTAGACCATCCGGGGACTTCTGGCATACTCTTTTTAACATACAATGCTTTGGGACACACATATTGTAATCTCACATACTGTTTAGGATGGATAGTATGGACAATGAACATTGAGACGCAGAGTAAGAAAAAAATTCAATTTCAAATCAATGCTGTTCTTTTGAACTTTCTATTCATCAAATAATCTAAAAAATATATAATGGTATTTTTTTTATATTGTTCAAATAAATGCAGCCTTGGTGAGCATGAGACTTCTTTCAGAAACATAAAAAATCATAATAAATGCTTTTTGTAAATATCCACATATTCACATGTTTGTTGTACTGTATGTTTTTGTGAGGTGTGAATTCTTGACGATGATGAAAATTGAGGTGCAATTTACAAATTATATAAAAAAAGGAAGTATAATGCACTCAGAATAAAAAAAAAAGTATAAAAAATAAATAATAATAATAATAATAAATAATTAAAATATGAATAAAAATATATATCTTTTGTAAGTAAATAAGCCCATTATTCTTGGGCTTTTGTGTTGTGCAGTTAAACTTTCTTTATGAAGGAGTGTATTCTTACCTTGTGGTCATTCAAGGCAATAACACTTCCAATCTCATTGAGGTCCCGGAGCAGTAGACTGAGGATCTCTGCTGATCTCTTCTTGTGATGTCCACTGAGTTCCTGCAGGGCAGACAGATCCCTCTCCACACCAATCAGAGTGGCCTTGAAGACAATAACAGCATAAAATGAGCTTTTCGTCATATTTATTTTCTCTCTTTCCCTTCTCTTCATTGTACTTACGCTCTTTTGCACAAGCTCCTCTGAGATCTGTTGGTTTGTCTTGCCTCTCTCCTCCACCTCATGGCTTTTCTGGTCGTAATTCACCGCTAGCTCCTCTAAGGCCTGGAGCACCTCCTTCACCTCCCCTTTTGCTGCCTCGTTCTCATGCTGCAAACGGCTCAGATCTTCCTGGATCTTCTCATAGTCACGCCGTGTGGATGCCATTAACTGTGTGGATGCAGAATGGGGAAGTCGCACATTTATGTTGGTCAGAGGACTGTCGAATTCCTGCTTCTTTGTGGATGTCATTAATATATACACTACCATTAAAAAGATAGGAGTCTTAATTAATACTTTTATTCAACAAGGATGCATTAAACTGATCAAAGGTGACAGAAACATTTGTAAAAATCTTTACAATTTCAAATAAATGCTGTTCTTTTGATCTTTCTAGTCATTATAGAATCCTGAAAAAATGTATCACGGTTTCCACAAAAATATTAAGCAGCACAACTTTTTCAACACTGATAATAATAAGAAATGTTTCTTGAGCACTAAATCTGCATATTAGAATGATTTCTGAAGGGTCATGTGACTGAAGACTGGAGTAATGATGCTGAAAATTCATCTTTGCCATCACAGGAATACATTACATTTTAAAATATGTTCAAATATAGAACAGTTATGTTTTATAATATTAATGTTTTACTGTATTTGCAGCATTGGTGAGCAGAATAGATTCCAATAGACTGACCCCAAACTTTTGAATGGTACGTACAATCAGTGATAGCAAAACTATTGTGTTGAAAAATGTAATTATTTCCTCACATGGAAGTAAAAGGTATCAGTTGACAGTTCATTAGAAGAACATGTGAGGTCACTGCTATGCTGTTCAGTAAGATTTCATTATCATAGCAAAACTGATACAGAAGCAGAAATATGGGAATACAAAGATATGTCCAAATGTTTCAAAAGAGGAGAAAACCCCAACAGAGATGCTGCAGAACTGTTTCCATGGGAACAACATTTATTTCCACCTGAATAATTAGGAGCTGCTCTTTGTACCGGACGGGAATTTCTAAGTATAGGCAGTGAGGTGATATATTTTCAACTAATAATTACCTCAAGCACTTGTTTTGGTAAACATTCCATCGCCTATGCATGTTTAAATAAGTAAAGCTGTTCCATGGTTCCTTCAGACCCATTGCAGGCAAGGCATCATGGGAAGACATGTGTGACATCATAAATTGTAGAGGGCATGAGTGTTCATCTCTATACTGAGCCGGACTCACCTCATCCTGATCCACCATCTGCTGCTTCAGGTTCTCTGCCAGCTGACTGTGCTGGTTGATCTCATCATCCTGTGGTGAAAGAGGGAAAGAGAGAGGAAGGGCTGAATTGTGAGGCTTGCACTTCCTGATGCACATTTCTAACAGCGTGTGAGAGGTATTTATCACCTTGTCGTCTAGCTGCTGATATAGGTCATTGATCAGCTCCTCATATCGGGTTTTCTCTGAATCAGGAAGAGGCTCAGGAGGCGGAGCCGAAGTGTCGATTACGGGAGCGGCTTCAGAATTCTTCGATTCTTTACTGCTGTGCTGTTCATTAACAGGTACACTCTCACCTGAAGATAAAGGAGTGAAATATGTCAAAACAAAATTAATTTAAAAAAAAAAACAGGCTCTGGTTCCTTAACTAATAAAATGAACAAGGCTTTCAGGAAACAGTCCTGCAGACCTGATGATAAAAAAACACTGACTGGACGTAAATGAAAAAACAGCTGCACAAAGAGTCAGAGCCACATTCATTCTCTGGGCTTTATAAGTCTGAGATGGGAGAGAAATCTTGAACTCAGCATCTGTGTGTTTTATTGGGCAGTAGAGCTGGAGGGGAGCTGATAACACTGACAGAGAAAAAAAAAAAACTATTCATGGGGATGCATGAGAGAGAAAGTGAGACATACTGAGAGAATGACAAAAACATCTCAGGATTCAGAGAAGGAGAAAGAAAGTAAAGCTTTGGACTGAGGTCTGAGGCTGAATATGTAACTGAAAATATTAAAGGAAAGTGAATATGTTTAGCAATATACATTAGTGCTTTGTAGCAAACATGCATTCACTTAATGACAGGCCTTCTGTTTAGAGTCATTATGTGTTTACCCTTCCACAGTCTGAGTAATTAGTGCTAATTGGTATTTATCATTGTCAATTATTGTGGATGTTTGTCATCAGTACACACATGGTTTACATGAAAGCCAATTTGTGTCAAGCTCTCATCAATATAACAATATATTAACATATACTATTGAATAACTTCATTTCCTCTTTGGAAACATCATTATTTTACTCAAAAACAATGACCTTAATAAGTCTTAAGCAAACAGAGGAGGAAGAAATAACTGGCTCCCCTCATTGTGGGGTCCATTTCAGAACTCAAATCGGAAAAAAAACAAAGCTTTTGTTAAGACAATTACATCAAAAATCGACTGGCCTCTGCAGAAAACCAAACGATACGCATCTTCTCAACCATTACATTATTTTCAAATAAACTGCTTCAAATGTCAAACATCATTCCAATGAAATGATAGGACATTTCTCATTGTCCTGATTAACAATAAAATATAATAATATAACTATTAAACATTAAACTCAACAAAAATATCTTTCTAATCAGTTAAATATTTGTCAGTCTGTAACAGCAAAGTGATGTTTTGTCATTTGCAGTGGCTGTGTGCGTTCTCCGTTTTCTCTATTTACCTTTTCGCCATCGTTTGAGCTCATTTTCTAGCCGCTGGATGATGATTTTCAGACCTCTGGTCTTCTCTTTCTCTTTCTCATATTTCTTCTTCCATTCCTCAGCTGTGAGCTCCATGTTAACAGAAACTGTGTTTTTGATGGTTTTGGCCCTGCGTGAAAGAGAGTACAGTGGAAATAATTTGTATATGCGCATGTTTATTTCACATTTACTGCAGCACTGAATTTCAGACTTTCTTAATTTTAGGAGAAATATTATAGGGCATAATTTGGCTTCACCTCTGGCCGAACATGAGAGTGGATTTGGTCTCAGCCTCATTAAATACAGAGGGAGAGCAACAGATGACGATGGTTGTTCTGCAGTTCCCACCCAAAGAGTCCTGAAGGATCCTGGTCATTTTACTATCTCTGTAGGGCACATGGGTTTTCTGTAATGAGAAAGATAGGGCAAGATTTATAACGCAAATGTATTGCTTTGTATTGTGAGAGGTGTATACATGGCCTAGATTATGTACACAAATAGCATTTCAGAGAAAAGAGAGGAAGAGGGAGGGAAAAAAAGAAAGCGTCTGGGTAGATGAGACCGGTTGAGCACTTACGGTTCCTTCGGCCAGGGCTGAGATGACGTTCCCCAGAGCAGAGAGAGACTTATTGATATTTTTAGCCTCGTCCAACACAGATCCTTCTGCTCCAGTTTTACTGACCTGTGTGTGTGTGGGAGAGAGAGAGAGAGAGAGAGAGAGAGATATTATATCATTCTCAAACCTATTTGTAGGTATATTATGACTCTGTCAGGATCTTTGAATTCTAATTCTAAGACTGAGACAATATTGAAAATATGAGATTCCTACTCTAATTTAAAAGCTGGAAATAACTACTTCATTACTATTCTTCATTATTATTATTTTTACAGTGGGCATAAAATGTCTACACACCCTAGTTAAAACAGCTGGTTATTATGATGTAAAAAATGAAACAAAGATGAATAATATCAGAAATTTTGCACCTTTAATGTAAAAATTACAACCTATGCAAAACCACTGAAAGTGGCACATTTTAGAGAAAATAATAAAAAAAACTTAAACTAAGTGTTATAAAGATATTGTCAAAAAATGAATGCACCTCTTGATGGAAATAAATGTTGTGATGTTATATATATTTTTTATATTGTAATAATTTCACGTTTAATTTCCAAATGAACGTAGAAACAACATAAAGAGAGTAGCCTATTTAATGGCATCTTTTTATGAAAGATGGTCAGTATCACGTACAGTATACCAATACCGCTACTGATGTCTGTATGAAATCATTTCTTCCCCTCAATTTTAGCCATTAATTATAGGCATTCAGCATTACATCATTGAAATCTATCTTTTTTTATTTCTTTTTTTACATTTATTAGGCTTTAAATAATATAACAACTTTTAATTTAAGTGAACTTAAAACAATCTTCACATAAACCCATTATAATAAATGCCACATAGCTGTGCCATTCAATATATCAGGGCTCAATTTTTTTCTATTGGCCCAGTCAGACCAGTTCAGATTTTTACTTGCCCTGTCAAAATGCATAAAAAGTCATTGTTTTCGATGTAAACAGTGCTTTAAGATTTTTAGGTAGGTCTAACAGGTAGGATATTGAGTATCAAACATGTCACAGTCTTCACTGCAAAACTTCTTCTTAAAACTACAAACGTTATTTAGTCAAGAGCAGTGAGTGATTTTCTCTTTTTCTTTAGTTCTTTGATTAACATTAATGACAGACATCACAGCAGTAGATTTATTAGGCTGCGGTCACTTTAAGAGTGTAAGGCACATGACACGGATCTGACGCACATCCTATTTTCTCACAACTCTTTACGTACATTTATGACTTTATTTAACTTATTTAACTGTGCTTGTGAGGATACTCGACAAAATGGGCATTTTGGCATAAATTTGTGTGGTTTTGTCCATTCAAGCGCTGTCTTTAGTGCCTTTCTGGTGCGCACGAGGCGTGTGTGTATCACACAGACAGGAGATTCACAGATGCACGCCAGCAGTAACACAGTGACTTCTCTTTTGTGTCTTATCGTGCGTGAATGGTTTAAAAGCATTTGCTTGAATAAGAGCGTGATCGTATATTGTATATAAAATCTTTATTTTTTTAAATCATTTTTGGTACTACTTTACGAGATATAGCTAGAGATACTAGATTTTGCCAAACAAAAACAAAGGCAAAAACAGAAAGAAAAAATAAATCAATAAAAACATGCCTTTTCACTTCCTGCAAGATCCACCAGGTAGAGTTTTCCACACAATTTCTTCTCTGTCTCCACATTCTCCTGCTTAATATTAATGAGGAAAATGCTGTGACTGCGGGAGCTGTGCTCATTCATGTCTGTAACATCAGAGGACCATGTGTTAGGGTAAAAAGAAGTGCAACAAGGTCAAGATAACAGTGTATATTAGTTATGTTTGATTCAGAATGTGATGTATTATATTCAGGTAAATAAGGTTAAATAGTCACTCACTTGTGACAGCCACATGACGATTGGATTTACCCTCGTCGATCACATCCATGACATCCTCTGGACTGGACACAAAACGCTCTGTGCAACCCTGGCAACAGAACAGCATCAAAAGACACAACACATCAAGGAAGTGTTCGCTTCACGCCTGTGACTGAAAAACACTGTATTGTGCATCTGTCCTACCTTGACAAAGGGCACCCTGTTCTTATCCTCATGTACAGCCAGGTTGGTTTTGGAAACTTTAGGATTAGACAACAAAAAATGTATTTACACCATGAAAAAAACATTAATATAATTTTTTTAAAGAATCTTAATACTATGAAGAAGAATGTGATTGTTTTTATCTCACCATCAAGCAAGTCTCTGATTTTGTCCAGGTAGATTTCAAAATAAGAGACCTGTGATAAAGGGGTGGCTGTTAATTATTTTGTAAATATTAAAATATTAAAATTTAAAAAGTGGCTTCGTACTTTGAAACTAATGAATCAGTTCTACATTAATGGACATGATATCAAACAACAGTCCAATACTTTATTAACATACCCTATAACTGAATATACTGTATATCACTTTATGTCAGAGATACATTCCACTATTATATATTTTTTCTAAACAACTAAGCTAAATATTTTTCTAATCATTAATATGTGCATTTTATTAAAAACTATTTAATAGCACAAGCAGACTTAATATTGAATAATTTCAGCTCCCTAATGAACCCTTTTCATATTTCAGGGGTTCTCAGAAGCAGAAGTCATCATAGTTGGGTAAACTTCTATAATGGTAAATGGAAATTTCAATTTCTGCAGTCCCATTTGATCCAATAGCAAATGATAAAATCCATGATAGCGTTTCTATGACTTTTTAAAAGAGGAAAAAAATATAGAGACAGTCACTCATTTGCCATCACTCCCTCAGCCGTTGTGTTAGAAACACTCACACAGCAGCGCTAACTACATTTCTGAAATGTAATGCCAAAGTAATACAACATAGTATAGTCTTATAACTGTACATAATTTTTTTTACAAATGAAAATATAATAAACAATGTTAATAACCGTAGAACCGCTTCATCACCATCTGTGGAAAGGGCCCTTACCTTGATATGGAACTCCAGGTTCTCATCCATAGAGTAGATGTGGTCAAAGATGTCCTGGGAAATACGAGGGATGATGCCCATCAGCTGGGGGTTGTGGAGCTGTCCCTGTGTGCATGTTGCAGAGAACAATCAGAGCAAATATTGGACAAGATGGCACTTATTTCTGCCAGCTAGTGTAACTTATGTAAGAACGAAGCACTGCACTGAAGAATTTCCTTCTCCATCTACTTTACTATAGAGGGTATGCGCATCACAACCTACCTTTGTATTTGTATAAAGTGTTCACAGTCAAATTTGCTTTATGTATTTCCCCGGCATCGAAATCAGGCACATATAAATGTCAGGAAACACGATTTCTAGGTGCATGTCAATATCCATGATCACTGGATCTTTGGAAAGTTGTAAGGAACACAATATATCGAGTCCAACCTTTAGTTTAAACATATAATCGTTCGTTTTAATCGCATTTTCGTAGTTTCCCCTATTAAATCCAGTCACGCAGCAGCTCTTTTGCCACTCAGTCCGGTTGAGTTGGCGTGTTCCGGTGAGAAAGTGATGTCAATGCATACCCTCTGTAGAAGTTATGTAGCCCCGCCCCTTTTTAGCGCTGCGCCCGTTGTGTTCTGTCTTCCGATTTGTATTTCCACAGCATGAAGGTAAGATCTTACGGATTTATGAATGAACTGCTCGTTTGTACATCATTACAATGCTCATGATAACTTTCGTTAGTAAATCTACTTCACCAGCTAATTACTCTTCGACAGCAATGCCATAGGAATATACTGTACAGAGCTACCGCAACAATGGAAGTTCAAACACAATATTCTAAAGATGGCTGCGTGTTTGTTTCACTGGTGCAGAAGGTCTATATGTGTGCAATGTGATTTTTAAATTAAGGATATCAGTATTCCCTCTGAGGGATGTATGAGGATATCCTGTTTGGCATGCTAATTTGCACCTTTCAGTGGTTACAAAGTGATTCATTTTCAGAAACATTTTTCAAATAACTGAATTTATTGACTTTATATTCAAAACCTTTGCTGAAAGCACAGGCTGTTTCCAAGGCAACACCTTCAGGCAAATGGCATTTTGCCGCTGTTGCAGCAGTTTGGCATTTCAGTCATTTCATGAAAGATGCTGAGAGATATTCATCAGTCTAGAGCATTTTGTGACTGAGAATAGTGACACTTTCTCACTGTACATGTGCTGAAAGGTTATTTTATTATTGAAAATTTTGAAATGTGTGAACTTGATACCAATCGTTATATGATATATTATTTCTGCCTTACCTCCATAGTGTGAGTCTTCCCTGATGCGGTTTGGCCATAAGCAAAGATAGTCCCATTATAGCCATCCAGCACATCTGAAATGCAAGATTCATGTTTCAACTTTCAAACATTTTCATTTCTTTCCAGGTCTGTATAATTGAACTTTTCAAACTTGTTCATGCAACTATACGCATTTACAACCTTTAACAATCTGTTTGGCACAGGCATCATATACTTGTTCTTGTGACGTGTTCGGAGGAAGGACTCGGTCAAAGATATAAGGCTTGCCCTAAAAAGACAAACAGATTAGTCAAGATGAAAGTAATGGACAGGAACAAGTAAAAAGGTTCAAAAGGTATCTCTGAGAGAAAATATCTTTAATATTGTGTTTTAAAGATATCAAACATGTAGATTAAATGTGTTTGTGAGTGTGGAGTAAATCAGACCCCCTTTTTTGCTGATATGACAATTGCTACAAAATGTTTCATAACACACACAGTATGGAGGAACGATGGTTTGAATAGAAACTAGGGCTATAATACATTCACACAGTTTACGAATAATAACTCTATTAGACGGCTAATGATAAAAGCTGGATGTTTAAGACTTAAATTGCAAAGTTTCTCAATTAAGTTTCTATTATGTTAGTCAAATGCAGATAAATAAGTTTGATTTCATTACATATAATATTAATTTATGCATTATCGTATTATTGCATCGAGAGGTCAGTCAGCCTCTTTCTTTTGCTGACGCTGCACAGATTCTACTAATGGCTATTTATGAAGTTCCCCAGAGGATTTCAGTGGTATACATTGTTAAAGAGAAAATAAGAAGGACCTTGTGATGAATACAGCCCATCCCCCAACTGCCAGTCAATCTTATTGAGCCCCAACAAATCCCTCTCTTTTGTTTTGATTCTGAACCTGCTGGTAAGATCTGGAGACTTTGAAACTGCTGTGCAATAAGAAATAATTATCCAAAGAAAGAACTATCTGCAGTGGAATATTTTTCATAATTATGTAAACTAAGTTAAAGCTGCTCTAAGCGATGTTGGGTGACGTCACAGCTTGTTGATGTTCGAATTTCTGTTAAACAAAACGGAGGCTAGCTCGACCCTCCCCCTCGCGTTCCTTCTCCTTTTCCCTCTTCTTTGCTATTTGTTCATCGGAACGTCGTCTCTTTGGTCGTGTGTCGGCCATATCAAAATTCAAGAGAATATAATTCTAACGTTAGTCGTTGTCTAGGACATCTCTCCTCTAGCTAACTTCCCTCTTCATGCTTCTCTCTCCTCCACTCCTCACACCTCCCTTCATGTGCACGCGCACTAACCCCCCAACCCCCACCCCCAAATCATTCTTGTCGGTTATTGGCTGGAACACTGTTTGTTATGTTTCGTGGTCCAGGCTGGCCCAGTTTGTTTTCGTTGCCATTTGTGGAGCCTTGACTGTCTACAGAGACCGCGTTTTTTTACAGTGCGTTCAGGGGACAGGCAGCTAGCGGATAGTGAGGAGATGTTTGCTGTATGTGACAAAAAAAAAATCAGCCTAAAAAACGCGTGACATCGCTTAGAGCACCTTTAATAATGCTAAGCTAGAAAAATGGAAAGTGTTGGAAATGTGTTTGCAACTATTCATCACTACAAAAGCTGGTAACACTTTAGTTCAGCGTTCAATTCTCACTATTAACTAGTTGCTTATTAGCATGCATAACTAGGATATTGGCTGTTTATTAGTACTTATAAAGCACATAGTAATGCCTTATTCTGCATGACCTTATTCTATATCCCCAATCCTAATTCCTACCCAATACCTAAACGCAACAACTACCTCACTAAATATTAATAAGCAGTAATTATGAGTTTCTTGAGGCAAAAGTCATAGTTAATTCATAGTGAGAATTGGACTCTAATCATAAATGTGACCCAAAAGTTCCCTGTTCGAATTGTAGTACATACATTCTATCTCCTCTGCCATTCTTTTTCCATATGTTTTTGTGCATTTTTTTGTGTGGATAATCTATCATTTTTTTAATCTAACTATTATGGTTAAACTTATGTATAAATAAGTAATATAAACAATAGTTTTACTGTACATATAGTGAAAAATCAGCTAACCAAGATATATTTTTAGCATTGGCATTCTGAGTCCCACTTTATATTAAGTGTCTTTAACTACTGACATTTAAATTAATCATTTGATCCATTGCATTCATTGAGTACATATTACATTGTACAAAAATACCTGCTTGTAATTACAGCTGTAATTAATTAACATCTGTAATTGCACTGTTGACTCTTCTCTCAGACTTTAACCCACCCTTAAACCTAACCACACCACCAAACCTGTCCTAACCTTACCCGTATCACACCTCAATAGCAGCGTTTTGCAATACAACATGAACACAATAAACACACTGTACCTAACATTTAAGTACCAAACACATTTAAGACCCCCCTAATATTAAAGTGTGACCGTGTTATTTTTACATATGCACACAGATATCATGGGGAGCTCATGTACCGCTGACAGCAGTTTTTCCACATCCTCCTCCGCCCATATGCACACAAATACACTCTCATATGGGAAGAGAGAGAGAGAGAGAGAGAGAGAGAGAGAGAGAGAGAGAGCTATGCCTTGCTAAAACATCAATAAATCTAACATACGGACCAGCTGACCTAAAACAGATGAAATGAAATTTACCCTGTTGATTATCTAAGACATCACATGCAGACACCAGTTCTGAAGCGTTCACACAGACGCATGATTTCTGTCATGTCTGTCTGTTTGATTAAGCAGGTAGGGGTCAAGCATCCCCACTGAGACTGTTGCTCAAACCCAGACCGTCACCACGGAAACTACATCCCACTCAGAAAGAAAAGCACTGATTGGCTGACAGTCAGCACCTGTCTCCTGGCCAATAGTGGAGGAGAATAACACGACTGCTATACAATCATCTCTCTCCTTTCTTTCAGCACATAGGCAATCTTTCTGAGACAAATACTCTTAGGCAAATTTAATTCCTCTTTGTAATACAGAATAATTGTAATAAAAAATAATTTCCGGAAAAAACTGCTATCAAAAGGCAGATGTGTTTTTAAAAGTATTTTTTTATTTAGTGAATAGCAAATATCTCAGATGAAACTCTGCAGAAAGGACATGTACGCTAAATCTTGCATTTGACTTTCATATGTGCCATATCTGAACACTATATCCTTTATAAAAACAAACACAGACTGTATATAAAAGCACATGTGTTCAGGACAATGCATTTTTTAAGTCAATAATTTATGCACATTATCTAGGGACCATCAAGGCTTTTCCAAGAGTGCTCAGGGTTTTACCAGCTTCAATCAAAAACCTATATCACGAACAAATGCTTGAAAGGATAATGCATCTTTTCCTGTCCATTTCAGATGGGCTTGTAGAATAGAAATAGCAGACTACATGCAGTATTCAAATAAATGATGTGCATCACAAATAAATCTAATAATGCAGTAAATGTAAGGGTGGTGATGTCAAAATATAAAATAGAAATAGAAATACAGGCAACTAGAAGGGTTTATGCAAGCAACATGAATGTGACTATGTGCGTGACAAACAAGATTGTCCCAATCCTCAGTGGACTTGCTTAAATATTCCAGTAAATCATCCTAAACGTTCCCTGCCAGCCCTGGCCCCTCAAATGGCACCTCTGTCACTACGGCAACGTAAATTACTCGCAGGAGCCCTGGGCCTCTTTGTGGCCTTGCACATATAATAAGATGTTTCCACCCACATTAAACACAGCTGACCAGACAACCCTCATAATGCAAAAACATCAAATCCAGCCTGATACTGACATGCTGCAAATGATTAGTGATTTCTCACTGTCACAAACTGTCCTATAAATCTCCCTGCAATTGTTTTGTGGTGGACAGTCATTTAAGGAGTTTATACGCAAACACAAACCGTGCAATCTCTTTACTTACTTTTGTTTATTTTAAATAATGAATACATATTTAAAGAAATAATTATACTGTAAGATAAATTATTTTCTTCAAAATAGTTGCAAAGTTGCTGAATTTTTTGATGAATTAGTGAGTTAAAAACAATACATTTTAGTAACACATAATAATAATATTACGTCATCGATAACTAATTATTCTAATTAAATACTAAATTATTCTTCACATTTTAAGTCCATATTATATCAATACATTTTAATCAATAATTCAGAGGTGGATTAAAAACGTAATTTTTCGATTTCATTTCACGATGCGGAAGATAATAATATTTAAGACGCTTAATTGACCAAATATTCTTTTGCATCATATAAAGTTATTTAGCAGAATTAGTTTCATAAATTAATTTTTATTTCCAGTTCATCAAGACGACAGATAGATAGATAGATAGATAGATAGATAGATAGATAGACAGACAGATAGATAGATAGATAGACAGATAGATAGATAGATAGATAGATAGATAGATAGATAGATAGATAGATAGATAGATAGATAGATAGATAGATAGACATTTCTTTTTATTTCCAGTTCATCCGAACTGTTGGGGGAGGAGGTGTGAAATTCTCCCTTCCCCCACAAATGAATTTGATTTTATTGACCGTTTACAATCTGTTGCGTTAAAGCTAAGATTAGACTTTATGTGACACCACACAGACAGGTTCACGACTAAACAACAGTCACTAATGAGATGCAGGTAGTTAAACGTTGACAGTAATAAATGTACATATATTAACCAGATCTCCATTCAAAACCACACTTGTATCCTAAAGCTGAATGTCTGGCATTAGGACCATCAGGCTGTGCATAGTCTGCAGGGCACCATTAAAGAGAATTTACATCAGAAGCAGAAGTCTAATACCTGCTACGCTCGATTTTCTGTGCAGATTAGGCATGGTAATGCTGATTACCATTTCAATGGGTCGGATAATATGGGCTATTGTGTTTGCACAAGGGATTTCTGGAGGTTTACTGTAAAACATAAAAACCATCAGTATCTTACTGCGTCGACACTCCAGCTTATTTATAGCATGTCACACACCCACACAAACACAGTCCTTCGGACTCTGCATTCCATATCAATTGCTCTTTAATTCAATCACTACCATATTGTGTTATTAAAAGATAAATGAAGCTATGCTCTGACCCATAATAATCATCTTCCAAAGAAACCACAAATACTTCCAAGTCCTATAGTGAAAAAGCATTGCACATGGCTGACAAGCACTCTACCTCTCCATTCAAAACAAAGTAGAATGCAATAAGTTTAATCAACAAACAACTTTCCATTCTAAATTGTTATTACAAAAACCTGTCACATCTGGTGGCCATTAAGAAAATCATGATATTAAAGTAGTCTAAACAAAGTTATTGTGGTGAGACATGAAACCAATGAGTGTGAGAATTTTTTTGTGAGTTCTGTCCTATAAACTAAAATTTCACACTGTTACATCTATTGAGTGAATTGTAATTTAAAGTACATTCAGACAAGAGTTAACTAATGAAGATAGATTGAAATTGAAAAGATGAATTGTGATCTCTGGACAATGTTTTTTGGCAAATTGCCAAGTGGTATTTTATAAAATGTGCAATTTATTAAATATATTATTTGTTAATAATATTTGACATTTTTGTACATTAACTTTCAAATGTTTGTTTTGTGTTTCATACTGTGTGTTTTCATACTAAAACAATTTAGCTAAAGTAAAACAAAAGAAAGCATGTCCGATGCTATAATGCTTATAAAGCACTATATAAATAACTTAAATGCAACAATTAAAAAAAAGAGTTTGCTTTTAAAATGAAATTTTTGACTGTCTAAAAAAAAAAAACGTTGTACGAGCAAGTCCTGAATTCAGGACTTACCTTTTGAAATGAAAGAGCCATCGGATGATTCACCCAGACAGATATGAAATGATCACACAAATGAGTCACAATAGAGTGATAGGCTATATTTATCTAAAGTTACATCACATAGCTATCTCCTGCACAAATAAAGAAAATGAAATCGTGAGAAAAAGAAATAGGGACTTTCTGTCCGCATTAATAACATCTGTAGACTCTAAAGACATCTTACCGATATCACCACAGTGTCTTCTCCTTTGAATTTCGGTATGTATTTGTCACCTCTGGTGATTTCCGATTCGTTAAGTGGCCTGAATCGGCACATCACCTTCACACAACATTCAGCTGCATCCACCATCGTGTATGATGCCGATTTTATCTAACGAAACTTTCTCTCCGGTCAGCAGATCTAGTCGTCCACCCAGCAGCCTGCAGAGGAATGCATCAATCAAACAATCAAAATGTCTCGATGCTTGCCAGCCGTTCAGCCCGTACGGTCCCTTCCTATTGGCCGGGCGAAAGAAGCGTTGAAACTGAAAACAATCTCAGATAAAACTCCTGGACACCGTTTTAGATATCACGTAACATATCATATAATCGCTTAACAACAGTGTTGTTGTCGTTGGCTGTTAGTAGCTGAAGTCGAGTGCACCTTGATCGTTGGAAGAGCATCAGCACTGGACAGTTCCACCTCCTGCGGCTCCACGCGCTCTGACTGACGCCGCGGCGAGCCGCTCCTTCCCCGCGCGCTTCTGCTGTCCAACAGCGCCTCTCAGCAGAGCTGCCCGTGACTGCAACAGCGACAGGGAGAGTTCGTTAAAAGTGCCCCAGTACTCTTTTGCTAATTAAAAAGTGCCAAAAATAAAGACTTCAAGAGCAGGGGAATTATCATATAAATTATGTAGCTACACTCATTTATGCATCATCACAAGGTGATTTAAAAAAAAAAATACCGTAACATTACATGTACCCCACCAAGGAAATCACATCTACATTTGGTAATGTTCACTTGAATTGTAATTTCTGTAAATTCAGTTCTGAGTCAAAAGACCTTTCAAAATTCCTTGCCTCAAAATCAAAATTGGACTTTGATGTAACATTGTGTGACATAATCTGTTATTTCACTCACTGTAATCATAATATAGAATACATAGGAAATTTAATTATTTTATTGGCAAAATATTTTATTCATAAATGTACATGTTCTTTTGCAACCCCAATTAAATAATTTCCTTTGTGACTTTAATTTCCTTATTATGACACTAATAACAATTAGGCTAAAAAAAAAAAAAAGTGTCAAAACTGTTAAATTGTATGTTAAATAACTTGATCTACTGCCTCTGTACATTGAATTGTGTATTATTGTATTTATATATTTACCTAATATTTCTTTTTTCTCTTTTGTTCTATTTTGCTGTCATCCATTGTTGCTGTATTTAAGTGTTCAAGAAACTTATATCTGTATTATCTGATTCGTTCATCAATCATTAAAAAAAAGTAACATTACATGTTGTCACAGTTATGTTCATTTTTTCTTAGTTATCATGGACTTTTAGTTTGTTTTCATTCACATCATGTGTTCCTTTCACTGATCTATATATAATGATTTCATTATAGGCTAGTCATTATATAGATCAGTGGTTCCTTTATTTGATTTTCCCGACAATCCTTTATATGGTTACTGTTATCTTGTTTGAGTCACTACTTAAGTTCTTCCCTCACAGTCCTTCAGTGCTCGGTCTACGTTACATTTAGTGCGTGTTGCCTTGCCTGTCTGATTATTATTTGTATTATCCTCATTAAACTTCGTATTTGGGATTGTATTCTTCATCTTCTTCTGCCTTCCTGCAACCACCCGTGACACATGTAAACAAAACAAGCAAGCCAAACAAGGCAACAGTAAAAACAATATGTACATCGACCAATCTAAAAAAAAAAAAATGCATATAGGCTAAGGGGAAAAATCAATTATCCAAACAAGTATTTCCTGCTGAAAAAAAAAAAAAAAAAAAAAAATATATATATATATATATATATATATATATATATATATATATTGCATTAAATAATAGTGTGTGAAATTGAAAAATCATCCACAGTGACCACTAGAGGTCGTTGGGTTCTGTGTGGCTGTTCAAGTCTTGAATGTTATGTGATGTTTGATACTTAATGTTAAACCTAAAAATGTTCCCACTAAATCTAAAATGTGATGGTGTTCCAGTAAGTACTGTAGTTTAGTTAGATCATGATCAGTGAAGTGGATCACAGTATATGGTCCTTTAATGCAGTAGAATTAAAGAGCGGTGTAATTCTGCCTATAAAGGCTGTTGGTCTCAGTGAAGGTCAATCAATGCAACTGTATCTCCACAGAATGATTCCCAGGACAGCTTCTGCTTAACACACAGGCAAAGAGGCTACAAGAGACAGTTTACATGCTGACTGGGAAATAGCCTACGTTTTTTTTTTTTTTTGGAACAGGTGTAATATTGGAATAATGCAATATGTCTTTAAGAATTATGAAATACAAATACAAAATGCACACTTCCCCTTAGAAACCAAAACAAAGGTCTCACGGTGAGTTCATTGTTTTCATGCCAAAGCTCTCCTTGGCAGAGTCTCCTTGGTAACAGGCTGTAAACTCAAATCTGCTTCAGGCAAAGACGCAATGAAGACAAAGGACTGACCCTTAAAACACAAGGACGTAAACATTGGAACTAATTTAACTTCATTTAACTCAAACATTTCAATCCAGAGAGGCACGGATGAGTGACACTGGTGAGTCTTGCTGGTTTTAATGTACCTAAGCAACAAGAAGACATTTTTTTATGGTCTCTTATTTAATAAGTACTACTTTAACATAAAATAATTTGTCTTGGGAAGTTCTATGATGCATAACTTTACGCATTATAAATTGTTCTTTTAGGCTCACAAGAGCTTCTCTTTTTCTTATGCATAAATACATGATAATTCATTTTTGTTTATTAGTCAGTTATGAGCTGCGTTGGGGTGTTAATAAGTAAGCAAGAAAAACAAGCATTTGGAATGTATCATAGGTTAAAAAATACTTAAAATAGTATTGTACTGCACTAAGACAGAACTGCATCATATTTACTGCAGCACTTTTACAGGAAGGTATTCATTACAGCGAGTGCACCAGAACTGCAGCTAATTTCTGTGTTTGTGCATCTGCCAGAACACTAGAGCATGAATAAACATGAAAGCAGCAGCTTTGTGGAGCAGCTGTTGAAGGAAGAGCTTGAGGCTGTGGCTCTGGGGCTGGAGCAGGGGATCTACTCCTGGGAAGAAATTGACCTGCCTCATGATTCACAAGGCTGCACTCCCCTTATCAGTGTCTGCAGGAGGGGTCTTACTAGGGTGAGACATTAGTGTGATATGATGAAAACTAGGCAGAAACTATAGCTCACTTCTGTGTAGTAAATCTATTGTAGTGTAATGGGGTGTATTGCATTGATTGTAATATAATGGGCATCATATTTCACTTAGTAGCTTTTCTACTACTTCCTGTTTTCTTTATTTAATAGCTATATTAAAGATTACACAATTAGTTTTAAAGATACTAATACAGTCCAGCATCATGGGGGCACTGAATTGTTTGTATCGTTCCTTTTGTTTGTGTCTGTGCATTGGTTATGAGGATTTTGCAGTGACTCTTTCTGCAGGTTACATAGTTACACCAAATATTCATTGATTGAGTGAATAATTCACTCAATTAATTCATTCTAAACGTTCATTTAGGAATGAAAAAAGACTGTATGATTTCACCCTCTACTCTATACCTGTATTTATTTGAGGGGCCAGCCATGTAGAAGTGTTCAAAACAATTGGAAGTTATCGAGTGCGCTCTCATAATGTACCTCGATAACGAGTGTAGGCTACAACCAGGTGTCAGCAACCTATAAGGGATAATCACTGGAATGAGACAATAGCTATGTAGGCCAATTTCATTTAGTTAAATTAAAGTCCCTCAAATTTGCATTCAGATGTACATTTTTTAGGTAACTATTCATCATAGACACACAGCCTTTTTTTTATGAAGTTAGGTGATATTACTATTAAAGTGTGAGATTTTAACCTGTGCTGGTGCGCAGATTCGACAAAACAGGCCCTGAAAGAGGCGTACGCCACTTCCGACACATAAGTTGTGATTTATAAAAACAAACTTGACGGGAAATTTTGCGCACCTGCACGCAAACTCTGACCCATGCGTACGAACGTTTTGGAGATGGAGCAGTTTGGCGACACCGATGGTGAGCTGGAGTTAAGTGTCTTTTTGGTCACTTTTAGACAGAAAATCTAAAGAAAATTAAACATAATACAGAAAGATAATACAAATATAATTTCCCTCACCAAGCCTGTCACTTGAAGCAAATATCCATCCCTTCTTAAATGTCCGCGTCAGCGAGCGCGTTGGGCCGTTTAGTGAAACTGACGCAAAAACAGTTAAATAAATAAAATAATGATTTAAACTATGTTTTACTTCTGATATAAACATTTAGATTAAATATTCCATTCAAATTAATGGAGTTAAACACTTAAACATGAAATCATTACTGAGAAGTTATAACATTTTTTATATTAAAGGAGCCGTACGTAAGATTGTGGCCAAAACTGGTACTGCAATCACGTTCAAATTACTGTAGAGCGGTGTGTGTATCCCCTCCCCCTCCCCCTGACTCGAGGTTGCCAGATAGGCTGCAGGATCCAGCATGAACGTTTGTAGCTGCAGCTGTGGTAACTAGAGCAGAGCTGGCAACCCGGATGCTGAAACACTACTGACTTTGTGATTGGTAGATAGGTGGAGGGTGGAGCATCAGGCCAAAACACAACATGACAACATCAACATCAGTTGAGGGCTGCAACTTCACTTTTTAAATGACAATATCCTGGCCGGACTACTGTTGTCAGTGATATAAGTATTTGAAATGAACATGATTTCTTAATGTCTAGTGACATATCAGGGCCATTTTATGATTAATTGAAATACATTTCTTACATACAGCTCCTTTAATATTCAGTCAATAGAAATATTTGTTGTGGATGCGATGTTTTTGAACACTTTTCCTGTGGCGTGCTGTTTTAATGTTTTAACCACAGAGATAATTGCTTATCATGATAATACCAGATTGTCTGAGAAAATAGTTTCGTGCAAATAATGCCCAAGGCCTATCTGTTTCCATTAAAAATATAAATCAATTAAAAATACAATTCGGCCAGTGGAAAAGATTGAGAAAAACTTTCTCTGAAATGTATTTTATACACTATTTGATTTATGTATTCAAAAACAAGGCAAGCATAGGCAACTACATGATTTTTTATAATGTAATGTGCCTTGTACGTTAAACGTTATCACGTGGATGAATAATCATATGCAAATGATATGCAGATGAGGATCTGCATAGTAAAACTAGGCGTTGTAAGCTCCATATGGTTATTTCGGGGTTGAGACGCATGTGCGCACAATCTTCCGCTGACTGGGATTTATAAAGTGAATTCTGCGCAGGTTCTGGCGTACGAACGGTTTTATAAGTCTGAATATTTTTTTGCGTACGCCTTTTTTGGCTTTCGGGCGCACGTACACTTTTAGTAAGGTTCCTACGCACAGTTTTATAAATGAGACCCCAGGTGCGCAAACTGCGCACTTTAGTAATTATCCCTCTGCGTCCCAAGATTGCCGACCGCTGCGATAGAAAATATCCATGCACTGTGAGAGTCAAGGTGAATGAATTCCCACATCTAGCCAGAAGAGCACTTTCACTGCACTCATGGTTACACGACAACAATGTACTAAAAATTGAAAAGTTTTTCTTTGCGTTTTTCGCGTAGGCTACAGATGCCGTTTTCAGAGCGATCCCTATTCACGTGGATCCGTGAAAAAATGCTGTATTATGCATGCCAGGACAGTAGTTGGTGATGTCACTTTGTAAAAAAACACTGCACAGCTACTGAACACGTAATAAGCATGTGTATGACGTCACTTTTTTCACAAACTCGCGTTTTTGTAGTTTACACTAGAGTGCGGATCGGGCCGAATTTTTCTGTCCGAGCCCGGCCCGCGTCCGACAGAGCAGTAACCGAACCCGACCCGAGCCCGACAGGCATAAAGATATTTATGTCCGAGCCCGACCCGAGACCGACAGTTAAAATCCCATTTTTTTCTCATACTAATGACACATGTACGTTTGTTTGTGTGGAAAGTCCGCTTTTATTACTGTATAGGAACGCATTCGGAAATGTCAACAGGATGAGTGCATCAGCGCGCACGGAGAAACAAGCGCACTTAACACAGACGCGCATGCACGTGTTTGGTTGTCACGGCTACATAAACAAATTTGAAATTAGCGCACACAGGAAGACAGATGTTATGGTCAAATTTTACATGCATTTTAATCACAAAAATGAACGTTTGCATCAAATGAAAGCATCAGGCACATTGGCTAACGTTACCTACATAATAAGCTGTTTTAAATTTAAAATGTTCAATGCCTTATCGCGCTGATGTGACCGAGCCCGACCCGAACCCGAACATAATTTCTAAATATCTGTCCGAACCCGGCCCGGCCCGTCGGGTACCGACGGGTCCCGTCGGGCTCGGGTCGGGTATCCATCCTCTAGTTTACACAGACTATATTGGTATCGTTTTCAATCGTTTGGCCTCCAAAAAGCTGTTGTCGTGTAAATGAACGGCCAAAACGAATAAAAAGTTTTCAATTATCAATCACTCGTTTTCATTCACTCATTTAGTGGCCTATATTAGTGGAGTAATGTAGGTAATTGTGCAATGGGGGCAATTTCGAATAGCCAAGTGTTTATGAGTGTGTCATTGAATCATTTACTCAACCAATTGGTTCAAAATTAGACTCATTCACAGCGCAATGGCAACATATAATTTTGATCTTGCTTCGTTTTGAATGATTTTCACTAGTGGAACAAAAATATTAAAGTAACCGCTAATGCTGTGTCAAAAATGTAGTTTACTCAATATTAACTTATTGTTTATTTAATTGTTGTAATATCACACTTGCAATCGTGATGTTGGTCTTAATATCACCACCATCATATGTGCATTGCTCAAAACTACATACATACATTTTGAACACAGGTGATGCATTTCCTTCTGGAAAGAGGAGCTGATGCTACGCTGTGTAACCATAGCAACCAGACAGCTCTTCATGTTAGTCAACCAGCACTCCAGGGGGAGCTGTTGATGGCTACGATGAGATATGTACCGCACCAGAGGCAGCTCTCACTAGCAGCCTGGTGGGGAGATCTCTACTGTCTACAGGACCTGATGGTGAGCAGCTCAGACTTTAACTTACACTTGCCATTTGACTGTTTGAAATGTGATATCAACCCTAGGTTCAGACAAAGCAGGCCAGACTCCACAGGGAGATCTCTGATGGATCAGTATTGGCCATCTGTCATGAGATATTTTTACACTCACCTCAAGCAATGGCTGGAAGGAATTACAACAAACGAGTCTTATATTGTTTATGTGTTGGAGGCCCGGACAGACTTGATGGACTTAAATAAACAGAACAGAGATGGTCTGACCCCACTGATGCTGGCTGTAAGGGATGTGGATCTGTTTGAAGGACTGGAGATGCCGTGGGACTATCAACCCGTGGAAGTGGTGAAAGAACTTGTGTCTCTTCAGGTGTAAGGAATCCCATTTCAATTTTATTTAATTTTACAGTTAATTTTACTTCTTGGATATAAAAATCAAATACATAGGTAAGGTATTTGATTTCGTAGGCCTCTCTCATGAAAAATCGCCAATGATCCACGTTCTGATTTCCAGTGACACAAGGATCCTTGATGGGAGAGGTCACACTGCTCTATGGTACGTCTCTCAGATCAAGAGCACCAAGAAGGAAGATCTCTTTAGAATAATGGAGTCTTCAATGCAAACAGGTAAAACGCTGCATGCTTTAACACTTTTCTTTTCATAAATTGTGGAAGAGATCTACATCATATCAATGTTTCACTAAAGTTCTTTCAAGCATGTGAATATAAGTGTCCCAGCAATACCAACTATAACTAATGTAAATAATGCATGCACTAATGTTCTCAAATCACTGTTTTATTCATGAGCATTTTGCTTATACAGTGTTATTTTTATTTATTTGTAGTGCAATTATTTAGAAACCTGTTTATGTTCTCAGTGCGTTTACTCATTTTAGTGTTTGTATTGTATTTTGGAGATACAATATTCACGTGTCTGGACGTGTCTTATTGGTCAACGAGTCCTGCTGTACACTCCAGCGGCCCTCCTACATGTGGCTGTTGCACACCAGTTTCAGATAAGATGAAGGTCAGGTGCTTTAACACGACTTACTCATTAATGCAGTGAATACTGGCAGGGTCTCCCACAGAAATCCATGTGAACTGTGTGAACAAAAGCGTATAATTACAGCATTAACTTCATAAAATAATAAATATGTCTCAGTGGGACTGTAAAGGCAAAACCAATTAAATGTAGTTTATTTGCTCTGAAATGTTTTAATTAAGCCCTTCATGGTGTTCCATTCGGCTGAGCCTTGGTCACAGGCATCACAGCTGGCTAATGATGGTGTTTGTTAGTTGATTGAACGGACCACCTCCAGATGGTCAGTAGTCAACAGGTGCATTAGTCATGTGTGATTCTGTGAGAGCTTATTGTGTCGGACGGTCGAGGAGCTTTTATGCAGTTTTGTTTCTTGCTGCATACCAGCTGTGTCATTGAAAACCTTTCCTTTACTGAACTTTAAAGTCACCATGAAATCAAAATGGACTATTCTAATTTTATAAAATATTGCTGTATTTATTATAAATCATTTATCCATGCACTTTTTTTTTTAAATTCATGTGCCTAAACTAACTCTTTTCCTGGCAGCATTTTTTTTTTTTTTTTAAGTTGCCAGTCACCACCAACATTTTTGATCATTTTCACAAAACTTTCATGGCCCCCAGAATATGTTGTTGTATGAATATTTGAACATGCAATATATTCAATATAATTAACAGAGCCTTCTGCTTTAAAAACTATCTAAAATAACTTCCCCTCTTGCAACGATATCTCTTCTCTTCCCTGATGATGTTTTTCGGCTTGAGGGCGGGACAACCTGTCACTCACATAAGATCACAGTAGCAAACCACAATGATACAACGATCCAATCAATTCCCGATAGACAAAATTGAGTCCAGTCCTATACATTTTTTTCTTGTTCATGAAGCCGTTTCACTCAGATATACAGGGAAGAAAAGACTATTGCAACTTTTGTTTAATGCCGACTTTAATTTTTTGCAGAAAGAATCAGCTGAGATTATCATTGCACAAAAGAACAATGCAGACATCCACCAAGGTGAGTTGCTAGAATAGACTTAAGAAACATTAATTATGCTCATCCTAGAAGACAGAATACAGAATGTCTGAGGTACTGTACACCTGCTGAATCATCCAGAAGGACAGTGATTCTCTGTGTTCACCGGGCTTTTGAACACCCCCTTTGGCAGCAACCACCATCCTGAAACACACACTCACACACACTGCAGCCTCAGACTCTCAGCCCATCCCTCAGAGAATCCATGACAATGGGAGGGGTGTGTCTGACTCTGCTTTTTGGGCTCCTCTGTTTCAAATGACTCAGACTACACAGAGTCATCAGCAGAGAACCTCTGACACTCGCAGATAAGGATTATGTAAGACTCAGAGGAACTGTAAAACATTTGGTTTCAGTGAGGCTTGGGTTACTTTAGAGAGGACAGACTTTATGAAAGGTAATTTTTTGTATACAAACACACACACACACACACACACACACACAAAGTTTGGAGTCAGTAAGATGTTTTAAATGTTTTTGACAGAAGTGCTCACATGGTTGCATTTATTTGATCCAAAATACAGTATACACAGTAATATTAGGAAATGTATTACAATTTAAAATAGCTGTTTTCAATTTAATATATTTAAAATGTAATTTGTGATGTCAAAGCTAAATTTTCTGTAGCCATTATTCCAAACTATTCTTATTGTGTGTGTATATATACATATATACTGTATGTGTATAATAGTTTTCTGATAACTACATGAAAAGTGATGTCTATGTATATGGTAAAAGGATTAATGCTTCTAGGGACATTTTGACAAACATTTCAGTTAATAATATTCATGTACAAAGATATATAGATCTTAAAATGTTGGTGGATTTAATTTGAATGAATTTGTTGCCTGTGGATAGTGGATCTACTTTTATACTTTTATGTATAACCATAGGGAATGTTTCACATGACCCTTTTCACCCAGGGTGTATTTGGATGTCTCTGCAGATAACAGGATTTGCTTTGAGGACTGTATGGAGCCAAAGATGGACATCAGACAAGACAAAGATGAGAGGAAACGAAGCAGGTTAGCCATCTGACTGCATACACATTCATTCATCACTTCCTCAAACTAAATTAGCATTCAGATAAACAAGAGAGCCAATCATAAATCAACAAATCAGACTTAAACACCAACACCAGCAGCTGTGTATACATAAACTGCACAAACAAACTACCCTCACAAACAATCTGCCTGCATGAAACCCCATGTCTGTTCAGTGGCTCCCTGTCATTTCTACACAAAGACGGTACAGAGGAGTACAGTTACAGGATCAAGCCGTCGTCAACATAAGACTATGGTTCCAGGGTGTGCCATTATCCACAGAGAGAGAGAGAGAGAGAGAGAGAGAGAGAGAGAGAGAGAGAGAGAGAGGGGGGCTCTGCCCTTTTCAGAATCATTCAGCACATTTCTAAAGAGGATATAGCTAATTTTTAAATGCTTTGAAAAATGTGAACAAACTAATGTACATTTTTCACTCAGTCGGACTTCATCCTTACCCAGCCTATGGAACAGTAGAAAAGACTGGGGCAAAATAAGGCCCTTGCATCCTTCACTCAGTTTGACTTCCTCCTCAATACCCGTTCTCCCTGCTGCTCATGCCACCCAGCTCAGCAAATCTGCACCAATGCTGATGAACCCTCTTCTTGATGCAAGTGTGCTGCTGAAAGCACGGGCTAACATTCATAACAGTAAGTATAGACAGTTGTTGATTGCGAAAGACATTCATAATGCATAAATGCACTTCCTGGAATGCAGTTTGACAGATTACATTGGAAAAAACAAGCACAGTAAACCATTAAAACTGTACTTACATGCATCAGCTGAAATGTAAGTTGGTCCATGAGTTAAGGCTAATAGCTTGTTTGCAGTCATGTGATTCTGATGACTAGCGAAATTCAGATGGAGGGCAGTAAGTGAAAAGCAGAATGGATAAGATGGATGAAAGTCCGTACTGTGCTGGTTAAGAAAGATATAAACAGAAAGTCACAATGTATGTTGGACGTGATCCTTATGTTATGAAGAGGAGCAATTTTTCTACTGAATTGAAAGACTTGTCTGTCATCAAGGCGATTGGTGTAAAGAATGTAAAGCTGCCGTCACGCCGTTTTGAATTCTGGGTCTGATTTGTTTATATAGCGTTGCCTTTCTGCTAGTGAGTTTAGGGCAGTATTTAGATTTTCTGTCGTGATTGTGAAAAATGTCGCCATTGTAGGTCATCCACGCTGAATCGAGAATTGCCAGTGGTACTCATATCATTGCTCCGGGAGAAAACTTTGAGGAGGTGACGGGAAGACGCCGGATAGTGTTTTTGAAAGTTTTGTATTTTGTTTGGTTTAATAATTAACATTACATTTGCGAGTGTGACTGTCAACTCGGCTTGTGAATTAACTTGCACGCAGCCACTTCAAAACGGTTCACAAGCTTCTGTGGATTTGATTTTGGTTGTCATTTGTTGAAATGAATGTAACCCTCTCCGATTATCCTTCGTGGCCATATGAGAAAGTGAATTTTTACAATGACAACAATTAAACTTCAGTTACATTTCACCTTTCCAACAAAGAAATGGATCGACTTCTGTCAGCTTGTTGAACACATTTATAAGCAGCAGCACGTGACTGTTTTCACGGTAACCAGATCAACATTGTGAATGGAATTCTACAGAACTTCAGTGAAAACATCAAATGATCATGCAATGCAATAAAATAGCTTCTCTTCCCTGCAAACGATACCATGAAGATTGTGAATATTTAACCAAGTCAATAACAAAGCAAAAGGTAAGCAGGTATCCATATTAATTTCAGTATCAGCAAATGAAAAACGGCATTAAAAGGCGACAACTTTTAAAGTAAAAAAACGATAAAAGTTAAGTAAACGATAAAAGCTCCTTGTGGTTTCTCGGTTTGATCCATTTGAGCAACCATAAACGATGCAAAACAGGCATTTTGAGTTTGCGATAGTGCTTCCTATGTAGAAAATCGCTTCCTGCCCTCCATCTGCATTTCATGCCACAGCAACGCAGTGACATAATGCCATGTGCAAACAAGCTATACACACAGCACCGACAGATATCAACCAACACCAACAGACACATTCATCAAATTTAGTCGGTTACTCCTGTCGGCGTCTGTTGCAGTTTGTTCTCATTGACTGTGCATTTTCAATCATCATTTGTTGGTAGGTCGTAGAATGTCTGAGCAGTGATGATTTGAGCAGTAAACTGATAATTTTGCCAGCGTCTGCCTTTAGTAAAACTGCATGCAATCCAGAAGGTAGCTACAGATCATGGAGCACTATGGAGTTCACAATGGAGATGTGTTTATAGCCAGAATCAATAGAGCACTGGTGTAGCTCCCCAAACAGTCCAGATTACCTTGGATGTTACATAGTTTCACTGCTTTCCCAGTGCTCAAGAAATTCTACATTGCTCTCTATATTGCTACTAAGACTGGAGGAGTTTCCAAAGAACATCTGCAGATAGCACAAACTAGAATTGCACTGCGTACATGATGAACAAGAAGGGAAGTAGTGCCAGTGTTAGTCATTTCTGTATTATTAGGGTAGTCCAGGAGACATTTACTTGTATTGCCTGGAGATTGTCCTACAGTTAGAAAAACAGAATGAATTGAAAGAAGCTGGAGAAGTCACAATCTCAGAGAACAGAATCCTGACAGAGGTACCTTCATCCAGGTAGGAGTAGCTAAAGCATGAAAAACAGCCTCTCCATAATTTTCATCATAAGTGAGAGCAACTGGTTTGTAGTCGTTGTGGTTCTGGGGCAGCCCATCTTTTGCAAAACATCCTTCAGACTTTGTGACAGGATTATCCAGCTGCTGTGCATCTTCAACCCCTGATTTCAGCAGACCCCAGAATCTTGATCAGCTGCAAAGATAGCCTGAGAAGAATGAGTGAGGGAATTTTTTCGTCAGGCGACAGTATTGGTGTAGGTGAGGAGTAGAATTATAGCATGCTAGTGCTGGGTTAATGCTGCTCTGAAACTACTCCTCGTCTACACTAATACTTTGTATGATCTATAAGGGGGAGGCTTACAGGATGTTCAAGAAGTATTTCTCAAACAAAATGTATGTTGCCTACCTTGTGGTTGGTGTGTGACCAAAAATGAGGACATGTACTTGCTTAGTAAATGGGGCTGAAGGTAACTATACTTTTAAGTTGTGTCTGTGTGCAAATTGTATTGCCATGAATGAAAAATACTGTTGAGAAGGTTGTCACATGAAGGGAAAGCATATAATACAACTTCTAAAACTTCTTAATTAACTACAGGGCTTAGAGCTGTTGACACAGGGGATGACAATACCAGGCAAAAGGTGAGGGAAATCTTATAAAAAATAAATACAAATAATAAAAGTTAAAAGATCTTGACTTTAATAGAATGTGATGTGATTACCAGACGCCACCTACTCTATGTTCAAGGACGCCCAAACATCTCACTCCTCTGGACAATAGATACAAAGATGGTTCTGCACGTTCAAGTCTCGAGCACCCACTGATCTTAAAACAAAGCAGCATCTTGCCCATCTCATCACAATCTGGACGAAGATTGGAAAGGATCTCCGGCCAGTCTTCCCGAAGATCCAGAGGCACCAGATCGGGCAGTGAAGAGAGCAACTCCTGCAGCAGTATTAGCCAAGAGGAGGATGAGACCCTGCCTCAAGATGCGCACAAGACACATGTGGGATTAGAGAAGTCACTGAATTTGGAATTAGGGACCTATTTTGATTTTCAGGATTTAGTCAGTTCTGTAATTAGCAATACCACAAAAGATAAAAACAATATAATTTCAGACAACAATAAAGGCTATACAGCTATCAAATCATTGACTGTTAGGGAGATCGAGGCTAATACGAGATCTTCCAAGTCTTCTAAAACAATTGAAAACTCAAAGGATATTCACAGAAAGTGTCCAACTTTGGACTGCTGCTCTGTTTCTGAAGGACACAAAAGCACAGTCAGGGAAATACAACCTTTAGTCAAAGAATCCTGTTTTATCGCAGATGAGAAACACTTTACCACTGTGGATATTACTGAAGTAGAACAAACTACAGATGAAAAGAACAAACCAGTTAAGACAACTAGAGGAAATGACAGGAAAGGCAAAACATCTATTCAGACAAACCAGTCATTCAATGTTCTGGCACACAGAAATCAAAGTACTGTTAAAAGTACAAGGAACAGGATACATTCACCAATTCAATCAAAGCTGCAACTTAGAGAAAGTAAACCCACAAGCCTAGTAACTGCAGGAGAGACTACTAACAAATATTTGCCAAGAGCACCTACAATAGCTCGCAAAAAAACAGCAGATGAAGGCCCAACAACAAGAAGGATCTCTGAACCTTTTCAGCACATTAGGTCAAGTGATGACAAGAAAGTAAACAATAACAGTCAAAAGCAAATTCACAGAGATCCAAGAAGTGCAAGAGCATCCAAAAAGCCTGCATCAGGAGTAGCACAGCGAGCAAGATCTGCTGTCGATTATGTCACTTACAATGACATGTTTCTGAAGATCAGTCAGGGAGATGAAGGTCCAGCAATCTATGAAATGTTTGCAACTCCAATTTATGAAAATCTCAGAATAGACTGTTCTGCGGAGAAAGCAAGACAGGTTCATACAGCGCTTCAAGTTAAAAGACAGATAAATGGAAAACCGAGGGGCCAAAAAACAGTGGAGGTTAATCGAAGGAAACAAGCACAATCTGAGAGATCCAGTCGAGCTAAGTGCAGGCATCTCAAGCGGAGGGATAATGTTACCAAAGGGATGAAGAAACACCCTCCTCCTTCAGAGAATAAATGCCATGTCATTATAACTTCTGCTTGTGGAACTGTCCAGAAGAAATCTGAAATGCCCATCATTACTGGTGACGGGAGGGACATGTCAGGCGTAGAAAGACAATGTACCTCCATACTGTCAGTGATTGAAGAAGTACTTTCCAACACTGTGCCCAAAACAAATCTCATTAAGGACATAATACATCAAGAACAGACTCTAATGGATGCAGGTGTTAAAAGTGAACCTGAAATATCATGTGTGAACAGATTGCCCACGCAGCCACTGATCAATACATGGACAAGTGACGGAACGGTATCACCTGTGCACCAGAGGTTTTTAGATGAGGCCAGTGATGGACCTCTCACTGATGACCTGCTGCGGTCTTTGGCAGAGGAGTTGATCTCACTTGAGAAAAGAGATGTTGAAACACTCAAGACTGAAAATGGAGATGGCACAGTTTTTAAACATAACTTGCCTTCAAAATTTAAGACATTTCTAAATGAGGTAACATTCTAACATATTTCACTTGTACATAGTGTCAGGGTAGCCAGCAGTGCTCCTGGAGAGCTACTTTCCTGCTGACTTCAGCTCTAACCCGCTTCAATACACCTGCCTGCAATTTCCAGTAACCCTGAACACCTTGATTTGCTGGTATGGGTGCATTTTATTGGGGTTGAACTCTGCACGATGATAGCTCTCCAAAAGCAGGGATGACTACCCCATTCCTTAAGTCAATATTCTATGGCTCATCAACTTTCTTTCATCCATCAGGGTGTTTCCTCAGGTGAACTACACAACACTCTCGGATCTTGCTCACATGAAGCTATTACATGGACAAAAGGAGAGGTTCTGGGTAAAGGAGCTTATGGGACAGTAGGTGTTTAAATGATAAACATTACAAAGCACCATTTTTAGATAGTGTTCTCCAAGCACAATCTGATATAAAGGTTTTTATGTTTCTCATTTTGTTCTATATCTTAATTTATAGGTGTATTGTGGGCTAACCAGTCAAGGTCAGCTGATTGCAGTAAAACAGGTGGCACTGGATGCTTCAACTTCAGAGATGGCAGAAAAAGAGTATGATCGCCTGGAGAGAGAAGTGGAGCTTCTTAAGAACCTTCATCACACCAACATAATTGGTTTCTTGGGAACAGCTCTCTGTGAGAATACTGTAAGCATATTCATGGAGTATGTTCCAGGTGGCTCCATCTCAAATATCCTGAGCCGGTTTGGACCATTGCCAGAGAAGGTCTTTGTTCTATACACTCAACAGATTCTGGAAGGTGTTGCCTATCTTCATGCCAACAGGGTCATCCATAGGGATTTGAAGGGGAACAACATCATGCTTATGCCCACCGGAGTGATCAAGTTAATCGACTTTGGTTGTGCTCGTCGTCTTAGCTGTCTTCAGACTTCAAATGGAAGTAAGAGTGACCTTTTGAAGTCTGTGCACGGTACTCCATACTGGATGGCACCAGAGGTGATAAGTGAGACAGGTCATGGACGGAAATCAGACATCTGGAGCATTGGCTGCACTGTGTTCGAAATGGCCACAGGAAAACCACCCCTTGCACACATGAACAAGATGGCAGCCCTTTTTTACATTGGAGCTAGAAAGGGCTTAATGCCTTCTCTCTCTGATGACTACTCTACACATGCAAAGCAATTTGTCCAGGCTTGCCTAACCAGGTACATTGCTCTTTTACTCAAAAAGGAAGAAATATTTGCTCTGGTTCTTTTTGTGAAGTTTTTAAATCCACTGTATATATTCAGCCTATGTTTTCCACACATTTCTTGTGTGCTTTGTAACAGTGGGAAATTGTTTCTGTTTGCAGAGATCCAAGGCAACGACCGTCAGCAGAGGAACTGTTAAGACATCCATTCATCTCTCATCACAGCCAAACCTGCAATAGACCAGTGAACTGAAAACTTATTCACCAAATCAAAAAGTAACTTTTTAAAACAATGATACAAAGCAAATTGACCATGTGACCCAACATCTGACATGGGGAAAATATAATTTACTAAAACACATTAAAGAACTGTTAAAAGTCATTTGACTAAAGTGGCAATAAGCTATTAACACAAATGATCAAAGACTGAGGTTAAGGTAGTGGAAACAATGTAATTTATTAAATCTAAATAAAATTGGGGAGGGGGGGGAGAGAGGGGGGGTGCCAGGGTTTGCACTTGCCTTATCCAACTGCAATTCAGTGATCAAAAGTAAAATTATGGTTTGTACAATGCTGGCCTCGTTTACCAATAGCCTCACACCGAAAAAAAAAACTAAATCAAAAGATCAAAACCATTCATCCGTATTCAGAAATAATGTTGAGGGCCTGTGAAAGCCCAGATCTCTTTGGGTCAGCACTGTGATAATGAAATCAATCTTTTTTTACCCACCTGTTTCTTGTTATTTGTTATTGACTTACAGAGTTGCACAAATAGGCTACTGCTTCAAGCCAAGAAATATATAAAAATGCACTTCACAGCGAAGGTTATGTAAACTTCATAGAACTACACTTTTTGAGGCACAACCTTTGGCATCCAGCTTAAGGTCATCTTGAAGGTCAAAAAAGGTACAAATTGCATGGCCTCTGACAACATGCCAGGTAATTGGCAGGGTGTAGATTGCCTGCTAGTTCACCCTCTTCTGGAACATGGAACACCAGTTCAAACATCACTGGAAGGCTGTGCTAGAAATGCCAAAGATAGATTCTAACACTGAGTCACAAAATCCCCCCCATATATTTATATATATATATATATATATATACACATTTTACAAGCAGCTCCAAACCTGAGAAGTTATGGTACAGCTTTTAACATACAAGAATGTATGTAAATTTTTCTCCACATTCTGTAAACAACTCGTCCCTTTCATTTTAAACATGCAGCTCATATAGAGGGTATCAGATGAGGGGAAGGTAACAAAAAAAAACATTCAAGGAACTATGAAACTTAAATCTTGATTCTGCATTCCTTCTAAATAACAAATGAGAGGAGCGTCAGTCATTTTAGAGGCTGCTTTCAGTCTTATAAATGTTCACTGTGGCAAAACTTTCATTACTTATTTTTATCACGTAAAGATTTTTTTTTAAAACTATAATGGCCCTGAATTTCACATACTGGCTTAAGCATTCATACTGACTGTTCATGAGGGAATACTGAGAAAAAAGCAGCAGTTACACAGAGATGGCTAGACTTAACCGAACTGCCAGAAGATCGGGAAGCATTTTTATTTTCTTTCTCTTACTCTTCACATTCCTGTTTTTTCTCTTCTTCTTAAAGAAATCTATGCTTGATTTTTCTTTTATATTTTATCCTCTTTTCCAATCAGTTCAAGAGTCCATTCCATGGGCACTAAACAGCGAATCAAGCATTGTCAAAAGTATCTTTGTAGTCTGTGTTGGCCATTAGCTAGGCCGACGCCCTCAGGGCCATGGCTCTCCACTGGTTTCCTGTCCAGTTTCACTAGGGTGTTGAGATGTCCGTAGCCCACCTGGTATGTGACAGGGGGAGGGGGGAAGGGAAGGTTAAGAACAGAGTTGTGAGATGACACACAGCTGAACAGATGAACAATGAGAGGAACTACCTGCACCGCCTTTGGAGCTTTTGTTCTTTTTGGAGTGGTGATTGTGGCTGGCGTCGGGGTTCACCCTCTTGCGTGAGGAACTGGAAGCTGAGCTCGCACCATCGGCAACAGGACCTAATGGGCTCCTAAGGGCCGAACTAGCTGCGGGTGCCTCGAGGACGCTCCTGCCATTGCCGCTATGTGTGTGTGTGTGCGAGTGGCCGTGTTTGTGATGGTGACGATGGGCTGAGTGGTCTCTGTGTTTCTCCTTGCTCACAAGCGGGCTGGAATGTTTGCTCTTTGCAGCACCCTCGTCTGAGGAGCTGTGCCGCTCAGAGGACACCTTTATTTTCATTTTTAGCTCCTCCTTACTAGATCCGCCTTTCTCGGTTTGGGAGGGGACTGGAAGACGCAGTTTTAAAGAGCTGCTTTTCTCACGTTTGTCCAGGAGCTTGTCCTGCCCAGGGACAGGCAGTTTCATCTTCAGGGGCGAGGCAGTGGTGACTCCTGCTCCCTGCTGCCCGTGAGACAGTTGGGGTAAATGTTTGCGGTAATCTGTCTGTGTTGGAGCAACATAGACCTCAGTCTCCACACTCTGCTGCTCTTGCCTGCGTTTCTGCACCGCCAGTTCAGCAGCATGTTTTTCCCTGTACTTGTCCAGAGACATTTTCTGTGTGGGTGCTGCAGGTGGAGGATAGGTTGTTGCCTGGTGCTTGGCACCACCACTGGCCTTGTGTTCATGTTTGGCAGGGTTGATCTCTGTACTTTTGTCAGGCCGATGTGGGTGCATAGATGTGTGTGGGGGAAGTTGTTTGACAGAATACAGGTCTGAGCGTACTTGGTCCTGAGGCCAGTCACTGGGGGCGGTGTAAGTATAAGAGGTTCCCTGCATGCTGGCAATAGAATCAAGAGAAAGACTGCTGCTTGAGTTGCCTGGCAGGGTCACTGGGAAAGACGTGGAGGCTTTGGAGAATGCTGTATTTGTAGAGACCCCAGGAAGGGCATCCATCAAGGACAGGTCCTGTGTTAACGAGGGTCCCGCTAAAGAGCTGCTATCTGAGCCCTGACCATCTGATTTGGGCTTCTTAGCCGCTTGTGTAGCCTAGAAATAAATATAGCAACTGTGTGTAATTTAACCACATTTAACAATGTAAAAACACCAAATGGACGATTTAGTCTTAACTGCTCACCCTCCAGTTACGAATCCTCTTTAACCTGCTAGGTGTCTTCTCCAGTATCTGCAGAAACTCGTGGGTCAGTTCTACAACAAAATTCAAATGACTATAAATGATGGGTGACTTACAAATAGGACAAAACGAGCCTTATGTGGTAATTTAGGGGAATGTCCATTTACCATCAAGAAGTTCAAGTGTAACTAAGTTGTCCACATACTCCCACCAGTGCTTTCCATCAGTGGAAACGGGGATCTCCCAGTTGGACCACTTGCAAGCCAGGTGAATGCAAACACAGGCGATGACTGTGGGCTTGTACTGCAAGCAGAAGGTGGTGAGGTGCAGACTGCAAGAGCAGCACGTCATGGAGGAAGAAAAAAGACAACAAAGAAAGAGCACAAAATGATCAATTGCTGAAGAGATGGAATGCAATGTTGAACATCTAGAAAGTATTATTAAGGTTAAGAAAGCATTACAGGCACTAAGATGTTCCCCAATTCTGAGCAACATACTTCCAAAATTTGCTTGCACAGTTCGGAAGCTACTTGATATAGCTGCATGCAATTTAGTCACATTTTACAATTTAGACATTAAAATAAAAGCATTTTTTCTCCAAATCTACTGTTCATATTTTGTGCCCTACAAAAAGGTACAATCTGAATGGCAAAAGACAACATGAGTAGGGATGCTCTGATCAAGATTTGTTTTCCATCCAATACTGATTGTAAGTTGAAAAAACAAAAACAAGTAGGCTTACTCAACATATCCATACAAGAATACACAGAAAGGCTTATGAGGAAATGGTCTACAAGGCCTACTGTCAGACTGCAGTCAGCCAATTCTGATCAGCAGTTGATTGATTGTAGCATACCTACATTTGAAGTTTAGAATATCAGTAAAAAGTCTAAAAAAGATTCCATAAAATAAATTCTATTGAGGAATTAAAACTGTGCTAGCAAAAAAATAATAGGTTTGTTACTCATAATCAAGGGTAAACTTGATACTACTGACATAAAACAGTACATTCAATAACAGGTGAAAAGGCCTGCAGTCAACAGAATTGTAGGGAACAGTGAAGCAAACAAGCATATGGTTACCATCCATATTTACCATAAGAAATGTAAACCTGTGTAATGAAAGGCATAAAGCTGTTTGGCCTCATTAAGTGCTTATTCTTTAATCTCAGTGAATTTGCCTAGTCACTTTTTCTGCTATACTGATGCCAGAAGAAAAAATGCATCAATAGTCCCTGAAGAAGCCACGAAGAATCGTACATTTCTCAACCAACATGCTAACAATCTTAAAAAAAAAAGAAAAGAAAAGTGTTTTACTGTCTTTTGAAAATTGAATAACAAACTGAAGCCTCAGTCAAAGCTGGATGGTAACCTTGTGCTACAGAACAGAATCAATGTTTGGACATGGGGTGAGAGGAGCTTTTAAATCCTAATGCAACAAAGACAAACAAATTATGACTGCCACATTCATAAAATGCATTAGCTATCTGTGATAAAAACAATACAGCCTCTACTTTTATCTTAAAAATAAAAAATTGCAAGGAAAAACACACAAGGGAATAAAAATGATCGGATCATACATCAACTGTCATTGGCCATATGAAACTGGGGCTGATTTATCAATTCAGTTAAAGTCCTCGTCCTTTGGGTAACATGCTCTTGTTTGAGAACGTCCTTTTTATATGCAAACCACGTTAAGCATATGCTGCTCTAGTCCCATGTTCATACATCGCATATAGTGCTGCAGTATCCCTTTGCAAAAAATGGGAAAATACTAATGACAACTAACCTAACTTAATGAAGACAATAAAACAATGAGGGGGAACACACACACAAAATCAAATTTGATTAAATTACAAGGAAGACTACACCCTTTAAGGACCTTGTGTTACACACTTAATATAGACCATTTTTTTAACAGATTATAGGGTGTATACAAATACATAGCCACTGAAACAATTATTTCAATTTACAAATTCAAACAGGTCCTTAATGGGTTTGCTTGCGTTAAAACATAGGTACATCACAATGGAAGCACAACAGATGTCTTTATCTCACAAATCAATTCAGGCATTGAATGACAAAAAAAAAAAAAAAACACTTCTAAATAGTTTGAATACAAAAGACCAAAACATGGTTTAATTATCACTTTGAGAATAACAAAATCATAAGAAAAAAACAAAGGGGTCTGGGTACTTACCGTGAGGACTTCTATGTAATGTTTACATCTGTGTAATCTTTAGCTGCTATTCAGGCTACCAAAGTGTCTTTTTTAGACAAATGCACTTCTGTAACCGAGCAAACGTGAGGTTCAAGAGCACCACTACACTTCACATTGTGCATTCAACCCCTCTGTGCCAACAATGATCCCTCGTACAATACACCGCACTGCAACCGGGGCCGGTGCCGCCGGACCCCCTCCCCACCCCGATCTGAGGGCATTTTTGAGAGGGGGGGCGTCCCAGTAGCCACCGGTGCAAGGAGGGTGTTGGACACTGGTAGGGTAACCTGCAGTAAAGGAAGCTATAGTGTGCAGTCACAGTGCAACAAATGAGGTTCTGGATAACAACCTGTTGGTAGCCATGAAATAGGAAGTCTGTGCCAGATCCTTGCTTGCTGTGAAAGTAAACAGAGAGAAAGAGAAAGGCAAAAGAGTGAGTAAAACTCTATATGCAAGTAAAAATGAGACCTAATTTCACTCAAATCAGTGAGGTTTACCTCTCCATGAACTGCATGCTTAACCATAGTTCAAAAGCCAATAGTTCAGATTAATAGATTAAGTAAGCACTGTTTTATTTCTAATGGTGATTGCAGAGAGCATATGAAGTAAAGTCTATACCTCGGACTAGCTGGGAACATTTCACAACATCAGTGTGTGGATGTTCAATTGTTATTTCAAAGCCTGCAATATAAAGCACATGAATTTAATTCCTAACTGAATCACACAATTTTCAACACCTGTGGATCATGAAAGAATCATGCATTATTTAGAACAAAGCCTTTAAAACAATGCAGAATCATTGATACCCATGTGTCCTGTTGCAAAATAATCAGAATCAAAAGATCCAAGATTAAGTGAAAATCAATTTGACTTCATTGCAACAAAGCTTAAGATCATCATTCTGTCTTTAAATTTAGCCATGATGATACAACTTTTCAGTCAAAAACTGAGTGGAAATGGGTTTATTTTTTATTCAAACTTTTTTTCAAAGGTGAACCACTGTCAGCAAGCCTCTATGTTCACTCTAATATTCAGTTCAAAGGAACCTCCTTCCATAGACTTACCTAAAGTCTGCAGCACTATGGTTTCAAGTATCACCAGCTCTTGAGCTTGCTGGAGGTATGCCTGAAGTTCAATAGACAATCATTACATGAGGCTTGTAATGTGTCTTTCTGTATCTTCATCCAATAAACAGAATTCTCTGCACTCTTCCAATTACAGGCAACGCTAATTTTTTGCCGCACAATTTAACACTTTCTATAAATTAAGACCCTCAAGACAATATTTTCCTCATTCAAGGGAGATTTGTGTCCTAGCACTGACACACTGGATGTCTAATGTCAGTGTCTCACTAGTCCATTTTCAGTTGTAAGCCTCATTTACATCACTGCTGGAGAATCAAAGGGAGTCTGTGAGTTTCACATGAACGGGAACGTAGAGAAATATCAGAGGCATTTGTCCTCCTTAAATGGCTAGTTAGAGTAGTTAAAGGTATAGTTCACCCAAAAATTTAAATTGTGTCATAATTTACCCTATGTCGCTCCAAGCTTGTAAATATGGTCAAAAGAAAGCTCAAAAGTGCTTGCATGACAGGCAAGACCAAACCTCATTAATTCTCATGCATCAAGCAAACACGTTTGCGCTTCTCTCGAACATATTTGATGTGGTCTATTTATATGTGCTTACCAAACTCATATGTGAATAAAAGTAGGGCTGGGCGATAAAACGGTATCAGTATTTATCGACGGTACACCATTGTCGGTAACGATATAGCGCTCGATATTTTCATTAAAATTCCGTAGTCGCGCGACCACCACAAGCATTCAAATTTCTCCGTTATTAACTGTAGATCTCTATTCTCTATTGATCTCTAGATCAAACAGAGCTGGCATGGAAACCAGGAGAAACATTGTGCCATGAATGAACTAGTTACAGGCTTTAAAGGACAAGTTCGATATTTTACACTTAAAGCCCTGTTTACAGATCGTTTCTGATGAAATAGAACGGTTAAGATTAAAATTTGGACACATGCTGCTGGCCCGAGAATTTAGGTTTATTTCGCTTTCCCACCTACACAATGGCAGCCTATGGGCACTGGAACAATCCTTCATAAAACGCATTAAACTTTCGATTACAAAGACGTGAAACTCACCGAGTGGTCAGGGGTGTTCACTGATATGCTCACACAAAAATCGCTGCAAAAGATGCTTTCCAACAGGTTTTATCGAAGTTTTTGTCCAACGCCATTGACTTGTATTGGATGAGCTGTGTGATGTACGGTATTACTCCGCCGCTGCTTCTTCTGCTTCTTCTGTGTATTCAATTAAATGCCAGTGGTTTGCTTGCAATTGGCAAAGGTGCATTATCGCCACCAACTGGGCTGGAGAGTCTATTATTCAAGCTCTCAACGGAAGAATGTACGGGTGTGAGGCGTTTGGAAAAATAGGTCCACAGTTTTACAACGAATGGTAAAACACCTGTTGGAAAGCATCTTTTGCAGCGATTTTTGTGTGAGCATATCAGTGAACACCCCTGACCACTCGGTGAGTTTCACGTCTTTGTAAACGAAAGTTTAATGCGTTTTATGAAGGATTGTTCCAGTGCCCATAGGCTGCCACTGTGTAGGTGGGGGGGAAAGCGAAATAAACCTAAAATTCTCGGGCCAGCAGCATGTGTCCAAATTTTAATCTTAACCGTTCTATTTCATCTGAAACGATCTGAAAACAGGGCTTTAAGTGTAAAATCAGAACTTGCCCTTTAAGTCCAAAGATCAGCAACATTCACCATGGATTTAATGTAGTAACACTAACTGTAACAGAGTTTGGCAGGAATAGTAAAATGCTTTCAAGTACATCACACATCTTTTTCCAGCACTCCAAAACTCAAATATTATAATATTTAAATGTTATTTTTAGTGATGAAACATTATTTGTTCATCCTTCAAAGATTACCCCATTTGTAAAACTAAAAGTTTCAAGATGTAGGAAAACTCTCACTTATTTAAAAATTATTTTTCTTTTAATACATTTTTAATTAATTTTTTTAATCAAGGAAATTTCTCTGGCATTTCTTTCTTTTTGCTGTATCGAAAACATACCGAACCGTGACACCACTGTGTCCTATAAAACCAAACCGAGAATTTTGTGAACCATTACACCCCTACTTTTTACAGATGTTGATCTACATCAAAGTTTGCCTTGATTGTTCTACGTTTACACTTTTACATTGCACACCTTTTGAACATTTTAAGTTCAAGAGTTTCTTTAACACTTACTTTTTTATCTTAATATAAGACAAAGAAGATATTTTTGTTTACATTTTATTTTGTTTTTGACTGCTAAAACTAATATAATTTGTTGTTTGCCTTAATAATGTAGACACCCCCCACCCCCAAAAAACAAACAAACAGTGGTTTAAACTCAAACTTTTCTACATGTCTTTTTAGAAAAAAAGGTTATTAAAAAAATGTCAATAATTATCGATACCGAACAATATGAAACATTATATTGTGATAAATTTTTTAGCTATATCGCACAGCCCTAAATAAAAGCATACATTAATTTGGTTCATCAGGGTGTAGCGTGAGTAAACGTTGACAGAATTTTCACTTTTGTTGAACTAACCCTTAATGTTAATTAATGGATGTGACATACATCTGATAAAAAATGTTACACAAATAAAAAACATTTGGCAGATGAGAAACCCATGATCAAAGTCGAGTTGTTTAGAGTTGACTAGTGAGACGCCGGATTCTGTAGCGACAGAATCTAAACACTCTTATGGAGGCAAGTGAACCGGAAATTATTCAGTATGATGAAAAGGTGGAGGAAATAAAATCAATAATAATACCCACGACTTACATTACTCTTTGTATCCAGTGGAGGCTCTTGTGGGTTTAAACACGCATGCGCTACTTTAATGACATGTTCGAGTTTCCGTGGTTGCTCTTCAACTTTTGCAGCCAGAAATAAAGTTGTTGGGGAGATGGTCTGTAGAGGAAAGAAAAGATTACATGGTCACGTTGAAAGATGCAAGTCTACTTTAAAGGGTTATTTCCCCCTAAAATGAAAATGACATCAATTACTCACCCTCATTTTATTCCAAGCCTATAAAACTTTTGTTAATTTCGAAACCCAAATGAAGACACTTTTAATGAAACCTGAGAGATTTCGGTCTCACCATTAAAAGTCCATTCACTCAAAATGTAGATGCTTTAAAAAGTTCATAAAGATATTGCAAAAGAAATCCATATGAATCGAGCGGATTAGTTTCCTGAAGAGACACAAATGCTTTAGATGAACCGATTTAATTAGGATTTTATTCATAAAAACACTGCTCAACGCACATAAAGCACATCAAATATGGTAAACGGAAGCTCAAACATGTTTGCTTGACCTGCGGGAACCAATGAGGCTGGTTCTCGCATGGTTTAGATGAATGGACTCAATGGAGAGACAGAAATCTCAACAGGTTTCATTATAATGATCTTTATTTGTATTTTAAAGATGAACGAAAGACTTACGGATTTGGATCGACGTGATCAACATGAGTGTGAGTGACTGATAAAGTGTTCATTTTAGGGTGCACTAATGCTTCAAGAACGATAAAAAAATGTCATCACAGCTGGCTAGACCAGATATTACCAGTGTCTCTCACATGTTCATCGTGACACTTCATCTGCAGTTAACACATAATTCTATGTTTCCATTCCACTTTAATTTTAAAATCTGCATTAACGGTTGCAATGCCAGCACTGTGGAAACATTCTTACACTCCAGATGAAATGAAACACAGAAGCTCATGAATATTCAAATGGTTAAAAAGGCTATATGCAATGGATGCAGGCAGTGTGGATGGAAACACTTACATTTCTGTGGAATTTGGTGAAAGAGTGGTACATATAAAATCTGTGCATGTAAACAATGGCAGTATTTATTGTGAGTTGAGAACTGATTTTTAGAGTTAAGGAAAACGTAGGATTATGTAACTTCTGCCATTTACTTAACTACGTATTCGTGTTTCGTATCGATATAAGGTGGTCGCAAAGCCAGCATATATATTTTTAACAAACACCGAAACAATCACATAATTCATATTTTGACAGGTTTAACGTTAGTAGTGCAGAGCGGCTTTAATATTTACGGTAACCGGCCTGCTCGCGTGCCATTGACATACGCGTGAGATGCGTGCTGTCGCGCGCATTAGCAGCTAGAACATAAACACAAATCGAGTTACACTAGCTTATTATCATGTTACGATTAGACAGACGTAGTTATAGCAAACTGGCCAACATGTAAATATACAAAATTGTACGTCAGTAATTTGTAGAACAATAACATTAATTAGCAACAACCTGCGCAAGACATTTGCGCGAGCTGCTAACATAACGAGGATAAACTGACAATCTCCAATAATTTCAGCCGAGGTCACAACTATGCTAGCTGCTACATGTTCACGATAACCTGAAATGACAGATATTACAGGTGTGAAAGTAAAACAAACAGTCACATCGAGAGACACAAATGGGCCTTGCTGTTGAACAACGCGTATGAAGGATACACATTTAGTCTCTGGCCCATGTCCTGAATAAGATTCGCGGCTTGCTGTCGATAGGACAGCTCTCTGTCTGGCTCCACTCCGCAGCGACGGGACGGGGTGGTTTCTAGCTGCTCCCGGGTGAAAAACCATTTGGACGATGATCCCCGGCACGCCGCCATTACCGTCCAGCAAACGAACAGAGAGCTAGCGTCACGTATTTTTACATACGTCACGTCCTTGACGTACGTCTCAGAAAGTGTTGCTGCTGGGAAATGTAGTTTATTAGGCACAGCAACGTCATTAATAGTTATATAGTTACCGTATATATTTTATAGTATGACGAATGATGATGTCATGACTCATAGGTGTACACAAACTGGGTGGTTAAAGAAATACTTTGAAAGACAAAAATGTTTTATCAAAAGCCTTTTTAGTGATTTATTCAAAGCAAACACCAGACTCCCTTTTTAAACGGTATCATTCTTTTGCATTTTGTATTACAGTTTTTCTTAATCTCTTTGGCACATTTTTTAAACAATTTTAACAATCTGTAAACTGTAAGTTACAACTGTTGGCTGGAATATCACAACTCACAATATATTGTCCTGTCAGCAAACTCCATATATACACTTGATTGGTTGGTTGAGAAGATTGTGATTCCATTTTATTGCAACGGCAGGCCATTTGCCAATTTAGCAAACATTACAAACATTATGTTATAAATATTTTTGGAATATAACACGTCTGACAGATTACTATCACTGAATGAATTATTTTGCATGTAATGGCTCACACGATGAAAGAATGTTAAGAAGTTGTGAGGAGTTTGACAATTTCACTGAGAATCAACTCATCAGTTTTGATCAACAAGCCATGTGCATTTAGCCATTGTGCAAATTGTAGACAATTGTACTTACTCTTTTCTTTGCACACATGTGCCAAAACACATGCAATTTGTTCAAGAAATTCAAATCTGACATGAACAAGAAACTAACTGTTCAGAGACCTGAGATCAATATAATGTAAAATATTTTATGGTTCAACATAATTTATTTAATACATTTTATATTTCATAATTTAATAATAATTTTAAAAGTAACCGATAATAAAAAAAAATAATAAAAAAAATACGAAAGAAAACAAGAAACTATATATTTTTCTAGAGAACTGTACTATACATCCTATACTGTAAATGTATTCTCAAGACTAGAATCTGTAAACATAATAAAAAAGACAGAAGGGTGTCATAGCCTAATAAAACACAAATCAATAAAAAATAAAGCAAATCAAGTAAGATTTAATTCATATGCGGAGTTTCACTTTTGTGCTGGGGTATTTATTATTTAATAAATGATAATAATAATAATAGGCCTAAAATAATGGAATTAAATAATTAAAGGATTAAGGGGATTTAAGGGAATAAATAAGCAAGAATGGTAAAAGCTCTAGGTCTAATTAGTTATTAAGTAATCAATTTAAACTATTTGAAAATAATATTGTATTTTAAAATGTGCACATTCATTCTTATTCGTATGTCTATGTCTTTCCAGCAACTCTTGTTGCGTTGTGACCGTGACAGTAAGACAGACCCGCCTTCTTTGATTTGATTGGCCATCTTGATCCCTTTGACATGTGCGCTGTTAGACACTGAGGCAGACCAGCCTAACAAATTTATTCAGCCTAAAATTTTAACTTTAAAAACTGTCATCCTAACAACAAACAGCTTTACTCATTCTACACTAACATTATAAGATAAGACAAATAAAATGAGAAAATATGAATTCTATATATATTTTTTTTTATAGCTCAGACAAAATCATTTGCACTCCCAAACTCTGCCTATGGTTTAATGATCATTTTCCAGCTCTTTGGTCTAATCACTTCTGTTCTGATATACATCAATACAACTGATCAGTCACTCAAACTGTTTTCTTGACAGTCCTAAAAATTCCAGAGCATTCCCAGCAAGCAGTTTATCCTAAACAAAAGAGTAAAATAAAGATAAGCTGTAAAATGACAAGCACTTGGATATTAGTATGCTCTACATGCACTTAATATTTATTAACTTCATCACAGTATTATTACCCAAACTGAATATTTTAGCAGCAACATAGAAGATCAATGTATTTGAAATTTGAAATAAAACCTAGTGTGTTCAGAGAGATAGATAGAAGTTTCTTATACCTTTAGCAAACTATCAAACTCATCCATGGATTCAATCAATGCGCCTGGCTCCAGTTCACCCAGTGGAAATGGGTAATCTGTTCCTAACATCACTTTATCCTGCAAAAAGCAGAAACCTTTATTAAAAACTAAAATAGCACATAAAAGAGTTCACTAACTTCACTCAGCCCATTGTTGTAACTCAACAGTATGGTGGTTGCTAGGGGATTTAGCATTACTGCTGGTATAAGAATTAAAATGACTACCTTTCCTATGACTTCCATGAGTAACTTCAGTGAAAGTGGGTCATGCACTAGAGAGTCAGTGTAGAAAGATCCTATGTATTTGCGTGGGTTGATTTTGTTGTCGACGGCACAAAGATCAGGGCGCACATTAAAGCCATGCTCAATTCGGCCAATGGTGTATGGAAAAGCACCACCTGGAACACAAAGTATGAACTATAACACCACATCCACACCACAAAAAACACACCTTATAGCTCAAGGTTATCATTTCAGCTGATTTGCTGTACATGAAATCATGATTATCCAAACATAGCATGAATATTTTTACCTCCGTGAGCAAAGCAGACCTTAAGTTTGGGAAATCTTTCAAAAACACCTCCAAAAATCATGGAACAAACTGCCATTGTAGTTTCTGCTGGCATACCTGTCAGAAAGAAATCAAGTGGGGTCAAACAATCTGGGATATATACTAGTCTTCAATAAACTGATTCAATAAAAATGATTACAATCTGCTATTAAATATAAAAAAAACGTAAAATGCCCCATGTCAAGACACTCAATCAAACCCACCAACTAACCAAGGCAGCCAGTATTTTGCCATTCTGCCATCTGTCTGCATGTCCCACGGATGCACAAATATCGAGCAGTTGAGTTCCTCAGCGGCCTGTTGTAAGAGGCAAAATACCTTTGTGAGACACAGTTGAATGACTACTTGACAAAAAAACACAAAAAAGACACCAAATACTTTAGTGTGAATGTGGCATGTTCTACTAAAGGCAAATGCACTTACAGCATAGACAGGATATAGCTCTGGGGCATTGAGGTCCCATGTGTTTATATGGGAGCCAATTTGCACTCCAGGAAAGCCTAGCTGTTTCACACACCGTCTCATCTCTTGTACAGCTAGATCAGGGGCCTGCATGGGCAGAGTGCCCAGCCCAACAAAACGCTTTGGGTATCGCTTCACTGTAGCGGCCAGATCATCGTTCAGAATCCCACACAGGTCCAGTGTGTCATGGGGTTTGGCCTAAAGAAATGCAGAGGAACATTAGACTGAAATAATCGACAAGCATCAAAAAGAATTTATAGTACTGCTGTAAAATAGGTAAATATGGGATTTTATGTAATCTAAGAGAAAAGTGTAATTGAAACCGAGTGTTTGGTTGATTTCTACACTGATTCTTACCCAGTAGCTGAACATCACAGGCACAGTGGATAGGGCCTGTACTGTCACTCCTGAAAAAAAATTCAAACAAATCTCTGTAATAAATAAAACAATGAACTAAAGTTGAACTGTTCTGTAGATAAAGTAGAAATAAATGTGAATAAGAATTAAAAGATATTTCTACGCACACACGCACAGACAGACAGACAGATAGATAGACAGACAAATATATACAGACAGACAGACACATAGACAGACAAATAGATAGATAGATAGATAGATAGATAGATAGATAGATAGATAGATAGATAGATAGATAGAACCGAAGTTGAACACTGCTTCACTCTTTACCATGTTTGTCCATATCCAGAATCCGAGCATCTGCATCCCAGCAGTTCTCCTGGATCACTCTGAACAATGTTCCATCCTTCATCATTTTAGCTTCTCCCTGGTACACAAAAACCCATGGTGTTTCTTTTAAGAAGAAATTTTCCGCATCTGACATTTCTGTGGATTTCTGACACATTGCTACATGACAGTTAGTATTTTCAGCCACTTGGTGGCAGTGGAGAGCAAAGTCAAATTCACACAGTAATACAATGCAAAGGACTTTGGAATGAGAGGAGGTGCAAAGTTTCTGGCATGACGAGCACATTTTACATCAGGAATCAATGTTTATTTGCAGATCAAAGAATATGGATTTTCTTTGAATATGGAGTGTCATTCATTCAACCAAATACAGTTTATTTAAAAAGTTTTATTTTTGTTTTATTATCATTATTGCAGTCATTCGCTCTATATTGTTGTATGTTTATTGGTTTATAAGGCACAGTTGAAATGGTAAGATTTATTAAAGTCTATGTGTGTGTTTATGTGCAGCAGCCGCATTGTTGTGCTCAAGATGATCGGGTTTTATTCTGCTACTTTACTGAAGCTAAACCCCATGTGGAGCTCTACAGCTGCTCTTACAGGGAGCCCAGGGAAGGCCTGATGTCCTCTTTTTCCATACACACACACACACACACACACACCCCAGACTGATAATCTAAAAAATAAGTATTTTTTTAAAGGAAAGGTTTAAAAAGAAAAGCAGTGTTGCCTGATAAGGAATTCAAGCAAAAAACTGGACTGCTTAATGAGCATTTTTTTCCCCATTATGTCTGTTTATTCAGTTTTAAAATAGTTCTTCCTGCTGCAACGTAGAACAGAATAAGTCTGAGTCGACCAGAAACCACCAGAGACACCAGCAGAAACGCAGTACAGAACAATCCAATTACTCTAAATGCCTGCAGGTATGAGGCTGGCAGAAGTTTTAACATCCTCCTGCTCTGAGTGGAGGATCAGATCCGTCTCTGCTGCCCACTCATTCCTCATGGGGGTCGTAACATACTCTCACACACTCACACTTTCTCTCAGGAAGAGCTCATGCCAGCTGGATCTATGGCCAAGCATGCAGAACCTTTTCCATCCAGCTGGTGTTCTTCCACTATCATCAGTGCTGGAAAACATTTTGTTTCATGTTCCAGAGCAGATTTTAAACTTACTTTGCAGTGATGGTGGAGTTGAATGAATCCATCATATCCATACCTCTGTGAAACATGAAATGTCAATATTGAAGTTAATTTTATAATGTAATTTTATTACACTTTTGCTATGGCAATAAATGATTGACTAAATAAATGAATTTGGCTTTAATTTGCTTGTTAAGACATGAGAAATGATTAATAGAATTCTTTCTCAGCTCGGTCAGATAAACAAGCTATAAAGGTCAGGGTTAGTGATCAAACCCTTTCATTAATGTTTAACAGATGCATACACATTATGAGTAAATCTGTGGCCGTGTCTTGTCGTGTCACTTTTAGCATTGAAAAAACATTTTTAACATTAACATATAATCTAAAAATTGAAAAGCAGATGTCCTTTATATTTGGACAGGCACACTTTAGGCCTATATTAAATAAACTTTAATGTACAGCTGACCCAAACATATCAAAATCCAACAGGGGCAATATAGAGGCTTGTCTAAAGACAGCAAGGCAACTGGCAAGTGAAATAATTGAAAAAATGACAAATATGTTATAAGCCACTTAATCCTGGTTAACCCATTCTGACCCATAACTAAAGATAACTTTCACACCTTATGCATCCTACCTGTTTCAGGTCGGGCCATTCCTTTGGTAAAATATGATTATGAATATCGATCTTCATTCTGCTGACATTAAGAGCTCAATTCTTAAGTCAGAAGTTTTGACAGGCTTGCAAACTGAATGTTCACTCCTCGTGCAGTTGTGAATGTTCAGCAGTGTGTGAAGCAGAAAACAAACATTCACACCCCTGAGTCCGGTCTTTTGAAATGGCCCAATGAAAACCCCTGGAAGAGAGACACCAACCAGCACCATTAGCTTGTATAACTTGTGAATACATACTGTACCTGTATACATGTTATGTATTGTCTGAACAAATTCGTGTTTGTAACTTGTGCAATATATGGCAAACTTTTACATAAAATAAAAAAGGTAAAGACAAATGAACAAACATTAAAAATAAGGTTGCACATTTATAAGGAGAGGCTGCTGTCTGCAATAACCATTTCATGTCTGTTTCGAAAAATGTAGGAAATATTACTTTATCTAATAACTTTACAACCTGCACAACAGTGTCCTCTAGCGGTTACTGGAGGTAGTACGTCAGAAGCTACTGGGCTGGCATTTATCTTGTATTCTTGCTGTTGAAAAAACAGCGCCTTTACTTGTTTTAGGGAAGAAGAAAAACATCCACTACGTATTGGATTTAATCCAGTACGTGTTCGCTCTACAAACTGCAGCGAGGACATCCTGAGAGGTCTGGGCACGAGTCTGTAAAAAAAAAGGTGGGCAGGGAGGGAAAGTTAAAGTAATGTCGCTCAGGTCCACTATTTGCGACCCTGTCCGTTGCTTGGTTACGTGCACAGCCGGGCGCTTTAACATTCTTATTATTATTATTTTTTATTCCGTTTGGAGCTTTCGTTCGCGGGCGAAATTTCGCGGGAAAATGTCCATTGTCAATAGTGTAGAGATGTATGACGCACAGCTCACACACAGAAGTCACTTTCAAACCAAACAGATTTCTGTTGGTGACCTTGGAAAATCCGACAACTCGAAATTGAAAACGGCATGGGGAAAATCGTTCACACATACGCGAAATTCTAGATCGCGTGGATCTCGCAAAAACATGTCGACATGTGACCGCACTTTAACCAGCTATTTTTGACCGAAATGTTCACCCAAAAATGAAAATGATTTTTTACTAATTCTTTTCTACCAGGCCTATACTATTATTTCTTTTTTATTTTATTTTTTTATTTACTCACATATGTTTCAAACCCGTATTAATGTATTTATTCTTTTGAACACAAAAGAAGATATTTTGAAAAATGTTCGTTGGTAACCAGACAGTTGAAGCCAGGCAACCATTGACTTCCATAGTAGAAAAAAAAAAATATATATATAGCCTACTATGGAAGTCAATAGGTTCCGTCAACTGTCTGGTACGGTTATCTTTTGTGTTCAACAGAAGAAAGCAACTCACAGCTTTTTTCCCCCTTTTTTTTATTCAAATTAAATTGTCACTTATATGTGGACATAAAGCAATTGCCTAGGCTACTAAATATCAGATTGAATCACATTTAAAACAAGTGCTTGTGTGATTTCTTAGCCTACAAACACAACTAACCTACTAGTAGCCTATGTAAACATTCCAGACTTGAATGAATAGAATAACAAAACTTAAGAAATACAAGATTATATGAAGTTTTTCATTATCATGGATTTGTGGCAGCTACTGACTTTGTATAAAACAATAATAAAAACGTTTCTCAAATCTGTGTCAATCGAAGGAGGAACTACAACTGAACTGTAGCCTACAGCTACGATCAGATGACGTGCAAAATAAGAAAAGTCAATGTTGAATCTAGAGAGCGAGGCAGCATCTTAACCAAACTATCCCCATGTCAAATGACAGTTAGGTGGCTGCAGTTCTTGCGCTCGGATTGGAGTTGTTCTCGGTGGGAGGGTGGGGTGGGGGTCCGTTGCTGATGCTGGGCAGATTGCGTTTATCTCCGCATCTCTGCTCCGTTACCCTTAATGCTCCCACTGGATGGCTGCGCGTCGCAGTTCGACGTGAGATCATTTATTGAGGGCTTCATCTAATTTCAAAAAAGCTAACAAACATGACAGACAGTACGACTTCTGATCCATGCCCTGTTCCCAATCCGACTATTGTGGACCCGTCGGCTGTGCGGAACGGACAATGCGCCGCTGCCCAGGATCCGAACCTACCCAAAAGAGGGAGCCAGGGCGATCCTTTCAATATGGACCGGGACCAGGAGATGAAAATCACAGATAGCGTTGAGGGACAAGGTAAACACACATAATCTCTCTAACAGATCAGGCTGTACTTTTGTAGAGTTGTTTCAGAAATGTATTTAAAAAAGACAATGGTATTCTTTAAAGTAGAATCTATTTGGGATGTGATGTGAATAAGACTAAGGAGGCTCGCAAAGGTTGCGGTCAAAAGGAGCACGCAGGCGCTCTTTAAGCTATTAATAATTCAGGTGAGCAAAAAAAAAAAAAAAACCTCACAGTAGCCTATAAGTTAAAAAACGGACCCGAGATTTAACATCGTTTCTGGGTTTGCACGTTTAAGAGTAGGATAGGCTATAGTTTAACAACATATATTTAAACTAAATAGCATTTAAATGAATAGATGGACATGTTCTGAATTTCAATGGGGCAGCAATGCGATTTTAAGTTATTGCAATTCGAAATTTGACATTTACAACAGAATGTGTCATTTAGCACTTTATGTGACGTTTATTTAATGTCCTCACACCTGTTTTGTAACTTCATTTTTGTGCGTTTTGACAGTAAAGTGGTTGTTTGGGTCAAAACATAAAATTCAAGGCAATTCAAATGAATGAATTAATTGTATTTGTATTTTTTTTTAATTAAATCTCCATTCTAGTTTTCTTTAGCAGGTTCTAGAATTCTAGACTAGAATTAGTTGACTTTAGCAGTGGACTAATGAGGTGCTTTTGTTAACCTGCATGTTATTGCTACAGACTCAAACCACTTTTTCATGATTTGGGAGGAACAAATGTTTATGATCTGGCCATCTATGTTGGTTACGGTCCTGCTATAGGCTAAAGACTGGATACTTTGTTTCTACTTCTGCTCAAACCGAATCTACGGCTGACTCACACCTCAATGGAGATGTTCAGACAGAGGTGGATCTTATCTCATATCAGCACTTCCACTCTTAGAAGCAGCATTACTCTGCACCTGCAGGATCTGAGTGTTGCTGTATGCTGTAGCACCCCCCTGTGCAATCAGTTTGAGCCACTGAATTATGCATAAGACCCTTCAATTCTCCACTGGTGAAATTGTGAGGGCATTAGAAGAAGTCTTAGAAAATCTAAGAAGTCTAAGCAAAAGACTGATGGGGATGGAATTCATGAATGGACTCTATAGGGAATTCATGCTGGTCTACTATTTTGATGATCTATTTCATATTTCATAATACAACAACCTGTGGTTGTTCACTTTACACGCCGCTCGAACACTCTCTTCCTGTCTAAGCTGCAATGCAGACCAAGCTTTTGTCATTTAGTCAAATATCTGTTTGCTCATGACTTGCAGTTACTTGAACTGGCAGTGGCAGCCATCAGGATGGACAGCTAGTTTAGGATAGAGCTCGCATTGGCTGCCTTCAGTAAATTCTTCACACACATAAAGCAAGTATAGACTTTAAGCCACCGTGCCAGTTGGCAGTCAGGATTGTTGGCACTGCTGTCTTATACTTTTGAAGAAAATATTAAAACCATTTCTACTTAACTGCAGTTAAATAAAATGGGGCCACAAATTGTTTAAACTAAAGTAATATGGATTAAATATTGTTTCTTCATATTTATTCATTGAATTTGAACATGCAGCCCAGTTGTCAGAAATTATGCATGTTGTTAAGGGAAGCATATCCTGTTTTTCTAAGTTACATCATTAATTCTGAAATGGCTTAATTCCACTTAGAGATTTTCTTAAAAGTTTAATAAAAAGCAAATATTTGAGTCGATGTCCTTTAAGCCATTGAGAGGAATGTTTCTCTCTCTTTCATGTAAACCCTATTAAGCATGGAAGAATTGCTGGGTCATGTGGATGTCCTGCTTCCACATGATTAGCAGAGGGATGGAGTGGGGGCAGGCCCTTTACATTGAGCTAGTCTAGAGTTTGCATGGGAAAGTACAAACTGAACAAATGTACTGTGTGTAAAGGTTTGTGTGGTAATAGATCTGGACAAACTTGACTGGAGTGTGTTTTGGTTTGGAAATGAAATAGTTTAGAACTTATGGGTTACATTTGTGTGAGTGCAACACATGCTCCCGATCCTTACTGATGAAATAAATCATGTGAGCGGCCACATTCCCCAGCTCTGTTTTTCAGCTTTTACAATCACACTGACTGACCACCTATTGACTCTGTGCTCATAACCCTCAGCATGTGACTTCCACAGGCCTGACAGATCAGTTCGGTGTACATGGGGGAAGATACACACAGCCTCCCACTGTCACGATGACATAGCTGCCATTCATTCTGAACAGATGACAAAGGCATATTTGAGTTTTACCTCTTTGGCAAACACAGCACAATATAAACATTGCTTGGACGCTTAACAATAGACAGTCAACAGGTTCTGCGGCTTCTGTTCACTTAGTCTTATTCATAATTACACTCACGGATTAAATTTGTGACCTGTGGTGTTGTATACATCTCTAATAATGACCTGATAAAGACTCTGTTGAGGGACACAGATGTACTGTCTCGCACATACTGTGGAGTATCTCAGCTAAACATTTAACTAGCAGCTTGTAAGGTATGCTGTTGTTTGTGGAAGTCTGTTTCTGCCTTGGAGCAAAAAAATAAAAACGGTAATTGTGAGACAAAGTTTAAAAATGAAGAAATAATGTCACTTTCTTTCTCTTAATTGTGACTTTATATTTCACAGTGTGACTTTATCTCACAAAGTCATATTGAGAGATATAAAAGTTACATTACCGTTCAGAAGTTTGTGTTGTTTTTTAAAGATATTAATACTTTCATTCATCAAAGATGCAGTAAAGACATGAAGGCCCGGTTTCACAGACATGGCTTAGATTAAGCCAGGATTAGGCCTTAGTTCAATTAGGGCATTTAAGTAGCTTTTATAAACGTGCCTTAGAAAGAAAAGAAAAACATTACTGGTGTGCAACTTGAGACAAAAAAAAGTTGCTTTCAGTTAAAACAGTGCAAACATTCATTTAAGTCTGGGACTATTGGCATATAGAAACTGGGGGTTATTACTGTATATTACAAAATATTTTACAAAAGATAAACTTCCTTATTCACCAAAAAATGTAAGCAGCACAACTGTTTTCAACAATAAAACAATAAATGTTTCTTGAGCAGCAAATCATCATATTAGTCATACAATCATACAAATATTATACTATTTTTACTGTAGTTTTGATCAAATAAGCAAAAGACTTTTAAACACTATAGTGTACATTACACGATATGAGGTCATTCGTATTTTCCTCAGAGGTGGAAACAGGCTTTTGGAAACATCGCTGTCTCATCTTCCAGTAGCTAAAGATCTTGCAGGGCTGCTAGCAAACAGCAATTAAAGTCATATCATTTGTGACTTGATACATGATAAACTGAATTTATTAGTGCCATCTAAATGTTGTTGAAACCATTTTGCTCTGCTAATTAAACACAGAGTAGCAGATTCATTTCTGCTCTTTAATATGTCTCTACCCCTCTCCCTCTCAATGCCTGTCATGGTCCAGTGAGTAAATAATCAGCCCCTGTTGTTTGCTTCCCTATAGAGCACTTAATGTAATTGTATAATGGCCTTTAACCAGTGTTTTATTTACTTTTTTGACAGGTCTCTTGGAGAGCAGCATGCGCCTGAAGCCTCATGAAGCTCAGAGTTACAGGAAGAAAGCTCTGTGGGTGTCCTGGATCTCCATTGTGGTGACGCTCATCCTGGCTGTGGCCGCTTTCAGTAAGTTCATGGCGATGCTTTTCATGGCTGTGGCAGGCAGTCTTCAGGATGTTCTGCTAGTTTTGGTTAGAACTAGTCTTAATCACCCACAGACCGCCCACAGTCTGTTCACCGACTGTCTGATGCATATTTCACACAGTACTGGAAGATACTGCTTCCTCAGTCTGGCAAGTTCCTGGCTGATTGGCTGACGGAATTATGATTACTCTGCTTACACATTTTCTGTACAGCTGTTCGCAGTTATGGCCCAAAATAATTATTAAAAAAATTCACGCCACTATTGTGGTGTGATACATTTCAGATAAACCTGGCCCTAAACAGAGGAGTACATGAAAATCCTCCTGTCTAAGTGGGCCGTTTTTGGCCAGAATAAGCTGCAATGTGGACCGGACCTTATGCTGTTGAGTCAAAGCCCTGGCTATGTGAGACTAGCTTGAACTGGCAGTGGCATCCATCAGGATGGGCAGCTAGTTGAGACTAGAGCTGGCAGAGCAGTCTTCAGTAAAAGTATAGGATAGAACTTGCCAACTGCACATTTTTGGCATTGCTGAGTTATAGTTCTTAAATCCTTTAGGCTTAGTAGTTGGGATGTGTTTTTTAAGTGTTTGCTGTCATAGTGCTAAACATTATTTTCTATTTTTCTGGTTAGGTAGAAAACAGACACAGAGTTACATCTATAAATATATTTTTTTATATCTGAAGTAAACAAACAAACAAATAAATAATATAAAATAGTAAATACTAAAAAAAGTCTATAATATAAAATAAAGTAACTGAGCAACTGTATTGATACAGCACACACAGTTTCTGGTAAACCTACCTTATTAAATTCACCATAAATTATTCAGAACTGTATCAAATGTATGAACACATTATATTTAGCCAATATAGACTGTTTTGCCTGCTAATCAGCGGTCTTGCAGATTACTTTATTCTGCTTTGAAACTATTTATTATGAAACATTAAAAATTAAAAATGTGTGAAATATTGAAAAGGTTTCTCATATTCTGATATTCGATTAAAAAAAAAAAACGAATATTTTTTCAAATTATATTTTTATGAATACAGTGCAATGAAAGCCTTTAATAATTAATGCTTTATTTAATTATTAAAGGGTTAGTTCACCCCAAAATTTTAATTCTGTCATCATTTACTCATGGTGTTCCAAACCTGTATGAGTTTTTTTCTCTCTGTTGAACAAAACAGAAGATATTTTGAAGAATGTTGGTAACCAAACAGTTGACTGTAGCCATTGACTTCCATAGTACTTATTTTTCCTGCTATGGATATCAATGGCTATACCCTCAACTTTCTGGTTACCAACATTGTTCAATGTATCTGCTGTTTAGTTCAACAGGAGAAAGAAACTCATACAGGTTTGGAACACCATGAGGGTGAGTAAATTATGACATCATTTTCCTTTTTGGGTGACCTAACCCTTTAATGATTTAATTATAATATAATGTATACTATTTCACACACACTAGCTGCCTTTGTAATTTCGGTCCGTCTCAGTGGGTTTAACATATTTGGGCCCCCTTGGCATTTCTTGACATTAGCCTCTTAACTGCTCATATGATTGAGGCAACATGCAGTCTAGGAATGTTGCTCATTTTAAAGGAGGTGTAACATATGTGCTGCAGAATCAGATACTCATTAAAAATGTCAAAATTCAGGCATCTGTACAGTGATCTGAAGATTTGCAAGCAACCTTGTTTCTTTGATGCTTTTTCTGTCTTCACACCCTTGATTTAGAGAGCACTAGGATGTATTTTCCATGCATTTTATCATTAGAATGAATGTGTTTTGTACATCATATTTACGCAGTGCTTTTAAAAACACAGTATAGCGTGTATGAAGATAAAGCACATGCACAAAGAGGAAGCGAAGGAGAAGTGTAAAAGGTTGACAGGATGTTTCAGGATTTGCTTGCCAGATGACGATGACTCCCCCATCTGAGTCTTGGTTTCTGCCAAGGTCTCTTCCTCATTCTACCTAACCATCTTAGTTCATTCTTTCTTGCCATTTTTGCCTTTGTCTCAAGTCTTGTGAAAAGCTTAGGTAAAATGTAATTTAAAAGGAAGAATTGTCGGAAGACATGAGCTCAGAGAAATGAAGATTAATGTTACGGCCCTGAAATGAAGAGAAAAGCAATTTTTCATCCCCATAGCTAATGTATACGCTTTGTAATGCAGTCGTCTACATTCACCTAAACCTTACAAACAGACACACATGACACCCTACTGACACATGCACATCATTATGTCATCCCTGTATATATTGTAATCTTTATTTCGTAATATGATGTTTAACGGAGAAGAGGAAGTTGGCATTTGGCCCATACCAAGCAGGCAGTCTGTTTATCACGAGTTGACCATAGTGATAAAGCGTATGGTTGTTGGACATTTAACATGACAATAGTCACTGTGTTGTCGGAGACTGTGAACTTTCCAAAAGCTACAAATGCTGGTTTAAAATTAAATATCGACTGTGTCTACAGTTTGTACCAGTCGATTTTTTCTGCCTCCATAGCCTTAATTTGCGCAAAACCCATGGCTCATCTGTCCACGTGCAGTCTGAATTTGTCATGCTGAAACAGCATGTTTAACTTGTCCTCTGTGTTTTGTAAGACATAATAATGTGGCTTGTGGCAGAAGTCACTACACTGTCACTCTTATATCGCACAGTCACACTCTCACTGCAAAAAATCGTTCTTCACGGAACAGACATCATGACTCTTGTGATGCCAGTGGTGTGGGGCTTGTGACCGTCTTTGGATTCTCAGAAGAAGAACACCCAGCTTTGTTTTTGCGGTTTGGCCTGAATACATCAATTTTTCCAGATATTTCATGCAAGTGAATTGGGAAATCATATGATATGCTGAATATCTTAACTCATGGGGAATTATAAAACCTATGTTTAGGCAATGCATCTTATTTGAAAGCTTATTTGAGATTTATTGTGGCTCACAGCAGGAACTGTTGGCTCGCTCTACTAACTTTATATTCAGTGCTAGTCAGGATATCCTCTAGTGGAATATTTCAGCAAATGGTAAAGTGATAGTCAATTCAAAAATAAAACATTGTGTCATTTACTCACCCTCATGTATTTTCTTCCGTATAGGTTCTATAAAGTACCTTAAGGGTTTTTTATTAGATTGAACCTTTTAGGGGTACCCAACATGGGATCATTTTATAGATTTCAGTTGAATTAATGAATTATTAATATTATGAATTAAACAGCTTGTGAACATACTTTATCACTAGAAAGAAAAGGAAATAACCCATTAAACATACAAGTATTATGTAATAATATCATATAATCAAATACCAAAGATGTCCACTATATTCAAGGTCTTCTGAAACCACACAATAGCTTTGTGTGACGAACAGACTGAAATTTCAAAGTTGTTATTCACCGAAAATCTTCTAGTCTAGTGAGCCGTATTGACCGTTGTGGATCATTGTGTTAATGAATTGACCTTGAGAACTGGATCTGTCTGATTTGTAAAGAAATCATTCTAAATGTTTTAGTGAATTGGATCAATAATTCATTAAAAGAATCAAAAGAAAGATATTTTTCATATTGCAACTTCTCATATCCCAAAGAGAGTGTGAGGGCGAGTAAATTATGGCAAGTTTTAATTTTGGGGTAAACCTTTTAAGGAAAGGATTAGGTAAAATAAATGTTTCTCTTAAATCATCAATTACACGTCCTCTGTAATTAACACTATTTGAAATGACTTTTTGACTTTTCAAAGGTCATTACTTTTCATGACTGTTTTAATTGATCCTTTAAGTTAAAAACATCTACACTACAGAAACATAAAGCCCCTTGTTCTGCTTAAATGTCTAATTTGTTCTCATTTATTTTAATGAGAGCTGGAAAAACTCTCATCTAGGGCAGTATTTCTGTGAAAAAGATTTAAGTCTTCCTTTGTACTTATTTTAGATTCAGAGTAATTATATATATTATGTTTCCCATAAGGAAATGAGTCTCCACTTTAGTCTTGTTCAGTAGTTAAGCTGAATTGACTAGCAGGAAAATACAATAATAACATGTCTGCCAGCCTTACTTGTCTGTTTATTTGACATATAAAAATGATTAAAGCTAAACATTGGTTTTCATTGGCACTTTGATGGAAATGATCAACCAGATGTCACGACTTTAGAGATGTGCGTTTTTTAATATTTGCGCAGTTGTTTTGATCAGATGCTGTGTAAAAGATTTGCGTCGTCAATGGAACGCTTCTGTCTACAGCATTGGCCAGCTAGCTTTACTTCCATAAGATGGATGTTATTTCAGTGTTAAGCCAGATTTACCTATAATTCCATGTCTTATTAATTCCACCACCTAATTACTTTTTTTCAATTTAACGCACCGTCATCAAAAGAGCTTGATATTTTGTCCTGCTTCATCAGTCATTGTCATGTAGTAATGGTTTGGTATCTCTCTCCAGCAGTGACTTCACAATAAGTGCCTGTTATCGTTGGTCCATCCTGGTGGACATGATTTTCTAGCTCTAGATTTTTTCCCTCTTATATTCAGTGTCACTTTTATATGATTTCTAGAATATTAAATATTTGACAACATTTGCTAGAGATGTTGTCTTGTTGCTTGAGAGGTTTGATTAAAAAAAATCGATCTTAAAAAAGCCTTACTTTGCAGTAAGATTTTTTTTTATATATATATATAATTTATTATCATTCTTATTATTCTCTTATGTTATTACTGTCATAAAGCAATAAGCATGGGTAATCCTTATTGCAGAGAGTAGAACAAGTGCTTGTTGAAAAGCTTGATAAGTAAATAAAGCTGGGTGAAGCTTAATGAAGGGTTAGTGTTGTTATTCTTCATGCTGGTGATGAAATACAATCTTTGTGTTTTAGAAAACTATTAGTAATTGTTAAGGGCATAGCAACATTTAGCAGTATCTAGTAACTCATTTAAATCTGAATTTTTTCACTGGCTGAATGCCAAATGAGCTCAGAGAATATTTGCCTTTTATGCAAATTATTGTCTCTCTTGTTCTTTCAGTGTCACCTTCCTCATATTGCAGTAGCTCACTACATTCACACATTACATTGGCTGTAAAAACAGAAAGCAATTTTTAAAGGAATACTGTAGATCACTCAAAATATATGTTGTTACAAACTAGTATTTTGCTTCTATTGAAGAAGACATTTTTAAAGCATAGTTCCAAGAGGGAAGATAAAAGAAAGAAAAAAAACCACCATAAATGCATCATATCACAAAAGCAGTCTACAAGTCATACGGTATATGACCTTCTAAAAATTCTTTAAAAATGTTTAATTTTGGCTTCCCTGGGAAAAATAACAACACACAAGGTTGCTATTCTTATGAATAAATTTGTATTTATATAAATGTCTAGGTTAAGCAACAAACATGGGGATATTCAGATGTATTATAATGATATGTGACACCTGAACTGGGTTTATTGTAAAAAAAAAAAAATAGACATTAAACATGTCACAGGATCAATGTGGCACTCATGGGAATTCAGTATTCTAGTATAAGTCATGATATGTGGAATAATAACTAGACAGTTTCATTTTAATTAAGCCCTTCCAATGTGAACCCATGCTGCTTGGTACCAAAATAATACTGAATGTGAGATAAGATAATGGTGAGTCATTAGCTTGCAATTTCAGCCTTTTTAATGAACTAATGTGTTGTGCTATATCACCGTGCTTTTCAACATGAGGTGCAGTGTCTTATTCCATTTCAATGTTGTTGTTACTTACAGAGATCAAATATCTTATGATAACTTTACATTACAAATGGGATTGTTTAATTGAACTGTCATTTAGCCAGCTGAGTCCAAGTTCTCCGGATAAATACAGCACTGGTCAGAGTTAATTAGGGGTTATGAAAATAGTGTGTGTGAAATATAATATCGCCCATTAGAACAACTTCAATAAGAGCTTGTTGGGTCTTGGCTGAGTGCTGTATCTTTACGCTGCTGTCTTCATCAGCCTTGTCCTGACATGCACTACAGCTATTAGTTTCACAGTATAATGGATTATACAAGCACATGGTGCCAAAAGACAGAGAAGATTTATTCACTGCAGTTGAACTTTATTCCCAGCTGTCTGTCTTTATTCCTGTCCTGCTGACAGGCATCTTACTGTATGTCAAATTCAACCAAGCATTCAGGAGAACGTTTTCACCTCAGATACATTGCGAGTACTTTAATGCTATCCATGTTGGTCTCTTCAGTTCCTCACATATAAGCCCAGTTCTTTGTAAATCATTAGGCACTCCCTTTCACTTGTGAATCATCACTGAGATGTGACATCACCTTTAAAAGGACCGTGGTTGGTGACATTTTCAGTGCAGCAACACATTTCACCTAAAGTCACACCCCATTTTCTGCACGTACTGAATGTTCTTCTCACCTTATCAACATCTTGTGTTGTGCTGCCTGAAACTATTTTGACCGTTTTGTCATTCCCGATGTTGTAAGCTGAGTATATAATGGTATTGTCCCTCTGCAGGACCTGCTTAAAGCATCAAGAAAGGGTTGGCTAAATGAGATGCATTTGTAGCCCTGTAACCCGAGCAGAGCACTGCAGATGTCTGCCATTCTGCTCCATTAGGAACCTGTCTAAACACGTTAAGTCTCGGTGTTGAGTTCTCCTTCCAGTCCATTTAGGCGGGACCAGCATCACAAACTTGTTTTCTGATAATGGAACCAGTCTCCTGATAGCAGATATGCTGCTGGTGTTTATGGGACACATCATTAGTCACTGTAAAACTGTACCTGAATGACTCGGGAAGCTTTTTCTTTCTTCACTTCCTTTCCTCCTTTGTGTCTATTTGTCTCACAAATATAATTCGTCTCCTGAATTTATTTACAAAAATTGCTATACATATTTGTTTGTTCGATTTGTTAATTTATTTAATTATGTTAAAAAACATTTTTATTTAATCATTTGGACGGAATGGCAAATCATTGCTCGAGACACATGGGAACTTCTTTCCCTAGAGAATGTCAATGCCTATTGAATGATAATGGAATCCAGAGACTCTGGTGGTCCATTTGGGAAATGTTTATAATATCTTGGCTTTTAAATTAATTTCTCTGCCTGCTGTTAGGATGCTTTTTTTTTTTAGTTCAGAGTTGTTTTACTTGTGCACATGCACTACAGCAATAACGTTGAGTTATATAAATACTGTTCCCAGAAGGAGGGAAACGAGGTACAACACATGACTATGGGATATCGCACTCTTGCACCATCTGCTGAAGACACCTTTATTCACGCCTGAAAGGCCGATGACGCATGACGATGTGGGCGGGGCCACCTGGCCACAGCATATAGATACAGTCGAATGCATCATTCCCTTTGTTCAGTCCAGCTCCGAATGCGCGGGGTTCAGAGGTGTTTTACCTCCTTTCCAGGGGTGCACATAACTGGTGCGCAGGTGTGGTAAAAATAAATGATGCGCACCAGAAAACGTGGAGGGAAGCGCTTTTAAGTGGCAACATTTTTGGGGACAGGGATACGTTTACTTACTGGAGTAGGATCATCAATCATGATGATAAGTGTGTTCATTAATTATTACGGGTGCAACGGATCGCAGTTGATCTGTCATCCGTACAGACCAGGCCCCACAGTTCGGCATGCATGTGATTCGCAGATTAACTGCTAAGTTTAACCATCATAGAGTGAAAGTGTATCATTTGGACGTGTTTTGTCTTGCCAATTTACACATTCAAACGATTTTAAATGTGGAAAAAGAGGCGAAAATCGGGACTCGCACGCTGTTATCTGTGCGCACAGCCTCACGCACGCAGAGAGAGAGAGAGAGAGGCATGTTTCAGACAGCGCTTGAACACTGAATTGATTTCTCTTTCGCGTTTACTTGCGACAAGTATACTTTCGGTTATGTCATAAGTGAAACCGGATGTGTGTCAGTATTTTCTGTCTGTGCATTCGGTCTTAAAGTGACAGCAGCCTAATATTCCTGCTGTTGTCTGTGTCATTAATGTTGACACTGAGCCTGATAGCTGTGAAAGCTCTTAAGCTCTGATGATACAGCAGAGCCAACACCTCTTCTGCACATCTTTTAGATATGTGTGGCGCCACTGGCGCTATAGGGGCCTAAAACTTGTAGGCAATCCCTTCGACAGATACCTCTGAAAAATGTTTGTGCCCCGGGTGGATTGTGACAATATGCATCAGGCAAATCTACTGATGTATGCCAACCCCGATGATGCAGAGGGCATAACAAGTGACATACTGCAAGCATGTTTGAACTTGTAATACCTTAAAGTGTTTGTTCAACTGCCGCAAAGCCACGATAGGGCGGCAACCCCTCTTTTTTTGGAAGGATGAAGTAAAGGCTGAAAAACCTCTTCAATTGTGGCACCACCTGAATTGCCTCTTTGCTGAGGAGAACGTTCATTTTCCCTCTAAGTACTGGGAAATCCCTCTCGGACAACGAAGTTGCAATTACTCCACCGAAACAGAGAGGGGCGTGGAAGAAACCGCAGCCAATAGGCCAACAGGAATCGTGCGAAGAAGCCACAGTGATAGTGCTCATGCTCGCCACCGCTCGAGACAGACAGCATGGATCCCTAGGCATCACCTGGGGAACCCCTGCGTCTATTTGCAAGCATGGTTGTATATTGCATATCAATGCATTTTCCTCCTCTGTCAGCACATGGCCCGACTGTGAGGTTAACGGTTCTAATGCATTTTGATTGTTTCGACAAATTAACACATGAGAGCAGGCCAATCAACCGACAAACTTTGTTGTCACTCTCCAATACTGATCCATGCAAGGGCTATCACTTCACTTCCACCCACCAACTCGGGGGAGCCGTGATCTGTCCTGCTTGAAAAAAATTTAATCGTAAGAGCATTCCTCGTCCGCTTCCAATCACCCCCCTAAAGTCAAAGTTTCGCTCAGACTCAGGGTAGCTAAAATTCTCCATGGCCTCCAAAAACAGCGATCACTGCATTTGGATCTGCACCCGAAGACAGGAGCGGTCCGTGTTTGTCCACTGCCCCGCCGAGCGCACGCCGCTCGAGTGTGGAATGATAGTGCTGTCGACAGTGCACACATGTATTGGGGTTGGAGAGATCCAGCCTAGCGCCAAACACAATTCCAAACACACCGGACAGTGCTCGTGAGTATGCCATAAACACCCACATGGCATAGGACAGGGGCGAGAACTTATGTTCTGATATTTCTTATGAAAAAGTCTGTTAGTTGTGCTAAACTCGAGCTAAAAACTTTTCTTTTATGCCTTTTCCTTCAACAAGAGTCAACCAACGTGGGTTTTCTTGTGAATGTGGAAAGTTTGGACATTTTGTTTGAGAAAAACGTATTAGCCATTCGTTAGCAAAACTAAACTAATTTGTTTTCTGCCTTAGTTTCGACAAGAATCAACCACCGTGGGCTTTTCTTCTTGCGAAAATGAGGTGTGATGAAATAGCTATTTTTCCACTGACGGTATTACTGGTATTGTCAGCATTCAGTTCCATCAGTCAGCGCATATATATTCCTGCTGTTTATTTATCCGGTCTATGTGTTCTCATTGTCTAGCTCAAAGGTAGGAAACATCACCTAGTGGACTCCTGCTGTCCATGGTCCTGAATTCCCCCTGGCTAGTGCAGTTTAGTAAGCCTAGACTGAGGTTCAATAATTTTGTTTCAAGTAATGCTTCACATAGAAATGTATGCAGCTGAAAAACTGTTTTTTATTTTATTTATTATAGTAGCTTATAAAAAAAAACTTGTTTCCCTAAAAAAAAAAGAAGTGGTTAAATATAACTAAATACATGATTTAGGAATGCATGAAAGGACACCATATTTAACACTAGGACATTACAGTCTATTTCACCTGAACTCCTGTACTGCTAATGTTAAAATATGGACAGGAACAGCTGCTCCTCTGGAAGCCTGTTATCATGGCCTCAGACATGTGTTCATGTAGCCTACAGCACATTCACGTGCTGAGCAGGTGCTCCTAAAGCATGTCAGCTCATCAGGTCAGCTTTCAACCTTCAATGTTAAAATACTTTTTTTCTGTCTTTAATATATTAGTAAGCTAGTTATAAAATGATTCCCTAGAAAAGTGCGTTGTCAACTTTACTCGGTTTAGCATTCCTTTCAGATTTACTCGACCAATTACATTAGTTTGGTTGAACAATGGCAGACATGTTCATGTAATCTGCAATTTTTACAATTCTATTTGATGTTTTTTGGTTTATTACACACTTCAGTGCACAGTAAAATCCCCAGTGTTAAATCAACACTGCTCAGAGTACATATGGTCCCACTCTACAGAGTGTTAAAATTAACACTGAAGCAGTGTTGAAGTTAATGAGATAATTAAGTTAACACTGAAGCAGTGTTGAAGTTAATGAGATAATTAAGTGATTAATTAAGTGATTGGCCATTAGTGGTGACACCTGATGTTAATAAGCAGAATCATTGACAGAAAGAGAAAAAATAACAGAAAAAAGAGAAACACAAGAACTACAACTGACTTTGAGTCATTACACATTGTTGCATTTATTATTACCAGTTTGACTTTATTTCTGTCATACATCGACAAAAGTTCTTGAGATTCAACAGAAGTTTAGATGGTAATGTTTTATGGAAGTTTTCTTAAGTTACCATTATGGTGGTCAGTGTTTTCTTTAGTTGGGCTCTTGACTCTTTTCTTTTTGTTAATATTAGTTTTTCTCTGACTGTTCCAACATTGTGTTTATAAAGCACATTTGTTATTGCAAGAGAAAACATGACCTGCTCACAATATGTTTTGATGATAATGACATTATCATCATGTAGTGTCCTGATTCACAGATGTCATTCAGAGTCTAAATCTTTAACTATATTCTTGATGTCTCGTTTTATTATTGGTGATTGTAGCTCTGAGATTCTACAGTTTGAGATCCAACAGCAATATGAAAAATTTTGAAAATACTTTGTGCAAAGAAGTTATTGTGTTTAAACACGTAGACATCAAGAATCAGCATATGAATCTCAACAATGGTGACAATAAACAAACTAGTGACAAACAGATAAACTCTGAACATCACAAAACAAGCTACTAAAGTCAGAACAAAACAATAGCAAAATAAAAGCAAACAATGAAAATTACAGGACAATTCAGCTGCATAATTTATTCATGCTGCAATGCATGATGTGAGCCATTGATGCGTTCTGATTGGTGGCTCCCATCATGCACTGCAACATTAAGCATTTGTTTGATTGTCACCATTGTTGAGATTCATATGTAGATTCTTGATGTCTGTGTGTGATTTAAAAAATTTTCAGATCATGAAAACATTGTTGGAAGTAACTACTGTAGTGAAAAAATTATAAAACATGTGGATAATCAGTTTATAATGATGGGTGCCATCATTGAATCAAGTCACTAGTAAATTCATCATCAAATCATAACCAGGGCTGCATTTCCAAAAGCATCTTAAGCCTTACTTGATTGCAGACCAACTGCAACAAATGGTTTGCACGATCAAATTAGGCTTGCAATGCTTTCAGGAAACACAGCCAAAGTCACAGTTTCTTTTGCCACAACACATGTGCTTTATAAACACAGAGTTGGAGCAGCCAGAAAAATACTAATGTTAAAAACGAAAGGGTCAAGAGCCCAACTAAAGCAAACACTGACCACCATAATGGTGACATGAAACGAAACATTCCATAAAACATTACCATCTAAACTTCTGTTAAATCTAAATAAGACCGTGTGTAGATGAATGACAGAAATAAAGTCAAACTGGTAAAATAATAAGTGCAATAATGGTTCAAAGTCAGTAGTTCTTGTGTTTCTCTTTCCTTCAGTGAGTCTGCTTGTTATCATCAGGTGTCACCACTAATGGCCAATCATCACTTCATTAATCACTTAATTATCTCATTAACTTCAACACTGCTTCAGTGTTAATTTTAACACTCTGTAGAGTGGGACCATATGTACTCTGAGCAGTGTTGATTTAACACTGGGGTTTTTACTGTGTGTAGAGCCCTAAAGCCCTTCAAATTCACTATAAAGAATTACGGTAAAATGTTTCACTGTTAAAAAAACAAACAAACTTTAAGTCATTAAATATTCATCTACCAATATAGTTATAGTTTCCACTGTGCCATACTCTAATAGGCTGCTCTAAAATACACCATATAAGCTTTTGAGTAATATGAAGTCATTATACCAACAAGCAGATCCTATTGTTACATGTATGATCTGTGTTTCCCCCTTTCATTGTGTTTTTGGTTCAGTCCTGTTTCCTAGTGTTCCATGATTGTTCTAATTAGTCATGTCTATCACCTGTGCATTGTCAATCACCTCATTAGTTATCTTGTTAGTCCCTGTATTTATACCTTGTGTTCTCCTTCAGTCTTTTGTCTGTTATCGTCAATGTAAGCGTGAGTGTTTGGTGTTTTCCCCTGAGCGTTTGGTTATTTCTATGTATTCCTCGTCTCCATGAGCTTTGTCCTACACGTTATGTGACACATGTATAAACAAGGTAGTTAAACTAATCTTGTTTTTGACATCCGGAGACTGAATCTATAATCAGAAACCATTAGTGTCTAAGAGTGTATCAGTTGTCTGCCATCCAAAAATGTAATTGCAAAAATGATTTCAGTACAGTTAGATGTTTTGTCTACTCTCAGTATCTCTCAGTTAGCAGTGACCATTAAATTAATTTGTTCATTCTTATTTCAGACAAGTTTCACCTGTCAAGCATTTAGCAATTAAACAATATTTTCATCTTTCTTTTTTCCAAAAATATTTAACTTCTATTATTATTAATATTTACTGTGTGTATTAAGTGACGTTGATTATTCTTTTCAGTCCTGCAGAATTCACTCAGTCACACACTATCGGGGTGTTTACGTGAGTGTGACAACTGACTGGGGATCAGATATGTCTGTGGACATGCCAATCCTGTCACATGATTCACACACACGGCATTAAATCTAAATGCCTTGAAACACACATACAAGCCATAAAATTTCCTTATGAAACACCCTCAGTCTGGCATATATAAGCCTATATCAGTATACATTTCATAGCGTTCTGCAGCAGAAAGCAGGTGCGGCGCTCTTCCTGTTAATAAACGGCAGCCAAGCAAATCTGCTCGACCGGCCATATTGGCTTGGAGTCTCAGGTCTCAAGGGGCTCCTGGAAGCCGAGCTCAGACGTGAGCTGCATGTGCTGTGAGTGTGACCTCAATAAATCAACCTAGATTAGGGCTCTGGAGCCTGGATGCGGTACCACAGAGGAGTCGGGTCGGCGTGTGGCGGGTCCCACAAGAGGGAATACCTGGAATCTGTGAATAATGCTGAGAATAAGGGGAATACTTTATAGGGAAGAGATTTATCTCCACCTTGTTCAAATAACCAATAATCAGTAATCACAGAAAAAGTAGCATTTTCATCGAAATGTCACATTTTATATTACATCAAATTATTTAAATGTTAATCTAATAATATCAATCTTAATATTTTCAAGAGTTTTATATGCAATGGCAAAACAATTATGACTAAAGCTTTTTGTTTTTATTTAAAAACATTTTATTTAATAACATTATAATTATTAATTGAGATTTTATTATATTGAGTTTAATATATATCAGTTCATAAGTATTCGCATTGATTAATGACTTGAAGCAAATCTAAAGTGTCATGTAAATTTCAAATTTGGCAAGCTAAAGTGCAGTGGTTTGTAGTTTTGTGAAATGCAGACAGATACACTTGCAATTTTTTTCATGTTTGATGCTAAATTAATGTGTGTAAAGCAAAGTGTAAATTCTTGTTGTGTTTAAAGTCACACTTTTCCTCCAGCTCCCAGCTGAACACTAAACTAAATATACACAGTCAAGTCACTGGGGCAATAAGTCACTGACATACTGCTTCACTATATTCGCTCTGTTTATTTGTCCTTTGTCTAAAGGTCTTAGCAGTACAAATATTCTATTGAAGATTACAGCTTACTTTATGAATGTGCAAAGTGCCTTAATCTTTCTTGAATAATATTGCTAATACTGCAAATGTGTTTGCAAATGCTGTTTTCCCCTTTGATTCAATTAGTACTTTTTTCTTTCTAATAAGACAGTGGAGATCTGTGATTGGTTGGTTATTTTTGTTTGTGGTATAGTTTCCAGAAATCTGGTTATATGAAACATAATTCAAATAATAGCAAGATGTTAGACCCTCAGTGTACACTTTTAAGCTTCTTCAATGCTAGTCTCACCCACAGAGTGCATGATTTAAACTTGCTTTAAGGCCTTTTAAGGCACCATAATGATCATATTTCATATAAAGCCTAAACTCCACCGTTTTTCAAATTAAATTCTCTTAATTTGATGTCAGTGCTGGTGAATCGTGGGAGTGCAGTAAACTCCACTCTGCATGTGGCAAATTGTCCAGCACTGTAGGTTGTGAATTATTAAAGACAACATATTGCTTCAGAGCTGAGGAAGAGCATTGTTGTGATAGCCAGTGTCCCCGAACGTGGCTGCTACATGAGGTCGAGGAATTTGGATTCATTTGGATTGGAATTGGTAATTATGTTCTTTGCAGAAATTACCAGACTGAGGTAAATGTTGATTATTCACGTAGGCCTGTGTGGGATTGCTCAGTCACTATCCTGACTCAAAGTGGAGCATGTTCTATATTGATATTCCTTTAAGTCCATTGATTCTTTCAAAGTGACGCTTTCTCGGGCGCTCCTAAAATGGCTTTCAAATAGATTACAGTCGAATTAGTGAGACACTGGCTATTGATTTATCCAGTCTGTTAAAAAATGTACTGGATTTCCACTCAGAAAATCCCCTTCACAACTAATTAGCTGCGCTGCACCACAAATAAATAATTAAAAAGGGAATCACACGATTACCTGTGACATCTTAAGTCACAAACTACAGTAAACAATGAAGCTATTAGCAATATATTCGTGACAGCTTTTAAACAGTTCTGCCTTTTGAAATCTGATCAGAAACGCAGGAAATCCTACTTTCTATTTCACTGACGTCTCTGCCTTCTTTTGAAATTCATAGCACACACAGTCTTACAAGAGGAATGACATCCTCAGTCAGCTCTGGTCCTCTGAAACGGGGATTAGTGTGATGAAAAGCAGGAGCGGTGGCCATTATCAGCCCGGAGCACTGAGAGAGGGGTTCTCCCACCATTCCTCGTTCATTAAAGAAGGACATTTAAAATCTCATTTCCATTCTGTTGTCAGGAGTATATTCATTGTGTTTTGGTTTAGCTTTCATTCTGTTCCCTGTTATGGTTTGCTTGAGTTCATTCTGCTAGTTTGTTTCCATGGTTAATCATTAGTTCCACTCCTGTTCTTAGTTCAGTTAATTACTCTGTGCATTTAAGCCATTAGTTTCCTCAGTTCATGGTTCAGGGTACGTTTACTTGACAACGATGTACAAAAAAACGTGAAGGTTTTTTCTTTGTACAGATGTACAACATTATCAAAACAATCCCCGTTGACGCGGATCCGTGAAAATGACTAAAAACACAAAACACTGTATTATTCATGCGGTAGTGATGTCACTTTGTAAAGAAAAACTATGTGCTTGCGCACATATGCATTCTTTTAAAGAGCACTTGCCCCAAATGCGCATGCCTTAATACGTAATACACGTGCATTTCATCACCATTTTCACAGAGTCGTGTTTTTGTAGTTTACACGGAGACGTTATCGGTAGCCTATCATTTTCAACAACTTTGAAACCCGTTTTCAAATGTTTGCATTTTCAAGCCCCCAAAACGCTGTTGTCGTGTTCTCGTGTAAATGAACGGCCAAAACGCATAAACCCTCAGTCTCGTTTATGTTGAAGTGGTTGTGCTATTCCATTTTTCAAGTGACCTCCTGTGTGTTACGTTTTTTTGGATTTATTCATTAAAGACTGTTTTTGTTGATATCTCCTTCATCATTGTGCGCTTTACTACAGCCACACGTTATAGAAGACTGAAACCAGATAAGATTTGTTGCATAATCTTCTTTCAATATGGACTTACATGCCGTCTAGTTGCTCAAAGGTTGACTTGGATCAACCTTTTCTTTGAAAAGATTCAAAAGAATGATGTGACTGACTGACTGAATGAATGATGATTTTTTCCCATACAAAGTTATTATATGACCTCAGAAGACATTTCAACATCAAGTTGTATGGACCACTTTTGAAAAGAGTGGCCAGGATTTTTTCCAAAAATTCACCTTTTGTGTTCCATGGTAGAAAGAAAGTCATACAGGTTTGTTGTTACATGAAGGTAAGTGATGGCAGAATTACATTTTTTAGCTGAACTCTCAAATCAACTGACCAATCTTTGCTGATTTTAAATATGTTATTTAAATGTGAGTTTGGCAAGCATTTTTGGAGATTTTGCTGTTCTCCGTTCAAGTAAACTAGAGTTGGTCTTGCATGTGTGAAATAGCTGCCCGGAGACGTTGTAAATATGGCCTCTGAGTGAACTGAGTTTCCTTCAAAGGGACTTTGGAGCACCTGAGTCTGGAAGAGATTGAATGTGAAATAGTGATTGAGTGCAAATCAGAGATGTGCCAGCCATCTCCCTCTCTCTCCTCTGTCTCATCCTCTACAGCGTTTCTCCTGTTAATAGATGTCTTGTATCTTGTTAGCAAACCCCCTACAGGGAGTATTCGTTTTGCGTTCTGACTTAGAATCTTAAGTCAAACCTGCATTTGTCAAAGATCTGGACAAACCTTTATAAGATACGCTAAACAAATGTATAAAGGCCAGAGTATACTTCGATTTTTATGCATACGTGAGGGTCCTCTTACAGTGAATGTGACGCAAATTTCATCACCAGAATAGTACATGTGCCACTGGATTTTTTTTTTATGCCAATGCGCATTGAATTAGTTTTGCACTAATCAGTTCCACAAGGTGGAAACACTGGCCTGGACTGTTGTTTCACAGCAGAAAACGAAACTATAGAAACAGAACAAAATACTGCAACAACAACAGACGCCAGCATTGACGAGTGCTTGTGTGAGGGGGTTATGAGATTGCTGCAACTTCAGTTTAAAAGAATGCAAAGACATATTTATCGGTCATAACTTCTGGAGAAAAATAGTGCAGACACTGGACAAAGATGAAACTTTCTAGAGCGCATGTGCGTGTGCGTGCATGCTATCAAATGGAGTATACTTTGATAGGCTAGGCGTTTGACTGTGCGCATAAGCTAGCGTACACATAAAAAACAAAGTATACTTTGGGCTTAATGACACCTGAACACCACACCCATATGTGCTTGTTGAAGTAATTACAAAACCATTTTTCATCAGCAAAAAAAACATAATTGAATCATTCTGTGATTTTTTTTTTCTTTTTTTTTTTCTCTTGTTAATGCTAATACTATTATTGATGTAATGCAGTACTAGAGACATTTACACTTATTTTGACCTACTTCCTCAGGCATATTTCTTCTGCTGCAACTACACTCACTTGATCATCACATTCCTGCTTATGTGCTCAGTTTTGGGGGAATATTTCATATGCAAATAGGCCAGTAAGAATGTGTATGTTATCTTTTCCAGATCCTGTACTTTTTTTGTCTGCTCATATTGTCAATTTCACAGATGCCAACAGCAAACAATTGCACATGTTTGGAATTAAGCTTGTAAGCTTGTTGTTCTTTCTAGTATTATGACACTTCATGCATAGTTTTGGGCCCTTTGCTGATCAGCTAAATGCAAAAATTCAAGGAATCTAAAGCTGCTTAAAGCTTGTAGTTTTGCTGTACAACTACATTCATATAAATAAAGGTTCCAAAAGGGGGAGGGTGAAGGGGCTTTACAGCGATGACATGGATCCAACCATTTTTGCTTCCCCAAACAATGGAGTTTCAATGAACAGTTCTTAAAGGAACCATTTTTTCCCTAATGTAAAGAACTCCACTCCACCAAAACATTTCCACTGTGGAATGGAAAGGTCATGGATTGTTATGGTTCTTCATTAAACCAGTAGATGCCAATTTTAAGAGTGTTTTTTCTTGTTTTTGCCACATTTTTATTGATCGAGAGTTAGGAAAGGAAGAGAAAGAATGGGATGGGAGCATATATCTGGGCCAAACTATTGAGTGGTGAGCGACCCGGCCGGGTCTCATGTACTGACCACAATGCCACCGCTCTGCTGTTGTTGGTGTTGGATATTATATATTATAATACACTGACTACATCAACATCTGTTATGGGCTCTGAAAAAGTCCCCAGTTGTTTTTATCAGTTGTTTTAATGAACCAAAAATCTCTGCATGTTTTCCATACGTAACAACAGATCTGGAGCAGAATTGTTGTTTTGTTTCAAGGTTAGTGTAAGATATCATGTGGTGAGCAGCCCCTCTGTTGCTATGACACGTGGTGGTCGAGTCTGTCTTCAAAGTTAGAGATCAATAGAACAGTGAGAGTTCTTCACTCAAGAGGGGGGCAGCAAATAGAGCCTCTCAAATGCAAGCTCACGGTTGATAAAATGGTGAGCCTCACATCTCTGCAGTCAGAGAGCTTTGTCAAAAAAGTCAAAACACAGCGGGCAGCCTTTTTCCATTCACATTTTAATAGATGCAAATAGTGGGGTGACTTGGCTCTGCATTATTATACCGATAAATCTAACAAGGGATTTTACAAGAACACTTTCAACTGATAACAACAGCAGACACTGTACAACAGATCTGTGCTGTGAATGAGCCGTCAGTTTGGGCTCAGAGCTGAACATGTACAGAAGGCATTTGCCCTTTTTGTAAAATTCACTGATGTTACACAAAAGTAACAATCCCCTCACCAGCCTTTCCAAAAGCAATTTGTCTTTTGTATTCTAGCTTATCATATTATATTATATTATATTATATTATATTATATTATATTATATTATATTATATTATATTATATTATATTATATTATATTATATTATATTATATTATATTATATTATGATGTTATGTTGTATTACTATTTTATTATTATTTAGGTTACACTTTATTTTAAGGTGTAACCTTGTTACAGTGTAATTATACATTTAAGTATGGAGAAATATGAATTAACTACTTGTACTTACTATAGGTTTAAGATTTGTTTTAGGGTTAATTGCATGTAATTATGCATGGTTTAGAGTTATTACTATAGTAACTATACATAACATGTAACAAATACACTGTAAAATACAATTTTGTTGCCATTATGTTACCATTATTATGCCATGTGTTACCATTATTTATTTATTTATCTATTTATTTATTTTTGATTGATATACTTTTTGTGGGACTCATTGTTTTCCTTTACAAAAAAATACTGTGGTGTTACCATGGTATAGAATAGAACTAAATTGTGTTACACTCTATTTTAAGGTGATGTAGATTGTACTTAACTCAAATAAAAGGTTAGGGTTTGGTTTAGTGTTAGTTACTTGTAATTATGCATAATTTACTGTTATTACTAGGAAGTACATGTAGTAACGTGTAACTACGTCGCCTTAAAATTATTTACCAAATTGTTACTAAATTGAATAGAATGGATAATTCCATGTAATGGTAAGTAATACCAATACAATTTTAATTTTAATGTGGTGTTGCCAAAAATGAGATCAGAATAAGCTAAAGTTCAGAAACAACATCATCTCCTTTACACTAGTAAAAATGTACTGTGTAATCTTTATGGTTTGATTTACTTCTCTGTTCTTTTGCTCTTCCCATAGCTGTATCCTTCATGAGACACAGTGCATCAGCTTTTGGCTTTGCTGTAAGTATCATTTTCAGTGTTATTGCATATATGCATATATTTGTCATGAAAAATAATTACCCCTACATCTCAGGGATCATATTAGAGTTACATCAATGTCAATGCAGGAATGAATTACATTTTATTCTTTAGGCAAAGATGTCTGGAAGTGTGTGTTATTGTGTTGTGGTATATAATGTTCAGTTACCATTCTATGTGTAAATATTATTAAATAGTGTTAACATGCTTGTGCTAAAGGCAGCTCTGGGAATGTTTTCTAAGACTAAATATATCACTGGATTTCAGTTTGTGACATAGTGAGATGCTTTGAGCATCATTTCTATAGCACTGAAGAATCACTGTTGTTTTTCAGTTTGATGCGACGTTAGATGTTCTTTCCTCCATTATAGTGCTGTGGCGCTATAGCAACGCTGCAGCAGTGCACTCTGCCCATAGAGAATACATGTAAGTAAACAAAAGATGAGCTGTCTGTGGTATGTAGGGCACTGCATGGTACAGAAGACCTGCAGCAAATAACAAAAAATAAATAAAATAATGCTTCCTCTGTGACCAACATTCATAAAATATATTCCAAACATATTACAATATAAGTCAGCAATTCACTGGCAGGGCTGTTCCTTGCAAAGCTAGTACATTTAGAATTGTGGTGGAACATCTTAAAACACAATGTCCTTAGATTAAATTCTACCAACATTCAATGCAACATTTTTGAAGTCTGAACATGGTTGCTTGTCAAGTCTGTTGAGTGATCTGCCTTGTTTCTGGCTTTCACCCTGACCGTCTCAACGTATTATGTTGATAAAGGTGTGTGCTGCTGGTTTCATCCTAGGTCTGTTCAGAGCTTGTGAATCTCATTTTTCTGGTCGATGTGTCAGAGTGTGAGATTTATATCGCAATACTAGAGAAGAATTGCAGGTCTCTGTAGGTGTACCAGTTGCCGCTTGTCACACAGGGAATATGAACATGCATTGTGGACAGGTTCTATAGGTTTATTACAAAAATCACAAAAAGTCAATGTTTTTGCTTCAACCTTGAACCAACATTAGCTACACATACTGTATATACAAAGAATAGGTTTAATATATACCGTTCAAACATTTGGGGTCAATACGATTTTATAATGTTTCTGAAAGAAGTCTCTTTTGCTCACCAAAGCTGTATTGTGAAATGTTATTACAATTTAAAAGAACTGTTATATAACTGATCAATTAGATATATTATCTAACTGTTATCTATGATGGCTAAGCTGAATTTTCAGCATCATTACTCCAATCTTCAGTGTCACATGATCCTTCAGAAATAATTCTAAAATGCTGATTTGGCACTCAACTAACATTTCTTATTATTATCAATGTTGAAAACAGTTGTGCTGCTTAATATTTTTGTGAAAACTGTGACACATTTTTTTTTGCAGGATTCTTTGATAAATAGAAAGTTCAAAAGCACAACATTTATTTGAAACAGAATGTTTTGCAACCTTATTTCTATACTGTCACTTTTGATCAATTTAATGTGTCTTTGCTAAATAATTTCTTTAAAAAAAATCTTACTGACTGGTGAACAGTTAAATTCTATTTTTCAATTTTATGCATCATATCAGTTATATACTCGAAATATATAAAATAATAAAATTTGATTAATTGAATAATTTTATCGACATATCTTTTCTGCTTTTCTCCATCCACAGAGCATGTGTGATCCTGGGAGTGATTTTCATCTTGTCGTCTATGTGTATTTTGGGGAAGGCCATCCATGATTTGGCCACCAAGCTTCTTCCTGAAGTGGTGAGTTCAGTGCCAGGGTGTCATATTTATATGCGCACGCAGCAGCCATTGTACGTCCACAAGACCGAAAGGGCATATGAAGTGTGACATTTGGGACAGGGACATTATTTCACCTCAAAGGTCAGATGTGGCTTTTCCCAGCAGTCACAGCTAACACAGGTCTTTGTCCGTTAATTAATCAAAGACTGGCACCATTCCAAAGAGTTGTGGGATAATAATTTCAGAGGTGGTGATTAATGGTATTGCGAGTTTATCTCTATCCCTATTTTCATCTCCAATGATAAATCTCTGAGCACTGATACATCCTAATGTGACATTACTGAACATGATTTTCTTGATCTTCTACCAACAAAATTGTAATTAATGTCCAGGTCTAGAGACTTTTCTACTTATCTCTGCATCACAAAATACTCTCTGTTTATGTTGAATTAGGAAACATGTAAGGGAGGGAGAAAAAATTATGAAATGATGTTGAGTGAAAAAAATGTCTATACTGTTTGAAGCTAAAAACTATTCATTTTTAATGACAGTCAGTCACTGTTGTCCATTGATGGCCTAAAGCTATCCCCTCTCTTATCAAAGAAAATCTAAATGCAAATGAGTATTTTCACTCAGTGTTTACTTCTCTGGCTGGGAAATTGCAGTTCCCACCCTTTTCATCTTCCCAGACTATGAAATGCTAATGAGTATGAGGAAACGGCAGTAATCTGGTGTCAGACAGAGACGACAAGAATAATAGGTGTAAGGGATCTGTTATGGTTCACTCCAGCAGCACAGCATGAGGGTCAAGATAAAGTTTTATCACTGTCCTCTGCAGTTTACTTGATGAATCTGTAATGTGTGAAAAATCATATTAAATGCATATTAAATTTTAGAGAAAAAATGTTGCCAATTTCCTGGCTGGCAGTAAATCAAATCTGGAGTGGAATGAGTGACTTACACCCAAGGTTGCTATTGTTATCTAAATTTTTGCTAATTAAAATAAATCTAAAAAAATTAAAGTATAAATATTTGATGAAAAACTTAAACTTGACATTTTTTTTATAAAGATTAGGAATGCTGTCGTGGCACCTAACTCAAATAAAATAAGTTTAAGTTCTAAAATTACAAAAAATAAATCTGAAATAAAATAAATGAAAGCCAATAATACTAAAATAACAGTGCTTCCACTGAATGTAAATTCTAACTTACTAACATAGACAATTTGCATTATGTCTAGTAAAAAAGATAATAATTTGTCATTGCCATTGCACTTATTTAAATGGCTACATCAGTTCTAGTTTGATCAAATTGTAGACTTTAGTAATGTAAGAATGTACAAATAATAATAATAATAGTAGATTATTTATATTGATGTGTATGTGTGTGTGTGTGTGTGTAGTTCAATCATGAAACTCTAGATGGCGCAGGCTGATAGGTCTTTTACATGCAATCTGCAAGCGACCACATTATTATCGCTTGGTACAAGCTGATTGGCCTTTGCTGATCCTGGAGCCAATGAAATTGCTTTTAAATTCTCTGTGAACCGGAAGTAACAACTGATTTTACTTCAGTGTTGTGTCATATTTCCAAGTGAAACGGAATATTGAACAGAGGGCAGGGTTTTATTTTAGCGCACCTCCTCTCCATTTCTCGCTCATAGCAGACTAAAGGTCCTTGCACACTGAGTCCGAAATTTTCGTATGCGTTTTTTCGTATTCGTCATTCGGTGGCTCTGAATTGTCAAAACACCTCTCAATTGCTATGGATGCGAAAAACGCAGAAAATCTAACCCAATCCGAATTTTTTAATGACGGACGAAAGTTTTGGAGGCAGTGTGTAAACGTGATTAACACAACGTGAGGACGTATTTATTTTTTAACATGAGAGACGAGAATTTCTGACTCAGTGTGCAAGGACCTTAACGGTTGGAGGGGAGTGGTTAAGCGTTTTCGACCCAAGTCGTCAAACTAACGTTTTTGGAAAATTCCAGACCGGAAGTAACTTTTCAGATTTTGATTAAAGATTACCATCACAAACTATTTTTTTTCTGAGTATTAATTTGCACAGATTAATTGTTCACCTCAAGACCAGTAATGTGTGCTAAATATGTAAATAGGGGTCAATTTTGATTTCATGAGGACTTTAAATAGTGTGGTTCAGGGGTTTGCTGTAGGGTAGTCCTGCAGACCAAATACATTAGCATTGCCATATTCAATAACATGCTAAAATTGTCATAAAGTCACTACTGAATGTGTGAATGCCACCTCTTCCCTGAAAAGCTGAGCTTTCAAGCCTTGTTTTGCCCCATAAGTGCTAATGAAACATCACCGCTGCAGCTTTAGTGATGGATTTGTGCTGGCCTTAAGCCATCCTTTCTTTTGGTTCTCTCATTGCATTAGGATGGATGATTCGGAAATGGGCTTCCACCTTCTTAAATGTGCCATCCTTTTTTCATGCTATCAGCCCTCAGCTACTTTCTCAAATTCGATAGACCTGGCCTCTCCATGTCAGCACCCTTCACTGGCAAATAGCCATCACACTGAATCTCTGAGGTGGCCTTATTGAAATCTGTGTGGTCCAGTTCATCCAAATTGCCAGTCTTAACTAGCCGGTCTACAGCTTAAAATATGAAAGTCTGAATTTTAACACATTCATTGTCTCTCAGCTGTTACTCAGAGATGAAGGTCTTTGAACAAACTGTCATATTAGAAATGTAGGAGAAGTGCTTCTGCATGTCGTGTGGGTGGAAAGCTGACATTCTTACTTTGGAGAGAAAAGAGAAAAAACAAGAGAGACAAAACCAGCTGTAATTCAGACGATACTTCAGGCATTGCACCTGAAAATGTCCCAAGGACTGATAAGAGACATTTTATTATTTATTATAGCTATTTTTACCTTTTGTTTTCCTTTTTCTTGATGCTTTCCCTTATGAAAAGAAAATATATTTCCCATATACTGTATGAATGATCAATATATTAAATGGTTTAACAGTATATTTAAAAAAAATAAAGAATAATATATTGTTAATATATTACAATATATTGAATAATACATAAGGAATTGCTGCTTTTTATATTGAAAAATATGTGACAATATATTTACTAATATATCATAATGTATGTAATTTTATATTCATTAATAATCTTCATAATATATAGTATTATCATATATATGTATATGTGATCAGATATGGTGCATGTGTAATATATTGCAGATATATTTACTCATGCAACATAAACACACATAGAGAAATATAGAATGAAATATATTTCTTATATTTTTATTATTATTTACATTATAAATGTTTTATATTTTCAAGCTAGTTAACAAAAGCACAAGCACACCTGCTTGTATTAAAGTAATTAGTCAAGAGACTATCAACCAATCGTTGGCCAATCGTCAACCGAACCAAAGGCTCTACTCTTCAGCACAATGGTAACCCCAAAAACTCACACATACCAGAAAGCCTTTTAAATGACTAAATAATAGAACATTAAACACTAACAGATCTCCCTCCTATATTAATATTGAGCAAAACACATTAAATAACACTTAATTTTAACACCTGTAACAGTCAGAAGCAAAGCATGCTGGGAACTAGAAATCTGTTGTAACTCATTCCGCGAATGTGTGTGTGTGTGTGTGTTTATATATATATATATATATATATATATATATGAACATACATTCACATTTATATAGGAACATGTATGTGCAATATATGTACACAATAAAGGATAAAACTTGAATATTACATGTAATGCTATTTTTGTCTTCATTTATAAATATTTTATATGTATTAATATAAAGCCACACTGTACATGGTCAATGCGTATATTGCAGAATATTGAAAAATTTAAGCACTAGTTTCCCATAAATGGAAAAGTACTAAATAATATATCGCATTATATTTTGCAGTATATTCCCATATATTCTTGTTCCGTAAGAGTTAATGGGTTTGGAGATCTTCACCTAATGTCTGTAATCTACATATACACATACACATACACACATATATAAATTCTGGTTTAGCTTTGTGTATTTATAGCCTTCATGTTTAAATCAGTTTTTGTGGTATGTAGTCCAGTCTAATCCTCGTCATGTCATGCTTTTTCAATTCCTTATTAAATATTAAGTTGGCTACTTTTCGCTTGTGCTTAAAATGAACTGCACTTCATCTCTACGTCGCCTCAAGAGCCCCATGTTACAGATGCACAACTGAAAGACCTATTTATATTGTTATACTTTTATCCCTCTTTTATTCCACTGGCCTTTAAGAGTTCTAGTTTTAACATCTCCATATTGGCATTGCCTGTGCATTCACTTTCAGTTCATAATTCAGCCATATGGACCCTGTATAATTTCTACTGTGAACACTTCTTTTTTTCTGTCTCTTTTACTGTCTGTCTCCCTGCCAGGATGACTTCCTGTTCAGCGTTTCCATCGTCAGTGGCTTCATGTGTACCATTCTTGCAGTTGCCAAGTTCATGCTGGGAAGGGTTTTGACCAGCAGAGCCCTAATCACTGATGGTACGACACACACACACACACACACACACACACACACACACACACACACACACACACACACACACACACACACACACACACACACACTCACAAAAATGTCAGGTTATTAGCTCATGGTGCCTCCTTGTCTCTGTCTATGAACATAGTAAATAACCCAGTGACTATCAATGTTATTTATATACAATTACACTACTGATTAGCTTTCAGTTTTATATTTTCAGATTTAATTTGAATTTTCTTTAAAGTTTTAGTCATTTTGTTATGCGTTTTTGTCATTTTTATTCGATTTCAGTTTTAGTATTTGTAATTTTAGTACATAAACATATTTATTTTGGTTAGTTGTCAAGGTAACATTTCTAATTTGCTTTTAAGTTTTTCCTCTAATATTTTTTTTGTGTCATGAAGATAAAATTCATAATAACACATAAATTGTTTCTTCTTTCTATTTTTTTCTGAAGGCTTCAATTCCATGGTTGGAGGTGTCATGGGCTTTTCCATCCTCATTAGTGCTGAGGTGTTTAGGCATTATCCCAACATTTGGTACCTCGATGGGACCATTGGGGTCCTGATTGGACTCATCATTCTAGCTTATGGAGTAAAGTAAGTGTATTTATTGCGATCATCTATTTATGTACGGAACATACCGATAGTTTTCTCCATAACTTTAAGACATTAGTCATCCACACTATAATGTCTCTAATGAGGATATTTCCATTGTTCCTTTCTCCTGCAGGCTGTTGATTGACATGGTACCACGTGTAAGACAAACTCGAAACTATGAGCGCTTTGAGTAAAGTTGGTTCAGAGAGAAAAAGGCATTGTATGGATCCATCCATTGCTCTCTGCTCCTACTGCTCTCTCAACACACACAATACCCAAATACATCCAGGAATAAAGTCTGCTGGCAGCCATTTCAGCATCACGTACTTGTAGAGCCATCACTCCGACCAGCTCCTGATGTCCTCTTTCACTCAGCACAACATTTAAGAAGGAAAGAGGGAGGACAACGAGCTGGTCAATGTGCACTCCAGGCACTATCATCCTGGATAGTCATTGGTTTTAAATATAGACTGTAAAAAACAAAAGGACAGCGTGTCTCCGCCTCCTTCCACAGTAGAAAAATGAAGCCAAAATATCCCAGTAACGGTCGTTGCCGATTACGTTGTTCGGTGCAGGATCTAGTGATCCTGAGGTGGAGCCGCGGCATCAAGGTCCCGCCAAGACTCCCACTCCTGCAGATTCAATCCCATAGTACGCCCTGATTTCAAAAACAAACTAAAATGATGACAACTTCCTAAAATGACAGAGACCATCTTTGGAAAAAAACATATTTGAAATGTAATTGGATTTTTTAGTTTGGTTCGCGTCCCATTAGATTAGGTTAGATTAAGACCTATACTGCAGCCAGCCACCAGGGGGCGATCGAAATGCTTTGGCTTCACTTTTCAGGACTTGCACACTTGGTTTTCACTTGGTTGGTTTCTGAACACACTTGGTTTTAAACAGAGATCAGCATTTATAGTATCATCATGCTTTGGTCACATCCATGAAATTCTTTTATGTCACATTTCATGTTCTTTGTTTCTTTCTATAACCATTAGTTTTTAAATTATGTAGGAAAAATATTCATTTATACAAAAAATTGTGAATGTGTATTTGAAACCACGCAACTCTTAAAATGCATTTTAGCTCCGTTTTAGATGTCATCTTTCTGTTACATATCATCATCCCACCTGTTACCCCAAAACTATTTAATTATAGGTCACCCTTTGTTAGGTGTGTTTATATTTTACTGTACACTATTGTAAATAACATCTCAGGCTAGAGATCAGCCACATTTCCAGTGTAGAGAGACACATTTCAGTGAAGAAAGCACACAAGAATTTCCAGAGGTACGCACAAATATACTGTAGGCTAAAAACCTCTCAGAACCACAGTTCAGGGTCAGGAAGATAATTATATGAAATATTGATATTGGAAAAAATAGCTTCAATGTTTACAGGAAAAGTCCACAATGCATTAGTGATCTTTCACAGACATCGAATCCTTATGAGTCAACAGTCAAAATAAGGTTGCAGCAGCTTGAACGTCCTGACCGTTGAACCACAGAAATATTCCTAAATCAATCTACTTGTCTTACTGTAACCTTTTCGCTTGATATTGCGTGCTTTGCAATTCAGTGCAAAAAAATCTTCGTTCGTGTATTTAGCAACACTTGTCTTATTATAATTAAATCAGTTAATCTGACTTTTGCTGTGTGACGATTCACTAAGTTTAACCAGTGATTTTCTTGGCTTGCACTGTTGTGTCTGTTTGCCACTTGCAATAGAATTCATCAGATGTTCCTTTCGTGCCAAGACAGAATGAGATTAGAATGGCCTGAAGTATCGTCTGATGTGGAAATGATTGATTTGGACTCCGGTAGACAGAATTGATGATTGTTGAATTATGGAGGGTTTGTGAGGAAGGGCTTATTCTGCAATGGAGAGCAAATCATTGGAAAAACAAAGCACATTTTAGTTTCTTACTGCACTGTTTGACAATACTAATGTATAATATAATGGGTTTTCACCTTTCATTTATTTTTTTCTCCACAGAGACTGAAGCATGAATACAGATGTTTGTGATTTGTGGCCTACTACACTACCATTCAAAAGTTTGGGCTCAGTAACCATTTTTAGTAAATTTTTATTCAGCAAGAATGCATTCAATTAATCAAAAGTGACAGTAAAGACTGTTATAATGTTACAAACAAATTCTGTTTCAAATAAATGCTGTTCTTTTGAACTTTTTACTCATCAAAGAATTCTGGAAAACTGTTTACAACATTGATAAGAAATGTTTCTGCAGCAAATTTCTGAAGGATCATGTCACTCTGAAGACTGGAGTGATCACACGTATAAGTGATATTTTTAAACGTATTTAAATATATGAAAAAGTTATTTTAACTTGCAATAAAATTTCACAACATTACTGTTTTTATTGTAGTTTGATCAAACAAATGCAGCCTTGGTGAGCATAAGAGACTTCTGTCAAAACCATGAAAAAGTTGATCAAACCTCAAATATTTGAATGTTAGTGTATTTTAAAATCTTTTTATTTTATTCATATATAAACACATCAGCAAGTATAAAAATGCCCACTAATTTGAATTAACATCATTTTTTTTCCATTCACACATTTTCCATGACCTGCTTCCTAAGCACAGGATTATGTTTTTAAAAATCTAATGTTACAATGCAGTTTGTCACTGACCATCTCAAGTACATTAACTCAAATTCATGTTACAGACGAACAAAGTATTTGACATGTTTAAGCAAATGAGCTTCTGTGGGAGATGTTTTGACTGGTTTTGATTTTTTCTTTGTTTTATCTTTTACTTTGTTAATATTGAGCATCAGCATTTTTTTGCTTTTATAATTTTTTTGTCTCATATAGTTGGGATGTAAATGTAACTGAATGTAAATGACTGATCGGTTGGTTCGGTTCACAGCTCACCTACTGCACACCTATACTGATGTATCGTACCAGTATTACCAGACAATCACGAGTCAACAAATAACTGAAGCACAGACTCCAAAAGCCTTTTGTGTACTGCTCGATGTGATCTCATCTGAAGAGGGAAACTTTAAAGCAGAACGTCTCATATTTGTGTTCTTTTTATCATCATGACAAAGTTATTGTTTTTATTTATTACTGATTTTTACTCAAGTGGCGTGTTTGTGCCATAATGCAATAGCATTGTGCTCATTCCATATACGTATCGATGGGAATCCTTGTGTTATAACTTGAATTTTTTTTCTTCTCCATAATCCTATATAAACTGTACTGACTTGACTGTATATGTGTATAAACTGCCCATGGTAACCGATTTTTCAATGTGCCAAATTAATGCTGTATTACGTTTACAAAATTTGGTATTGAGTATTTATAATATTCAGATGTCAGGTCACAACTGCCAGAATAGGCAGGTCGTTTATTATGAGTCATTTGCTTTATTCGTTCGTTCTCATCAGGTGTATTGTGCTAGTTTGTAAATCTAAGCATGTGTTAGGCTGTAACGTACCATCAGCTGACACATAGGTAGGAGAACAGCTCTGTCTGTTCATAGACTTCAGTGGCTGTAGTCGCTTGTGCATTACTATAAATATCATCAGGGTCACACAATGCATAAATTATTACATTTGCTTAGTATAGGTTGTGATGGTTGTTCAAATCATAAATCAGTCTATATTCCAAAGACAAACTGACAGCTAGACCCTGTTTTAGTTTGGCTGAGGCCTTCTTTGTACTAATGCTGTAGTTTAGTCTTAAGCAATAGGCTCACTGCTCAGTTAATACTGCAACGCTTTGCATGAAAAAACACCACACACCCACAAAATGCTGCACAAACTCACACTGACACACAAGCACACGCATGCACAAGCAAATGCACACACAACACATTTATAATGTCTGCACATAGATGAGAGGTTCTGAATGTATTTATTCTAATAGTAATACTGATCTATATTTCTGGAGAAGATGTGAAATAGCTTGACCTATTATGTTGTACAAAAATAAAAACTCTTACCAACCAGATTTTGTGTAATTAGTTTTTGGATTGTGTACTACTGACTATTGTCACTCGTTACAAATAGGCTACATGACAAATCAACTCAAACTCAAAAGTAGTAACTGTTGTGCTATCATAAACGTTAATGAGTAGCCTATATGGAAAACCTTCATGAATTCAATCTTATAGACACGCATGATGAAGCAAAGACATGCTTGATGTCAAACTTTTTGAATAATTAAGATTTTTTGTATGTTTTTGAAAGTCTCTTTTGCTCACCAAGCTGCACTTGTATGACCAAATTAGACAAAGCTGTGGTGTCATGTGATCAAAATCACATGACCTATCAAATGTCCAATAATATTTGAGGGTGGAGCAATCATCAAACAGGAGGCACCTTGTGTGAAGACCATCCGAAGGCCAGTGACATAGAGTTTTAACCAGTTTGATATTAAGGAGTTAAATACATTTTAAACAATGCAATCCTGCAACTTTTTAGTCTAATATGCTTATGAAATGTTTGTCCATCAAAAAATAGTCTAACTTTGTGCATATCAACTATATATTTTATATTTTTATCAAATTTCTTAGTGTCCCACATTAGGAAATGTGGTTTCCAAATCCGGGACAGTATGATCAGCCTAATGTGGGACAGTACTTCATTGAGTCAAAAATGTGTGGTGGGGCATGGTTTGTGGGACAAACATGGTTATTTACATGGTTTTAGTCTTGTAATGCAATATTACAATACTGTTAATGCAGATTTTTACAGTCATGTGAATTTTTTATTCTTGGAGGGCGGTTTGAAGGCTCTTTTGTGCGTGTGCATGCCTACATACGTGTGTGTGTCTCTCTATCTCTCTTTCTCTCTCTCTCTCTCTCTCTGTGTGTGTGTGTGTGTGTGTGTGTGTGTGTGTGTGTGTGTCATGTATGTGTAAAAAAGGTAGTTGACTTAAAATGAAAAATAGCTCTGAATTTAAAAATGCCGTAGAAAACCAATAAAGCAATTCCACTTTATTTTATGCATCTGATTAATTCAATGAAATGCATTTTAGATCACAATGGTAAAGGTGAGAAAGACAGGGACAGATTGTCAGATGCAGAAAGAGAGGCAGACACAGGTAAAGGATAAGAGAAAGAAACTTAATCAGTGGAGGCAGGACAGGATGAGAAGAGCCATAGAGGAGTATAGGCAGATTGTTGAGGATGGTGGGGTCCCTCAGCTGAGACTGTTGGCCAGGGCATGGAATGTCCCTAAATCTACTCTCCAGTGAATCTAAAATAAAAGATTTTACTATTCTACATGTATCAATGTGATTTTTTGGTGTTTTATCATAGATTTTTCAGTGTCCCACATTGGGGACACGTTCTGTCCCACATTAGGAAGCTGCAGTTTTTCTCAGACGACTTGCAATAAGAGCACTATTAATATGTCTATAATTTATCTTATGAATGGGTTATCTGAATTTTCTCTTTTGATTTGATTAGGACACATCCTGGGGTTTTTTTTTTAATGGTATTGGTGTGGATTTAATGTTTTGGTTACACATCGAAATATGTCACAGAAGTCTGAAGTGCAAAAAATGTCCCACATTAGGGCAATTCACCCTACTTTTGACCGTTAGTGTACAAACATGTATACCCTCACTGGACATAAACATTCACTGGAGTAAAAAAGAAAGAAAGTGACGAGCCCGTGTCTCCCCTATCACAACAACGCAAGCAATCCTGAAATGTTTATTTCTCTCTTTCAGTATGAGGTGTTTTGCACTTTTCATTAATGACCACTAGATGGGGAGATGTTAACACGTAGTAGCCTACATGACAATTCAACAGGACACAACACACAACTCTTATTTGTGTCCATTTTTCTGACCAAATTTTATACAGACAAGCATATCTTAAAGATTTCCAAAAAAATAAAACGTTGTTTTAAACGTTGTTCTTTCACTTAAACAAAAGCTACATGTAGGCATAGCTTACCAATTACAAATGGCACAGGTAATTGCACAACTCTATGTTAAATGAAGTAAGAAGTACCTACACATTGTAGGTTTTGTAAATAAGGACTTGTTTGTGGCGATTTGATGTTTAGTAGGCATTTTTTAAGTTGTATTAAACGTGCTGGTGAAGTGAATGTGTGTAATACTTCATACAACCAGTAGGAGGCAGAACTAGAAAGATGACAGATTTGTTTCTCACATGTGACCTGGTACCTTTTTGATGGTGAAAGATAGTCAGGTGAAGCAGGGATGTTTACAAAAACCTTGACTGTTCATGTAAGTTTGCACTGTAACTACATTAAGTTGGTTGACATTACATCTATCAATAATACTTCACAGGTAGATCTGTTGTTTATGTCAGTCACATGTAGGCCTATAAGCAGTTCTAACAGAAAGACTCGGGGGGCAAAATACCATTACAAGTATACATTTATTAACAGCCCAGCAAGCAAATATTATGATATAAAGTTATTTGGCGTAGGCCCCGTCCGTAGCTCGTAATCCGAGGGTACGCAATCTGCATTTCCTGCCTGAAGACGAAGGCAGGGGCGCAGCCGACACCCTGGGAGGTAAGGGAAGGGACCATCCTGGTGGTGGTGGGGAGGATGGAGGGGAATGAAAGCGTCAGCATCTGCGAACTCAGACATGTGTAAGTATCGACCTTTTATACTACAAGTATTAGAACACAATTGGATAGATGAGAAGGTAATAAGTGACGTAACAATTGAGTCTTCCTGGCAGAACTTACGCTAAAGCTTTCATTTCTTAGTAATGTTTTAATTACAGAATCTGTGTAATTTCAGCTTCAGAACTTGTGGAAACTACCATAACTCTTGGATTTCAGACCACTTCCACAAGAAATTCTTGACTGCGAGACACTGAAGTCTGTGTCAGACTGTGCTGAATGAACAGATTTCACACTGGATGCAGGCGTAGAGTCAAACTCAAGCTTGGAGCCATGGTGACAGACAGTCCACAACAGCCGAATCTCGTGGGCAATTGGAAGTTGTGTTCAGAGAGGAGTCGAGCTTTCAAATGTTGCCCCAAAGCCAGAGGGAATGTTGCCCCAAAGCCAGAGGGAATGTTTGGAATCTCCTGATCCATTCCACCCCCACAAGACCCGCCTCAAGTGTAAATCCCAGACTGACATGTTTGAGATGACAGTTACAGCTGTTCGGTGTTGTTTTTGGACTCTGGGTCTATATATGCAAAATGGAGTTGGACTAGCAGATTCCATCACTCTCACATGTCAAAGACACGTATACACTTACTTTAGATAGATAGATAGATAGATAGATAGATAGATAGATAGATAGATAGATTGATAGATAGATAGATAGACAGATAGATAGACATTTTTAATGTCTGTGACAATGTAAAACAAAAAACAAAACAAAAAGATAAAATTAATAAAAAATGTATTGACCCATCTCAATTTTTTTTAAGACAGTCCAACTCAATTTTGGTCCATTTAATTGAGTTGATTGAGCTCAATTTATTTAAGTTGGACCAACTAAATTTTGGCCAATTTAATTCAGTCGGTCCAACTCAATAAAAAATAAAAAATAAATTGGTACAATAATCAGTTATATTGCCCACATGCAGCCTGAACATAACTGGACATTAAACACTAACATTAACTGACAACATCTTTCCCTTTACTGAAAAACACATACAAAAACACTTTAATCCCTAAATTTACTCTATTGCAGTCCCTTGCAAAGCATGCTGGAAAATACAGATCCACTGCCCAGTTAATTATGTCAGAACACAATTATTCATGTAGTTTTCACACAAATTAATTAAGTATACTTCAGTTTTAACCCTCATGGGGTCTAAGGTGTTTTTGGGGTCCTTGAGATGTTTTGACATGCCCTGATACTTGTGCTTTTTTCAGTTGCTTATAATATTAATGGCAAAGGTGTAATTACACTTTATTTAGCACAAACAGGGCTACCATAATATGTGAGCAACATATATGTACGTTTGTATTTTTGAGAGAATAATGTTTATGCATGGTTATTGAAAAAACTAAAAATTAAAGTTTCTGAAATAAGGCTACAAAACACATACTAAATATGTGTCCACAAGACTTTTGACTAATGGATGTTGTCGCCTAGAGTTTTTGCTTCAAAATGATCTGAAAATCATCCTGCCTAATCATTCACATAAAACAATACATTGATTTAAACTTTGTAAGACACGTTTTGTTTGGAAAGGCAATATGCATGGGGGCGTGAATGATCATGAATAATGCTGTGGTTCACACCTTAGAAGACAATGAACTGCATAATGAGCTGCATAATGAGCCTTTCATTCAGGTTTGTCACTGAGAGTACCACAAGTAAAAAATGCGAGGACTTATTTTTTAGTCATGCAAATTGCATAATATCCAAGGTAAACATTTCTAGTAACTATGCAGTTAAATAGATTAGGTTAATTGAAGACAATTAATTTAAGCTGTGACAAAATGTTAAAAAATCATGTTACTTTAGCTCATTATAATTACTTAAACTGAACAAGAGGCAAACAATATTTTTTTGGAGTGAATGCGCAGAAGGCGCTCCTCTTTCCTAAATCTAACTTGAGTTGATCAAACTTAAAGCTGCAGTCCGTAACTTTTGGCGCTCTGGCCTTTAATAAACAGAACTGCATGTGTCTTGCAGAAGAACATTGTAGCAGGTGTGGTGAAGAGATGAGCCTGATCTAAAGCTGTTCTCGCAATACCTTGTTGTAGCTAACGTGAGCTGTTTTAGCTCTATGTGGTAGCTTTTTGTAGAATGCAGTTTGTAAAAACATTTTAAGCAGGTATAGCAGTTTTCATGCCATCAAGTAATACATATATTTGTATAGCGCTTTTCACAGTAGGTACACACATCTTTACAAAAAGACAGACAGCTATTGTATTGAATTGTATTGTACTAATATTTTCAAATCTCAAGTTGTTGAATGTTTTTTTTTGATACAAGCAAAATATAATTTAATTTAATTTAATTTAATTTAATTTATTATTATATATATATTATTATACCACAGAACCATATTCACTGGTGTTTGTCTTTTTCTTTTATCCATATATCCAATATCCAGGTAAATCAGTTATACATCAGAAAGATCTCTCTATGTCTTAAAACGATTGGTATAGTAAGGGTCTTGTGGAATAGGATTTGGCTTGCTACATCATCGGATAGCTGTATGCTGTGCTACTATGTAAGGTAACTAAAAAAACAATAAGTCACAATCTATAGTTTTGATTATATACTCAAACATATAAGTTAAAATACATCAATGGTCATTTTAACCTAGTTCAAACAACATATAATAAAGTGATTTTGTCTGATTTGTAACCAGGTACTAAAGCGATTACCCATAAAACGTGCTTTGAACCAATCAGATTGCTTATTAGAACACTTATTATAGGTGTACCGTAGTGAATAAGACTACTAATAAGACTCTTTAGGATAAGACAAAAACAAAATGTATTGTTTGGTAAATGGATTCATGATGTTCTCGCTTGTTATATAATTTTTTATACATTTTTTAACACAAACAAAGTCATGGACTACAGCTTTAAATACATTTCATAGATGACACTATTTAAATATTTTATGTTAGACTCATATAAATATAAATACGTTCACTAGAAAAACGTTCTTAATACGTAAAAAAAACTTTCAGAAATAACCTTTTCATAACATTTTCAGGTGGGATGTTCGTCACCAACTGTACATACGTAAGATGACCTACGTAAGTTCGGGGCGGGTGTGTTAAATGCATTAAATCTTTTTTACAGTACATGCCTTAGGATCTGACTAATGAGAAGGCAGTTCACATTTCTCAGTCCAACATGTTCCCAGCCTGGTCAGGGTGCTCCAGTAACTCAGAACATGTTCACTACTCTCCTCCCCTCTGAGGTGGATGAACCTGAAAGCAGGGGTGAAGCTTTGTTCACTGAATGGAACAGCATTCCAGAGGTGATGTGAGCATACCACAACACACGATCATGTGAGCTACAGCTCACAGCTGCAGACCTTCATCTTCTCTGGCCTTGGTTTGGCCTCCATGGCCAGAGAGCCACAGAGTGTTAACTGTTAAACGCAGGGTCTTTTATGAATTACAACTGACTTTTCTAAGGATTTTTAGTATTTCTGCTAAAGTTAATCTCTGAACTATTTTGGTGTCATTAGGCGTTAACTATCCTTTTTTGTCATTTGTTTAGAAAACACTAAATTAAGTTATGATCAGAGGTGGACAGTAACAAAGTGCGTTTACTTGAGTACTGTACTTTAGTACACTTTTTGAGTATCTGTACTTTACTTGAGTATTATTTTTTGTGGAAACTTTTTACTTTTATTTCACTACATTTGAAAGACAAACATCGTACTTTTTACTCCACTACAATTCTGTCAAGGTCCTTGAGTAGAAAGTATAAGTCAGTCAGGGGAGGATTTTGGTTGCAGGGGTTGCATTTTGGCTGGAAATGAAAATCGGGTTGACGCCAGAACCCGACCCAACAGTTCTGAAACTTGTCAGATTATGTGATTATAATAAATATTCCCCCGGTTTCACAGACAAGGCTTAAGCTAGTCCCAGACTAAAATGCATGTTTGAGCTGTTTTACCGGAAAGCAACTTGCACTGACATAAATTTGTTTCTCTCAAGACCACACCAGAATGTTTTGGATGTTTATAACAGCTACTTAAATGTCCTAATTGAACTAATGCCATAATCCTGGCTTAATCTAAGCCCTGTCTGTGAAACCAGGCCATAGAGTGAAAAATAATATTTAATTGGTCAATATGAGTGTACATTACATTTGCAGGTCTTCACAGCTTCTTGTGTTTTGGAAGAATATTCAGTAAGCATTTGTGTTTCTGTTTTACCATAGTGACATGCGTAGATTCTTTGCAGCCACATGCTCTGTTATGAGGTGTTGTGTACTTTGTCAGAAGTAGGTCAACTTGTCCATCTTCCACCAAACAATCAAATGATGCAGTTTCCTTGATGAAAGTCAGGTATCATGGGGCTAGACCCCAGACAAAAGACTGCACTGTATTGCTTCAAAGGCCCGGAGGATCAACACTAATGGCAACTGATGTTGCACTGTACCAGATTTATACATTTGAATGTATACAGTGGGTCAAACACATGAAAACAACAACAACAACAACAACACACAAATGTTTCCATCAGCACACACAAACTGACACTGACTGATTGAGACCTCAGGATTTGCTGCTTATGCAATGTCTCTATCAGCCAATGGGGAGCAGGAGGGTGGGGGGTGGGGGTGGGGGGTTGTTGCCATGACAACAGCCATAAGCTTGACATATGGAGGGGGAGGGTGAAAACAGGCATCTAATAAATGCCAATGAGTGGTGGATGGAGACGTCTGCAACATGTTGGCAGATGGACTCAATTTACCATAGGGAACAGTCACATATATAAACTTGTGAAATTATTTAACTGGAAGATATTAAAAGCTTTTTTTGAGAATTATCAGAATTGTTTTTGGATATTTCTGTTCAACTTTACTGACAAATAAATTAACCTGAAAGCAGGGAAAACCACTACTGATGTTAAAACAACATTAAAAAAAAAACCATCAGTTGCATCCGAATATGCATACTTCCATACTATACACTATACAGTATGTAAAAAGAATAGAATGTCTGAATTCACTGTATTTATAAAACACTGTTGCCAAAAAGGATGACCTAATACAGGCGACAAGATTCTGAAGTATGCATCTAATGGACACTTTACTATCCCATGAGGCCATGGGAGAGGAGTTGTGAATAGCAGTGAAATGACGCAAATAAATGTGTCACATTCATACGGAACACATTCATAATATGTAAAACATAATTTTTATGAAGCAATTATTTTTTTAATGGAAGGACCTACTCAGAGCCCTTTTCACCTCATTTGCAACCTTATTTTTTAACATAATTAGTCAATTGAATGTGCCTGTCTTCTGATGTCAGCTGCTTCCGGTTATTTTTAGCTGTACGAAACAGCTTGTTATTCTGCTTGATATTGCAAACTAGAATTTCTTACCATATTATTTTAATATATTGTCATAATTATAAACACATGTAGTCTAAATAGTTTTACCGTTCACTTCACTCTGATATTCTTCTAGTTATTTACATAGCTGCTAATGAATTGGAAGTCTTGCACATTCACAGAAAATAGCTTACGTCCACTTTGCAAAATAAGGTGGATATTCTATTTTTCAACATTAGTTCCAGTGGCAGGGATTTTTCAATGACTCATTCTGCAGGGTATAATGTTCCACCAGTCTGTGGTGACAAGGGGGTCATTGAATCTTTTGATTCTTTGCGAATGATTAATTGAATAAAATGTTCCATTTGCCGCTGGAATAAAGGCACGAGAGATGGGGTGGTCATGAACATCGGCGTACGCACACAGCACCTCTGGGAATGTTAAAGTGCCCCTATTATGATATTTGAAAGTTTCCTAATGTTGTTTTGGAGTCTCCTACAACAGGTTTCATTTGATCATAATATACATTTGCACATCACCACATTTTCAATTATTCTCAAACGACTCGTCAGATGAATCGGTCTCTCTAAATCCCTCCTTTCCGCGAGCTGCTCTGCTCTGATTGGCCAGACAGCTCAGTCTGTTGTGATTGGTTTACCGCGCACAGCGTGCGTCAAAAACAAAAACGCCCATTACCAAAACAACGTCAGCTCTGCTAGCTTGTCCTGAGGCTTCCTAAATTCCTACAAGTGCTGTAAACTAAACACAGTAAGTTAACGAACAATGACGTCGATTTTACCATATCAATCCGAGCGTGAGTCCGATGATGAAACATTGGAAGAATAGTTATTCAACCCGAACCTCCATCGCAAGGACGACTTGAGCAGGGTGTTTCTCAGTGATACGCTACTCAGTTTGAGGTATATTATGAGATGTTGCAACTGTAATTCCTCACCATCAGCATTAACAAGTGCATGTCCATCAACAAACCGATTATTTTACTTATAAGTTACTTATTTATTTACAGAGTATGTTTCTAATTTATTGCGGTGAACGTGTGGAAACTGTATCAATAACAGTGCATACATTAGCCGAGCTCAAGTGTGAATGACCGATGAAACATAAACGTTGGTAAAACAAATCTTGCTCCATGCTTAATCTTTCCTCAAAGTAGTGTGAACGACAGACAATCTGCATTAATAGACAGTTATGGGTAATAGTGGCCCACAATTGATTAGCAGAAGTATTTCAGTAAGACAGTAATAATGTGAGTTAACCAGTTAGCAGGAGACCTACACACTATTAAAACTCAAAACAAAGTATTTTGAACACCATCTTTCAAGAGCAAGCGGTTTACGAATCCTATGAACTCCTAGATTTGAGAAGCAGTCGTCAGTAAAATAAAGGGAACACAGCAAAAGTTTAGGATTATACTGCTGTGATATCGTGGTAAAGATGAATTTTAACCACTGATTCTTAACATGCTCGTCCTTGGGCAGTGGGAAAAAAACTGTCTTTACCTTCACATTGTAGAGCACAGTGTCTTCTCGACATGATGCTGTCCAGTATCCACAGGAATCAGCTGCAGTGTTTGAGGTTCAAGTTTTCCCTGGTGTCATGGCGGGCGATATGCTAATGTTTCGTCTTGACGTCACAACGAAATGGCTTTTGGCTCGTTTGAAAAACGATTCATTTCATTGACTCAGAGTCGACTCTTACTTTTGAAAGACAATAACTTTATATACGGTGCAATTTCAGATTTGAAACTTAGAGCTATGTTACACACTACATGAAAGGTCATTTTCAAAAATCCATAATAGGGGCACTTTAATGTGTAAAATTTATCATTGAGTAAATGTTTCAGAGCAAGACGCTGAAAGAGGCAAGATGCGAGGGCAATGGTGAAACACGCCGGTCTAGCACGTTTGCATAAAAAACAATGGAAAAGCAGCGCTGTGGAATACAAAAACGCATTCTTTGTGAATGGACCTTAGTGTGTTTGGTTTCCAAAGCACTGTTTACAAACAAAAGAGTTTCAAGCTATCAAATCTATGGCAAACACCTAAAGATTCCAGTCTGACCTCAACAGACATAACTCCTTGAACATAATGAATGAACAGAGAACAGGAGTGGTAGGTCTGGATTTGTGCCTAGATTATACGCAATAATTACACAACACACTTATGTGTGTTTTGACATGCCATTGAAATAACTGCGTCACTGGTGCTATGGACAGAGAAAATAATTGACTAGAAAGGATTAGCTCTGCAAACTTTTTCATATTTATATTAGACCAACCAGTTGGCACCATCCTTCCATAGAGCCATGTTTTCTGTTCAGTTCACTTATGAGAATTTAAGTTGTATGAGTTCAAGCTATAACATATCTGGAATGGAGGAATACAAAGAGGTCAAATAATAGTTTATGTACTCTGCTGGGGATTTGTAGAACAGCTTGTGTGGATCTATCAGTTAGTATTACTTAGTTTAACTTTAAAGTTAGCCTGTAATCTTTTCCATCTCCTTCAAAACATTGTTGACTTTAAAATGCAATGTTGGGCTTTTCAGGTTTATCAGATAAGCTTATCTGTAAATATACCTGCTATTTTTGGATAGTCAGCAGGTTGTGGTAAATCAGACATTGTCTTTCATCCTTTGCTTTAGAGTGGTTTGCAGTAAAAGAGAAGCAGCGGGGTTGATGTGATTATGGTTGGATCTCCTGCTGCAACGTGATCTCATAAACCACATTCTCATAAACATGTGATTTTCAAATCCCTATACTTATCTTTCATGTAAATCTGACTACATATTTAAAATATAAAGCCATATTTTTTAACGAATAGCCTACATATTTTTAACAAAAGAAGACATTGCGATTTCTAAAAAAATATGCATAAATATTTCTAAAGACAGCAATAATGGTGTAGTAGACAATAGGCAAGTTTCCATCTAAGAATTTATTTATTTTTTCGCTAAAAGATGATAAGTGCATCAAAACATTTACTGATAAAGCTGATGGAACTGCTAATTATAAATACAATTTTGAGTGTCTAAATAATAATTTTTCATGTAACTTTAGCAGAATTTTATGTAGGGCTATTACTATTCTTCGATTAAATTTGAGTACTCAGTTTTAAAAAACCCTCGATTGCAATTTACCAGTGTCTATTAACTGGCGCATTCCATGGACGAGAGTCCATGAAACTCATTACTGGACCATTTTCTAAGGCTGCACGATATATTAGAGGCATTTTAAAATCATGATATAGCAATGTCAAATCACAAACGCTGTGATTTGATTAAATAAATGTATGTGCTGCGAGTTTCAGAGTGAAGCACAATGCTTTGTTCACATGCGTGCAGGTTACGTGTTTCTTCCAGCATCTCAGAGTGACTCCGTTCACAGTCAATGCTGCTATACATCAACTTTGTCTCTGTAATGCTGGGTACACACCAAAAGATAATCGGGCTGATTTTGGGCCGATTTCCCCCCTTCCGACAATCCTAGCTATGTCCCGATTATCTTGATGGTTCAACAGATTATCTTATCAGATTTTCCCTTGGTGTGAGGTGTGTTAAGAGTGTCCGAACCTGCTCGGAAGAACGTCGGAGCCGCCCCGATCGCGAATCGTAAATATTCAACATGTTTAATATTTACGATCAGAAATCCTGATGTGTGGGGGGAACCCCGAGGACAAACGCGCGCACGTTCTGGAGATTATCACGTGAAACGAAACAATATCCAACCAGAAAGTGAGATGATGGAAGACGGTCATTCTCACACACACACACACACGCACACGCACACATGCAGGAAGCTGAGTGTTATAAGGGTTCAGTGAGGGATTAAATAGGCTAACTTTTTCTAAAGAGACAATAAATACAATAAAGAATAAATAAAGACAATAAAGAATGAATATATTTCTGTATAAAAGGTTATATATAATGGTGGGTACAATGTTTTTTTTTTTTTTTTTTTTTTTAATGTGAATTTTCTGTGAAAATCATTCCAAACACTATCATCATAATTTCTTCATGCATATCATCCGACATGCTTATTCTGAAGTCTCGCGAGGTTTTGCGAGATTTACTGTGTTCACAGTCGAGAATCTGGTTGAAAATCTGTTTGTGTGTGGTGTGCTGTCTTTGTCACATCATGGCACACCACACACTATAGGAGCAAAATGCTTAAATCTAGGATTTTTTGTCCTCATGTTTGTGGTCTATCACATTTTGAAAATCTTATAAGATGTAAAAAATCTTTTGGTGTGTACCCAGCATTAGTTTAATGATTTTTTTTTTTTTGTCAAGAAAAATTACTTTAATGCAAATAAATGTGGTGTCACTTGACGAAATTACATATGCATCTGCATCCGGATGTTGTTTTAGTTAAAGCAATGAGCCAAGCACAAATGTTCAACAGTTCAAATATTTGGTTTTTGATACTTTTCTGTTAATTGTTCAGTTTTACCCTCAATCTGTGAATCCTTTGTATATAAACATGTTCCCTACAAACAAAAATCGTAATTTTTCTGTCCCTCTTCTGTGTAACAATCAGTTATCCATTTATGTTGTCTATATATCTTATTAGCAAACCTCATTTCAGTAACTTAAAATTACATTGAAAATAACTGAACATTCTTGTTAGTTGATAAGCTGTTATCTGATTTAAAATGGCAAATCTTTTCAGAGATCACACCGGCAAGATAACGGACATCATAAATCCCGATAATGCACTTAGTTACTGTTTTTTGCTACGAATGAAATGCCAACTGCAGGTGTGTTTACCTTGCAGGTTTGTTTGTCGAATGTAAACAACACATGTGTTCGTGAAAGTCAAGCTCTTATTATTGCTACACCCTGTAATTGAGAAACACCCAGAGGGCTTGTTCAGACTGGATAATGTTTGACTCAGAACACAAACACTACATGAGCAAGTGTAGACATGTCTGAGTGCTCTCCCTATCTCTGTATACTGAGGACACAATACCCCACAAATAATATTTCATATGGTCAAAGTATGTAATGTGCTCTGTATAGCCTGCAATTTAAGGCATATTTAGTGCCGTTTCATTGAGAAAATGTAGCCCAGTGCAAACCAAAAGAGAGAAAAGCTAATTAACCAAGCAGCCCAGAAGACTGGCAGTCAAAGCTTGTCTGGATTTACGTTCTCCAGCTGGGGACCCCTTTATGACCACCTCTGACCCTCCTGTCCCACAAAGACCGGGGCTGTAGTCTCAGTTAGGCTGTCCATGTGTGGGAATTGCTTCCTTAGAGGGAGTGGTTGAAAAAAAGAAGAGAACAAAGAGAAGAACAAAGATCTCTTTGTTGTAGTTCCCAAAACTGCCCATCATTTAATCTAATGTAGCAAGATAATGTTTCTCCGATGTCTAATGTGTTTTTTTTTTCAGGAATAATGGTGTAGATTTTAGTTTATAGGATGAGCATTTCCTGCTTTTTCCTAGCTTAGTCATTATTACAAGTGCTCCCTATCATTATAAGGGCAGAAATATTACATAACTCTTCAGTCTTCAAGTTATTAGGTTGTTCATACAAGCTTTCTACTATACTACAGTTGTGAAACGTTATAAAAAGGACATAAAGATGAGTTCCTGTTGCATTGCCTGGCAGAATGTCCCGTCTTCCTCATTGCTTCCACCCCCACCACCTCCCAGCTTTCATCAGAGTGAAGTTGTTCTTCTATTACTGACTAATAATGTCTCAGCCATGAATCAACCTTTGTACAAGGAGTCTCTTTCTCTCTTGTTTTTGTAGTGCAAAGAAAGACCATTCTACCTGCTTTCGTATGAACAATGAATGACTCGGTCCCTTCCTCCATGAGGAATGTTTGCCCGTGAGGGCCGGTAAAGGTAACTTAAATTTAAGGCTTCAGTAAGCTACTTAGTCAGCAGCTTTAGATTTTTATTTATGATGCTGGATAAATGTTTTTCAGCCATTTGATCATGCATTGAATTTAAATGTTCTTCCATAATATTCATCAACCAATATTTTTGGTTTGATTAGAATTTTTGTATATCATCTGCCTGAATATGTATAAATTCACTGTTAAACAATTTAACACTTGCATGTCCAAATCTTTAAAGTACAAAGATGAGTCACAATACTTGCTCCAGTGATGAACCAGTGACTCATGCTATTGATTTAGCAATGCTAGCCACCTAGCGCTCTCACGATTTTCCACAGAATTTGCTAAATAGATTTCAGACTCATCAAAAAGTGTGGATGAATGGTCAGCATTTGACTAATGGCATTTATGGTGCCAAATGAATCACATTCCCACCCACAATTCTGTCACAGCTAAATATAACACATGATGTTCAATGCTCAAATGTTGGAAAAGCCTTTAGAAATCATTGTTTTTGAGCCAAATTCGTTATTTAAATGAAACACCACCAACAAAAATATTGTTCATTCAAGGTCAAAGGTACAATGTATGTAAAATATAGTTGTTCTACTGATCTAATATGTTTGGATCTTAACACACTGTAAATTGTCAGTCTGCTATATGATTGTGATGTTGTATAAACTGTCTTTATTGGTCTGAAACATAATCTTTGATGCAGAATGATACATTGTTAATCTTTACAGTGAAAAAAATGCAGTCTGTCCAGCTTGAAGCAGAGGACCAACTGCAGACTGTGACCAACAAAAACAGGGGAAACCACAAGAGAGCCAATATATCCCTGTAAAGATATAATCTGCATGTGCTCATGGAAGCAAGATGGCATGACAGATGTTGACCACAGAAGACCTTTCCTGGCAGGACAGTCACTAGAAGCATGGCAGACAACGGTAGCAAACATTTTTGGAGAAGAAAGTAGTCAGTGTTAACAGAAGCATATGGTGTTGTATTATACAAAAAAGTTCTGTATCAAGCGAGCCTGAAAGATTCAAATAGGAATTTAATGTTGACATCACACAAAGATCTCCAAAGAAGCAATTGAGTCACATGAAAGACAATGGAAATGTTATTTATTGTAAGCCTGTCAACCGGTATTTGGTATTTGTAATACAAAGTTATTTTTGTAACAAGATTACAGTGAAATCGATTTTTTTTTTCTAAAGTTGTACATGGACAAAGTGTTATCTGTGGCTTCAGAGGAAGTACAGAGTTTCGCATTCAAGACGTTCTTGTGAATAGTTTCCCCCACTGAAACCCTACGATTCTCTCAAGACAGCTGGAGTGTGACCAGATGGACCGGTTGCCATGTCAACCTCTTGATTCCCTCTCACTCTTGTGAAAGTGGGCTGATCATAAACAAAGCTGAATGTCATTACGAGATCCGTCTGCCTCTCTCTCACATTTCAGTAGATGGGAATCATGTTGGGCAATATGAATGAATGCCACTCATGGATCAATCACTTGCATGGGACACATATTTGAAAACTGATTTTTTTTAAATAATCATTTATACCGTTTGAAAGTTTGGGGTCAGTAAGATTGAAATTAATACTTTTATTCAGCAAGGATGCATTACTCAACATACATATTGTGAAAAAGTTTTCCATTTCAAATCAATGCTTTTAAACTTTCTGAATCCTGAATTTTTTTCAGCTTCCACAAAATATTAAGCAACACAACTGTTTTCAACATTGATAATAATAAGAAATGTTTCTTAAGCAAATTATCATTTTAGAAGGATCATGTGACACTGAAGACTGGAGTAATGATGCTGAAAATCCAGTTTTGCCAGCACAAAGCATCGGTGATAAATGCAGCATTGGTTAGCATTTAAGTCTTTAAAAAACATTTGTAGTATTTGTATGTAAACAGAGTGTTTCAGCTTAGAATTCTTAGCCAGGAGCAGCTTTTAAAGGTGTGAGTGCTGACTTCACACCTTCACACGCGAGTCACTCATATTGAGAAATGTTAGCACATCCTGTAGCTGCAATGAGCTGATCATTTATTTTGGATGGTGTTACAAAGAAAGAGGTGAGAGTTATGTGGAGGATACAGTTTCCACAGATAGTGTTCTATAAGCGATTTTTAAATATTTTATGCAGTGGATGAAGAAATCATCAGATCATCTTTATTACTTACAACATCTCTCATCCCCTTTAAAACAATCAAAGGTTTCTGTATCAAAATGCCTTGCTCTGCTTTTCACTCAGTTGTCACCATGCTGTGGGGGTCATGTGGAAGAGTTTAGACAGAGATAATGAGACTGATCCAGCGCAGTCATTAATCATATATTTATTATATATGAGTTTATGGAGATGTGATGCTTTATGGCTCAATGCCAGTCTAGGACTGGTCACCAAACATTTAGTTCACAGAGTCGTGTTTAAGTTTTAACCAGGAATCATCATCATCATCATCATCATCATCATCAATTAGTTAATAATGGTTATTATATATATTCCACCAGTTATATTATGGATCATAGTATAACAAGCATCAGTCAGCAAATGCAAATGCAAATGCAAAAAAGAATGTTCTTGTTAACTTATGAAAATGGTATTACTGAATGTACACTAAACATTCAAAACGTCCAGTTAAATTTTTTTTTTTTTTTTAAGAATTATTATTATTAAAGAACAGATAACTTTGACCAAATGTTCTGTTAAAGTTACTGGAAAAATGTTTGTTCATAACTTTGAGAGAACCTTGCCAGAATGTTAGCCAAAGTTCTGAGAGCAGTCCCTGTTTACTGGGATTTACATTTATTTAGTGTGATAGTGAACAGGTTTTAAAATCTTTTGCATCGCGCCTGTTAAGAATAGGGAGACAGAACTGTGAGCAGATAGTGTTAGTCTAACACAAGCTCTACTCAGAAGGACACCATGCTCAGCAGTTCAGCCCACACACTATCAAGCATGGAGTCAGCACTTTTGCAGGAGAAAAAGCAGTGACTATAATAGGGACGCCGTTGTAACATCCTACAAGGTAAAAAAAAAAAAAGGATGACAGGATCTAGTCGAGAAGACTAGTAATAATATTCACGTTAATCAGATATTGGTTGTGTCCGAAATCACACCCATACCCTTTATATCAATATCAAATTTATTTCTAGAACAAAGTTCCAGTAGTGGGATTGAATAAGTGCACTCAATAACATCCACAATGGTTTAAGACATCCAAATGGCTGTTCCCTCACTGCCCTATTTAAAGTCTCTATGAAAAGTTTTTTTTTGGCTTTTATGAATATGTTAGCCTTACTGTTATCTGTAAGCTAATGTGCTCCAAACCAATGCCAAAATTTGCCTTTAGAAGACCAAACCCAACATTGAAAATGAAAATCAGGTTGATGTCAGAATCCAACGCCAGATTGATGTCAATCTCCAATGTTGGACAGACGTTATATTGTGGTTGAACATGAAAATCGTGTTGACGTCAGAAACCAACATCAGTCGGGTAGAAATGTAGTGGAGTAAAAAGTATGATATTTGCCTTTCAAATGTAGTGAAATAAAAGTAAAAAGTTTCCAGAAAAAATACTACTAAAAAAGTAAAGTACAGCTACTCAAAAAATTTACTTAAAGGTGAACTAAGTAACTTTTTTACCTTAACTGAACAGCTTCGGAGTCATTGGAATGGTTATAATACTTATTTCGGGTTGAATGGTGGTCGTTTCGCACCCCCCTGGTGCCCGTGAGCGGAAAATACGCACTTGCAACTTTGGGGCGGCGGGCCGCTGGCCGCCGCGTCAGGAAGTATCACGTGATATCAGGTCTCGCGATGTAAACAACTGCTTTACGGCCAAAAGAAATCTGCTAAAATGCCGTCATTATTGCGCTCCCTCACGCTGTCCGAACCTGAATGAAGAAGACGTTTTAAAGAATGTCCCATCTGCTTTGATGTCGTTGATCTACTAACCTCTGGTGTCTGAGAATCACCAATGAGTTTTTACAACAGTGTTGTCAAATATCTATTCCGAAGCTGTGGGGGAGCTCTAGAGAGAAACCTGCGAGCAAAAAGCGAGAATACAGCGTAGAAATCCCGAAGTTACTGAATGCAGATTTAAGTACAGCACTCAAGTAAATGTACTTTATTACTGTCCACCTCTGACTATAATGCTTATGGGCATTTATGACGTTTGTGTTATTCTTTTCTAATAAATAGTCACTCTCTAATTTCATCTATGGTGATTTCTGCTTGGTAAGGGCCGATAATAAACTGTGTTTAAAACCGTGTTCTTGCCTTACCCGAGTAACTATGGTAAATCTGCAGCAATTATTTATATTCATAGTTGTTGAGTTTGTTTTTGCAGGAAAATGTCAGCTTCTATCATTCATTCTTGTGTGTTTACATCACGTCCATAAACGAAGAAATGAACTCCTGGCTACTATGGAAGCAGTTATACTTTTCCCCCCTTTTAGATAAAAAATTTTGTATATATGTTTTTTTTCTAGCTATAGACCCTTTTACTGTTTGTACACAATGATGACGTATGCGCGCGCATATTGGCAACGGAAGTATGGCGAGAATCAGCAGCGTGTCAAGCTACGCGAGCGGATTAAACAACAGACACAAGCATTTTTTATTATGTCCTCGCTCCAATCAACACGTTTAATCGCCTGCAGCCACTATTCTGAAACGGCCGTGATCCTGTCGGAATCCTATAAAACTTAAGCCCCTTGGTGGAATATCGATTAGTGCAACCGTAAACGCAACAACCAGATATTTTGATGCTGGGAAACCGTTTTGATAAACTTTCGGAGGTGCCAACACGTTAGAGCCAGTGGGGAAAAACACCACTTCTGTTGCCAAAATGCGCGCGCAACTATTTGATCACGTGGGCTGTAAAAGGGTCTATTTCATACTATCAGAGATCTTTGTTTAGCTAGCCAAAAAAACCAGTAGCACCTCAATGCAGTACACTAGATCCGGGGGGCGGAGTTGGATCCAGATATAAGGGGTGGAGATGGGTAGGTTTAGGGGTGGGTTTAGGGATCAGGGGGTGGAGATGGGTAGGTTTAGGTATATGTAAGGTGGGAGGAGTTAGATCTGGATCCGACTCCTCCCCGTGGATTTCATGTTCTGCAGTGAGGACCATCTCAAAAAAACCTGCAATTTTATGTTTTAGCCACAGATGGCGACAGAGAGCAAAATCTCAATCAGCTCCATAGACAGTATAAGAAGTGGACAGAGCCATCTCATTGGAACTCAATTGAGACAAGTGAAACCCATTTTTAGCGATTTCTTAGGACTTCCTTTCCTGACGCGCAGACTCAAACCGAGCTTGACGACGTAGATGTGACGTGAGCAACCCGTCTGTCTACTAGTGGCTGTGGCATGAGAAATCTGAATCATTCCCTTCCGAAACTTGCAGAGACGGAGAGTGTGAGTAGGAGCTGTCCATGAGCGAGGAGCAGGAGTAACTTTTGCTAAGTATTCTGATTAATTATTTTTTCATTTTGCCTCCACGTCCCCGCGATTGCCCCCGAGCTTCTCCTCCCGTCCATACGGTAATCTCTCTACTGTGCGACAGAGAGTCGCGTGGTTATGACGCAATCGTTAGCCTACTTTTACAAAAACTGCTTCTACGGTGTCATAACATAAGCTACAAGGTAATGGAGCCTTTTATACATTGTCGTGTTTCTTTAGAAATAAATAATGGACAAATGGAGTCTTCAAACGCCTCAGATGTAAAGTTATTCGCTGTCAAAGTGACGCCAAAATTAATGGGAGTCAATGGGATGCTAACAGCAGGTGAAGTTCTGCTACAAGATGGTGGCTCGCTGCCGGCTTCAACTTCCGGTCGACTTCCTTCCCGCTTGATCAGCTCTAGTTCAGTGACCACTGATGTCAGCCATTTTGCAGGCTGTCTCAATCGCAAAATCCTTCCAGTGCACTGAAACGTTCACTCCTTAAATAGTCTCTCAATGCACCGTGAAAACCAGGGAGCATTGATGCTCTCTATGCTCACTTAACGGAAGTTCTGTAGTGAGAAATATAAATCAAGTGAGCCAACTCACCACGCAATAGATATTTTTAAAAATAAAAACCATTATAACCTTTCAGGTAATGAACATGATCTAGCTAACATTTACAATTTTATTTAAGGCTGAAATGTTGCCCGTATGTAACGAGCAAAGTATTTATCATAATGTACTTTAAATAACATAAAAAATAACATCAGAAAAATATCAGTTCTGTTGTTCATAAATAGTAGTGATGTTGTTCAATGAGGATGTTGAAATAGAGTCATCATCAGTGACCCAATGTGTAGTGAGCCAGGGTCCTTACTGTCCTTATTCGTGTTCACAACCTCGGAAGCTAGGGAGCTGATTGAGATGTTCATCTGTTTGATCAGAGTTGGAGCTGAACTTTGCAGGAAGGTAGATCTCCAGTATAGGCTGGTACTGTATATGCTTATTCACACTGCAGACCAACGCCGACAGTCACCAGATTATAGCACGTCACTTCTCAGACATTCTAATTCTGATTCAGCATGTTCAGTTGGCAAAAACAAGCTCTGACAGAAGGCCAACAGACTCCTACAGCTACCGGGGTTACACACTGATCCGACAAAAGTGTCTGTGAATTGGCCTTTAGTCAGTATTGAACCCTGACGTTTTAAAGAAAACAGACCAAGAAAAATATACTACTGTTTTTTTTATTCTGTCTTAAATTAAAACTTAATGTCAAACCTTTTAACCACTCATTACAAAATAAATGTATATTTTCCCTGATTGACTCTTGATTTTTCTAATTTGTCTTTCGTTTTTGTATTTCTTTAAAGCATAAGCTTAACAAATCTTTCTTTTTTTCCCCCCGGAATGCCATGGCTCTATCTTTCTCTCAAGCATTAGTGTGACTGCTGCACCCAAAGCCGGTTTGTTTACTCAACCATGCATGGAGTCGTAGAACTTTAACCTTTGACCTGTGACACTTCTCACAAAAAGTCTCCTCTGAGCAAATAGAGCTGCTTGGCCTACAACCCCCAAGTAAGTGGCATTTTTGCGCAGATCTCTGACCACCCCCCTCTCCAACCCAGATCCCGATTTTATAGTTCCAAGAAGAAGATAAAAGCTGGCACTGAACACTTTGTACATCATTAGGCATGTTGCTCTGAATGGCTGTGGTGAGCTCAGGGCAAGACAACCAGGAGAGCCTGTTAATGAGAGGAAGTCATGCTCTTCGTTATATTCATTATGTTGCATAACATGTCAAACTGGTCTACTCAAAATATGATACCATATACAGCCTCAGCTATAAACCAGAGAAAGACAGGTTTTTATTTGAAATATATGAAAGAATCTTATACACGTCAAGGAGATTCAACAGGCAGGCAAACAGGTGTGCCCCACCAAAACGTAAAAAAATTTTTAACAGTGGTGTTTGCGAAGCTGCATGAACCTCACAGTAGGGCCTTTGAGTGCCTGTCATATTGGAGGTGAGCCAGAATAAATTGGCTAAGTTGAACTTATTTATAGGCTATTATTATATAGGCTATATTATATAAAGATTGCAAAATGTAGTGATGATGTGTTAGAGAGGTGTTACAATAACCCACACTTCTTGAGACACAACCTCTAAAATAACATTCTAATGTTCTCACATCAAGTCTGTCAAATGGTATATGTTAGGTCAAGTCAGTTTCCCTATTTCAAACACAGTCATGCACAGAGAATTTGGTTGCAACACGTTATTGTATGTGTCATCATTCCCAATTTTGCAATTTCCTTTGCATTTCAAAAACGGTCATGAAACAGACAGAATGAATGAACTAGTAACATTATACCTGAGATTTTGAATGATCTGTGACTATATAATATTTAACACCTTTTAAGCAAGCAACTCAAATATACACTTTACTGTTAAAAAGTTGGGTTAAGATTTTTTTAATTTTTTTTAAATAAATTAATATTTTATTCCACACGGATGCATTAAATTGATCAAAAGTGTCATTGTTTTACATTGTTAATAAATTAAAATCAATGCTTTTATTTAAACTTTCCATTTATCAAAAAAAAAAAAAAAAAAAAATGTTTGCACAAAAATATTAAGCAGCACAACTGTTTCAATATTTATAATAATAAGAAATGTTTCTTGAGCACCAAATCAGCATATTAGAATGATTTCTGAGGATCATGTGACATTTTTTTCAGGATTCAGAAAGCTGAAACCTCAGCTTTGCCATGACAAAAATACATTACATTTTAAAATGTATTTGAATAGAAAACGGTTGATTACATTGTAATAATATTGCACAATATTACTGTTTCTACTTTTTTTTTTTTCTTCTAAAATACATGTAGCTTTAGTAAGCATAAAACATTTTTCAAAAAACATTTAAAAAATGATGGCACCAAACGGTAGTGTAATTATGCAGTTAAAGAGAAATATGCTAAATATATCACTTGAGTAAGTGGAAGTTTGTGATTAGTGACATTTTATTTATATGCAAGGCATTTGATCACAGTACAATACAGTAAAATATAACAGGGTAAACATAAGGAAAAGCAGGACCTTATGTGTCTGGGGCTTTCCACGGTTATTTTGTAATTAGTTTGTATTGTTGAGTAAAAGAGAGGTAAATATATATATATACACACACATTTGTGTAGCCTATGAGTTCAGAAAAACTGAAATACAGACATCTATTTTAGTTTCAGGAAATATTCAGCAAGTGTGCTTCAAAAATATGAACCCACTGTGTTGCTGAGTTTGATTCAGTAGAACAGGGGCACATAGGAACAAGAATCAGATAGGGTGGGACAGAGAAAGAGAGAGAGGGAACAATAGAGAGCAGGGCAACAAAAAGTCACTCCATTTCCATCTGAAAGGAGTTCCCCAGCTTGGGCCGCTGAGAATTGAAGACGGAAATCATTTTCACTTCAGCGGCCGTCTCGCGTCCTCAAGGAAAGTAGAGGTGGCATTGAAATGTCTGAATAAAGTAGCAGTACAAAACAAGTGTCTGTTGCATGTCTGCATTCAGTGTAAATCTACCGGTGATCAGTTCATTTAAGATGATGTTCTTTTTTTGTTTCATAATTTTTTTGGTCAATTTACGGTTTTAGCCATTACACTTCATGGCAAAATCGCAGCATCAAAATTGTAGAATTGGGTAAAGCTGTAGACAGAAAAGGTTAGTAAGTGTATTTTTTCACACTGATATATTAACCAGTATATTGTCTATATCTTATGGCTATACTAGAAACATTTAATGTTTATTTAAACAGTTATTTTAATGTTGACTGATTGGCCCCATTGACTTCCATTGTAAGTGCTTCACAGTAACCCAGATTTTTCTTTTAAAGAAAAGGGGAGACATATCAAAAATGAGTTTTGCAGTAATCAACATTATGTCACAAGTATTGCCGATTTAGCTTGAAGCTGAAATTTTCCTTTTACAATTTCCATATAGTGTTTCATACGCAATGCTATCAAATGAATATATCATTTCAGCTTAATCATCTGATTCTCTAATGTCCCAAAGTTATAGTTTAGACATCCTACTAAGCACAAACATTTCATTGATTGTATAATGACCTAAAAACATAAAATAGTAGAAGAGGTGGGTGTGAGTTGTGACCCAGATTTCTCCCCAGAACAAAACGTCTGTTGGGTGTAGCTGCTGTTTCACACTTATCAAACATCCATTTGTGGTTTCTGTTACGATGATACAAAGTCAAGGTTTAAGAGAGGGAAACCTTTCAAAAGCCTTTTATGCCTGAAGGTATAAGCTAATATTTAATTTCCAGCTTTCTGAATAAAGAAGAAAGTCATGTATCATGGATCTTTTCTTCATTGCTCTATTTTCCTGCAGGCCGTGTGGATCTTCAGTAGTTCAGTTCTGCTCATGAGTGCAGTGGACTGGTGATGTCAAACGCCTGTTTGTTTATTCTGAGTCTGACATGCACCCTTTGTCATTAGATTAAAGACCCAATTAATTTGTCTCCTCATGACTGCTGGTGCAATGTGTTTTAGATTGTTGTTCACACTTTGTTTCTCATATAGATTAATTATGCTGTATTTTGTGCTGGGGGAGAGGTGGGCTGTTCCAGAGGTCTCTTTCTCTGAAGCCTACAGTACAATAGCAAGTATATATAGTTTTTGAAAGAAGTCTCATGCTCATCAAAGCTGCATTTATTGGATCATCAAAAATACAGTAAAATCAGAAAAGGAAATCTACAATTTAACATAATTAATGTTTTCAATTTTAATAGCCTATATTTTGAAATGTAAATCATTCCTGTATCCTAAACTGAATTTTCAGCATCATTAGTCTTTAGCATCAAGATCCTTCATAAATCATTCTATGCTGATTTGTGTTTAAGAAACATTTCTTATCAATGTTGAAAACAACTGTTTCTTTGATGTAAAAGAAAAGCATTTACTTGAAATTTGAGATTTACTTTTGTAACATTATACATATCTTTACTCTCTTTACTTTTGATCAAGTTGAGAGGCGTCATAGCAGAGTTTACAACTCAGGTTTTTCGCTTCAGATATTCTGATAATTGTCTCTATCAAGCTGTCTGATCATAAATAAGCACAACTGCCCAAAGCAAAGTCTGCATGTGCAGCCAAGAATGCTGGGAAAGGAGGGTGACCTGACTCTAGATCCAATGGGAGAGTCCAATCCACAGGGATGGATAAGGTAATAGGCAAAATAAGAGGTTTGAAATCTGCTGTTGTTTTACTTGGATTACTTGTTGATACTGTTTTCTCTACTGACACTATACTTACATTCGGGAAAAAACGTCATTATGAGACTGTTAGAGTTGCACATACATGCAAATTTATCAATGCATTGGGAATGTAAATGCTAAATGCTTCTTTATACTTGTTTTGTGGCAGAACTAGCCTGATGGTCATAGAGGGGGGTTGTGGGTCTCATGCTGTACTTCTCTCTCCTGAGAGAGCGAGGTCACAGGCATTGATTTGCAGCCATTTACTGAAGGTTTCTTCTTTCTGTTGTGCTATTCCCTCAAGGAACCTGGAGATATCCACCCACCCACCCTTGCCCCCGAAACAGACACACACCCATTATGTGTCTCAGTCCCCATCCCCCTCTCAAGGGAAATGTAAACAGCTTTCCCCTCCTCCGTAGATTTCTCACTCACATCTCACATCTTTCTTTCAGGCACCTTCAGTCTCTTGCACAATTTACACATATAAGGCCAGAGGTTTGCATTTGATTGACAGGAGGGCAACTTTGGTTCCAAGATGGGCCGCCTAATAGCTTCATGGATTTATATGCACATACTAACCTATATTTTTATAAAGTCAGACTTCAAAACAATAAAAGCCAACAGCCCAAAACGCAGCTGAGAAAACAGACCATCAGCACGTTCCACAAGAGAAGGAACACACACAATTTAAAACATACACACATTCACAACATCTTAAATGTTCTTAAACAATCTTTAGGTTTCTTCTGATTTGGACAGAGTTTGACATTCATATCATTTTTTTTGTCTCAAATCATAACCAGAACAATCAACTTTTCTGTCAACAGTTTTAGTTCCAATACATGCAGAATATCAATGCAATAATGCGAGGACTGCAGAGTGGAAACATTAAAATGCTCTGTTGCAGTTTTTAACAAGTTTTTTTTCTGACTCAACAGTTGCTTATTTTTGTCACCATTTCTATCTTTGTAAGAGGAAATTCCTCTGCGATTTAATCATGTGAGACATCTCGGCTGAAACAGTTACTGACAGAAGATTGAGAGAGATTTCTGGAGTTTTTGCTGATCTGTCCATCTTTACGAAGGTGTGTTGAATTGACTTGAATGTAAACAATTATAAATTCAAGATTTTATATTTTCGAGTCAATATTCCTCACGTCCACATCATGCATTCTGTTGCTGGATACTGGGCTAGTAAAACAACTATTGCTCTATAACATGGTACAGCTAAATATATAGTCTTCATAAGACAAGACAAAATGTAAAGATCGCCTTCATGACCTCATTATGGCATCATCTTCTGCTGTCCATTTGGAGGTGCACAGGGAATTGCCTTCTGTCTCCACAAAAGCCTCATGTGAAACCTGATCTTCATCAAAGTTTCATGTATAGTGAGTCTCTTATCATATAAATAAAGACAAATCTTACCAGCTAAACCCTTAAAAGGAAAAAAAAAAACGTATTTTTTTCAGTTTTATAACCACAAAAATGCTTTATTATACTTGTATGTTTATTTAGTGTGCATTTATGGGAAATTTGATGAGTGAAGACCACGCTCAAAAAGCAAACACACATTATTGTATAATTATTAGTAGACTATTTAAAATGTAATCTAATCCTGAGTTTTTAGGTAAGACCGTGGTATTTCGGTATAACTGTGGCTGTACGTGACCAGCCAGTTTTCTTAAATGGGATTTCTGTATAGACTGACCATCTCTTCCCTCTTGGGATGAAACCTTAGAGTTATATGGGATAGAAAGACACCATTGTCAGCATGGCATGGCTGGAAAGGGGGCTTATTCTCTTGAGCTAATATAACAAAGAGCATGGGTTTCCAAATACACACTATTTGTGAAAGACATATTAAATTTAATGTGTGTGTGTGTTTGTAGAAAACTGTAAAATATGTAGATAATATCGAAGGATAACAATTCACCTATCAATAAAAGTTTTGTGAATTTTGTTCATTTCAAGTGTGCTGAAGGTAAATATTTTCCAAGCTCAGGGTCCTGAGAGTGGAATTGTGATTTCAAACTTAGCTGTCCATAAATAAGTTTAGGTAATAGGCTAAGCTATCATTTATGCATTGAATTTATCAGTGTGGCTTCTTTAAATGTTTCTACAGCTTGGTAGCTCTTATAACTCCACTTTAAGAGACTGAAAAAGCCCAAATGATTTGTTTCATACTAGTGAAATTTCCAATGAATCTATAGGCTATCTAATATCATATTGGTACAAAAGACAATCTAATCACTATTTCTTTGAACAACATCAAATCTGAGGTGCGATTCATCCATACAGCTGAAGTGACCTCACCTTTTACCCTCAGAATGACATGATAAAGAACATGAGAGAAGATGTTTGCTTTAACACATTTTAATTGAAAAATACTTCAGGTTTCATTTAGACTCTGTAATACACTGACAGCCTAATATCTGATCTACAGTGTTGTACACTACTATCTTGGTAAGAAAAAAAGTGCTTAGAGGTGGACCGTGTTGCAGGCAATGCCCTGTCCATCACTTGAGTTCTTCAGAGTTCCTGTATCTTCATGAGGTCTCATACTCACTGCAGGCTCTGTGAAGTTACAGTAATTTTGTGAATTACAAGGTCCTCAAACCCCAATTTCCTTCTGGGATTTTGAAGCTAAAGTTCTCGATAATGTTCTAAGAAGTTCACTCTCTTCCATAAGAGTCAAAATAAGATATCAAGCATTCCATGAAATGTTACAGCGTTTTTCACAGTGCTTCAGAGAACTCCTTCAAACTGATGACCAGGCTATGCAAATAAATGGCAGCTTAATCAGGACCAGCCCTTAACAAATCATTTCCATTTTTTTGGTTCACCTGCGCCATCACAATCACATGCAACATAAATCCAGCTCGAGAACAACCAACCATTCAGATGAATGTCAACAGTGCAATGTTGTAATGGCAAACCCAATGACTCAGGCCATCAGCAATGGAAAAAAAGGCAGGTTCAGGCTAAGAGAGTTATCGCTTCTTTTTCTGTTTGAGGCTTTTTCGTCGTTTGACTATCATTTCATACAGTTTGTCCATGCCTTCGTGAAGCCCCTCACCGATGATGGCACAGGCCGGTTGGATGTGGTATGTAGTGGCAGGCGTGAGCTCCTGGAGCGCGAGCTGCTTCTCTATGTCAGCCACAGACAGAGATTTCGGCAGATCCTGTTTATTAGCTATGACTAAAAGCGGGGTTCCTTGGTTTTCAGCAAATTTGGTCACTTTATGGAGCTCTGTCTTGGCCTCCTCCAGTCGATCCACGTCTACTGAGTCCACCACATAAATAATGCCATCAGTGCACCTACTGTAAGATTTCCACAAGGGCCGGAGTTTCTCCTGCCCACCAACATCCCAAAAATGACAGCTTATTCCTTTGGCCGTGCCATTACTAAGCTTGATCTTTTCCGTGTTGAATCCTATTGTGGGTACAGTGTTGACAAACTCGTTGAATTTCAGTCTGTAAAGGACCGTGGTTTTCCCTGCGGAATCCAAGCCAAGCATCACTATATGGAGGGACTGAAACGCGGATATATTGGAGAAACTGTTCCCCATTTTGATCTCCTCGTAAGCAGGGGTAAAACCAAAGCAGACCCCCTCGGCACCAGCGATTCGACTAAATTCAGACTGGATGTGATGGAGTGATCATTGCAGTGCGCGTGAGATCATCTCGTGCTCGGTAAACACTCCTCTGTGAGCGGAGAGTCTCCGCAGTAACAGCTCACATCAACATTCCCCCCACAAACTGCTTCAAATTCCTCCAGACGTTTCGGCGTTCAGTCTCTGCCGGTGGTCGTCCACATTAGCGATGAATGAATGTGATCAGAAATGTGTTTCAGACATAACACGAACGTGCCTACTCACGAGGTGATGGACACAAGCGAATGTAATGATAATGAATGAAAGCCAGCAGTGGCCCTGCAGCAGCTGCTCCTCACACTGGAGAAACTCCGCCCGCATTTCATGTGGAAACTGAAAAACAAACCCCTTTTATGGCAAGCCATTTATTCCTTTAAACTAATTAGTATACGTTTTTGTTTACTAGCAATAATTTTTTTTAAACACTTGGTAGTCCACGAATGACTATCTTTTTCACTATTAAATATTACACTTTTAGATAGGAGTTAGTAGGCTATTTAATCAGTAGCCTACACGAATTAATTGTTTTTACAGTAAAACATATCACATGGACAATTTGAGTCTACATAAAGAAAGCCTAATTTTTGCTGTATTATTATTATTATTTTTTTTTTGCTATTATTTTAAAATGTGTGATGTTACCTATAAACTGCACCTTAAATGTATTTTGCCATGTAAAACATTTTGTGCTTAAATAACTATGGAATAGGCTAATTGACGAGGGGGGTCAATGAATTATTTAAAAACAATGCACACCTAGAATGTACATTATTTTTCAATAATTCAATGGTCCCTCATTAATTATTAATTACGTCCATATCTAATGAATAATAGGCTAGTTAGTGATTTCGAAAATACACTCTGAAAAATAAAGGTTCCACGTTGTTTTTCACAGCGATGCCATAGAAGAACAATTTTGGGTTACCCAAAGAACCTTTTAGTAAAAAATTCTTAAAAGAACAATGTTCTCCTTATTGTGGAAAAAACATTTTAATAGCCTAATCTAAATAACCCCTTTCCTCTATAAAGAACTTTCTGTGCAATGGAAAGGTTCCGTTTCTTCATGGAACCATCGATGCCAATAAAGAACCTTCATTTTTAAGAGCTGGCCGGTAATAAAATTTTAGTAAATAAGTTATAGGAACAAAAATAGTTCACTACTAGTTGGTTCTAAGGATTAAATGTTAAAACGGTTTTCCACACAACCTTCCTCAGCAGTAGCCTATGTGCACAGGACACAGGTTATACCAAAGTTTTCAGGGAAGATACATTGCATTCGTAAAGAAACCAGGGTGCGTCAACAGGGTTGTACCGATTTGTTCAGAAACACATTAGGAACAAATGCTACACTTTAGACACGTATTTCAACATTCCCTGAAATCATTTAAATAAGATATGCCGTCTACTTAGGCCTATATTTCACAGCAAATTTGAATCATTATAGTAGGCCTATAACCTACTACCTCTTCAAAGTGATTACATTTGTAATTCGTCTGGCCAAAATCTTTTCCTAAAACGAGCATTATCTCACGGTCTCATTTCAGTTACATAAAAGTTACATTGCGGATATTGTTATTGTTGGTATGTAGCGCCACCTGCCGTTCATAGTAGGTAGCCTACAGGGTTTTTGTAAAAACCCCGCCTTTCAAATTGGCCCCGGAAAAAAACACGGTTAATAAAAAAAGAGTGCATCTCTATGTGTGCACCGGTCAGAGACTGGTTGTTAAACTTCATTGCATTTGGTAACACTGTAGCTGTGGCCTCTGAGACCAAAAACGTAAGCAATGTAACACTTTTCATGGATGAGTGTTGTGGCATGCTATCAAATCAAAATTGTGTCTAAAACCAGTCCTCATAAAATTAAGAAAAGTCATTAAGTCACTAATTCAGGCAGGTAATTAAAATAGTTGACAAATCCATAGGCCAAAGTATTTATCAACAGATCGGTGCAATAGGCTATTAAGAAAAGGAGCACTGAATTGGCAAACTATCATAGACTGAAAAGTTAAAAGCACTTTCGAATTTTAATCAGACCTACTAAGAAAGATCTAATAACCCAAAGGAACCAGCATCAACAATACAACAATTACAAAAGTTTATTTTACATATGATAATCATTAATATCAGGTTTAATTAGGGTATCATACAATTATTGCTCATTGAACACAACTCAGATATGGTTTACTGGGCAACAATCTGGGCGTTAAGAGATTGTCTTTACTGAGTAAACCTTAGGCTTACAACTGTTTGTCCACTAGATGGTAGATATGTGATGGAAATGTAGGAGAAATTACTGGGAATGAGAATTGGCCTTATTTTGTAATTACCCATTTGCAGTAAGAAAATGATTTAGGATGTAGCATTCAATCATGGACTATTTCAAAACACCATTCTTTTTTAGCATTAGCATAAAGAGAAAGAAAAATGAATGTACATTTTCCTCCAATGTACGGAGGAAAGTAATTTGTCTTTGTCTTCCTGAAACGAGGAGAACAAAAAAAAAACTCCAGTGCTCACTGACCCAAGGAGGAACACAGTTTATTTATGGCATATCACAGCAAATGCAGACACATTCATAAACAGACAACTTGCTTGACTGTATCTGGAAAAGCAGGTACAACTGTATAAAATCTTCACAGTTGATTCTACATGTACAATACACACACAGGGCTGTCGCTAGCAGGGCGAAAGGTGGTGATTATAGGGGACCCCGGCTTTAGGCCCCGCAATTTCAATTGAGGGGACCCCAAACGTGATTTCATCTGAGGGGATCCCCCCTGCTCCTGAGAGCGATTTCAAGGGGGCCCACAGCAACAACCTGCACCAGGGCCCCTGATACCCCAGCTACAAACACACACACACACACACACACACACACACACACACACACACACACACACACACACACACACACACACACACACACACACACACACACACACACACACACACGCAGTGTCTTTCAGATTTTTGTCAGAAGCATCGTTCCCCCCCAGAGAGTGAGAGAGGGCCCAGATGAAAGGCTTGTGATGTGAACTATGCTGTCTGCATGCCTGTGTCTACTGTACTGTATGGGCAGAGGTACGCACATTTTTGTTAGACCCACAGTGATGACTGTTTACATTCGTCAAAATTTCTCTAGGGAGAGCCTGTCAAGCAGAGAGAAAAATTATGCTGTAGTGATAAGACTGGAATTTGCACATAATACTTGACGTTTGCAAAACTCTCAGTAGCCACAGTAAGAAAATGAACTTTGAATGCTGTTCAAGTTAACACTTAACAAATATATTTGAATATATATATATATAGGCTATCTATGTATATATAATGGCTTTGTGGCTCACAAAGTCATTATATGAAGGATCTGACAAATACAGACACTTCAGTTTAACATTAAACATTTAACCTTTACAAATGAGGATATTCAAGCCAACTTGATGCCACATAAGCTCTTTGGAGAACAGGTCGACCGAAAACGAAAGAAACATTATTTTCAGCATGTCAGATGCTGGTTAATGTATAACATAATTTACATCAGAACAGTATCCTCTCAGAATGTGCACAGTAAATGTGTAACCAAATCTACTGTGACATGTTGTAGCCTACAAGGCATGGTAAAAAATATGCAAACTGGATACAGAGACGTAGATTAGCTGTCATCATGTGTAGATGCTAGCATTTATTTTCCACAGAATAAAGAAAGAAATCATTTTATACAATTTTATTTTATTAATGCATTTAAACTTTGAATGAACAAAGTGATCATTTTTTACATTGATAAAATAATTAATAAAACTGCTATATTATTAAAAATCTATGTGCTGTTTGGAATGACAGCACAAACCATTGGACTGGAACGAAATACAGAGGCCGCATGAATAATAAATAGGCTAATATGCTACTTCCTAGGCTAACTGGCTACATTGACATCAAACAATGATAACTGGTCATTTTGTCAGAAAATTTTGAACTTTCTCATTAGGGACATTTTACTTAGAGCTAGACACATACCTCTAGCTCCACACACTTTAATTCGTTGCTACTCACCTCCTCTTCTTGAGTAAAAGCTCACCGCGAGCTTCTCCCACAGGCGAAAAAGTTTCGACTTCCGCTAAATTGAAATTTCGTTAGCTGTGAATTTCAGTTTGAGCAGATTCAGCGGAAATAAATGAAAATTACATTACAATTGCAGTACAAATGATTGCCTCCAGCCAGAAACCTTTAAGATTAATTTCGTTTATCAGAGGAAATTATTAACAAAAGGAAAACACGCTGAAATAAAGTAGGCCTAACAGCACAACAATTTGCAAAGGAAAAGTTCTCATCACCTTCAGCGCACCAATGGTAAGTAAACATTTTTATTTGTCAGTTGATAATCAGAAGCTTTTTTCTTTATTTTTTACATGTGCTGATGTGTGTTTATATTTAGGCTACTTTCCCTTATAACATACTTAAAATTGTAGTAGGCCTTCATAAACAGACACTTAGAGCAAAGTGAAATGGCAGTTTAGCAATGCAGTTAGGATTATAAAAGAACACAAAACAAAAGAGAAAAATTGTTACAGTAGGGCTGGTCGATTATTTTTGGTCAATACTGAAGATTATTGCTGGGCGATATGATCAAAGTCTTATTTCACGATCGAGTCATTTTAAACATCAGTGAAATTTCACAATTATCGATACTTCAGGAAAAAGTAATGTAAGAAAAAGGCCTCAAAACAATCACAGAAGACAAGTAAAGAGTCAACAATAGGCTGCAATAAGAACAAAGAAACCATTACAAACAAAACGGACAAATAAATACAACAGAACGAAAATACAAATTAAATAAACAGTGTTTTACATTTTCAGAAAGATAGCCTACTAACAGTTGTACTAACAGACAAAAAATATAATAATTATGAAATGTAAAATAACACTGCATATGATATGACACTGCATAGTCTTACTGTACACATTAAATATAGATTAATCCCTATTAAAGCTACTTAAGTTATTCAGTCAAGATCAGCATGTGATTTGCCTTTATCATTTGTTGTTTGATTATCATTAATGACAGACTGCAGCATGTTTATTAGGCTGCTGTCACTCTAAAAGCTAATGCACAAATCCAGTATATTGTTACACACACATTTTCTTCCTCAACTCTGTACGTTTACTTAAGACATAACCCACTGTGTTTACGTAAATACTCTCCAAAAAGGCATTTTGACTTTTGTGTGTGTGTGTGTACGCGTTTAAGGTGCGTATCTGAAGCCCATTTTCTTATCTTTGTTTGTGCACACAGAAAGCCACTTAGGGAACAGCGGCATAATGTGCTTTTAATAACACTGTTTATTATCAAACACTTCCCGCAGTTTAGCAACAGTAGACTTCAGTTTACAATACTTGCGTATGTGGCTGTTTTGGATGTTAAGTTTGGGTTGATTAGGGAGGAACGAAAGCGTTCTGTGAAGGAAAGGAAGGTGCCCTGGACTGAATGTGGCAGCGGCCCAATAATTGTTTTACCTCAATTATGTTGTTTTCATAATCGTTGGAAGCCAAAATTGAAAATCAATTACAATTAAACGCACAGCCCTATATTACAGTATTAGTGAACATTTTTTACAAGTATGTAAAAGCATATCTTTTGTAAAAAATGTACAAGTATAAAATCATGAATCTGAACAATCATATCTTATTTTACATTTGAAGTTTTACATATCCATGAGATAGAGGCCTTTGTTTTGTATTAAAACATCAGAAATACACATTTGGTCCAATGTACAATTTTTTTATTGTACAAACAAAAGGGTCTTTAAAGGGGACCTATTACCTATTATAAATGTGTGTGCATGTAAACTGGAGTTTCTTTTTTTTTTTTTTACTGCGTGCGAGGGAAAAACATCATTACATGGACTTACAAAAGCATAAAAATGGAAAGAATCAGTATTTAAACACTATTTCTCAGCAGTATAACCACAAACTCCTTCCTGAACTCTATGCAGTTAATGTCTTCATGGAGAAAGTTGTATCATACCTGAAATGGAAGAGAGGTTTTAAAAGACGACCTGCACAAGTTATGCTTGCAATGGTGGTTCGGGTCGATCAGATTGTTCTTCTTGACTGTCATTATCAGACGCAGGCTCGAACTGATACAGCAAAACTGACGCCATAGCGTAGTTACAATAGTCTTTACAGTGCCTGTTCACAGCACCGGAAGCTAAAACGCACCGGTTATGGTAAGGGGCATTATATTTGTGACACACGCTCCAAGCGGTATTCCAATCACATCAGACTGGGCTTTCCGGAAGGCTGGTTTTAAAAAAAACGAAACTGTCTGTTCAGACAGAGGGTGAAAACAGGGGCCGTAACAATGTAAATGAAAACATTTAATCATGTAATTTTATTCTAGACCCCTAAACAAAATTTTTAACCTGTAAATGAGCATAATAGGGGCCCTTTAGGAATATAAATTGAAATCAGGTGTATCTCGGTCTCGTAAAAGCCAGTTGGTGTAGGCAGTCCTTATATGGCACAGTCATCTTGAGGGGAGGGGCTAAAGGCGGAGCTCCGTAGGAGATCCAGACAGTTGACAAGGACGAGGGAGCCAGTGATGTGTCTCCAGCGCTTGGTGATGGGGTTCTTCATTTTGTCCAATCCAGTGTGAAGTTCCTGAATCACATCCCTGTAACTGTCCCCAATCTGGGCTGCCCATGTGACCAGGAAGTCATATGCAGGTTTCCACATAGCCTTAGTGAGAGGAAAAACAAATAAATATTCATTTAAATTTGACATGTAAACCTGCATGCACATGCTATCCAGGCGTCTATACCCAATCTGTATACTCTCCATTAGAGTGAATGTGTGCAAATTCCCCAAGCCAGTGAAACAAAGAGTAAGAGGAAGCTCATAATCTCATCAATTGTTGGTAGAACATTTTGGTTCCTTTTCTGAGCTAGATGCAAACACTTTAATCAGGTTTCCTGCAATCGCTGCTCAAACCCAGTTCTGTCAGGACCACTATCGTCAAATACGATTGACAATTAGCATACAGTTTGGATTGGTGGTATGGTTCCGTTCTGGGCAAGAACTCCCTGCGCATCCATGCAGCCTAGCATGGATAAGCCCCTCTTAGGGTAAACAGAACAGAACCAACATGATTGTATTGCAGATAATCATTAATTAAAAATTTTAGGGGCTGTTTACACGAAACTATTTTCAACTAAAAACGTACAACTTTTTATGCGCTTTGGCTGTTCGTTTACATGACAATGGCGTTTTGGGTGCCTGAAAACGCAAAGGGTTTCAAACAACTTTCAAAGTGCAAGTTTTTGAAAACGGTCTCTGTGTAAACAGCAAAAACGTGAATTTCTGAAGACGATGACGTCATGCAAAAGCATATTACGTGTTTCATCACCATCTAATGGGCTGGCAGCAGAATACAGCGTTTTTGGTCATTTTCGCGGATCCGTGTGAATGGGGATCGTTTTTACAATGTTGTTGTCTGTACGCGGAAAACTGAAATGAAAAACTTCTCCGGTTTAAGCACATCACTGTCGTGTAAACGTACCCTTAATGTACAACACAATTCGAGAATTTAGTCCGATTCAAAGGGAATGCCAATCCTGACTGGACGAGAGGAGGAGCTGGAGGAGGGTAATTAGCTTCTGAGAAGCGCGATAGCTGTTGATAATACTGAAGGAGCTTATATAAGAATGCTGTGCTGGGTGTCGAATTCCTAATGGTAGATGTGGATCAGCTGAGAGTCAGCTGATGCGAGCTTGAATAACGTGACCTGCCAGAACTGACGCTATGCTTGATTTTTATACTTTTCATATGTCAGCTACTGTCTCTCGCACCAATCTCATTAGGACATTTTTCTTTATCCATTTGTGACAAATTAGAATATTTAACATTCACTGTAAAAAAAGTTGTTGCCTTAATTTTTTAAGTACAATCAGCTTGGAAGTCATTTCAACTTAAATTACATTAAACCGACTTAAATTTTTTTTTGTTAAATCTAGTATAACTTATAATTAAAAAAATTAAAAATTGCTTAACTTATTTTGATGAGTTAAAGCAATGTAAAAAAAATGTCTTGTTGCAGTGTACTTCAGATATAATTTTTTTCTTAACTTTGTGTTTACATAATCTATGTCTATGTTTTGTTTGCACAGTTGTCTGTAATGTCAATGTTCTACAATCTGAGCCACGTCCTTAGCATTTCAATGTGTTTTAAACACTGTGTAAACTGTGCAAACAAACTCTTTTTTACAATCCAATCTCATAAGAATATATATGCATTTTACAAGGTGGTGATTTGGCATGAATTTGTACAATGTGATTTGTACGAAAACGTATGATAAAAAAAAAAAAACGCAAGCATGAAGGCCCTAAGCACACCCCTAATTCGTCAGCGGGGTGTAAGCAGATTGGATAAAAACATACGAATGAGATCATATGAATTAGCCACCAATTCTGAAAAACATAAAATAGTTACAAATTGCCATGAGATGCGGGATATATATTTTGCCTCCCTATTTAATGTCACTCTGTAGGCTGAGAGTCTATCAGTACCAGCACAGAATAACAGAGCTTCCACATTCCAAAATCATCATTCATGACTTGTCATTAATCAAACATGCTCTTAAGTTAAATTCCTGGAGGAGTATAGCCTTGTCTTTTAGTTGATATATAGCCAGTCAGTTTTAAAAGAATATTTCACCCAAAAATGTACTTAACCTCTTGTAAAGTTTAAAAGGGTGGTATAATGCCCCTTTTTACAATATGAAAAATAAATATCTGTTGTCCTCAGAGTGTGTATGTGAAGTTCTAGCTCAAAATACCCCACAGATAATTGTTTACAGCATGTAAAAGTTGTCCCTTTTTGAGGGTCAGTAAAAATGCGTAGTTTCGTGTGTGTCCCTTTAAATGCAAATGAGCTGCTGCTACCGCCACAGAGGGCGGAGCTTCAAGAGTTTGTGTGTATTAACAGCTCCGATTACCTCATGCAGACAAGCACTAAAATGTCAGAAACTGTTCTGCCTTTTTTGTTGAAACTGGAGTCGGACAATGATGGAGAGACTCAAGAAGAAGTGACAAAATGTAGACTGCAACAGGACATTTCTGAATGGTTAGTTGATGAATTTATGTTGCTGATATGGAGTTAACTATCTTCAAGTCTTTGATTAGCATATTCTGTCATGATAATCTATAAAATCGCTTGTGGGGGAACTGTTGTAAGATGCCTACAGTGACATGCCATTGCATTTGTGTTACGTACTGTATTGCATGTGAAAAGACGGATGCAGACTCACAAATGTGCTCTACTACAACAACTCTTCCTCTTCTCAACACTGCTTGCGTGTTCCCGGGGGCGGGGTTTATGTAAATTTTAGGGTTAGTGATGTCACTAACACGGGAGGAATGTCGTGTAGTCCCTACCAGCCGTTTGTATCAGTCCTTAAAAAACGATTTCTTTAAAAGCAAATATCTTCCTTTGCTTTGAACTTTGAGCATTGTAACTTTGCAGATGTTGTTTATGCTCAAACATCAACATTACACACTAACTAAAGTAAATTATGGTGAGTAAATGATGACAGAATGTTCAGGTTTGGGTGCTTTGTGAGTTTGTTTTTACCTCGCTGTCCAGGTGTCCTCTGATGTCCCTGTGTGGAGCTTCATATGCTTCCATCTGCTGCCGGGACACTTTAGCCAGTCTCTCAGCAAGCTCCCTCCAGCGTCCCGCAACCTCCACCGCTGTGGTCAACAGCACAAAGTCCATGACCAGCCGTGCCACCAGGCCCTGACAGTCCATCTTCAGAAGAGCCTGAAAGAAAGATACAGAAATGCATACCAATTTTTTTCCTCTATTGGTATATATTGGCATATAATGGAAATGTAATTGTGCAATTCTTTTGCAATTTTGTCTAACACTTGCTTGGAGTTATAATTTCATAAAGTTGTTATCGGGATCACTCAAAAATTAATATACTGTCATCATTTATTCACCCTCATGTTGTTCTAAACCTGTATGAGTTTTTTCTTCTGTGGAACACAAAATAAGTTATTTTGAAGAACTGTTTTTATTTATACAGTTAAAGTCAGTGGGGTCCAAAAGCACACAGGAACCCCTTTCCCTGCATGCCAAAAAAGAGAGATATTTTTCAAACAAAATATGTTCTTTTAGTCATATTGGTTTGGAACGACATGAGGGTAAAAATTGAATGAGTAACAAAGAGTTTGGATAACAAAAATTGAACTGTCCATCTAGATGCAATCTTTAGCAAAGGAATATCCATTTTCTCAAACTTTACATTTTAATATTGCATGCCTAAACACTATTGTAACATTTAAAATGGTTTATTTTAGTTGTCATTGTTTTCAGTTACGAATTTTAACATTGACCATTTATTGGTTATCAGCTTTAACATATAAAAAATAATGGTAGGTCAGTATTAGCCATAATTTTATTACCAGTGCATCCCTAGTTACAATGCATTACCCCATATATGCTTACAATATCATGCCCAAAATCGTAAATTATGTTGAATCTAAATGCAAATATTTGAGACAGTAAAATAGTTCAAATCAAACTGAAATTTATAGTTTGTGTAGTTGTGTACTATTGTTTATCTGCTTTCATAATCTCACACCATGTCATCTGCTATTTAAAAAAGTGTTTTCTTTTCCCCCTAGTTGTTGCTAAATAAAGCCTGTTCTAATAAGTAACCTTCACCAAAAGTACACAGCAACACAAACTACAAAACTGAGATAGTGTTAGTGGTTTTCTAAGCTCCGCCTCAGAAGATCTGGACCAATCAAGAGCTCAAGTCATCATCCAGGGTCCTTTGATAAATGTGGCGATATGCAGGAAGCAACGTGCATGCTCCTGTGAGCACAATATAATGAGAGTGACTCCGGGCCCCTTGGACAAGGGAAATGTTAGGGTGGAATATCCGGCCGTTCTTTTGCCAAGTGTTCTGTCTTATTAATGTGACCTTCTTTTCTCCCTTAGAGTTTGTTCTGACATTTAAAAACAGAATAAGGACTTCTATTCCACTGTGCCTTTTGAATATATGACATTCACTGATCTACAAAACTGTTATCTGGTGATGATGACATGTGACATTTATACTTTGTTAGCGCTTTTTTATACAATAAAGAAAAGAATCAGTCTTTCTACTAGTGCCATCAGTGAATGTAATTCAGCATTTGTCAAAAGTGCAGGTGTTCTTCATGCACTCAAATATGGTCTCACAACAGCAGCAAGTGTTTAAAAGTTACACGCCCTGAACCCACTAATCTCTGATTCCAGTTCCGTGTCTTGGAATGTTTGGAATGACAGGAAGTCAGAGGGGGAGGAACACGGCGCTGATGCCCCAGAAGACCTGTTTGGTTCCAAACAGAGCAATGAGATAGCAGGAGTCTTGGATGCTTTCCATCTTATCAACGATGTTAGTTCTACAAACACACAGGAGGTATGTTTTTGACTTGTACATTCAGTCAGTGCTAAAAGGAAGATACATTTTTGTGATCGGTACAATCTTCACTCCTCTCCGGTAGCACAAGCAGTGAATTTGCCACTTACTGTCTGGATGCAAGTGAAATAGAAAGCATATTGTGTGTGAAAGTATCACACTCTGTACACATTGATTGTGTGCATTAGCTAAAGAAAGATAAGGCCTTTCATGTGCACCTGTTTCCTGAGGTGTCTCACCTCCGACCCCTGTCACAGTCAGGAACTTATTAAGTAAACTCTCCAGAGACACAGTAGTAACAGAAAGACAAACAAAATCTGCTGTCACAGAATCCAGAACCAGATGTTAATTCCTCAGAAATGACAAGAATGTCAAGTAAACAGAATATCCAAATGTGAATATATTGAGAAAATTATCCAGGGCAAATTTCTATTATAATGATTTTAATTCCTGATTTCACTGTTTTGCACACAAACATGCCAAAGCTGGTTTCATTGTTTTGTTATTTTGTTCTCTCCTAAATTTCTCTTAATATGCTGGAATCCACACATAAAATAATAATAATAAAACAATAAAACAAACAATTAATGGCAGACAAGAGGCTTATAAATTGAGGTGCACAAAAAAAGAAAAGTAAAAAATGTTTCAGTCCATTGGACTTTCCCATAAGTACTCTGAGCCTCTTATCTCCATGATTTATTTGTTTATTTTTTGGTGTGCAGATAATTTCTTACTGATGATACATTGATTCAAAGTATACCCAGTGAACCTAGCTGGCTAAACTTTTTGAAAAAGTTTATTTTATATTAATATTCTGGAAAATGTAAACAGTTCCAAAAGAAGTGTTGTTAATTCGACCAATAAAGAGTCTGTAAATACACACATTGAGAATTGAGTAGCGCATCGGAGTATTTTTACTCAGTAAAGTGAAATCAAGCTATAAAAAAAAATGAATCAGTATATGGTCAGTCGGAATCCAATTGACAGGTATTGTTAGCGTCATGATCTACCAGTTGACCTACTACAGGAATTAAATTATATTACACACAAAGCCTGAGCAAATCGAGATATTTTATCAGTGCAGAAATTCTTTAAATTCATTTAACATAACACGTGAATTAGTTAGCATGCTCGTACATTTGCTTAGCCTTGATTTAACACTGCATGTGCACTAGACAATGCAGCTTTCATTAATAAGACAGCTGAACACATGATTACTTGAATGCTTTCAGTATGTTTCTTTCTTAAATTCATTTTCTTTAACATCTGATTTTATGATATTATTCATACTTCATTATATTTCCTCTTGCCTGTCTCTTTTGATTTCCTGTTATATAAGCTGACCGTTCTGTCTTCTTTTTTCTGTTTATAAACTATTGTCAGAAATCTCTCAGAAATACAGAACCACTCTTCTGCTGGAACAATAGGCTAAGGGAAATGGGAGGAGACCGTGGGGAATCAAAGACTCAAAGTTTAGAGACATTCACTCGTTCTTCTGAAGCATGTCTGTAAATTCATCTGACCCTAAATAAAGCCCAGACTGGAGAATATGCCAGGAAAAAGTTTTACAACTGGAACTTTTACTGATTAAAAATGGAATTGCAAAATTCTATAAAGCTGTTCAGTCAGAATGTCCTTTTTTTTTTTTTAGGTAACCCGAAAGACTAATTCACTACGGCTTCCCTTGGGAATTTCTAATGGGTTTCAAAATTCACATTTGACTGTGTGTAATTTATTTTGTAAAACAAAACAGTAAAGTCACTTTGTGTAATATTAACTGCAGACCTCATTTTATTCATAAATCAAAAAGCCAGAGGGAATTCAACAGGGAATCCATTGCTCTAAAATGCAAATTCTTCTCTATTCAGAATATACCAGTAGTTTATTAAAACGTGCAGAGAATTACAGTTGCAAATCTGTTAGCAATCTCTTGGCAATAGATTTGTAGGTGTGGAGGGATTGTGTAGTTTAAGGCGCCTCTCGGTCCATATTTGATGCTTCTGTGTAAATGTTAACAATAAGAAAGGAAACATCTGCACAACTAAGACTCTTCAGCACGTTCACATCTTCCGGCATTTTCACTCACAGGTCTGTTGTCACGTTTGAGATGGTCACAGATGACCCTTCCTAATTTTAGGACATGAAGAACATTTCTATGTATCTGACAGTATCTGCTAGCTTCACTTCAGTGATATCAAGCTCTTAAACTGACTTTGTCAAAGGGGCGTGCTATGTGACAATGTATATTGTCAATATCATTTTAATCTCACTACAAATGTGGTGTTTTGAGCAGATGCTGTTTCAGCTCATTGTTATTTCAGTTGAGACCCAGCATTAACTAAACTTAAGCGTGTCTGCGCATGCCCTTTATATGATATGTCTCTGTGTGTTGATATCAGATACTAAAGATAATCTTTTTAAGTCTTGTGCATTTCGACTGTATGCCTTTTTTCATCTGGGTGGTTGTTTACTTTTACAGTTGCACATAAGTTGAAAGTTTTAAACCCCTATTTTGCTCAATTATTTTTAGGTGATTTGGAGTGTTTCTGACTTTACAAAATTGATTTGAGTAATTGAATCACACACACACACACAAAATTGCATACATTATCGCAGCCAAAAATAAACGTTAAAGGAAAACACTTTGTTTACACTTTTCAGGAAGTCAACCTACAGATATTTAACACATTGACCTTGAATATTTAACATTAAAATGGCTTCATTCATTCTGTGCTGCTTTGTAAAGACTTGTCAGAATAAGAATTGGGATTTTCATTGAAGCTCACGATATGAAATGAAATATATGAGCAAAACACGGCATTAATGAGAAGGCCACTGGTGGACTGTTGTTGGCAAGGCAAGTCCTTCTTACATGTGCATTTTTATATTGATATATTTAGAGGTTTAATCACAACTGCTTTTTTAATTTGACATTAAAATATGTGTATTAAAATATTTTTATTTAGAGTCTTCAGTGAACTCACTCTGACATAGAGAGGTTTGTTTTAGGTAATTACTGCTGATTGACTGATGCATTATAGAGCAGATTTATATTTAAAAGTGTGTTTGTAATACAAGCTAAAATGCAACTTGATATTTCCTTAGGAAACATACTGCTTCAGGTTCCTGTTTGACATAAGTTTTCACATCAAGCTTTATTGACACAGTTATATGAAGAGTGCTCTGAGTATGTTATGAAATATTTATTTGACTGGCTCTGGTATGAACTACAGAAATTATCTATTATTCATAGATTAATTAATACAAATCTATTCATTTGCAAAACCGAAAAGTGTAATAAATCCTTCAATCATATCTGCGAGGTCGATTGCATGCTGCTTCATCGTTTTTATAATTTTCAGTAATGACATTTTTCGATTTCAGGCTGGATCTATTGCTATCATAGTTGACTTTCAGACTTTTGACTTGTTAACTTTCAAAAACGTCACTCTTCTCCCGATTCTCTTTGCAGTTGCTAATCTTATAAATAATAAATTAATTAATGTATGACTAAAGAAAAAATAAATGATTTTTATTTATTTATTTTGAACATAATTGATATCATTTTATACAATTATTATGTTTAGTTTCTAAGAAGGTGCTCTCAGTACACACTCAAGTTTAGCTGAAAGATCTACATCCATATCAACGCTTACCTTCATGAGTTCCTTCTGGAAAGACTTCCTCTCCTTGCCCTCAGCTGCGTTGCAGTCTTCCTTAAGCTTCTCGAGAACACAAGCCACTTTTTCAGGCTCACTGTCCGGCTCTGTCCGACAGAAATGTGCCAGAGGCAGATTGACGTAGCCCAAAGCATCAGCAAATGCTCTATAACTCGCCACGTTCTCCATCAATATCGTTCGCACTGATGCGTAGATGTATGTCAGGCACATGCAGGGCTTCAGGATCTGTTCTAAAAGGACTGTAGTCATAAGATCAGGCCCTTTGAAATGAACAGGTTTCACTTTTCCCATGATTAGAATGTTTTTTGCATGCACCAACCCAATTCTTCCATGGTAATATCCGATGTACCACTCTTTGGTCCATAGATGTCCTTTAAATTTAATTTTTTCCTCACTCAAAAGAGCTATCACATCTCCTTTAAGATACTCTAGCAAATACAGGCTTTTGGACTGTCTTATAACAGTTTTTAGCAACTTAGCAAATTTCATGTTTTTGACTAGTCTGTCCTGAAACACAGGGTACTTTGTGGTCACTGCAAGAGGAGACAGTACAATTTTGTTCACTTCCTTTTTCTTTAGGAAGCGTCTTTGAGCGGAGCTTGTGCTTGTTTTTGGTGGTGGGGTTGGGGTCTGAACGCAAAACTGGGCCAGGATACAGTCCTTATCATCCTTGACTTGAATTCGCAAAGTAAAATCTAAAATGTCAGTAGAATCCCGGGCTGCAATCATGTAGACGAGACGGGCAACTTTACCGAGTTTGATCTGGAATCCCCTCACTGTTCTTGCCTGTTCATTGGCTTTTACTTCAAAATTAGACATGTTCGAATACACGCCAACTTGAAGGTCTTGAGGTTTTGTTAGTACAAACTGATGCTTTCCCCAGAGCTGGAGGACGACAGGTGGAGTAGAGTGCGAGTACTTTTTTACGTCGCTCACTAGCAACGTCTTCGGGGCGCAGTCGTGCCCAAAAATGGCCACCACTGTCTTGAAGGATGGGTGGATGTGTTTTGGCCCGTATACCCCAAGAGTGACCTTTTTTACGACATGTTCCCACACCGTGTTGTATGGGGCCACAGTTTGTGCTTGGGCAACCACAGAGACATACATGCAAGGTTCTAAATTGTCCAGAGTCACTTGAACTGTGTCTCCATACATGTATACATGTGGAATCGAGACATATGGACCTTCTTTGAAGTCGCTTCTTACGCACACCACCTCTGTGGTTTTGCGGCTCTCTATCTTCACTACAACAGACACCTTCATCTCTAAAGTGACTGGGGTCTTGGTTTCCATGTTACTGAGTTTTACTTCTACCACTGGACTTACAGTAGTACATCTATCATTGTTGAGCTCCAATGGTGGGTCCAGAAGGGCCTTCAGCGATATCTGTTGAGTCTCACCAGGTGCAACATGGCCCTCAGGGATATGTATGCTGATACTGGAATCTGGTAGCTGCACGGCACCGCCTGCACTGTCCAGATTGCACACAATGTTGGTCTCTATTGGCTGGGTTTGTCCCCAACCTGGGTTTTGTTCAATGGAGTCCAGGTCGTGGCAGGATCGCGTAAGTTTACGATGATTTAGCCATGCCGTTTTGAAATCCTCTCTACTTTGATAATGCTCAGGTTTAGGTGACTTCATGCCACCAAAAAAACTCAAGGAACCTTGATTCCCATCAGACAAGGACTGTAGGACAGACAGCTCTGACATGCTGTAGCAGCGCTTGCCCCTAAAAAACGAATTGTTTCGGCGAAGATTTGGACCGATCCCTGAGCCGGGAAAGAGCCCACTTTCAAAGCCATTAATGTTAACAGTGCTGCTGGTGTTTGAGATGGGAAGTGAGAGATCATCAAAACACAAAGCATTTGCTGAATTATGCTTACTGTTTTGGTCAGAGGAGCCTTGCACCGTGCCATTTAGGAAAGGGTTAGTTGACATCCGTTTATTAACAAAAGGATTTTCATTTCTAGATTCTGTGGTTTTGGAGGACCCCGGCCACTCCCCTGAGATGTCCATTTCTTTCACTCCCTCAGAAATGTCACCTAGGCTGTCAATCATACCACTATCACTGAACGAGGAGTCTCGATAATTGATTGGGTGGACATAGGCTGCTGGGATGTATCCCATTTCTTTACTGTTGTGTGCATACCACCACTCTCCCCCCGATGTGTCTATAACATAAAGACAGTCTCCCTTTGAGAACTTAAGAGTGGTAAAGCTGGACGGACAGTAATCCTTAATGGCAATGACTTCCTTGACTGCTCCAAATGAGGTAACATCCAGTCGTAAGGCGCTAGGAGATGGCGCTGGAAAAAACAAAAAGAAATGGTGCATGAGATTAAACATAAAAGTTAACAATACGTTGATTTCAAGGTAAGAATAAGAAAAGAAACATTTGACACCTGTAAGGGTGGCCTCTGACACTCCTTCACTGTGATCGATAAGTGCGCCCTCAGATCTGCAGCGAGGGAGCACAGTGTTGTTGTTCGCTGATCGAATGCGATGGGCAGCCATGGTGAGTATCGAACTCCACCTCTTGTCTCAGGTTTTTCTTCCCATGTTTCTGTTTCAGATTGAGAGATCAATGGCCTTCTGTTACAAATATCTGTTACAAAGCAATATAATGGCATTATGAGATTTTTTCTTTAAAGAAAATTTGATGTTATTTGCACAGTAACACCACCAGAGATAAACTAGGAATTCAAGAAAATTAAGAATGTGCAATTCTTTAAAAAAATCTTTATTTCTCAAACATTTTCTAAAGAACAATGATTTTCTTATATTGATTGTGTGACAGTTATTTTCTGATTAAGAAGTGCAATCAGAAAAAAAAAAAAAAAAAAGAATATTATATATATATATATATATATATATAAAAACGCTGTTAATTGTGATTTCTTCAATGTATTTAATTAGTCATTGTAGAGAAAATCCTACAACTATTTTCATATTGGTCTATCAGGCTTGTGTGTATATATATATATGGGAAATTTCTGTTTCATTTCCTTGTTCCATTTATTATCCTAAACCTAAGAGATGCCACACTTTGCTACTACATGCCTTGAAGATAAGGCCAATATGGGCAGAAATATTTGTTCTTGTTCAGACATGTCTACCTTATTCATGACATCCTCCTGAAAACAAACTGAGAATAAAAAGCCCTGTTCTCTATGAAAGTTCACACAGTCAATTGCTTCTATATTCTGAAATCAAAGGAACAAATTTTCCTATTATACTTTTATTTTTGTGCAATGACTTATGTTGTCAAATGATTGCTTAAAATATTGCGCAAAGTGATTGAATTATTCATAAATAAATAGAAGTTCCATCTGAGCTGCTTTAAGTGCGCAATCTGCAAGCGTAAGGATCAAACAACGCTTGCTTTTAGTAATCAAAAGTAGGATAGTGTTTGAGTGGAACTCGGCATCCTCTTAAGTCTGATCATGAACTATAAAGGCTCTTCAGCTGTACACATCAGTGGTTTCCATGGCTACCACCTTGGGGAAGAAAGCACACACAGTGAAGCGCCTTTAGAGAAAATGCCCAGCTGTAGGCTACTAGGAATGTCTCACACACATCAGTCTGACATAATATAAAACTACTAACTGTTTTGCACTCCATCAGATTATCACTCCAACAAAGCAATCACTATGTGGCTGAACTCAATATGTTTCAATATGTTTAAAACTAGAAGGTCTCCATAAAGCCTCACCGTTAGTGAAAGCAAATTCGCTCATTGAGGGTTACAGTTTTGTAAAATTCAAATGGCAATGTTATACAGTAAGACCATTCGTAAATAGATAACATAAGCAACAAATTAAGTATCAGCAAATGGTGAGCAGCTGTGTTAAGTTGCATATTGTATGAGATATGACTACAAATTTATCTGTGGTAAACTGCTTATTTAGAGATTAGTTTCTTTAGAATTGGGTCAAAATGTTCCTGAAAACGTGTGTGTGTGTGTGTGTTTAGGATCTGTTCTGTGAAAGACTGTTTGATTGTTCCACCTTTTGTTTTAGAAAAACAGAGGAAATGCCTGTGAAATAAAGTGCCTGTGTGCTGCAATTCCCAAAACTTACATTGTACAACTTTATTATTTTAGCGAGTCAACATGGTAGGACATACCAGTCATTACTCAATTTAACTATCTCTGTGCTTGTTGAATTAATTGTTACTGTCATGGACATTTATATCATTGGCTTTTTTTCCAAACTGAACTTGTTTTACAAGCCTGCAGAGTTTTGAAAAATGGCCACTGCTTTCGGTGACATTACAATAAACAATCTAGTTCTAGTTCTAGTTCTATTCTTTATAAAGCACATTTAAAAACAGTTCCAGGACTGACCAAAGTGGTGTACAAAGCCAAGTAATCAAAACAAAAAGAATTTAAAATTTAAAAGCTAAAGAAAACAAATAAGTTTTCAAGAGAGATTTAAAAACTGATATGGAAGCAGCCCTAAGTTGTGATAGGTCCCACCACCGAAAAGGCTATTTCTCCTCTGCGTTCCAGCCTTGTACAGGGCAATATTTAAACATGAATTTGTAATGTTCTATCCTGTGAAGATTAAATGAAATACATTCCAGGCAGAGCTCAAAACAGTGTCTGGACCATGTTTAATATGTTCCCATTTATCTCAATATCTAGGCTACAGATAACTTTTGAGGAGAAATGGGTGGAAAATCATGTTCAGACTGTTAAATTAAACATTAATGCTGCAGAGAAAGTATATATTATTTAAAAGGAGCTTCTAGTTTGACATGAGAGGATTCCTGAAGGTTTGAGTTCTAATAGCCTACTAATCAAATTTGCATCCGATAGGCTACAGTTACAGGCGAAAGATATGGCGCAAAAGAAATTTTTCTGACATTTTCCAGGTTTTTAGAACTAACGTTACATGCAAGTTTAAACTCTCAAACAGTAGGCTAAGTTCAGATTCTTTATGTAAGATAAAAGACGGTTGGTGGTGGGTGTATCTCAGACAAGTTGAGACGGATTGTGAAATCTCAACGGACGAGGACATTCAGTAGACCTATACACACTCACACGGGATCCACTTTAATCCACTTTAGTGTCTAACACGACGAAAACAAAAATCATAAACTCGATTTAAACTGAGTTGTCAGAAACCGCAGCTGTAAATTCAGCAAGGAAAGTTGTAACTCAAGGTATTGGCGGAAAAAGCCATGCAACACTATAATCTATGAAATCCCGATGAAGAAATAAAGGCCAAATATATATGAATTATAGCCTACTTACTTTATTGCAGATGCAGTCCAGTCTCTTGAGTGTGTGGACCGTTATGTGAGGCTGTCGTGAGCGCGCGTCTCAATCCCAAGCGCTTCGCTGTTTAGTGGAGAAGCTGCGTGACGTCATTAGCCAGGAGGAGTCCCTCTGTTGTGCCTAATTTCGACTCCCTGACAAATTATTACCCCCCTTGTTCAAGCCGCTAACTGATTGCCTAACCCTAACCCCACCTCCATACCTAATCCTAAACCTACCTATAAAGTTACTGGGGACTTGGAGGGGAAGCCTAATAAACTGGCGGTGGCGGGGGTCCGAATTTGGCACTATAGGCTTCACCTGAAAAACATATAAAACCCTTTACACTTTAACTCGCATACAGCTTTTTGACCGATACAAGTTTTATTGAGCTAAGGTAGCCTATATGCCTTATTAGCCTAGGCCTACTCCATATTGTAAATTTTAATGTTTTATTGTAGTTTTATGTGCTATTTCACTCTTGAGGATGACGTTCCATTTATTGGATTAAATTACACTGAAAATCTCGCTCATTAGATAATTCATCTGATTTGATTTTAAGAAAGCCTCATGTAGCCTAGTGCCCTAGATAGCCTACATTTCCACCTAATTTCTAATAAACTCTGAGTCACAAAAAAAGTTGCGACATCGAAATTACATCTAATCAGCTCATCAAGTTCAACCCTTTTGGGGAATGTCTAAATAATACATGTCTGGCATCACCTGGTGGACATGCAGCATATAGCAAAGCGGTTTGTGCCTTGTAGTCTTATTTCAAATGTAACCTGTAACCTAAATTTGTTTAAAATTTACACTGGATACAGTTAGAGAACTCAATTTCCACAGTTCAATATGTTATGTCAGTTTAACAAGTCAGAAAAGAGCTGTGGTGATGTCATTATACACTCCCATCTCCCTTTTGAGCTCACATGTTGCATGTGATTTTCAGCAACATTGTAGATTTTGTGACCAACAAAATATTTTCAGGAAAGAAACATTTTTATCAAGATACATTTTATTTATTTATTTTTGCCTAGCAATCATATTGTTGTACCATTATTTGACTTAGTACATAGCCATTTCTTTTCCTCTCAAACCCACATGGATAGTTGTAACGGTTCATTTAAAATGGTTCATGTAAACCAACCCCTTATGATGATCCAGTTATCCATCACATGTTCTGTTAAGGAAAAGTCATGTGGGTTTTTTATTGTGCATCAAGGAATTTATGTGTGTCTTTTTAACAGATAAAATGTGCATCTTGGTGTTTCCATCCAGGGTTTTTTATTTTATTTTATTTTTTATTTTTATTTTTTACGTGAAACCAAAATTCACATAAAAATAGGTGGATGGCTACAGCTAGTGACTGAAACCTTGTGTCAGGAATACAGTACACAACACAGCAGTTGTTTTTGTGATAAACGTTTAAATCATTTACTTTATTAAAAAATGACTATTCTTTGTTCTTCAGTGAAGTTCATGCACACATTTAATGTGGATCTTATTTCAGCAAATTACCTCTCATTGCTATCCCCAGCTAGTGTTATAATTCACCCCAGAAGTGGGGAAGGTTGTATATTACAACCAAACTCTTTGTATTTGACATTACTCTCATAATCTGTGATTGTACACATCCAAGTGAGTTTTATATAGACAAATGTATCAAAGTTTGAGAGATCTACAACAAACAACCACTGAGTTACTGATGCTCAAAGAAAAGTGTTACTTCCATCCCCCGTCTTCCTCTTATGGTAACAAATTCCCTCCTTGATAAAGTACATCATACTAGTTTTTTATAAAGTAAAATTTTATACAATTTTATAAAATGCATGTTTCCCCTATTTTAAACAGGCTTCTTGTTAACAGACATAATTTTTCATCATTCCTTGTAGTTTGTAACTTGCCAGTTGAATGCTAAGCTCAAGGAATATGTTGTATCTTTTTTATTTTGTATCTTTGTATCTTTTTTCGAGACTGTTGTTTCTGTTCGCAGACAAGATTTTCTGGATATGTTATCTCTGTGTATGCTGTATGGTGTAGTCCTGCTTCCAGAGACCCACCTAAAGGATTCAGGATTGTGAATCTGTACCCTAGCTATGAGCTATGAAAAATGTATAGTTGCACAGATAGGGCACAACCACTAGATGTCATCCAAAACCAGCTGATAGGAAGTTTTTGCTTTTGTTGTTGTTAGCAAACTGTAAAATTATTATAAAATCATAGTTGTGCTATTGAACAGCCTTTTACATTATAGTTATTAGCAGGGTAATTTAATTAATGATATTAACATACATATGGGTATCAGAGGTTACATTCACACTGCGAGCCTTAGTGCTCAATTGCGATTAGGCTACTGTTCAGATCTTCTTCTTCTTATTATTTTTTTTTGTATAGTGGTTCACATTGTTGTTTTAAATGTGGCCTCAAATCTTGCAAAAGAATGATAAAAAGATGTCACGCAGCACGCTGTCATACAGAAACACGGAGAAGCTGAACATATTCAACTGTAATTTTTCAGTGTGACATATCAAAGTGTCACCAACATACAAGTGATAGCTCAGAATATAGACTTTCTTTTGTGTTTTTTCCCTACTGCTAGATAAACAACCTACTCTTACATTTCCCTTTAACCTAAAAAAATAAATTATTCCAGAAACCTTTTTAACATATCTTATGAAAACAGTGAAAATATGAATAGAACAACATCTCAGCGCATTCTATTTCCTCAACCGGACCACTCAATAACAATAAAAAGCAGTCTGATTTGTGTCTGTTGTCTCAGTTGTGGAGCCATCACACCACCTAGTGGCAAACTCTGTGTTGGCATTTTGTCAGAAACTGTTTGCTCTGTTTTCTCTGTTCCTGATTTTGCTGGTTTTGTCTCTGATTGGTTTTGCTGTTCAACTGGATTGTCATTTGCATTCTTCTTACTGAAGAATTTCTTCACAAATGTGGTGTTTCTTTTATATTGTGTTCCACCTGAATCTTCAATGGTCACATAATTTCCCTTTCTAGACACAGCAGTGTATGGAACTTGGTTGAATGCAGTTGTCAATTTTTTCTATCTTTTCTTGATCTCCCACATCCAGCTGTCAATATTTTGACCCGTGGCGGTGATCGGCACAAAGCTTTGTTCTACCTTTTCATTTAGTGTCATGATCCCTTATCTCCTGGTTATTTTGCGGCATGTTACAATCTGACAATTTACCCCTGATTTTCCTATTGAAAAGCAATTTTGCAGAACTCTTCCCAGTAGTGTTGTGGTCACTAGCTCTGGTCAATATGGCCACATACCTGCAGAGCTCCTGTTTCCAGTCTAGCCCCTCTTCCTGAACAATCCATATGCATTTCAAGATACATTCTGCCTCTGCACCTCGCTGTTTGCCTGTGCCTGTTTTGGCTTTTTTGATTGATTGAAAGGCTTCATCATCTTTTGATTCAGTTCTTCTTGTACGTGCGCTTGGAGTGGCATTAACAGCTCCATGCTTTCCACAGACAAGATGTGAAAGTGGGTCTGATATATTTTGCTTGCTGAGAATGTGGACATCCGCCTCTCGATGCTGGCACATGATTTTGACCGCAGGCCATAGATGGTTTCAAGTGATTTATGGTCCGTGACTAAGTGGAATCTTTGCCCATATATATATATATATATATATATATATATATATATATATACAGCGAGTGAAATAAGTATTGAACACGTCACCTTTTTTCTCAGTAAATATATTTCCAAAGGTGCTAATTTTCACCAGATGTTGATAACAACCCAAGTAATTCATACATACAAAGAAACCAAAACAAATAAGTTCAGAAATTAAGTTATGTGTAATAATGTGAAATGACACAGGGAAAAAGTATTGAACACGCTTACAGATATTTATTTAATACTTTGTACAAAAGCCTTTGTTGATAATGACAGCTTTAAGACGCCTCCTGTATGGAGAAACTAGTCGCATGCATTGCTCTGGTGTGATTTTGGCCCATTCTTACACACAAACAGTCTTCAAATCTTGAAGGTTCCGTGGGCCTCTTCTATGAATCTTGATCTTCAGTTCTTTCCATAGATTTTCAATGGGATTTAAGTAGGGGTGTAACGATATTTGAACCGAACCGAAAAACCGCGATACACCACCCACGATACGAATCGCTACTCTCATGGCGTACCGAACACGCCCGCCCCGCCCCCTGCTGTCCCGGCTCATTGGACCTCATGTCTTATGTGTACACAACGAATACAGCGTTGCCTAACCACCATTAACCACATTTAATCGCAATAAGCTCAGTGTTTTGTTACATTCGATAATAAGCAAGGTGTAATCTTTCAAATTCTGTCTATTTGATCACGAAATTCAAACATTAAATGTCGTTTTGGCGCTCTTTGATGTGGCGTGACGGATCACCGTACTAGCTCCTCATTTAAAGCGGCAGCGCGGAGCGCGAGTAAACGCAATTCTCTTCCTCAGTTACAGAATAAACATGAATGGACACCTGAAGGTATGTTGAAAAATACAGTATACTTACTGAAAGGCATCATAACTCGTGTAATCGCTCAGTCAGTGTTTCAACAGCGGAAATACGTCAATAAAACGCTTAGTTTTTCACATAGCTTTATTTACCTCAGGCAAGTCATTCAGTGTCCACAGCTTGTTGGTTTGCTAAGGAAATGAACTCTTTCACTAAATAAATGCACTATATTAGCCTATATATTATATTTTACTTAACCTGTTAATGACATCTTGATTATTTAAGGTATGTTTAAAATATATGTCATGAAAATGACAGCAACTGTGTAAATGATTATATTTCAATAATAAATTAGAGTGAAAATGTTAATGTAAAAACTGCCTTATGTGCAGTTTACATGTTTTCATACAATTTGTTACTTGAGTGTTGATTATTATTATATCTAAAAATAAATAGCAACTGAATTTAGGCTAAAAGTCTAGGCTCTGTTGTTAAGCTTTAATGTTATAGTAATGTAAAGTAAGGGCTCCTATATAGTTTACAGCATTAGCAGATCATTTTTTTTATCCTTGCGAAACTTGTAATTGAATTAATTTAGAGACAAGGACACAATTTGTTAATTAAAGCACTGTTTAACAAAAAAAAGCAATTTTAGTTTTCTAAACCCCCCACTCCACCTAAATGAACCGAACCGAACCGAACCGAGACGTCAAAACCGTGGGACGTACCGAACTGTCAGTTTTGTGTATCGTTACACCCCTAGATTTAAGTCAGGTGACAGGCTGGGCCAAATCGAAAGTTCCCTTTCGTGGTCACTACGAGTTACGTTAGTGACGACGAATGGGGTTTCGCTTAGAAAGTATATACAACGACCCATTGGCAATTAAATGCCATGGGTCTGCGGAATTTGCATAGCGTAACTCCGCTCCACCTCGTGGGTATATAAGGAAGTACGCCGGCATTCACTTCACTCCACAGCCAATTCTGAGTTCATCTCTATTTCTCTTCGAGACGAGCCTCTCTCCAGGTGTTGGTGTGACAGCGAGTTCTGGCGAGTGCACATTCCCTGCTTATCTGTCTTATCTCATCTCCCTGGTCGCTTCAACACTCTGCGGAGAATCTCCTTTCACAAAAGAGCATTGCACGCGGCACGTCTTTTTAAAGATGCCTCTCCCGTGCACTTCTGGTTGCGGTCGCATCATTTCTGATTCTGATGGGCACAATCGCTGTCTTGCGTGTCTGGGCGTTGACCACGCTAAGGCAGCATTTGTTGATGAGTCATGTTCCCATTGTGGGAACATGACCATCGTGCTGTTGCGTTCGAGACTCAATGACCTTGTTCAAGGGAGAGTCCGCTCATCCGCACCCCGATCTACGAGCTCCGCGAGAGCTGGTACTTCGGCTGGCGGCCAGGGTGAACTGAGGGTTACGGTGTGGAACAAAGCGCCAACTATTCCACGCTCCACACCCCCCTCTACACAGTGTAACCCGAGAGTGCTCCGACTGAGCCCACGGTACAGTCTGTCGGCGTGCAGCGGGTCTCTTTCGGCGCTCCAGATGATGATGAGATGTCGATCGCTGCATCACAAGGTGGGCGTGAGTCCTCGGGAAGTGAGGATTCGGCTGTGCTGCCACCTTCGGGTGTGCCAGCATTGTCCGAGTCTGATCCCGAGCTGACGGCCATGCTTTCCTGGGCAGCCGTGGCCATTGGCCTCGAGTGGTCTCCGCCACCCGCGCGCGGCTGGACGATTGGTTTTTGGGTGCGGCCGTTGATCCCCGTCAGTGTCGAACCCCAATGCCATTCTTCCCGGACGTGCATGAGGTGGTCACGAGGTCCTGGAAGACACCCCTGTCTTCCCGTGATCGCTTGGCGACCTCCTCCGCCTTGTCTCCTCTCGATCAGGCGGCTGCCAAAGGGTACACTGGGGTTCCCCAGGTTGAACGCTCTGTTGCGATGCAACTGAGTCCACAGAGTGCTTCTTCCCGCTGCGACCCTAAGCACCCCTCCAAGGCCTGTAGGTTCTCCTCCACCCTTGTGGCGAAGGCCTACAGAGCTGCGGGGCTGGCAGCCTCCTCACTGCATGCCATGGCCACTCTGCAGGTCTACCAGGCCCAGATGCTCAGGGACATGCACGAGGGGAGGACTGACCCAGGGCTCTTTGATGAGCTGCGTGCCGCCACCGACCTTGCTCTCCGAGCGACGAAGGTGACCACACGCTCCCTGGGTCAGGTGATGTCAACATGTGTGGTCCAGGAGTAAAAATCCAACCCAAATTCTTCAATGAGTTTCTCAACTAAAATATGTGGCTAAATGGTGTTTAAGGCAGATGAAAAATCAATAAAAAGTAATTTAACAAAAGTTTTCGGCTTCTCTAAATGCTGAAATATTAAATGTAAGTGAGTTGCAACTGCATCCTCTACACCTCGTTTATCCCTGTACGCAAATTGAAGAGGATCTAGAGATCTCTCTGTCCTTTGCATAATTTCTCTCTTAACTAATTTTTCCAAACATTTCATAACTAGGGATGTGAGCGCCACAGGTCTAAAATCATCTAATATCTGTGCATTCTGTTTTTTTGGCAATGGAATAACAATAGACTGCTTCCACCGTGCAGGTAGTTGTTGTAGTTGTAGGGACCAAACAAAAATCTCATAAAATATTGGTCCTAACTGCTCAGCACATTCCTTGAGTAAACGGCCCCCTATATTATCAGGCCCCGGTGCACTTCCTAATTTTACACTGTTTAAAAGCTGTTATCACATCCCCCACATCAAAAGGGACACATACATTCTCTCCGTTTATCCTACATTTATTTTTCAAATCCTCAATTTCCAGTTTAAAATCATACGTATCAAATCTCAAATAAAAATTATTAAAATCCTGTGCTAAAGCTGCATCTGAACTGAATCCGTTCCAACTAGTTCTATTATTTATTTTCCTACTATCCTGACCTGTTATTAAATGCATCCCCTCCCAAACAGAACCTAATTTTCCCTTTTTCATTTTGAACTCGAGATCTTCCCTATAAGCTGCTTTAGCCCTTAAGGCTAAGACTGCTGACTTGCCTTCGTCAATTCGAGGGCAAGAGTGCGGTTCCACTGAAACTATTTTAGAGGCTCCTGGGGCATATGGCATCCGCAGCCGCAGTAATGCCGGATTGCTTCATATGAAACCGCTTCAGCTTTGGCTTCGCGATCGAGTCCCGAGGTGGGCATGGCAACACAGCACGCTACGAGTCCCAGTGACTCCGACCTGCCGTCAGACCTTCACCCCGTGGACGAACCTCAGTTTTCTACGGGCCGGAGTGCCCTTAGAACGAGTTTCCAGGCATGTTGTTGTATCGACAGATGCCTCCACCACGGGCTGGGGCATGCTGCCGCGGGCTCCTGGACAGGACCCCAGCGCCTTTGGCATGTCAATTGCCTCGAGTTGCTGGCTGTACGTCTCGCCCTGCACCGCTTCCGTGCGTTGCTCAGGGGTCAGCACCAGAGCATGTGAGCGGAGTGGAGCGGGAGCGAGCGGGGAGCGCGAGCGGGCGGATCTTGGACAGAGCGCAGAGCGGCAATTTCAAAAGGACGGAGCGTCGCATTTCCCGCTCCAATTTCGCTCCGCTCCGCTCACACCACGAGTCTGAAGCATGCTCAGTCAAGCCTGACCCTGAATCCATTTGTCTTGCACAGTCATCAACAGTAGACTATTTTCAGGCAAAACTCGGCTCAATAATGGAGTTCAAAAAGTAAAATGAGAATTCATACAGGTGTAGCCTATCAATATAAGTCGCTCCGGAGTAGCCTATAAGGCGCATCAGTCAAAAAATGCGCCATGAAGAAGAAAAAACATAGCCCTAGCCTCGCACTGGACTATAAGTCACATTTATTTAGAAATTTATAAAAAAAAATAAAAAAAAATTTTATGGACGGGACAGTTCTCCGTTACGGACGTGAGCGCTCTGAAAGCGGCACTAAGACTGCTTTAAAACTTTCACTCAGACCTCAAACAGAAAGCACAAAGCCTGTCTTTAAAATTAATTTCGTTTTGTATTAATTGTATCTTAATTTTAATCAAGGTTTCATCAACCAATTGTCTGGATTTAATAAGAAGTAAATATATTAGAAAATAGATAACCACGATACGAAGGCGCCGGCGTGAACCTGGAGTTTGTCTCATGAATGAACCGAAACTCAGCGTATAGCCTACTTGCCTCACACACCTGAGACATATATATATAAAGCTTGAAATGTCTACTTTTAAACAGAACAATTCAAAACGAAAGAAAACAGACTGCTCTCCCGTATGAAATGTGCATTTCTCTCAGGCGCGTTCACTACTGCGAAGATCACGAGTCAGCATCTTTCCAGCCGACAGACATAAAAAAAATTAAAATGTCTTCTGCTATATTTTACATATTCATAATCATTTTGCCGGTTCGTTGTGACAGCTTTTAGGTGCCCTTACATGTTACGTGAACGCATCAGCACTGAAAACATAGAGATTTTTTTTCTTTTGGGGGCATTTTGTTTGTTTTCAGACTTTCTCATTTGCCTGCGTGATGTTAGAGGACGCTGTTAATAAAGTTGCGAGTAGGCCTACACATTGGATTCACGTTTATTATTATAGGCTATTTAAAAAAATACCCCAGTTTTTATGCCAGTCGTATCATTTTAATCATTTTTGTTGTATTTATCCGCCACACACCTTGAAGGCCGGTCCGTGTCTGATATTGTCTGATTTTAAACCGGTCCGTGGCGCAAAAAAGGTTGGGGACCGCTACAAGTGATATACATGTAGATTTTCTTTCCTTTTTTGGAGCGAGCGGGGGTGATTTGAGTGGAGCGCGAAGCAAACTGCGTTGAGCGCTGAGCGAAAATGAGCGGAGCGGCCTGATGTGGCTTTGAGCGGGGGAGCGGAGGGGTGAACAGTTCAGTGAGCGATGAGCGGAGATTCTCACCGCTCCACTCCGCTCACATGCTCTGGTCAGCACGTACTAGTCCGATCAGACAATACCGCGACAGTAGCGTACATCAACCGACAAGGTGGTCTGCGCTCCCGCCGTATGTCGCAACTCGCCCGCCACCTCCTCATATGGAGTCAGAAGCATCTGAGGTCGCTTCGAGCCATTTATATCCCGGGAGACCTGAACCGTGCGGCCGACGAGCTGTCTTGGCTTCAGCCTCTCCCTGGAGAATGGAGACTCCATCCCCAGACGGTTCAGATGATTTGGGATCAGTTCGTGGACGCACAGGTGATCTGTTTGCCTCCCATGACTCGTCCCATTGCGACCTGTTTTATTCCTTGACCTTCATCAGGTTCCTGAGAGGAGCGAGGAGACTGAATCCTCCTCGCCCTCCTCTCGTACCCTCTTGGGACCTCTCAGTGGTACTAACTGCCCTGAAGAGTGCTCCCTTTAAGCCTCTGCAATCAGTGGAGCTTAAGTTCCTGTCAATGAAGACAGCGCTCCTGGTTGCATTGGCCTCCATCAAGAGGGTAGGGGACCTGCAGGCATTTTCGGTTGACGAAGCATGCCTGGAATTTGGGCCGGCTAACTCTTACGTGATCCTGAGACCCCGGCCTGAATATGTGCCCAAGGTTCCCACCACACCCTTTCGAGACCAGGTGGTGAACCTGCAAGCGCTGCCCTCGGAGGAGGCAGACCCAGCCTTGGCACTGCTCTGTCCAGTACGCGCCCTCCGTGCTTACGTAGACAGAACGCAGTGTTTCAGGACCTCAGACCAGCTCTTTGTCTGTTGGTGGGAAGCTGAAGGGAAAGGCTCTCTCCAAGCAAAGGTTGTCTCACTGGATAGTGGACGCCATTGCTTTGGCATACCAGCAGCAAGGTCAACCGTGCCCCCTTGGTGTGACGGCCCACTCCACCTGGAGTGTGGCATCCTCTTGGGCTCTAGCGCATGGCGCCTCGCTAACAGACATCTGCAGAGCTGCAGGCTGGGCGACACCTATCACATTCGCGAGATTCTACAATCTCCGAGTGGAGCCAGTTTCTTCTCATGTACTCGCTTCAACCAGCCGGTACTAGATTCTGCTCAGGTGTCTTCGCTTGCTCGCCATTCCTCTCCACGGACGGGATATGTGTGATATATTCCTCAGGTGAGCCTAATAAGCCCTGAGTCTCCTCCAGCACTGTCGACGTCAACGCCAGAGTTATGCCACCGGCAGCTTTCGCGCTTGGCTAGGTGCCTCCATGTGCATGGTTCCCCCTCTGGGCGACCCCCACATGTGTATTTCCACTGTAAGCCTCTTTGAGCATGTGTCTTTCCCTCGGCAAGCAACCTTGCCACCCCTGGGGTTGAAATATTCCTCCTGCGGCTGGACACCCCAGTGATACTCCATATGCAGCCCCTCGGAGTCATATGTGTATTCCAAGTCCCCCCCTGTGGGCTGGGCATGATTGCATATTTCCTCTGAGATATGCTTCCCAGTGTACCTTGGTATTCCTGTGTTAAGTAGGAGTCCTTCGTCCGTGCCAGTCTCGCGACAGGGAGCTCAGACTTACGCAGGGCACTGGAAGACAGCAGAGGTGGCGTGATTAAATGGGAACCCCATTTGTCGTCACTGACGTAACTCGTAGTGACCACGAAAGGGAACGTCTCGGTTACGTATGTAACCCTCGTTCCCTGAGTAGGGGTACAGTAGGGGTACAGACCGCTGTACTGCTGGAATGCCTGAGTTCAGTCTCAGCTCCTCATCGAAGACATATCTGCATGTTGCCGGCGTAGTTCCTTATATACCCACGAGGTGGGGCGGAGTTACACTATGCAAATTCCGCAGACCCATGGCATTTAATTGCCATTGGCTCGTTTTATATACTCGAAGATGATAGGCTTTCTAAGCGAAACCTCATTCGTCGTCACTGACGTAACGTCTCCGTTCCCTACTCAGGGAACGAGGGTTACATACGTAACCGAGACGTTTCCTTGGCTGTGTGTTTGGGATCATTGTCTTGCTGAAATGTCCACCCTCGTTTCATCTTCATCATCCTGATAGATGGCAGCAGATTTTTGTCAAGAATGTCTCTGTAAATTTGCCTATTCATCCTTCCTTCAATTATGTGAAGTTTGCCAGTACCATTTGCTGAAAAGCAGCCCCACACCATGATGTTCCCATCTCCAAACTTCACTGTTGGTAGGGTGTTTTTAGGGTGATGTGCAGTGCCATTTATCCTCCAAACATGAAGTTTATTAGGGCATCCAAACAGTTCAATTTTGCTCTCATCACTATATTCTCCCAGTATTTCACTGGCTTTTCCAAATGTTGTGCAGCAAACTTTAAACGAGCTTCAACATGCTTTTTTTTTCAGCAATGGAGTCTTGCGTGGTGAGCATGCATACAGGCCATGGCGGTGGAGTGCATTACTTACTTTTTTCTTTGAGACAACAGTACTTGCTAATTGCAGGTCTTTTTGAAGCTCTCCACAAGTGGTCCTTGGTTCTTGGTCAACTCTTCTGCAGAAGATTTTATTCTTTTCACTCCTCTGTCAGAAATCTTGCAAGGAGCACTAGTCGAGGCAAATTTATGGTGAAATGATTGTCTTTCCACTTCCGTATTATGGCCCCAGCAGTGCTCACTGGAACATTCAGAAGCTTAGAAATCCACCTATAATCAATGCCATCATTATGTTTGGCAACAATTAGTTTGCGAAGGTCTTGAGACAGCTCTTTGCTTTTACCCATCATGAAATGTGTCTTGTGTGACACCTTGGCAATGAGACCTTTTTGTAGGCCATCATTTGGGACTGAACCAGCTGATATTAATTTGCACTGACAGGGGGCTGGATTGCTTTTTAATTACTGATAGTTTTCAGCTGTTCAGCTGTTTCAGCTTTCCATGCCTTTTTGCACCTCCCTTTCTTCATGTGTTCAATATTTTTTCCCTGTGTCATTTCACATTATTACACATAACTTAATTTCTGAACTTATTCACCAACATCTGGTGAAAATTTCATGTTAATAGCACCTTTGGAAATATATTTACTGAGAAAAATGGTGACGTGTTCAATACTTATTTCACCCGCTGTATATGGATGGAGTCTCTCACATGCCCATACTAAAGACAATGCTTCGTGTTCAGTCTGGGAGTATCTTTGCTCACATTCAGTCAGGCTGCGACTGATATAACATGGGACAGTTCTCCATTTTGTTCTTGAATCAGCACAGCCCATATGCCTACACAATGACCTTGGTTGGTGCTCGCTTGTTAAAGTAAGCAAGGGTTCCGGCTTCAGCTAACTTCTTCTTTAAAGCTTGAAACACCCGTCTTTGTTTGGGACCAAATGTGAATGGAGTATCTTTCTTTGTCAGTCTCCTTAGTGGTTTAGTGACTGATGCAAATTGTGAAATGAACAGGCTACTATATCCCACTAATCCCAAGAAGCTTTGTACTTCTGATGAGTTCTCTGGTTCTCTGGCCTCGACCACAGCACAAACTCTTTCAGCTGTTGGGCCAATCCCTTTTTCTGAAAGCAGCATTCCCTTAAACACTAACTTGTTTATATTGTATTGTATTTTCCTTGTTGAGTGTCAACCCATATTCTACAAGCCACCGTAAAACTGCATGCAGTCTCTGATCATGTGTCTCTTGGTTTGGGGCATGTATAATAATATAGTCAGAGATATTCTCCACTCCCTCATACCTGCAAGTGCTGATGCAACTTCATGTTGATATTGCTTGCTGGATACTGGATCCAGAACTGCATACTGTTCCCGAATTTGGCTTGCCACGTTTCTGATTGCAGCTAGTTGACTCTGACTTTCATTATCCTAGTTTAGTAGCTGTCTCTTTACCCAATAATGGCTTTCCTTTTCCTCTGATTACTGTGAATTCGGTCTGGGTGCTCCATTTTACACATTCTATTTCACACGTGAAAGCTCCTTTTATGGGCAGGGGCTCTTTAGAAGCATCAGCATACAGCTTCTTATCAGACTTGAATGAGTGGCACACAATTTTTTTGCTTTTTAGTACCATGTAGCTTTGTCTATGATGTTGCTTGTGGCCCCAGAATCAATCAACATGTCTAAATCGACTCTATATCTGTATGAGTCACAGTCTTTCATCATGAATGCATAATATTGATTATTGTAATTTCTCTCAATTCCTCTGCTGACATATTTAGCCGTTTGTGCAGTCACATTTTCCCCGTTTTCATAACACGACACACAATTCCCCGTTTCTCTCTCCGGCTGACTGACATGCATGGCAGACATTTGTAACTACATTTGCTCAAAACGGCATCACATAACTGATTATCTCTGTCAAATCCAAAGTCACAGTCTTTAGCAGCTTGTCTAAGCCGTGTGAAAAATTGTTGTACATTGTTGTTCGTTGTTTAGTTGCATCACTTGCATTTTGTCCCAACAGCAGTCCTTTTCCATCTGCGAACAATGCCGACAGCCATCTCGTCCAGCTTGGTCCTAGCATAGCGGGTTCAAAAGCAGTCGAATTCCGGTACTGATGTAGTAGGATCCATCTTTTGAGTTTAAACTAACGATACTATTTAACTTTATCTTATAATCTACTAACTGTCCTCGTCGCCATTGTTTTGTCTTCGCACAAACCACGTCGAATTGAATCAGAGTTGAGACAGACTGTTTGTGAGGTCAACTTGTGTCTTTACTCGTCTTCCTTCTATACGTAATGACATCCCAAGCATTACACTCATAGGCATAATTTGCGGGTGGGACATGTGGGATGCCCCCACCAGGGGTGCCAGGGGTGATATTGTCCTTATACCACTTTTTGAAACATCTCTCTGCACGAATGTACCTAATTCAAATGAAACATCTTCAGTTAACTAGCAGAGCATTCATAATGTTCTTTTGTTAAGATAAGAGGCGATCTGATGCTGGAATGTGTTGTTTTTTAATTCATGCTGAGCGTTCATTGCCACTGTTATCAGTGGTGGAAGACAGCGTTGTTCTCTTGGTGCTCATGCACTTGACACAGATGAGCGATTCAATCTATCACTAACGCTGTTTCAGAGACTGGTGAAATCACAAAAGAAAATGCACACAGACGTGTCTATGCTCTTGACATACAATACAATTTTAATGAAGAAAAAGGGTGGATTAGAACCCAGAACCATTCTGACACAAGTTATACCACCAGACCATAAAGGTACACAAGCATTTCAGGTGAAATTGTTGAAATAAAATCACATTTTTGGCTTTTTTTCCTTTTTTTTTGATTGTTGACTGATAAATATCAAAAACAACAAATGGGTTAATAATGATATTATTATTATGTAAATGTTTCAATTCATGTTACTGAATTGGATGATTTTGTGCTAGGTTTAAATGAGAACAGTAAACCAACAATTTAATTAAATAATTCATTTATTTAAAATTTAAACAAACAAACAAATTTGCGGTGTGATTATTTAGCCAGTAAAACTTGAAAAGTTTGGGACCTGAAGGTGTCCTGAGCACTGACATCTCTCAGCTGACAACAGACTTCTTTTTAAGAGATCAATTAATGAGCTCATTTATAATTAAACAGCATTGATTTTGTGCAGCTGCTCTGATAATTTGAAACACACTCTGTGAAGCCTTTATTTCACATGCTTACCTTGTCAAGCACTTGATGTTGCCCTGCAAGACAGAGTATAGAAGAAAACAGATCGATGCTCATTGAATATAAATTATGAAATTTCAAATCATTGCTATCTTAGTCTTTCAAAAAGGGGCTTGAATATAAAAAGCTTCACAGATGTGATAAACCACTGGGTCTAGCATGAAAACAAGCCACATTTCTTTCTCTCTCTAAAGTAGAAATATATTGATCTCAATGAGCGATCGCTGAAGCCATCAAAAATCAAATACGGGTTTGGTTCTTATACCCCCTGACAAGTGTTTTTAGAAGTGCTCTATGAGAGAAAGTCTTTTGATGAACAACAACGATTGTGCGATTATATGGAACTCTGAACCAAAACCTTGAAAAGCACATCAACTGTGACAAAAAAAAAAAAAACCCTCACATTCAGAGGAACAAAAACATAATCATAACTTCAGAAAAATGTGCTCCCTTTCTGATAACATCGGTTGAAAGGAGAATTTTGTCAAAGTAATGAAAGAAAGATTTTAAATATTTACTGCCTGGACATTTATCAGCTATTTACAGAGACGGTAGTGAAATTACTAATGACATAGTGAGGTGGATAAAATTAATATTGCATTTTACTGTTATCATTGGTCAGGGTATATCACTGTATATCAGAGCATCCGATGTTGTTTGTAATTGAACTAGAGCCAAGAAGAAGTGCCAGTTTGGTCTGCCTATGGTTTAATAATCATAGAGCTTATTAACTTGATGCATTAACGTATATCTGGTGTCAGTAATACTCGCAGGATTAGATTGCATGTGCCTCTCCTCTCCTATGGGTTTAGAAAGGAAATGATTTTCCTTACCAGCTGCTAGAAATGAATCTAATCCCACTTGCTCCAGTGTCGTTCATCTCTGGGGTTCTATTGTTCTCAGATGTTTGCTGCAACCATAAACTGCACCATCTGATTCAGCCCACTAGGACCAGTTAATTAGTTAAATCAAGAGTCCTGCTCAGTTGGAAAAAGCACCTGTGGACAAACTGCTATAGAGAAACCGCTCAGTGAGGAACACATAGAGATTGATCATTACACACTATGGGTTCTGTGAGCAGCTGGATGTATAAAGGCAACTTCAAAAGCAGAATGGGCTTAGTGGCTGTCCCATTTCACATATACAGAGGGGAAAAGGAAAGAAACACCTAAGACATGCAAAGACAATGCTTTTCAAGTGCACTTCCTCCGCCTTTCACTTGGTGTCACCAGCGGTTTGGCCAGTTCGTCGGCAACAACACGGCATAAACTACTGCTTCATACTTTGCACATAAAACCTAAATGTCTCTCAGAACTCTAGTCTGTGATAATTTTTTTATGATATTTGTGGATATACTACAGTGAGAGAAATACTGAAGAAAGTAAACAAACTTAAATAATTTAGTGGTGCAGTTCCAATTCCACTTCAATGAAGAAATGGAAAAAAAAAGAAAAAAGACAAAGATAATTTTGATTATAAAACCATTATTATAGAACACTGTAAAACAAATCTGTAGTTTTTACAGAAATAAGGACAGCTGTAGTTGCCAGAATAATTCAGTAAAAATGTAAACATAATTACCGAACAAACTGTAATAAAAAAATAAAAAAATAAAACATTTTAAACCGGTAAATCCAACAGCACTTTTCTGCGGAATTAGCAAGGCCATGTTGCTTTTGTACTTTTAACATATTGACATCCACTATCTTACACGAATCAAAATTCATCACAAGTAGCTTTTTCACAAGCTGAAGTAAATACTAGCAGATTATGCCGAGTAATACAAAACACCATTATGGTAACACACATCACATGACACTAAAATAATGCATAAACATCCAATTAATAACATAGGATGTAACATAAAACCCTAATGTACAAAACTGATAACACATTTTTTTGTTATTAAAAACCATCAAAAACCATCAAATGTGAAGTATCACACAGGGAATTCTAGAAATATCAGTTTACGACTTTTCACTGTAAATTATAATATGATTTGTTCTTTTTACTTCAAAAATGTTTTACTGTATACTGTATTTTACGGTAACATTACATTCAGTTACAGTTTTTCTCTGTATAGTGCAGGAACTTACTGTTAACCAATTAATATATTTACTGTCACATTTTTACTTTTACAGTTAAAATTACAATCATATTTACAGTAAACATTACTAAAACAAATCAACATTGTATTAATATATGTAATGCCTCCTTTATTTGTTTTTTATGCATGTTTTCACATGAACAACCTCAGCAAAATGTAGGCTACATGCGCAAAACCGTTTACGGAAACGAATGTTAATAGGTTCTGGGACTGGAACTTTGATTAGTTCAGGGCATGTTGTTATATAAATATAAATCACCCCTGTATTTTTGAAATTGTAATTTTTTTTTGCTTGTTTGCTTATTATTGTGGTAAACTAGATTTTTACTGATGCACTTTAAGTGAGGCTTACTGTATATCAACCGCTGCTTATATCACCTGCTTTTAATGAAACCCTTAGATACTTAATGGTATTCAAAGCTGACAGTTCGTCATTTATTGTTTGTCTCACAGCTGCATAAAGCCCTATAATTTCTACCCATATCCCAATAATTTCTCCTCGGAACTGAACTGAACTGTAACTCAAGCCTGCCTTATTTTTAGACGTTGACCTCCGCTGTGTGAGGAGTCTGTAGCAAACAGAATGATTCCTGTCCCTGGGGGCGTCTGGGTAAATGTTGCTTCCTCTGAGCTGGAGATCTCAGCTTGATATTTAGCTCTCATCTGCAGCCTTCAGAAGCTGAGTAATAAAGCTCTCCGCCAGACCTGTTTTACACCATAACTCAGGTGCTGGAAGAATGAGGGGGCTGGAATCTTCATACATTTTTGCACAAGAAACTGTAAAACCACTTTCTTTAGCAGCAAAATGCATGCAGGAAGCATTAGTGAGATTTGTGCATGTAATGATATAAAGATATCCCTGCTGTTCCATAAGTGAGTTTTATGGCTAAACAGTTGAATGTAATATGACAGTCATGATTCCTGTTTCAGCTCGGCAATACATCCTCCCACACAAGCACTGCAATCCACCCCTTATATCTTTTGATGAAAATTAAAATCTCCTTTTCGCACACTCTTTTTGCGGTGTTGATGTATTTGGACAGTGCTGCTGTTTTTAGCTCTGAACTCCAGCAGAGTGGATTTGAAATAAATCAATGCTGCATTAACGTTAAAGTGCAGCCTGTCAAATTTACAAGGTATTTTCTGCTACAAACTGTGAACCCTGGAGGACTTGCAGTCAGAGGCCATGTCCTCGGATGCAGTCATTGCGTATGAAGTAGAACTAAAGGTGTGGAACTGTTCTGTCAGGAGAGTACGGGCCTATTGAGATAAGTGGTGAAATATCACTTTTTTTCTAACAGGCTCCTGTGTTATTTATTAATTTATTTATCCAATGCTATAAAGTAAGAGATTTATGACACTTCTTTCAAGTCTCATATTCATTTGTCTCAAGCATTTTATAGTATGGTCATCCTTGACATAATTAGGTATAGAGATTGGTGCAATTTAATGTTGTGAGGTATGTGCAAAGTGGACGCACATTCATTATTCAAATCAAATATGGAGATTTATTTGTGAAATATGCCTGAACTAACATAGCATTTACTAAAAGCTTAATAATTTAGAGGTGCTTATTAAATAAATTATTTAAATTATTAAATAAACTGAAAGTTGCTTCAAAAGTGGTTATTTTGAGTATATATGTATTGAACAAGTATTTGAACAATAAGTGTTAAATATATGTCGGTATGAATCTTTTTTTTTAAATAAAATAAAAAATCATGACGTGGTTATTAATAAAAACAAACCACTCACAAAAATAAATGTTTTATATATTTACGGTAGGAAATTTACAAAATATCTTCATGGAACATGATGTTTACTTAATATCCTAATGATTTTTGGCATAAAAGAAAAATCAATCATTTTGACCCATACAATGTTATTTTTGGCTATTGCCACAAATATACCCGTGCGACTTGTGACTGGTTTTGTGATCCAGGGTCACATATCTGTATCTGACCAAGACAGCTGAGGTCACAGGGGTCACTTCAGCCTGTGGTATATACGTGTCCATGTTTTACATTTACATTTATTTATTTAGCAGACACTTTTATCCAAAGCGACTTACAAATGAGAAAAATAGAAGCAGTTAAACTAACAATAGGACAACAATATGCAAGTGCTATGACCCTTCCCAGTTTAATCTAATGCAAATTCTATTTTTGTAAATAGAATATAAGAGAAAGTATTAATCTCTTTATTAAAATGAAAATTAAAGTGAGTATTAATGGATCAAGTGTTGCTGAAAAAGATGTGTCTTCAGCCGTTTCTTGAAAATGGCTACGGACTCAGCAGCTCTGATTGAGTAAGGCAGATCATTCCACCAGCATGGAACTGTGGTGGCAAACAAAATGATATCACTGAATAAGAGACAAACATTTCCAATTGTCTTTGATGAGGTTTATTTTCTTGCAGTCACTCAGAGTGGCTGCAGAGTGTGACAGTGAAGGAAGGGCATCCTTCCTCCTTTATAGATTTGACTCCCAGAATGTTATCTTTCTAGGCCAATGATGGTATTTCAACCATATGTGGAACAATCTTAGACTTGTTCATTATATTTTATCCTTGAGTGGAGGCCCTCCTGTCACCTACCAACACTCTTTACCATTCCAATACAATTCCATATTAGAATAAGGTTTGTGTGTGCTCTTTTACTGTCATATGATGGTCACACACATCTTAAACAAAACATTTCTTCCACAATTCCCCCCTTTTTATCATTAATTGATAACTATAATGCAGCAATTTTAAGTCATTACATCACATTTATACTTCTCATCCCTGATTTTCATAAAAATGATCACTCTCTTAAATTTCTGAAAGAAGATTTAAAAAGAAGAAAGTTCAGGCTGGTTTTGGGGGGATAGTCGGTTTAGTATAAGCAAGCAAGTAAATATTTTTATCTGAAGCCGGGCTGAATGAATAAACACTGTTATTGCACTCCTGACACTAGGTCAGACCACCTCAGTAAAAACAAGAAATAGTATAGATGTTCAGAATGAGAATATTAATTCTCAATTAATTATTTTCAGTGTAACCTCCGCTGGCTGTATCATCATTAAATTTCTTTGGTTTTCGACATACATCATCAAATTGATTCTCATAATTAGACATTCAAAGCATTTGATATGAGACTGTACTTTTCACAATTCTCTCCACTAAAGCTGGAAAAACATATTACACATGGCAGGCACATCAACACCAAAACTCCTATCACTATCAGCACTGTATGTCATATCCAATATTCCCACCCTCCCCAGTGGTTGGTGAACCATTCAAACCAATAAGTTATCACTTCTGAGTGGTTATTTTACAGCCATTATCATATTCTCAATAATATTGGTTATATTGTCATTATAGTCTGGAATGTAAAAACAACATGATGTATCCCAACATTTTACACACTCCTCCTTTCTCAGTAGTTAACATGTCTAAAAGTAATCTATTCTGTATAACAGCATCTTTGATTTGTTTCATTTCATCATTAACCATTGTCAAATCATTCTCAGTGCTGTTTGCTATTTCCAACACAGTATAGCCCACATGAAAAATAAAATAATAGAACATAAAATAAAACATAAATGAACATAAACCTAAACTTTGTAAAATACTCATTAGCCTTGTTACTATACCAAAATTGTTATAATTTGAACAAGAACTGTCAGATTTTCATAATCCCCTAATAACTTCATAAATCTCCCGGTTTGATGTCGTGCAGTGGTGTATCAGCTGCTTTTCCTTGAGCTGCATTCACCTAACCATGAATGTTAGATAGGAGAGAAGACATTTCTTTACAACATGTCATGTTCACACTCGGTTGATGACACTCGTTGTATAACCCCTTCCATTCCCATAAATGGGTTTCCCAAACAATGTTCAAAGCAATCCTTTTTTTTTTTTTTTTTTTTTTTTTTTTTACAAAAGTTATCATCCCCTCTTTTGATGCATGGCCCAACCCGTGCATCATTTATCATAGTGGTTGAAGAAATGTTTCGGTAAACAAGGGTTGCCATCAACACTAAACCAAACACTTCTTTAATACAGCAGCCAAATTTCCTCCAAACAGACTTCTCTGTGTCTTAATTAAAAGACTGCATGCTCTGTAAGGAGTCAGAAAAATCAAGGTTACTTTCAGATAACGGTACACATAATCTCCTTCGGTTCGGTGGCAGCAGTTTTTCAGCTGCGTCTGCCATGCCATTTCCTATCGAAATAAAATATTTTTTGTTAGTATGCGCTGCGCATTTACAAATAGAAATTCGATCAGGCAACAAAATAGCATCCAGCAAATTTGATATTTACCCTGCATGAAAGATAGGTCGACCATCTGACCACAGCCCCAAAATCATAAGCAACTGCAAACGAATTACGATAATCTGTGTATATCGTCACACATTTTCCCTTCATTAATTTACAGGCTTCAGTTAAAGCCACTAGATCAGCTGCTTAAGCAGAATAATTAATGCCAACGGCCCTAAGACTGACACTTCAAATTCAGTTGTCACTGCCTATCTTGCCCAATTCAGGCCTTTTGTTTTGTTCAAGCTTTAGCAGATAATAGTCAGACATAGCATCATCCCTGCCTCCACTCAAACAGTCTCTCTCACTTTACACACGAATTATCTTTTCAACAACCTCGTAAGACTCTAACTTAGACACAATGTAATATTAAATTCCCTACAATATAGAACTTTCAAATTAAAACCCTTACGTCAATCTAAAATACGTTATTCAAGTAACATTTCTAAGGTTATCTTTAGTTTAAATGCTGGATTCACTTAATCTTTGTTATCCAGATTTTCTCCCTATTTTTTTTCTCACAGAAGTTCTAAGATTCTTTAAGATTTTTCCTCTTTAATCTTTAAAAACAGTCTTCATCTTTAGCCATCACCATGTCTTGGTCATTATCCTATGCCATGTCTAATGACCTGCAAAGAGTAAAACTATGATATAGACATATTAGTTCAATATCAACACTTCTATACATTTTTCTTCTTGCCCATAAGGCAACCAACATCATGTTCCTCATATAAATTAATTTTTGTTACTGTCTACACAACAAATAATGACAATCACCTCATGGTCTCAGCTGGCTTTAGAAAGCCCCTTCCCATTAGCTCTTTATCTCTAATCTCCTTTTCTTCAGGGTGTTGTCCCCTGGCATAGTTGCAGACAACTTGTCACAATGAAAAACAAGCCATCCAATGAATGCGGTTTCTGGTGAGTGGTATGGAGGAACTCACATTTCTGGGTCAGACTGCTGTAACTTCTCACAGCTCATCCTCCCCTTAATGATATAATGATGCTGCTGGCCTCACAGTCATCCACTCCACTCTCATACCCATCTCACATAAAACACCTCCCATCAGGAGATGCCCAGTGGCGGCTGTGATCCCCTGCCTTAGGTTGCCCTCTGTCTGGCCAAAGAGGATCTTACCCGTCGTTGAGAAATCACCTCGTGCACACTGGTAACCGCTCTTTCCCATAAGAGAATCTTTGACAGTTTTCTTCAACATAATCAGTTGTTTTCTGGAGCTTAGGGAAGGCGCATTCAAGAGTCACCAGAGCCATCAGGTTGCCTAATAGTGTTAACACAGGGAGACAGGTTAATAACAGCAGCATTTAATCACTAAAATCCATTAAACATCTCCAAATCAGCAAAATCTCAGTGCTGAGATTATACTCAGTGAATTTAGTTATCACAACCGTCCATTCAATGTACTGTTACATCTGTAACTGGAGCCATCAGCCCTGTATCATGGTGGAGACTAAGACTAGACAGAGGTTACTGGTCCTAAAATAAACTTGTCAAAAACGTCACTTCTATCGTTTAAGGTCTGTATTATTATTTTAAAGACTTCTTTAAAGTCATTCAGTTTTACTTTTAAAACATTTACAAATTGCCCTCTAAATGTATAAAATCTGAACTGCCTGTAGCATGATTTCTTTTAACATCTCCATGTCTATGATTTTCAACTGAAACACTGTGCTTTACTACAAATAGCTTATTATCACTTGACACAGGCTCAGATAACAGCTTTTAGCTGACTTTGAATGAGAGAGACTCTGAGGCATTCAGGCATAAACTAACATCAGACTTTATCTACCATATTTTAATTCTAGCCCAGCTTAAGGCATCTTTGCCAGAAATTACATGCATTTTCAAATAAACATAATTTTATCCATTCACTTATAAAAATTATTATTATTGATCTTTCCTTCAAAACTTCAATCTTTTGACCTTGTTTTTATCTCTTATTCTTTCTCAGACGGAAACGTTAATATCGGTATATTAAACACTGATCTACTTTCAAACCCACATTAACACCAGACATTTCTGTCACTTTCACATTTTCTCACCTTCTGAGTGGCCATTTACAGTAAAACACTCTCTGTCATCTGGTGGCTGTCTGTCAGCCTCAGCTACAGCAGCACACACCGTGCCTACATTTTGGTCATTGTGAGCTTGCAAACGGCTCCAACTTACTGCACACCCTTGAGTGTGTCCCAATCAGGAATGTAAACAGAGCCACTGATAAGTTATTTTTACAGTCCACCAGTGGCGGATTCAATCACAATAGCCGAATCATAATCTTCATCATTATCATTGGCAGCACATTCATTTTCACAAGCTGCACGGAAACGCTCAACATATTCTAAGAGGTTTTCACAAAGTTTCTGTTTAACTTTAGTCACACTTGTCCAGGGAAATTATCCGCGACCCATAATTTCCTTTACTTGCTTTTTTTGTAAGCACAGGTTTTCATAAATAGTTCCATAAAGTCTATCAAAAAAATTATTTTCATAACATTATTACATTATTTCTTCTCTACTATATTTCTTCTCATCTATCAAATAGTTAGTCTGCAGATACAACAAGTATTATCATTATTGCCTCGGTCCCACTTATCTCTACTGTTTTGCAGAAACCAAAATATTATATTACTCATATCTCAATCCCCAAGTCGCACAGACAGCCTTATAGCTGCTTGCTCCTTCAATCCTTATTATATAAATTTAAGTTCTCTAGACATCTAATGTCATGCATCCATTTAATAAACCCACCAGATTAGTATCCCTGCACTAATCTAGACTAGTATTCCCGTACTAGTCACCACAGTGTTCCTTTGACCATCATGAGTCAATCCCCCTCTGGTACCTTTTATAATTTAGACTTTGTCTCTTACCAGTCTCAGCTTACGCTTCATTTCTTTTTGTGATTCAAGTGGTGTCTCTCCTGGACCCTGGCAGTCGGCCCCTCGTCTCTCAAGTTTACGAGGTAGGGCTGGAACTGATCAGTCCAGGTGGCCAAACACCGTTCGCTCTCTGGTCCAAGAGGCACATACAAGGAATCCTGCCAAATTAAATTATATGTCGGCAAACTAAATTATATCACTGAATAAGAGACAAACATTTCCAATTGTCTTTGATGAGGTTTATTTTCTTGCAGTCACTCAGAGTGGCTGCAGAGTGTGACAGTGAAGGAAGGGCATCCTTCCTCCTTTATAGATTTGACTCCCAGAATGTTATCTTTCTAGGCCAATGATGGTATTTCAACCATATGTGGAACAATCTTAGACTTGTTCATTATATTTTATCCTTGAGTGGAGGCCCTCCTGTCACCTACCAACACTCTTTACCATTCCAATACAATTCCATATTAGAATAAGGTTTGTGTGTGCTCTTTTACTGTCATATGATGGTCACACACATCTTAAACACAACATTTCTTCCACAGAACAGACCAGGAAAAGGTCAGATAAAGAGATTTTGTTGCTACTTTGAGATGGCACCACAAGATGACATTCACTTGCAGAGTGCAAGTTTCTGGATGGCACGTAAGTCTGAAGTAATGAGTTTAGGTAAAAGGGAGCAGAGCCAGTGGTTGTTCTGTGGGCAAACGTCAGTGTCTTGAATTTGATGCGAGCAGCAACTGGCAACCTGTGCAATTTTGTGAGGAGAGGAGTGATGTGTGTTCTCTTCGGCTCATTAAAGACAACTCTAGCAGTTGGAGCAGTTGCAGAGGTTTGATAGTGCAAGCTGGAAGACCTGCCAAGATAGCATTACAATAGTCCAGTCTGGATAGAACAAGCGCTTGGACAAGGAGTTGTGTAGCATGCTCTGATAGGAAGGACCTGATCCTCCTAATGTTGTTTAAGGCAAGTTTGCAGGACCAGGCAGTTCTAACAATGTGGTCTGTGAAGTTCGATTGATCATCAATCACAACTCCAAGGTTCCTGGCTGACGGAGGAACTGATGGAGTTATGGATGACGAACTTAGCTGAATGGAGAAGTTGTGGTGTAGTGTTGGGTTGGCCAGGACCACAAGCAGCTCTGTCTTCACAAGGTTTAGTTGAAGGTGGTGGTCCTTCATCCAGCCAGAAATGTCTGTCAGGCAGGCTGAGATGCGAGCGGCTACCGTCAGATCATCAGGCTGGAATGAGAGGTAGAGTTGTGTTCCATCAGCGTAGCAGTGATAGGAAAAGCCATGTTTCTGAATTACATATCCTAGTGATGTCATGTAGATGAGAAGAGAAGTGGTCTAAGCACTAAGGGTATAATTGTGGTGTGAAAATGTAATGTAAGCAGAGTGGCCCATGACCTCCTTGTGAGACTTGAAGCTGACTTCTGCTGATGAAACTGCAAACTATCTTCAGTAAAAAAATTATTTAATTGACTGCACTTCTGACTTCTGGTCTTCATTCATCATACTCTGGTCTTTGGTCTTTAATCCCCAACACAGGGCAAACCAAAGGATCATGACAACTACAGTAAAATTAAATTAAAAACAGTAGTTGATAAACTATCCATTCATCCGTCCACCCATTCTCCAAACTGCTTGTCCTATATAGGCTTGTAAGGATGCTGGAAAAGATAAACATGGAAAATAGTAGACAACATATATCATTTTCTCATAGTCACCAAGCACTCATCACATGATTTGGTCTTTTGTAGCATTTCAGTCAAGGGTGAAAAAGGATGTTTTTTAAGAATGGATGTTAATGGGCCTCTGTGCTGGAGGATGCCCAGTCTGCAATGCTGCCCTGATCATGATTCAGGACATATTTATAAAGCCAGATTACAATCCGTTCTGTTAAGTACTCCATTGACAAAAATGAAACCTTTTTGTAGCACAGGGCTTTGTTTGCTTTGTGAAGGGATGTTTTATTTCTTAATGGTCTTCTCATTTAACATGGTGGTAATTCTTTAAAATCCAGCAAGACAGCACATTAGTAACAGGCTGAATTCTGTGTAGAATGCTCTTACCCAGGGACTGTGCCTATTTTTCAGTCACACATTTCCTAACAATTAGTTAAAGCATTCTGACTCTCCAAGGAAGGGAGAATTCATTTAAAGCTCTGGCATGATCTCCTTGATTAATTGTTATGAGAGGCAGCAGATGCATGAAAACCCCATATTCATTCTACTGGGCAAATGGGGGTTATTTTTAGACCAGACAGCTGCTGGGACAAAATCAAACACACCAAAGTGTCAGTATTCACAGACACCAAGCAATATATCCTTCAAAATGATAGTTTACACCAAGAGTGTGCAACTGACACCATGTAGATCCATTCTGTTCTTAATATCTGACATAATCCGCCCCATAGCTCTTCTGGAATCAGATCAATGGCTGCTAAGTAATGCAAGATCTAATTGTCTATTGTGTTTAAATTGTATGGTTGAATAAAACAGGAAGTATTTAGATTAATATAAATAGCCAGTTGACAGCAACAACGATTCTGTATTCTACCTGAGATGACATTTGAATTATTCCTACATCATTTTGTAGAAAAAGAATTTGATTTTACAAAAATCAATTGTCTCAGTGTGCTAATTGGGGATTATTCATGCACATCATGCAAGGCGTTTAAATTTGTGAGGACAGGAAGTTGTAACGTGTCGTAAGCAACACGCACAGACTAGGAATATTTTAAAGATAATATTTTATCTTTAAGGAAAGCATTAGAAGAACACAAGGAAACAAACAACACATTACATACAGACAATAACCGGCAGACTGAACTGAACAGGGAGTAGGCTATGCAGGAGATAACAATGAACTAAATAAGACACAGCAGATAATTATAAGTAACCATAGAAACAATCAGGGACATAATCAGAAACCAAGGAAACCAAAACTAAACCGAACAGGGAAAGGGAAATAAAACAGAACATCAAAATTAGAGTCCATAACCTTGACAGAAGTACACTACTGTACTGCACTTATTTTGGGTTGGTCAGATATTTTACATCGTGTGCTCACCACGTCTGCATTTATTTGATCAAAAAATATCCAGTAAAAACTGTAATATTGTAAAAATATTATTATTACATGTTAAAATAACAGCTTTCTATTTTAATATATTTAAAAATGTAAGTTATTCATGTTGTCATGGATGTTTTTGATTTTGTTCATGTTTTTTTGTCTTTCTCTTAGTCATGTTGCTCATATCATGTGTTTCCCTTGCTCCTCATGTGTTATGTTTTCATTGGTTTTTCTAGTCATGTGGTTTTCTGTTTTGTTATGTCATTGGTTCATTGTTCATTGCTTTCAGGTGTGTCTTGTTAATTCATTAGTCTTTGTGTGTAAACAGCCCTCATGTTACCATTGTCTGGTGTCTAGTTTTGTTTGTTATTTTAAATTGTAATATTTCACAATATTATTCTTTCTACTGTATATATCAAATGCAGCCGTGGTGAGCGTAAGAGACTTATTTCAAAAAGAAAAAAAAATCTTTTTTTATATAAGATTTAATGTTATACACATCCACAGCATTGTAAATCAGAAATGGCTCTTAGATTTGGCTTCAAGTTTTTGCTTGAATGTTTATGGTGGCATCCTTACTTATTACATGAGATCATATTGTGAATTGGAATCATTATTTTTTGGCAGAAGTGTCTTCCATAGAAATCCTGTGTGCATGTGTCTGTCTCACAGGGAGAAATGCTACAGAAAGATAAAATGTGTCTGCTGGAATTAAGTCAGCTAAAAATGAAGCCAGGGAAAGCCATGTCTGACCTGTTATATGGAGAGGACAATTGAGTCATTCAGTCTATTCCCAAGGAAGCCATGACAGATTCAGATAACATTTCTAATCCATCCATTTTATCTCCATTGTTTTGGCCCATGGGGTCAGTCAGTCTGCTTTAGTTCTACATCACTACATCACACGCAAAACATATCTACTGCATTTATTACCCAAACATTACCCAAAACGAGGCAAAGCAGAACAGATATAGCCTAATGGGGAAACAGGGTAAAACAGAGGGAAATATTATGATGACAAAAGTGCAACTGTCTTTGTTCAAATGTGTATGTTGTCAATATTAAAACTAAAGTAGGCCTGTTAAATAACAGTCTGTCTCACAGCTTTATTGGCATTAACAATTTAACGCAGTCAATCCCATGCTACAATTGGTTTACTATTCTTTTGCTTTTACAACCCCATTTCCGGAAACATATTGTAAAATGCAATAAAATCAAGAATCTTTGATTTGTTAATTCTCTTTCACCTTTATTTAACTGACAAAAATACAAAGAAAATATTTTCAATGTTTTCACTGACCAACTTAATTGTATTTTGTAAATATAAACAAATTTAGATTTTGATGGCCACAACACACTGCAAGAACGTTTGGACAACTTTTTTGGACCGTGTTGCAACCATCAAAAAAAAAAAGTATATATATATACACAAAATACAATTAATTTGGCCAGTGAAAACATTGGACATTCTTTTCTTTGGACTTTTTTCTTTTGAATAAAGATTAATAAAAGAGAATTAACACGTGATTCTTGATTTTATTGTATTTTACTAAATGTCCCAACTTTTCTGGAATTGGGGTTGTAAAAAAATGCTTGGTATTTAATTTTAATTAATTCTCTTTCACACCATTGTGTTGATATTCAGTCATAAATTGTGCCAAACAAACCCAGTGAATAATATTATTTGGATATGATTTAAAAAAAAGGAATTAGACTTTAAGAAGGCCTATTCTATTCTATTCTATTCTATTCTATTCTATTCTATTCTATTCTATTCTATTCTATTCTATTCTATTCTATTCTATTCTATTCTATTCTATTCTATTCTATTCTATTCTATTCTAATTTCATCATAGCAATCATAGCAGTGTTAAAACATTATTCAAGATAGAAAGCCAGTGGTTTAAGGAAGATAGATGGAAACTTCACATTTAATGCCTCAGCTCCTCTCACAGATGTCTGGTCACATTGAGATCTAATTATTGCCTTTTAATTATTGTTTAATTATTGCCAGACATATGACTTAATTTCTTGTGCATGACACCATGTTTGAATGTTATTTATGGTTAATGGGGTTATTAACAACATGGAAAGTAAGGGAAACATATGTGATATTCATACCTGCACAATAGCATCATATTCTTTATGAAGCAGTCGAGTATATTGCTTAAAAACAATAATAAAGAAATCTAATATAATTATAATATATTTTGATAATGGCATATGGGTTTATTAATTAAACAGAGCTGTTTAACTCTCAGTCAGTGAGTGTGTAATGTTGAAGGTCAGTGAAATCTAAATCAGCAGAAATAAGCCTGTCCAGACTGAGAACAACACCACCTGGCAGATCTGTCATCCAAAGAAGTGCTGAGATGGAGGATATGGCTAATAACTGAGGGACAGTGAGCAGCATACATAACCACAGTGTTTACGCACAAAGTTATCTCCAATTTACTCAGACTACTGAGAAAATCTGCTTCAGAGCAGCATTAGTGGATGATATTCCAGAGCTGGGGCAAATGACCTTTTATAGATCATTGAACTGATATACACATTACTCAAATCAGTTGCGGCTGGTGCTTTTCAAGAGGGTTGAAGCACAGATGTAATTTTGCAAAATGTCTTGGCCTATTCAAACCTTTCTTTTCCCCTCTTTTGATGTGCACATTTTAGAGTGGCCTTTTATTGTGGCCAGCCTAAGGCACACCTGTGCAATAATCATGCTGTCTAATCAGCATCTTGATATGCCACACCTGTGAGGAGGATGGATTATCTCGGCAAAGGAGAAGTGCTCACTAACACAGATTTAGACAGATTTGTGAACAATATTAGATTTCAGCGTATGGCAAGCTGTTTTAACATTTAATCATTTTAACCGACTAGTCTCTATTTTCATGCTACTAATATTTGAGAGAAATAGGCCTTTTGTGTACATAGAAAAAGTCTTAGATCTTTGAGATCAGCTCATGAAAAATGGGGGCAAAAACAAAAGTGTTGTGTTTATAATTTTGTTCAGTGTGTTATTACTATTATTATTATTATTATTATTATTATTATTATTATTATTACAACTTTCATTTCCAACCAATGTCCAATGTATGTATGACATCGGATGTTGACGTCAATATGATGTTGGGTTCTGACGTCAACCCAACTTTTGGCACTGACACCTAGAGTGACACCCAATAACCGCTAAGAATAAATAAATGTGTTTCATGTTTCAAAAGTAATTCATAAATTCATAATTCATAATTCATAAGTAAAACATGGCCGGCTGCACCATCTCCCCGCTGGCCTTCTCCCTGGCCATGGAGAACATCATCCGGGCCTCTCGATGGACGGTTGGTGGACAGCGAATAAGACCAGGGCTGAGGCTGCCACCGCTCAGAGCCTTTATGGATGACATCACAACTCTCACCACGACTAAGGTTTGCACTGTGTGGCTACTAAGAAAGCTCCAGGAAAACATTGAGCGGGCTCGCATGAAGATCAAGCCAGTCCAGAAGCATCTCCATTATCATGGGGAAGCTGTCAGACCACTGCTTCCACATTAGCGAGGAACCCATTCCAACGGTTTCCGAGAAGCCAGTGAAGAGCCTAGGTCATTGGTACGATGCCTCCCTCAAAGACAAAGAGCAAGTAGAGCAGCTCAGGAAGGAGGTAGCCAGCGTATGGCAAGCCGTTTTAACATTTAATCATTTTAACCGACTAGTCTCTATTTTCATGCTACTAGTACTTATTTTTTAGATACTAGTATCTATTGCATTAAGTACTTATTCATTAGCTACTAGTGCTTATTCTTTAGGTACTAGTGCCTATTCTTTAGATACTAGTGCTTATTCTTTAGGTACTAGTACCTTTTTAAAGATACTAGTACTTATTCATTAGATACTAGTTCTTATTTATTAGATACTAGTACTTATTCCAATATTGACTAGTTCTTATTTATTAGGTACTAGTACTTATTCATTAGATACTAGTTCTTATTTATTAGGTACTAGTACTTATTCATTAGATACTAGTTCTTATTTATTAGATACTAGTACTTATTAGATACTAGTACCTATTAAATAGATACTAGTACTTATTAATTAGATACTAGTACTTATTCCAATAGTGACTAGTAATTATTCTTTTGTTACTATATAGTTTTTTGCCATTGACTTCTATGGGGATCTGTCATTCAGATATCAACTATTCAGTTCTGACTAGTATGTATTCCAATTGTGACTAGTACGTATTTATTAGATACTAGTAGTTATTAATTAGGTACTAGTACTTATTTTTTAGATACTAGTACCTATTAAATAGATACTAGTACTTATTCATTAGCTACTAGTACTTATTCAATAGATACTAGTACTTATTCTTTAGTTCCAGGAGATACGTCGGGAGGAGGAAGCAGGAAGGTGCGCCCAAGCTGTGGTGCAGGCAAAGTAAGGGCAGTGGATGGCATGGAAAGGTGTGGAGAAAAGGAAGATCTCCTGGAATGAGTTGTGGGAGATGGAGGCATTCAGGGCAAGTTTTACCATCAGGGCTGCCTACGATGTCCTGCCTTCCCCAAACCTAAGCCTGTGGTATGCCGAAGACCCCACGTGCCCTCTATGTCCATGTCCAGCAACACTGAAGCACATCTTAGTGGGATGCAAGATCAGCCTCACCCAAGGCCATTATATCTGGCAGCACAACCAGGTGCTAAAGTGTCTTGCAGCAGTGCTGGAAAGTCGATGGACAAGTGTGAATGCCCTTCCTTTCCCATCATCCCGGTGGCAGCCGACACCATTTGTTCGGGAGGGCGGGGGCAAGCCAGCCTCACCACCACAAGACCAGACACTGGGCAGCTGGGCAGAGCACGGGACTGGAATCTGCTGGCAGACTTGGACAAGAAACTCGGCTTCCCAGCTGAGATCGCAGCTACCAATCAGCGACCAGACCTTGTTCTGTGGTCAGCCTCACTCAAGCTTGTCTACATCATCGAGTTCACCGACAATTGAAAAATAAATGAAAAATCTCTATAGCTACATGGTTTTGTGAGGTTTTGAACTGAAAATAAAATTTAAAAACTCACTCGTTTACACTCTGCCTCTTTCTGCAACTTTTTTTGCAAAGTAGGCTACTTCACGAGTTCACACTCACATCAAATTAAACAGAGTAAATATTATGTGTATTTGCCGTGCTGTCCGGGGGGGAGGGCTCCGAGCTCGAAATTTTTGCCTGAACCTAGAGTACTCCCCCGGTTGTTGTAAGAGTAGTTAGGACTAGAAGTGAGGTAAGTCTGCTATATACCTGTTAACTCGTTGATTGGGTTGATTAACTGAATCTGCTCCACTCGTGTTTAATTAACTTTATTGATTATCTGAATGTGCTCCACAGGTGTTTAATTAGGTTTAATTATCTGAACATGCTCCTCCCGAACTTTGTTAATAAAACATCATAACGTGAAAGTGCAAGGCTGATGCTCTATAGTGGATTCACACATTACATGAGCGTTGCGAGGCAGTTTCACTCACAGAATCAGTATGGTGCGTTTCCACTAGCCTAGTGCAGAGCAGTTTTCAGTTCATTTAGAAGATTAGCTTCACGCTCACACACGAGTTTAAAGCTCAACTTCCATTGGAATTATTTGAAAACATTCGCTCTCCTCTGTGCCAGTGGAGTTAGGGCGTTGAAATGAAACGCGCATGCTCACACAGTAGTGTGAATCTGCCCCAAAAAAATAATAATAATAAAAAACATATAAAATAATGAAAATAATAAACTTTCAACAAAACAAAATATATATTTGCATCAATAAAAACACTTGCCCAATGACAAAATATCTGCCTGTAACAAAAGGTACTCTGATCTCCTGTTAATGACCAAACTTAAACACTGGATTATCTTCTATAGCCAGGAAGCTTCATAAATGTCAAACTCAAATCAGTCACATCAGAATACAATGTGACTGTACAATGTGACTCAAATACATACAATGTGACTCAAATACATGCAGCCTTGGTGAGCATAAAAGACCCCCCCCCCCCCCCCCCCCCCCCCCCAAAAAAAAAAAATAATCTTACCAATCCCAAACTTTTGAATGGTAATGTAGGCTATATTACCATTCAAAGGTTTGGGATTGGTAAGATTTTTGTTTTAATTTTTGTCTTTTTTGCTCACCAAGGCTGCATGTATTTGATCAAATAACAACAGCAATATTGTGAAATATTTTTACAATTTAAAATAATGTTTTTTTATTTTAATATTTTTTTTTTCACATGATCCTTCAGAAATCATTGTAATATGCTGATTTTGTGCTCAAGAAACATTTCTTATTAACATCAATGCTGAAAACATTGTGCTGCTTAAATTTTTTTTTCTCCAAACATACATTTTTTCAGGATTCTTTGACGAATAGACAGTTATATTAGAAATAGAAATCTTTTGTAACATTATAAATGTTTTGCTATAAATTTTGATCCATTTAATGCATCTTTGCTGAATAAAAGTATTATCATTACAATTATTAAATCTTACTGACCCCAAATGTTTGAACGGTATGTGTTTGTGTAATATTGATGTTTGTCCACTTTTAAAATGAAAGTTTTCAGCATTGTTGATCATCTGGGACAGCTGTTCATGAACATTATATGAGACCAACACAACCTGATGAGGCCATACACTAAATTTTTCATTGTAACTTGTGACAAAAATACAGTATTTACAGTTCCAGTTGAAGGACCATTAAAGCAATTTGCAATGGGATTTAAATAAAGTTATTATGACCTGGATTTGTATTTAACTGGATTTAATTCAAACATAGATAATCGTTCCGTTCTCACTTGGTCCACTGAGCAAATCCAATCATCCTGACACCATTCATTTAGGCTTCCTTTGTGGTCTTTGTCCATCCAGAATGACAGTATGAGAAAGATGTGCGATTAAGTGCTCTGGAAATAGTGTGTGGGGCTGAAGTAGAGATATTTATGAGCCTTCTCAACAGTTCATAAATTAAGTTCCTTTACATCTTACCTAGAGTGAACAATGTATGAAAAAGACATCCATCAAAACATGTCTAGAAATATGCACATTCAACATAATTAGTAAATATTCACAATAGTTAATAACAATTTACATTACGTCTTTATGTATAGGCTGTATATTTTACTCAGAGTTTGGGCAATTTGATGCTGTGTATATTTGACTAATAGTATTTGAGATGGATGTGAAGTGCTTAGAAATATAAATCTTGAAACTGCACACTTTGAGATCCTTCCTTGTGATCTTTAATTGATTTTTTTTTTTGCTTTTCACGTAAAAATCTTTCATCTACAAAGAGACAGACAAGATTATTATCAACACTTTCAATATGTCTTATCTCTTATCATCTGATCTTCTAAAAATCTCATCAAAGTGATGCACACTTTCTACTTTAACACATTCGAGTGATGTTAGCAATTAATTGTCAAGCGAGTGCCATTTATTCAGCTTTTTATAAATTTATGTGATAACATGGGTCTTAGAAGAGGATACAGTCACTTAGCTCTCATACCAGATCATCGATTGATAACATGGAAGTCAAACACCATAACAAGGGAAGTCCAACTCAAAACAGTCAAATCAGGAATCCTGATATATAGAAGATATACACACAGACACACACACACACTCACACACTCATTATCGCTGACTGCACTGACTGCATCATTTGATGACAATGGGGAGACAGAATTCGACTTGTTATCCTCATATTCTTTGTTGACTGATTGGTGTAAGGTGAACATCAGAGGAATAAAATGCATTCAGAATGGAGTCCTTCAAAAGTGTAGATATTAAATGATGTCTCAAACAAACAGAACAAATTAATGAGTAAATAGAAATGGCATATCAATAGTCAGGGCAGGTTCTGTCTCAACACATCAGCATGTTCCTGCTTCTGAACGCAGTTGTCATAACGTGATGGCCTCATAATGTATTGGGCCACTTGTCTGACAACACTTCATCCAAAATAAACTAAGCCCAAGAGGCACAATCCATCTCACTGAAATGGTGCAATGAACTGTCTGTGTAATTTCACTCCAAACTAGCAGGGTTTCTTCATGCTGCAATGACAGAGAGATGAAGTCATACATCATTTCCATCTGATCAGAATGTGTGTGTGTGTGTGCGTGTGTTAAGACCAGCGAGAGATGTCTAGGTAAGTTATGAAACATGTTGTCATAAAAAAGTATGAAAAGAAGTGCTGAAATGTATTAGTATGTGTAGAAATTTACATTAAATAATATTAATAAATGCTGTGAATGTATTGGTCATTGTTCACTATTAATTTACTTTTTCGTTAAAGTGGTAGTTCACTCAGTAAATGGAAATTGAAGTGTGGATAAGTGTAAAATGCTATTTTTCATATTTCCCTTCCCTTCCCTATTCCTTTTCATTCCTTGTCTCAGTCTAAATGAGTTTTTGCTTTCTCCTGACCACTTGAGATATCTTTGTTCGCTGTTGCTGTGATTTGTAATTAAAGAACAAATAATGAATGGTTGTGTGTTATTGTACCAGGCAGCCAGAAGACACACTATCATGGCCAGTGTTCAAATTAATGGGTATTCGTCACATACTTTGATGATACTTTCTATAATTGGAATGTGTTGTGTTGTGTTGTGTAGTCAGTCAGCCAGTCTATCTATCAAAATCCTAAAAGCACAATTATTCTATATCACTCACTGGCTGTAGGTCCATGAGGGTGATCTCAGTGAGATATACAACATTTTTGCACCGTGAAAAAAACTTTTTTTCTTTCTTTTAGACTAGTCTTTACATTTAGACCTTTAACCTTTAGAAAATTGCCTTGAATTGTTTGCCTGACTCAAAGTGACTCAATGGTTCAGCCTCAAGCTAAAATGGTCTATTTTACCCATAAATTACCCATAAAATCTAAACCAGCCCTCCGATGTCAAAATATAGAGTGAAGTAAGACCAAAACTGATTTCACAAACTACATGGCAACTTCTACAGGCCCCAAAGTGATTCTGAGAGAGACGAGAGCAGTTTCTGGTTCAGGTGCCAGTGGGATAAATGATGCATGAACAGCTGTCCTCTCTGGCACTTGGAACTTTCACAGCTGTGTTTGAACACCATTTATTGTTGCTTTTTTTTTTTCTCTGTGTCACACACACAGATTATTGCCGCACAGAACCAAACATGTTGATAAGGCAATCGGAAAGAAGAGTACGCGCTCATGAAGCGGGTTTTCACAGCTTGGAACTGGCTGACCTGATTCAATGTTTTACACCTCGGTCTCCTATAACTGATAAGGTCAGATAATAGACATGCCCTAAATTCACTGTATTCAACAGTCCACTGGGAAATATTGATGATACCACTAAAAGATTGTAGCAAACATTCCTCCACCAGTGACGTTTGGTGTTTTCACTTCCTTAGGGTGCTCAAGATCTGCCGAGCTCATGACTGACCGTTTCTTGGTCGCCTCAATCTCGCTGACATTTATACACTTTTAGCATGACACTCACTTCTTACATTTTAATGTTTTGTTTTGCTGAAAGTCATGGCGAATGCATACTAAGTGGGTTTTTAACATTTACCGTGAATATTGCCTCTATTTTCATCCATTAGCTGGAGACTCTCAGCCTGCAAAGACCACGGAAGTCATGACCCGCTTTAAAGAGCTTTAAAACGCTGTCAGTTATTCATCTCTTTCCAAGGCTCTGGAATACCATTTACAACTGATTCTACTTACAGTATCCTATTTTTCTGCTACAGAAGTGTAGCATAGCAGAGCAGAAGACTGACGTGTGAAAATGTGTAACCCGCACGAAATTGACGGGAAAGTTGACTGTCAAAATTTCATAGCCATTATAAAGGAAGTTCTGCAAAAACAGTGGATGGGAAAATGTATTTTAATTACATTATCACTTAAACTAATAGCAAACATTATAATTCCAGATTAACGGAGATAATGGTGCTTTGCAAAAAAAAAAGGCTTTTAGATTTGTATCTAGTTTTGATACTGCACCAAAATTCAAACATTAAGACTGTTTAAAACAAAACCCTGATGACTCATTCTCTCTCCTCAGTTGTTGAGGTTCGTCCTTGTTCTGTCTGCACATGTGGTTGCTGTTGCTTTTAATCATGAGGGAACTTGTTGTCCAGATGCTGCGTGGTGCACAGTGGTGACACTGCTGGAACTGTTCACTTTCTCCTCTCTATGGACTAAACCATTGAACTGATTTAAAGAAAATCAGTCAAGATAAGAAAAGCAGAAGAGCACAAACCTGAGGGACTGTTCAGAACCAGCATTAGCTGTTTGTTTGGTGCAACCAGGAACATTGTCCTTGGGCTTGAGATATATAGCCGAGTGTATGTGTGAGGGGAGGCCAATTATTAAATGTTTGTTACAGATTCAAGTGAATTCAAGTGAACTGCTGCTCTTTGTTTTAGTATTTAAGTCCTGTGTATTACAGCGATCATTCACATCTGTTTGTCAAAATATTGAATACCGAATTGTATTTATGAGATTTCAGACCTGTTACTTTGTGAGAATGTAGTTTGCTTTCAGTGTTAATGGCAGGGCTAGCGATGTAGAAATTACACACTTCCCCTTTTAGGCATTATCTGAAAATATTAGGGATATAAATAAATAAAGTGTGTTAATTCTACAGTACTTCTCGAATTTAAAGCCATTAAATTAGGCAATGTGTGGTAATGTCCGCAGGCCTGTTTATAGGTTAAAAGCTGAGTTCATTTGTAAGTATTTTCTTTACTTTTTATGAGACTGCATCAGATGATTTTTGTAGCTCATAGAAAATAAATGATGATAAACAAATTAGCCTAATGGAAAGAATTGAGCAGAAAAAAAAATAAAAATAAAAATTGTGACAAACAAACCATTTCAGTCTGCTAATATCAAACACAAATGAGACATCCGGATGCAGCACCCCACTGACCTCTCTATGTGGTCTGCATTATGAAGAATTAATTACTTTATATTCCACTATTTTGGGTAAACACTACTTTCACCGTAGAAGACATCACAAATGCCCCTGCATTTCTATGTGGCTGTGCGTAACAACAGGTAAACAAATTGATTGATTCATCTCCTAAAGGTCATTTTCCTCCATTTCCTCTTACGCAGAACTAAATATGGTAATTAACCATAACATTAGCGCTGTCTTTCTGATGGCACGCTTTCAAATGTTACATCTCATTTTCCTGTGGATCTGAACAGACATTTGAGGTATTACTGTGCTGAGCAAATGAGCAGTAATAGCTCTGGAGACCCTCTCATCTGCTAATGGACTATCTCATGTATCCTAATGCTGCTATTATCAGAGTGTTGTATGATGCTCATACTGTTGAATTAGTTTGATCTGTGTGATGGCTTCCTTTGAAGTGTCATGATGTTCAAAGATGGTTTATTGCTAGAGGAGATCTTTACTGCTATTGAAGTACTGACGTTAGCAAGGATATCACTGAAACTTTTTCATGCGTGTGAACTTTATAAATTGAGTTAATGTTTAATGTCTTGGCATGTTCTCCTGTTTGTGGTAATTTATAACATACTGTTTTCCACTGTCACAGATGTTTGGTGACCAACAACATCTGTACTTTACACCAGCATGAGAAAATAGCACAAAAAATAAATAAAAAATGAAAACAAAACCACTGAACATGCTGTGAACTCACAAGAGAGAGCTCAGCCTTTGTTTTGCCCAAACTTCTCCCTGTGTTCCCTGTCATCAAGGCAGCAGGCAGATGTGTGCTGCAGCTGGGAGATGGTCCGGGGAGCCCCATTACGTTTAGTGTTTCCAAGGGCCAACCTTAATCACAGCTGTTTCCATCCATTCAGAGCAGAGAACACAGCAGAACTCTCACCTCACAGCGCTTAAATGGACTCAAGAGAACAACCATTAGCAGTCTGCTGCATACAAATATAGACAATTAGGGCCAGTTCACACAGAACACATTTTTGCTATTCACTAATTTGCACTTACATATAATCAGATAGGGTATGAAATATGCGTATTTGGTGTGCTGTCCGGGGAGAGGGCTCTGAGCCCTCTGAACCCATAGGCTACTCCCCTCAACCCTGGCTGGGATAGGAATAATCGAGAGTGAGGAGTTTGGGTGGAGGAGGGAGTCGGCTGAGGCGAGGTGATGCTTCCTCTCACATTGATTGATTAGATTATCTGAACGTGCTCCTCCCGAACGTATAATAAAACATAATTTAAAAATGCGAGACGCAGGTCAGTAGAACAGAAAAAGCGCAAGGTCTAGAGATGTTTTTTTTAAAAGTTGAACTTCATGTGGGGCTGTTCACACAGAATGCATTTTTACATTCCACTACACTACTTTTCCATAGTTTTTGTGTTTGACAAAAGACGTGTTTGACCGTTGCTCTCGTGTCTTTATCAGCATCTCGCATGTGACATGTGCTTCGTCTGAAATCGAATACATCCCTATTATATAGTATGTGAAAAACAGTTGGCCAACAGAGTAATGTGTCCAAATGCATAGTATTTGAAAAAAAGTAGGTGAAAAGACCCCGGATGACCTAACACTTCCGGCGAGATTCTGAAGTGCGCATTCAATGGACACTTTACTATCCCATGAGGCCACAGGAGAGGATTTATTAATGGCAGTGAAGCGATGCAACAGTTGGTCACGTGACAGTAAAACATGGCGGATGTAGTACTTCCTCTCTTTTTTTGTTCCAATGACCTACGTCATGCAAGTTTAACTGCAAAAGCAAGGTTCTGTGTGAACCGACATTTTACTAAACTATTTGATTTAAATTTTGCTTAAGATAAATTGAAAGATATTCTTTAGCATTTAGACCCAGCGTTCTTTTCTATTTCACTGTGCTTCGTCTAGAGTTTTTATTTATTGATTGATTTTAAACATCTAACAGTTCTGTCTTGTGTCTGTCTTTAAGATTTGGTAGACAGTGGGTGAATATAACTGGACACTGATCCAGTATTTTAGATTCCAAGTAAAATGTAATTGTAAGGATATTTACACCTTGATTTTGTATTTGCATTTTCGCAGATGGTTCACCGATTGTCTTTGAGTATGGAATGGGCCAAAATGGAAGGGACTAGGCTTGTGGGAGCATTGTTAGAGTGTGCATGTGTATGAATGTGAATGTCAATGTATCTGTTTTATAGTCCTGTGTTGTATTTACTTTAATTATGATTTTCTATTATGATGTTGGTTTCTTTGTACTGTAAGGACCCCCTCGAAAATGAGTTGGTTCATCTCAAGGGGCTATCCTTGAAAATAAAGAATAAAGAATAATAGTAAATGCATATCATAAACCTTACGGTTGAGTATAAATAAATAAATAAAACAAGATAATGGCGGTGACAGAGAGACATCTGGCGATTTTACCCCCTCTTAAATAACCTTTGCTTATTCACAAATTTCTCCCAGGGTGACTTGAAGCCTCAGGGCAGGAAAAAAAGCATTTATATTCCATACACAAGGACAGAGCAGCTTAACGGGCTGTTGTTTTGCCCAGGAGGGTGCATATGCCAAGACAAGACACTTCGAGCCCTAACAGTATGTGTTGTTCACATATTGCTAAATTAATGGTGAAATTCGTGCACTGCATTGTACAGTCACTCTGAGTGGGGTGACCTCACAAAGCAAGACAAAGTTAATTACAGGAACTCAGAGATCAACCACCTCTACATTGATGCAGGGGCACCTTTGAGTTTTACTGTTTTCGTTGCTTTTCTGAAGTACTCAAGGTCAAGTAATGCTCATCAAAATCTTTTTTAAATTAAACTTCTGGATCTGGTAAAAACATAACAAAAACTCAATTCTGTGTGAATTCTTTGAGAAATGAAGACAGTACATGCATGACTAAGGTTTAAATTACAGGTTTTATTTGTCATTATGTATTAAATTTAAAGTAAAAAATCATTATGAATGCATAGTCATTTTCGTATAATAGGAGTAGACACCTCTGGTGAGTATCTGCATGTTTGATGCGCCCTGGTTGTTGTCCAGTCTCAGCAGTTTTAGTGATGATTGCCAGGCTCTTTGCCCCCTCCGGTTACAAGACTCCTTTTACAGCAGGATCAAACACGCTCAATCTCTACCACACTTACCCTCAGAAATATAATATATAACAGAAGTTGTTTCCCCTTCTTTCTACAGCCAACATAGTAAGACAAAATGAATCGAGTGTGCATCTCTTAAGTGAGCAACGTCAATCAGCTACATGTGAAACCTTCACAAAGCATGTGGGAAGTTAATTAGGTTTAATGAATCTTATACATGAACAGATGGGCTCAGACTGAATACCACAATTATCCAGTTTCTCATCTAATCCATCTATGGATTCTGTTGACAAGATGTCCATCATATCCCGCTCTGAGCTGTGGTAGGTCTAGAGCAAAGCCTGCGGTCTCTGGGTTTATTAATGACTCACTGAGGTGGGCTTTAGACAGGAACAGGAACAATAGGAAAAACAGACACAGTGAAAATGCAGAGAATAGTGTGTAGTGAGTAACCGATTATACTTAAAAATAGTCTGTCATCATTTACTTATGCCGTTCCAAACCTGTAGACTTTCTCTTTTGCAGCACATAGTTATAGTGGACATTTTTTTCAGTGTGGTCCAGAACAGCATTGGACCCCATTGACTTTCATTGTGTGGCCTACATTTTTTTACATGTTTTTTTATGTTCTTTTGAGTTCCAAAGAAGAAAGTGAGTTTGAGAACAAATTGGAGATGAGTGAATTTTCATTTTTTTTTGGACAAACTATTTCCATTTCAAATGGGCTTTTTAGACTGAAGGCAGAATTTATTTTGAACATAATACAACAATTTGGTGTTTATACACTTAATGATATGTATTGTGTGTTGGTTTACTCTTTAGCCAACGCTATCTCACGACCAATTCGTACAAATTCATACGAATGATAAAAAGTTGGCTAATTCGTACTAATTCGTACGACGTCACTCGTACGAATTTGTACGATTTGTCTAAACCCACGTGATGGGTAGGTTTAGGGGCGGGGTCAGGGGTAGGTCATTCGTATGAATTCATACGAATTGGCCAATTCGTAAAATATGTACGATTTTGCAAAAAGTTCTGTGTTGGACATCCATATTCAGAAAAGGACAAATGTAATGTCACAGAATATATTCATTTTCTTTGAAATAATAGGCTCAAGCTTAATCACACCACACGCTGGAACACGTTTTGTTGCTTTAAAAGTGTCTAGTAGGACTGACAGCTCTGTTGAGAAAGGTGTCTGTGACTTATTGATCCTTCTGTGGCCTCTCAAAGTCATTCAGAGTCACTCTGCTCCAGGCCTGAAACGCCAAGCGAAGGATCGTGAAATTCTCTGTTAATTGAACTCTGTGGTCGGAAACAGAAGAGTGAAAGTGTTGTGGGAAGGTGGTCAGGGCTTTTATTTAGGAGATGACACTTACGGAAGAGAAGGGCACGGTGTCCTTAAGCGACAGTTGTTGGAGCTGTTGAAGATACTGGGTAGTGAACTGGTACTTTATTATGTGATCCTTTAAAAACGGAAACCTTTAAAACCTTATAGGTTTCTTTATTTCTTTCCCTTTTGGTACTCTTTTTTTCCCAATTAATTATTTTTGCCCTGCATTTGTTTGTTATGACATGTCACCTTGTATTTTATTTGGACTGAACTGCTGGTGTTGGTTATATTCTCTAATAAATCTTCCTTTTCGATGCTGTTTTTCAAATGATTGCACTTTTCATAACATTATGGCAGACATCTTCAATATTCCAACAAGGTCGCATTTTTACAAATTAGCTTAAAGCTAACAAGTCAAAAAAAAAAACTATCAAACAAACAAACAAACAAACAACAACAAAAAAGTAGTGGTAATGCTGTTGTAAACTGTAAATAATTCAAATGAATTCAAACTGCAAATAATAATAGGTGTTTAGCACAATGTTTTGTTTGCCAAAAATTATTTCTGTAAAGATTTCTTGACTTCAAAAATGTATATTAAGCATTCTTGATTTTCTGTGCCATTAACGCAGCTGGAAAATAATTGAGCCTATACAATAACAAGTGAAATCTAACTAGTGTTATGTACTGTAAGTTATTTCTGTGCACTTGTATTATTCAGTGAATACTCACACCCTTGAACATACTACCAATTAAGCTAAAACTCAGTTCTTTTTCAGGGCACTTCAAAGGAAAGGGCTATTTTCTCTAATGAATGAGAATCATTTTAATGGCAGTTGGTTGAGGTATTGATCAGAAACGGTGGTGATTACTGGAACGCTCTGGAACATCGGACATTATTTAATTTAATAAACCATTGATGCATTGCTCTAGTGAATAATTAATCCCCTTGCTTGGCCTCACTGTGTATTCAGTCTTCTTCTGCCAAGGTAGCTCTGATTCTCTGCACAGAATCACTATCATTTTCATTAGCGTCCTTTATTCAGAAGTTTGCTGTTGCTGTGGTACTGTTGACTGTTGTGTTGCCAGTGTAGTCAGAAACTATATTAGATTTAGTCACAATATAATGATTATTAATCAAATGTATTAATTAGTATAATATATTTTGTCAAAAAGATTAATGATAATCATCCATCTGTGCTGGTGTGTATACAGTATATGATTTTAAAATCACATTTAATTACACACCAGCAATGCATTTTTTATGCCATTGGTTCATGGCCATTTCTATTGCATAATTCCAATAAATAAATAAATAAGTGCCTTATTTTTGGTACTTTATGTTATATCTGAGTAAAACCTAAACAGTATATGTCACATGCTGACATTTAGCAACTAGGTCAATGCAAACTTCTTTAAGACTATATGCAAGGAAATTGAGTTACATGAACATTACTGCAAATATATGCTCTAAGCAAGTGTATTTTTATGAAAACTCCTTTCAGAAAATGTGCCTTTGCATCTTAATCATTGCAAAGGTCAACAGAGTTCAGCTTGCATGAAAATAGATAATAAATGGTTTGAGTACATTTCTTCGGCCAGTAAAGGAGAAGAGCGATTCTCTAAAAAGAAATGGCCTTTCATACCAGATTTCCTTTTAGCATAATGACAGTGAAAAAGACCATGATCTTTCTCCTCACTTTGCATGGAAAGAGAATGCTGAACCCCATGACAACAGCCAATTGAACATCTACATTGGATATCAAACCTCTTTTTTCAATCTTAAAGGGATACTTCACCTCTGGAAAGATGAATGTGTATTTAAAATGGGTCATTTATGTAGAAGAAATGTGAAATTATTTTTGAATTTGGAGCTTTCTAGACTGAGAAAAGCCAGAAAATGTATTTTTGGCTTATGTGGATGAAAGACAACAACTCCCAGAATGCACTTGCTTCGCTGCCCTAGGAGGCCACTCCCAAGCCACGCCTACCGGTAAGAGAGCGCAGCAGTTAAACAACAAGGCTTAGCTACTAGTGAGTCTCCGTGACGACTCGAGTCTGCCCGGGATTTCGAGATCGCCCAAAATGTCCAGGATTCGGCTTTTGCGTTCTACAGTCGCCATTCATTATGTTTACTGTGGCGAGCAGGACGAGACTGAGGGCCGTGGGAGAACGATGAGAGGCCGGTGGCGTGATCACTGATGAGCAGGACGCGCTGCAGTCTCTCACGGAGGAGTGGGAATTTTCTTAGCAATGTTAAAACGCACATCAACCGATCACTTGTTTAGCGTTCATGTAAACACTATTCAGATTCACCAATCGGAATGAATTCAGTTAGATTGAAACAAAAGGTGTGCATGTAAACAATGAATGGCGACTGCAGAAAGCAAAAGCCGAATTTCCAGACAGAAAATACATAAATCTCTCGTCTCAGGGGGATATGAGGGTAGAAAGCACGGTAATGCGAAAATACTACAGGTTTTCTACTAATACAAAGCTTAAAGGAGAACTCCGGTCAATTTTAACATTGAGCTCATTTTTTTGTACATTTGGAGTGCTGTCAATACAGAGAACAACGACAAAAATCGGTGTTGCCTACACCGAGTTATTCTATTTTTAAAATTTGCACCCTATTGACTTCAATGGGGCAAGTAGTAAGCCTGCTTTTTAGCCTCTTAACATCCTTTAAGTGTCATTACAAGTGCACAGAAAATGTGAGTGATTCCTTCCGAGTGACCACGAGTGGATCTGACTGCAGTAGATGTTAGAGATATTAATAAAAATGAAGTTAATTCAGCCAGCGCTCATACCTTTGTTTACATCCTGTTCATCGAGTTCACGCGCATAGGTTTAGTACCTATGATCACGCGCGTGAACTCGACAATCGATTACTATGGCCTCCCACCGAAAACAGGATGTAAACAAAGGTATGAGCGCTGGCTGAATTAACTTCATTTTTATTAATATCTCTAACATCTACTGCAGTCAGATCCACTCGTGTTCACTCGGAAGGAATCACTCACATTTTCTGTGCACTTGTAATGACACTTAAAGGATGTTAAGAGGCTAAAAAGCAGGCTTACTACTTGCCCCATTGAAGTCAATAGGGTGCAAATTTTAAAAATAGAATAACTCGGTGTAGGCAACACCGATTTTTGTCGTTGTTCACTGTATTGACAGCACTCCAAATGTACAAAAAAATGAGCTCAATGTTAAAATTGACCGGAGTTCTCCTTTAATGCTAAATCCTGAAGTATCCCTTTAAATGATAAAAATTCTATAAAAACGCAGTCAGTAAGATTGAATTATTCAGATGTATTTCCTCAAGTTTAAGCATAATGAACACAAAAACAGAGCTATGTACAATCTGCCCATTAAACAGTTCTAAACTTAATGATTCTGTTCTTCTGGGATGGAAGTGTCAGATTCTTCACTTGGCTAGTAAAGACCGAAACCTGCTTACATCTGCACATTGTGCTCTAGACCGCTGAGACATTAGCCGCTGCCTCTGATATGAGAGCAGTCAGTGGATATTTAGTGTCTTTGGCAGGCACTTACATGTTTATGAGCTGTCCTGGGCTCTCAGCATTTTTTTTTATTTTTGCCACGATGCAATAATGTCGCAACTTATTAATAAAGAATACAGTTTATTGATGCAAAGACTTTCATAAACGCTTTATTTTTCAACCACCAGTTCAATCGTTTTTAGGTATCAGAATTAGGTTTATTACTGGAGTGAAAAATGTAACTGAAAATAACTGTTTTTGTACTGCACATATTACAATAATCTGACATTATTAGTTTCATTTAAAGACATAATTAGAAGAAAGTCAATATTTTGTGCATAATATTAAACCATATTGTTTCTACCACTGTTTTAAACATAATATGATCTGATCGTCTATCAAGACATTTTGGATAGTCTCAGGCATTCTCCGAACTTGTCTTCTGGTTTAAACCGCTCGTGAGTAAGACATTCAGTCATGTATGAAAAACGCCCCCTGTGAGGATCAGTTATGTTAATGAAGGGATGTTGTGTAGAATCAAGACAAAAGGCCACCGACAAAATGGAAATAAATCCGGCTCTGGCTGGGTATTATGACAAATCTCCTGGGGAATGGGAGCCAACTGTGCAATACATCAGAGAAGAAGATTAGTGGAATGTTTCAAATTGGAATTCAATTGAAGATACCAAAACTCAGACTCTATCTCTCTTTTTCTTTTTGCTGTCTTTGAAACAGATGAGATGCCAAACAGTTGCAATGGGACCATCAAAGAAGCACAGATGATCTCTCATTGTCCTTGTGGGAAGGAATTTGACCATCAGTGGCCTTTCATCAACAATGAGAAATTCACATTTCAACTGTGCCTTGTTTTATATTCCCGCATACAGTGCACAGTTTAGGCAGATTTGCATATGTAATATATGTAATCCTGCCTACATTTACTATTCTCAGGCTCTACATGTAGGCAGACAGCAGCTGAGTGTCTCTGCTGCATGTGTAACAGCACTAAATCAATAAAGTTGGTTCTCTTGTAATCTTGTATTGGTTCTCATGTAATCTCGTATGTGCGACTAGTATATTATAAGCACTCACATCTTCTGGTGATTGACACTTGCCTTTTTTTTTCAAATGATAGCAAGAAATCCAATGGCATTTGGTCAAATGTAGAATTTGCTTTGTTGGATATACATTAAACATTTGTTCCTCTGTCAAGGGTCGGTCACACTATACTTTTCGTTCTATTGACTTTTATTTATACGCATGTGAATGAAGGAGACAGATGCGAATTTCGCACTATTCCAAAGGTCAAGTTTGGTGAACTCTGCCATGTGAATTTGTGTCACATGAAGATGTGTGACCAATAGAATATTACGTCAAGGTGAGACCTCTTAGCTGAATTAAAATAAAGCAAACTTTAAATCTGCAGGATTGAAGTGTTGCATCGAAGTGGATTAGATTGCATTTTTTTATTGACATTTTGAATAATGTAGAATAAAAATACGCTCATAAAAAGACGTATGATGACATATTAAGACTGTTGCAATATCTGTAGAAATTATGCATACTCAAAGCCTAGTGTGACTGTGCCTTTAGCACCATTTTATGGACCCCTAACGAAAACCAAAAAGAAAAAAAAAGAGATAGGCTATAGGAGGACATTTTATATTTCAATGCTTTTGCGGTCACCTCTGAAACATTGTGTGTGATCGAAAAAGTTATGCATTCCTCCACAAAACTTTACTTGTGAAACTTTTGCGTTCCCCTGAGAAACGTTGCGCTCGCCCCCAAAAACTCAACAGTTTTGCTTACAAATGGCAAATGCATTGTTTTTTGCAAGTGAAAACAGTCTTTACTTGTATCATTACTTCTGTTGTTTTTAAATAATATCTTTCTGCTTCTTTCATGTTTTTGAATGCTGAATAGACTATATTAACAAAAATGTGGGCAGTCATCTGTGCTTATGATGGCTTCAAATGTATTTATCTCTTTTTTTGCATCTTGATTTCACTAAATTATGTTTTATTAACATAGTTTGGGAGGAACACGCATGGGTGACCTATATATACAGGCAGCCGACTCACCTATGTTCCTCGAGAGTTTGCAGCATCCCTCCGCCACCCCGACTCCTTACACTTGGCTGGTTCCTTTCAGAGCCAAGGGGATACAGGGGGGAGTACTTTGGGTTTGGGCCAAAATATTGAACTCTGAGCTCTCCCCCGGACAGCACGCCAAATACGTATACTCTTTATCTGACTCTTTATCTGTAAGTGTGAACACGTGAAATTATTTTCGTTATTTTTTTTGTTTCACTGGGGAGGAAGATTTGAGTTCTGAAAGTTACAGCATGTTTTCATAATACACTGAACTCTTTTATCTCAATAGATCAAGGCAGATTTGATTCCTTATGATACGAGCCCTTTAGGAAACAAAATCCGCCAGTGTCATATTCACTGCTCTTGTCATGTAGCATGATAGGTCGTATTAGAGCTTTATTGACCATCTGTCAGTGCCGGCCTCAGATGTCACAGACTGTGTTTGCGTTTGACTGACAGCTCTTCTGTTGTGGTGCTTGTGTGACAGCGGTCTGTCCTAACACTCATCTGTGATCTGAGAATTAAAAAAGATCATGAGCCCTCAAAATACTCCCCGAGATAAATGATGAAGGACAACATTGCTTTACGTAACAGTGCTGCAATTCAGAAACTGGTCGTCTGTCATTTTGATTCAAACACACATATACTGAGAAATGAATGATTTGAGATTCTGTGCTGCACATATCATAATGTAAATATTGTTTGCATGGTGGTGGAGACTTGGTGGCGACTTTAGGGACATTCCCTTATCAAGGTTCTTTCATTATGCTAGAGTTCACTCGATCTTGCATTGACAAATCAATCACGCAAAGTAAGTATGCGCTTCTGTGTTTTCATTGATGAAATGTAAGTATTGAATTTCCCTTTATAGACGAATACTTAAGTGCAATTTAAAGCCTTGTTTATGCCTGATGGATTCACTCTTGATTCATTGAAGGTGGTGATATTCTCCAAAACTACAGGGGGCAGTACAGAGAAAGTATGAGATCAACCTGTAAGTTTCAGTAGTTTGCTCAAGTTTACATTTTATCATCAAGATGTTTCCTTTAACATATTATATTGTATTAAGAAATACAATATAATTGTCTAGTGTAATAGTACTACTGTCTAGTGTAATATTCTCTAATTCAGGTGATATTTATATTATTCATACTACTCAAAATACTGTAAATATGTTCATAATCTGTAAATGTTTATTCAGACTAAACCCAACTGTGACCCTACTTTTCTACTTTTGTACTATTTTTATTTATTTTTTATATATTTTCATTCTTAGAATTTGTATTACTATGTTCTTGTTGTATTTGTATTTGTATATGTGCACTGGAAGCTTCAGTACCAAGAAAAATTCCTTGTGGGTGCAAGCACACTTGGCAATAAAGCTCTTTCTGATTCTGATTCTGATTCTGATTCTGATTCTGATTCTGATTCTGATTCTGATTCTGATTCTGATTCTGATTCTGATTCTGAAATGAGCTAGGATTTAAACAAAATGCTATTAAAGTGCCTTTATTTGTTACTTTGAATAAGCCCTACAAGAACCTGGGCCCGGTTTCCCAAAGCGTTCTTATCTCTAAGTAGTTCTTAACCTATTCCTTAACCTCTCTCTTAACCTTATGGGACGGTTCCCGAAACGTTCGTACGCTAAGTATATCTTTTGTAAGTCACACTTTCGTAAGGTTGGTCTGGACCACTCTTAGCTTTACCTTATCACTGTTGCAGGTCTATATGAATATAATTCTGAAGTTTTAATACACCCAGACAGTATTAAATTAGGCTAATTCAAGTGTTTTCATGTAAAGAATAAAATTGTCATTACACTGATTGTTGTTAGATTTTTAATTATATTATTATACAATATTATTAATTTAATTAAAACGCTCTTTTAAAGGCCAGTGAAAGCATAGGCTACTGTCAGTTAAGTCCTATTCGGACGCTAATATTGTTTCTCATGGGCTCGTCCGGTATTTTAAACATTTACAGGGGTAAGTCGGTGATTTTAGTGCTGTCCGAATCCATAATATCAGTGTTTTTCTCACCCAACCCGCGTAAAAATCCCTGGCCAAATTAGTACCTTCTGTTTTTTGACAAACAGGTCGTGTGGTAATTTAATTGCCGTCTGAATCCACATCTCTGAGTTTACAAGAGATTCAAAATTCACGGTTTAAATCTTTTTTGATCACTGCCGAGCACCATACGCAAGATGTAAACTTTTATTACTGAAATGCTGGAAAGTATTTACAAGAACAATATTTCATCGCAGCTCCACCTCAGCAAACAAAAATGGAAAAGAGAAGAAGGCACGTACATTTTTGAAAAGGTTATTGTGGCAGCAATATATGTTACAATTTTAAAATATGTAGGCTAGGCTATTATAGGCTATTATAGTTTGGATTATTTTTTATAATATCCAATAATCATAATAAATTGCAATTTCAACTATTTCTGAAGTGCTTCATTTATAAAGATCACCGCTTTCTCACATAAACAGCCCCTGCACGAGAGAATAATTGATTCTCGAGCCATCGATATCAACCAATTCAGCACCATCGCCACGGACAGCGCCGGGTAACGTCGCACGTAAGAAGGTATATCTTAAGCAGCTTCCTAAGGTATGGTTCGGGGAACACACTTAGGAACATAAACACCTTTGGTAAGATATATCTTTCGAGCTGTCTTAGCGCGCTAAGAGTGAGCGTTATCGGGAAACCGGGCCCTGGATGATTCATTTAGTATAGAAAATGTAGTGGACAGATACATGATTATATACATTTTCTTTCTATACAAGAAAAACTTATCAGATATAGAAGGCAACTACCGTGTAGATGGTGCCTCTATACATTTGATTTATTTTAAATTGTTCGAATTAAACTTACGCCCTTGGCATTATGATGTCTTGAAACAATCTGCGCATTTCAGTAAAGATAAATCAACCTTGTCTAAAGCTAAAACTAGGTACTTCCTAATTAAAAAAATGCCCCTGCGAGCCCCAGAATTAAGTTACTGTTTATAAACATATGTGCAGAGTCAAGCGGAAATATATGATAACATTGCTAATTGTTTGAGGGCATTTGTTTGGTTTAGCATAACAGCCTCACAGTTACAGCAATTAAAGATTACACATTTGTGTATGTCAGTAACAGATTTTTCCCACTTGACAGTCATTTGAATACTATATTTGCACAACAAGCCAATTAGAACTTTCGCTTTAAAACCATTTTTATTACCAGTTCTTGTTTTACCTAATAATATAAAGTTTGAAAAATGTAAGCTTTCTCAGGCAAAGATCTGACCTGAAATAAAACCATTCCTCAGTCAAAATCCACATGTAGCTAAACATGACATCAATTTCAAGGATGAGAATCAAAGACTTCCAGAACTACAAATCGATTAAAGAATGAAACATAAAATAGACTTTATACTAATTCAGAAAATACCCAGATCTGATATACTGTAAACACACAGAGTAAGCCAGATAGAGTGTGTTTTTATTTTATCGAGGTTATAACGGAGCGATTCTGTTGTGCAAGTTCAGGCTTTGGTGGTGCTATTTTGAATCCCAGCTCTGTCATTGTGGACAGAAGCAATAAATATTAATTATATTTCCTCATCCAATGATCTGAGGAGGTTTGAAGCCTCCTTTAGACAGGACCATGCCTTGTGAGACATCGGTCAATGCGATCTACTGACCTACAGACTGTTTGTTCAATAGAAATTTACTTAGTGAAGTAATAAAAGTAAATTTGAAGAGTGCAGTGCTGAGCTAAACAAAAAGTGGCTGATAAGTTAGCCATAAACCCACTTCGCCATTCTTGGAGAGATGATTCGGTTTACAAATGCTAATGCGGTTATTAAAGACAGAACGCAGTCATTCCCTTCCACAATTCCACATCTGGATGCACTTAAAAATCCACTCAACAGACTTAGAAAATATCAAGATGCTTAATGAAGTGGGTACTCATCAGAGTTTTTTAACAGGCAAATCTGTTGTAGTTTTATTTATAGTGTGTACTGTAGCATATAGAATGAGCACGGTGTTACCTCAACTTCAACTTTTAGAACTAAAACATGCTTAAAAACTCATTTTCATGCAAAGTCCAACAGTGAATCAAATCAGTCAAGATCACAAATCACTAGTCATTATGTTTTGGATTTATGATGATGGAAATTTCTGGAATAAACCAAATAAAGACGTTTTATTTGTAAGATTAAAGAAGACATTTATTAATCTATATAAATTAATTGAATACAAGCACTAGACATTTGTAAAATGTGGGATTTATTAGAATTATTTATATTCTTCCAGGGATAAATAGCAGAAATGATTGACTTCGTGATTAAAATATAGCTTTTGTTTTGTTTATTTATTGTTGTTATTTTATGTAACAAATGCAGACAGAAGTAATAATGGAATGTTTGGTATGCAACGAGTTTAGCTTTATTCAACTGTTTCTGGAGCATCTGTCAGTACCATTTAGTGACATGCAGTTATAATTAACAAAGCTCAATAATAGAGCAGCAACACCTACTGCTCTGATGTACAACACTTATCCCCAAAGCACAATCACTATACAGTCAAATGGCTGTCAGCAACATGATTTATGTCTGCCATCATGTCGAGATAAGAGTTGTTTCACATTGTGCTTGCCACGCTCACATTGTTCAGGTCTATAAAGTCTGAGTTTTCCCTCCAGCCTTCACTTGTGTGGTTTAATTCCCGAAATGTCTCCAGGTACTTTATCCATTAGAGTCGCCCACAACATACACCTGATTCAGCAAATATCTCCTGACGAACCCGGCTTGCGGCATTTTACGCTTCACATCCAGATCAGCTAATAGTGTCCAGAGAGGTGCTGTCAGGATATCTAAACTGTTGCTCTCTTGGGGTTAAAATGAACTTTCAACTGGTATTTCTAACCAGTCTTTACAGCATCCTCTTGTTAACTTACTGTCCAGAAGAATAACACGAGTGCTACAGCGAGAGGCAAAATCAACATTATTCTAAGGGTCAGACTGAAAATGCCATATTGTCACAGTTAAAACAAGGTATGTTAATGGGGCACTATGCTGGAGGATGGGAAATGCCCCACATGCCCTGTCAGTTATCCTGCCCTTTTCCCAAGTGGAAAAGAAACCCAAGAACGAATTGTGATATTAATGGTGTTTGTGAATATGGATGTTGGAGGGCCCTCAAGCAAAAGACAAATTATGAAGTGCAGAGGGCATCTTGATTCATTTCTGGGCAAAATTGTGGCTAATGAGCAATGATCCTGATAAATGTATAATGATTGTTTTGTTAATGTAATTGTGAACTGTAATTACCCTGGCATTTTCCATCACATAGATCCATTTCACCAAATGAATGTAAAATTGTTCTGAAAAGGCAAAACCACAGAGCAAGGATTCAGAGAATTACCACTTTTTTTTGGCTCATTTGTTCACTGGTGCTAAATTCTGAATATTCTTTGCAAATTTTGAAGAATGAATATGTTTTTTTTTATTATTATGTACAGTATTCCTCTCTCTCAATATAATTGTGGTAATTAGATAAGAAATCATTCGCACAAGGCCTGTGAGATCCTGAGGGGGAAGTTCAATCATATTTATCATATTGCATATCCTGATTAAGAGGCGCTTGTGAACTGTGGGTTGTGGGAAGCAAGATAATTTTATAATACATCCTCCGGTCACACACAACAACAATACATTCTGCTGCTGCTGCTTCTGCTGTTTTGGATAACGGCAAATTTGTTTTTCAGTTAGGGCTTAATGGTTTAATAATCTCAAAAGAAACATGGATGCAGTGAACACTTTTGCAATTACGCAAGAAAGAGGCTGTCATTCATGATTTCATGTAGTCACATCTGACTGTAGTTAATACACCAGCAGCACCTTGCTAATCTTTCTCAGAGGAGAATGAAGTGTGAAATCACTAACACTGTGCTGGATGATGTCGTGGTTGCCTTTAGCGATGGTCTCATCCTCAGCATGGTAAAACTGATCCAATATATTTCTTTTCAGTTTTGCATATAAATAAAGCCATTTGTCACATTGCAGACACGGAGAGCCCTTCACGTTCAAAGGGGAGCCCTCTCTCTGAGGTGTTTAGATTTCCCATCTGGCTCTTCTGGGTGATGGCTGTGTACTGCAGGAACAGCTGGCGGCCCACCTGTCCCCCCGCACAGAACTCAACTTCTGTGAGAGATGAAAATAGAGAAATGAACAATGCTTTGACTTATAAAATGTTTTCCTATTTCATAATGTTTTTAAAACACTTGGAAGCCTTTCACAGATGCATGTGAGCAGGTGGCTGAAGAGATGGACGCTGCATTTAAGAATAGCAGTTCGGTTTTGTTGAGTCATAATGCAAACAAAACAAGCATGTGTATTCAAATAAGTCCACGTTTAGAAGTGTTCAAATTATTCCAGGGTGTTTGAAAAGAGCAAACCATTTTTACGATTTGGCGGGTCTTGTGAGCAGTCCTCTTCTCTTTAATGTAACAGTTCCATTAGATTGAATTTACTTATTTTACACGTAAAAAAATATGCAAACATACATTCAAACACTTCTGCAAACATTGATGTGTGATTGCTCATGGTGTCTTGTTTCTGATTTGCTGGTGTGTTTACAGTAGGCTATGTGTTCAATTTATATGTTTATTCTTTTTGTATATTCTTTATTCTTTAAGTGCAAAATAAAGTTGTGCTTTTCATAAAAACTTTTGCAAAACTTTTGTTTTACATTATGTCTAACGGTTATATTTTTCTGACTATAATTATCAATATGTCAGGCTTTACAGGGTTAAACGCTCACGTTTCAAGCCATGACGATGAGAAGTGTTGTTTTGTCTGTATTAATAATATAGGAATCATTGATTCAATAACCGATTCCATAAAACACTGATTGATTCGGAGACCAAACACACGCCACCATTGTGTGCTGATCGGAAGGTGCGCAAAAGAGTTCAATCGTGTTATTATTTACTATTAACTAGTAGTAACCCAGCAAACACAGAACGATCCCCTATCGTTAGTATATGGTTTCCGTTTGGTTATATTTTGAGAACCAAATAATAACGTTCTAGGAACATTCTCTAATGACATAATGACAGAATTTTCATCACTGTGGGAATCATCATTTAGGAAACAAGTTCATGGAGAGCATAGAAGGACCAAAAGGGCTAAATTCACATGTGCTGTATATGAGTATAATGTAAAACATTGTTAGTTAGTTGTGCTGTTGACTGATTACTGGCCTCACTGTGGTTGAATCAAAGTCGTAGTGATATTTAGAACAACAGCAATCTTTATTATGTGATGTTTTTGATATTGCTCAGTTATCATATCATTTACTTTTCCTGCTGTGCAAGCAATGAAGAGCTTTAATTTCATCTAGAAACGTTATGGTACATTTGTCATTTAATGGCAGCATTAGTCAGTGCATATTAGCAAGGGTCATTCTTTTCTGAGATAATTACATCAGAAAATAAGCAATAAGACACAGTGATGATTGTGGATGTCAGGTTTCCATGGAGTTTTTCTTTTGTTGGTGAAGACAAAGATTGGATATTTTCTTTAATTTGAGGACAGCAGGAGGGAGAGAGAGACAACTCAAAGACATCTCTTTTGTTAGTTATTTTTGCAACGAGATAAGTGCAGGCAACTTTTTAAAGCTGCAGTCCGTAGCTTTTTTGGGTTAAAAATTATCCCAAATAATTTTTTGAGCAAGTACATAACCAGCCAGTGTTCAAAACTATCTGCTTGCCTTAGCTCGATTCAAAACGGTAAGCTTGTGATAATGTTTTTAATTCCAGTGGTACTGGTGGATTTCCGCGGGAAATTCGAGCATGTCTTTGCGTCATTACGTCACATCTGTACACATAAAGAAGGAGTCTCGGCTAGTAGGCTATGAGTGTGAGGATGTTGGAGGTGGAGATTTATAGCCTTTTCTCACAGCACTTGATATAATTAAACTTATCAATTTGATGGCGGATCCAGAAAGGTTCACCCATTGTAAAACGCGAAAGACTTCGGACTTCGGAGAAAAAAAGAGACTGCAACCGGGCCCATGCGAAAACAAGGATAATATCAGAAGGGTATTAAATGTAGTCACGCAATGCTGATGTTGTTAACATTAACAATTTGAGAACCAAGTTTAATTTGCACGGTTTGACATGACATGATAAGCGATCCTTAGATTTAATCAGCGCGATTTACTGCAATGCTTTTTTCCCCTTAGTTGGTCAGAACAAAAGTGGATGTTACTTAGTTGTTCAGATGACATTTTCTGGTGAAAATTCTTATGTTGGTCATACTTCCAAAAAGTAGAATCTGTGATTGCGGATGACAGTATCCACACCACCAATGCGGTGATTGACAGCCGCACATTCTCCTCAAAACATTGGATTCATCCGCGCTGTGCCATGCCGAGGCACAACGCACGTAAAGTTGATAATTCCGCGAATAACTGCAATTGCAGATTTCGAACAGAGATGGCGACAAAGAGGAAAACCTGCGGACTGCAGCTTTAAATACTGATTTATGGGCTTGTAGACAAAGATATTAAAAGGGCCAATCTGGAGTTTTTCTTGCTTTCTTTTATTAATTACCATAGCATATGGCAGATGTTGCATGATTCAGTATATTCAGTGTATTCACCTTTAAATTAGTTCACCTTTAAATGTTACCACAGACATATAATTCACACATCCAAGTGAACTCTGCACCAGAAGTATCTCTGAAACCCCTGAGAATGCCACAATCTCCTGCCTGACCATTCATAATATTTAGTGTCAGCCTGTAACAAATGTGTCTCCGCTCTGAAATAGCAAATGCATTGTTTGAGCATTACTTCTTTCTCACCCTGACATCGGCCGTCTCGTGTGATGCTATCTGTCAGTAACTGCTATTACAGAAATGATGGGTGTCACTGGCGTTTCTATAAATCAAACTGATGAGTCCTTGCCTGAAATTTGCCAGTGAGAGTTTGATTTCTCTCCTATTTTTTTAACCTAGAGTCACAAGTGAAGAATGACTGGATTACGTTAGTCAACAAACTCATCCTCTCCTAATGATTCAGTTTGTTTATTATGAAGTGGGAATATATGTCCTTACACAGAGCCATATGGACTCCGATCTAGAGCACAAGAGCCTGAGGTGACTTGTGATGAAAATAATTTTAGGCAAAAGGTCTGTTTTTTTCCCCATCATTACCACATGGAAATATAATTGCAGTACATCAAACACGATTATAAATCCAATGCTTCTATTACTACTATTACTACTACTACTACTACTACTACTACTACTACTACTACTAATAATACATATGTAGTTAATAAATAACTTGACAAATTGATAAATGTATTGGCTTTGCCTTCACAAATGCTTTATTGTTATTTTAGTAGTGAACACTTTATTTTATAGTGTTCATGTTACATGTTACATGTACTTACCATAGTAAATTATGCATAACTACATGCAACTAACCCTTAACCAAACCCTAACCCTATAGTAAGTACATGTTGTTAATTTAAAATGAATCAGTACTTAAATATATAATCACACTGTAAATGACACCTTACAATAAAGTGTAACCTTTTAGTATAATTTATATAGTATTAATTACTAATGAGTTTTTTTTAATATTTTTATATTTCATCTCAATTTTAGTTTTAGTAATTATGTTTATGATCTATGTAATTATGATGTGTTTTTCACATTTGTATGACTTTTTTAAATATTTGTTTGTAGCTTTAATTTGTTTTTGTTTTTTTATTAAAATGTTAGTTATTATATATTTACTACTTAAATGTATTTATTTCAGTTAGCTGCCAAGGGAAAATTTCTCATTTTTATTTAAGATTTTAAGTCTACGTTTGTCATCTAATATGTATTTCTTATTATTTATTTATTTTCAGCTTTAATATTGAAATATTTATTTATTTTTTATATAGTTTTAGTTAACAATATCAGCACTGGTCTGAATATGCTAAAATGTTTTATTCAGAATCCACACTGTGACTCATTTAAGCGGGAGAGAAAATGGAGTTGTGTGGGACTTTTCAGATCATCGTGCCCAGAATAAATGTATCTAAATTTAGGTTCTCTATTGGAGGATATCTCAAGAATTGTTTTTCATAAAATCCACTAGTTTTATATAAAGATACCAAGTTTGATTAAAGACTTTGCAGTTTTTATTTTCATATTTCCTGTTAAATTTAAATTGAACAAAACAAATTCTAAGACTTGAAGCACTCTGCAACAAATGTTCACTCTTTAAAGGTAGATAGACACAGACAGCTGTCTCATGAAGGAAATCTACCCTTTGGAGTACTGTCGTTCCGAGCCTCACACATATCTGACTCAGTGCTGACAGAGCCAGTGAAAGTGAAGACTCTTCTGGAGAGGTGTGAGTAATGAAGCAGCTCGAATGAAGGAGACCAGAACTGACAAAATCCATCCCTCCAAACAGTTATAGGAGAATCTTTCCATTTCACTCCAGGTCTGCTTACAATAAGAACATTGTGATCAGAGTTTTAAAAAAACAAAACAGTTTATGAATCAAATGTTAGTTTTGACTGTGGATATCAGTGAATGCTCAGGATGATCTAAGCGTAAAATGTATTCATTATATATTTTAGAGTTTGGTGCAGAGAAGAAACACAAGCATTTTAAATGCAATAATACTGAGCCATAGTACACCAAATAAATCTATCAAACCAGAATCTCAACCTCTGAATTCTGTATTCCCAGGATAAAAGACCATATGGAAATTACCTAAGAGCTGCATTCGCACAGCATCATTGGACATTGGATAAGATTGGTATACAGCCTTAAGCAGTCATATACTTCATTGGTGTTAGGTTGTATCCGTTTCTGAGTAGCGATGTAAGAGATCTTGAAATATTTAACATCCAGCAACCTTTGAGAATTTAGAATAAATAATACATTTTTCATGGTTCTCAATCTTTAGGAAGGCGATGTTCAACCAGAATCGGATTTGTATGGGTGGAAGAAAGTGTCAAAAGCGGCCTTGTAATTTAATGGCGATTCGGTACAGACTCATAACTTGACATCCAACAAGAAAAAGCTCAGGGTAAGACCTTAAGGGGGAGTCTATTGAGCTGCTAGATAAATGAGAACTGAATGCATTTATGCAGATGGTGGAAATAGTGCCGTCAGTAGAAGGCAGGCACATGAATCATTTTTTTCCCCCATTATGCGCATTAATAAATAGTCCAATGCAACTTCTACTACTAAAGCATTAAAGTGGTTTTACACAGACTATTTTAGATATCAATTAAATAGTGTATAACGATTCTATAATTGGACAGTCTATCAAACAATAACTTCAGCATTATATTCTCGAGACTCTTGTCACATTGAAAATCTAATTCCATCACAACCACTGGAGAAGAAAACAGGAACTAGCATGCGCGATTGAAAAGTCCTCATATGGAGATTAGATATAGAGTGCGTAATTCTAGCATCTTTGTGGCATTGAGATCATGAATCTTTTTGCACTAATCAGACCACAAGCATATTTATTGCACACAATTGATGATCTACAAAGCATTCAGTATTGATCCATGTAATATGAAGTAGTGCAAATATAGAAAAAACTGTTACAGCTCATGAATAAGATCAATTCATTGCAAACTGCAAGCGTGGTCATGCATTTGTTTAAGCAAACCGTTTCATGAGCAATACGATCTATACGCATTATCTGACATATCACCATGCATGGTTTTCAGTTAATAAATAATTGATAAAGAGATATTGAAGTGCTGGCTTTGACTTCACTTCTTCCTTAATATTTAAATCTTTCGTATTTTGACCCACGAGAAACAGACATCTGAACTGAGAGGGTAAAACTTTAAATATTAATGTTATTGCCTCTTCATTCTGTCCCATGTGAAGCCTGTTTATACTCTCTTATGTGATATCATGCTTATCACTCTTCCCAGTGGGAGTCTTGACCGCAACATTAAGCCACTGTTGCACAAACACACTTATCATCCAACTGTCCACACCAGTTTGAACCTCCATTGCAATGTCTGTTTCTATCTATCTATCTATCTATCTATCTATCTATCTATCTATCTATCTATCTATCTATCTATCTATCTATCTATCTATCTATCTATCTATCTATCTATCTATCTATCTATCTATCTATCTATCTATCTATCTATCTATCTATCTATCTATCTATCTATCTATCTATCTATCTATCTATCTATCTATCTATCTATCTATCTATCTATCTATCTATCTATCTACTGTATGACCCTTTAATATCTCTTAATTCCACTATTTGGTATTAGTTTGAATGCTTAAATATGCTGTAGAATTGTACATAATAAAAATAAATGTCACTCAACAGCATCTGTTTACTGCACTTGGAAAAAATTTGACCGCTATATTTAGAGCAAGACTCTTTCACATCACCTGTGATGATTTAGTTTCAGTCACTGGGTTAGATTATGGTTGTTTAACTCACCTGCTGTTTATCTGGCCAGTGATGCAGTCAGGATAATGTGAGCAGATGAGAATAACCTCCAAATGAAGATGAAAAGGCGACCAAAAATGAGATAATGAAGCCAGTTTTATTGAGTTTGGTAATGGTTCTTGACTTTAAAAGCATCAAGTGCCAAACGAAAGCTTTTTATGTATTTTTTCATGGCATTTGAACATAATTAATTGATTTTCACTCCACTTCTTGTTTATTCTTTCCATGTGAATCATTTAGTCCTCACAAAAGGAAATGGAGGAGCAGTTGTCTGAGTCAGTAGGCAGGTGTTGTCATCCCATTTAAAGCCTATGGGTGTCACCAGCTGTCTAGTAAAGTAAGATGGATGAGATCCAAAAGTGTTTACAACCACCAGCCCAAGAATAAATAAATAAATAAATAAATAAATAAATACTGCACATGACTAAACTGATAGGCTCACAGGATGGCAAACACTTTCGAAAATATGTTGAGCATCCATCTTTATTCACAATTTTGAGTGGTCAGTGGCACTGATGGCCAACTTCTTTACTGTATATTGTTAAGTTACAGAGACTCTCCTTTCATGAAATTCAGGTTTGACATTCATAGTCTAATGATGAGTAATTTGGCCACTACTAATACTAATAGTCATTAGCATTAATAAATTATATTTTCACGAAAATGTCTTGATTTTTTTTTTATTCTTGTTGCTATAATTACATGGACAACAGAGAAAGGGTGGGAAATATTCAGAACTGTATTTAAATTGTTAAAATATCGAGCGCATAGCCTCCGGAAGCTTTTCTCGTGCTTTATAGACCACCTGGAAAAATGTCAACTGTAAAGCAATGGAACACTAACTAGGCTTAATTAATTCACTGGTTGTTGATGTCAATCGGAATTCAACCTGCTGGACAATCTAGAATAAGCTTTGTGTTGAAACATCTGGTTTCTAGCTAAAATATTCTAAGTTAGACATTAACTGGTGCTGGTCAACCAACTAATGACCCACTTGCACCAACTAAGTGGATTGGTTATCTTAGACCAGCGAGAAACCAGCTAGCATCTTCCTGAACATCTCCAGCAGGGAAAGCAGATGCGGAGCTGTCCATGGTGCTGAAAGCGTACCGGCTCACAATTCACTGATGAAATCACTATGCCCTGATGAATATGCCACATACACTTTTCCACATCGTTCGCCTCTATTTCTCCAAAACAAATTTATACGTCATATGGGACTGACTTATGATGCATTTGGAGCTCAACCAGTGTTTGTTTTGGAAAATGAGGGACGCGTGGTAAAAGAGGGAGCGCGATGTGTAAGTGTGTGCGCGTTAGAGAGATGACGATGACGGTGTTTGGGGAGCTGTGGGTGTCTTTAAGAGCTTCTTTCAGCTGCTCACTGGTGTCAGGATAGAGAGGCACGAGCCACTGAAATACTCACAAGAACAGAGAGACACGCATCGTATTGGAAATACGTTTATTTTCATACACATTTAGGATATACTGCCATCGGGAAACCTGGACAAGATGCAGTCGCCAAAGTCACAGGCTTTTGCTGTCAGTTTGACGCTGTTCTCCGTTCTCAGCTCGGCAATGTGCGCCAGTCACTGTAAGTACATACAGTGCCGTTGAGCACTGTATCCCATTAAAAGTTGCTTTGGTTTGTGATTTTTTTTTTTTTTTTTTTTTAAATGCGTCTTTATTAGACCCAATGATTTCATACTGATACAATCGGAGATCCTTAAATTAATTAAATTATTGAAAGAGTGCAGGGAATTTAAAGACTATTCCTGCAAATGTGAACTTTTACTGGATCTGGTGAACCTGTAACAATGTTGAATGACTGCATTCGCGTTTCACGATGCGACTTCTCATAAGCATCTGCCAAAAGATAGTGGAGCAGGTGTGATACATTGTGCATTTCAAATGTTATCACGGAAAATGAGGCGTAAAAAGCAGTTATTTATCATTTCTCGATTAAGCAGGAGATGGGCAATGTTGTAACATTTTGTTTCAACGTCTGCAACTCATTGTTTATTTGTGTATTAACTTTTATATGATATTCCCATATGTGTCTGCTACCAAATAAAGTAGTTTAAAAAACCTACTACTTATTACTAAACTGTCTAAATTAATATAAAGTACAGAGACCGCTTAAATACTGTATATGCAATACCGGATGGGTTGTAACACTAATAAAGCACATTTAACATTTTATGCATTAATTGATTGTGGCAAGTTCTCCATGCATTACCAGTAAACATTGTATGAAGCATTTTCATTCACAGCAGCTAGGAACAAAATAACCAATTTAAAAATGAGAAAAAAAGAAATGTAGGAACATATACTGTACCATTTTGTTTTAATTTGTGTGCTTCCAGTTGAAGTACATTGAAAAGTGTTACAACCTCTCCCATCTGCTCAAACATGATATTTCTAGTTATTCTAGTTATAACATGTATATCAGATTAAACAAGATAACCTTCTGATCCAAATGATTCCAGTCCTGTCATGTAACATCCATTATGCAATGACATCCCAAAATTAAATTATATACCTAGCGTGAAATTATTCTTTCTTACTTCAAAATTGTTTTGAAGAGAGTGTCGGTCTTATGATGTGATTTCACTCCGTAGCTCATTTCTAATCAGTTAAATTTATGGTTTTACCTGTTCTTTGCTCTCCTCTATACTATTTCAGTGTTGTTATGTGCGCCAAACGGGGTGATTTCCAGTGTCATCCCAACACACTTTATTTTATTTTCATTACTGTGAATGATCGCTATGTGTGTGAAGCTCGATGTCTTTAAAGCGTTCTCACAGTGCCTTCTCAGCTATAAATGCATGAATCAGGAGAGCACATTGTTCCCCTCATAGATCCACCTTTTCCTGTATTATTAAGATGAGAAACACTATGCTACTGGAAGTATCTGTAGATTTCACTAGGCAATGATATCTGTCATTTCTATGTATTCAGAGTCCGTTTGCATCGTTACATAGTCCATAGTCCTTCCATAGTCATTCATGGCTCTTCTCAGCATGAGATGTGCTCTGTGGATCTGGATCAGATGAAGTGAATCCTTACTGAGGACATGCAAAAGGATATTCTCATATTTACCACAAGGGTACCAGAATAAAGCTGGAGATCCATCATGCCCTTGTCATCTGTGTCAGGTAACAGAGATAATGGTTGGTTCTGTCTCTCCCAGGAGCCCCTGGCTCGGTTCTCAAAGAGGGATAACAAGGGGATGTCCTTTCAGATCTGGTGTCCCTGGAAGAACAACTACATCCCTTTTACTGTGACCACTGGGACAGTGGATGGTCTCAACATGACACAAGATAAAAGCCTTGTTTCACCTGGCTAGGGCAAACTGAGGCAAGACCTAGAGGCTCAGTGTTTTTTGACATTGTCTGTGGACATGATTGTAGTAAAAATATCCAGCATTTTTTTTTTTTTTTTTTTTCAAAAAATGAATAGAAGTAGAGATCATGCAGAATAGTTGATCTAAGTCATTGAGAATTGTCTTCTGAGTGTGAGACTTGCAAACATGTTTTAATAGCATCTCTAGAACATACTGTGCTGCCATATATTCACTATTACTCCATTAAGAAATAATAGTGCCTTTTTTTTTGCACTATAATAACCACTCTTGGTTCCACAAAGAAAGGTCCATATTTTTTTATTATTAGAATGGCAAACATTTTCTAATTGATGGAACATTTTTCTGTTACAAAGAACTTTTGTGCAATGTGAAGGTTCTATACACTCTTAAAATAACAGATCCATTTTGGGTTCCCCAAAGAACCTTCCAGTAAGCATTTCTTAAAAAACTGCTTTTCTTTGTGTGAAGAACTTTTTAATAATCTAAGGAACTGTTTTCCACTATAAAGAACCTTTTGTGCAATGCAAAGATTCCATGGTTGTTGAAGGTTCCTTATGGACCCATATAGATGCCGAACTTTTATTTTTAAGAGTAAAAGGTTCTTCATGGAACTCTCACAAATAATTTCTTTATTTTTAATGGAGAATTCTGGGTTAAATAGTATTAGACCCATACTATTTCTTTAAAGTTGCGATTTAAATTTTTTTTATTGAAATGGACGGAGTGACAGATGTTTTTTTTGCATATTGTGATGCACATCAGAACGTCAATGAAACGCATTGTCAAAATTAAAGAAAAACAACAACAAAAAACAACTGGTGACCTGGTTGTATAGGTCTAATCAATGGAGGCAGATCTGAGAGCTTGCAGTCGATTTTAAGCATGGTTGGCAGGTCTCTGCAACAAAAGTAGCCCAAGAATAGCGCAATGCGATTTTCTCCATCAGGCGACCAAATACTCCACTGAATTTGGTGTTGGAGTGCCGAAATAGTACTTAAATAGTACTGAAATAGTACAGGTGGAAATCAACCTGCAGATTTATTTATTTTTATCCGCGGCAACAACTTAAAAGTAGCCCAATTCCGCAGGAAAACCACAACGGACTTGGCAACACTGATTGTAAAAAAAAAGGTTGGGATTCAAGAAGACTCAATGACTGGAGAAGTTCGACATATGTCACCAGAGAGAAGTCTGTAGTTTGACCAGAAGAACAAGTTATGACATTTTGATCAAAAATCATGCATGAATAAATTGTTCACAATAAGATTAATGACATACAGTACATTTAGAAAACAGTTGAATTTTCATGTAATTCCGACTTTAAGAGTGCTTGCTGTTGTTGTTAGAACAAGACTGTGAATAAATCATGCAGTGTTGTCAATCAACCCATCTATAACTGACAGAAGCTAAAAGTTGTCTAAATTCTCTCTTTGAAGTTTGACTCCAAGTTTGAAGAGCAAAATGTGTGCATTGACCCAAACAGGACACAGATATTTATTCAGCTTGAACGCATGTCAGAGTGCTGTTGTGGTGCAGGCGGATTGATTTAACATTCTAAATACAACTCCCCTCTCAGTGGGGGAGAGCCGAGTCTTGTCGGGCATTAGCATGATAGAGTCGTTTATTTCAACTTTCTTATGAGGTCAAACGCGGGAGGCTTTTTAAAGGGAGCTCTCCTGTGGAGTTGACCAGATTCCCTGTGGGCTTTGTAGGGGAGGGAAACTTTAGAGGATTTTCCTCCCCGTTTCCTGTATAATAGTTTGGCACATGGGTTAGCGTAAATGAGAAAGGACCTGTTCAGATTTTCTTTGAAATTTTGATGCACAACTAACTTGCTTCTGTTTTAACTGATGTAAAAAGTCATCTTGGAAAGTCATACAAGAGACAATGGAGAGAATGTCATTAAGATTATAGCACATAAATCACCTTGAAAGGGTAGAGGCGGCAAAGAGCATTGACAGTGTTGTCCATATTGTAAACTTGACTTCATTCTCTATGCTGATTTATGCTGTGTGGGCATCAGAGCATGAAAATATTGATTAATCAAGGCTTTATTCAGCCTAAATCACTGCATCCCCTGCTTCACATCTGTAAAAGGAGATACACGTACCAGAATGAGACAGATTTTGCTGAATTTCTGATGCTGACAAACTAGTTATGACATTTTTTTTTTGGTACTGCAGGTTAGTGGATAGTCAGCAGATATATTCTGCTCGCAATCTTATAAAGATACATTTTTAATTAACCCATGCTTGTCCTGAAACGCTGACATTGACACACATGTGCTCTGTCTGCAATTATTGTAGCTTAGTAGTTTTTCTGTGCCTACATCATAGAGTGGATAGTTGTAGACTGCCTTACTGTGGATCATGCATCTATAATCTATCTATGATCTAAGATATAGCTATACCCAGTGGGGCTGTGACCTCTTAGGAGGATTGTGGTCAACATATTAATCATTCAGCCAGTTAAATAAGAGTCGTAAAGGCTGTCTGAATCACTCATTTGTTATGATTAGATGAACAAAATTTTTGGATCATGAATCTTTTCAGTCATTGTGGCTTTTTGGTACAAGAATGAATTGCTCTTGCAGATATTACAGATCATTTACAGTTACTAGCACACATATGGCTCTCCTTTTGTTCTCTGTGTGATAATCCATCACGCTGTTCCTATAACTTTCTTCCCTCAGTGTAAATGCACAAAAAATATATAACGGATAGTTTCCCAGGAGTTCAACCAGAGACTGTTCTCTTGTTCTTTTTAGAGTATGGCGAAATATTTCTCTTGAAATGTTTACAGTATTGGCATGTGTAAAATTTCTTCTGGGAAAGTTAATCAATATATTTAAAGAAATGTAAATCCAAGCTATAATAGAAAAAGAGGTTCAAATGTTATTTTGTATTTTTACAAATAAACTGAATTAACTGGCGCAATGCAGTGCAAAATATTACTTAAATGTAAAGCTTGAAATAGCTACTTTAATACGAAAGAAACTCTTTTAGAGCGATGCTTTGAAAACTGTCTGAATTGTCCGTTTGAGATGAGCACAAACAAGGAACTAGAACATGACTGTGGCCTCTCATTATATCTTGTTTGCCTTCATCTGATATCTTTTGATGATAGAATCTGGAAAATAATCAGTCCTAAATGAATGAGGCTTTTGCACTCAGGCTTTACGAGAGCTATTGGCAGGATGGCACTGTTGCTGGTCTAGTTTCATTTATTTGAAGATCATTGATGAGAAATGCACATTAAATGGTGGTTTGCAATGCTTTGCATCTTGCGTTCTCTATTCTTTCATCCATTATTTGTCTCTAGTGAGCTCCCGGTGTTAATCTATCTCAAATCTTCATACAGTCAGCACTTCGGTAAATGTTGTTGAATTATATCAGCCATGATAACGCATGCAATCAACCTTCCATCAAGTGCATTCAGTATTCCTCTCCAATTAAAACATGATTCACATGCAGATAAGACATGTAGACATGAATATGTAACTTGTCAGAGTAACGTTAGATACTGTTTCATTTGCCTTTTGATTACAGTGCCTCAGTATGCAGTACTAAGATGTTCATAGGAATAATAGAACAGAAATGTAACATTACAACAATGGCTCCATCTGAATGTTAATCCTGAAGCTTTCCTCTGAACATTTTAAAATCCCCCCAACATTTGGCTATTTTTTCCCCAATCACATACCTTGAGATACCAGCTTTAAAAAGTACTGTTTTTATCTTTAAACTTAAATTGGGTTTAATTGTGATACATTTATGTATTTATCCAAAGCGGCTTACATTCAAGGACTATATATTTTTTTTCTCAGTTCATGCATTCTTTGGGAATCAAATCCATGACCTGCTTTCTGTTTTTTTCTCTTTATTTTAAAATGCAATTTATTCCTGTGATGACAGCTGAATTTTCAGCATCATTATTCCAGTCTTCAGTGTCACATGATCCTTCAGAAATCATTCTAATATGCTAATTTGATGCTTAAGAAACATTTCTTATTTTCAATGCTGAAAACAGCGATAATACAGTATTTTTGACATGATACATTGACAATGCAATATTTTTTTTTAACATTATAAGTGTATTTACTGGAACTTTTAATCAATTTAATGCATCCTTGCGGAATAGAAGCATTTTTTCTTTAAAACAATCTTACTGACCCCAAATGTTTAAACAGTATGTAATTATTTGTATATAACTATATTCACTTTTAAGTGATTGTATTAAGTGATTGTATTGAAGTGTGGTATGAATAAGTGTGTTGTAACTCATTGTGGGCGTTTGAAGAGAGTCAGATACTGTTGTTTTAAACAGTATGCTTACGCAATGTCAAAAGTATTTAGCATATGCCACTTCAGTGCCTCTCTCTCTCTCTCTCTCTCTCTCTCTCTCTCTCTCTGTCTCTCTCTCTGTCTCTGTCTCTCTCTCTCTCTCTCTCTCTCTCTCTCTCTCTCTCTCTCACCAAATGCCCAGTGGAATGATTTTCAAAAGACTTGTTTCACTCCATTTGTAAAGCTGAAGAACCTGATGAGAGTAAAAAAAATAAAAAAAAAAACATTTTCACGATGGGAAACACCACATCAAAGAACATTCTTCCCATTGTTAAGATTACCAAACCATGCTTTGAATTTTTTTTTTTTTTAGAAGAGCGTATCGTGTCCCATTCCAAATTATTTAACCTCTCCCTGTTAAAACCTTATTTTGTTCTAGAATCCAAAGTATGTCACACTGAAGAACTGTGATGTGGTAACACTGTCATGTTCTATACAGGTATATAACACAGAGATTGAAAGAAAGAACATCAGCAAAAGTAAAACTTAGACCTTTGCTCCTGTATTTCCCCCGCCCCCCCCCCCCCCCCCCCCCCCCCCCCATTATGAACTAAATGCTAGCCAATCTTGTGACATTTCCATGAGCCAGCTGGGGGGCAAAGCATGTGCCCCACCATCTGGCCTGATGGGATGGAAGCGGACACATGTGATATTCACCAGAAGCTCACAGGACAGTAACCTCAGGCATTCCCTCACTCTGTCCAACATACAGGTTAACAATGATCTAACACTGCATGACGTCAAGACTCCCAATTTCAGACTAGGAATCAATAGCAGAAGAGGATTTAAGTCACTTAGCCAATGTGTGGCACCGTCTAAATAACCTTTGACTGAATTTGATATGTCTTTTAACTACTTTTTCCACATGTGTTCAATCTGGTATTGTGTGCCAAGGCGACATTTTTACTACCCATCATTCTTACAAAATATCATAGATATACAATCATGATCTCTGGTCTGGTGGTTCATGTCTTTTCTTCATGCTCCTCTGTATCTTTATTTTCTTCCTTGTGCTATGATGCTTGATGTTGCCTTCTAGCTGTTATTTTCATTCCTATAGGTTTTCATGCTCAGTGTTTATTGGAGAAAAGGCTGATCTTGCCATAAAAAAGGTCTGTGCTTCATAATAGAAGACCAGATTGCATTCTGCCATGTACCCTTGAGCTACTTGATCTTCCTGTGATGCAAGCCTCCTCAATTCATTCATTTCTCTTCAGAGCTTCTATAGAAGCATGTCAGTATACTCATTTAATCTCATATACCAAAACCATCAGCTCTGTTTCAAAAAACCCATCTTTTAACATCCAGTTCATCATGTTCTGCATTATAGCAAAGTTATCATTTCTAATCATCTTTTCTCTTTTAGATTTCAAACAAGAAACACACTTACCTGAGGCATTCGATTTTATTCTGGCACAGACAGAGACGTGAGGCAGAAATGTTTTTGCTGGGAGACACAAAGCAATTTGTTGGCATTATTAAGTCGGATCTCTTTGTAGAGCAATGTTTGTTTTGGTGAAGTGCAGGCTGCCTAATTAGGGACCGAGTGATGCCAATCTCCCGTACAGCTCCATGCATGCAGAGGCCACCGAATAACAGCTGTTCAAAAGCTATTAGGAGAAAATGCTGACCAATAATGCTGAAAAATGATAGCTGGCAGAGTAGCCAAAACGAAACTCATCTCACAGGCGTGGAAAATGGGAAAATGACAATAGACATTCATCATAATCAATTCACGTTACAAAAATATCATGCTTTAATTCGTTTAGCAATGTACTGCAGTATGTTCAGCGATAACAAAAAAATATGAACAGGTGAGAGTCTAATTGAAGACATTTCATTTAGTAATGAATTGTTCTGAGATTATCACATTAAGGCCAGGCGTATTCAGTCGTCATGCCCATTCAAATCAAGGGAATCAAGGTTTCGAATGCAACTTCCAAAATAAATATATATATTTTTTTTACATTTGATAATTAAGTTCCACGATTACTGACAAAATTCATAGTGGCCCAAAGTTGTCACCTTTTGGAGAATGTTGCTGTTTTGATGCCAAAAATGACATTTAACCTATGTGTATCTTGCAGGATGAGTTTTGCATGCAGGTGGTTGGGAGAATCCATCCAAAAATTTTACAAAATATTAATTTGTCAACACAACACAACCAAAGAGTTTCAGCATTTAATGAGATATGTATTTTATATCCATTTAATTTGTTCTATATATCCATATCCAGGTGCAGCACATTAAGGACTAGAGAAAGACCTTTGATTCACAATATGCATTTCCAAACGCAGACATAAGTTGCAGTTTAGCCTTGCGGTGTCCAGTGCTAAGCTACACATCGTTATATATATATACACGCTATGTGTTGGAGACTGAATCGATGCAGCACTTATAATATTTGTAACATTATGTAATAGCAACAATAAAGGTGTTAATAATCTATGTTCTTCAGGCTTCGGTTCATAATTCAATATATAACTGAGTCTGAAAACATTGCAGAAATGATTACAGTGAAAACGTAGTGTATATAAAATAACAAGTTATTTTTAATTTGGGGTTTGTTTGTTTTTCTGGGGGGTTTTTCTTCTTTTTTCTATGCAACATAGAGTTATCAAAACGCCAAATCTGCTATTTTCCATAGATGAAAATCCAGGGCGAGTTTAGTTTGTTATTAAAATTGGTCACACTTTAGTTTGAGGAAAACAGATTCACTATTAACTATGGCTTTTGCCTCAATAAACACCTATTTTACTGCTTATTAATAGTTTGTAAGGTAATTGTTGTAGTGGTTAAGTTTAGGTATTGGGTAGGATTGAGGGATATAGACTAAGGTCATGCAGAATAAGGCATTAATATGTGCTTTATAAGTACTAATATACAGCTAATATGCTAGTAAAATGCAAGCTAATAAGTTAATTGTGAGAATTGGTCCCCAAACTAATGTGTTACCAAACAAATTACTATATTATATCAGGATTTGTACCCAACCCCCATGCACACTATAATATTACACTACTAGACTCTGATGTCTTTTAGGAAGATGTGTCAGAACTGTCACTAAAAAAAAAAAAAAAAAAAAATGTAGATGAAGCTCCTGGGCATATTCCAGAAAACCATTAGATGAAAGATTGCACTAAAGATGTTAAAAAAGCTTTTTGCAATATATTGTATTGCACTTAGGGGTTCCTCTTGTGTAAAATACTGGGTCTTGTCTGGCTGCCTTTAATTATGAGCAATGGTGCACTCAGGGTGTAACATGCTGTTTTACATCCTTAGCTTGAGTCTCATCAACAGCTTGGGTGATGTTAAAAATTAACTTGGCTAGGTTTCCTGCTGGGTGACCTTCTCTCGATCAGTTTAGCAGTTGTCTTGGCAATAAGGTCCCTATAGTTTTCTGGCAAATATGCACAGAATTAGCATGAACCTCTTTTATTTTAAGTGAAGGCAGCAGTATTGTCACTATCAAGGTTTTTCACATAATAAGCAATGCATTTTTATTTTTATTTTTTTGCAGCTGTGTATTAAAGGGATGATTAAAGGAGATATAGAAAAAAAATCTGCAGAGCATAAATGGATAGTAGTTATCATTGACTTTGAAAGAAGGGTTAATGTTTCATAGGCCTGGCTACAATTTCTACTTAAAGTCGTTGGAGAGAATAACGTATCAAGGCATTGAGTAATGTTCCTATTAGGCTTCATGATGCATGTCTGTCACAAAAAAGTATTCCTGCCCAATCTGCATGGGAAGGTCAAGTTCTCATATGGTTTGTCTATGGAACAGTATTCTCTTGCTTACTGCTGGGCCAGCAAATCCATGGGTTGGTGTGCATGCAGAGCTACTGCTTTAGGACATTACTCACGTTTTCAAAAAGAGACCACACACACCACTAACGGCAGTCCCCACACTACTGCTGACAAGAAAAAGGGAAGAAAAAACAGTTTGGACCTTTTTTTTTCAGATGGGTGATGCTGTTCTGTTTCTGGCACAAGCTTGCACAAGCTGTTACTGGAATAAGACAATGTATGTTACTGGCAGAGGCTGGTTACGCTGGCTATTGTTGCAGGTAGACCATTTCAACCTGTGTAGCCATTCCAAAACCAGCATGAATGTTGCCATAACATAAGGCCATCTCAAGGCCTTTTCACTCCCAGACAGAGAGAAACGAAAGACTGTTTTCATCCAATTAAAAAAAAAAAAAACCTGACTGACCAATTGTCAGGGTTGGTTGCATGAAACAGGATCTAAGTGCAGCAGTCTTTATTTAGAAATAAACTCAACTTCACAAAACAGAATCTCAGGACGAGGAACAGAACAACCAACATAAACCAACGTAGAACTGACAACTGAACTGAACCAAACACAGGTGACAGGAATACAGACACACACAGGGAAACATGAACTGAACACATGCAGTGAAAACTAATCTAGAAACAGACATGAACAAAACAGATCAAAAACAAACGGTAAATTTGAAAAAAAAAACGAACACAAACTGTGACACCAATGAGATATAAGCTTTTGGCCACATATCCCAAGCCACTGTGGCTGCACAATTCACCTCACTGGTGACACTAAAGCTATTTTGCCGACACCAGCAATGCAGTCCCTTCCCTGGTCACTGCTAATAATAAATGCGCATATAAAATGTGCATAAAGATATTCCTGCAATGGTGCTCTTTTACTTGTATGATGCAATATATATATATATATATATTGTGTATATTGTATGTATATATATATATATATATATATATATATATATATATATATATATATATATATATATACATACATACATACAAACACACACACACACACACACACACACACACACACACACACACACACACACACACACACACATATCTTTTGTTTAACCTGCGTTTCAGTGCTGAGACTGGGGGAAAAAAAACACTGAGCTCAGATAGTTTGTCAGTATAGCCTTTCCTTTCTCTAATCAGCTCACCTGCCAGCAGTGTAAGTCTCAGTTGTACGCTAGAACTAAACAAAAATGTAGTCTTTTTTTTTTACTGAATACTGTCTCACTTGATTTTTTTAAGCCTTACCATTGAGTGTTGACCTTTTGGCTACATTGAATGCTTACAAAGGTCAAAAGATTGTTACAGTTTGACGGAGTTAAGACACTTTATGACATGCTGGCGAACACAAGTGTCCTCGTTAATCTGCTGACAATTGTGAATTATAATTAATGCAGCCAGCATCTGTTTGGGCTGCAGTCTGTGACAGTGGGAGTCAATGATGTTAAAGATGGATGGCTCGCTCTAGACGGATGCGGATAGAATCAGATTTAGTGGGCTTTCATTTCCCAGCAAGTGTAGGAGTGAGAAAGCATCTTATGCTTATCATTGAGAGCAGGATAATACAATTACATTGATACTAAATACATATTATCACAAAGGGACTGTTTTTGACAATTCATCCTTTGCTAACACAAACACACTGATTGCAGAACAAAAACAAATGCCACTTGAGTTTAATGAAAATGGTCATCCTGTGGTGATTAGAAGAGAAATGATGAGAAATGAGAGCAGAGTTCAAGAGAGACCCTGAATTACCAGCTAACATGTAAATGAAGACCAGATCTAAGCACAAGTACTAGCTGAAAGGGACTGATTTGAATTACAGAGAGTGTAATTCACACATGAATTTACAATGTTTACATAAAAATTGGAAGTCGATGTGTTTTTCTCAGGTTTTAATGTCAAAACACAAACACACATGGATTCAAGACATGGAGACACTGAATAAACCATCAGAAAGCTGTTAAAGGTGTGCACATGTGGAGTGAAATTGGTGTAATATGGAAAATTCTTGGAGTGAAACATGTTCAGCACACAGATTTTTGCCCGTTACACATATTTCAGTATGCACGTAAACATCTTTATTGCTGTGTAAACACCTTTATTGTCAGATGTTGTTCTCTTTATGTGTGCATGTCTGTTTGCATCTAGAAGTCAAAACCTTAGAGAAATCTGCCTATTTCCAGCAACAACAACAAAAAAAAGAGCTTCCACCAAGCTGCGGCGTAGTGCTCCCATCTCAGTCCTTCTATTGAACCAGTTTGTTTGTGAGTTTTTTTCAAATGAATAATACACAAAAATGATTCAACTGATTTGACTCACTGTACTATCTTTAAAGTTTGACTGTGTAAATTGGGGTATTTTGTTTTATTTAGAAATGTGTCCCTTTTTGATATAAAAAAAAATAGCAAAAATACAGCTTTGATTAATTTATAAATTACACTACTGTTGAAAACCAAAATTAATGCTTTTATTCAGCATTTTTTACACATTAAACTGAACAAAAGTGACAGTAAAGACATTTACTGTAGAATTGTACAAAATATTTATTTTCAAATAAACAGTACAGGGTAGATTACTTACAAATTGTAGTCAGTTACTGATTCCAAATTACATGTTACATGAAAATAATAATTTTAGGTAATGTATTCTGACTACTTTTTGATTCCCACTGAGCAAAGGTACGTCCAAAAGACGTCTTTTTGTTGAAATGTTGAAAAGATATCCATGAAGAGCCAGAATGAAAGTTTTTATTACGTCTTTTTATGACGTCTTCTGAACTTCTGATATTAACATCCATATGACCTTTGTACAATGTTAAAAACTAGTTCAAATGTGGACTTTGTTGACATATTTTGGCTCGAAATGACGTCTTTTGTACGTACCTTTGCTCAGTGGGTTACTTTTTAGATTACTTTTGACAACTCGTTTATCACATAGATTTGAATAGGATTTTCTTGTACCATATTGATATAAAAACAACAACAACAAAAAAACAAAGAGAAAGAAAATATATTCCACTCTTTGTTTTCAACAACATGAAGTGCATTAAATATTATTAGGCCGCGTCAGCGTTACCTAGACTGGCGTTCGTGATAGAACTGCAGGGGTTCATGAGTTTAATGAGAAGCTAATAAGTAATTAAATCATAAAATAAAATAATAATTTTAAAATAAAAACAATCAAAATAAAACATTTAATAAAAAATATAGTTTCTGATTCTGATTTACAATGCTTAAAGTGTAGTGGTATAATAATATATTACATTTCTCACAGCTAATGAGACTGTATGGTGTTGACAGAAATTAGAGGAATAGAGATCGTTGTCAGGAAGAATGAAAAGGTTAAATCATAAAGGGCTTGAATTGTGCCATTAGAGATTGTGACAGTGTCATCGGCATAATCCCTAAGGAGTTCTGATGTATTACGGCTGATATGTAATGGCCGAATAAGACTCAGATGTATGAAAACAGCTTGATCCTCTTCATTTGGCTGTTAAATCAGTATTACAGACATCTGTTTCACATACATGATATGAGTACAGTCAAGCCAGGTCACACAGAGGGGTTTTGCCGCAATGAAATGATATTTTACCTCATCTGCACTCAATCCCTTTTTTTCTCCATCGAGCTGAAAACATTGTTCAGCTCCCTCTAGCCTGTCGTGGACACTATTTGAAACCGAATGGATTCGCTAAATGAACACAACTCTCGACCCACAGATGGCTGGAATGCAGTGATTATTGTAATCGCTTGGCGGACAGTTTTCACTGTGTCCTCGCTTGCTCTACGGCAGATTAGAGTGTCTTGCTGTGCACTGGCGTGGAGACGTGGAACAATGGGGAGAGAGTTGGAGTCCAGGCAGATCTGCTCCCCTGCCTTATCCCGGATCAGCGGCCTGTGAGTGCTGACACACTCAGATCGTTGTACTCATAATCTGCCACTCCACGCTGGAGGCACAGTAATCCTAAACGCTGCTCAACGAGCACACAGGGAGAGCCGGGGCCGCCATAGGCTTTCTCGAAAAGGTTCTTGTCATCGCACTTAGTAGCCTAGCCTACTATACGTGATGTCTTGTAACTTGTACGTTTTTATTCCTTTCATCAAAAGGTGCATATTTGTTCAATAATTTGCACTACATGCCATCTATCAATGAGGATCAACATGATGACTGTTTCTGACTTTTATGGACATTGCTTTACATTTCATTCCCTTACTTGGGAATTAATTATTGCTACTATTATTATTTACACAAATCCTCTCAACTTTATACATGCTTGGGCAAAAATAAATAAATAGAACAGCCTTATTTATACAAATGCAGAAGTATAGGCCCCTTGGCCTCTGTCCATCATGGCCTCCTAATCATCCCCATATACTGATTGGCTTCATCACTGTCTCCTCTCCACCAGTAAGCTGGTGTGTGGTGGGCATTCTGGCGCAATATGGCTGCCGTCACATCATCCAGGTGGATGCTGCACATTGGTGGTGGTTGAGGAGATTCCCCCTTCCTTGTAAAGCGCTTTGAGTGCCTAGAAAAGCGCTATATAAATGTAACGAATTATTATTATTATTATTATTCATATAATAAATACACAATTAATGGATATAACTTTATTAATTAAATACAATAATAATAACTTGTATAGCAGCAGTTGCAGTAAATTTGCATTGATGAATAGACAAAATCTAAATATGCCAAGGCTAATAGCCTTGTGCATATGATTGTATAATATCATATATCCGTACTTTCTGTTAGAGGTAGCTACTTTTTCAAAAGGGTACCTTTAGTTTAACTATATGCAAATTATATGAATCTTATAAAAACTGTTTAGAATAGCTTAATTAGTCCAGTGTTATTTTAGTATTATTTATTTATACAGTATATAGGCTATTATACATTTTAGTAATATTTTATTTACGTTGATATTTATATTTATGTTTTTTATTTGAGAATGTTTCTGGATGTTATGACGTTTTGTCACTAACTTCTTTGAAGTCTATCTTCATAGAAAACATGTACATTACGCACTAAATTTAATTTGAGACTCATATTGTTCACTTTGCTTGACACAAAATTCAAGAAATTAGCCAGATTGTGCCACACAACATTGCAAAACTACAAGATATTTGACACCATCTATTTTATGTTTCAGACAGCAAGAAAACTCAACATCAAATATCTTCATAATCTCTAGATATTATGAGAAATTATCCCATAAGAGACAATTACATACCATGTCCGGGTTGCAAATTGTGCATACACCAAAATTATTTTTATGAATATGGTCCATTTTGAAGTGTTTAAATCCAAACAAACAATATTCGTAGATTCTCCTCTACTCCTGTATTGTCCTCTACTCTACCGCAGAATTCTGTCTGGCTGCAGACTTGCACTTTCACTCTCAGACTACATAAATAACAGTAAATTATGCATAATTACATGCACCTAATCCTACCCTAAACCAAATCCTAATCCTACCCTAACCCTATAGTTAGTGACGTCACTTGCAGAGGAAGCCCGCAGGTGACTGAAGTCTGCAGCCAGACGCCATTGGGGCACCGGGAACAATCACGCTCGGACTCGGACCGCAACAAACGTGCCCAGTGATCACTACTACCATTGGTTTGTTGCTCACTGCTTATTGTTTTGCGAGCAAGTAAAGCATAAATTTGGGAGAGAGTGCATATCTAACGATTTATTCTAATAAAAATAAGTTAATATCGCCAAAATGTCTAAAACACACACACACACACACACACACACACACACACAATACTAAGGCCCACCAGGTGTGTACAACATGTACAATGTACAACATTACCTTGTTCTGTTTACTGATGATGACCGGTCTCATCTCTGTCTTAACTTCGCTAAAGCTAGCTACCATTAGCTGAGGCTGAGCTTAGCCGGTAGAGGGCAGCGATTCTTCCAAGCTAATGGTGGTTATCCTCCTTGACATCCTCCTCTTCATCATTCTTAGCTGTTTTAAAAAAGCTATTTATTTTTAATAGCAGTCGCTTCTTTCTCTTCCTTTTCCTTCTTTTTTTTTTTTTTTTCTCTTGGCAGCCCCGCTGGGCTTTTGGTTGCTGTCCATTTTTTGCAAACACCAACTTTCTGATAATTTCCCCACACTTTTACTCGCTGAGACAACCCAATCTGACCATGAATCTGTTACAAATTAATTCCACTCTTTTAATCTTAACTCGTTCTTAAAAAACTGATCTTGAATCAGTACGATGTAAACAACCTGCTCTATGCCCGCCCACCTCTATCATTAGCCAATCTACACAGTGCATGCGGCCTGATTCCAATCATCACCTGTCCAGCCATCCAACTGATATAAAACAGACAATCACGATACTTCATTTTTTTATTCTGATTGGATAATTGTCAAGATCGAGGCCAAGATTTCATTCATTTGAACAGGCCATAAATCAGCTCTGCAGTGGATATAAATTCCAAACTATTGAAAGCACTCTTTATTAGCAATGTAACTTAGATCACCAGTTTAAGACATTAAATTCGTAAGCACAAAACACAAGAACACTTATTTTTATCTAACGTTGACAATGTTCTTCCTTTAGCTGGGCTCATCTCTTTGAAGCTTGCATGGCTGTAAAGTTCTTAGCTGGGGTTTTTTGTTGGTTGGCGTAGACTGGCTGGAGCCTGGATTTTATGGTTCTGGATTGATGATTTGGGGTCTGAGGGGTTGAGTTTTGTGTGAAATTATGCTTGAACGAATCATCTGGAAGATTCATTTGTGTCTGGTTTGCACACAAATCCTACAGTAGCTATATGTAGGTAGGGCTGTGCAGAAACCTATGAATGATGCTCTTATTTGTGCCTGTGTGATATTCGTGAGAATACGGTAGTATGGGAAGGAGCATCAGGTGGTGCGGAATGAGAGTGAGGTGAGAGACGGCGGGAGGTTGAGATGAATAAAATGTAAGTTCCTGCAAATGATGGACTCACGTGTGATTTTCTACAAAGAGAACACGACAGTGCCTTCACCATTTAGTGACGTTAATGTATGTTCTGGGAAAACTGAAGTTGTATAGTCAGTGTCAATCACAGCGCCTTTAAAAAAAAAAGTATCTTGCAATTATTAATTTACAAATTAAGCACTTATTATAGTGTACATTTATATGAATTACAAATTGCTGATCTTAAGAGTGCTTTATGACTCACTTTTCTACTGTATGGTACGGATTGGTACGGCTCACTTTTTGGCGCTTTTCCACTGCATGGTACGGTACTGCATGGTATACGCTTAAATAGTACCACCTCAGCTGTGGTTCCAAGCGTGCTGTACCGATACTAAAATGTGACGTGTAAACACTGCAGATAACTGATTGGTCAGAGAGAATCGTCACTACCAGCGTCATTGGATTTGCGATTTGCAACAGCCACCGGCCCACCGCAGTATCATTTGTTCACAGGACTTTTTTAAACGACTTGCTTTAAACGACTGTCACACACAACTTGAACAAATAAATGGCTGAAGCCAAAGCGAGCCGAGCGGTGCTGTGCCGAGCCATACCACGCAGTGGAAAAGCGATCCGAGCCGTACCATGCAGTGGAAAAGAGCCATTAAGTATTAATGGGGACCTATTATGCCCCTTTTTACAAGATGTAATGTAAGTCTCCGATGTCACCAGAATGTGTCTGTGAAGTTTCAGCTCAAAATACCCCACAGATATTTATTATAGCATGTTCAATTTGCCACTATTTGGATGTTATCAAAAACACGCCGTTTGTGTGTGTACCTTTAAATGAAAATGAGCTGCTGCTCACCGCCCCCTTTCCAGGAATAGTCTGAGCCTTTACAGCTCGTGCTTTGGGTACTCTGAAAACTGGAGAATCTCACACAGCAAAAATGCCAGAAATTGTCAGTAGAGGTGTTCAGCCTTATATGTTCAAACCGGAGTTGGACACTAGAGCCTCAAGAATAAGTTACTTTTAGAATGCAACAGGGCGTTTCTGAATGGTTAGTTGATGAATTTATGTAGTTGTTGGGGAGTTAACTTGTACAGGTGCTCATGTGGGAACTGTAGTAAGATTCCTACAGAGCCAGAGAATATATACTGCAGGGAGATTGGACAGATATCATTTTGTTTAATTACGGTTATAATTTACATAATCATCTTTAGCCACATTAGCCTTATAAGGAGAAGTAAGGCTAATGTGGTAAGGCTAATAAAAACGTATTTTTTTGCTTTGCTAACAAGCACATTTAGAAACATGATTTGGAAACATTCACACAAAAAATTAAGTGCACTACTTACTTGTTCTGGAGATGAAGTTGGTATCGAACAGTTGGTATTGAACAGTTGGTATCGACCCATCTTTTATTAGAATCAACTTTTGTGCAAATTCAGCATTGAACTGACCCTCGTTTGCGAAGCAGTCCAGCGTAAAATGATTTGTACAAGACTTAACCTAACGTCTTCGGCACATTTCCTTTAGAAATGCAGTCCATCCACTATGTCTTCAGTGGCTCAGATGCCAGGGAGACTCTTATGTTCATTGGTACATCCAAAGTAGAAAATTTTGTAATGTTTATGTGGCATCTTGTAAACAGGGGAGTCAATTGGATATGGCAGGGTATGGCGACTGCCATACCTTGTCTGCCTGGTCATGTCAATGCAAGTAATTTGTTTTTATTGCAGGATTAACTGAGTTATATTACTAGGTGTACAATGTAATTTGTATTGTTTAATAAAACAGAAAAGTAAGTAAATTAGAGCGATCTGGTTGTTATATTCGTGTCATGTAAGTGTAACCGTTGTGTTCCTGTTTAGTCACGTCTTTTGTTTTCCGGCCACTTATCCGTTGCCATGTCTACTATCATTAGTTCATCATCATCACCTTTGTCTTGTCAATCATTTTCATCTGTGTCACCTGGTTTGTGTTCATCAGTGTCTGTATTTAGTTCCCTCTGTTCAGTCAGTCTTGGTCCGTTCTCGTCTATGTAACGTCACAACCTGTGTGTGTATCCTGCCATTTTGTATCGCTTGAGTTATATTTGTAAGTAAACACTTTGTATTGGAGCCTTCTGCCTTCCTCGTCTTCTTCTGCCCGCACACACCCTGACAGAAGAACGGACCTAATAATGGGACAAGATGGGCATACTCATCACTCAAACTGTAGATGTCATGCCCGCCGAGCCTGAGACAGTTGACGTCATGCCCGCTGAGCCTGCTTCACCGCTGGTCCCGTCCAGCCCAGAGACTTTTTCACCACTGGTCCCGTCCAGCCCAGAGACTTTTTCACCGCTGGTCCCGTCCAGCCCAGAGACTTCTTCACCGCTGGTCCCGTCCAGCCCAGAGACTTTTTCACCGCTGGTCCCGTCCAGCCCAGAGACTTCTTCATCGCTGGTCCTGTCCAGCCCAGAGACTTTTTCACCGCTGGTCCCGTCCAGCCCAGAGACTTTTTCACCGCTGGTCCAGTCCAGCCCAGAGACTTCTTCACCGCTGGTCCCGTCCAGCCCAGAGACTTTTTCACCGCTGGTCCCGTCCAGCCCAGAGACTTCTTCATCGCTGGTCCTGTCCAGCCCAGAGACTTTTTCACCACTGGTCCCGTCCAGCCCAGAGACTTTTTCATCGCTGGTCCTGTCCAGCCCAGAGACTTTTTCACCGCTGGTCCCATACAGCCCAGAGACTTTTTCACCACTGGTCCCGTCCAGCCCAGAGACTTTTTCACCGCTGGTCCCGTCCATCCCAGAGACTTCTTCATCGCTGGTCCTGTCCAGCCCGGAGCCCGTCTTGACACCAGAGCCTAAATTCCCACCCAGCCTCCCTCTCCCACCTCTCAACCCTTCCACCACTGCCTGTCAGCCCTTCTGCTCCTCTCTCCATCTTCTGGGAGGTGGAGTCGCCGTGGGTTTGCCAGCCTACAGCTCCAGCCTGGTCGGTGGATCCCCGGTCTCCACCTCTGACCTCCGTGACCAGAACTCTGCCTCAGCCCAACAGTCCATTGACGTCCCCTTGGCTCTTGCCTCCTTCTGCTCCACCGTGGCCCATCAGTGCACCAGTTCTGCCAGGCTCCCTCGTCCCCCCGGATCCACCTTGGTCGCTCGACCACCTTCCCTCACCTCTGGACTGCACTCCTCTGGCTTCGCCTCGTCCCTTCGTCCCCCCGGCTCATTTGGACTCCTCACTCCCTTCAGTTCCTCCTTGGTCCTCACTCCCTCTGTCTTCACCGCGCCCTTCTGTGTCCCCGCCTGCACCTCAGTCGCCTGAGCCGGCGGCCCTGCCATGTCCCGCTGGATCTTTGGTGTCGCCTGGGCTCGTCGGCTCTCCGGCTCCACCCTGGTCTCCTCTCCCACCTGCTTCGCCCCCGTCAGTCGGCCCCCTGGAGTCGTCATCCCTACATCCACCATGGCTCCTCCTTCCGTCTGCTCCGCCCTGGTCCCTCTCTCCCTCTACAGTTGGTCCCTCCACGGTCCCTCTTTTGTTTTCCCACTTATCCGTTGCCATGTCTACCATCATTAGTTCATCATCATCATCATCATCATCATCATCATCATCATCGACTGTGTCTTGTCAATCATTTTCATCGGTGTCACCTGGTTTGTGTTCATCAGTGTCTGTATTTAGTTCCCTCTGTTCAGTCTGTCTTGGTCCGTTCTCGTCTATGTAACGTCACAACCTGTGTGTGTATCCTGCCATTTTGTATCGCTTGAGTTATTTTTGTAAGTGAACACTTTGTATTGGAGCCTTCTGCCTTCCTCGTCTTCTTCTGCCTGCACACAGTGAGTTTGTCAATGTGTCTATTTATAATGAGATTTTTCAGCGTTGAGCATTGTAGCCAATCACAGGGATTTCTGTTGAAATTAATGTACAAGCTTGTAGTGAGAATCCGCTCAGCATAGCTCAAAATGCTGAATTTATCTTTAGCGCAAGTTTACTAAGATCTGCAAGTGCCCAAATCCTCTTGTTATAACAAACAATGCGGAGACGCAATGTAAATAAAATATTGTTGTGCAGTTTTGACAGATTAATTGATTAAAACTGAAGTTTTCGCGTTTCGAAATGTTGTTCATTAGACTTTGTGACTTTTCATATACTTGTACGAAAAATGACAAATAGATTTTTAGTTTTTATAATAGTGATTGCAGGTGGTCACTATGCTGCTGACCATAGTAATTTAACATCTTCTTAGAATAAATAAAATACTTTTAAAAGAATACAAATTTAATCACAACACTTTTTAGTTTTTACAAATGAGGACAATCTTTGAAGGATGAACAACAACTGTTTTTGGTCATCACATTAATTTTTTTTTTTTTTATTGAATAATATTCAGACTTTTGAGCTTTGAAATGCTGGAAAAAGTTGTGTGAAGTACTTGAAAGTGGGACTGTCACGTCGAGGGAGTGAGATTGGATGATGTCATCAGAGTCTGCCATACCTTGGATTTTGGGCTCTATGGTGTTTTTAGCCCCCAATGGCTCCTTCCAGGGAGCTAACCCTAACCTCAACCTTAAACCTACCCATCCCCTCGCTGCCTGTAAAGCGCCGTTGGGGGCTAAAAACACCAAACACCGGATTTTGGTGAATTGACACCATCACTGCTTAGGAATACATGCAGAACGAGAGATTGTAAGGTCTTCTTAAATAAGAGCTTCTCATTTCCTACTGATTAACATTTCATGACAGCTTTCAGGAAAGAGATTTTGTTTTCTGCTGTTGTTGGTCTCACTAGGAATCTGGAAAGGTCAAGAGAGCTTGAACATAAGAATATGATACAGAGAAGAGATTCAGACACTGCGGTGACTTCACATATGTATGAAGGTCAAAAGTGGTTAGCGCTTAGCAGGAGGTTAATAGCTAAACATATGTCGTCTAAATTTAAAAGGAGGGGTTATCTGGAGCGTGCAGCATTTGTCTGTGATGCTTTTTGTGATTAAAGTACTTATTCATACTGTATAGTATCTGACCCTGAGAACTTACAACAACTGGAGACTATCATTTCATTATGTTTATAGCTATCAATTTATTTAAGTGCCCTTCAAAGCCTTTGACTCTCACTTATATTCACATATCACATATTACTCTTTTATATCTTTCTTCCTGCCTCAAGGCCGTTGCTTGCAACGCGAAGTAATTCACATCATTTGGGAGCTGTAATGAAAACCACAGTGAAAGAAGCTGAGCGTCTTTAGCAGACACCCAGGAGAAGGTTTGAGATGGGTTTGTCAATATGCTAATTAAATTCATTTAGATTTATTAAAAAATGCAGTTGTCTTTACAGTTCAAAATGTGTGGTGTTTATTTGTAGGTTTTAATGTATTTGTGTCTTGAAGCCATTGGAGGTCTCAATGAGGACAGACACTATAGTGGCAACTTTCATTGTCCTTGCAAAAGCAAAAGTAAGCTAAAAGTTTTTTTGTAAGCTAGAATTTTTTTTTTCCGTAGTAGTATAAATAGGTGATTTATTGTCTTGTCTGTGAACTTTACACGATACATATAGCACTTACCCTTTTCTATCAAACAGTAAAGTCAAGACCCCTACTGAGTTTTAACCCTAATTATGACACTTTCACTAAAGTACGGAGGTATATTTTGCTGTTACCATAGAGATAACCTTCAGCAGTTGCTTTCTTGACCCAGAAACCTGTTTTCTCACCATCTCATTTTTAAGCTTCTGACCACTTATCCATATTTCCATTTTTCATTACAACTATTATACAACATTTAAAACATGTAAGACCATGTCAATCCCAAACCTTTGTTTGTTTAATTTTATTCAAATAATTGCTCTACTTAATTTCACCTGAGATCTGTACATTGATTTCCTTTTTTTTCAGGTTGTGCCTCAAATCTACAGGTCTGAACTTATTAAGAAAAAGGTTCACTCAGTCACTCTGACTCTCAATAAGTAGACTAGCGTACAACTAGGTGTGATGTGATCAATATAAAACCATGAATTTGCTGTGAAGTTCCACACTATCAGGATTATTTTACAGATTTATTAGTGAAGAGATCCATCTCACCAGTAAAGGATTCGCCTGAAGAAAATGTGAGTAGAAGGGTTTATTTTCACATTAGCTAATATTTGTCTGTTTTATATTTATTGTGTTATCCAGACAGCTGTGATGGATCTCTAGCATCTCTTCTGCCTGCAACCTCCTTTCAGTGCTCTTCTCATTTCTCAGACAGTCGGGCTGCGTATTTTGCCAAGCTAAACAAAAGAGATGGTAAGTTTAAGTTCTTGTTTGTTTGTTAATTCATTCATATCTGTGTCAGTTAAGGAGACAACATAAATTACACCTAGAAAATGTAATGTTTTGTTTTTTGGTTTATGACCCCTTTAAACCTCTTAATTATACAAAGGTCCCATTCAAAATGTGTCCCTGAAGACTGGATTAATAATCACATGAATTAATATATTTTTTAATTATTTTCAGTTATTTTACGTTGTAATACTATTTCACAATATGGTTGTTTTTACTTTATTTCTAATCAAATAAATGTAACAAATCCTTGGTAATCTTAAGATATTTCTTTCAAAAAAAAATTTGGTTTACATGTTAATGTATTTATGTATATTGTGCGAGAATATTCTTCATATTTATACAATTATTATACAATGTTTTATGCAATTAAAATATTTTATATTATATTTTTAAGATCATCATCATCATCATCATCTTTGTTTAAAACGTATGAATAAATTATAAGGCGAAGAAAACACTTACAAGATGCAATGATGCAAAGCACTTATTAAATATTTACTGCATCCATGTGCAATTAATTCATGGCCAAAAAATGAAAGAAAAATTACAACTTCCGAAAGTTGCAGGTTTGATACATTATTGAGCTTTTGCTTTCGCCCTATCTCTGCATGTCCTGAGCTATTTATAGATGTGACCAAACTCTACCTGCATGCATCTGTAACAAACTAAATGATTCCTCTCTCTAGGGGGTCTGTGTAAACTCTGCTTCTTTCAAGTCAGAGGTCCCCGGTTTAAAATTCTGCTCTGATCTTCTCCTGTGGTGTCCGCTGTGCTTGAGTAATGAACCTCTCTGCCCAAGTCAGACCAATTTCTCCATACAGTTCTGAGCTGGAGGATTGCAGAGGCAGAAATGCATCTTTAAATGGAACACATGTGCCGACAGCCTTCTCTGATCCGAAGTGAATGCTGTACATGTTAAGTGAGGTCAAGAGGTTGAGGCTCTTGGCTTGTTTTGGAGTGGAAGACGTCTACTGATTGACTCCAGCTCACCCCATGAATACAAAACCAACTGAAAAGCAGTTTTTATCATTTTATGTAGTTTCTTAAATGAAAACCGTTACCAGTTTCTTTTCCTGTATGTCTTGCTTTTGAGCAAGGACACCATATGATACTCAAAGTTGAATAAGATTTTAATAGACATTGACAGAGGTCTTATGGGGTTCTCTAGGAGGAGGTGGTTGGAGCCCAGAGTCGACGGACAGGTCGCCCTGGCTGCAGGTTGACCTTCAGGACCGAATGGAGGTTACAGCAGTGGCCACACAAGGTCGTCACGGCAGCACGGACTGGGTCAGTGCCTACATGCTCCTGTACAGTGACACTGGACGTGTCTGGAAACAGTACATGTTGGAGGACAGTGTTGGGGTAAGTGTGTGTTTTGGTACCAATTTACTGTATCACCCTGAAGGGCCTTATTTTGTGAAATTGACTGGCTGTCTGTGCGTTAGGCTATCCCACTTATCACTTGGCCGCTTACGTAATAAATGAAGAAATGCAAATGAGATATTGATTTTGGTGTAAATTATCTATACTATGTGGGAAGAAATATTACCTCAGAGTAATATTGAACTAGCATAGCTATAGGAAATCAGCTGTCTGGGGCAATGGAAGATTATACAGTTTAGTGGTCATTATACAAAATTATTACACCGCGCTCTGGAATACTAAATTGGGATTAGTCAGTCACAGCATTCTGCAGTTGAATTTTTTTTGGTAATGATCGCTGAACTGTATATTTCACCATTGTCCCTGACAAGCAATTTCCTACAATGTGGTAGTTCAGTGCTTTTCGTATCACTCCTCAGTCTCTTTCTTTGCACATAATCAAATAATTTCGACTCAACTCAATATTTCATGTCAGTTATTTATTTATTTGGTTAGTAATAAGTGGCGTAATGTACAATCACCAAATCCTTAGTGCAAAATAAACCCCTTCAGGGTTATACCAGACTCTTTTGCTTTGTGTCTGGGTTCTGATCACCCTATTTGGATTCATTTTCAAAAATGCATATGAAGTCATTATCCTTTTTGACAATCTCTTTTTGAGGCTGAATATTTACTGATTTAATTGATTATGCATCACCTGTGCTGCTCCAGAGGGAAATGATTGTCTTGTTTTGAACATCTTCAGTGCAGCTTATTCTCATGAGCTGAATAGTTCTGATCCCATTAACTGAACTCTGAATTCAGTTACAAACATATGAATTGCTGCCAGCAATTTCTGAGATTCCTGAAATACAATGTACTAATGATGTTGAACCTTGAGCATCTTGAGCCTCTCAATCATCACAGGTGTTTAAAGAGAGCTTGATGCCACCAATGCATCTATTGTCTTTGTCCTCAGGCTTGGCCTCCACACTTACAATGCCTGTAGATGACGAAAAATATTCATTGTCTCATATTGCTGCTTTGTAATTATATTCAAACGATGAGACTGCCGGTTTATAAAAGATATAATGACATTTTCAAAGTGTGTTTAATGAAAAGAGAAGATTACAGTCGAGTAAGATGTAATTATCTTTTAATGTGGTGGAAATGTAGAATAAAGTGGATCAGAAGTCTAAGGGTAACATGCTCAGCAGTGTGAAGTGATGCAGTAATAAATTCTCTGCATTTTCCAGGTTTGATTTGCTTGGTTTAGCAGTGCTACCTAGTCAGACTCTATTTTTTTTTTTTTTTTTTTCTAATCGGACATGAATAATGTCAGGACTCTCTCTCAGCTTTATTAATATTCCACCGGCACTTTTTATTTGATACACAATTGGCTCATTATAAAGCTCTGAATGTTTGACATGATATACAGTCAGAAATGGTCCATATTCTCAGTCAACGCAGTGCCTTCATGCATAGTGGATTGATTTAATAATCTTTTGATGTAAATGTTTATACAACTGGTACAGTTGATTGATTTTAATTACATTCTTCAAAAAATTGCCATTCAACAGGCTAAGAAGCTTTCCCTTTTACACATAAATACATCCAAGCATTATAGAAAAAGGCATTTATATATAAATATATATTATATTATACTGTATAATATAAATATAAAAAATATATATTCCTACAAGTGAGGTATTGGGAATATACAGACATTTTCATCAATGGCAATCAATAGTAATCATGCAAGTTTAGACATGTAGTAATAAATTGCAGCACTTGCATTTAAATATTATGTATACAGTAAAATCTACACTTTTTCACACAAGCATGCATTAAATTGATCAAAAGTGACAAAAATGTCACAAAAGGTTTCTATTTTAAATAAATGTTGTTGTTTTGAACTTTCTATTCATCAAAGAATATTGGAATAATAAAAAAAAAATATTAAGCAGCACAAGTGTTTTCAGCATTAATAATAAGAAAAAGTGTTTCTTTCAAATCAGCATATCTGAATGATTTCTGAAGGATCATGTGACACTGAAACCTGGAGTAATGATGCTGAAAACTCAGCTTTGCATTACTGGAATAAATTATATTAAATAAAAAATATAAAAAATAGAAAGTAGCTATTTATTAATGATATTTCACAATGTTATGTTTTTTACTGTATTTTAAATGATCAAAGACATGCAGTCTTGATGAGCATTAGACATTCTTTCAAAAAAAAGAAGTAATGATAAATAAATACAAATCTTACAGATCCCAAACTTTTGAAAAATAGTGTATGTTTAATACTCTAGCTGCCTTGACTTATTTTATTTTTTTTCTATCACGATGACATAATATTCTCATACTTGAGGCATTATTGTGAAAACCCATTATGCAAAGATGGTACATTAGGCTGATATTTTTCCCAGCAGCAAAATTTAAAGACAGAGTGAACAAATATTTCCTGTCATCAGATCCTCAGCGCTCCTGTATTAGCATTCCTAAATGCATAGATAAAAGCATCTTTGAAATGCAGTGTAAGCCTCTTTCGATAAGATGTTGAAATGTAAATGTAAAACTGCATGTCTGAATCGTCTGCTTTTTCCTTTCTTTCTTTCTCTGCCGACTAAACTTTTCTTGTTTTAGCGAGCTGTGACAAGCCGACAGTAAAGAATAAGAGTTTTAGACAGCACCTTTCACAAGGGTTTCACGTTCACAATGTTCATGTGAAAAGGTTTTGAAAAGAAAGTGTCTGATAAATGAAAAGAATGACTTCTCCATAAAAAGAATAGGAAGAAAAACACTCTTAATTTGCTGTCAAACTAGTTCTTTGTCTTAATGAGTGCTATAACTGTATCAGAAGTGGTGAGGAAAGCTGCCAAAGGTTTTGGCCTGAGAAGACGGCACAATCGCAGAGTTTGCCTCCGCTGTATGTCAGAAAAGGTCTTCCTGTAGGAAGGTGCGAATGGGCTCCCCAAAGTGACGGATAATTGCTCTCTCAGTCAGCACTGCTGCTGTTGAGTTTGGTGATGCGTAATAGTGTTTGCTGTGAGACCGAGGGGGATAGAGAGAAAGAAACAAGTACGTCTTGTAAAAGCATGAATTTCTCGTATCTTTAATCAATAACCATGCAGTCAATAACGGAGAATGTTCTAGCCGATCTCACAAGAAAACATCACTATTTTACGAGGTGCCGAATTGCATGAAAACAAACGATTTTTTGAAAAAAAGTGAAGGGCCACCCGTAAACATAACGTCACTGGGCCGTAAGCAGATAGTTCCAAAACGTACGAATAAAATCATATGAATTCATACGAATTAGCCACCAGTTTGCCATTGCCAAGAAGTCAAATATTATGAATTGCCATAAGAGTGCGTTGAGAATTTTTATCCAGGTGCTGATATTTGGTTAAACATTTGAGATTCAAACAAGAGCTTATGTCACATTAAGTCTTAATATTGTGGCCCTGCAGAGCTGAAGACAGACTAGCACTAGCCTTCAAAGCAGTAATAGCTGTCGACATGTATCTTTTTGGAGTTTCCCTGACACATTTCATTCTTTGTCTTCATCTTCTCTCATCTTGTATTGCCATCATTTCCTTGCGGGGAAACATGATTCGTCTACGTTGACGGAAAATTGCTGACTGCATAAGCTTTGTGGAGGCCTCACCACGGTCATTTCTTTCGTCTTATAGCCTGTGGGGCTTCGAGCAACTGAGCTGTGTTCATGCTGTCCTTTGTCATTTTCTTTCCGCAGACAGTCTGTGTGTGAGAGAAGTGTCTCTGTAATGTGAGAAGGTTACCCGGAGAATTTCTAGGACTGAATCTTACTGGAAGGATCTGCTCTTTAGAATGACAGGAATCAAACTGGAAAACGTTAACAATATGACAGATGTTAAAACTGGCTGATATAGACATCCAGGAGACCTGATGGATCATTTTGCTTTCATGCAGCACTGTAATGACATAAAGACCTTTTTCTTTTTTTCTTTTCTTTTTATCCCCCCCCCCCCCCTTCTCCCCCATAGCATGTAAGCAGATGCATAATGTAAAATACCGCGATCATCAACATTAAACCGCATATAAATCAAAACTGCCTAATGTTACTGAATGTCCTGTGTGTCGTTGGCAAAATAAAAAATATTCCTTTTTCAGCCGTATCTTTTGTTTGTTCTGACCCCTTGTTGATGGACTCGATCTACTCCATTCAAGTTTTGATCATCGTTCTGAATCCGATCCAGATTTAGATGTATGTCTTTGACAAAAACGCAACTTCCTCAGCTTTTTGCTCAAAATGTTGCTTTTTTTTAAATGAAACTTACCTATATTCAAGTGTTGATAAAAAAAAGAAAAATTTTGCATTAAGCTGCAAAAAAACAAAAGACTTTTTTGTTTGTTTGTTTGTTTGTTTAAAAGCAGAGGCTTTGTTAATTTTTTATATATTGCATGTTCAGATATTCATACAACAAAATATTTTGGGGGCCATGAAAATTTTGTGAAAATTGATCAAAAATGATGGTGGTGGCTGGCAACTAAAAAAAATAAAATGGTGGGGAAAGAGTTTTTTTCTCCTCTGTCCTTTTTTTTTTTTTTTCTCAGAAGAGATTACAAGCTTGCATTCTCACCATGAATGTACAGTATAAGCCAAGGCCTGCTTCACACCACACACAAAAGTTATTTTTTAAATTTTGCAGCCATATTAACAGGTTACAGTATTCACACTGCGAGCATGACGCTGTACCACTTAGCAGGAATGTAGGTGTGAGCTGAGTGTTAGTGCTGTGCCTATTTTTGCCACATATAAAGTAGCTTTCTGAACTCTGTGAAATATGGTAAAAAAAAAAATACAATATGGTTCTCCTCATGTAAATTCAATTTTATGACGGGTGGGGGGCAGCCTGCTCAAGGGGGCAGATTTTGTGAAATCCTGGCAGTTCTTTCAATCAGATCATTGGATCAATACCATAAAGGCTTTGCCTTACATCAGCAAAACTGTTGTTGTGCTTGAATAACTAAGGTTCAAAACTTGTCAATAAAGTGCTATGAAGTCTTTGAACTCATTAAGTAAATGTTCTATGCTTTTATCATTGATACAAATACTGTACAATTATATTCTTGAACTAGGTATGATCCATTGCACTAAACATAAAACACAGCCCATTCTTTCTTTCAGTCGCTTATTTGCAAAGAAATATTTGCTATTTTTAATCTTGAAAATATTAGTTCTGTCAATATAGCGCATTTAAGTTATTTTTTTTATACACATTTAATCATGCCCCTTATCCATGAGTAAAAAGGGAAATTAAACACATTTGACTTTGTCACTTTTTGTAATGTGTTCAATGCATTTATATGCAACAAGAAAATAATGTCTTGTAATTGTCTTAATTTAAGCCTTTTATCTGCAAAATATTAATATATGCTAATACTGTAATAGTGATTATTTGTTTAATTACTCTGCATATTATGTAATCATTTTTAATTGATTGACAGCCCTAAAAAACATCATAGTTTCTGCTTGTCAGTTCTTTTCATAGTTTCATTTCTTTCTATATCTCTCTTTCTCTCCCTCCATTTCACATCCATACCTCCCAGGTCTCACATTACACGGCGGCTTGAGCAGCCCCATAAGCAATCGATAGGAGGGCCCATGGTTTCGTCAGATTAGCTTGCTTAAAGCATGAGCCTGCTGGCCCATTTGGGTCCCATAAAGTATAATTGAAGTAACGAATGGGCCAGAATCAGAATCGCAGTAGAAGTGTTCTAAAAATCACCTCAGGTGTGAGTTTCTCACTTGACTAGCAACAAAGTGAAATTGTCACTTGCCAGGCCTTCGGATCCCTTTAGATATTTTGTCTGTTTTCTGCACCGCTGAACGACTGTAAATAAAACATTTATGATGTTTCCAGGCGCAGGCAATGCACATTGGTGACAGTGAGAGAGGAAAGCAGGAAAAGAAGAGACTCTTTTATTGTCTGGGGACAGTTTTGCTGTCTTAGCTCTCGTTTAAACAGTCACTGAGGCACTGAGGTACTGTCTATTTCTGACACTCTCGGGCCCTTGCTTCTCCGGGGACGGAGTGTAATTCTTGTTTAGAAGGGGTCAGTGGAAGCCCGATCAACACTTGGGCAGCTCAGAAATCGCTTCCTGTTGATGAAAAGTGACATTAAATCGTTTAGCATTCATTTGCTACAGTGTTATTTTAGGATTATTTTATACTATTGTAGTTTTTTATTAATATTTTGAAGTAGCTTTTTTCTGTTTTCATTTTTATTTTACCTTAATTTTTAGTTATGTTAGTGCTTTTTCTATTCTAGTTATTTACAGTGAGTCATATTATTGATTCAACTTAAACTGATTTCAGTTTACATCTAATATTTATATTTAATTTCAGCTTTATTTTTATTATTTCAGTTATGTTTTAGTTAATGATAATAACCCTGGTTTGCTATTGAAATCTGTTCTTCATTAGAGACATACACTGTACAGTAGCAAGCACCAACAAGCGTTTTCCTGCCAGAAAGCAAATATAAAACCCACCCCAATTGAACTCATCTTGTGCTGGCTTTTCTTTCTGTTGTGGATTCACTCTGGGTTTAAGGAAACGATGACTGGTGAATCACATGAGAATGTAACCGTTGCAGACGTAACAGGGCTGATGAAACGGTCCGTGGAGAGTCCGCGATAACGCCAGCAGTGCACGGGGGCTTAATGAATGAGGAGGAGGTCTAGCAGGAGTCGATACAGGAATAGAGTTAATGAAGTGTAGAGAGGAGCTGTTTACGTGGGCAGCCTGTAACCTGGGCATCTACCCGGATCCGATGGGAGCTCCACTGTGCCCTTGGGCTGAGGTGAGCTGATAGGTAATTGGATGGATGTATTGTTTTCTTTTTTTTTCTCTCAGAGGGGGAAAGAGAGAGAGGAAGCAGCTGTCAGGGACAGGATGTTGTCGTCATTGAGTGCTCAAATGAGCGTCGATGAGGAGTTGATGATGTAATGACAAACATGCTCAGGTTGATGTTGATGCATTTAATAATGGAAAACAATATCTAACCTGCTTTTCAAAAGAGTCTTGAACTGTTTGATTTGAATCAGAGTATCTTTGTATAGTCAATGAAAAAAAAAAAACACAGCAAAAGATTTGCAGAAAATGTGCCCTCTTTAATAAAAATAACTTCCCCTGCCTCTTGGCGTGAAGGCGGGACAACCTGTCACTCAAATGAGATCACAGCTATAGCAAACCACAACCATCCAACCATCCAGTCAATTCCCAATGAACAAAATCAAGTGTTTCTTCTTCCGAGTCTGTCTGCAAGGAAAACAAAACGGGACCTTTAAAGTCACTAACGTAAGATTGATGTTTTTGCTGGCATCATAACAGCATTTGTGGGCTGCGAGTGTCTCACCAAGGGAGGTGATGATATTGTTGATGTTATTTATCTCAAAGGGACATGGACAAGTCTATCTTTGAACAAAGCTGACATCTTCTCTTGGTGATTCATCCGTAAATGTGATGTTTTGGTCATCGGTTCTTATGTTCCATACAAGTCTCAACTGTGAAGTGAGTCAGACACAAATTACTGTCAAATTATGTGTGCTAGCAGATGAAAACGAGGTGACATTTACATAAACTGTTGAAACCTTTGAAAGAAATACTGCTTTTTGGATTCAATTGGATTTGTGTATTCATAAAGGGTATTCTGCAGAAAACATCTGATCAACCTGCATGTTATAAATTATTATAAGGCACTTTCCATAAATATGGTATAAAATAAGACATGGAAATGTGATGTTTCTTTTGTTTTGTTTGTTAGCTGTAATGAGCTCAGTCTTGGCGTCTGTTGAGAATCCATATGCAGAAGTTTATTGAAGCAGAAAATCCAAATCGACAGGCAAAGCAATGGTCAAAGATACAGGCTGGGTTCAGTAAACAAAAATAGACGGTCCAAATAGGCAACCAAGGCAAAAACAGTAATCCAAAAACGTGATATCCAAAAGGCAGGCAAAAGGTCATAACAAGAAGCAGAAACAATGGCAATGGATAGAATGTTCAGTAAGGCAGGTAAAACTGGCAATACTTTGCAAAGTGTTAGTGGAAAGCTTGGCTCTTTATATCTATCGAACAGGAAGTGACTGTAGAAGAAATGGAGGGATGTCAGTATTCAGGTGAGGGCTCCCTCTGCTGGTTGGAGGGAGCAGATGTTACAATAGCTTAAAGGGATAGTTCACCCAAAAATGAAAATGCTTGTCATCATTTACTCTTCCTCAAGTTGTTCCAAACCTGTATGACTTTCTTTCTTCTGCTGAACACAAAAGAAGATATTTTGAAGAAAGTCGGTAACCAAACGACTGATGGACCCCATTGACTTCCATAGTAGGAAAAAAAAAAATACTATGGAAGTCAATGGAGACCAGCAACTGTTTAATTACCAACCTTCTTTAAAATATCTTCTTTTGTGTTCAGCAGAAGAAAGAAAGTCATACAGGTTTGGAACAACTTGAGGAAGAGTAAATGATGACAGCATTTTCATTTTTGGGTGAACTATCCCTTTAAACCCTTGATTTGTGTGATTTTATTTTAAAATAAATGGACAATTTAACAATGGGTAGCATAGCATTATTAACTGTAATGATTTAATTATGCATCACTGTTCGGTGCATACAGTCAGACGACGAATTCAGTCAGCCACAGGCTATCCACACTCCAATCCAGAATGGGGCGCGCGCGGTAATGCAACGCTGTTTGTTAACCGTTACATTAGAAAAAAGCGGAGAAGAAGAACAGACGATTTGTGCATATATATGTTTGCGTCTAATCTCTCAATCAGTGTTTTAAACGTGGAAAGAAATCAATAAAACATCTTGAGAATAATATCTCACGTAGCATTACATTTACCTCAGGCAAGTCAATTAGTGTCTCAGGAGGGGATCCTTTCACTATTAACTTATATATTCATTATATTTACTTTAATGTCTTAATTGTTATTATATGTTTAAATACATTTGTCATGAAAACAAGGTGTGACAGTAACTGTAAATGATTATATTTCAAAAATGAATTGGAGAAGTTAATGCAAAACCTGCCTTAATTCATAATGCAAGTTTTTTTGTGTATGTGTGTGTTGATTGTTAAATATATAAAATCAAATTAATTATACCTTTATTATAATTAAATTTATTTAAAGAGAGAGACACAATTTGTTCAATAAACCACTGTTTAATAAAAAGTGTGTATATATATATATGTGTGTTTGTGTGTGTATGTAATACTTCTCACAACAAAAAGCATGAGATTTATGTCTCTAATGCTTAAAAAAAAAAAAAAAAAAACTACTGGAACTCCACAGTGTACCATATTCATAGAAAGTGAAAACCTTGTCCTTTTTTTCTATTTCCAGAGGATTGTGGGAAACGTGAATCCAGACAGTGTGGTCCACCATAAACTCAGCCAGTCTATCAGAACCCGGTTCCTCCGCTTTGTTCCTCTGGACTGGAGCCCCAGTGGTCGGGTGGGCCTCAGAGTGGCTGTGTACGGCTGTGCTTACCGTGAGTGAGAATATGTTGAAAATATATATTACAAATGACCAGCAGGCGTTTTACTTTCTGAGACACAGCAGTTACATCTATTGCATTCAATTTTAAAGGGGTGGTATAATGCCCGTTTTACAAGATGTAAAATAAGTCTTTGATGTCCCCAGACTGTGTATGTGAAGTTTTACCTCAAAATACCCCACAGATATTTTTATATAGCATGTTAAAATTGTTACTTTTTGAGGGTGAGCAAAAACGCACCGTTTTTGTGTCTGTTCCTTTAAATGCAAACGAGCTGCTGCTCCCGGCACAGAGGGTGGAGCTTCAACAGCTTGTGTCCTCTTACCTCACACAGACATGCACTGAAAATTTCTAAAACTTTGAGCCTTTTATGTTCAAACTGGAGTCAGACAATGATGGAGAGACTCAAGAAGAAGTGACAACATGTAGAAGCAACAGGACATTTCTGAATGGTTAGTTGATGAATTTATGTAGCTTATGTGTAGTTATCTTCTAGTCATTGATTAGCATATTCCGTCATGATAATCTATAAATCGTGTTCCCGGGGGTGGGGTTTATGTAAATTTTAGGGTTTGTGATGTCACTATCCCGGGAGGAAGCTTGTGTAGTCCCTACCAGCTGTTTGTTGTAGTCCTTAAAAAGCTATTTCTTTAAAAGAAAATATCTTTGCTTTGAACTTTGAGCGTTGTAACTTTGCAGATGTTGTTTATGCTCAAACAGCAACATTACACACTAACTAAAGTTAGAAAAGTGAAATCATATTCAACCACCCCTTTAAGGGTACGCAGTATTTCTGTGCTTGGCATTAATGTTGGAGTTTAGATGTAGTTTTCCATATTATGCAGTTAATCTTTCACATTATTTTGTAAGAGTTGAAAAGGAAAGAACAGAAAAGTGTTGCAGAATTAGATTACAGAAGCATCCTAGATCCAATAGCAGTTCACACAGCACATTTCCGCAGTCTTGGTAGCAGGGGTAATAAAATAGTTGTGGCACAGTATATAAGGTGATAACATTACCCATAATTCTTGCTGCAGATCTTCACGTGCCTACTGTCCTTTGTCCTTTTCCAGTCACACAGTATTTTTTACAGGTGTTGAGTTAAGGTGACACAGATAATTCACTGCATGACAGCAGCAGTTTCACTTTTCTCCTTTAAATGAAGGTCGTTTGATGACTTTCTTTGATAATACTTTTCCAAAACCGAACAAAGATGTCTACATATCAGACACTTATCCAGTCAGGCTGTGTTAGGTAGATAAATAAAAAGAAATGTGCCTTTTAATGATACCGAGATCCACAAAATGGATCAATTGTTGAATTACATAGACATTTATAAAAAGGTACCTCATTATTCTGTGGCATGATCCGTGTATTAAACTCGGATGAATGTGTGCTTTGCAGATAAACGTTCAGCTGTCTCGGCTAATCAACCACAGACACTTAAAGAATTCACATGTGAATCCCATGACAAATCTGAACATAGAGTTTCGATATAATGAATCTATGAGCACTAGTCCGACTATGTACACTGGATCTTGAGTGTTGAATATAACCTTGAAAGAAGAGCATAAATGTTCTTTTAATTATACATGATTTGACGGCTAGTGCTCACTGGAAGTGCAGTGATTGCACCTAACAGCTCAGATTAACTTGAGCCACATATCACATAATGCTAATCAGCCGACTGCTGTGACAGTTGTGAACTCAAGCTGAACCTGAGAATGGTGCAATACTAGATGTGTCATTATCACGACTGCAAGATTGCTATGACCAGACCACGTACCTCATAGCTCACAGTATCCTTATTTCACCAAATGGAGCGGTTGCTTATTATCAAAAATAGGTCATTATATTCAGTGCTGGAAAATATACAGGCTTTCTGCTTTGCTGCACTAATCCGAAAAAGGAGGCATTCATTTTCAATCTATTTTTTAAACTCACCCCTTCGTTTGTTTTTTTCCGTAGGCTGCGGGGTTTTGCTTCATGATTGGCATTATACAGTAATGAACTGGAACACAGATCTAGAGATTTCTGCAAAACAACTTTGCAAACAAGCATGAGAAAAAGAACATTTTGTTTTTGATCCTGAGAATATTTAGACTGTTTTGGTGTATCAAAAAGTAAAAAAAGTAAAACAATTCAATTCAAGAAAATTCAAAAGTCATGTTTATAAAAGACAACAAAGAAAGAAATGTTTAAACTTCTGTCTTGGAACAATGGGTCACACTGGATGCATTGCTCAAAGGCGTAATAGAGAATTGAGTCATAACAGATGCTTTCCATCAGGTCATATGCCTTTTTGACTATCTCAAGACAAACTTCATTAACTTTCTAAGGAAAGTATGTCATCTGAAAATTGAGAAACATTTCTGTTTACCAGTATGTAATATAGAATATGCAGCATTTGATCTCTTGACATGTTATGGCATTCAGACACTAGATTTAAGCATTAGTGAAACGCTTGATTTGCTGAGTTGATCGTTTGTGCTGTGAGCTGTTGAGCCCCATTAACTTGCTCGATTAAAACTTCAATGGGGAACAGTGCTCCTGTAAGAATATCTGCAGAAATGTTAGTCATTTTCTTAGCCTCCCATTTTCTAAGTAGCTCAATTAGAACTCCAGTTCTTGGCTGGAATGCACTACATGACTTTTGCCCAGATTTTTGCCCCATTTCAAAGTCAGAGCCATCAGTCTGCAGAATTTAGGCAGTCGGAGTGGACAGATTTCACAGAAAAGTTCGTTGTGTATGATGGACACAGATTTTTTTTTTTTAGCTTCAGACTGATTTTATCCAGTCTGAGGATATGTCAAAAATGTTTGATATTATGATCTAATTTTAGAAATGAGGATGCACGATATATCAGCCAGCATATCGGTATCGGCCGATATATGTTCATTTTTAATGTTATTGCTATCGGCCCGCTACAAAAATTTGGCTGATATATTAAGACCGATATATTAAAGCCGATACATAATGGATTATTTCCTTCAGCTGATACACTTCAGATGCGCACTGTTCGCCATGATGGTTTTGAATTGCTTGAAATATGATCGGAATCACTTCAGAAACGAAAATACAGTTAAGTGCAACATATGCAGCGCAAGGCTGTCATATGAGCTACATAAAATTATAATGACAACATTAAAATTGTGTGCTTGGGACATGGCTTTAATGGTGAGACTTTTGTTTTTGTAATCAGGCTCTCAAAAATGATATAAAAATTTGGATTTAGATTTATCGACCAATATATCGGCTATTGGCTTTCAAATATAAAGAGTTATCGTATCGTCACAATTATCATATCGGTGCATACCTATTTAGAACACATATTATTCTTATTTGTCATGTGCTCCTAGCAACGAGGCACATGTTTCTGCATGAATTTATTGTGTTCGGAACAAGAAGTCTGGGACTGTGTGATCTTCATTCATTTAGTGTATGATACCCAGTTCCCTTTCAAGGGAACTCGAGCTGCGTCGAAATGCTGTGGGAGCGCCTCTGCGTGATTGCGTCATGAAGCACGTATGAAACCAGTCCAATGGCATGACGGAACATCATGTGACGTCATCGACCAGGAAACTATAAAGCACACCTGAACCAAACAGCGTCAGCTTCTATGTCTTCAGCAAGCGCTCTGTGAGTTCCTGGTGTTTTGTCTGTCTTAGAATTTTCTAGGCAGGAGTTTTCACCCATAAATATATATAAAAAAAAAATATAAAAAAAAAAAAAACCTTTATAATGGCGAGTGACCAAATTTTCAATAGTGTGTTCATCCCTACCCAGTCTACATCGCGGGTGGGGATACACATATATTGTGTGTTGTTCGTTTGGGAGTGCAGCATGCTCAGTCAGGCCTCGAGGGGGCTGAATATGAGCATTGTTGTGAGACAGTTGAGAACGCTGTGCTCCCGCCAATCACTCTCGAATCGCGGGGTTCGCAAATGGATCTGGCAGAGGGGTTAGAGACGGGCTTCGCCCTTTCTCTGCCTTCACCTGCCAGGTCCAGTGTCTCTGGGGTTGGATGTTGCAGACGTGGCCGTGGTCATGTCATTTGACCCCCGATTGCTCTGCTCCCAGGAGTTCTGGAAGTGGTTCGCCAGGATGGGGTCAGTCTACTGCTAGTAGCCCTGTTCTGGCCAGCCCGAGTGTGTCTCCTCGACGGCTCACTCCTGTAGATTCCGATCAGGAGGGACCTACTCTCTCAGGCGAGTGGGTTGATCCTTCACCCCTGCCCAGAACTGTGGAAACTGTGGACTTGGCCTCTGAGGGGGCCCAGCTCATAAGTTCTGGTCTCTCAACCGTGGTTGTTGAGACCATTCTCCACTCCAGAGCTCCTTCCACAAGGAAACTGGATACCTTGAAGTGGAGACTTTTCACTTCCTGGTGTGGAGAGCACCAGCTGGACCCGGTTAACTGCCCAGTGGGTGCAGTGCTGGAGTTCCTGCTGGAGTTCCTGCAGGAGCGCTTCTCCACAGGGTTATCCCCCTTCACACTGAAGGTGTATGTGGCAGCACTAGCTGCTTACCATGTCCCTTTGAGTGGAGTATCTTTGGGGAGACACCCACTAACAACTCGTTTCCTTTATGGCACTTTGAGACTGAGGCCTCTCCCTAACTCCATTCGAGCCCATTGAGGAAGTTTCTGAGAATATCTCTAAAGACTGTCTTTTTCCTTGCTATTTCGTCTCTCGAGAATTGGAGACATTCAAGCACTTTCGGTATCTCCCTCGTGCATGGAATTTGCTCCTGGTATGGTAAAGGGTTTTCTTCACCCTAAAACCAGATTATGTTCCTAAGGTTTCTACTAATACTGTAAGACCTAGAATTCTGCAGGCCTTCTGTCCTCTTCCAGACGTCAGACCTAGAAAAACTTTACCTGCTCTGCCCAATTAGGGCCTTAGATGCTTAAGTCCACAGAACTGTGGAGAAAGTCTATGACGTCACATGACGTTCCGTCATGCCAGTGGACTGGTTTCATACGTGCTTCATGATGCAATCACGCAGAGGCGTTTCGACGCAGCGTCTCATTCCCTCTTCAGGGAACTAGGGTTACATATGTAACCAAGACGTTTTTAAAATGAAAAATGAAAGTGTCTGCTAAATGATTAAATGTAAAATGTAAATGTAAATTTACAAAGTCGGACGAGTTATTCAGAAGTTCTGTAGTGTATTCCAGCCTTGGGTTAATTTGGGATTGTAAATTTGGATTTTAAGTTTGCAAAAATTGTTTCCTGACACGTTTCTTGCAGCAAATTCAAGGCACCTGCAAATCTCTCTTGAATACCAGAAACCTAAAAATAGAGTCCTCGTGTTTTGTCGTTTCAGGTGGTCTCATCCCTAGGGTTATTAGTCTAGCCAATATCATCATCTAGTTTAATCATGATTTTTTAAATGTCTATTTAATATTTAATGTGAAATGAAATGTTAATTTGTTTTTCTGTGTACTGTCATTTTATTTGTTATTTACATTTTAAGTGCAATGAGACTGTGTCCAGTAAGTATTTCATACAAAATCTCATGTGTCTATAGGATCGTATGTGGCTGATTTTGATGGCAGAAGCTCTTTGCTCTACCGATTCAACCAGAAGTCTATGAGCACAGTGAAAGATGTTATATCGCTGCGATTTAAGAGTCGACAGGCAGAAGGTGTTTTACTGCATGGAGAAGGCCAGCGAGGGGATTATATCACTCTGGAGCTTCATCGTGGCAGGCTGGCCTTGCATCTAAACCTGGGTGAGTTACAGTACTGGGGGAAGCTAGCAACTTCAAAGGGTTGAAATATTATTCATATATTTAACCATATTTATTTTGGAGTGGAGACTATTGTAGTGTTTGTTTGTACAGAATATAAGAGTGATTTCTGAAGGATCATGTAAGACTAGAGTAATGATGCTGAAAATTATTTTGCCATCATAGGAATAAATTACTTTAATAAATTATTTTAAATTCTAATAACGTTTCACAATATTGCAGTTTTTTTTTACCAACCCCAGAGTTTTGAGCAGTAGTGCATGCTAATGACTGGAAGTTATTCAAGGCTATTAACATATATGGAAAAACTTCTCATTGGCAGATGACAGCCGGGTGAGATCCAGCAGTGCTCGTATGGTGGTCACCTTAGGAAGTCTCCTGGATGATCTGCACTGGCACTCTGTTCTGATCGAACGCTTTAACAAGCAGGTCAACTTCACTTTGGATAGACACACTCAGCACTTTAAGACCAAGGGTGATGGAGTCTCCTTAGAGGTCGACTATGAGGTAGGTCTCTGGGACCCCCTGTTTTCCTCTTTTTGAAAATGACAAGCCTTTTGAGGTGGTCAATTCTGCACATGTGCAACTTGTCTGGTGTGGTCAAAGTTGTACACTAGTCTAAAAAGGGGTGCAAGAAATGTTGTCAGCTCTTTTAAATGGCCTGTTATACTAAATTAATTTGACCTAGATGTATGTTGATTTTTATATAGCTATAATGAGAGATAAAAGGGTCTCATTTAAAAAAATATATATATATTATATATTTATAAAATACAATATAGTAAAATACAATATTTTCAGTCTCATATGATCTTTCAGAAATTATTCTGATGTGCTGATTTAGTGCTCACACTAACAATAATATTTCGTATTATCATCTCATTTCTTATTGTTGAAAACCATTTTACTGCTTAATATTTTTATGGAAACTGATTCTTTCCACACACACACACACACACACACACACACACACACTCACACACACGCACACACACGCACACACACGCACACACACACAAAAAAAATCTTACTGACCCCAAACATTTGAACAGTAGTGTATATAAAACACACTGATATAATTTTGAAATTAAATAATACCCATTGTCTAAGAATAATTAAATAATTTACTGAACACATAATTGAATATGTTATTGAATTACTGTAAGCGTTTTAAAGAGGGCAATACAAATAAGATCCAACCAAGAGATGCATATCAGGTGTTTGAGGTAAATATAACTACAGTACCACAAAAAAAAAAAAAATCTTTTTGATTTTTTTAATAGCCATGTGGTGCTAGGTTACCACAAGAAAATGCATTATTGATCATCGAAAGAAAAATGTAGTTCATAAATCCACTGTGATGGAATATCTGCCTCCCCTCGTATCACTGTTTCCCCAGGCGTCCATCGGCTGTCCTAGAGCCAGACTTACAACAGTCAAAGGCTAACTGGAGTGCAGCTGATGAGGTGCACTGAAGTTAATAGCACTATAAATGCAGCAGTTCACCTCACCTATGAGAGATGGCACTGTCCTGTGTATGAGCAGAAAAGGTGTCCTCAAGATCCAGGAATGACATGACATACTGTAGCTTGACTGCCACTGAGACCGCCTGGCCACAGACTGACCTTTATTCCCCTCAGCAGCAAGGACACTGCTGTTGTTGTTTTATGCTTTCTAATTACTTGATCGTCTTGTTCATTTATATATTTAATTTTAAATGTAAGCCCCTACAATCCTACTGTTTTAAATGGAATCTAGTGCTCTCTGCAAAGGAACATCACAGGACTGGGGAATGTAGGGAAAGTGTTCAAAAAAATAACCTGATCTAAAGCATTCAAGATGCAGCAGTGCTGGACAGTGGAGTAACTGATGGAAAAATTAATTCTGGACTGTATTCATCAATTGTATATAGAACCATGTCAGATTGTCCATATGTGAGATGGAGCCTAACAGAATGAATCTCAAGCAGAATAACAATGAAGCTTCACAGAATGAATGTACTGGCTAAGCCTGAAGAAATGGCTCTTTTGGAATAACCAAGTCAGGTCCTGACCTTAAACCCACTGAAATGTTGTGGCATGACCTGAAACAAATCATGTAAGACAGACCAAAATACCAAAGACTTCAGGCATTTTGTTTACCACAACAATGTGCCAGTCTCATGACAATGGTCAGAAGCAGTGTTTAATTTTATGGGCTGAGAGGAATACATTTTGTGTGTGTAAATTTTATAAATAAATATAAATTTGATGTAGATATATCATATTTAGAATATATTGTATATATATATATATATATTTATATAGAAAATAAACATATTTAATGTTGTTCATGTTTTGAAATTTGATATGTTTTATTCATTCTCTATAACAGCTAAGCTTTGGTGGGATCCCACTGCCAGGGAAACCTGGGACCTTTATTCGACGTAACTTTCATGGCTGCATGGAGAACCTCTACTACAATGGAGTGAATGTCATTGACCTGGCTAAACGACGAAAGCCTCAGATATACAGTGTGGTAAGCAGCTGGTTTATTATGAGAAATGGGTTTTGACCTAGTGATGTTTAACCATGTCCAGACTCTAGACATGTTACTTCTGCCTCTTCAATATCAGCAAGAATCATTAAATGTGACCCTGGATCACAAAACCAGTCACAAGTAGCACGGGTGTATTTGTGGCAAAAGCCAACAATACATTGTATGGGTCAAAATGATAGATTTTTCTTTTATGCCAAAAATCATTAGGATATTTAGTAAAGATCATGTTCCACGAATATATTTAGTTAATTTCCTACCGTAAATATATAAAATATTTATTTTTGTGAGTGAATGCAGTACAATCGCGAACATAAATGCACAACTTTAAAGGTGATTTTCACAATGTTTAGATTTTTTGCACCCTCAGAATCCAGATTTACAAATAATTGTATCTTAGCCAAAAATTATCCCATCCAAACAAACCATACATCAATGGAAAGCTTAATTATTCAGCTTTCAAATGATGTATACATCTCAATTTCAGAAAATTTACCCATTTGACTGGTTTTGTTGTCCAGGGTCACAAATGTGTGCACAAAGTAACTGTGCCAAGTTTCACACTTTATCAGGGCCCACATGTCCTGGAAAACCTGGAAAATGAATGACCAATTATCAGTTCTGGAAAACACATGGAAAATGAGAGAAAACATCAAATGTCCTGGAAAATCTGGTTGTCTGTAAAAATCTTTCTTTTTTTAAGTGTTCTTTTTCATTGAAGAACAAACAGTTATTTTTTTTTTTACTTAAAAAAAAAAAAGAAGAACAAACAGTTTTTGTTTGTTTGTTTGTTTTATTTGGATCCCCATTAGCTTCAGCATAAGCTAAAAGCTATTCTTCCTGGGGTCCTACAACTCGGGGGCAGTAGTTTACAACTGGTTCAAAGCAACGTTAGTAGCAGAAAGTGCTATGTTCAGGACACTGAGTTTTGACACATGAGAGAAGTGTTTTGAATTACTCACTGTTTTAAACTTGCTGTGACGTAGTGGCTTTCGACACTTGCCCATGCTCGCATGTCCAGGGGGCCCAATTACAATGAGGAGAAATAATGGTAACACTTTATTTTACAGTGTCCTTGTTACATATGTTACATACTTACCATAGTAATAACAGTAAATTATGCATAATTACATGCAACTATCCCTCAACCAAATCCTAATCCTACCCTAACCCTATAGTACATGTAGTTAATTAATATTACTCAGTACTTAAATGTATAATTACACTGTAACAGTGACACCTTAAAATATTTTAAATTATTATGATTATTATTGTTATATCACCCTAATGTTAAAACCTATAAGACATTTACTTTATAAATTAACAATTTAAAATATTGTCTCTGTCAGGCAGAAACCTTGTATCTCCATATTTCGTCCTTTTTCTTTTTCATAAACCATTGCTATTGGTCATCCTTTACATCTGTCTGTGGGTTTTGCAAATATTTAACTAACAAAAAGTATTAAACAGAGCTTGTGTTGTGACTAAACCTCGTAACTCCATTGGATCCTCAAACTGTCAGTAAAACCTTGTGCTGCATGCAGTTTGGACTGTCTTTGCTTATTTGCAATGCAAGGGTAAAGGTAACAAAAGGTATTTTGTTTAACTTTGTTAATATTAATTCTTGCAAACTAATCATTTTTATTTGGTATATGCAAGGGGTCGGCAAACTACAGCATGCATGACAGCATTGTCTATGAACGGTAGCTCTGTATATTTCTATGACAGCGCTGTCGAAGAGTAATTAGCTAGTGAATTGGATGAGCATTGTAATGTTGGAAGCAGATCTCATTACAAATGTTACTAGGAAGATTTAAACGAGCGGTTCATTCATAAATCCGTAAGGTCTTACCTTCATGCTCATTACCTTTCAGTGCTGCGGTCATTGTGTTCTGTCTGCTGGTTTGTATTTCCACAGCATGAAGGTAAGATCTTAAGGATTTCTGAACGAACCGCTCGTTTTAAAATGTCCCCGGTCTACTGACATTTGTCATCCGCTTCAAACATTACAATGCTCATGATAACTTTCATTAGTAAATCCACTTCACCAGCGAATTACTCTTCGACAACGATGCCATAGAAATATACAGAGCTACCGCAAAAACTAACGTTCAAAGACAAAATTCTAAAGAGGGCTGCGTGCTTGTTTCTCTGGCGCAGAAGGTCTATAGAAATCTTTGAAGTTCACAAATGCTCCATTTAAAATGACAAATAAATGCATACACTGTGAGCGCTCCACAAGATATGTTTGATTATACCATCTGGATGCTCAAAATTGATCGGGTGAATGCACGTTTTAAACAGCTTATAAGTTAATCACCGTTCTGAACTAATGCGCTGCTTCATTGTAACACACACACATACAGACAGTAGCTCCACATCACGTGCAGATCGTGCGCACACAGAAACATTCAGTAGAGCAGTATTGTCAACACTGTTCTGTGATATGTCAATAAAATATAGCTTATGAAAAGTTCTTGCATACATTTCTTAAGAACTAAAGCCCACAGCTTCACTGTTAAAAGTTTCACAGACACATTCAGTTTATTTTAGGTTCTTGGACTTTCTGTTTTGTTTACATTCATCACATGTATTCCTTGTTCTAGTTTCCCGCCACTGATCAGTCATCATGGACACTAACACTAATCATCACAGCTGTTCGTCTTTTAGTTAATAATCGCTGTGTATTTAAGTTCCTGCTTTTGTTCTGTTCCTTGTCCTGTATTGTGTGTGCATAGCACACTGTCTCACATGCTTAGTATCTTGTTCTGTGTTGTTTAAATAAAACCGTGTAATACCTCATCTTCTTCATCCTCCTTGGATCATCGTGTTACAAAAAGAGAGATGCAGTCAGCTTTAATTTACTTTTAAAAGTATCTTTCCTTTTTACTATTAAAATGATTTATTTTAAAACATTAAACATAATAGCATAATTTCTGCAATTGTGATATATCTTTAAGACTTCTATAGAGAGAGGAATTTATTCTTTAGGCCGTGAATCTGTATTATTTGCATGTCTTTTATTCCCTTTTTAAAGGAATGTCCTGGAAAATGGTCTCTGAAAAAGAATGGGAACCATTCAATACAAATCATATTTGTTCTGTCTTCATGCTGAAAAGCTTCTTGTTAGAAAGACAGAAATATATTTTAAATGATCACATCACACTCCTGTCTATTTCCCTAAATCAAAATGACAAGACAACCATGACTCAATCACTTCAGAGGAGAAATGATATTGCATCTAGCTCTGTAAGAAACAAATATGTGGTCACGTTACCCAATGCTTAATGAATAATTGCCGGATCAAAAATAGCAATTAAAAGGTGCTGTGCACAAAAAAAATGAGTGATGGCACAACTAAAAGAGCATCATTCATAGGTTTCTGCACGGCTCTAACTACATGTACATAGATTTACTGCACACAAAACACTTAGCTGTAAACACCAACCAATGAGAGTGATTTTGAACTTAAGAAAGCTGATTAGTCAAAAATATATGCTGAGGGCCAATAGCAAAACATAGCCTCCAAATACATTTACATAAACCTGTTCTTACACTGTCTTGCTATGTCTCTGGCACACACTGTCAAAATGTAATGCACTTTTTAATGCCGGATTGTTTCAAAACAAATGCCGGAAAGCAAAAATCCCAAATCTGATATTTTCCGGAACAAGATCCGGCGGGATCCGGCTCAAATTAAGCACTGACGTTACACAGCTTAAGGCTGTCAGGTTGGGAGAAGGTCTGCCGAGGCCTCAGTTCAGTGATCTGGTGTCTGTACAGCCCTGTGGCACAGGGATCAATGAGGTGTTCACCTCACACTGCAGTAACCTTTTCACGCCTACGTGAGCTTCTGTCCTGCGGATGTGCTCTCTGTGTTTCTGTTGCTCTCTGTGGATCTGCGCTGGTGACATTTAGCCAGACCGCCTGCTGCCTTTGTGGGTTTAGCCTGTCTGGCTCTCAGCCTCCCCAATTCTCATGTAACCCTTCCGCTTGTTTCCTCTTTCTTTTTTTTTCTTCTTTTTTTCGCTACCAGGTTTCTTAATTGCATCTAATTTTTTACACTCTTTTTGTATTTTCCATTAAGTTTTTCAACTGAGGTTCATATACACAATGTTTTGAATACACCATCTCTATGACGAGCATGTTTTAATCTCTGTATTAAAATTCTTTGCAATATGTTTTCAAAATTAAATATTTTAACCAATCATTTTTTTACTTTTTGCTTGATGATTACAGAATAAGACATTTTTAGAGTCAATTAAACTTTTCTTGAAACTTGAATATATATTTTTTGAAACCGTCCTGAATGCAAATTGTACATTTCTATGAGAAGTAGATTTTTAAAGGAGCTATCCTTTTCTTTTTTTAAGGACAGTCTTATAGGGTATCTCTTAGTAACACTATCTTGTGATTGCATGATTTTGGCCTCAGCAGTGTCATCTGAGTAGATGCAATCAGCTACAGTAGATATGCAATTGGGTCAGGCTGCATTGCAATTTGGTCATTCCCTGCTTGCATGTAAACCGATGCTTTGGCGTTCTCCCTTCTCTCACAGGGCAACGTGACCTTTTCCTGTTCGGAACCACAGCTGGTGGCCGCCACATTTCGGAGCTCCAGCAGCAGCTTTCTGTCGCTGCCAGCACCTGCACCATTCCTGGAAGGCCTTTCGGTGCGCCTGCAATTTCGCACCTGGAACCCTGATGGCCTGCTGCTGTCCAGTCCACTGATCTCTGGACAGGAGCCACGTTACCTGATTTTGCTGATCAGCAGTGGGCGCCTCCACCTCACACATCAGACGTCAACTCTGAAGATGTCAGAAGTGTCAGCTGGTGAGTAGACCCATCTCGGCTCTTCTGTAGCTTGACTTTAAATCCCAGTTTTCTCAAAAATACAGTTCAGATACGTGCATTGAGAGAACTTTTGGGGCAAACCCTGCTGGAAAATCATCTTAAACCAGCCCAAGTTTGTTTGCTGGACTTAGTTGGTGTCCCAGCCTGGGGTGAATGTCCCAAAAGCGTCATTAGTTAGCTATTGTCCGTCACTGGCAGCACAGTTCAACGAATCTGAAACAGCATCTCAAAGTTGTGTGATTGGAACTACAGCTCTCAACATAGTTTCTTGTTAGTATGACCTGCTAGGACTAAAATAGATTAAAACAGAAAGCTAAAATGCAGTACATTCCTGTAAATAAAACAACAGGGAACAAAAATAGCAGAGTAATCCACAGATGCCATGTTCATTATTTTCACCAATAATAATCAGACATTACTTTGATCGCGAACCAAACCTAAGTAGAAGTTATTATTCCACCATCTGCGTGACGTCATAAACGACAATTCTGTATTGTTGAACAAATGTAGTTAAAGCGACAGATGTGCGACAAAGTTAATACTGTTTTGCGAAACAGTTGTGACTAGCTAGTTAATTTAAGCTAAAAAACAGCTTGGCTAGGCTGGGAGACCAGTTTAAATCAGCTAAGACCAGCAAGGTGTTTCTCCCCCCCACCCCCCACAGATTAGGTATAATTTTACAACCAGACTTTGTTCTTTAAATGCTGGTATATAAAAAAAACGATTAAAAACAGAAGTATAGTATAACAAACACTTATGATGCTAAATCATGTAATTGATATAGCATTTATTCTTTTTAACATTCATTCTTCAGCTCAGCAATTTAACATGCACCAGCCAAATTGTAAAAGGTATAACGCTTCAGCAAGTGACACGGAAATGCAGCTGTGATCAAATGGTAGAGCTGTCACTTTTATCTAGGCATGACACACTCTAGCCACTGAAATTACTGCTTTGAAGGAGTCTAATTGGAAATGCTGCTCAGTTTCAGCAATTATGTGCACATAACGATCAAGAGTATAAATGTCTTTGTTTTTCATTTCAGCCAGCCTGGCAATGCAGAGGCATCCTATTACTTTCACAGCACAGAATGACACGCTTTTTCTATGGTCCTCTTCTCACCAATGAGATGCTTGAGCAAAACAAAACCATTTGTATGAAAGGCAACACTTACAGCTTATCTTGTCACCCAAAAAGGCAATAACGTCATTTTTGTTCACCGTTCTGGACAAAAGATCAAAGGACACACACATGCTGGTCTAAACAAGATTAGTGTCTGAGACCGACAGTTGTGTGTTTCAGTCTAGTGAGAAATCCTGATGTTCAACAACAATCGACACGCAGCAGGGGGAAGGAGGGCGCTCTCCATCTGTTGTGCAGGGCCAGTCTGTTTTAAAGCTGCTGTTTTATCTTACCTGAAACCTTTTTTTTTTTTTTTTTTTTGGGGGGCTAGCTCTTGTCATAGGAGCATTGGCAGAAATAGAGAGTGTTGTAATTACCGGAATAGAAGAAGTGAAGCGCTTGAGCTCAAACGACAAACAGATGGCTGGCACAGGGGAGACTGTAGACACACAGTGGCCGCGCACAGCTTGGGCGCCCTTCACATATAATAGCCAGAATTAATTAAATCAAACCTCAAAGAGAATTTATCTTTTGGGGATGGGGGTCGAGGGGGCAGGTTTTTTATTTTGCCAGCAGATTAGCTTTCTTGGCACTTTGTATTGTGATATTGAGTTCTCTGTTTCATCATAGTATTGTTTTGTGTGACGGTTCATACTGATTGTTGCCTTGGATGACTTTGTAGTATGTGTGTGGTTCGTTTAACATCATTGTAATGTGGTATGTTGTTTCACTTAAAGGTGTTTCATGGTCATACACACTTGGTGTGTTCCTTAAAACATGGCGATTTTGATTGACAGGTCAGAGGGTGAATGATGGTTTGTGGCATTCAGTGAGTCTCAATGCTAGAGGTCAGCAGATCATCATGACCCTGGACAGTGAGCCCGCATCCACCATCCAGCTGACCAACTACCTGGAACCAAAAGACAAACACTATTTTGGAGGTAAAAGAGTATGCAAATATTTCCAGAAAGGACCAAAAATGATAATTTCTGTTACAGATTCGACATTTGTATTCATAAAAACTCACAAAGTCAAATTATTTAAAAGTCAGATGATAAGCCAGTGTCATTTTAATATTATTTATATAATATTTTATTTATTAATAATTTGAATTATCTTTTATTTTTGTATTTTCATTTTAATTTGAGCTATTGTGCTGTTTTGTCTTTTTTATTTGATGTTGTTTTTATATTTCTATTCAGCTTTAATTCATTTTTATTTCTTTTTAGTAGCTGTTATTTTATAAGAGTTATTTGCCAAGGCAGCATTTCTTATAATCTAATATTTGTATTTTATTTCAGCTTTATATCAATTACCGGAAAAATCATTTTAGTTTTAGTTAACAATAACACTATCAAGAGCTAAAGATGAATTATGATAGATAAATGTAATTATGTATTAAATTAAATACTTTTTTATGTATTCATTAATATATATATAGATATAGATATAGATATATATAGATATAATTATATTTAGCAATCATAATGGTCCTAATTTTGCCTTTTGTGCATTTTGTTGGCATACATGAAACCATAGAATATAATGTGCAAAATTAGGAAGATATAAATGACATATTTCACACCTACAGTCAGATATATTTTCATCTATTCTTTCAGGATGTCCTGTATCCCAAAACAAATCCAGCTGCTTGAATCCCACGATGGCCTTTCAAGGCTGCGTCCGACTCATCCTTGTCAACAACCAACCTGTCGATCTTCTGTCAGTCCAGCAAGGCCATCTAGGAAGCTACAGTCAGCTACAGTTTGACTTATGTGGCATTCGTGACAGGTGCAGTTGAACATATGCCTCATCCATATTTCTTTTGCTGTTTTACATTTGTCTATACCAAAAAACTATCTATTGGATTTTATTTTATTCATGGCACCTTGGAAACTTGAACATATCAGAGCTGTTCTTTGTTATTAAGGCCTCAGGTTGTGCTGACTGAGCTATTGGCAGAGCCCTAATTAGAAATGGAGGAAGTTCATTTGTAATCAAGGTTGTGGCCCTCTAACAAGCTCAGTACTGCGTTCTGCACTTCTTCTCATTACTGCATACTGGAATCAAAGCCCTCATCGACCATGAGCCGCATGACCCCTGCTGTCCCCGGGTCTACAGGCCTCCTGTTTGGAGAATGGGGGATTTCTCTTGTCTCCTTGTTAAGTTTCTTTTGAGTAAACAAGATAAATGCCAACAATGGATGGTGGGATCTTTACTTATAGATCTGTAGAAGATGAAGGGGATATACACTTATGTACAAATGTTTGGGGTCGGTAAGATTTTGTAAAATTTTTTAGATAAATGTCTCTTATGCTCACCAAGGCTAAATTTATTTGAAATACAAAAATAGACTAAAACATTAGTATTGTGAAATATTATTGCAATTTAAAATAACTGTTTTCTATTTTAATATATTTAAAAGGGTATTAATAATAAATTATCAGTGTTGAAAACAGTTGTTCTGCAATATATTTATTGATCAATTTAATATGTCCTTGCTGAATCAAAGTATTACATTTATCAACAACAACAAAATTACTGACCTCAAATTTTCAAACTGTAGTGTCAAATGTTACTTACAACACTCATAATTATCCTCAAAGATTCTGTAGAAAACCTAAAGTTATAAATAAAATCAGTTCTTCCACTGGACACAAAATTAATTTATTAAGTATGATGAAATATATAAACTACATAAATGTATATTGATGCCATTTAAAACTCACACGCTGATGATGTGTAATGTCTGCGCGAACGGTGTGTAAGGGTATGTAAAAAACGTGCGTTGGCCTCGTTCCGAGGTCTACGATTGGAAGAACATTTTATGGTCCTACGCCTTCCACAGACAATGTAAATACATATAATATACCTCGTTCCAAATTATAATGAAAATTGGAATTAAGTGTCATAAACATTTAAATATTTTGTTTTTTAATCAAACTCATGGATGGTATTGTGTCTCCGGGCTCTTTGGATCACTGAAATAAATCTCAGACTCCTGTGATAATTAGTTTGCCAGGTGAGCCCAATTAAAGGAAAACTACTTAAAGGAGTAGTTCACCTCAAAATAAAAATTTCCTGATAATTTACTCACCCCAATGCCATCCAAGATGTCCATGTCTTTCTTTCTTCAGTGGAAAAGAAATTACGTTTTTTTAAGGAAAACATTTCAGGATTTTGCCAGACAAAACCCTTATTTCTCGACTGGGATCATGCAAAGCCCTTTGAAACGGCATTGATTTGAACTTCAACATTCCGGCCTGCCATTGAAGTCCATTGTGTGGAGAAAAATCCTGAAATGTTTTCCTCAAAATACTTAATTTATTTTCCACTGAAGAAAGAAAGAAAGACATGAACATCTTGGATGGCATTGGGGTGAGTAAATTATCAGGAAATTTTTATTTTGAGGTGAACTAATCCTTTAAGAAGGATGTTCCACATTATTAAGCAGGCCACAGGTTTCAAGCAATATGGGAAAGAAAAAGGATCTCTCTGCTGCGGAAAAGCGTCAAATAGTGCAATGCCTTAGACAAGGTATGAAAACATTAGATATTTCACGAAAACTTAAGCTTGATCATCGTACTGTAAAGAGATTTGTGGCTGATTCAGAGCACAGACGGGTTTGTGCAGATAAAGGCATAATGAGGAAGGTTACTGCCAGACAAATTCAGTGGATTAAGAGAGCAGCTGCTAAAATGCCATTACAAAGCAGCAAACAGGTATTTGAAGCTGCTGGTGCCTCTGGAGTCCCGTGAACCTCAAGGTGTAGGATCCTCCAGAGGCTTGCAGTTGAGCATAAACCTACTATTCGGCCACCCCTAACCAGTGCTCACAAGCAGAAACGGTTGCAGTGGGCCCAGAAATACATGAAGACTTGTTTACTGATGAGTACCGTGCAACCCTGGATGGTCCAGATGGATGGAGTAGTGGATGGTTGGCGGATGGCCACCATGTCCCAAAAAGGCTGCGATGTCAGCAAGGAGGTAGTGGAGACATGTTTTGGGCCGGAATCATGAGGAGAGAGCTGGTAGGCCCCTTTAGGGTACCAGAGAACCGTGCCTTCCGTAGCAAAATAATCTTCATGAATGACAATGCACCATCTCATGCTGCAAAGAATACCCCTGTGTCATTGGCTGCTATGGGCATAAAAGGAGAGAAACTCATGGTGTGGCCCCCATCCTCCCCTGACCTCAACCCAATTGAGAATCTTTGGAGCATCCTCAAGCAAAAGATCTATGAGGGTGGGAGGCAGTTCGCATCAAAACAGCAGCTCTGGGAGGCTATTCTGACATCTTGCAAAGAAATTCAAGCAGAACCTCTCCATAAACTCACAAGTTCAATGGATGCAAGAATTATGAAGGTGATATCAAAGAAGGGGTCCTATGTTAACATGTAACTTGCCCTGTTAAGATGTGTTTGATTGAAATAGCTTTTGATTTCAGTGAATATGACCTCCCAATGCTGCAAATTCAACAAATGACCATTTTCAGTTCTTTACAACCTATAAAATGTTTTCAAACTCCATTGTGTATAATAATCTGAAACTTTCTTTTATTTTTGAAAAAAATACTGTTTTTGTTGGGTGATTTTGTTCAATGAAATTCGACTTAAACCCTAACGGTTGGTGACTCTATAATTTGTGAAATTATACTGACTGTTATTTGCATCGACTATTTAGGAAAATCAGTGTAAAATATAATTTGCATAATAATTTGGAACGCGGTGTACATTTAGACCACTTAACTTAGTGATTGCTATCAGGATGTGAAGAGACTTTCAACCAGCATATCACCTACCCTGCCTTCAACCAGATCACCGTACTAGCTTTAATTCAGTCTCTCAGTATGTTTTCATTTGGCGGCAGGGACATGTCCCTCTGGCTTGTCTGTACAGTGGGATTTTATTAATAGTGAACTTGTATGAACATGACAAGACCCCTCCATCAGTGGCGAGTCTAAATCATTCATGAGCAGCTGTCATAGTCTGAGAGGCTCCGCTGTGAGCTATGTGACAGTTTTTGTGAGCCTGCCAGAGGGCGAATGCTCCCGGCTGCTAGACTGAACCTTTCCTCTGTCTCTGCCCCCTCTGTATGCAGCCTCAGACTGTCTCTGATAATCGTGTGCCAAAATAGCTGACCCCTGCAATGCTTTGCCCTCTTTGGGGTTTTGGATATTGTCAAAGAGAGCTTCTCCATGGAGACAAATTTGTTTCGTTTTTTTTCCCTTTTGTGAAGCACTTACATTTTTCGAACTTAATGAAGCCTCAGTGGAAGGCATCCATTTCTTTATTTTAATGATGTAGTCGTATTTTGTCTGAAGGTGGTGACACATGGGAGTGAGAGATCTGCAAATGAGCAAACTAACTAAAAGTGGCAATGTTGTAACTTTAATTCTGTTTTGATTTATACAGTAAATAATATTAAAGTATAGTTAATATATATATATATATATATATATATATATATAATGCATATTTATAAAGTCATTTCCCCCTCCCCTACCTAATGAAATATTACTACAATTTAAAATAAATGTTGTTTATTCCTATTATGGCAAAGCTGAATTTTCAGCAGCCATTTCTCCAGTTTTCATTTATCATCACAGTTCAAAATGGTTGTGCTGCTTTCAAAAGAACACAATACATTTTCATTAGATTTTTTTGTAACAATGTCAAAGTTTTTACTGTCACTTTTGATCAATTTAATGAATCCTTGATGAATAAAAGTATTAATAAAAAAAAATTTAATTCTTGGCATCAGTTTGGAAACCCTCAAAATTCCTAAACATTGCTGTGCATGTCCCATTGATAATAAGGTCATTCATTCTCTTGTCACAATTCTCTTTTAATTCCCATTTTGATATATGTGTTAGTTCTTTGATTTATGTATCTATATTACAGTTATTGCATTAAATTGCTAACAATATTAATGATATTCTAAATTTTTAATGTTACTGAAGTATTAAAGTGACCGTTATGCGACTTAATGGGACTTATATGACCAGTAAAAATCACCAGTGGAGAATGACTGTCCATCATTCATTGAAACCGCACATAGTGTCCTGTTTTTTCCACATCACAAACCTAACAACAAATTTTCAGGTCATCGACTTTTACTTTAGACAATGTCCCCCTACTAGCAACCTCTCACTAAAATTTCACTGGGCGGTTTATTGCTCCAGAGCAGTTCTGCACGTTGGTTGGCATAATTTTATGGTCCAGCAAAGCCCTTTTCCAAGCATGACTAGAAATAGCACAGAGGTAATGAAATCATCACCTGAAACAGTATCCAGCCTGCAGTTGACTCTCCCTGTAGTGGTTAATGGCTGTTTGAATGGCTGTATTGCACGTGGAGGCCTCGTAAAGTGGGCTCTTCAGGGACCAGACGTGCAAACTGAGCTCTGTGAAATAATATATGCAGGCTAAAAGGCTGGTAATTGTGAAAGTTAAGCAGACAAATTAATGCGCTATTAATCAACACATCTCCTGAAAGCATATCAATTTTTTGCATGTCTCTGTGTTAGTGTATCGAAAGCCATTGCAATAAAACAACAGTCAGGAAGAAATCTAGGGCTCGTTTAGCACTGTTTTTGAGGAAAACAGAAAGGATGAACTGAGCTGAAATTGGCTTAAACAAATCCTAAATCCTAAACATTTTTATTTTGTAAATTAATGTTCATCTACAGTATTTTTTAAATTGTATATGCTGGGTTAAAATGGCATTTATTGTTATCCAATATTACACTGAATGCTTCTATTGAGTAAGCTTTGAGCTTTTGTTTAGTTTTTTGCTCTCTCATTTGTAAAATGTTTCCTTTGTTACAGATTATAAACCTCAGTGCTTTTCATAGAAAAGCAAATACATTCTTGAAAATTAAATTCATTTTCTCCAGTCAAGCGACAATCACATCAGCCCTGTCTCTGATACTCTCCTCACAAAAATCTAAATATTAATTTTACCCTCTCTAAATTAGATCCAGCTGCATTTGATGTGAAATATTCCGTCAAACGCCCAACTATTCTCTTGATTTAACAGACTGGTCGATGCCGTCTGAGTGGCAAGGCCACATTAAGGTCTTTTTCAATGCCAGCGACAACTTAATTGTATACTGACATACTGACATAAAATAGATTTTGACTTGAGATGGACATGTAGCAGGTTCTCTGTCGACTGACAACTTTTATTCCAACTGAGCCTATTAAAAATAAATGCTGACTGCTTATATTCTGTTTAAATTAAGTCTGCATTGTAGTTCTCATTCTTTTCACAGTATATTTGTATTGTACTAAATGTTTGTGTGTCTCTTTATACAGTATGTTTCTTCCATTTCCCTGACAGGTGTCTGTATAATTTCTGTGAGCATGGCAGCCAGTGTTCCCAGACGTGGTCTTCTTTCACCTGTGACTGCACTGGTACAGGATACAGTGGAGCTACGTGCCATAACTGTAGGTCTGCACAATGGATTCCTACATTTCAAACACACTGTCTATTTATTATGTGAGATTTAATGTTCACACAACATTTCTGGGAAGTTTTTATTTGCAACACCTATCTTTTTTAAACTAAATAATAACAATTAGTGGGTCACATATCAAAGTTTCCTTTGGGTATTTGAATTAGAGATTATGCTTTGAAAACATGCACACGATCCAGAAATTAACATGACATATATGTACATTATCAAATACATTGTATTTGAAGATCCTTGTTTTTCCTCAAAGTCTGTTTTTAACAGGAATCACCTTTAGATAATGTCTGTTAAAAGTGCATACATCTAGACAGCACAGAAGATTCAAACAATAGTCTTGATCTTGTTTATTAAATGTTTCAGGTGCTTTAATGAAATCTTGTGTTCTCTGTTTGCGTTCCTAGCCGTCTATGAAGCTTCATGTGAACACTACAGGCTTGCAGGAAGCACTTCTGGATATTTCTCTGTAGATCCTGATGGAAGTGGCCCTCTTAATCCAATTCAGGTCTACTGCAATATTACAGGTCAGTTATTCCTGTCCTCACCCCATCTCAAATGTTTTATTTGACAAAACTGTTATATATTTCCCACGTGTTTTACAAGCACTATATACATTATAAAGAGGGTTTGAAATTAACACCCGCCAACCCACCAAATGCAGGTGAAAATCAGGTGATACTCGGTTAATTAATCAGATTAATACACTCGGGTGACAGGCGGGTAATACACTCGCTAGCCAATTTGGTGGCTTATGATTCAAAGATTATGCCCTCGAACCAGGAGTTTCCAACATTAGCAAAACAAACTGTAAAGAGGGTCGCACTCTGGACAAGAAGCATCATGTCTTTAAAACATTAAATTACATGATCAACAGCTTGGGACAAATATTTGTGACTAGGCTGGAAGATTGTGCATTCTTTCAGTATTCTGGCTTGAAAAATTCTTCATATGAAATATGATAATATACATTTTCTGTTTACACAGTTGTTTTTTCAAACACTTAACCCTCTACCGCATGCATTATGATAGACCAATAGAAAAAAATATTTGACTCTTATTCTTTTCTTAGAATGGCTTAACTTGAAGAAAAACTTGGAAAAAAAATATTATTTTAAGGTACTTTATGATATATTGCCATACGGCAACAACATACAATAGTGGACATTTTTAGAAAAAAAAATTGCTATTTAAATTTTTTTTTTTTTTTTTTATAAAACACTTAACAATATTATAAACACAACACTTTTGTTTTTGCCCCCATTTTTCATGAGCTGAACTCAAAGATCTAAGACATTTTCTATGTACACAAAAGGTCTATTTCTCTCAAATATTGTTCACAAATCTGTCTAAATCTGTGTTAGTGAGCACTTCTCCTTTGCCGAGATAATCCATCCACCTCACAGGTGTGGCATATCAAGATGCTGATTAGACGGCATGATTATTGCACAGGTGCCAATAAAAGGCCACTCTAAAATGTGCACACAGCACAATTATCACACAGCACAATGCCACAGATGTCGCAAGTTTTGAGGGAGCGTGCAATTGGCATGCTGACTGCAGGAATGTCCACCAGAGCTGTTGCCCGTGAATTGAATGTTCATTTCTCTACCATAAGCCATTTCCAAAGGCGTTTCAGAGAATTTGGCAGTACATCTAACCGGCCTCACAACTGCAGACCATGTGTAACCACACCAGCCCAGGACCTCCACATCCAGCATCTTCACCTCCAAGATCATCTGAAACCTGCCACCCGGACAGCTGCTGCAAAAAACAGTTTGCATAACCAAAGAATTTCTGCACAAACTGTCAGAAACCGTCTCAGGGAAGCTCATCTGCATGCTCATCGTCCTCATTGGGATCTCGACCTGACTGTAGTTCGTCTTCGTAACTGACCTGAGTGGGCAAATGCTCACATTCGATGGCATCTGGCACTTTGGAGAGGTGTTCTCTTCACGGATGAATCCCGGTGTTCACTGTACATGGCAGATGGCAGAAAGCATGTATGGCGTTGTGTGGGTGAGCAGTTTGCTGATGTCAACGTTGTGGATCGAGTGGCCCATGGTGGCGGTGGGGTTATGGGTGCACACAGGTGCATTTTATTGCTGGCATTTTGAATGCACAGAGATACCGTGACGAGATCCTGAGGCCCATTGTTGTGCCATTCATCCACGACCATCACCTCATGTTGCAGCATGATAATGCTCGGCCCCATGTTGCAAGGATCTGTGCACAATTCCTGGAAGCTGAAACCATCCCAGTTCTTGCATGGCCAGCATACTCACCGGACATGTCACCCATTTAGCATGTTTGGGATGCTCTTGATCGGCCTATACGACAGCGTGTTCCAGGTCCTGCCAATATCCAGCAACTTCACACAGCCATTGAAGAGGAGTGGACCAACATTCTACAGGCCACAATCAACAACGGACCCCACCCGGTTTCGGACCCCACCCGGACCCCCAATACAGTAAAACTGCACATTTTAGAGTGGCCTTTTATTGTGGCCAGCCTAAGGCACACCTGTGCAATAATCATGTTGTCTAATCAGCATTTTGACATGCCACACCTGTGAGGTGGATGGATTATCTCGGCAAAGGAGAAGTGCTCACTAACACAGATTTAGACAGATTTGTGAACAGTATTTGAGAGAAATAGGCCTTTTGTGTACATAGAATAAGTCCTAAATCTTTGAGTTCAGCTCATGAAAAATGGGGGCAAAAACAAAAGTGTTGCGTGTATAATTTTGTTCAGTGTACAAATGCCTTGGCAGTCCTTAACATTTGACATTTGACAACATTTGCCTGCTGGACTCATGGTACGGCAGCAAAGTTTCTTGATTATTACGCAGGAATGAGAGTATAGATCCTAGCCATATCAGCCTAGAAAATCGCAACTTTACATTTTCCGTCGGTCTTAGTACACGATGTAACTACAGAAGAATCAAGTTTTAAATAGGAAAAATATCGAAACTCTTTGGTCATTTTTTTTGCGAGAGATGCTAATTGCCCTGTCCGATTCAATGGTCTATGCTAAGCTATGCTAAAAGTGGTACCGCCAGACCCGGAGATCGGCTGAATGGATTCGAAAACGGTAAAACTCAACTGTTTAACTCTGGGGGAGTTGTAAAATGAGCCTATTTCCAAAAAAAGTGGAGTATCCCTTTACCTGATTATATTTTGTATGTGTGTGTGTGCGTGTGTATCATGTATTTAAGTATATATGAATAAATTATTATTATTTATAAACCGAATCATTATTCTGTGATACTTGTACATTTTATATCACTGCATTTGTTGGAAAGACACTAGGGGCCAGATTTACTAAACGGCAACTTAGCGGGAGACAGATGGGAGTGGAAAGGTCTGTGGGTGATCTACTGACAATGCACTAATTAAAGAGCACAGACACAGCAGCTCATTTCCATTAATAGCCGCCATGTACACACCTTTTCATTGCAAAATTTTCAGTACATTAAAATCCTAACAGTAGTTTTTTAACGCCGGAAGAGGGTTTGTGCTGGTGCAACGTATTATAAATTTGGCCCTATATCTCCTATTTTTTAAATTGTATATAAAAAAACACAAATTTGTTTTGTCAAATTTTGCAGGGAACAAAGTGTGGATGGTGGTTCGTCACAACAGCTCGAATGCAGTCAGAGTACGAGGCTCTACACAGCAGAAGCCACATGTCGAATGGTTCAATTATAGCGCCTCATCTGAACAGCTGAAGGCCCTGTTGTCTCTGTCAGAACACTGTGAGCAGAGAGTCACCTACCACTGTAGAAGGTCACGGCTCTTTAACCCCTGGGGTAAGTGCTGGTTTTAGTCTCTCAGGCCCTGTTTATACCTGGCATTAAGATGCGTTTTGGTCGATCGGACCACAAGTAGATGAGGGAAACACATTCCCGTTTACACCTGGTGTTTTAATTCATCTCTTTTGTCCACTTTCAACCACTTCTGTCCTGATTTCTTCAAGGTGAGGGTCTTTGGGCAGGTAAATGATTTTTTTTTTCCAGATCTTTCAATGTAATCGACAAAATAAGCTTGTGCAATTTACATATGAACGAGCCCGGAGATGACGGAAAACATACAGAGAGCATCAGCTTTTGTTTCTGCTCTGACAGCCACAAGACCACATTGAACGCAGTGAGTGTGTGTTAGAAATCAGTAATAGTGAGAGAACGTTGTGCTTGGTATGTTTTCGTCTTCAAACCAAACTTTAGTCTTCAACCAACAAAGTTTAAATCCTGCCTGGCTAGCACGCTTCCCATAATGTTCATGCGTTAGGTCAGTAGGCGGAGAGTAGGCGGTCTTTTGTTAGCCTGGCTAACGTCAGACCAAGTCTCATTTGAGACTTGGTCTGGGAACCACGTGTTCATTTTCTCGTATTTGAGGCGTGGTTTACGAATGCCCAGAGCAGTTTATTGGGCGCTATGAATGTCTATCAAATGCGCCTGTACGTAGCTCATAACCAGTCGCTTCAATTATACCAGATGACGTATGTAGAGTGACAGAAATTCAACGAGGAAAAAGACGATGGGTCAAAGATTTATTTGTGCACGATAGCGTTTAGCGAATATTACCGTTTGTGCAAGATAAACATGAGGGTAGAAGGTAACGTCGAGTCTGATGCCATGTTGGATTCATAGATATAAACAAACTGCTTCGGTGTCGTCATCGTCTTGCTGCTCCCTCCCCGTTCTGTGATTGGTTCCCTTTTTCAGGGGAAAATCTGGTCCATGGTGTCCAGACTGCCTAGCAGCGTGAATAAAATTGCGCTGCGAGCAAGGCAGTATGGGGAAACCCAGGCTAGTCTTTTGTGGCAGTTCAAACACATTTGACCACATGAGGGTCTAAACCATGAAAGTAATCCGGTCGAATGTGGTTTTGACTACCTCTGGAAGTGGTCGAAAGTGGACAAGCTCAAAACGTTTTAGACCCTGTTTACTTTTATATTTAGCGTCGTCCACTTGTGATCCGATCGACCAAAACACATCTTAATACGAGGTGTAAACAGGGCCTCAGTGTTTCAGTATGCATCAATGCTGTTGAAAGAACAATCAGTGCTAGATATAATAGATTGATTTTGTCAGTTACTTTAGCTGAAGCTAATAGCAATAATGTTTCTTTCCTCTGTTTATTCTTTCTGAATTATGATGTAACATGAATCAAAATTAGACATGCTACTCTTGAAGAGAATTTTGCATGAATACATTTTGGTCTGTCAAAGCATCATGAGAAAATAAAAGTGCATGACTTGATAATATTGGCCTGCAAAAAGATTATGCTTCATTAGCATCTCACCAAACGTATGTGAGAAAGGTCATAATGGTCATCCAGTGTCTGCAGGAAGGAAGAGAGAGATTTTGGAAAGCTGTTATTTCAGTTTGGGCAGCTCTTAAAGGGAGTCATGTGCCGTTTTCCTCAGTTAATGAAAAATTGATGCATCTCAGTTCCCCTGAGACAGATATCATATCACTGCAGACTATAAACAAGAATATTATTCCCTACCTATTGTATCATAAAATAGATGTGTTTTTTTTTCTTTCTTCTGGTCCAGCTGTCTTGAATGAAAAGCATAATTAGTTTTATTGCTTTTTAAATATTAGTTTTCTCTCTGTCCCTCTCTTGCTATTAAAAGTGTGATATCTTAGTTACAAGTCAGCTAAGTAGGCAAATGCTTAAGTAACGCTAGTTGCTTTCTTTTCCCATTTATTGACTGACAGCTCTCCAGTCCCCATGTTGAGAGAAATCAGGAGTAAGTGCAGAGGCATTTGGTTCGCTGTGTAAACATTATGGCTATTGTAGTTCTAGACTAAATATAGACTAAAAGCAAAAATGACTTCACATTTGTGTTTCAATGTTTTATTTTTAATTGCTGAAGTAAGAGTGTTGAACTTTCTTCTTCTGCAATCCAGAATGGTAGCACAGCAGAAAGGTTTGTTTGAGCTGCGGCCTCTACTGTACAGGCGTGAATTTTCACTTCTGGTGTGAAAGGGCCTTTACATTTGCCAGAAATATAACTTGTGTTTTGTTTGATATTAAAAACAAACAAACAAGCAAGCCCAGCCCAGGTGAAAAAAAGTAAAGCATCACTTTCCATAAAGAGTAAGTAAGTAATGCAATTAGTTACTTTTTTAGATAGCAACGCAATATTGTAACACGTTACTTTTAAAAATTAACTTTCCCCAGCACTTATTTACATATGTGAAGAATAAAAAAACAAAAAACACTTTAAATTAAACTGAAATGGATAATTATATGAGTTGAACATGCCGTTTAAATATTTCTTAACAGATACAAAAAAAGATTGAATTTTTAAGATGTTATAGAGTTATGTTGGAAGTATTATTATTAGTAGTACAGTAGTAGTGTATTTCATGATGAAAATGCTCTATTTGATATCTAAATTACATATAGCAGTAAAATATTAATGTAAAAGGTTTAAAAATAAAATTTCTTGCTTGTTTTCTGTCATATTTGTTTAACACATTTAACATATTTATTTTGAGGGTTGTTGTCTTGACAAAGGTTTTCATTTAATTTTAGTGGAGTGGGTGAATTATCATGGTGTAACGTAATTATCGTGGCATAATATCGTGGGAGTGTTTCTCACTCACATTCAGGAGGCAGGTCTCAATAGATTTGATCAAATGCTGAAATGTACATGAGATAGGCCAAAAGTAGTTTTATTTAAATAACAGATGTCTTGTAGTTCATAAGCTAGCAGAGAATGAAAGAATATCCATATATTTATTTTCAGTCTGGCAGTCATCCCAGTCTGAAACTATAATTATTGCCCAGATTAAATTCCACTTGGCGTTAATATGCAGTGCAGTCCAAAGATTTATTGGAAGTCATTATTACAGTACCACACCTTATCACAAGTGTTCTGATTTAGTGTGCTAAATTAAACTGTCAGTTTAAAGATCTGTCAGTTCTTCCAAGTCTATACCTGAGACTGCAAGCTCTTTTTTTTTCTTTTCTTTTTTACACAAATGGGGTATCATATTCCCCAGTCACTGTTATCAAGTAATTATTGTCACTTTTACTGCCACCTTTCCTCTCAGTTTTAACAAATGTGTTTCCATTTTAATTTCTGCATGTGTGGACCACAGTAGGGAAGATCATACATAATTGTTTTTTTTTTGTATTTTTTTTTGCATATGCTTATTGAAATTTTACCTTAACATCTTTGATATATCACTACCTATGTCAATAAAATGTATAACATAATTAAGTCATGTGATGTTACATTTATAATGCCTAGGCTGCATAGGCTAGTTGTAAGTGGGGTAACAGTAAGTAAAAAACACTATAATGTCAATGTGTGAATTGGTCAATTGCATATGAAATTATGTCTCTATAGCCCACATTATTATTTAACACGCTAAAAAAAAAGGTTTTGTTTTGTCCTTGTGTTTTAATATTTGTGCCTAATACCTATTACCAAAAATATGCATGGAACTGTCTATTATTTTGGGAGGAGGTAGAGGACTGAATTGTACAGGTCTAAAATGGAAACAATGAGTTTGTTGTGCATTAATTCAATATCGATGTTACATTTTTTGAGCCTTACATTTATACAGGTTCTCCATTACTTGAATGAATCTGGTGTTGTTGCAGATGGCACCCCTCTGTCCTGGTGGGTGGACCGCAGAGGAGAGAAGAGGACCTACTGGGGTGGATTCCAGCCAGGGGTGCAGCAGTGCTCCTGTGGTCTGGAAGAGAACTGTGTCGACATGAACTACTTTTGCAACTGTGATGCAGACAGAGTGTCATGGTAACAAGGCAAATGCAACTCATTATGTCTGTTAGATTACAGAGATGATGGACCTTACTTTTACTAACACTAGGTCTCATTCACTGATAATTGCGCACAAGATGCGTAATTATGTGCACAGACAAAGCTCAAAACCGGATGAAAAACAGTAAACACCTTTTATAGAAGCCTAGACTACTTTTATTTAGAATTGATGCCAGATCCGTGTTTTTTTTTTTACTCTGAATTAAGACTTATTTTTGGGTCACTAATTTATTACATTTATTAATTATTATATAAATATTATATTTTAAATATTTATTTGATAGTAAACTATAGTAAAACAGTAATATTGGGAATTGTTGTTTTCAATTTTAATATATTTTAAAATGTTATTTATGTGATGCAAAGCTGAATTTTCAGCATCATTACTCCAGTTTTCAGTGTCACATGATCCTTCAGAAATCATTATAATACTGATTTGATGCTCAAGAAGTATTTTTATTTTTATTATCTCATTTGAAAAGTTAGCAGTTGTACTGCTAAATATTTTTGTAGACACCGTGATACATTTTTTCAGGATTCTTTGATGACTAGAAGATTCAAAAGAACAGCATTTATTTAAGATTTGTATACATTCTTTACTGACACGTTTGATCAATTTAATGCATCCTTGCTAATGCATCCTTGCTAAATAAAATTTCTCTCCAAAAATTAAATCTTACCTACCCTAAAATGTTGAACAGTAGTGTATATCTAATATATCCATGATTCATAGTTTATTCTAAAATGCATCATAAATATAGAGTAGATGGATGATTTTTGCATGCTTTCTGCATTAAACATTTTAAGTATATGCATAGGCCACCGACCATATGAAGGATAAGTGAATGCGAACCATTGACTATTTGTGTGCATTTTTTTTTTTTTTTTTTAATGCTGTCTCTTTGGACTTGTTGCCTTATGCATCTATTGATTGGACTGTTTTGAATTTGTGCTTTTGTTTACAGGGAGAATGACACTGGTGTCCTCTCATATAAGGAGCACTTGCCCGTGCAGGAGATTGTGATTGGCGATACTTACAGACTAGGCTCTGAAGCCATGTATGTCGTAGGACCCCTGCAGTGCTCTGGTGACAGTACGTGAACTGAACTGATCTGGGGTGCGTTTCCCGAAAGCATCGTTGGCCAACTATGGTCGCAAGTTCCGTCGTTACCAATAGAGTTCAATGGACATTGCGATGAACTTGCGACCATAGTTGGCCAACGATGCTTTCGGGAAACGCACCCCTGTTCTGCTGTTGTCGAACATGACAGGGTTTGATGTTTGAAAGAGAATAAGAGGAAAAGAAAAAGAAAAAAAAAAAGAAAAAAAGACGACAGATAGCAGATAATGCTATGTATAAAAGGAATAGGTAAAGGACCAGACTATCAAATATATGACACATATCTATCTTCCTCCCTGTTAGAGTCCCTGTGGAATGCTGTATCTTTTTATCAAGCGGCTTCAAGTCTGCAGTTCCCAGCTCTTCAGGCAGAGCTTTCCCTCGATGTCTCCTTCTACTTCAAGACTGCTTCCCCCTCCGGGGTCTTTCTGGAAAACATGGGCATTCAAGACTTTATCAGGGTTGAGCTGAGCTGTGAGTCCCATTATCATACATCTTTAAGACTGTAGAATATCATACTAAGGTTTCTGTTTTAGAAATATAATTGCACAAATAATTTAAAGGGGTCATGAACTGCATTATTTGATTATTTTATAATGTTTCCTTGGGTGCACTTATAATGTTAGTATGATTTTTAAATAAAAAAATTGTCATAATTTAGAAAAATATTTTTTTTTCATAATTTAGAAATAAAAGGCATTTTTCCTACCCTGATTTTAGCCTTTGATTTAAACACTCTGTTTGAAGGGGCGTGTCTGTCACTGAGACTTCAGTGTAAACGCCCACTGCTGTGATTGGCTAACATCTGTGTTAGTACATGTGGAACTCTCGAAAACTTTAGGCACATTTTTACTATTACAGCTCTCAAAGTTAACTGATCAAGAAAAGTGTTGATTACAGCATTATATTTAGATCTATAGCATTATATTTAGTTCATGGCATGAAAGGTTGCAGTGATGAGCATGTAGCCAATCATAGACATGTTGAGCGCATGAATGCAGTGATCTCGTCTTTGTAAGTCGATTTCTGCACACTAACTAATGCTTTCATCATAACTAAGTGCAAACACGATGTAAATAAAAGATTTATTGAATGTAACGGGAGTTTTGGCGAGAGTCCAGAACTCAGTCACTGATAAACTTGTGCTGTTTGATTGACAGCTCCAGTGATTGTAACAGGAGCGTTTCTTTGATCATTTTCTATATATTATTTAATCACAGTTTAAATAACAGATTATTTTCATCCTACTAATAGAAACAATGTGAGGTTGACCGTTTAGTCACTGGTTTTACAAACGATTTTGAGACAAAGAACATCTGACTGTACATGTATCAGAAATCACTGGTCACTGATCAGGTATTAGAATTAACTCGGTTACTTACATATTGTGGCATTACTGTCGAGTCCATATCGTAAAAGTCTGTTTGAAAAGCCTGTGCCACAATTGCGACTGATTTACCAAAGAATACACAGTGAAATGTACTGAATAAAAATAAATAATGCTCAACTGAGACATTCACATTGTTGAAAGTAAATAACCACATTCCTAGCATTAGGATCCTTTAGCTCCTAATTGGATTTTTAGTCCAGTGATCCCCTGATCGCTCTTCCCTCCTCGTCATCTCACTAACACGAAAGTTGAGATGATGAAGTAGGTGTTGATCTTCTGCAAAGGTGGTCTTTCACCCATGACGTCATAAAAAGGCACATTTCAAAACTAGGCGTTCTCTTGGCTTGGTTTCAATAAAAGCTGTTTTTGAACTAACAAGGAAGTTTGCAGTTCTGAAACTTACAGGATTTTTTTTACAGTATGATGACCTCGTATATGTCAAAAGAAAATAGGATTTCTCAATTCATGAGAAATTCATCCCCTTTAATATAACACATAAATCTAAAATAGAAGAAAATTTAGATTAAAGGGTTAGTTCACCACAAAAATTAAATTCTGTCATCATTTACTCACCCTTATGTTATTCCACACCCGTTAGACTTGCATTCATCTTTGGAACACAAATTAAAATATTTTGAAAAAGATCTGAGCAGTTCTGTGCTATCTATTGACAGCTATTACAACTGACACTTTTACGCTTCAAAAAGTGCATAAATAGATCGTAAAAGTAATCCATATGAATTGAGTGGTTTAGTCCAAATTTTCTGAAGAGACATGATTACTTTATATGATGAACAGATTAAATGTAGGCTTTTATTTACATATAAGCATTGATCAGCGAACATAAACAGAAGCTCAACTGAACCTGCTTGACATACAACCTCATTGGTTCTTGCAGAAGCTCAAACGTGCTGCATAACACACGAGAATGAACCTCATTGGTTCTCGCACATCAAGTAAATATGCTTGAGCTTCCTTTCATCATTAATGATGTGTGTTGATGAATGTTTATCTGTAAATAAAAGCCTAAATTAAATCTGTTTGGACTAAACCGCTCAATACAAATGGATTAGTTTTCCGATCTCTTTATGACCTTGATGTCAAAGTGGTAGTTGCATAGCTGTCAATGGAGGGACAGAAATTTGAGAGGAAGCAGGGCCTTGAACTATTATTGGCTGATTTTATCCATAATGCATAAAATAATGTTAATTTATTCAAATTAAAATGTTAAAAATGTATTAATGTACTGTTATTCAAAGGTTTGAGGTTGGTACAATTTTTCAATAAATATTTATACTTATTATTTCAAAAGAACAGAATTTAAAATAGGTGTAATATTAAAAATCTTTTTATAAATTGAATGCATTTTTGCTTAATAAGTGTTAATTAAAATCAAGATAACCAAGGTCTTCAGGATTACTAAAGTTACAGGAAGGTCAGTGTGATCAAGGTTGGTGCTAAACTCTGCAGGAAAGCGGATCTCGAGTGGCAGGGTTGAGAATCCCGACAGATTTTGCTTTATTGTTAGAGATTTTAGAAGTGTTATTTATTCTACTTGTTCAGACTGCTTTCAAATCCTCATGTTCCTGTGCACCCAGCTCCCTCAGCTGTGACTTTCTCCTTTAATACGGGCGACGGGCCAGTAGTCCTGACCGTCAAATCTCCTGTCCCGCTGAACGACAGGCAGTGGCATTGGGTTCGAGCCGAACGCAATGTGAAAGAGTCCTGCCTGCAGGTCGACCAGCTGCCCCTGCGGATCACAGAAACACCACCTGACGGACACCTTCGCCTTCAGCTTGGAAACCAGCTGTTTGTTGGTAAAACTGACCTTTTGAAAGTGCATTACAGAAAGAAAGGAGCTGTATTCGTTTGTTACTCTTCATTCAGTCCAGTAGTAGTTGTCATTTCATGCATCTGCCTCTGAATAAAATGTCTGATTACTCTTTTTTTTTTTTTTTCATAATTTCCTCTCTCATCTCTCAGGGGGCACAGCCACAAGACAAAGGGGCTTTCTCGGATGTATTCGGGCATTAAACATGAATGGAGTGAATTTTGACATGGAGGAACGGGCCAAAGTGACACCAGGAGTGAGTTCAGGGTGTGCGGGACACTGCAGCAGCTCAGCTCGGCTCTGCCACAATCGGGGGAAATGCATTGAGAAGAGCAGCGGTTACATGTGCGACTGCACTCACTCCGCTTACGGCGGACCCTCTTGCACAGAAGGTAATATTCCAAATTGAACTAGTGATGTCAATAAATGAAACCTTTCATAACCGTTAAATCAAAACACAGAAAATGACAATTAGCTAGAAGAAAAAAGGAAAGCACTTAAAAAGACTTTTCAAAATAACTAATAACATGCTTAATTTGATAGAATCTACTTTTTGCTATGACTTTGTGAGTACCAAATTAATAAATGAATGAAATATGAAATGCATTTCCTTTTTAATAATCAGATGCAATCTAACAATTAAAACCCTGGAATTGTTTTTGCAGACAGTCATTATGCAATAATGAATACTTCCAACAGCATAATCTATATCTCAAACATGATGAAACTGCCATGTAATATGAAACATGAATTAATGGATGACTTAGTGACGTCTATGTATTTGCATAAAATACTGTAAAAATAATTGCTCCATATGTCAGTGGGCAAAAGCGCTGCCAGTCGCTGAATAACTGGGCTCTATCGAAGGCTGTGTGATGCTGGATTGAAGAGCTTTGATGTTGCCTGTATGAGCAGTGAAGCACAGAAGTCTTGGAGGCGTACGTGTTGAGTGGGATTTTTGAACATCTTGATGTACAGAATTTGAAACAAAGCTATTTTTTACATAAGTATCCAACAGTTCACAGAAAAGCTGCCCTTCCATTAGTACAGAACAACAAAGCAATATTGGCTTATCTTAACCTTGCTAGGTTTGAATTGGCCATTGTTCTAGTGTGGGTGGAATGTTCTAGCTTCTTGTTAATGAAGGTTACTGGCAGACGTACTTGAAAACATACCTTTTCAGAAATGTAGTTATACAAGGTTTTATAATGTAATCTTGGTTGTATAATCTCTGTCAGTAAATAAGTATTCATGAAGACATCAGAAAGTCAGATGTGCGTTCTTTAGTTGGATCTGATCAAAGGCGCTGAGGACGAGATGAGAAAGTCTGACTGTTCTGTTCTCTTGTCTGATAGTCTGTGTCTAATAATGCTCGTCACTGTGATGATGCACATTGTTCAAATACAGACAGAGAAGAAAACATGGTTATTAATGCCAAAGTATTTCTTCTGATTCTTGCTGCCATAGTCATTGATTTATGATATGTGGAATATTTAATATCAGGGAATATTTAATTTTGTGTTGAGTCCTACTTTCTTTCTTTATGTTCTTTTTTCTTTGTTTCTTTCTCTTTTTTCTTTTCTTGATCTGTCTTTCTTTTTTTCTTTTTCTCTTTGTTTTTTTCTTTTTCTTTCTTCTATTTCTTTCTTTCTTTCTTTCTCTTTTTCTTTCTGTCTCTGTCTGTCATCATATTATGGGAAAAAAGTGAGTTGTAAATGGCCTTTCATGTTAAGTTTGAAGCTGTACAGACTTTTTTTTTTTTTTACTTTTCAGACAAGGAATTATCAAGCCAACATTCAGAGTTTGTCTTGACATACCCCCTGTTTAATGTGTTTAAACAAAACTTGAAGGAAATCAGGTGTAGTCTGATTTATAGCCAGTGACAATATCCATCTGGTGTTTTTGTGTCCACAGAGGTGTCCATGTCCTTTGAAAGAGGAGCGTCGGTCACCTACATATTTCAGGAGCCATTCTCTGTCATTCAGAACAGGTCGGCCACAGTGTTGACTGTCCCCTCTCAGTACAGCAAGACCAGAGACAACATGGCACTGAGTTTCCAGACCACTCAGAGTCCTGCCCTGCTGCTCACAGTCAACACTCTCAGTCAGCAGTATGTAGCCATCATCTTAGCACGCAACGGTGAGACGGCTGTGCAAACCTTTATCATACATCATATTAGTTTATGAAAGGTTTATATGTCTATAATAGGGATATTGCAGTATTGAATTAATTACTCGTGTCCCCTATTATCTGGGTACTGTACTACGAGATTAAATTTAAAGAAACATAAAAATTTATAGTTCTCTGATTGTGTTCTTCTCTAATTAGATTTAGGCCACACGGCTGTTGATTAATCCTGCTGAATTGGTTCTTTAACTGTCAGTTTTATAGCCTTGTAGATCACTGGAAGGTGTACGAATCGTATTAACAGTAAATCACAATTAACTAGCAAAACATTAACAGCCTAACTAGATCAGGCTTTTTCACATAACCAAAGCTTCTAATTTCATGCTGTTCTTCAAGGTCACATTAAAACTCCTAAAAAGATAGTTCACTCAACTATCACAATGAAAAGTCTGTCGCCATTTATTCGTTCTCATGTCGTTTCAAACCCATATGACATTCTTTCGTCAAGCTCCAGCAATGACAAAAGCACCATAACTATATGTTTTTATTGTTAACTAAATATAAAACTATACAAAATATTAGATGAAAATAAAGCTGAAGTACTGAAATTACTAAAACTGAAATAAAAGTAAATTAAAGCTAATCATAAAATAAAATGACAAACTAAACTAAAACTTTTGAAACCATCATTTTAATAAATGAAAACTGAAAATATAAATTTAAAAGCTTGTTCAAAACATTAATAAACACTTTAAAATAAAACTCAAATATATCATAACAATAGTCCAAATTACTTATTTTATATTCCAAGTCTTATACAGTAATAGTCATAACTTAGGACTTTAAGTCATATAATAGTGTTATAGATAAATTATGAGACCATTTGGCATCAATGACACGTTGATGCTCCATATCTGAATATATAAAAACATGAAACGTAACTAACATGAAACTAAACATTTAAATTTCCAAAAATTGTATGATATGAGACGATTTATGATTTAGGATGAGACTTTTTTGTCCTTTTGGTCACCATTAATTTTCATTGTGTGGAAAAGAGCAGAATCCCACTAAACTAAGTTGTGCGTTCCATGGAAGAGGCAGTAAAATGCCGAAAGAGCTATTATTTTAAGATCAGTCATGCCTTCACCCAGCTTACCAAAATATGGATTTTTATTGTGCAACACTCATTCCTACATAATAGTACCACCCACATTCTTTTTGTGCTAAATCCAATCACAATGCTTTTTAGAAATATTGACATAAAAGTGTTAAGTGCAGTAATCTTTGGCACATAAAGAAAGTCAAGAGATGTCTCAGATATAACTGTACCAACTTTGTGAGGGAATCTCAGCACCGACCTGCACCCTGACCCTTTATCTGCACTATATGTGTGTAGGAGGGACAAATAAATGTGTATTGACAAATTCAATACAGAGTAAAAAGGGCTAGAGGCTGCCAGGGAATTAATATTTATAAAGCTTAAAGAGCAGCTGCTAAGGTAGCTGCCTGGGTAGTCTATATATAAATACATTGTCTTATAGACTTATGCAAGACTCTTCTTGGGAGCTGGAGCTGTAAAGTCCATATGCTGAGCTCTGTAAGAACGTTACAGGATGACTCACTATTATATTGGAACATACATAATTCACCATGACTGGAGTTACATGGTTTAAATTTTTGCTTGACTAATCCAAGTACCAACTGGATAATCAAATGGATTTTTACAATGATTTACAACATGCTCACAACAAAATCATTCATCTCTGACTAGAGCTATAAGTAACTTTTGCCAAATATGCTAATGCATCTGTTCGTCTTAGGGAGTTTACAAATATGGTACCAACTGCATAAGGAGAAGAGACCGGATGTGTTCAGCCCCATCCTGAGCAGCCTGGCAGACGGACGACTGCATAGAGTTCACATCCAGCGGGAGGGAAAGGACGTGTTTGTTCAGGTGTTATATTTCACTGCATACCTATGGTTAGCAAATGTAGGAACACAAAAGACTTTGCATAACAGTCAATACACAAAGCTGTACAGGTGAAATGCAGTCAATATACAATAATTCTGTAGGACATTGCTTTTTGATTAATCTATACTGTAGCTCTTAGAAAATGCATTTTCATGCATTCACTCAACTGCCTTTGTTTTTCTTTATAGGTTGACCATGAAAATAAGAAGTACACACTTTCATATGATGCAGCGTTTAACACTATGAAGTCACTGACTTTAGGAAAAGTCACAGGTAATGAATCTAATTGATCCTATTTGAAAAGACACTTATTAAATCCTTTACATTATACAAACCGAAGTCCTCCCGCTACATAGTGCCATGACTATTCAGAACCTGTCATGATGCTTGATGGGTTTGAATTTTCCCCTTTCCTGACATTTAAACAAGGGTGATTCAACAGTGAAAAAAGATAAAAAGTTTCAAACTGAAGTCAGCCTTCAGTCTCTCAAGGTTTCTAACAATCGTGAAACACATGAGCAGAAGTGTGATTGTGTCTGGAATATTCAGGGATTTGAAAACAGTGAAACTTCAGATGCTCGTGGCTGTCTGTAATTGTAACTTTTAAAATAAATGCTCACAATAGCTGTAAGCAGCGTTTTTAATGAATAATTACTGTAAATGTGTGTGACAGACACAATCTCTGACGTTTATACATTTATTATTTTCTTTTTCCAAACAGGAAGTGATGTAATGGATGACGAGGTAGCTAATGCTGGGTCCAAAGGATTCATCGGCTGCTTCTCATCTGTCCAGTATAACCACGTTGCTCCACTGAAGGCAGCGTTATTGAACAGAGGTAGCTCTCTGGTCAGCATACGAGGACATTTACTGGAATCAAATTGCGGAGCATTAGCTGACCTTTCAACCTCTGTATCTCGTTTAGGTAAGTTCTTAGACATCAATACGAAATGATCAAACTGTTTGAGAATGGATCATTTTTGCATTTAATTGCATCATATGTGTAGCATTTCGTTGCAATGCAATTGAAGGAATTTTTTTGGTATTGAATGTTGTCTGACATCATATCCATCACTTAAAGGTGAACTAAGTAACTTTTTTACCTTAACTGAACAGCTTCGGAGTCATTGGAATGGTTATATTACTTATTTCGGGTTGAATGGTGGTCGTTTCGCACCCCCCTGGTGCCCGTGAGCAGAAAATACGCACTTGCAACTTTGAGCCGGCGGCGTCAGGAAGTCTCGCGTGATATCAGGTCTCGCGATGTAAACAATTGCTTTACGGCCAAAAGAAATCTGCTAAAATGCCGTCATTATTGCGCTCCCTCACGCTGTTCGAACCCGAATGAAGAAGACGTTTTAAAGAATGTCCCATCTGCTTTGATGTCGTTGATCTGCTAGCCTCTGGTGTCTGAGAATCGCCTACGAGTTTTTACAACAGTGTTGTCAAATATCTATTCCGAAGCTGTGGGGGGAGCTCTAGAGAGAAACCTGCGAGCAAAAAGTGAGAATACAGCGAGTTACTGAGTTACTGAGTTACTGAGCCCTGCTTTAAATAACAAATAAAAAGGATGTGTTTGGTGGGAAACATCTTCTAATTCACCATGTAATTGTGATGACAGTAGGTCACCTGGCTTTATAGTTACAATTGGCATGATAAAGACTTCCCGTGGCTGGGTTAGTTAGGAGAAAATAGATGCGATTTAAAAAGCGAACATTTAAAAAACGTTGCAAGAAGCAATGAGCATTGTCCCATTTCATATAAAAACTAATGTGATGTTAGATGAGAACTGTGCAGAATTTTTAAAACATTTTTATATGGAGTTGCCAAGCAACAAAATCACTAATCTGTCGTAACTGAGATGAATTTAGACACAAAAATAACTTTTCACCATTGAATGTTAGATATTTTTAAAAGAAGAAATAATATAATGAAAAGGAGGTCTAATTGGGCACTATGAAAAACAAAAGGGTTGAACCCTTAAAATGTAAAGCAACTGCATCTTGCACACATGTTGCACTATCAGAGAAAACAGATCTCTTTAGAGTTCAGTCTGTGCTGTATTTCTGTGTGATGCTTCCTGTAGATCATGGAGAGGAGGTGGGAAAAGATAACGAGCTTCGTGAAGACAACAGCCAGCCTGATTCAGCTGTAATCGGAGGTTTGTTTTACCACCTCAGTCTGCTTCATTGTTTCATTTGTAACAGTCAGTGAAGTATGAAATGAGCTTTCACTATCACACGTATTGTTTATGTTCATCTTTTCTTTTTGCTGTCTTTATTTCAGAAACGGGTAATGACTTTGTATTGGTAATTTGTTGTGCGCAGTAACTTATGGTGATAAAATCTCCATTAAAATTGTCACAAGGGATTGTTGACTGTTAGATATTTCTCAGCAACATAAATGTTCCATTAAAGGAGAAAGAGAATTTGTAGAATGTGTGAGTATTCATTCACTTGCACATTTATTGTCATTGTAATTTATTTTATTTTATTTTATATTATATTATTTTAGAAATCCTACAGAATTTCTGCTGTAATGGACATTATGCTGCCTATTAAGATTAACTTAAACATGGAATGTTCTTTTAACGGGTAAAGGCCCCGATATACTCACGGCGAAGTATATTCTTTAATATTCTTTTTCATTCTTCGTTTAGGGGTAAAACGAATTTCAGAATATGTGTTTATGAACATCTGACGTCACCCACACTGCTGAGAGCGACGGTTAGATGAATATGTAAATATGTGCTGGACGCTTTCCTCTTAATAACAAAATAAACACACAACAAAATTGAGAAAACAGCAAGCATTTTTTTTATAAAGCATAAGAAAAGCATCTGATCATAGCAACGTGGATGTTTGCACGAGCTCTGCAATTCAGCACTCTAATAAAGTCACGTCCCGTTTATTTATATAGCACTTCATGCAATAGATATCTTAAAATCAAGCAGCTTTACTGTATTAAACATGAAAAACGGTATCAGTGTCTCATTTCATCTGAAGTACAACTTCTTTTTCTCTTGTAAAGTGGCTCTCCAGTGTGTTCAAGTTTTTACTCTCGGGCGTCTGATGTTGAAGGACTCGTGAGGAGAAATGAACTTGAAAAGATTTCCATGTGAAAGAAGGTGGAGCCCCCGCGCACACTTACTTATTATGTAATCACCACAAACCAATGGTAGTATTAAGGTGTTTACCAGCCGAAGCAAACTTTTCCGGAAAGTTCACTTTGAAAAGCTGTTTCGAACTCCCAAAACGAACTTAATTTTGGCCTGATTTTGTTCGAAATGACGTCACATCAGTTCATTCTTCGATTTCGCTTGAAGTATTTCGGGGCCTTTCACAAAGGATGCAACTTCCCTTTTAATATTTATTTTTTTAATTGAAAATTGTGCCATGAAAAACCTGCCTTTTCTTCTGTTCCATTGGTCTCCATTTATCTTTTTATGAAATTCAAGAACGAGTCCTATATGTGAACAGCCCCTTTTCCAATTCAAAACACAAATAAGCTGAGTGTCCGATCTGATTCGCAGGTGTGGTGACAGCTGCAGTTTTTAGTACACTCTGTGTGCTGGCAGTGATGACCCGTTTCCTTTACCAACATCGACAAGCTCAAAGAACTGCAAGTCTCCAAGAAAAGGAGCACCAACGTAGCCTTGAAGCTGCTTACAGGGCAGAGTTTCACCTTCACAACTCCATGAGAGACAGCATGCAAGAGTACTACATCTGATTGAAAATCTGACCCTGTAGTTTTCAGTTCAGCTATCAGTTCCTCCAGTGTCTCCTTCAGCAAACGTGTCGTGAGGCGCTTTCTATCCAGTAAGGATCGTTAGTTGGAGATTTCCTTGCTTTGGGAACAGCGGAATCTTCTGATCTGTGTAAGTAGTAGCTTGTAGTTTTCACAGTGCTTGCCCCAAGTGTTGGATCAGTCAACATTAGGTCATTTATGGGATGTGAGTGGTGTGTTAGGAGGTGTTTGTATTAATTTAATAATATGCCCTCTGGATTGAAACTGGAATGGAGAATGACACTGTCATCTTTAGTGCATGAATGCAGATTATGAAGTGTTAATTATACTCTAAACAAAATGACAAACTAAACACATATAAGTCTGTGAATTTTTTTAGGTTGCCAAAAAAATATCTTTGAAGTGGCAACATTGTGAGAGGAAGTCCTGGTTCACTGTTTGAATAGTACAGTGCTTCAGGTCGAGGACAGTAGCTTATCCAAACCTGGCTAACAATTTAGCATTGTTAAGGAGGAAAGGAGTTTGTGTAACCGTGCTGGGCAATTCAAAATGGTCCTTAGGAAATTATTTTTGTTTCACAAAGAACCTGCTAACAGAGACCAAACTCATTCAGTAAAGTGACTTAATTTATAAATTGAAAAGATGCGCAGAAATATTGTAGGTTTAAACTGTCTAATGTAACATTACCCATCTGTGTTATGATGTGAAATATCTGCCATATTGATAATGGATAAATCCTAATGGGTCAGTAAGATTTTTTTAATTAATGTTTTTATTCAGCAAGAATGCATTAAATTATCCAAAAGCTACAGTAAAGACAGTAAAAAAAAAAATTGGAATTCTTTTGAATTTTCTATTCATCAAAGAATCCTTGCAGCTGAAAATTCAGCTTTGCCATCACAAAAATAAATATATTAAAATAGAAAACAGTTATTTTAGTTTCTAATAATATCTCACAATATTACTGTTTTGACTGTCTTTTTTTGATCAAATAAATGCAGCCTTGTGAGCATATGAGACTTCTTTCAAAAACATTTAAAAAACAAATCGTACCAACCCCAAGCTTTTGAACAGTAGTGTGATTCTGGATTGGCTGAGTTGTTCTAGGTTACCTTGACATGTTTCTCTCTTGACATTATGAATATGTGAACTGATGATGGAAATTCCCCAGCATTCAACCTCATCGCACACAGTAACGTTACAGGACGTGTGAATTTCTGTGTTACACTAACGATGTTAATCACGATCACAGATGTGAATTGGGGCAAAACCGGTTTCACAGGCCATCCACCCCCTCCCTGAGACAATCTGACCCCATTTACATCTGTTTCTGAAGGTCCAACATTAGCATGCAGTGACACAGAAGTACATCTGAAGTTTGACTAAAATAACTTTGAGCTCTACTCTAAAAATCAGAAAACATTCCTTTGAAATTGAATCATTATGTTGTGACATCAGATCACCTGAGGCGGAGAATAATATCAGGTGTCTATGTCGTGTCACTGAATTTCATGATCAGTTCACAGTGTCTAACTGACAAGAATAACTCTAGACATCCTTCAATGATCTGGATAACTGAGAATCTTCACAGACAATTCTGAGTAGGTCATAACTGCAGCAGTTAGTCCTTTAATATTTGCCTGTGATACAAAATCAGTATTGACTCTGAAGAAAAGATGTTGTCATGCTTATAAATTTTTACCTGTGGTTAACCACTTCCTTAAAGTCTATTAAATGAACACAACAGATATTATATGTTCTTTACTCCAATACACAAGATAATCATTGTAAAGTAAGTGGCATTTTTTTTTTTTTTTTTATTCTTTCTTCCCAGCTAACACAAAAAGTGGTTGTATTATGTTGGACTGGTTTGACAGATCTTTATCTTTCTCTTTGGAAACTGAAGTGTCCTTTGAAATATTTATCTTAAACTCTTTTGTACTTCTATTGATATTAATTATTTTAGGGGCTGTTTTGTATGAATGTAAATGTACAGCTATATTGTAAATACATGTTTAATAAAAAAAAAAGACTTTTTTTCATAATTGAGCCACATTTTTGTGCAAGTACTCATTACTAAAATTTGATTTATTAAGTCAGATGTTTAGAATTTTTTTACATTTTTATTCAACAGATATAAGTACTTTACAATTACTACTTGTGGAATTTAAGAAGAGGATAAGTCCAAGAGCGTTAAGTGAAACACTATGGAAATAATGGTTTGAAAACCTCTAGTCGGTAATGTAGTTTAGTCTCATTTCACATTACAGTGGCTGTCACAGTATTATTTTAATTATAATTATTTCGATTGCTTTATTTATTCACTATTCATTTCCTTCATTCACACGAGGAGAGATAATGTTTTCCCCCCTTTTTAATATCACAGAATAAACGAAATAGTTTATCAAAAGAATTGCCAGATTAGACAATGGTTTAGCATTTTTTCCATGTGTAACATCAATGGGCCTTTGTGCCAATGTAGACCTTTTATTAAAGTCATTATTGTCTTTCACATAGCATGCAACATCCTAACTAATGTAAATATCACACAAAGGTTTGCATAATTTTGTCATGGTTAATTAAACACTTTAATACAGGAGCCCGGCTGCATCATGCATATGCAAAAGTGAACAATGAGTTACAATAATGAACATTTACTTAAGGTTTTACAGTGGTGGACATTGTTGTGCTTACCTGAGCAAAACTTACCACTACTATAAGCTGTTTGCTATGTGGTTACTAATTGGCCAGAGCCAACCCACAAGATGCTGTAATCCATCCAAGGTACAGTATGGCTCAGGTCCCTTTTTCAATGTAAAATCTGTTTTGTTTTTATTTTGTCCACCAGACAGAAATCATATGTATATTGACCTAGTATTTTATTTGAGAGACTTGTTCAAATCCCTATACCTGTTGTAACTGCAGTTATTAGTATTATTATAAACACCACTAATTAAATAATGCAATCTCAACATCTGGTTATCAGAATATCACAGAATGTGATTTTCTTAATACACATCAGATGACAATTTGGAGATAAAATCGGTCATTCTTCGGTAACTATAGGACAAGATTCAATCTGCATTATACAATATTTATAAACTGCAACTTTTGAACATTCTGTTGACTAAGTATACTGTAAAATTAACTTTAAGTAACCTGGTTGCCTTAAAATGTTGAGTTCATTTAAATTGTAAACATTTTGTTAATACAATGGAGATCAACAGAAACTCAATATTGTTATCTGAACCACATAAATTATCTAAGTTGATTTGACAAAAGAAAAAAAAAATGACTGTAACTTTGCAACTACATGTCAACTAACTTAGAGTATCTGCTTAATATCTGCTAACTCTTTATTGTCATGGTCCTCCACCAGACATTCCACTGACTATAAGTAACTTTGCAACTACATCAGCTTATTCTAACCCTAACCCTACCAGTCTACTAATACTCTAATAACACTCTAATGAGAGTTAGTAGACATGTAGGAACAACATCACTGATACCCCTTTTCCACCAACAAGAACCAGGTGCTGGTTCGGAGCTAGAGCTAGTGCCGGTTCGGAGTTGGTTCGACTGACGAGACTCCAAAGAACCGGTTTGCTTTTCCACAGGCTAAAAGAGCCAACGCAGAGCCAGGTCTTACGTCACATCTACGTCTCATCTTTCTCAGCAACGTTTGCGCGGCGGCGCCAAACACAAACACATCATCAGCAATGGCGCACGTTGCTTTGCTATTGATGTTCATGGCTTTGCGGACCTACATCAGCATCCAAACACGGCGGATCCAACGTGTTCGCGCGGCTCGCCATTATTTGTACAGACGGAGATTACAAGCGAGAGTAACGGCATATACATAACATTTATTTTTAACAATAAGATGCCAACTTTAGCCTTAGATTTATATTTTAGATCGCGTCCATCGTGTTTAGCTGCTGTTAGCTCGATTAGCTGCTATTTGAAAATGGCGGTCACAAGTTTCTCTTCAGTCTTGTTGGCCACGGTAACCCCGCCCCCAGCCTCTGACGCAAGCGGTTCTTTCTTGGCTCCGTTCTAGACCCTGCAATGATTTGGTGCTACTTAAGAACCAGTTTTACTGGTTCGGAGCTGGTGCTTTGGCGGTGGAAAAACAAAGAACCGATTTGAAACTAGGCTCTGGCTCCGAACCAGCACCAGCTCTGCCTTGGTGGAAAAGGGGTATTATAGTCAACAGAATGTGTTAAAGGGACCATCAAAATAAAGTGAAAGCCAGTTTTATATATAAAGTTTTGAGACTTCAAACAATAATTTTTGCAATTGCACTGATTACGTAACACTTCAAGAAGAGCTTGCGGGTAGTTCTGTTTTAATCCATGTAAGAATGAGTGTGATTTGCTTATGGCTGGCCGTTGAGCCACATTAAATTTACCAACATATTTTACTTTCACCTTATTTGTTGGCAATGTCGTAATAAAAGCCTTGGTGTATCAGGAAGAGCAGGACATTTGCTGCACACAACTGATTGGAGGCAACACTGAAGATGGAGCCATGGCTATTTGTTTTGATCTCCAGTCCCCTTTGCCTCACAGCCACCGTTTTCAGCATCATCTTCTTTTTTTGCCTAATGCGACCAGTCTCCGGAGTGACGCTTCGCAATCCACTGCGCTTTCTGTTAATTGTTGTGTTGATCAATTCAACATTTCAGCAACTGGTCACTGCAATTACCATTATTATGCTTTTTTTTGAAACACCTTTCTGGCTTCAAACGCTATGCAGAGTTTTTGTTTATCAATTTTTCTGCGGCAACTTCTCATGCAATGCCTGGATCAGCATTTTCTACTACATGTCAATTGTTCCTCAACATCGTGCGATCTTTATCTGGATTAAGAGGAATATTAGAGCCATATTATATGTCGGCTTCGTTCTGAATCAGATAATGCTTCTTTTTTCTTTGTCTTTGGGAACAGTGGCATATTTTTTGCTTGAGCCCTTCTCAGATAATTTGACCTCACATGAACTGAACACAACATCACCAGCAGAAAGCTTCGAGGCAGACCTGTTTTTATTTAATTTGGCAAACTTTTTGTATTTGCTATATTGCACCTGTCCGATGATCACGTTATTAATCTCTTGGGGCAAAACCTTTGCTTATCTGCGTGAACATATGAAGAAGATGGGACAGAGCAGTGAATCTTATTCCCAGCCCCAGCAGAAGAGCCAGATGCGGGTCACAGTAACAGGCATGGTACAGGCCGCCCTGTTCCTGCCCAGCAGCCTGTGGACTGTAGCAGTTTCTGTCTTATACTTAACAGACCTCTTCGAAAAAGTGGATCCTCATAGATTTATCACAATGTCATTTTGCTCAGCATCCAGCTTGGGAAATATACTTTGTTTTGGATTCTCCCAGTCTGTGTTTCGCCATGGAATTGTAAGTGTGATTAACAAACTCAAGGGAATAAAGATGAATGCCTAGTGTTAGGATTATAATCATTATATTTTGATATCATTATATTATATCTGATGTAAACAAATATATGCTTCAAGCATGCAGACTCTACCCTATATTCATATGCTAGGAAGGTAAAAATAAGAAATGTGTGAAAATATTGTTGTAACAGATTTCATTTAAATGTCTGTAGCTGTGTTTTTAGTGCTATATATCTCAAGATTTTATATAATATTCCCATATCTGTCTGCTTCAAATTAGTTTAAAAATCTACAGTTTATCCGTTAATGTCAAGATTAAGAGCTGTTGTTGTAACCTACAGTGGTAACCATTAGCATTAGTGTTTTTGTTTTGTAACACTAGAAAATGTGGATGTTTTAAATGTTGTGCATAAATATATTGTGATAAGTAACCTTCTAGGTTAATTTTAATTAACATTTTCATTGAACAACCACTGAAAGCAAGCAACAAAAACAGACAATGTAAGTGGCATGTCGCACAATTGCAGTGTATGTTTACCTATCTTGGAAAATACTGCTGTTCTCCTGTGCTTCTCTCTGATTGGTCATGCAGGATTGCCAGGAAAGCGCTGACGCCCCTCTATTTGCATCTGCAAAATGTCCTTTATGGAACATTTACTGTGTATCAGATCCTGCACGTGGTAACCTCTGAATTCAATCTAACCATTCAATTTGATTGCAATGTATAGTGAAATACATGACTGCCCCTTCAAAGAGAGAAGAATTTGCATTCACTACACCTGCTTTATGCCTCATTAACTGTGATGGGGGTGTGTGTAGCACATGTTTTGCTGAGCAGCCTGTGATATAGCCTGTATAGCTTTATTTAAATCGAGGGAGAGAGTTTAGGGTTAAATTAACCATTAAAGCTCCATAATAATGTATGTGTCTAAAGATGTTCATTGTACTATAGCATGACGAAATGTGGAAGTGTCTTGTTTTCATGCATGTTTGATTTGAGCTATTCCAGACAACTCATCACTCATGAAGATTCACATTGTTATTTTACAATGGAATATTGTATGTTTTGTAAACCACTACATGACTCGTTATTAAGGATAATCTAAGATCAAAAGTTTCACCAATTTCCTCAGGAGTACAATACAATAGTGTGCAGCCATATAGTGAACTATAAAATTCATTGCACTTGGCTGGGCGTATTGTTTTCTGGCTGACGGCTTCAGATTCTCAAATCCTTTAATCGTTTAATTTAACAATTAAAATGGTAAAGGCATTGATTGCAAATATTGATAAATCTCATTGTTTTTATTTTAGTTTTATGTCTGTATATCTAACTGGTCCCATTTTGGCGAATTCCGAAAATGTACCTTGTCAAAAAAAAAAACCAATAAAAAAAAAACATTTAAACTTATCTGTTAAATAAGTGCTGGGGTGACCAACATTTCTCTTGAAGCTAATTATGCAGGGGTGGCTGATGAAGACGTCTTCATCTTATAAACCCCTGGTTAAATACTGTAGCTTGAAGGACAATTTTGGCATTTTATCTAATTATCTGCCTTATCTCTTCCCAGTGATGATCCAATAAAACTCTATAATTATTCCCTCTGGGTCCTAACACTCAGTAAACCATTTAAACTCCAAACATAACTTGGGAAACAGGAAATACTGCAGTCTCTCATTCAGTCTGCTTTAGAATGCTAGAAGAATTAAAGAAGTATGATAGGCTCTAGCTGCTTTTCATGATTGGTTAATAAAAAATAAAATAAAAAAATTAATGGTTTTATGAAGAAAACATATTTCCACACCAGATATGAAACAGCTGAAGAGCACATTTGGCTTTATCATGATCTGTCCTTTGAGACCAATAATGCAGTGCAGCCAAGCACTCGACAATAAAACTGTCAGTGACAATGATTACTGTTCTCTCTCCTGAAGAATATCTTTATCTAATTTCACATGAGTCAGTGGCCACTAAGGAGTGCACAAACAAAGCAGGTAATTACTATAACTCTGAATGTAGATCAAGGGGAGATGCGGAAAGTTGTTTTTAGTAATCTGCTTTTAATGAATGAATTAGGCTCAACCAATGTTAGATCAGCAGTGTTTGGATTCTTTAGGTGAAAGTGGAAAGCATGAGGGTATTCACATTATTTTTCATGCAAGAGCGGGCACCGCCCTTTTTTATATAATGTGTTAGATTTCCGGTAAGCCACTTCCGCTAATCGTAGTTGTATTGTGAACAGTGTTGCCAGATTGGCCGGGTTCCCGCCCAATTGAGCGGTTTTGAATTTGGGCTGGTTTGGGGTCAGTTCGGCAGTTTTCAAACATCTACATTTTAAAGTTTAATTTGTTAAAAAAATAAACTAAAGTGTCCATAAAATCAGTCATCATGAGATTACTGTACACACACGCCCATGCAGAGTCAGCTGGCGTTGGTGTTGACATCACCGACGAGCACGCACTTTTAGCCAATCAGCAATCCGCAGGCAGATGCGATTGAGCGTGATAAGTTGTAGCTGTATATTCAAAGTGATCGCCAATGCCAAAGTGATATAGCCCACTATACAGTAAGTTGTATCTACAGTAAAGAGTGAGATAGAAAAACGTACACATGGTGGGAGATATCGATGGTGACTATAACTCTGAGACGAGAGCACAGCTGAATGACTTGAAATCAAATATGGGACGACTCCTGTCCATGGTCATGTGCACACTAGCCTAACCAGACATCTCCAACTTTTACACCATCCAGACTGCATGCACTCTACTCGACCCTGACAGCTGCTGAAAAAGGTCGAATCAACGATGAATCCGTTTTGACTGCAAAATTCTGCGTTATGTTCTGCAATGTGTACTTCCGAGGGTTAAAGTCATCGGCTCATTTCTTGATTGCCGTTTTGACAGTGTCCACCTGGACATTTTAGTCATATTGGCTAATTCTACTTAATTGATTTCTTGGAAAATGTTTATTTATTATTTTATTTTATTAAAGGAGATTTATTTATTTTGTTTTAAGGAGATACAAATTGTGCTTATCAACCTTGAATGACATGGTAATGAAATTTTATCACATTATTTTGGTAGTAAAATTTTGGGCGTTTTTTTCTTGTAGTGTGCGGGTTTTGGTGAGCTTTGGGGCTGGAAATCACCGTCCCAATCTGGCAACACTGATTGTGAACCTGTAGTTTTGCATCGACTGTGTAGTTTTGACTGGCTAGCTACTTTTTAATATGGACTACAGACAGACTGGCATCCTTTGCACAGTTAGGGTGTGCCATACTGGTTCAAGCGTAAAAAATACATGCAAGATATTTGTTTTGACCATAATCCACGCACCAGAACTGAATGTGGATGTGGGGCACCCTATGATCTGCACGCTGCAAAAAGCTTGTTGGCTTTGGTTAAAAGCATTATTGTAATGTGTGAACACGCTGGCAATGCGAGTTGCTTGCTTTTTTTATGTTTTAGTCCAATAGTTAACAGTGTATCTGTTGCATTAACCACTCAATCACCATTTTGAGTTCTTTGCATGCACACACTTAATGTGTGACACGATGCAGTACATGTGAAACAGTGCATGTTAAATGACGGTAAGGTTCTAAATGCAGCAGTAGTTTATGTATTTCTCTTGTGTGTATTTGAGCAACACATTTGGGAGAAACCGCCAAAATGTCGATACGTTTGCTCTTTCCACTTCGTTAATGGCAGACCCATGGAAGATCATCCCTTTAATATTTGGCCACTTCTTTACGATAGAAATGTTACAGCCACTGTAATTTCTTGAACAATAACATGTGAACATCAAAACTTGCACACTCATGAGGCATGAGCAAAACTTTTATTTTGAAGTCACAATGAATTAACAGTTTGCATATAGAAACATAGTGATGTATTCTCCTGTGTTGGCGTCGGTTTATAGATTATTTACGTTACAAATCTGGTGAAATGGCGCACATTGCGTTCCCATATGAACGTCATAAGCAACCCAAACTCACAGCATATGCAGAGATGGCATTTGTTAAACGAGCTGCTGAGACGCGCATCCAAGACCCGTTTACTCCGAGTCACAACACAAAATAATTGAAAATATTCTCATAAGATGTCAGGCCACTTCTTCATTTCATCCCCCCACCACGGGTGTGATAAATATTAACCATCATGGTGTTTAACAGTGTTTTGTGCGTGCCCCCATAACATGGCTTCTTACCTACCGGCTAGCGAAACGGAAGTCTAACACATTAAAAGGAAGTACGTCATCGTATTTACTTCCGCGTTGCAAAATAAGGTGGATAAAGTCACAATGAAACGAAAGTAGAAATAGATATTTTCGTCCATATTGTGACGTACATCCGAGTGTAGGACGGGGACTTGGTTCAAAGCATCAGTTGTTGATTGGATTTTGAGATTAAAGATGAGAGAGTTGCATTCAAATGTGGTGGCAGATGAACATGAGCTTACAGGGGTGGAGTTTATTTGACAATGACTGGAAAAGTCTTGCATACGTCTTTTTCATCAGAAGGTCCGGTTGACAATTTCATTAAACATAATGAGGTCAGAATATATATTTATAGAAAAAATGAAACATATGCACGGATAAAATGTCCACAATAAGATCTATGATATGCACTTAGAAAATAGATAGGGTGCATTTGAATTATTGTGTGCCAGATTTAAAAGGCCAGAAGCACAGAAGTGTCTGAGTCAGAAGTCGCAGAGACAAAACGCCATTGCCAACTAATTTGATGGAAAGAATACAAATGATTCCACAGGAAAACTGGTCAGTTGTGAAATATTTTTATATGACAACCACTAAACTGCATATTTGTGTCCCAGGTAAACAATCTCCTGAATAGCCATACTAGTTTCATGTTTCTCATTTCACTCAGATATGGTGAAAGCTCGATAGATGTGAGACTTCAGCTTGTTAAAATCACTGAAAATAAATATACACTCAAAACAAGCACCACACATTAGGGATTGTTCAGATTGAAACCACCCATACATTTAGGTGTGCAATGATCAGAACATCCACAGGGCTTAATAAATGGATTATTCAACAGAGAGACTGGCAGAAAATGGCTCAGTGGTATGATGCATATGCTATCATTTTTTCCGCTACCTGGAGAGAAAAATGGTGTGGATAAATTGATTTCCCCCCACATTAGAAAATTGTTATTGCCAAAGCTGGTGAATGAAGAAGTGGCAGGCATTTTTCATCTATAGCAGAAGCAAAATGACAGTTTAATATGAAGCAGATACCCAGTTATTTTATACATTCTCCATATGGAATTTAAAGTACAAGACTCTAAAGACTAGATCTGAAAATTGATGGCAGAATTGAACGAATAATTATAAAAAGGAACTTGTGTCATTAAACTTTGATTTGCCTCATGTCGTGCAATTTCCAGCTGGCTTACTCCAAAGTGATTCTGTAGTAGACAAATTACAAGAGTTAAAAATGAAAGAAGACTTTGCAGAAATCCCTTGAAAACTTATCTGCATCAAAACAAATCTTTCTTTGATTTTTCTATATACTGTAATGCCATTGCCTCATAAAAGTCTGCAGCTGTGTGGTCTCTGATGCTCACCAAGACTGTATTTATATGATAAAAAATGCAGTAAAACAGTAATATTAGCATAATTATTACAATTTAAAATAACTTCAGTCTCACATGATCCCCTTTAGATCCCCTTTATGTTGATTTGGTGCTCAAGAAACATTTCTTGTTATTATCACAATTGAAAATGTTTGTTCTGCTTAAAATTGTGAAAGTGTTTTTGGTAATAATAATATCACATTATATTTTAGCTATTAGAAATAATCCTCATCATCAGTGGATTATTATCTGCAGACTGTGTGTCAGTCAAATGGAGGTAAGCTTCACAAAGAAACGTATTATTTTCTCGAGTTGATGTATCTGCATCTTTCTGTTGCATCAGCTTTTCTCAAAATGAGGCACATTATCACTCAATCAAAAGAGTTTTCATTGTTACTGTGCATTAAGCATTGACATTATTGCATTAAATAAAACCGTACTGTCAAGTCAGAGGGATTTTGGAATTTTAATACCTCTCTCAGGAATTCACATGAGGTCTCCGTGCAAGCATGTGATGAGCCTGTGAGTGACAGTCAATCACTCTTTAATCAGTGATGGCCGACCGGGTGTCAGGGATTTAAAATGACCACCTCTTACCAGGGTTTATCAAGCGTGACTCTCGCACCGTAGCCCTAATGCCACTCAAGTCTCATGTAGAGAGATGTCCTCATTTGTCAGTAAAGTAGAGAGTGGCAGCAGCTCCACACGTAGAATACAAATGATGTGGCACAGTTTTAACACACAGAGCATGCTGGATGTGAAAGATTGACATGGAGCATACTAAACTTTAAACCTCCGGGGAATCACCCGTTTTAAACAAACACCAAACAGAGGAGAGTCTGCTGGCAAAAGAGAATGTGACCGAGCTCATATTAATAAAACGAGAATCAACATTGGCTTGGCTTTTCGAAGATGGCGAGAACTGAGGGATTTGAAATGTTGTAAAAGTGACGCGGAGATGCCATTTGTATTACTCAACAGGTGAGTAAGGTATTTTATTGAACAGTGAATGTTATAGGATAACCATTAATCCACACAGTCACTCAGAGCCAAAGCACAACCAAAACAATGTTCCAAAGCAGTTTTGTGTTTTAACCGCTAGAGGGCCAAAAGTTACCAAGTGTACCTTTAAAATAACATAATAACAGATTTTTCTCAATTTTCAAATTTTTCCAACAATCATCCTTCACCAACACCATGCCTTTTCCTCCATGTATGGTTATGTAGATGTGTATTCCCCTTAGACTGTAAACCATTTCAGACAGGCCACCTGGGAATCTCTAATTGGTAGTTTTCCTATTATCAAGTGGGATGTTTGTATGGAAATTTGCTGACCCATTTAATCAGACAACACACTCCAAGCAAAGTACATGCCATTGGTCAGCACTTATAGATTTAAAGAGCTTTCTGTCAGCAAAAACAAATGAAGGAAAATAAAGGTGAACAGATAAAGGTCAGCTTCCACCTGGGAGCCCATATAGAATACAAGAAAAGCCCCTTTGTCAAGTCAAATCACCTTTATTTATATTTATATTTATTAATAATTATATATATATTATTATAATATATATATATATATATATATATATATATATATATATATATATATATTATATATATTATATATTATGTTATTTTATATATATTTATTGTGCTTTTTACAGTACATATTGTTTCAAAGCAGCTTTACAGAGATAACAGGAAAATGCAACAAAGTTTGTTTCTATAAAAAAAAATAGCGTCATAGTCCAGCTTAAGTAAGTTCAGTGATGGTTCATTTTTGTTGTAAAAAAGTTATTTATTTAGTTAATTTATATGCTCTGGAGAAAACCGTGATGTCATCGTCCAGCTCAGTTCAGTTCTCATATAATGGTGTCAATGCAGGCAGATCAATAATATTGTTGAATATTAAATGACCCCAACTAAGCAAGACAAAAGCCAAAGGCGACAGTGGCAAGGAACCAAACTCACCCCTATGTCATCCAAGATGTCAATGTCTTTCTTTCTTCAGTCGAAAAGAAATGAAGGTTTCTGAGGAAAACATTCCAGGATTTTTCTCCATATAATGGACTTCAATGGTAACCAATGGTTTGAAGGTTTAAATGCCAGTCTCAATGCAGCTTCAAAGGCTCGACACAATCCCAGTCGAGAAATAAGGGTCTTATCTAGCGAAACGATCGGTCATAAAAAAAAAAAAAATGCCCGTCTTGTACTATCTCTGAGATTCGCCACGCATTTCGTCATCACGTTGGAAAGGTCACACAGTCGGAAGTACCGACCCAGTGTTTAAAAATTTGGAGTAGGAGGACCGTTCAAAGTTATTGTATGTTGTATGATACATATTTATATGTATTTGTGTCAGTTTATTGTTTAAAATGGTCCTTACGAGTGCATATCCTGGATGTTTAACGATGTCACGCTTGACCTTTCCAATGTGATGACGTAATGCGTGGCGCATCTCAGAGATGGCACAAGATGGGCATTTGTGGTTAAAAAGTATATAACTGTTATATATTTTTAGAAAATGTAATCGTTTCGCTAGATAAGACCCAATTATTTCAATGTAGTCAGATATTAACTGTTTAGAACAAGGGGGTAATCCAGCACCCAGAAAGCGTACCTTCCCTGGGGGCCGCCATTGGCTAGCAAGCCATCACCTGCTGTTAGCATTCCATTGACTCCCATTCATTTTGGCGTCACTTTGACAGCGAATAACTCCATTTGTCCATTGTTTATTTCTAAAGAAACACAACAATGTATAAAAGGCTCCATTACCTTGTATCTTACGTTACGGCCCCGTAGAAGCCGTTTTTGTAAAAATAGGACTGTCGTCTGTCGCACAGTAGAGAAATTACTGTATAGACGGGAGGAGAAGCTCGCAGGCAATCGGGGGGACGTGGAGGCATAAAGTCCGATAAAGTCAAGGGAGAAGCCCATAGAGAGTAATAAAGTTGCTCCTTCTCCTAGCTCATGGACAGCTCCTACTCACGCTCTCCGTCTCTGCAAGATTCGGAAGGGAATGATTCAGATTTCTCTTGGCACAGCTACTAGAAGACTTACAACGGTCAAATGGGTTGCTCACGTCACATCTACATCGTCAAGCTCAGTTTGAGTCTAATTGACTTCACTTTTCTCTATTGAAGTCTATGGGGTCGCTCTGTCCATTTCTTTTACTGTCTATGGTTTAGAATGACATTAAAAAAAATCTAAGCAAACAACAATTTTGAAATAAACCAAACATTTCAGAATCAGCAGTATGTTCGTCTGGGTCGACAGGCACAATTATGCAATGAAACAGCAGCTCGACTGAAATTACAAGTCTCCCAAATAGTGTGGGGAATTGTGTTATTTTAGGAACGGTTCATATAGATTTTTGCAACTGGTGTTTTTTTACTTCCTAGGACCCCACTGAATACAAAACAACCTGTTTCCAATTTTTTTCTTAATTTTTAGTGCCAAAATTCAAGATGGCAGACAATATATGCAGAAAAATCACAGAAAATTAAATATATAATCTTTTCACTTCTATGAAGGCTTAAAAATGGTAAACTTTTTGATGAATGTATTCCTAATAAGGCAGACAAGTGAGACCCAGACTATTTAAAAAATATTTATTGGATCGTTTGCCAAAAAAAAAAAAAAAAAAAAAATGAAAAAATGAAAAAAAAAGAAAAAAAAATCTGAAAAAAATTTAGACAAAAAATTTTGCATTTTGTTTCATTATTGAAGAGTTCAACAAAACAGTCAATCATTGTCACTCAAGTATTTATCCTCATCACTCTCACTGTCTGACTTTTCAATATTGGTGCATGTCTTCTCAGTACGGCAAGCCGTTTTAACTTTTATTCATTTCCAGGATATGAATTCTTGATATCAACAATTAAATTTTCACTAATTAAAACGATAGTTATTGATATCAGAAATTAGATTTCTACTAGTAACAATAGCAATTTTTGATATCAGGAATTACATTTCCACTAGTAACAATGCTAATTTTTGATATCAGCATTTACATTTTCACTAGTTAATAACCCCTCTGGGCTACTTCGGTCAAAAAACGGACGAAAACTTTTACATTTTTAATTTAAATTTTTTTTCGCTTCATCGGAATGGGATGACACTTGGTAACTTTTGTTGTATTAGATATGTGAACACACAAAAATATCATGGACATGATTCGGATATGTTAAAGGGTCGTAAAAAAAATAGTCACACTTAGCTTCCTGCCGGTCAAAAATGACCGACATAGGAAATGATTGGGAAATACGAAAAAATACGAAAACTCAGAGAAACTTTTGGTGGTACAAACTACAAATCAGCCACTGTGCAGAAAAAAGTGCACAGCAATAAAGGGGTGACACTCTAAAACATCAAGAGTGGAAATAATGCCATGTAATGAGTGAGTAGGAACGAGTTAACAGATGAAATAAGTACAAAATTGTCATTTATTAATACAATTGAACTATACTCCACAGTGATGCATCCAAAAAACAAGCTATAAGCTGCATTGGCATAGCAATACCAGTGTTTCCCACAGGATCTTGGTAAAACTGTGGTGGGTGGACCTCTGTCCCTCTAGGGGGGTTCGGGGGGTTCGGGGGCATCAATTAAACAAAGAAAAAATCAAACCTCTTTTAGTAACAGTGTCTGTCTATATTACACTACTACATAATAATAGTTATAATATTAATCTCATGACAGTAGCCTAATAGCCATATATTACAAAACAAATGCACTGAAAAATAAAGAAAACTTTCATAATTAGTTTTGTACTAAACTTGAAAGAAATAAGCACATGATCTTTTATTTTGACGGAAACTGCATCAAGCTTTTATTTTGGCGGAAAACATGGATAAAAACGCGTCTCATTAAAGTTCTAGTAAATTTCTGTAATCGTCAACAATGCAGATGTGGAAATAATGTGTAACTGGGTAATGGGTTCCTACACTCATAGCCAAAGTGTTTTGAAAGTAGTTCTGCTTACCGCGGACTCTAGTCTACACTTTCTCATCTCTCTCCTGATCCTCCTCATCAGCCACTGGAGCTGATGAAGGTCCTGCTGCTGCAGAAAACATATATATTTTGACACATTTTACAGCGTCTGCTTGAAGGGCCTGTATCTATTTTTCACGCTATTTCTCTGTACATTCCTTGCGTTTCTTCTCCATCTCTCAGACTATTTTGACAGATACACACTTGACACTGCACGCTCACTCAAAGCCCTAAGGGGGAGGTGTTTAAAGATGTGATTGGGCCAGCCCACTGTCAATCAAGAAAACAACCAACGGGCCGCTGATCTACGGGTTTTCACGGGTTTCAAAAAAACTGACGCTTACATTTTTTTGACCAATGCATTACACCGGCACTAACCCAGCGCCGTCAATTAAACAAAACAAAACGAATGGGCCGCCGATGTACGAGTTTTATGGGCCGTTAAAAAAAAAAAAGTATTAGATGTATCGGCCCAAAAAGCACGTCGGCCCACCGGGCATTTGCCCGGTATGCCAGATTACCAGTCCAGCCCTGGATATCAAGGATTCATATCCTGGAAATTAATAAAAGTTAAAACAGCTTGCCATACCTCAGAGCCCTCACACCTGCAAAGTTGCGTGCATGGTAAGTTGTTGCTCTTGCAAGAACACCTTCTACTGCATTGGCTGGCAAGACAAGAGCACTTCACAAGCTCCACAACAGCCTCTGGTGCTGGTGGAAGTTTTGACAGGACAGGAGCCCATTGCCCATCATCAATTTGCCTCCATCCCAGTGATAATGCGTCAAGAATCTTTGGAGCAGGCACTGCATCTTGTGCCCAAACATTTGCTTGCCAGTGTGCTCTCAGAATGTGCTCTGTAACTGCTCCTGAAGTGGGACATAGTTTTCCCACTCCCTGGTTGGGTTTTAGAGTTTTAAACATGTTCCACCGAAGGGCTTTAGCTGTTTCATAACCAGGTTTGAAGAGCTGACACATGAATTTCTCACATCCAGCTAACACGTCTGGAGATGGATGAGGACCTACACCAAGCCTACAAAGTGCATTAATGACATCATCGTCTGTCTCCATGAATGGCTTGAAACAAGAAACCTTTCCTTTCCCATGGATATGGCCTGTGGTATCGCAACCTGTGAGTGCATGGAACCCTGGTAATGCTACTGCACGCTCTGGGCCAAGAGCCACGTAAATAGGTTGGAGTTGTATCTTTCGTCGACGATCTCCAGTGCCCATATTAATGAGACTGTCTTTGTTGAGGTCTGGTACCCTTTGTAGGGCAAGCACCAAGACATCTGTGTCACATGTGTAGATATGTGGGGTTTTACCAAAATGACTTACTGCTACTGCATACATGATCAGTAGAGTGTCCGCCTCTTCTTGTGAGCTCCTCATGCAGAAAAAAGCATGGCAGAAAAAAGCCAACCTCATTCTCTACCTTGCTCATAAAGCTGTTGAACTATGTAAACTGTCAATTACAGTTCACACACACAAAGGTGTTATGGCCTCAAAAGTTAACATGGTGAGCATGAGGAGCTCACAAGAAGAGCCGGACACTCTACTGATCATGTACGCAGTAGCATTACCAGGGTTCCATGCACTCCCAGGTTGCGATACCACAGGCCATATCCGTGGGAAAGGAAAGGTTTCTTGTTTCAAGCCATTCATGGAGACAGACGATGTCATTAATGCACTTTGTAGGCTTGGTGTAGGTCCTCATCCATCTCCAGACGTGTTAGCTGGATGTGAGAAATTCATGTGTCAGCTCTTCAAACCTGGTTATGAAACAGCTAAAGCCCTTCGGTGGAACATGTTTAAAACTCTAAAACCCAACCAGGGAGTGGGAAAACTATGTCCCACTTCAGGAGCAGTTACAGAGCACATTCTGAGCACATTCCTGCTCCAAAGATTCTTGACGCACTATCACTGGGATGGAGGCAAATTGATGATGGGCAATGGGCTCCTGTCCTGTCAAAACTTCCACCAGCACCAGAGGCTGTTGTGGAGCTTGTGAAGTGCTCTTGTCTTGCCAGCCAATGCAGTAGAAGGTGTTCTTGCAAGAGCAACAACTTACCATGCACGCAACTTTGCAGGTGTGAGGGCTCTGAGGAGACATGCACCAATATTGAAAAGTCAGACAGTGACAGTGACAGTGAGAGTGATGAGGATAAATACTTGAGTGACAATGGCTGACTGTTTTGTTGAACTCTTCAATAATGAAACAAAATGCAGATTTTTTTCCCCATTTTTTTCCAATGTTTCTATTTTTTTCACCCAATTTTTTGGCAAATGATCCAATAAATATTTAGAAAATAGGAATACATTCATCAAAAGTTTACCATTTTAAAGCCTTTATAGAAGGGAAAAGATTATATATTTTATTTTATGTGATTTGTCTGCATATTGTCTGCCATCTTGAATTTTGGCACTAAAAATGAAGAAACAAATTGGAAACAGGTTGTTTTGTATTCAGTGGGGTCCTAGCAAGTAAAAAAAACACCAGTTGCCCAGGCTGGAAAAATAATTTCCCTCTTCCTGCAAAAGCTCAAAAGTTTCATTTTGTTTATCGTTTCCTAGTAACAAAGGCTGGCTATCTTTCCCATCTTTTCATTGGCTTCATGTAATCCATTCTCCCCAATAATTTTCCATGTCATCTGATTGTTAAAGCAGCACTCAGTAGCTTCGGGATTTCTTCGCTGTATTCTCGCTTTTTGCTCGCAGGTTTCTCTCTAGAGCTCCCCCCACAGCTTCGGAATAGATATTTGACAACACTGTTGTAAAAACTCGTTGGTGATTCTCAGACACCAGAGGCTAGCAGATCAACGACATCAAAGCAGATGGGACATTCTTTAAAACGTCTTCTTCATTCGGGTTCGAACAGCGTGAGGGAGCGCAATAATGACAGCATTTTAGCAGATTTCTTTTGGCCGTAAAGCAATTGTTTACATCGCGAGACCTGATATCACGCGAGACTTCCTGACGCGGCGGCCGGCGGCCCACCGGCTCAAAGTTGCAAGTGCGGATTTTCCGCTCACGGGCACCAGGGGGGTGCGAAACGACCACCATTCAACCCGAAATAAGTAATATAACCATTCCAATGACTCCGAAGCTGTTCAGTTAAGGTAAAAAAAGTTACTTAGTTCACCTTTAACAGAATTATTGTGGTGAGCGCAGAACATTATTTTAATTAAAATGATTATTAGGTTATATGAAGGAAACTTTTAATTAGTCAATGCGTTTTTCCGGGTATGCCAATAAATAGCATAATGGTGGTTACACCCATCATTGGTTGATAATCATGATAATTCATGTTACCCATGGTCATATTTATTACCCAAGTCAATCAGTTAATTAGAAAATGTATGTATATAATGATATACCTAACATATATCCATTTGAAATGCTTAAAAAGGCGATTATTTGCAATTTTTGGTGATATGTCCGCCATCTTGGATTTTGGGCCTGTGCAGCCCGGGAAAAAATCGGAAACAGGTAGTTTTGCAAACTATAGGGTCTGAAGAAGTCAAAAAACATCATTTGCAAAAATCTATATGAAATGTTCCAAACACTTTATTTTGCTACATATGGCCCTGCACTAAAAACTCAAGGCATCAAGCTGAGAGACTATTTAGAGAGTATTTGGAGGTAGTTCTGAAGTAAAAACCTACCCAGTCCCTTTTTAGACTCAAGAGATTAAGTGTAAACACTGTCTGATTGAGACAGTGATCTGCAGACATCCCTGCAGTATCAGTGAAAGGTAAATATGGTTGAGAAGTTGAAACAACATGAGAGTTAGAGTTTCAAAAGTTACCAAAGTGAGAGATGTTCTAAAACACAGAGTTCTGTCATGGTGTAAGTTATGAGCGATAATAACAGGAGGACATTTGCACAGGGATTTTAAAAGCCTCATTGATGTTCGCCTGAGTCTCACATCAGTGCAGCCAGAGGGACTGAGAGAATTCATCCCTATGATGTGCTGCAGTTACAGATTTCAGAGAAGAGCAAGGGAATTGCTTGCTTACATTAAGTCTTTTTCAAAGGATTTAGATGAGGACAGATTTGTTGCTTGAATTTGTGGGGCTTGGAACAACATTTTTATGTATGTGGCTTGGCCTGCGTCCGTTACACGCACCCCCCTAAACCCCACTCCCATCTGGGTCACGGCACCAAATCTAAACGGTCCTGATCGACCCGCTCCGACGTAGGCCAGTAAGAGCTGTGCGTGTAAATATTCATCACCCTACCAGACTTGCAAACAAACTAAAGCCTTGTTAGCGTGCCCTTCTCCCATGCAGGTTTGAAACCCGCTCTGAGTGGATCAAGTAGGACCAGTTGCATATGGGCCCTCAAACACACTCAAATAAAGACATTTAGTGGGTATCACCACTTCATCACAGAGCCAATGTTACATGTGTAAACATCGCATCAGCAGGTTTTGATATTGTTGGGATAAAATGACAGCTGTTTAGTGGAGTTTCCATCTGTTGTTCCACAGCAAACAAGTGAGTTGTGTATTTATGGTTGGGTAAATCTGCTGCCAATAGCAGAAAAGTTTTATTATTTTATTTTTATCTGCAATCCATCGTATTGCAGTATTAATGCAATAAATATACTGTCCCTTTTTTTCCACACACTACTGTCTAAGGGTGTGGTCACATTTATCTTTGTAGAACCAGAATCTGCGGGCCAAATTGCATTGATTCATCTCAAAAGGAATCCGCTCAATCTGGAATATCACGTGAGGCAAACCATTTTCCCAATGCGGATTTCTCATTGCATTCAATTTGGTTAACATGTGAATTCGCAGCACTTTCAATTTAAAGCAAATAGTTTGGAGTTAGAAGTCACCTCTGAGTAATCGGTGCATCATTCATCATTGCTACACTATTGATAATGGACAATGGACATTTTTCGGCTGCAAAATTTTCCTGTACAGTTGAACAGAATGATGCCAGAGAGAAATACACAAAAATATGGTCCCACTACAACCCTAAAGGTTTTACTGAAGAGATCCCTGACAGTTCTCAAATTACAGCCCATCTTCATCTCCCTTGGAGAAATATTACATTGTGATTAGAGTCCACATGTGGTCAATAACAGGCCAGTGACCATTCAGGCTCCATTAAAGGGGTTGGGAATGATGAGCTTTCATTTGGGGAAATGGCCCACAGAGAGAGAGGAGAGAGACTATAGGGAGAGACTATAGGAAGCTTACTCAAAAGGATAGCTGCCTATATTGGAGCCTAAACAAGCACAACGGGTTTTAAAGCTCCAACTTTTATATAAGCAAAACAGAAAGTTTGGCTTTTATTGCTAAAATAATTCAGATTAAATTGTTTCATTGTAAAGCTATTTCACTTCTTCAACAATGTGTGTGGAATACATCAGTGTAAAATAGTTATTGTTCTCTATATACAGTGTTTGTCATTATAAAAACCACATTAGACTCCACAGGGAGCAGAAGTGATGACCATAAATGTATGACACTGCACATTTTTACAAAGTATTGTTTCACTGGTATTAAAAATGACTTGTTTAGCCATAATCAAACATATCCCCACTGCCTTCCAGTTTTTAAAGAATTAAAGGCAGTTATATTGCAATACAATCTAGTTCTCCACTTATTCCCACAGTATAACTAATATAGATAGATAGATCGATGGATGCACGGCAATAACTTTCGATCATATTAACATAACACTAACACTGTCCAATTTTGTAATTACGCATGTTTTAGCCACACACACACACACACACACACACACACACAAAATGGGCTGCTGTTGTAGTGCTGAGTGCATTTCACAGAACATCAGAAATAGTCAAACAGAGACTTTCTGACAGGACTCAGGAATACATATCAGCCAATTTCATGCACATTAGCAAAAGGGATGAATTTATACTTGCTCTATAGTGGGAATTTTAAGCACCAGTCTGGAAAATGCATTAGTAAGCTTCACAAAAAGCCACACAATATTCTGATATATCTGCACATTAGCTGTTGGTGGGGGCTCAGTTGTGTTAGTTCTATTGCTCCGTTCTAACACAGACACTCTGAAACCTTTTTAATACAAATCTGATTTACCTCTCTTTTCTAAAAGCATTGACTTCCTCCTTCCTTTGAACAAAGCTGACACAGAGACACTAACATGTTTAATTGAGGGTGTGACAGAATCAGTCGTACAATGTCAGCTGACATCTGCTGTGAGAAATCAAAAGAAATCAGAATGGATCAGCTCCCCAGATCAGTTCAATGGAGTCACTGAAAGGTCACTTTTTTTAGGGTGTAATCAATCAGATACATTCCTGGACAGGTTTCAATTTATCTTGGCTAATGTTCTTGCCAAAGGCAAAGACTGACATTGTCCATGCAAAATGCTTAAAATGGCAATAAGATATATACAGTATATGAGTGATTTTGCATTTCAAAAAGTTAAGGGAGAAAACTGTTCACTAACAGAAATTATTTCCATGATCTTACTGAAAACATATTACATTTTAATAATTCAGGGCTAGCCAAACACAAGTTATTTACTTTTTTTACTTTTAACGAAAAAAACTGATTTCTTTATAGTATTGTTTGTCAACTCCGTTACTGTCAATTCTGTTACATACTGTCAACATTGTTACTCTACCTTGGTAACAGAGTTGTATAGTAACAGAATTGATCATTTTAAACGTTTTAGCCAAAAACTCCACTTGCTAGAATAACTGCTAAGAGCACATGGCACTGATGAAATCATGATTAAAAGACTTTTAAACAACCCGCTGTGTGATCAGTGATAAATTATCTTTCCCTTTTGATATTGTGGTAACAATTTTGACGTTTTACAAAATAACTCTTGGTGAAATAACTTTTTAGATTAAAATATTTTCTCAGAGAGAGCACACATTTCAGTGCTTCAGATCTTATAAGTGAGGGAAAGTGACATAATTTCCTGTATCGTACATAATTGTGGGAGATAATCCACCAATTTAAAGTATGGTACGGTAACAGAATTCACGCAAGATTTATGGACACACATTTATTATAATATAAAAATAAGTTATATTTTTAAATAAATAAGTTATTTTTAAACAATTTAATGTTGTAGAATTAGGAAACTGACTATTTAGGGCTTTTATAAATAAAATAAATGAAATATTACCCAAAGAAAAGTAAAGTGAAATATTTTGATTACACAATGATACATGATGGAAAAAATCCACTGACTAATAAAAAAAAAAAAAAAAAAAAATCATGATTTTCAGCTATATAAGACACTTTTTACAGAAAATAGTATATTGTTATAGCCTGTAACATTTTGTGATCCATGACAACGAGTAACAAATTATTAAAATAATTTGGGGAAAAAAAGCAGAAAAAGAATCACTTTGGACACCAAATGCTCCTGCAATTATAGAATCACATATATATTGCCTGATACCTGAGGCAACTTTCATATTTTAGACGCTAAACATATATGGCTCATTGTTGCAGCTGGGAAGATGTCTCTTAGGTGAGTTTTAATAATTGGTAAATGGATTTCAAAGAAACAGCAAAGTGCTGAAGACCACATCATATGAATGTGACCTAATTGGCAATCAATATAATGTAAAAGGTTGTTTCACATCTATACTTTTACACGCCATCCAATTAAGTCCAAAACCAAAGTTCAGCTAAATAGTCAATATATCATGCTGGATGTGGATTCAGTGATTTCGCACTGCTCCTCAAGAGGGAAATGACTTTGTCAGTGAAAGGAAGCTGAGGTCAGGATGTCACAGATGAGTTAAACAGCTCCAGAGACCCCGTGCAGCACTAATGAAAGGTTTCACCCTCCTTTCATTCTGCAGAACATCCTCAATATTATTTGTCCCTCTGAGTGAGCAGAGAAAGGATTTTTTTTACCCATATTGGGAGCAGACTAGTGTGAAAAACAATTTTAGAATCTTAGTCGTATGGGAACAAAATGACTTGAAAATAAGAAATAACAATGTTTTTTTTTTTTTTTTTTTTTCTGCACTGATAACCCAAGCAGTTTACATTTATAAGACTCAGTGCCAGCCACTGGGTGGTCTTTGGTGTCAAGCAAAAAAAAAAACGGTTTGCCCCAGTTTTTTACACACTGTTGGCAGGAAATTTCCATTTAAATGATTACTGATCCCTAAAGATAGAGGCAAAGAACAGTGAGTATCTCTGCAAGGTCACAGCTATTCAGCCATGCCGTGTCAGAGAGAACAAACACATGCTGTAATTGATTTGACTGCCTCCCGTGTGGCTAAACTGAAGCTCACAGGTCTGAAGAATTACAACCTAGTGTGTTTGTCACTCACTGACTAATTGTGTTTGATAGTAAATGAACAGAAGGAATTGGACATGATGGACAGGAAGACATGTTGTGAGGGAACATTCACAGAGACACAATACTCTGTGGCAACTAAGGGGACATAATTATTATTAGTCAGATAGTATTGAAGTTAATTAATAGGTCTTGATAAATGAACTGATGCAGAATACATGGCCATTGAATTTTTTTACAAAGTAAACATTTTCTGACTAAAATGACAGTCATTACTCCTTAAAGGGATAGTTCACTTTGAAATAAAATTTTGGTATGTTTTAGCTTACCTCAAGGGCATCCAAGATGTAGGTGTCTTTTTTTCCGCAGTAGTTTCAATTTTGATATGTTTAGGTCAAACCGTTCTTGTCTGTCAGTCATATAATGCAGGTCGATGGTCACTGTCTCAAAACACAAGCACAGAGTCCAAATTAAAACAATTCCCCATCGTCCAAATTAAACAATTCCCCATCGTAAGTACACATTGATGGCCTAAGACACGAAACGAGCGGTTTGTGTGAGAAAACGAACAGTATTTATATCGTTGTTATCTCTTGAACACAGCACACGTCCAAATGATCTGACGGCGCGGGCGGGTATAGATATATAAATACTAAATAGATGTCGCTTTGGCTACTGCAGTTCATTGGAACGAAACCGTAGCCAAGGCGACATCTATGTATATATCTATACCCGCCCGCGCCGTCAAATCATTTGGACGTGTGCTGTGTTCAAGAGATAACAACGATATAAATACTGTTCGTTTTCTCACACAAACCGCTCGTTTCGTGTCTTAGGCCATCAATGTGTACTTACGATGGGGAATTGTTTAATTTGGACGATGGGGAATTGTTTTAATTTGGACTCTGTGCTTGTGTTTTGAGACAGTGACCATCGACCTGCATTATATGACTGACAGACAAGAACGGTTTGACCTAAAAATATAAAAATTGAAACAACTGCGGAAAAAAATACACCTACATCTTGGATGCCCTTGAGGTAAGCTAAAACATATCAAAAATTAATTTCAAAGTGAACAATCCCTTTAAATACTCGCTAAATCAGTAGGTGGTGACAAACAGCCTAACTGTTTTATTCGTTAGTTCAAGAGATTCGTTCAAAAATTGCCTCCCGATTTAATGATCTACAGCAAAATAGAGAGAGCTTTGGTGTTAACTGAGCAAATATTTAATTACTACAATTTCTCGCTAGAAATGATATCAGAAGGTGAAACCATTGGTCAAAAACGTACATTTACACACAAACTGACTACCAACCACAACTTTCAGACACCATCTTTATTTTTTAGCTCAGCTGTCAAAGAATAAAATCACAGGACTCTGGGACATCAAAGGTGAATAAAAACATATGCTGCCTTCAAAAATCAATCAGATGAAGGTATCTCAGGAGACAGGAAGTGAAGCTAGCTTTGGATTCGGACATGCCTTGATTCCTTCCTGCATTGGAATACGTCCTCTAAAGGCATAATTTTTCAGTTAGCCAAAGAAAGTGGGTTATGATTTACGAATAATTCACTCAACCGATTCAATCAACCACTATTATGTTGTTCAGAGACGCGAGATGGTTGATTGTACTACTTGCTTCGCCTGGATCTATTTTCGTTGACGGATCAAAAACAGACAAAGTAAAGTGGCAATACTGTCTCTAAAATGTCAATTCAAGATTCAAGATTCAAGATTAATTTATTTGTCCCTAGGGAAATTTGTCTTGGACATACAGGCTGCCACATAAAAATACATACAGTTATAGTGCATTAATAAACACAGAACAAGTACAGACATAAGTGCATTCAGCACCTACAACACAGCCCCTCATTTCACACCCACCTTATGTCCTGAGTTTAGGAGATTAAAGAGATAAAATAATTTGTATACCTATATCTTTTCCTGTTTTTAATTGGAACCCTATTGCGTCTACCTGATGGGAGCAGTTTGTACTCTGAATGCAGGACTATACTGCTATAATTTTCCTAGCCTGTTTAACTACAGTATGGTCTTCTCAAAAAGAATTTGGAGGGAGGGATGCTCCCTCACCCCCATCACTTTCATTGCTGCATGAACCAGTCTATTTATTTGTGATTTTAACTTAACCGATATGTTACCAAACCAGGCTACAATTCCGTAACGTAATACACTCTCTATCACAGCATGATAAAATAACATCATTACACTCTGTCCAACCCCAAACACCCTGAGTCTTCGCAAAAAGTAAAGTCGCGGTTGTATCCTAGTGCATACAGAACTCACATAGACATTCCAAGACAGATTACAGCCAATATGTATGTATGTACCCAAGAATTTGTAAGAATAAACCTGGGTAATACAAATGTTGTGGACCAGTAATGGAGAATGATCTCCCAGATGTCCTGGATCAAAAATAATTTCTGGTCCTCACACCATTGTACAAACTTTTCAAACCTCCAAACAATAGCCAGAAATGTCAGTGTCTCCATTGGATGGATTCCATCCAAGATGGCAGTGTTATCTGAAAACTTAACAATAAAAGTGCTGGGATGACAGCTTGTGCAAACGTTTGTGTATAATGTAAACAAAATGGGCGAACTTACACATCCTTGAGGAACACCTGTATTGATGACTTTCGACTCAAATAATGTCTGGTTCACTTGGACCTGCTGAGTCCTGTTGGACAAAAATGAGTGATATCACCTGATGATGTATGGGTTAACAGACACCTGTCTGAGTTTACTGAGAAGGATGTGTGGCTTAAAAGTTAGTATTTTTAATACTTAGTATTAAGTATAGTATAGCTTAGTATTAAAGGAGACATATCATGCTTTTAAATTGTTCCTTTTTACATATAAATCATACATTTGTAGTCTATATAAAGCGGAACTGCAATGCTTGGGTCTGAATTCTTCATTATTATAGCTCCACAAGCCCCCTTTTTACCCCTTTTCTGATGTGCGTCTCAGAGCAACCCGTTTTGGTGCGGTCTCTTTAAAAAACATTGAGACACTTCATACCCCGCCCCCTCTCCAGGTTGCAGAGGTTCAACTCCACCCCGTTCGGCCATTTTTGTAGTCTGATAGCAGAGATAGGATTACTAGCGGCACAGAAACTTTTTATTCACATGTTATTAACAAAATGTCAACAACGGAAGACTTGTCCAGCCAGCCTTACATGTTCGAGCCAGAGTCGGAGCCGGAGCGAGATAAAAATGTAGATGACGAACCTGCAGAACAACGTCTTCATATGGATGTATCGCAATGGTATGTTACTGTATTTACACATGAAACTTTGGTCTTCCGACCTTTTACCACCGTGTCGATTTATTTTGATTAATATGTGCGAGGGAGAGAGAGCAAGACAGCGTCTTTTGGAGACGGTGAAGTCATGTTTACACCATAGACTGTAGGGCTCCGAGGGATAGAGAGAGCGCCCGCGCGACCGGGTCTCTCTCTCTCTCTCTCTCTCTCTCTCTCTCTCTCTCTCTCTTTGCTCGTTCTTTCAGTCAAACATGCGCCACAAGCGCGGCAGTTCATCTACATTAGACGGTGTAATGAAGCGTGTGGGTTACTACATCCAACAACCGAACATTTTAACTTACCCTCTCGTAACTTCTGCATCCAGCTTGGACTACAAAATTGCAGCGATAAATAATAATGGCGGATTGCTCGAAGTGTTGGGCCGGAAGTCAATGTCCTTATTTGGCAGTTCCACTGCAAATACTGTGACGTATTAGTTCGCAAAACGTCATAGATAACAGAAAAATCTGAACCGGTTGAAAAATATGACCAAAACAGAATATAAAGATATCAACGAAGCACCTGAAGAGAATAATTTCATCTTTTCTGTACTTCTAAACACTCCAAATATACAACAAAATGCATTTAAGGGCTAAAAAAGTGCATTTAGCATGATATGTCCCCTTTAAAAGCAGAGCTGAAATCTACAAATAGTGGTCTGGTGTATGCCTTGGGGTTTTCAAGATGTTGCAAAATAAAGTCAAGTTAATATAGTATCATCAGTGCCACGATTATCTTTATATGCAAACTGATACGGATCTACAGTAGCCGTCCCTTTATGTTTGACTTCAGCTTCCCCACCATTAGCATTTCCAGACACTTCATTATAATAGAAGTCAGGGCTACTGGTCTATAATCATTATTTTCTAGAGGAACAGATATTTTTGGAAGAGGAGTAATGATTGCCGTTTTCCAGAGAGATGGAACTGTATGTGAATCAACAGACCCTTGAAAAACAGGGACCTAGGCTAGTGTAAGGTCCTCTGCACAATCATGTCTTAAAAAGGAAAGCCGAGACTCCATCAGGGCCTGTTGCCTTATTAGTGTTTGTTCCTTTAAAAAGTCTTGTCACTTCCCTGGGACTAACGTCTATCCGTGGAACACCATCGTCAATTGTAATGATATTAATAACACTGTCCCATTCTAAAGAGAAATGATCTGAAACAAACCTAATATAAAAGTTATTCAAAACATTTGCCATAGTATTTTCGTCTATTGTGTGCAGTGGTTTCCTGGTGGAAGTCATATTTGTAATGGATTTTATGGTGGCCCACAGTTTTTTTTTTTTTTGTACAGAAGTCCTTTTCTATGGATTCCCTGTATTGGTTTTTAGCTTTGTTGAGCTTCTGTTTTAGCTCCCTCTGTGCTGATCTTAGTTGCACTAGGTACTTATTCCTAAAGGCAAGCCTCTTGCACTTAATAAAGCCCTTGACGTCCTTAGTAATGTAGGACTTGTTGTTGGGATACAGCTTTATTGTCTTATGGGGTATCACAGCGTCCACACAGAAGATAATATAAGCGGTGATGCCTTCTGTGGATTTGTTCAAATCTGACTCATGGAAGATATCCCAGTCTGTACTCAAGTAACATCCCTTCAAAGTTTCAATACTGTCGGTGGACCAGACTTTAACAGTTTTTACAAGAGGTTTGCTTCTCTTAAGGGATAAGCTGAACAGTATTATGATCAGAATTGGACTGCGGTGGTTTAGCTCTGGCTGTATATGCATTCTTGATGTTTCCATAGCATTTAACAAGAGTTTTACTGTTTGTAGTTTCACATTTAATGTACTGTTCAAACCCAGGTAAAGACCTTTCAAGTTTGCAATGATTGAAATCCCCCAAAATAAGCATGGGAGCATCTGGTGTACGTTGTAGCTGTCTATGTACACAATCCACCACTTGGGCCACAGCTCTCCCTGCGTTTCCACTTGGGGGCACATAAACAACACACATCACAATGTTCCCAAACTCTATAGGAAGGAAGAACGGCCTGAGACTCAAGCATAATAGCTCAACATCCGGGTTACAGATAGTCTCTTGTGTGGTATATTGCCTAAACCACTTATCATTACCAAAAACACATAGTCCGCACTTTTTGTTTGTTGTTTATGTAAGCTATGTGACACATAATTGGAGTTTAATACGGTACGGTTGTCAATCCAGTTTTATAAACCACACCCACAAAGTCACACACAGCTCAGCTTCATTTTCATTCCAGCAGCCAGTGTGGAGTGTGTGCTGGCACTCATGTGTTGGCTGCTGTTGTCCATCACTGCGCCAAAACAAACATCACAGATTTCCAGTCATCTGCCTTTAGCCCTTTGGCCCTTCGCCGTGTGTGCGTGCGTGCATGTGTGCGTGTGTGTGTGTGTGTGTGTGTGTGTGTGTGCGTGCGTGCGTGCGTACGAGCGTGTTTGAGAGAGAGAGTGAGAGAGACAATGAAAATAAATGAAATGAGGGATTTAAGTGAACTGGGGGGGGGAAATGGACAGGGAATATGAAAAAGGAAAAGGAAGACAAAAGGACAGCGACAGGGATAATTAGATTGTTGAAGGGGGAGTCGGCTGGTTATGTAATGATTCCTTCACAGGTCACAAAGGATAATAACCTGCAAACAGCCTAGTAAAACTAAAGTCAAGTTGAAATCAAATTGTTGGCATTTATTTAATGCACATTCTTGTGAAAGATTCATCAGTGTATGTAACTACGAATGTTAGTCTTTTAAGTCTTCATATTCCTTAATCAAATAATTATTTCTTCGTAATGAATCTGTCCTTTGAAACTACTTTTCTTTTGCATTGACATTGATAATGTTAACCAATAGCCTGCTATTTAGGCATTGTTTTAGAAAACTGGATTCAATCTGGTACATAATGTCCACTTTTCATAATTCAGTCAACTGATAAAATGAAGCTCCTGCCATTTTTTTTTTATTATTATTGAATATCCTGTTCTACTGAAAAACATGTTGGCAATTAAATGGCGGAAAATGGGTTGCAAAAAAACAATTCATACTGACTTTAAAAAAATGAACACTGTCTTCGATTACTTTATTTACAAAAGATATTTTGAAGAATGTTAGCAAACAAACAGTTTGGGTAACCACTGATTTCCATTGTATAAACAAAAAAGACATATCTGTATTGAGACATATCTCAAAATATATTATTTTATGTTCCATAGAAGAAAGACATAAAGGTTTGGAATGGCATAAAAAAAAAAAAAAAAACGTGAAACCCACGAAATCAAAATCCCAGAAAATTAGAATATTATATGAAATCACACAGTAATTACACAGTAATACCATGGTCATTGAACCAGGTTTTGGTTCTTTTGGCAGTGTGGGCAGGTGCAAATCCTGCTGGAAATTGAAGTCAGCATCTCCATAAAGCTTGTCTGCTGAAGGAAGCATGAAGTGCTCTGAAAATGTCCTGGTAGACGGCTGCGTTGAGTGGACAGCACAGTGGACCAACACCAGCCGATGACATGGCTCCCCAAACCAACGCAGACTGTGGAAACTTCACACTGGACTTCAAGCATCTTGGATTGTGTGCCTCTCCATTCTTCCTCCAGACTCTGGGACCTTGGTTTCCAAATGAGATGCAAAATTTGCTCTCATCAGAAAAGAGGACTTTGGTCCACTGTGCTTTATTAAATCCAGAGTCAACACAGCCGTCTACCAGGACATTTTCAGAGCACTTCATGCTTCCTTCATTTTCCAGCAGGATTTGCACCTGCCCACACTGCCAAAAGAACCAAAACCTGGTTCAATGACCATGGTATTACTGTGTAATTACTGTGTGATTTCATGTAATATTCTAATTTTCTGGGATTTTGATTTCGTGGGTTTCATAAGCTGTAAGCCATAATCGTCAAAATTATAACAAATAAAGGCTTGAAATATCTCACTTTGCATGTAATGAGTCTATATAATATATTAGTTCCACCTGTTAAGTTGAATTCTTGAAATAAATCAACTTTTTGATGATATTCTAATTTTATGACCAGCACCTGTACATCTAATTTTAGAGTTAAGAAAAAAAAAAAAATGTTGGTAGTAACCGTCCGAATAGAGTTGAAGTGAAATTATGATAACAGCCCAAGAACCTCCTGGTTCTGTGATGAGGAACCAGTGCACCCCTATGGGTGCAAAATAACAGTTAGCTACATGTTGCATTGTTGCTGTTGCTGTTGCTGATGCCTTCAGTGAATTTGGTGGTGTAGATTGATTTTCCAGATCCTATCAATGCTAGGAAACAGAGAGCTGATAAGCGTAGGTGAAATCCTACTGGAGTCTTAAGTTAGTACCTCATTAAAGTCCTGGGTTGTTAACACTGATGAACAGACTCGCTCTGGTTGACTGCGCACATCTCCTGATTCTCTATAGCCTACTCATGTCTGTCAGTAATTTGACGACTTGAGTCTCTCCTTGAGCAACCTGAAAAGTCTTTATGTTGTCATCAATGTATGTATATGATATTTCGTCTTCGTTGCTATTTATGATCAGCTTTTGATCATGCACTCAAGCGCTCCCTCGGATGCAGTTTAAACAGCAGGAGATTGACTGTCCTTGATTGAAAACCATCAAACCAATGTCAAGAGAGGAAGTTTGTCAAAACAGCCAATTAAAATTGATTTTTTTTTTTCTCAAGGTTGTTTGTTGTGGGGTGTTGTAGTTATTATGACCAAGTTGGGTTTTCTAAAGAGAAATTCCTCTATTTTCTCTGAGAGCAAAGTTTAACAGATTAAAAATGCTACATTTACTGAAATACTATTTTGTTTTCACTTTATTTTGATGGTCCCTTTAACACAGTCTGTTGACTGTAAGTAATGTTGCACCTACTGTACATGTCTACTCTCATTAGAGTGTTATTAGAGTATTAGTAGATGGGTTAGGGTTAGAATAAGTACTTGCAAAGTTAGTCAGTAGAATGTCTGTTGGGGGACCAACACAATAAAGAGTTAGCAGATATTAAGTCAGTTTAATTTTTATGTAATATTATTTTCTCATCCAAATTCTGCTGAAGACATCTGACCATTTACTCCTATACCAAACACAAATTCAGGTCATTACCAACAAGTAATGTTACTTCATATACCATTTAAAATAACACCTTGTTGCACATATAGAAGTGCCAGCATTATTTCTTTGCACAATTTCCCAACCATTGATTTCTGTCTGTGTGTGAGGAGACTGTAATGTTCTCATTGGCAGCCAATCAGAGGTCTGTCTAAACACTCTTGGCTTAGAGAATGAGAGATCTTGTTCTCTGTAATTACTGTGAACACCCATAATGGAAGAGAATGACTGTCACAAAAGCTAAGAGACACCTGAGGATTTCCTCAGAGTTTTGTGGTGACTGTATCGCTGAAAACGACACAAATTTATTTGAAACGCAAAGCTACCAGAACATGTAATTGAAGGCTGGATTGGTTATCCGAACAACCGATTGTTCTTGCTGGGAGTTTTCAGTATTTATTGATTTTGGGTGTCATATATCATAATGATGGCTGATTTAACTTCTAATTAGCACAACAAACTCACTGAATTTATTAATTACAAAACAATAAATCTACAACACATTTACTATATCTGTAAAATGAAAACAGACAGTGCTCTCATACAAATGTCATACATCTTAAAGCAATATTTCAGACAAAAATTAAGATTCTGTCACCCTGCCTGACTCTTATGTCCAATCTTGGCCCACTGAAAAAAAAAAAAAAAAATAGCCTCGATGCACCTATGCATTCAGGGCAGTAAAATAACAACAACTTTTATTCTTTTTCACACAAATTATGATTACAGGGGCATATGTTCGGTTAATAAACACTTGCTTTTGCATGCTTTCTTGCACAATACATGACCTCAAATTTTTTTCACCATTGTGCATAATTTGTAAACAACGACAAGCTTACATCACATAAGCAGGTCCATATGTATGGCTTTTTGATGCTCACCATGTAAAGCATTGCACTTGTGATACAGTGCGCTCTGTTATGAGTCCAGTGAAACAAATCAAAGAGCTCAAAAACTTGTAGGAGGAAGCTGAAGTGCATTGTTGCCTCAGCAAATGTGCTTTTCCTCACGTTTGCTTTTTAACACTATCGGTTATGTTTACGCAAGCAGATTCATGCACTGAAAGCACTTTTAATGCCACTCATTTGCAAAACGTGCAAGCAACACAATATCATTTTGCAGAAATGTTGCCAAAGACACGTTTTCCAATAGGCCTCAGTTGGTTAAATATCTCAGTTCGTGTTCCAAGCAAGAAAATTTATACAAATTTTGGAATGACGTGATGGTGAGTAAATGGTGGCAGAATATTCCTTTTTTCCCCTTCTTTATTAGGTGATGAATCTTTAAAGGGATATATATATATATAGTTTGTGTCAGGAAGTCTCAGTTCTCTAAGTCAATCTAATTTATTCTGTTAGATTTGCTGTGCTAATTAAGAAGTCTTTAAATAGATATGATACTCCTCAAGACAGCACTGTATGCGGAAGAAAATAATGTTGTCCATTCATTGATGGATTTCAGGGACAGAATGGGACAGCATCTGGTCCATGCAAAGCAGAAATGGAAAAACAGTTTGCACAGCATATGTGCTATCCAGCAGTCACAAGTCACTCCTCATTTTTTAGGGAGGAAAAAGACAGCAATTAAAATCCCAGTCTACTCTGACATAACTGAGTTGAATTCATATCACAATATCACAGTCAATCGAAATGACACTGAGACTCTTGGGCACTCCTCAAGAAGTGAAATTAATTGAAAACAGAAATGCAATTAATTTGTTTATAAATAGCCTATTTATACTGATCACACAGTTTTTTAGGATATTGTATACTTACTTTCATAATGTGTAATTACTGCTGCTTAGCATGTCATAGGTGTTGCAATTTGATGAATAATAGGCTTTATGCCCAGCTGCACTACTTCCTGAACTTCAGCCAGCTCTTTTGTTTCCTGCCTGCCATTATTGGACAATCTGATTAATCCAGGTGTGGCTGATTATTGTTACTGAGGTCAGGCACACCTGGTTTAATCAGTTTGTCCAATAATGGCAGGCAGGAAACAAAGGAGCTGGCTGAAGTTCAGGAAGTAGTGCAGCTGGGCATAAAGCCCATTAAAGCCCTTATTATGAATAGTCACACTGTGCTTAACTAGCTGAAATAATCACATTTAAGATGAATTGCTTCATTCAAAGTACATTGAAGTTAGAGTCTGATGTATATGCCCAGAACATATCCTGCCCCGGAGCAGGGGCCTATGCCATGAAGTCGGTTAAAGGTGCCTATCAGTATATGTTTCAGTTTAGTTTGTACCGACCCTGGGTTTTAAGCACATGAAAGTGGATGGCTCAGCTTTTAGCTGTGTTCATCATCATAAATTATGCTTCGCGGCTAACTTGCTCCGGGCCAGGTAATGTTCTATGTAAGAGATGTCAAACCGAAATTGGACCAATCAGCTTTGAGCAAGGTGACACATGTCTGATGCAATAAAGTCACTCCCCCAGTTTCTCTTGCTCCAAATTAAAGGTCACTTGTAACAGATTAATAGTAACAGATTTTTAAAGACAAAATTGTCTGGCTATAGTGATGATAACTCATTATAATTATTTTATATTATTCATATAATTATATACCCCTAATCCATTACACATGAGCAATTTTAGTTTACCAATTATTATTAAGCATTTAGTTTAAATGAATATAAATATTATTATTTAATATAAATAAGATTTGGAATCAGTAGATACTGTCAACTATATTTTCTTCTTGCTGTGTAAATCTCCAAATCTCCAAATCTCTTAAGAAGAGAGAAATGAATCTCGCTGATTCTCTTGCAAGAAGCGAATTACAGTTTATCTGTGTTTCAAGGCATGTGATTATCAGTGACTATCTGGTGAATTGTAGCTTATTTTTCTAGGTGTGAGATTGCAGTTGGCCGGTGTGAAGATGAGCAGGTGTGACTGGATGTTTTCATTAATTTATTCTAGTCCTTCATCCACTGCTTTTGCTTTTCCTGTCTTAGCTGATACAATAAATAACTACGGGTGCTCTATACATTCTAAGAAAAAAGGTACAAAAACTGTCACTGGGGCAGTACCCTTTCAAAAGGTAGCATGTACCATATAAGTACACTTTGGGACTACAATAAGGTATTAATTACCCTTCAGGGGTAAATGCGGTACAAAGGTGTACATTTTGAAAGGGCATGCGGCCAGCATCAGTGTCGAACATTACAATATATTTGTGCATACTTACAAGAGGATTATGAATATTATTAGTACTGAGAAAATAACAATAACAATTGCACACAAAAATACATTATTTAAAAAATATATTTATTATCAAATTATCTTAATATATGGGCTTTTCTCAGCAAATATTGATATAGCTGAATCATTATTAATTTTATTTTACACAATTGTTATTGTTAGATTTTTTATTTTGTTTTCATTAATAGTCCCACTTAATAATATTAACAACAAAATAACCAAAACGTCTGCAGTACTACAAACCACGCCCTACTTGAAGTTACACCTCCTATCGACTGCATCCGAAATAGCATAGGCGGAAAAAAAGTGACAAAAGTAGTAAGTTCAAATTCACAGCACTCATAAAAGAGCAGTACCCGGATGACCTCATCCGTCAGGCGAGACTCTGAAGTGTGCATTTGATGAACACTTTACTATCCCATGAGGCCGTGAAGTGACACAATTGACGCAGGTCACATGATAATGAAAGCATGGCGGATGTAGTCCAGATTACATTCATACCACACACACTCATACTATATAGAACATGCTTTTTTTAGCAGTCATGAAGTAATTACTTATTAAAAATAAGAACCTACTCAAGAAAGAATGTGATTTCGATGCAGCCTGCCTCTTCTACTTCACTTTCTTGCTTTTTTTACCTTCACTATCACCACTTGGTGATGGTAGTGATGGCTTAGTTCTAAAGCAATATAACTTAGCTTTACGAACATTTCATACATAAAACATAAAAGTAAATGTACTTGAAAAGATTGCTTCAGGCAATGACACCATGCTTGTTTCTTGGCAGGAGGCATAATGTAGTATTAGGCGTAACTTGAGAGGGCGTGGTTTGTAGTACTGAGGGATGCAGACAAACCCTTCTCGAAAAATGCAAGATTTCACCATAAACTTAATCTGAACTGTTGTATAACTATTGCCTCTGTTTTCCCTCCTCACAGCCAAACCGTCTCCCCCTTCCCTGAGCTCAGTCTGACAACAGCTGTGTGTTATTCCTGAGGAGGAGTCTGTTCGGTTGTGCCTTATTTTGGAGGAGGAGCCTGCCCGGCCATTGGTCGAACACAAGAAACCATTAGTAAAGCAGTATGTTAAGGGTGGAGAGGGCTGAAAGGGGAAGTTCACGTGCTATACATTTAAACCAAACGGGTCTAAAAAAAAGACCACTGCTATGATTCATAATATTATTCCCATCCTGTTAGAAAGTGAAAGAACAACTCAGCCTGAGTCGAGGAAGTATTTCTGTTCCTAAAGGGGTTTCAAGCTTGCAGGCTGTGGGAGAACTTGTTGCAGACCTGTTAAGGAAAATTTGGTGAGTTGCTTTGCAGATTTAATTGTAAGATTTAATGTGTGGTAAGTTGTAAATTAAGTTGTGAAGTGTTAAATGAGTAAATACTTTTTTTTAGATGGTGGCAAGTATACTGTCCAAAAGTTGTTCTACTAGGCTATATACATCTGCGCAGCTTTTCTCCCATGGTCAGAACAAAATGTTAAATATATATAAAACTGTGGCTTTCTTTCATATCTGGTCTTTCATGTCTGGTCCTTGAAAGGGTTGTGGTTGTTTAAAGGTGTTGAGTGACAGAGATGAAACATGCCAGGTCAGCAAATAACCGCAAACAGTTGTGAGGACATCTGCCCTGCTAATTTAAGCTGCACACGTATTCCATTATACTCCAAACACACAGAGAATAATATCTCTAGATCTTTTTTTTTTGACCCTTTGACAATCAACTCTTTGAATTATGTTTGTCTTATAGGGTAGTTCATTTCATATCGAAATGAAAATTACGTCATTATTCATCAAAATTCATTCATCGATCTAAACCTTTATGACTTTCTTTTATGAAACACAATTTTAAAACTCAAAACACAACATTAAACCCCACTGATCTATTGCATGGGCAAAAAACATGTATCAAGGTATCCTATTTATGTTTCACAGAAGAAGAAAAAAAGTTATACAGGGTTGAAACAACATGAGGATGAATTAGTGAATGATTGTAATTTTGTATAAAATGGCCCAATCTTTATTATTACTCAAAATCAAAACTCATATGTTAGCTTCTTCAGAGTTGCCACCTTTTGCTTAGATTCTGGATACTGTATGTGTTCATGTCAACCAATTTCATGAGGTGCCATTTGGGATGCTTTTAAATTGTCTTGACTTCATTCCTTGATGGGAACTTGCTGGCTGCTTTTTCCTCACTATGCAGTCCAAATAAACTATAGTTTTGCAAAAACATTCATATGTAGACACTTGTGTCTGGAAAGTTAGGGTGAAAGAGAGCTCTTAATTCAGCCGCAGGCATAAACATTGACACAACTTCATGGAGTCAAGTTATAAATTTGTAGCATTGTCAAGTCCATCTTTTAAAACAGCTAAAAGTTTCTTATCCTGCAAATATTACAAACTAAAAACACAAGAACGTCAGTGTACGATACATTCGATATATTCATATAGAATAGTCAATTGCTTGATTTCAGGAAGGAAGGAGTGGGTGTGGACGCTGTGTGGAGAGAGAAGGAAATACTGTGTGGGTTTCTTTTGTTTCACTGTGGACGATAAGGTCTTTAAAGGCCTTTTCCTTTGTTTATTAACAGCTAGAAGGGTCAACAAATGATAAATAAGAGCCATAGAGTTGAATCGAATGTGCCACAACGCACTATAATGTTTACAACATATCAATCTACAGTTGACAGAACCTAAACATTTACTTTATGTTAGGGCTGACAGCTGGGTATCAGCAATATGGGGTCTGTAAGATTTTTTTTATGTTTTCGAAAGAAGTCTCCTATGCTCACCATGGCTGCATTCATTTATTCCTGTGATTACAAAGCTGAATTTTCAGCAGCCATTATTTCAGTCTTCTGTCAAATCAAGTCACTTTTATTTAAATAGCACTTTATACAATAGAGGTTGTTTCAAAGCAGCTTCACAGTAATAAACAGGAAGATAACAGTCACATGATCCTTCAGAAATCATTCCGATTTGGTGGTCAAGAAACATTTATTATTATTAATGTTAAAAGCAGTGCTGCGCTAATATTTTTGTGAACACTGTAAAAAAAAATGTCTGTATTCTTTGATGAATAAAAAGTCCGGTTGCACTTTATTTTAAGGTGTCATTGTTACAATGTAATTATACATTACCTGAGTCATATTAATTAACAACATGTACTTTCTATAGGGTTAGGGTAGGATTTGGATTTGGTTGAGGGTTAGTTGCATGTAATTATGCATAATTTACTGTTATTACTAATGGTAAGTACATGTAGCATATGTAACAAGGACACTGTAAAATAAAGTGTTACCAAAAATTCAAAAGAACAGCATTTCTTTGAAACAAAAAAAACTTTTGTAACATTATAAATGTTTTTACTGTCAATATAATGCTTCATTGCTGAATACAAAAGTATGATTTTTTTTCCTTTAAATCTTACTGACTCCATATCTTTCAGCGTTATAATGTGCAATGCAATATGTATTGTGACTACAATGGCACCAGGACCAGGACCTAATTTATAGTGTAGAGCTAGCGCACTCACTTAAAACTCATAAGCGTTAGAAAAGTTGACTGCACTAACAGCTGTGTATGGGGACTAAATCAGCAAAATGGGAGTTTCCTGCATCCACTTAAAATTAAGCACAGATTAACAGATTAATGTTAATGTTAAGGTTTGATTCTCAATACCACTACTCCTAATGTCTGTGCACTAACTTGGTGCAGAGGACAGATTCTGAGTATGTTGCCATGCTTGGCAATGATGTACGTATAAAATAATAGTCATTTTTACATTATTCCCACTTTGAATTATCTTTAATATGCTCCACTGACCTGGTCGAAAGCCAGGAAGTCATCATTCAAGCTTTAACCTTCTGTTGCTTTTTTACAGAAATGTGAAGGAACTTCACAACATATTCATAAAATCCACACAGGCCTGCTGGCTGGAGATGTGCCAGCTTGCTGCCAATGGGTCACATTATCTTTATATGGTCTAATAGCAAAAACCTGGGGGTCAGGTTTTGTTTGCATTACGGCACCATTTGACCATTTGGCCTACATTGTGGTTATGAGACCACATGGAAAACGTAATAAACATGCAAAATAATGTCTTAATGAAAACGTAAACATGCAGTGTGGCTTGCGTAAATAAAGTGTGGCTTATGTTAACATTACAAAACCAAGTGCAAATATTATTCACTATTCACATAGGGATTTGGATGATGTAATCTTTTATGTGTGCTTTATCTCAGACCAGAAAGCAGAAACTCTCCTGCTATTTCCTCACTGTTTCCCTGAGAGCACACTGGAGTGAAGCAATTGCCCTCTCTCTCTTTCTACAGACATCTCATCATCCCTGAGAACACTCTCCCACAGCTGTCCCCCTCAATCTCACTGCCAAATATTCCTTCACATGTCTGTAATGGCCAACTCCACAGCACAAGTACTTATCACAACCTCTGCTGAAAGCAACTTTGACACATCATCCATACATGTTCGTAAGTATTCTGTAGTTTTGTGCACTATACTGAATGAGTGTCAGCACGATCTGTGACAACAGAGTGCAGCGTTATCATCAAGTGGGTGTGTTTGGATGTGGACTGGTGGCTTTTAGAACAGCAAACTGCTCTGAATTTCACACACCATGTGGAACTGAAATTAGGTCTTGTGGTATGTTGTATGTTGGCAATGTGTGTGTGTGTAGTCATATTTTTGTATGTAAGGTACGATATATGATCGAAGTGTACATTACTATAAATGTGTGTGTGCGTGTGTGAGTGTTCAAAAGTTCTGGATTGGTACGATTTTTAAAATATGTTTTAAAGGAGGCTGCATTTATTTGATCAAAATGCAGTAAATACAGTAATATTGTGAAATATTATTGCAATTTAAAATAGCTGTTTTCTATTTTTATATATTTTAAAGTGTTATTTATAAAGGATTCTTTTATGAATAGAAGTTAGAACTTTCCAAAGAACGCTTTTTGCAATAGAAATCTTTTAAAACATTGTCTTAACTGCCAATTTTGGTCAATTTGATATGTCCTTGCTGAACAAAAACATGTATTAGTTTCTTTCAAAAAAAATCTTACTGATCCCAAACTTTTGAATGGCATATTAATAAAGGCTACATATTTCATGTATTTCTGCCCATCTTGTACAATATCTGAATATAAATAGTGTGTGCTGTATCAAAAGAAAGTTATGTGGAACAACTGAAACATCAAACCAATTTGTTGACTTATGGTTGCTCCCAAAACTGTTTCTAACGACTGGCACACCAGAGAACTGTTTGACAGTGGGTGATGGGTGTGCCAGCTCTAAATGTGAGATATGGAATATGTTTACTAGATCAAAAACAACCAGCTGTGAAAACATAGCCGACAGCATAACGAGCACATGAGAGTCAAAATACAGCAAGGCTCTTAATAATCAACAGAAATCAGTATTAGTACACTTTAGGGATAATTCACCATGAATGAATTGTGCCAGCTGATAGTGTCCCTTATTTACACATGCTGTTTACATTGTTTTAGCACCTTAGGGAATTATGCAAATCAGTAAATGGTAAAAACACACCCAAAAAAAATGTGCTACCGTTTGCTTGATGACATTTCCAAAGTAGTGGGGGTTGCAGCAGACTAATATTATGACCTGGTAAGTTTTTTGAATGAGGTGCAATCTATAATGAGGCTAATTACATAAAAAAGGCATGTTATTGAGTAATACTATAGTAATACTTGATGCTGCAATGAAATGAGGACAAACATGCAAAGAGGAATTGAAAAAGCCATCATATATCATGATCAATATGAATAATGTTCAAAACAGGTTTGGACAAAATTTAAATAGCCTCCCTTTTAATGAATGGGATGGAATTTGAATTACATTGTCCACACCCATAGGAGTTTGAAGTAAAAAAAAAAAAGAATTATATTATAATGTTGAGTAATTATGCCTGTTTATTCCCTGAAGTGTGGAAATAAACTGATTGAAATATTTCTAGTATTTCAATATTGTTAGAAAGATCAAAATACCCATCAAAACAGATTAAAATATTTAAAAAATCCTTATGGGATCATTATTTTAAAGTTTCAACAAGGCAACAAGGTTTAGGGCTGACATTCCCTGACATTAATTACACCATTGATCTTTTTACATTTTTAAGATGGCGTTTCTAACATTGATTATTCATTAATTCTGATGTTTCTGGAAGTGCTCGGTATTTGTGATATTTTAATTGATATTTCATATTGAAACTATTAAAAACTGAACCTCATAGATGTCTTAGCACTTTAAATATACTTTCACTCCGCATCTTTCTTTCTTTCATTTGATTTGATCATTTGATGTTTGTGTGCAGACTGTTAAAAAATGAAAACTGACACTCAAAAGAACTCAAAAAGAAGAAATACTGACTTTTTATTGTACTCCAAAAAGTAACTAAAAAACAAACATACAAGTGACTATTGGAAAAGGGTTTCATGAGTCTCAAGAAAAATGTCTGTGTTCAAAATAATGACAATGCTGTTTGTCATCGTCCCCATCTTATTACTCTATATGCTTTTCTGTTTTAAGTCTTGCCACATATCAGACAAGTTACAAGATTATATTTTAGATCAGAGGCTTTGGAATTTGAATACATTTTCAAAGAACCCAGCAGGCCATCAACTTTTGTGTGTTGACAATGGGGCATAAGCTGTCTCTCTGTGTCCCTGAAGACGGAGAAGTGCTAATTGATGACTTCTTAATGTGACATTTTAAGTTTGTTTTATTTTTTATTTTATTTTGAAAGAGAGATAATTAAATCATCAAACAGGGACGAAGATACTGTAGATCGAAACATCCGAGGAAAGAGGCTAAGCCGAGAGAAGAGAGAGAATAAATAAGGGAAATAGGACAAGACTTTGCTTTGTTTTTGGAGGAGGATGAAATGAAGTTGGAACCAGAGGGGTTGTAGATGTTTTCCAGCTACAGGACAAACGCTGAGTGAGTGTGTGTATGTGTTCCTCAGAGGAACAAAACAGCAAGCCAAAATGTTGATTTATCTTCTGTTCTGAAAACCCCTCACATCCAAATCCCCCAGAATGTGATGGAAAAAATAGCAATGAAAATGTTTGTTGGTCTTTATTTCACCTCAGTACAACAGCTGCATGTGCATTCACCTTGCATTGACACCTTATCTTGACATTGTTTTTTATTGGGAATTGTTAAATGAAGGACAGTCTGCACATCTGTGTTTGTGGCTCTAATGGACCAGCAGAGGTTACTAAACCAGTGATGGACTGTTTTTTCAGTTGGTGCCAGGATGGTTATGGTTTACACATTTTTTAAAATAATAATAATAAGTCAAAAATATTTTATTATATTATTTTAATAAGTAGAATTTTAGCTGTTGATTTTATGATTTTGGAACATAAGTAAATTGTTATGGTTGATGACATCTTTGTTTGCAATGGTTTAAAAATGACACGATTTTTTCTTAAATTTGTTTGTTTTTCAAATTATCTTTACATTTGACTCTGCATCAACAGTTAGAATATATGCTCTTGTCTGAGCAAAAATACTGATAATTGTGACCTAAAATTCAATGACCTTTGTATGACAGCGACAGGCCAGAATACGTTCATCTTGTTTACATACACATTTTTTTTATCTCTTGCCCTGTTTACACCTGGTATTAAGATGAGTTTTGGTCGATCGGATCACAAGAAGATGAGGGAGACACATTCCCGTTTACACCTGGGTTTTTAATCCGTTTCTTTTGTCCGCTTTCGACCACCTCTGTCCCGATTTCTTCGAGGGTAGGATCTATAGGCGGGTAAACATATGAAGAGTTCAGATGCAAAAGCCTCTAAGTGCCATCTGAAATTTTCTTCTAAAATTATCATTTTTATCAAGCTCTTATATTTAAGGTGAGTAATTTCACTTAAAAGCCAGTGAAAATGACCTATTAATTGTCATTTAAGTGAAATTACTGAACTTAAATATACGAGCTTGATCATTCTAGAAGAAAATTTCAGATGGCACTTAGAGGCTTTTGCATCTGAACTCTTCATATGTTGTTGTTTTTTCAGATCTTTTGATCTAATGGACAAAATAAGCTCACGCAATGAAAATTCTGCTCTGACAGCCGCAAGACAACACCGCACGCGGTGAGTGCGTGTTAGAAATAATTAATAGTGAGAGAACGTTGCTTGTTACGTTTTTCATCTTCAAAAGTTTAAATCCCATCCGGCTAGCACGCTTCCCATAATGTTCAGGCGTTAAGTCAATAGACAGAGTGTAGGCAGTCTTTTGTGGCTGTTTCACCACATGAGTCTCTACACTATGAAAGCAATCCGGTCAAATGTGGTTTCGACTACCTCTGTAAGTGGTCGAAAGTGCACAAGCTCAAAATTTTTTAGACCCTGTTTACATTTGTATTTAGCGTCATCCGCTTGTGATCAGATCGACCAAAACGCATCTTAATAAACAGGGCCTCTAAGGCCACTACAAAAAATATGCTTCATTTGAGAAACATGATTAACAAACCTGCACAATTTGAGTTCAGCTATAATATTTAGCTTTTCTTTAAATAAAACACTGGTGCAATGCAGTTAGCTAATGAAGCTGCTGTCTTCAGTTAAATAATGAGTCTGTTGAAAGAGCATTGCATAGACACTGATCAGCGTTATGTGAAATACAGCTTAAAAACAGTTTGTATCTTTGCAGCAATATTTAGCAGTTTCTTGTTTGTGATTCATACAACCTTATATGTCCCTCCAGAAGAATGTTGTAGATTCACCAGCGGCTGCCATATATATTATTACTGACAAAACCAGGCGCTGTTCTCAACCAGCTGTCTATAATCAAACTCAGTGGACCCGCAGTCACTTGACTGGCTCATGATAGCACATGCCCATTAGTAAACTCATTGAAAAGGCTTTTTCTCTCAGAGAATCACTGACTCTCAGCTTGAATGAGGGAATCTGAGCGTGTAGAGAGAGGAGAGAGGGAGTGGTATTCTTTTGAGGCGAGATGCGTGACATATGGTTGGGTGAGATAGGAGCGTTTACCACTTCAGCCTCAAATCCCAGGCAAATGCAACCTCGGGCCATGCAGGAAAGAGACAAAATGAGAGACACACCAGATTGTTTGAGGAAATCAGTTGCAGAAAAGCACAGAGAGGGGAATAGTGAAGAGCTCTTTAACTAAGGCTCCCACGGGACTGAGTGTGTGTGTGTGCGTGCGTGCGTGTGCATGTGTGTGTGTGTGTGTGTGCGCGCCAGAATCTCATGACAAGCCCCAATAACAAGTGAGCTTAAACTCAGTGTTGTGGTCATGATGAACCTCACAGCAGCAACAGAAGGCAGAAGGATGTTAGAAAGCTGCTGATAAATTTTCTGTTTCTAGTTACAGATTGTACCCATGTATTCATCCATTAATGGGCAACAAACTTGTCAAGATGTGTTGAAACTGACAGAAACGTGATAGACTGTCAAGGAGTTCTTTCTTTTTGCTTTTTGGGAGGATATACAGGTGTCATGAGCAGACAAGCCAATTTGATTGTTGAATTTTTACCATCTCTTTTTTGACCTTTCAACCTTTGTTGTGGCTTGTTTCCATTGACAACACTTCTCTTCTCTCTGTTGTGTTGTGGCTTGATTTCGTTGTGTTGTGGCTTTTTAAATATCGTTGTGTTGTGCACTACCGGGCCACCGTAACCAAGTCCCTAACCTACATTTTTTTCTTATTATTCATTTTTCACAATACAGAAAAAAAGATCTGACTCTACTTCCATTTTATTGCAATTTTAACCCTATGGTCTCATCAGCTGCATGTATACAGCACATATTTATAATTGTGGTGAGCAGGACGAGTCAGAGGGCCGTGAGAGAACAGCGCGAGGCCTGTGGCATGATTACTGATGAGCATAGGCCTGAACTCTCTCGTCCTTCACTGTCGTCACTCCTCCTTTTATTCTTCCGCTCCTCTGTGAGAAATACAAGACCGGTGCGTCGCGCAGGTGTCGCTCATTATCAATCACGCCACTGGCCTCGCGCCGTTCTTTCACAGCCCTCTGCCTCGTCCTGCTCACCATAATAATGTTGCCCTTCTTAAAGTTTGGGGTGGGTTTGGAGCAACATGAGGGTGAGTAAATGACAGGAGTTTGGGGAAACTTTACCTTTCATAATGCTCCTGCAAAGCAGTATTACTTTTTATTTAAAGCTACACTGTGTAATTTTTTTTGTTGATTCTTAGCAAAAAAACACTTACTTCTTTCAAAAATATGTGCTCATTAATGTATATTTACTTCTTTCAAGTAATAAAGTATTCTTGTAAGTTTATAATCTGCCATTGAAAGTACATACGGGTGAGGGGTTTGAATGCCGGTCGCCATGTTGCCCCTCCATCTTGAAACTACATTAGCCAAAGAGGGACATACCTGTAAATTCAAGCTTCGCCTTTCACGCTTTACACTCAGTGACTCAGAGACGAATGCGAGGGGGAGATTACTCGCGACTGCCGGCAGATTTGAAAGATTGCTGATTGTTCGGTTCTTTAAAAATCTCCCCACTGAACGGGGCGTCAGGAGAGGACACGTTGTTGTAACTCGTTGTGGTTTTTTATTTACTCTTATTAATTTTTCACATACAGTTGATTAGTCCACAAATAGCAGGTTATAAACCGGTGGCGCATCTCTCCTGACGAGACAACATGCCAAAACTAGTACTCGCTCCCGCTTATAGCTCGTGCTCATACATTACTGGATTCTAACACACTGCTTTGGGATTTTACTGGTCCACGTTTCAACTCTTGACTGGCCCGTGCTTCAATCAGGTAAGTGAACCTCCCACCTATTAACCTACGTTACATTGCTGCTGAACACCCGTGACGTAGTGAACGCAACACCTCCCACTTGACCGACTGATCATGTGATTCAAGGCGGTCACAGACAAAACATTTCATTACACCACATAAGATATAATGTTTTTTTTTATTTTTTTATTTTTTTTTTATCATCATGAAGAATAGAACTCCATTGTCACTGTTCAGGCACCTCCCCTGACAGATGTGTGGTATTCTGCCAGGTTTGGTCATATGGGGTATGTACTTTTCATTCTTCGTGAATGGTGGTGCAAGTGGTGGCAAAGGCAGCATAGATACGTACCAACCAGCGAGGGAAAGAGAGAGAGAGAGACAAAGAAAAAGAGAGAAAAAGAGAGGTATCCTGAGGTAATGCCTTCAGAATCAGGGGTTTGGGCGTTTAGACGTGGTAGAACTGGTGGCCGAAGAGACGAGGTCTAGGAGTCACTGGTCTTCCACAGGGATGAGGACTACCAGTCTTCTCACGTCTCTCCGTAGGATGACTGACGTCAGCTGCTGAGGGTTCCTCTTAAGTTGCCCAACTATTAGGGAGGCAGGGGGGCCTGCACACGTCTTAACGTCTGCGTCTCTCACAAGTCCTTTCTTGTCAGGGTACACGGCCTGGATCCGTCCAAGCCGGAATTGCCCTCGCAGTGCGTTTTGATCAGCAATCCAAACAATGTCACCAATTGCTACATTCCTTTGGGTCTGGTGCCACTTTGGCCGAATGAATAGGTTAGGTCCGGCTAGTTCACTCCACTTCTTCCAGAACATATCCACACCAATCTGGATGGCTCTTAGACGGCGCCAGGGATGAGTGCATAAATCAATTCCTCCTGTATCTCCTCCTTGCCTGGTCCTCCCGAGAAGCAGAATATTGGGGGTCAAATACTCTATAGAGTCTTCTTGTTCTTGTGCCCTGGCATCAATTGGCCTTTCATTGGTGAGGTTAGCTGCCTGGTAGAAGAGGGTTTGGAGTTCACCCCAGGTGAGTGAGCTTGTTGTCCCTCCGAGGCTAGTGAGAGCCCTTTTTATGAGCTTAACTGCAGCTTCCGCAGCCCCGTTGCGATGAGGTGCGTCAGCCGGATGAAAGTTCCATGCCCAGACTGTCCCATTCCTGGCGGCTTTGTCCTCTATGGATGCTTCCCGTAAGGTAGCTAAGTACCTATGCAAGTCTTGTAGGGCAGGTTTAGCTCCAATGAAATTGGTTCCCCTATCTGACCACAATTTTCTGGGATGGCCTCTCAATGCTACAAAGCGAAAGTAAGTTTGGAGAAAACTTTCAGATGATTGGTCGTCAGCGAGGTCCACATGAACTGCCCTTGATGCCATGCAACAGAATACTATGCCCCAGACTTTTTTTCCTGTTCTTTTCTTGACAGCATCCTTGATTTCGAAGGGGCCAAAAAGGTCAAGTGTGGTATACTCAAATGGGTTAGCACGCTGTGAGCGTTCTGGCGGCAGATCACTCATCATCTGCTGGCACATCTTTTCTTTCAGTTTGCGACATGTAATACAGTCGTTCGCAACTTTCTTTACTATCCTCCGACCTTGCACAATCCATGCTTTCCTTCTGGTGCGCAGAAGCGTGGCAGCAACACCTTCATGGTTCTCGTCATGAGCTTCTCTTGACAGTAGCGTTGCGAGCCATGAACGAAATGGAATTAAAGGAACAGCTGTTCCATCTTCTTTCCAGGACTGGATTCGTCCTCCACAGAGAAGGATTCCTGTGCTCTCGTCCATGTGGACCACCAAGCGATTCAGTGTTGAGTCCAGGAACTGACTGCAATCTTGGGCTGCGAGGACCAGGTCTCGGAAGGCTTGTGCTCTCTCTTCAGTAGACAGGATAGAGCGGTTTGCCTCCCACTTTGATGTGTCTGGTGCCTGGCGTTTTCTCAGCCAGGTTTCTGCAGCCCGTCGAGTCCAGGCTATGGAACCACACAACTTGGACAGAGAACTGAAGCGTTGAGGTTCCACAAGGCGCACCAGTCCAATTGCCCAGGGCCTTCTCTGTCTGTCTGCTGCTAATGTTGCATCCGGGACAGCTGGTGATGTCGGCCTACCATTGACTCCTTCATGCTTGAGGTCCGCCTTGATGTCAGGCCCGTTAAGGCCAGTTCTTTCTTTTGACTGGGCCCTGGTGACCACTGCTGAGAAGGCTTTCCGCTGAAGTTTTCCCACATCTTCAGCAGCAGAGGGTGCAATCTCTTGGGCAATTTCAGGAACTCAGGGCCTTGCTGCCACTCTGACCCTTCGTTAAGTTCCTCAGGAGTTGCACCTCTGGTAAGTATGTCAGCAATGTTTCTTCTGCCTTCAATCCACCTCCAATCTTCCACTTGTCCGGCTTTCTGAATCTCACCGATTCGATTAGCGAAAAAGGTCTGGAAGCCGTAGCTGTCCTTTTGGATGGCTGCCAGGATTGTTTGGCTGTCCACAAAGTGAATCCATTGTTTGACTTTAATGTGGCAGTGCTTCTCAAAATACTTTTTTAGGCGGGTAGCGAAGACCGCGCCACAGAGTTCCGCCTTGATCACATCTCCCTTTTGGTCGAGAGGGGTGAGTTTAGCCTTGGATTCCACCAACTTCATTACAACTTTGTCTCGGGTTTCCCACCGCAGGTAAAGTACGGCTCCAAAGGAGGATTCACTTCCATCTGAGAACGTGATCCCTGTTGGTGGGCCTATGGCTCCAGGCGGCGTGAGACTTCTCTCAAACCTTACCTGGCCAAGTCTCACAATTTCTTCAAAGAGCGTTATTGCGGCTTCTCGAAGTTTTAATGAGAGAGGGGCATCCCATGTGTCTTTAGATGGGTTGTCCTTGCCAGCTTCCTGGAATGATTCTCGTACCAACATCACTCCCTTCTGTTTGGCTGGTGAGGCAAGACCAACCGGGTCGTATAATGCGGCAATCTGGCTAAGAAGTATGCGTCGGGTAAGGGGATTTGGTGTTCCTTCCCTGACATCCTCCATGCTCAGATTAAATCCTGTCCTCATTTTCCCTCTTTTCTTAGAGAAGTTGATAGAAGTCAGCAACCGAAGCTTGTCTGTCTCAGGTTCGTAGCCGACCCCAAGTGCTTTGTTCTCCCCATCATGCATTTGGTTGGGCAGTACCAGGGTCCTGGGTACAGTTGTTTCAGCAGGGGCTCCACTCCTCCCACTTTGGTGTGACAGAACCCACGGTTTGAGGAAGAAACCTCCTGCTTTCAAAATCTCCTCCACCCCTTTGGTGATCCTCTCCAGCGTCTTGAGGTCATCGTGTGAGGTCAGGATGTCATCCACATAGCTGTCCTCAGTCAGAGCTCGCCGTTCTTCAATCATATCAGCAAACTGAGGAAGGTTGGCCGTCTCCTTCATTGCAACTTGAGCGATACATCCTGCGGGTTTATCACCGATATTAACTCTGACGACTGCAAACACCTCAATGTCGTCCTCAGGGTTGTCTCTCCAGAGAAAGCGGTGGAGATGAACTTCATCATCTTTCAGCCACACTGAGTTATACATCTTTTTTACGTCACCCAGTGCGGCATGAAGTCCACTCCTGAACCTCAGAAGGACGCCTCTGATGGGATTGAGTACATCGGGACCCTTGTGAAGGAGATCATTTAGACTTATGCCTCGGAACTCTTGGCTACTATTCCACACAATTCTCACAGGGGTTGAGGAGGAGTGAGGGTTCGGTGCAACTAGATGGCTGATGTACCATTTAGGTCCTTCCCAGTTGTTAATTTCCTCCCTTGTGAGTTTTGCAGCAGCCCCTCTAGAAACCATTTCATGTATTTGTTCTTTGTATGCAGCCTTCCACACAGGTTCCTTCTCCAGACGTTTCTCAGTGTTTCTGAAGGTTGCCTCCACTGCCTGCCGATTGTCTGGCAGTGTTGTGAGGTCGAGGTTTGTCTTCCAGGGATAAGCTGCATCCCAGTGGGGAGAGTTACTGTGTTTGTCCGCCAGCACGTATGTTAGGCATTCTTTTATCTTTTCCAGGTCCCGCTCTTCCTTGAGGGTCATTTCTTTTCCTCCAGGGGGGCACCTACCACACTTGCAGCCGCCACATTGAGGACTGCACGCAGCTCCGATGCTGTCCCACCTGAACCACTCGAAGACCTCTTTGTTGGCGGTTGCGGTTGCGGTGCTCCGGACAAGCACATTCACTTCCTCTTCTTGAGGTATGATGGTCTCTTTATACGCCGTCGAGGCTGATCTCATGGTCCTTGCAAGGTGAGTTTCAGAGCGGTACACGGCCAGGTCGACTGTCTCAAAGAGATCGGGATGGGTTCCCCCAACAGTCTTTCCCAGCGGGCCGTCCCAGAGAACGAGGTCTCCCACAATCTTGATTGGCTGGGGTACAAGACGACCTTCCCGGTGACTGATAAGGAGGTAAATTTTTGTGGGACGGACCAGTTCGTCTCTGGCTACATTGGGGAAGAACTTCTGCAGTTGCTCGGCAGTGACTGATTGAGTCACCTCCGCGATGTTTTCCAGGCCATAGCAGAGAATTCTATGCTCTGCCACTTTTCCCTTGGATGTCTTTACCTTCAGCCGCAGGGAATATCTTTTGGTCAGGACAGTCTTCTTCATCCCCCCGACTCCATGGACTATAAGTCTGATGTTCTCACCGCACAGTCCAAGGCGATCGGCTGTTTCATTGGTGATATAATTGGTATCAGATGCGAGGTCGATTAGGGAGCCAATTAGGCAACCCGAGTTTGTCGTCACTTCCATCAGCATCATCACCACTGGATGTTCTTGCAGTCCATCTCCAGCCTTGGCGCACACAGTTGATGATATTTTGTTTGAGAACGCATTTTTGTATTTCTCTCTTTGTTCTGGAGTAAGCTCTGCCAGAAACTCCTCTTGTTTGTTGGTTAGGCCAAGTTTCTTTCCTCCAATTTTTATGGTGCTCTGCTCTTCACTGCTGCTGTCCTTCTTTGGAGTCGGTGGCTTTGGACCCAGAAGGTAATTGTGGTCCGACACCCCTCCTTTCCGACAGTCTACTTTTGGGCAGAGGTATCTGGGTGTGCATCCTTTCCCATCCTTGGGGTGGGGCCGCAAACACTTGGAGCACAACCCTAGCTTTTTCACATGGGCCCTTTTTCTTAAGAGATCTTGCTCCCTGAAAACCTTGCACGCAAATAGCTTGCCGGCATGGGAGTCATCTTCACAGACAGTACAGCTGCAATAGTCGTCCTTCTGACCTGCTGTGGATTTAGTGAAAGCCTTCCTCCCTCTCTTATCCGGGTAGTCTGTAGCACCCTTTTCCACAGGGCCTTTGTCTGCAGGGCTTGACTCCAACTGATCCAACTCTTCAAGAATCTCCTCCTGCTTCTTCAAGAATCCTAGGAGGCAATCAAAATGATACAGTGGAGAGAACCTGTTTACCGGGTCAGTTTTGTGCATAATCCACTCCTTCTTGAGTGAACTGGGAAGCTTGCTTTCAAGAGATTGAGCAACAACACGGTTCTTCACAGCGCCCTCTTCACCAAGAATCTGGAGGTTGCACAGTGCCCTCTCCACAGCCTGGATCAATTCAATGGTTCTTCTTGGATTGTTTCCTTTGACTGGGGGAAGAGACTGGACCTCGTTAGTGATCATTAGGACTATTTTCGCTCTGTTCCCGTATTTGCTGTCCAGTAGCCTGAACATATCGTCGGCGGATCCACAGCTAGATAAGACGAGATCCTTCTTGACCTTTTCATGGAGACTATTTAATAAGTGGAACTTTTTTATACATTCCACACCTTGTGGGTTACCCAATTCTTGTAGGTCCTCCCACTCAATCTTCCAGCGGTAATAGTCCCTCATGTCACCAGAGAAAGTGGGTAGCCGTGCTCTTTCAAGGCTGATTTGAGGCTTGAGATTAAAGTTTCCTTTGGTCCTTTCCGGGCTGCTTTGCTGTAAGAGAGGCCGGGTGTTCATGTCACGTTTATCCGTGTACGTTTTGGGCTTCAGCTTGAAATCGGCAGACATGACAGGGAGAGAGAGGAAAGAAGCATCTTGTATCGGATCACCAACCGTGCTGCTATCATCTCCCAGGTTTCTTTCTCTACCCTTTACTTGGTCTGCTTCGTCCTCCTCCAGTTTGTCAGACAACGCCAGGACTCTCTTCTTTAGTGTCTTGTGGCGTGTTCTGAGATCTAATTCCTTCGGACCAGGAACCAGCTCCTTCCACTCTACCAGCATTTCTCCGAGTTCAATGACCTCTCTTTCAAGACCTCTATTTCTTAGCCTGCGGTACTTGATTGACTTCCGAGGGTTAACTTCCTCTTCCTCTGCCTGAGTAATGGCCGACTCAGCTGTTTTAGCCTGCTTAAAAAACGCCTCCTCTGCATAGCTGGTCCAAAAGGTTTCCTGGGTGACTCTCTTTACTTCGAGGAACCTGTTCTCACACTCCGCTGTCTTTACATCAATTTGGTTTGCAAATGCTATGACCTCTTCATCCGTTGATTCCCTCAGGGCTTCAGCATACTCATGTCCCGCATCTGTGACTTTAGAAAAGTCTGTCCTGAAAATCTTCCATTCCCTGAGGACTTCAGTCGGTTCCAAGAGTCCCGGTTTGGTGAGAGTATGAGCCCTTTTGGTGAATGAAGCCTGTGCTCTTGATCGCACACTTTTAAGCTTTTCCAAGTCTGCCATTGTTACTCCCTTTGTGTTGACTGGAGAGCTGTCACTGCCAATGTGTATACACGCTCTTTTATCCTTCATCAACGGGCAGTTTGATTGGTGACAAACTTGGGGTCAGTCACAGAAGTGAGAGGCCAGCTGATCCTGGGTTGATTGAGCTTCCTTAATGAAGCAGTCCGTGGCTTTTTTGTGCTGCACTTAATCCAGTGCAGTGGGCCGCGGTTTATAACTGTTCGGTTCTTTAAAAATCTCCCCACCGAACGGGGCGTCAGGAGAGGACACGTTGTTGTAACTCGTTGTGGTTTTTTATTTACTCTTATTAATTTTTCACATACAGTTGATTAGTCCACAAATAGCAGGTTATAAACCGGTGGCGCATCTCTCCTGACGAGACAACATGCCAAAACTAGTACTCGCTCCCGCTTATAGCTCGTGCTCATACATTACTGGATTCTAACACACTGCTTTGGGATTTTACTGGTCCACGTTTCAACTCTTGACTGGCCCGTGCTTCAATCAGGTAAGTGAACCTCCCACCTATTAACCTACGTTACATTGCTGCTGAACACCCGTGACGTAGTGAACGCAACACTGATGGAGGATCACGGCTATTCTCGAGGACATTTAGCAGAGTCGCCAAGGAAGCGAAAGAGAGAATTAAAACGTCAACGCGACAGGCAAATCAGCAAGACCAAAGTCAATACTGGAGTAACTTTTCCCAGATGGAAAGAGCTCATGAGGAGCAAAGATTTTAAAACGGACGCCGAAGTTGCCTGCTTTCTTCTCGACAGGTAATTCAGCCTATTTGTGTAAATTCAAAGTTTTATAGTTGCTTGTCTAACCATAGCATGGTTGTGCATAACGCCAGAACGACCTCTAATATAACTTGCGTTACTTTTCCTCACGTCAATGGTGAAAAGTATTGTTTACCTTGTAACATAAATCTGTGCTGCGACGGATCACAAGTGATAGTTATAAAGGCGCAATTGGACGAAGTCGAACTGGAAGCCATGTTAATCTTGGAATAATACGGCCACCGTAGGAGTTAAAACGCCCTCGAAATTGAAAGCAACAGAAACTAATATTCACTGGGTAGTCATATACAATTTCACCGCTAGATGGGGGAAAATATCACACAGTGTAGCTTTAATTTATTTATTTTTCTAAGAGCCATTTTTGTATAATTAAAAATAAAATGATATTTAAATTTAAAATGATGTGTTTTGCTACACAGAAAGTACACAGAAAATGGCAGATCTGTGTAGGTCTACATACAAAAAGTTAATTCAGTGTAATTCAGCATTTTCCGCATTCCACTCAGTCTAGCGCACAAATAAACAGATAGATGTGTTTCGTGCATGTGCACTACCTATTGGACCTTTTGTTTTTGAGCACTGAAATCACTCGCACATGTATGTCTGTACAGTGTGTACAGACATCAGCGGACTGTGCTGATGATGGAGCAGAGCATGGACAAGGGAAGTGTGTTTTTTACAGCAGTTTTTCATTCAAAACTTTTAACATAACTGCTACTACAGAGAAGAGGCCCAAAAGCACTTTCAAAAGAAGGTATCATAAAACAATCTGAAAAAAGCAGTAGTGTATATGCAGGTAGGGCCTGCTGTTGCAGTCATGCTGCTGCTTCACATACGCGCTGCGGATGCTTGCTGTGTGAAACAGGGCTAATCCTTTACCTGCAATGTATGTTTAATGTCATGTCTGTATACTTATAAACTCGCAATGGAAAGTCTGAAAACTTTAAAACCCTTTCTGTACACGCAGGTTTAGGTCCCTGTGGATATTTCCACATTCCTCTTATCTTCATAGACGTGCACTGTGTCGCCTCCGGTCCTTTTTCTCAATTTGATTTGTCCTCCCCCTCAGCACCACAATCTGATTTCTGGGCCACTGAATAACTGTATCTGTGGCCGAGTGACCTGGGGTCATTTGCAATTTCCTTCTCTTACATATTTTTCTGCGATTCTCAATCTATTTCTCACACTTTCGCAGCTCGCAAAGATTAGATGTTCTGGTCCCAAAGATGATAGACTGACCTTCTTAAGGGCAAGTGCCATCTATAGAAATGAATATCATAATAATAATTATGCAGCTTTGATTATGGCACATGGCATTGTGAGACATATCCAGATGATGAATGAAGCCAGCAGAGGCCATTCGGATTCATTGTGTCGGCGCTCAAAGGAATATGTTGGATTCGCTCTGATGTGCGTACAGTTTCTCAAGGGCAATTCACACCAGCTTACGTAAGGGTCTAAAGAGTCAAACGTTTATAGATGCTGACAAACCCAACTGACCTGTTATGACCAGAATAGAAAAATAAAACACTGCCATTTCAAATCTATAGCCGTCAATGTATGATGTAAATTACTGTTATTGGCCACTTACAGACAAGGGGCCCTATTTTAACGATCTGAAACGCAAGTATCAAGCGCGAAACGCAAGTAACTTTGTGGACGGGTCTTGGGCGCTGTTGCTATTATACCGGCGGAATAAATTACTCTTGCGCCCGACGCAAATCTAAAATGGGTTGGTCTGAAGTAGCTTCATTATTCATAGGTGTGGTTTGGGCGTAACGTGAAATAAACCAATCAGAGCGACATCTCACATTCCCTTTAAGAGCAGACGCGCTTTTTCCATGGCGGATTGCTATTGTAATGGCGGATTTGCCAGGCGCGCGCCAGCAGCGGTTCACAGCCGAGGAGAGCAACGCTCTCGTCACGGCCATAAAAGAGAGAGAAGTTACATTGGGGATGGAGAAACCCACCCAAATTAACTTCGGTTAAACAGGCGTATGATAATTTGGGTAAATGTGTAAGCTAGATGTATGCTTTTATAATAAATTGTGTATCTATCTATCTATCTATCTATCTATCTATCTATCTATTGTAATAATGTATGATTTGCAAAAATGAAAACTGCTGCTTCTGTGTAGATGAGAGAATCAAAGTGCATGCGCGTTGTGCACACGCTACATTGATTATGGCCAAGCATGCGCCCTTAAAATAGCATATGAATAACATGCACAACGCGCCACTGACTTTAAACTAGGTTTTTCCTGGTCAGTGGCGGAATTGTTTTCTAAACCTGCAAAATAGCACGAGGGAACGTTTGCGCCGGAACACGCCTCCTCTTTGCGCTGAACCGCCCCCCGGGAGCGCAAGTGTATTTCCTAGTTTACCGACGTGCGTCTTTGGAGGGTAAAGTCCGCTGTGCGCGGGTGCAAAATAGGAATGATACATGCGTCGGTGTACAAAGTCAATTGCGCTGGGTGCAAGATAGGGCCCAAGGTCTTTCAGAGATTTTGGAGAGGAAGTGAGGGTGTTAGAGAAGTAAAGAGAGATGTGTGGAATGGTGTGGAAGAGCAAGCTGCTCGTGTTTTAAGTTGCACAGCTGTTGGGGTGGATCCTCTTTCAATCCAACAATCTTTCATAAACTAGTGCACCAATAAACACCAAATTCAAACGGTTGTGGGTGGATTAGCACAGTATGTTAACACTGTTGCTGTTCCTACAAGAAATGCTATTACATTTTTTAAATTCTGAGGTATTCTTTCACTCATTGTGGCCTTTTCTTTTGACCTCAGCCAATTAGTTGAGGTACACTAGCATTCAAAAGTTTGGCGTCAGCAAGAAATTAATACTTTTATTCTAGGATGCAATAAACGGATCAAAATGACAGTGAACCATTTTTAATAGTACAAAACTTTTCTTCATAAATGCTGTTTATTTAATTCTGAAAAAAATGTATCACAGTTTCCACAAAAATATTAAGCAGTACAACTGTTGAAATAAGCAAATCAGCATATTAGAATGATTTCTGAAGGATCATGTGACACTGAAGACTGGAGTATGATGAAAACTTTCAAAAATCTTACAGATGCCAAACTTTACTGAAGCCAATTCACACCAAGTTTTAATAATCATTCTAATTCTATAAGAATAGGTAAGTCCACACTATAACTATACTGATAACAACACAGAGGAACTGTATTGCTGGAATCACTTTAAGAACTAATTTTCCAGCTGATGAATGATAAAATCATTGACAACCATTGATTCTTTCACCCATTATGAGCCAATCAGAATTACATGACTTTAAAGAGCTCGAGCATCTAAAGTGGCAGACAACATAACTGGTGTATGTTAATAATAAACAAAGAGTTATCGTCCATTGGTTTGGAATGGATGATAATAGAGTTCTCGTTATAGTTAACGTTCTTGGTGTGAACTGGTTATAAAATATAAGATATTGTTGTGTTTAGTGGTTAGGTGTGGGTTTAGAGGTTCAAAAATATCAATGTGATATTTATTTGTGTAATACCGTTCGCTGTTACATAATCCTCAACAGAGAATGAGAATGTCAGCAGAGCTGTGTTGAGGTGAGGCTGGATACAATTTTCTACAGCCTCCATTCCCTTATGAGACTGCCAAGCTCAATAACAGAAAGCTGTTCCTCTCTTCTCTATTCATTGTAACAGCACAAGCTTTCAGCACGTTTTCCCACCCTCCCTCCTCCTCCAAGACATGCTAAAATATCGCTCCATTAGTCACATCCATTACTCCTGTTTCCTTCCCTGTCTCATTTTTCTTTTAGGAATTGAGAGAGTCTAGCATGTGGTTTCCTCATTCTGTCTCCGCCATCTCAGCCCAGTATGGTTATGAATTTACAGCTATAATGACCAGTGTGTAATATATGCTTGCACCTGTGCAGTACTGGTGTCTGCCCTTTCTCTGCTCAGTGAGTTGCATGTGTGTTGCATGATGTAAATCGATGCAATAGCTTGATGTGATTAACCTCCTTATGCTAGTCTTAGTCTACCTAGAGTTCAGCTCTGGCCTACCGTACCGACTCAATGAATAACTCACTTCTAACCCAAAATCGTCCCCTTGGAATTATAAGGTTATATCTGACATTTTTGTCAAAATTTAGTTATTCACATATTCTTATTCTGTGACCATTTCTATACATTATGTGATGTTATTTTTTAAGTTGTGTACATTTTGGAACTTTTTATTTAGAAAATAAAAAGGTTCTTTCTACACAGTCGAATGGAATGCAAAAACTTTAAAGCTCAATATCTCAAAACTGCTCAGAACGCAGATAGAACCTTATAATTCCAAGGGGACGAAATGTAATTATTCAAGTAATATGCATGGCCATCAGGTTTAAAATTACTTAAAATTACATAACTGAAGTACTTTAAATATAAGTGGTTTTTTTTTTGTTTTTGTTTTTAAGAAATGTCAAGATTTACCTGGAATAAACGGTGAGGGGAAACAATGACAAGAATTTATTTTTTAAATAAGATAAATTATTTGAGAAGCAAAGATGTAAAAATTATATTGAATTTATTTTTCTCACAGTAATGTTTTTTCTTCTTGTTTTTTTTAGGATAAACCTTGTTTAGATTATGATATATGACTTGCAAGAAAATTTTAATTCAATATTGTCTGAAAACTTAACTTAAAATGTTGCTTCTTTTGCTTAGGCCTAGGCTATATCTTGTTTAAGGATGCCAGTGTGTGTGTGTGTGTGTGTGTGTGTGTGTGTGTGTGCGTGCGTGCGTGCGTACGTGCGTGTGTGTGAGTTTTGCGTGAAGCCTAAAGATTTCCCCATGCAGATTTCACAACAGGTTCAAGTTGCTTATGCGAATTTATCGCATTATTTAACAGAACGTTTCTTGGTTTGAAAGCGAGTAATGTGTCAGCTCTGCTTCACACATCACTACATTATTGACATTAGACAATGGACCCGTTTTGCCAATGAAATTTCAATGAAACTTTGCTAATGTGAGCACACCTTAAAGGTACAAAACAGTACAAGTCAGTTTCTGGTTCTATAGAACAATTCTTCATCGCATTGGGTTGGGAATGCTGATGAACATCCTTTGGCCTTGACACAAGCCTCCTCAATCAATTTTCTTATATGATCTTGCAAAGCAATCACATCACCAGCAATACAGTGCAGAAATACAGTGGCTAGTTCTCTCAAGTCTGATAGAAATGACTATCATAAAACCTGTTTAAGAGGAGGATTTAAAGGTCTGAATCGCCTTGGTAGTGTATAGAGGTAGTATAGAATCTGAGAAGAGCTCCTGACCAGTAAATGAGAGATTTATTGATGGGCTCACAACATGCTTTCACTCAAGGCTGTTTTGAGGCCTTTCTTGATGTGGATCTGTGCATTGCAGACATAGTAAATAACGTTATGATCAATATTTCCTTTTTACAATCCCAAGTCTGATAAATGGTTACTACAAGTCATTCTGAGCTTAAAACATAAAAATATATTCCTGTGAAGACAGCAGGTCAGTTGTACTTTAAACCTTCGAACTTAAAAAAAAAAAAAAAAAAAAAAAAAAATTCCATAGACACCCAAATGATCCTTCCCAATTATATTTTTTATTTATCATGTACACATTGGCTATATATTAATTTCAGGATAATTATAATATATCACAGTTCCCAATGTTTTTGTCCTTACCATGAGAAATATTTATTTATTTAAACTTTCACAAGGACCACCAAACATTTCCTTTGGGCTCCCTTGAACACCCCTGCCTTAGGACTGTGCGAATGAATTATCATTCTTACCTTCTCTGAGGAGCAAAAAATATGTAAAACAGTGTGAAAACCATTAGGCATTTTTACAGGATACTACATAAACTTTCGACTATGCGGTGGCCTTATTCTTGCTCACTGTGACTGCTGCACCATTGAAAAATGTATCTAATTAAAATATGTTGATTAACTAGGACTGAGCGTTTGCATGGTTTGTTAGAGGTTCATTATAAGCTGAGGCTGCTCTGCAGCTCCCTCAGGTTATCATCTATTGTCAATGTCCTCATTGGCAATGGGCTATTTAAGAGGAAGCTGCTTAGCTTTTAATGCTCAGGATACAGAGCAGGATTTGGGCTTAAATTTTACTACCAAGGTTGATCTCCCAGAAAACACTGTCTTTATGATAACAAAACATTGCATCCAATACTGGCTCAACCAGTGGTTTTGACTGGGACTGCCTGTTTGTCTGACCACTGGCAAATATTTTGTTTAAAACAATAGTTATTTGATATTGCACTTGCAAACACTAATTTTAAGGTTAGAAACCCTGTTTGATTATTGGAGCTGTGTCAAAAGCAAAATTATATATAATTGTAGGAAATTATAGTATTTTAAAATGAATTTTTGAGTATATATGGAATGAAACTCTGAATATATTGAATGGAACTCTGAATATATGGAATGAAACTTGAATGGAATGAGAGTTTGAATACATGAAATGAAACCTGAATATATAGAATGAGAGTGTGAATATATCAAGTGAAACTATATTGAATGGAACTGAATAAATGGAATTAAACTTTATATAATGAGAGTTCGAATATATGGAATGAAACTTGAATATATAGAATGAGAGTGAGAATATATGGAATGAATCTGAATATATAGAATGAAACAATATATATATATGTGTATATAATTAAAGTGTGAATATACTGTATGTAATGACACTCTCAATGTATGGAATGAAAGTGCAAATTTGTCAGTACTTTGTATAGCTATAGTTATATCCTTGTTATCAGAGTGATATTCCATGACTTCTGAATTCCATGACTTTAAAAATGGCATTCCCTGAAATTTTCCAATACTTTTTTGCAACAGCTGGTCATACTCCAAACAACTCTGTTTGGAGAGTTGGAGAGCTCCAAAATACATGGAGTCTACATCCTGTCATGTTGAGGATCATATTTTCATTATTGCAACATTCTTATGAGTACAGTTTGAGTTGTTTGTTTATTATTCTAACTTCACCAGATGAAAATAAACAAGTGAGATGGGAAAATTTTCGTTTTTCATTTAGTTGCATAATAACTCTGCACACTAACAGTTGCCCAGTAATTCTGCACACATATATATTCTCATTAGAAAGCCAAAACCTCACTTTTAAATATTCAGGTTTGAGATTTATTCATATTTTGGATTCACTGAGAGCACTGTAGATATTCAATAATAAAATGAATCCTCAAAAATACAACTTGCAGAATAATTGTGCATTAGAAGACATTAGAACGACTGATTGTCTGAATGAGATGGATTTCTAGTTTTCAAGTGCACCTGTGTCTGTCCATTTTTAAGCTGCTCTTTTAAAAGGATGATGAATAGTACAAAGAGTGAGAGGAAAGTAGTGTCTTTAGTCAGAGAGTTTAGTCAGGCGTTTAGTGGCTGTTTTCACTCTCAGTTTGGCACAGGCAGCTGGCCACAGTTGAGTGCTTTCCTGACAGACATCGAAGGAGCTGTTAATTCTAAACATGAAACACGAAGGCCTGCCCTGACACTTCATCACCTCACAGATAAGACAAAGACCTCCGTTCCTGCGGTTTTGACAATGTACTATAGAGCTACGCCCAGGGAGGTGATGGGCCTTGTGGTTCATTTTACCTTAATGAAATTAAAGGGAGCGGAAGAATCAAACAATTCAGCATGCAAAGTTCTGCATGCAAATTAGGATAGGCAAATATCTAATGACTTCAAGATCTGATGAAGTCACATTTAAAGTTGTTCAGCAAAATGTCACAGGAGAAATCCAGTCATGCTGCTTCGTTTATAAGTGACTTTTGTGTGCAGTGTTTTACATATCTTTACACTACTGGTATTAGACAACGGACCTGCTTTTGCACACAAAATTGTGTGCCTTATGTGCACCTAATATGACCAAACCTTAAAAGTAGACTATTTAGGACGGCTTACCTAGTTATCCAATGTGTTTGAGGCTAACGGATGAGAGCCAGAGCATTGGTTGTCCCCATGAATAAAATGTTCCGATCAGAGCTAAATGCCATTGCTTTGGTAGTTCTCCAGTTTGGGCACTGGGCATAGCAACAATGAGAAATTTGCATTAATTCAAGCTGGAAAATTATCAGCTTAATGCGTTTCCCACCCAAGAACTGAAGGGACTGGAATTCATTCTGGCTCCTGGTTTTGCTGCCCATCCTATTGGGAGACAATTACCAGTGCGCTTCAAAAGCCGGCTTTGGGCAAGATTAGCTCCACTTCTGGGAAGGTGATGAAAGCAAATGTCTCGCTGCTGGGTCTGCTCTGCCTTGGGTCTGTGTGGCAGAAGTGAGAGAGAGGGTGGAATGCCTGTGGCCCTCATCATCTTTCAGGTCCAACCCATCGGGTTTCATGGCTGGCTGTGAAAAAAAAGAAGCTGTTCTTCAGATCTGGACACGCAGCACAGATGTCCTCCTCCATGTCACAGCGGCTGGCGGATTTCACTAACGAGGCTAACAAGGGGACGCCTCCAGGCGAGACAGGCTCCCTCGTGTTTGCATGGCAAATTTAGCAGAGATTTAATCCGTCCTGGGGTGTTATGGCTCTACGCTGAGTGTGACTTAGAAAGATCTTTTATAACTTGCTTAACATCCACTATACCAAGTATTTCTGCTGTAGAATGAGAAGATAAGTATATATTAGCCGGAAATTTCATGACTCCCCATCCCACACATTACTGTGTACACTCCATTTAAAGGTGAAGAGTGTAATTAAAATACATTCTACTATCCCAATTGAAAGCAGAGTAAGCCATTTGTTGGTTGATGTTCCCAATATGTGTAGTATTTCTGTTTTGTGGTGTTGTCAAAACATCACTCTATTTGTTTCAGCATCCAACGTAGCAGCATTGGCTCAGTCAGTGGTGAGTTTGTAGCAAAATTTTCTATTTGAAACCGATCATTATTTTTGCAATTTGGTTCGGTGAAGCTAGTGGTGCAGAAATTCCACACTTCAGTTTCAAGTCCTAAATAGATTTCAACAGTTTGCCTCTCTGTTCACTGAATGGAAACAAAAATATGACCTGTGAGACATAAAAACAACTGTGTCCTTCATAACCCTTTTGAATAATCAAACTTTTCCAACTTCCCTATACCATAGGACATTTAGCGTTCTTCAAGTCACCATTAAATCTAAATGGACAATTCTTTTTTTCTTTTTTTTTTTTTTTTTTTTTAAAGAATGTTGCAGTGTTTATTTTAAATCATTTATTATTTAACAGTTATTTTTGTTTATTCAAATGCCCTCATAATTAACATTATATAACTTAACATAACATAATTAACAAAAACATTAACCTCTCCTCCCCCTCAAAGCAACATCTGTTCTCTAAATATCTCCCACAAATGACTGAAAACTGGCATTCAGATGTCCATTTACTTCCTACAATCCAATCAATTTCAGAGTACGAAATCAAGTCCCCTAATTTAGTTTTTTTCTCATTCCAGGAGCACTTTTACTTGAACATAATCACAATAGAGAGCCTAAGTCCCTCCCCTTCCGGTAGACCACCATGGGACCTTATTTCGGAAAAATATTGTATGGTAGTCAATGGCGAGAGACAACAAATATTTTGATCTCGTTTGAGTTGTGCCCTAAATTACACATATGATGTTTGTCAATTTAAAAGATACATTTTAAAGTCAAGAAAGTCGCAGTTTGATGTAAAACTGCTGAGGTATAAGACTGTGAAAATACGTAATTACAAAGACTACAAACCCAAAAGGCGCACATGTGACGTCATACCTTTTCTCTCAATGAATGAAGCTAACTTTACTGAGGCTAACATCTGTCATTTTTTCTATAGTCTTACGTTATAATCGTAACGTTACGCCGTCATGTCTGAGTGTTTTGTACCAGACTGCACACATACGAGCAACGGATCTTGCTCGTTGTTTCGCTTCCCGGGAGATGTAGTTCATTGAGCGATTTTCACATAAAACTAAATGTTACTCTTCTGTTTTATGACAAACTGCGACTTTCTTGACTTTCATAATTATCTTTTAAATTGACAAACATCATATGTGTAATTCAGGGCACAGTTCAGATGGAATAAAAAGATAAGTTGTCTCTCGCCATTGACTACCATACATATTTTTTCCGAAATAAGGTCCCATGAGCCGGAAGCGGAGGGGAGGGACTTAGGCTCTCTATAAGTAAGAAAAGACGTATTATAACTTCCCTTTCATGCCAACTTTAAAGGTGAACAAATTTTTTGTTTATTGCTGGTTGAAATCACAATTGTCTTGGGCTTATATTGACACCTAGTGGTGTGGATGTAGCATTACAAAAGAAAAGGTTCGGTTACCAGTGCCATTGTAGAAATTTGCAGTCAGCCATTATTAATTTATTCTGCGAGGAAAGTGTACACTAACTAAGGCCTCGTTTACACTGTCAGTGAAATGTGAACCAATTCTGATTTTTTTGCACATAGGATTTGACACAGATCGGATGTGTTCTATGACAGTGTAAACAGGAAAAAAAACGCATACATTCGGATATTTCCAGATCGGTTTCAGGCCTCATTCATATGTGGAAATAAATTCGATATGTGCCAATGCGACTGTCATGTAAACAGGCAGATCGGATTTTCTGAGGCATTAGGCAACGTCTCCGCGGTTTAATGACGGCGACGCGCTTCTGCAAAGGGACGGATGGCCCGACGAAACGTATCGTCGTAGGAGAGGAATGTGAACAAACGCTGACACAACATATCAAAGGTTGGCTTGCTCATCCTAAAATTTCGGACCCACTTCTCTTTCAAGAACTTCCCGCCACAATATGCTCCCACCAGTCCTGAGATCTCTCTCGCACACAACAACTGAATCATGTGCAGGCTGCAATGATGGCACTTTTCATCGTCCTCCGCCTCATAATCATGGTGATGTTTGGCGAAATTCGCATATCGCAGAGCATCAATCATATTTCGCGTTCGTCCATCTGTGCAAGAGAATTGAACCCTTTAAGCATGCGCAATGTTTCAGATAGTATGGCAAGTGTAAACACATGAATCGGATATGGGCACAGTTGAAAGAACGTGTAAACGGACGGTCAAAAAAAATCGGATAAAGGTAACAAATCAGAATTGGGCATCAAGACCTGCAGTGTAAACGAGGCCTAAGACAAAAACAGCTTTTATTAGTTTACTTATACAACTGTAGTCTCAATCTCAGTTTAGTGTACATGGTTTTAAACAGATTTTTAAAAATACTACTTGTGCAAGCAGGGCGGGGCAGAGAGCCATGGGAACGGAGTGAGGCCAGTGGTACGAGTGCTGATAAACCATACCGGTCTCGAGGCACAAGGAGGAGCTCTGTAAGCATAAAAGGAGGAGTGACGACAGTGAAGGATGAGAGAGGACCAGGCCTGGACTTTATGTTGGTGCTTTATTTTATTTTACTTTCATTTTGATCTTTATGTTTATTTTATTATTAAAGTTATGTTTAACATTCACCAGTTACAAACCTTATTACACTACTGTTACGTTTATTTGTAAATCTTTTTAATGAGGAACAATAAGGAATGCACCTTTGAAGTTGGGATGTAACGGAAGTAGTGACAGATATTTTCTTCCAAATTGTGACGTACATCTGAATGAAACGGATTATTGAAAACCGGAAAAAAAATAATGTAGGGCTGGGATCCTGGTTCAATCTTGGTGGTTTATTAGATGTACAATTTAGTAATTGTACTGAAAGGGTGATTGTCTTTATTTTCAAAATAACATGACCTTTGTTTCTCTTCTCAGTAGTTAGTTTATCATTTACTCTAGGAGGTACACAGAGCCTCAGAAAGCACTATACAGTTTAAATAAACAGACCTATCAATATGTTCTGGGGTCTATTTTCCAGAAAAGAAAAAAACAATTTTTTACTATGTTGAATGTCACTAGTTATGACTTCACTGACTTAACTTTGCTTAGAGGAAGCTAAGGACAGTTTTGAGGTCACACATCTGGGTGTTAAAATGACGACAATTCCCAGGAAAAAATTTGTGGTACTTTGTGAAACAAAGACCAACTCTATTAGAGAGATATATTTCATCCAGAGTCTTCATTTTTCTGACATGTGGTTTGGTAGAGCTGGAAGCACTTGATTGATTTATAAATAATCCACTGCATGGCTCAGAGCCTCTGTGAGCTTGTCATTTTTATTTAATTTTTCTTTTTTTATATTACTCCAACCTTTCTAAAGGACAGCTAATTACTAAAGTCATAAGGAGACATTAAAGATCACATGAGGGGATAGTATACCTTCAAACACACCTTCATGCCCTTCACATTACCCAAATGTGAATGTTCTATGTCTCCTTAATTACTCCAAATATAGTCTCACTGTAAACACCAAAATCACAATGAGCTTTTAATCACAATGTAACAGGTTATTAGACACTAATGAGGGAGCTTAATTGTTCGTGTTTTGGGGGAATCTGCTTGGTCAAACCTGCATTATCCTTTCTGTTGAAAAATAGTTTGGGGGTCACACTAGATCCATCTCCATTTTGAAAGCAACATCTTTGATTTGCCTGTCCTTCTGTGAAAGTCAAGTCAAGGCAGCAGATGTTGCCTTTGCAATAATTCATGATTATCTTCAGTCACTTTCTTTAACGAGCTTTTTGTCCCCATGGTGATGGAGAGAATGAGTCTCGCTACAATACAGCGGGGGAGACAGCTGTCTATAAAAACAAAGCATCATGAAAGATTCACGTGTGTTATTACAACACAGGAAGAAAGTCAACAGTGTGTGTTTTGCCAGGGATCAGTGAGGCGTTGTAGAGATACAGTACATGGCTGCACTGCAGCACTCCTAAAAAGCATTCATCTTGAAAATGTTTCAGGACTTTAGCCACTGAGAAAAGATCAAACAGAACACTAAACTTTAATGACATGTAAAGACATTTACACTTCAAATCAACAGAACAGCAGCAGAACTAGAACTGGTTTAAGGACAGTTTCTTTATTCTACTTTATTGCCTTACTCTGTTTAATACTTGATATCTACTTCTATTAGAAATTCCTACCTAAATGTATGAGTGAAACCATTTTAAAATTTTAAATGGACAAGGGGACAGCCTGTGTGATGTGACCATTCTGTTTTGTCATATATTACCATTTTTTTTAATATTCTTCTCTTTTTGTCTTTAGAGCGATCAGGACCATACTTTGAAGCTATAGTTGGAGGTAAGTGTTGTAACAGCTCACAAACGTACAAATATCCAATATGCCCTCAACTCACATACACTTTAAAAATGTGCAGCTTTTGCCTTTAGTCACTATTTCTACCTGATCTGACCCTTACAAATTATTTTGTTGATGTCATTTTAAAAAGTCAGGGCTACGTGTACAAAAGTATCCTCGACCATTGGTGCCATTGGTTCCTATGTCTATTTAGGCTTATGGGTATTTTTAGTTCTGGGCACAATTGTTTTGAGCCAATCACCTGAGCTGTAGATGTCAATGAAATTGAGCGGAAGTACGAAGTCTGACGTAGTCAGGCTAATGAAAAGCATCAGGCAGGGGAAAACATCGATTTTCATTTCTGAATATCCAGTATATTTAATGCTTTAATGAACTCTTCAGAACAAAACTGGGCACTGATAAAATATCTCCTGTATGCCATAATGAAATATTATTAATGTGTTACTTGCAATTTTTTTTACTTATACAGAATGTATGGGTGTCAGAGGAGAAAAATGCTTTTTGCTTCCAGAGTGTGTAGTTATGAGAACATTGTGAGAACAGCACATTGATAATGGCCAGAGAGGCTTGGATGATTTCTGTACAAATGAGAGGTCATTTGTGCACAAGATGTTTCCTGGCCTCAGAAGATCTCTGGCTGAGCAAAAAAAAGAAAAAGAAAATACCAGTGCCACAGTGGTCTCACTTTAGCTCATTTACACATGAATCAGTGTGTGGGTTTGTTCTCATCCACATAATAATTGTGTACATCTGATTTGCTATCATTAAATTGTAATATAGCATCATTGTTATGACCATTAACCACATTGATCTTTAGATATTGGTACCAGTCGGCAGCTACTGAATCAGAAAAATGTTCTGGGTTCAGTAAGTTAAGCTCAATCAACAGTATTTGTGACATAATGTTGACTAGTACCACAAAAAAATAATCTTAATTTTCTAACTTCTTTCTTGTGTAACATTAAAGGGATAGTTCACCCATAAATGAAAATTATGTCATTAATTACTCACCCTCATGTTGTTGCAAACCCGTAAGACCTTCGTTCATCTTCTGAACTCAAATTAAGATATTTTTGATGAAATCTGAGAGCTTTCTGATCCCCCATAGACTGCAACGTTATTGCCACTTTCAAGGAACAGAAAGGTAGTGAAGACATCGTTAAAATAGAGGGTTTTCACCAACGTCACGTTCTGGGCGGTAACCCGGATGCGCGGCCATTATGGAGGCACACAGATGTAAACAACAGCATAGATTGCACAATTTATGTACTACTGAACACACTGTTACACTAATAAACCACGGAAAAAACACATGGAAGCTGCGAAATCATATAGAGAAGAACTTAGTAAGCAGGAAAGAGCGCGAAATTTAGCCAAACTAAAGTTAATATGTGGTAAAGATCCAAATGAGCTAGCTTCTCTAGCCCTTACTGCAATTCTTCCTTCTATTTATTATCCTGGCTACGTTCAGATTGTCAGTCCAAAAAAGCACATGAAATCCGTTTCAAGCTACATCCATATGTGGTTTGAAATCCTATTCAAATCACATATCAGGAAATCCGCTTCAGTCTGAACGCTCTGATCGGATTTTGCGTGGTATGTTACTTTCTCACGCCACGTAAAATGTAAACGTCAGTTGTTATAGGGAACATGCTGAAAGTCGCTGCCGAAACAAGGCTGTGTTGTTGCAAAGTGCCGGACGAGCAGAAAATTATTATTTTTGAAACCGGCGCAGATAAGAGCGTGGAAAAAAAGCTGTGCATACCAGCCTCCTACAGTTCTGCAGCAGACTCAAGACCAATGCTCAAGACGCAGTAGTCCAGCGCGGCGGCTACACATTTCCATGTTGTAAAATTTAAATAAGACAACATCTCTATTGCAAATACAAACCCCTCCAACAACGCAATGTCATTGCCATATTGCCAAAGAGCTGCATGGACACACAAATCGGATCTGAACAGTTGCGATACACAGTGTGGACATCGGATACAAAGATAATAGGATTTGGACTGACAGTGTGAATGTAGCCATAGTTAACTACCTCAACATTTTGGCCATAGTCAACGCTTCATTTACACATGTGGCTGATGCTGTGCCTCTCTCAACAACCACAAATGCCTTCTTTCATCAGTTTTTTGCACTCTTCTCTTTAACTTCTGTCACTCGAAATGTTTTTTCCCGGTGGGAACGATTAGTACAGTCCAAAACTCGACCATTTTCAGCATCAATAATCAGAAAATTTGCGAGTCTGTTCAGTTCAGTGGCATTGTTTACGTTCAGTGCTAGTGATGGGGACGAGACCGCCTATGCCGAGTCCGAGTCAAGACCGAGTCTTTGAAGGGTCGAGTCCGAGTCGAGACCGAGTCCGTTGGTTTTCAAATTCAGTCGAGTCCGAGTCAAGACCGAGTCTTTGAAGGGTCGAGTCCGAGTCGAGACCGAGTCCGTTGGTTAACATGGGAGGATTTGAACTTGAAACACGGAGTGTACTGACGCCTTTCCGTGGTTAAAACAACATTGCTTCTTATGTTTGTTCATGTTTATTTGAGGCTATAAATTAACTAGAAGGAAGAGATGATCGGTTCACGAGCAGCTTTAACTGATGCTCTACAGCGATCTGTCACTACACATTTAAGAGCCACAAAACGGTATTTATTGTTTAAATTTCTTTTAAAAAATGACCAAGTTTGAAAGGCGAGACTTTGTTTAATATGTTTAATATCAAAAGTAACCGAAAAGTAACCTGGTCTGTCCTGTCTGTCAGCGTGTTGTCAGTCTCCTCTCTGCTCCGCGATGTATTTTTCACTGCGTGAGAACATGGTGTGGCGTGAGTCAGAACGGTGTAGCTTGTCGGACATAGCGACAGTAACTAAGGGGGGCGGGTCTTTGCGAACAGTCAATTAAAATTTTCTAGTGGTATGTATTCTAGTGGACTAGTGATGGGACGAGACCGCCTATGCCGAGTCCGAGTCAAGACCGAGTCTTTGAAGGGTCGAGTCCGAGTCAAGACCGAGTCTTTGTAAGAACAAGTCCGAGTCGAGTCCGAGAAAGCAGAAATCGGTCTCGAGACCGGACTCGAGTCCGAGACCGGACTCGAGTACTACATCACTATTCAGTGCCTCCAAAATGGCCGACTTCCGGATTGATGACATGTAGTGAAAACCCTCTATAGTCCATGTGACTACAGTGGTTCAACCTTAAATATTATGAAGTGACGAGAATACTTTTTGTGCGCAAAAAATATATATTTAACCCTTTCGCACATACAATCACACCGGTATGATCAGTCTTGGCTGGTCCCTGGGGCTTACAGTCACACTGGTGTGATTAGAACAGTCAGTGCATCACGTGATCAACTGCTAAATTTAAACGTGCTTTTGTGCGTTGGCTGGCACTGAGCCAGAGACAGACGCGCTCAGCACTTGTCATATATTACAACTATTCAGTGTTTTCAACCACATAATGTTTATTTTAGGTTTCAGACATTTAAAATCACATAAGTAGGCTACTAGCAAAACAATGCATTTGAGTTTGTAAAATACACTGATGTCAATGGAAGCGGCAACAATAATCCTTTCCATTATAGTTAGACGACACGTTTTATTCATATCAGATACACAATGTGTAAGTAGCTTTAAAGTTTACCCTATTTTTCTCCCAGTTCACCGGCCACTTACTTTCATGTATTTTGTGAAAAATGGATGAACTGACATGTTGTAAATCCAACAGATCCGATTCTCTGAACTGTGGCACAAACTAACATGGCTGCGCCCATCGCACATAACTTACAGCTCAACTAACGCGATCGTTATAAAGGTGTTTAAAGGGACTATGTGTTGGAATTTCTCCCATCTAGTGGTGAAATTGTATTTTGCATTCAAACGAATAATGCTCTCCAGCGCCTCACTTTTTCAAATGCACGTTGCATCTACGGTAGCCGTTATGTACCAAAAAGCTATGACAGGATGTCTTATAATAGCACTTCGAGTTTTTCTTCGGGTGAACAGGTTCGTTATTTAAAACAAACTGAAACTTGAAACAACGGAAAAAAAGAATGTTACAGAATGAATTACTGACTGTGAAAAACATTAACTATGGTAATTAGTAGTAATGCCTTCTTTACTCGTTATATTTTTTGAAGTACGTGCATTGTTAGATATCATCATCATCATCAGAGCCTTCTCTAATGTTACTTTACTCAATAGCTGCTATTCATCAAAGAGCCTGTTTAACTTTTAACTATAAATGTTCTACTGTCTATATAATAAAGTACACAACCAAGCAATGAAAAAAAAGCTTGTAATTAAGACCGTAACATTGACTTACCTGTCGAGAAGAAAGCAGGCAACTTCAGCGTCTCTTTTGAAAGCTTTCTCCTGCATTAGCAATCCCAACATTAACCCTTATTTTTGTAATCTCCGGTCACGTTTCCTTTTACGGTCTATTTTGGACTTTTTCGAAGACGAGGACTCATCCTGTGACTCAGCATATGTATGAATGAACGGTGTATAAATAACCGTGCAGTGCATCCTTTTAAACTTGCCGGGGAAGTGACAAGCGCCTCTCACTGCTCTGCTCCTCCGCTTCTGCTGGCTCTAGTCACGTGACGCTGGTTCTGAACGAAAACGCGTTGTGGAAACGCGTTGGCCTAGTACTTTTTGTCCCTCTCTGCTATTATAGTTTTTCAAGATGGCGGAACTACATGGAAGCCTCCGTGGACCTACCCGTCCCATGTATATAAAGATAATAAATTCTTCGTTTACGAGGATTAGTCTGATCATTGGCATAGGTATTTGTACACCATTAAGGGCATATTTATGAATAAAAATATTGATTTTAGATAATAAAAAGCTACACATTGTCCCTTTAAACAACAAAACACATCCACTTGCACATATTTGACAATCGGAATATCAGATATTTCATGCTATAGCTAATGATTTGTGAATATTTTGAATAAAAAAGGAAAAATGACATAAAAGCAGATCATCATCATTCAGCGCTGTTGTGGTTGCGGTGTGTCATGTGACAAGCAATGACGCGTCACCATGGAAACAATAAAGTGACAGGTTCTAAATAATGGTGGGGGGTCAGTTAGAATATTTTAAAGGAACACACCGACTTTTTGAGACTTTAGCTTATTCACCGTATCCCCCAGAGTTAGATAAGTCCATACATACCCTTCTCATCTCCGTGCGTGCCGTAACTCTGTCTGAGGCACCCACCGCTAGCCTAGCTTAGCACAAAGACTGTCCGGTAAACGGCCCCAGCTAGCATACTGCTCCCAGTAAGTGACAAAATAACACCAATATTTTCCTATTTACATGTTGCGATTTGTATAGTCACAGCATGTACTAATAACAAGGTGACATGATACACAGCCATCTTCTAACCGTATACATATGGGAACTATATTCTCAGAAGGCGAAGCACTGCTACTTCTGCGGAGTGATTTGCTCCAACTCTGAGCGAACTCTCTGCTCCTCACCACGGGGCTTCTCAGGTGCTGCGAGCAAATCACTCCGCAGAAGCAGCAGTGCTTCGCTCTTGTGCCTTGTGCTGGCTCTTGCATCAGCATCACACTCATGCGTGACGTCACGGTGGCCATCAGCGAACAGCAACAGTCACATGGACTATTTTAACAATGTCTTTACTACCTTTCTGGTCCTTGAGCCAGTATACTTCAGTGAACATCCTGAAATAAACAGACTAAATTGTTCTTAGTTCAGTTGCACCTTATAGCTGCTGCCCACAGGTTATCTTCAAATATAACCCCTCTCTCTCTCTCTCTCTCTCTCTCTCTTCTAGCTGTCATTGCTGTGGTGGTTCTGGTCCTGCTCCTCCTCCTGGGCGTCATTCTGCGATACATGTACAAACACAAGGGCACATATCATACCAATGAGGCCAAGGGCACAGAGTTTTCCGAGACAGCAGACTCCGCTCTTCGTAGAGACCCAGCCTTGCAGGACGCCATGGATGAGAGCAAGAAAGAGTATTTCATATGAGGCACAATAGATAGCCCAACTCGGCTTACATGATGCCTTAATGCTGTTTGCTAGAGCAGTGAAGTAGCTGACAGAACTCTCCGCAAACAGAAAGAAACCAGAAGAGTATTATGAAATTCCTATATATTTCAATATCTGACATTGTTCATATATTTTCTTCCTGAATAAAAGAGGTAACATTTGAGTATGGATAAAAATTCTGTACTCCTATTGGAAGCTGATTGTCAGCACAAATATCAGTTTAGGAGAATGTGATGGTATTCAGGTGAAGGAAATGAAAGCCATTGATCTTAGACAGGATTTGAATATGAATGGCAAGCAATATTTCAAGACATTTAATTGGTAGGATTAACAAAAACACTTTTCAAACAAGTGAAATGAATTGGTCTCTCACATCTATATACTGTACGTGGCACATATAAGGGGCCAACAGTGTTTCTCAGAAATCGCTTACTGCACCTTTAAGTGCAATTATTTTAATAATATTAAGAAATTGACTTGTTAGTCAGAAGTTCAGGATATGAGAACATTTATGTTGAGAATAGGAAAAAACATTCAGGAAAAGCCATTGGGGAAAATGTCATCCATATTACTACAGTGTTACAAATTTACATGCTTCTGTTTTTACTGTGATGATTCTGAAAATGATTCTTCTGGTTGTGAAAAAAAGAAAAAAATGATAAGATCTAATTGTTAGACTAATTTAAAGGAGCATTTCACCCGTGGGAACATGAATCTTTATTGAAAGTGTGTCATATACGTAGTCGAAATGTAACATAAATTTCGAATTTGGTGCCTTCTTGACCGAGGAAAGACAGAAAGTAACTTTAGGGCGCATTTGTATGGAAGACAACAACTCCCAATGCACCACATTGCACAGCTCCACAAGCCACTCCCACTAATCCAGTTCACAACACAACTGTCCAGGAGAAATTGGCACCGTTGAAATTCTCTGCAGGAGACAGACTCTATTCCTGTGTCCGTAGGCACACAGTGAGAGCACCATCAGTCCGCCCCAGCTCGAGCCAGTCCGGGCTCCTCATCTGTGACAGGCAGGTCTTCTGCTTCGGCTGCAGAATCCGCAGCAGCCGCCTCCTGTTCCTCCATCAGCCTCAGCTGCTCTTCGCTATATTGCGGCTCGTAAAGGTAGCCACGAACATCTGATTCGAGCATCAGACTTTCGAAATCCTCTTCTTCCAAATCATATTTGAGTACCTTCCGCCATTGTCGGAACTTCACATCTGGCTCCACAGCGCCTGTTAGCTTAGCTTCCAAACAAGATGGCGGATATTGCTTTTAGTTTCTGCAAGTGAAGTCCCACCCACTGATCTGTAATAGGTCTGTAGCGTGAGTAGGTCCCACCCCCTGGAAAAATGAGGAACGAGTGTTTGTAGTCTCATCCCCTCTATAAAGATATGGGACTTCCTGCTTAGAATGACGCAAAATTACGATTTTTACATCATTATAAGCAGGAACTGCAACACGAAAATCCGTATTTCTCCCTTCTCAGTTGAAAATGAGGGTATATTGCACAACCATTCAAAAATATGACTGGGTTTTAACGATACAAAGCTTAATGCAAATGGGTGAAGTCTCCCTTTTTTTTCAATTTTCCAATTGTGTCAGTATTTTGATAGCACAGGTCTAAAAAAAGAAATGACAAGAAAAGAAAACCTACACCCACAAATGAAAAGTTTGTAAAAGCTTTTTTTTTTACTCACCTTTGTATTTTTCAAAACTTTGAGTATGACTTAATTTTTTTTTTATAGCAGATACATTTTCTACACAATAAATGTAGTGAATAGTGAGCAGTAGACATTCTGCTAAAGCTAAACATCTCTTTTTTTGTTCCATAGAGAAAACTAAATCATACATGTTTAAAAAAAATTAGTTTGGAATGATGACAGAATAAAAAATTTTGGGTGAACTATTTCCTTTAAGCTCACAGCTACTGGTAGTAAAGTGAGCTCATGCTGTGCGTAGTTTAGTTATTTTGGATCAAGCAGCCAGGCCTCGGGCCATTGATAGATTCAGTTCCTCTACATGGGGGAGTAATTAGTACAGGTGTTGCGTTATTCACTCGTGGGAAACAGAAATGTTATCTCCAGCAAACAGTTTGCATGGCATTGGGACGTGGAGTACTATAAATATGATTTCAGTTGATGTGTACCGTGATAAATCATTTTTCAATGAGATCTCTTCTGGAAGATTTTTACCAAAAAATGTACACATTATTCAAAGGCCAGTACAGATGCTGATGCAACAAAATGAAAATGCCAGACACTTTGGAGGTGAGCGGCACCGCGAGAATCCGACACGAGTGAGAGATATTTTTCTTTTGATTAATTCTTTGCTTCAAGGATGGAGGCTGAAAATAAGCCCTGAGCACCAAATCTCATCTCACCTTCTCACCCCCCTCTTCCTCCGTCCAGCGCTCTTGATTAATGACACCTCACCACTAAAGGTTTCTGCAGCGTTTTTTTTTTTTTTTTTTTGACAGTGAAGTTAACAACTGAAAGGACAATTTTGTGTAATAGCTAGAATGCCTGTCATCACTTATATTTTGATAATCAACACTGACACCTCTATGATTAACAATCCACAAACAGGAGTGAGATGTGCATGACACAATTATCACCTCCCACAATGCTTCAACATAAACGTGTTCAAATGTGTTCCCCAGAGCTTAACAAAAGTGAACTGTGAAGATAAAAAAAAGATGAAATATGCTCTCAAAAAATAGGCTACTTATTTATTTATTTGTTCTTTCCTTCCTTCCTTCCTTGGATACATTAAAATCTAGCCAGTTGCACCACACATTAACCCTTAAATGTATGAATGTTTCGCCAATCATTATTGCATTTTCGGGTCTTTAGTGACCCGGATCTATAAGGGATGGATCTCTAGCCATCACGATAATATAAAACTCTCCTAGAGTAACAATTACAGAAGAATAAAATAAAGCATATTTTAAAAGTTTTTTTTTTTTTTTTTTTAAAGCAGATGTTTTATACCATCTTCACTGTCCTCATCAGAGCTCATGTAACATTCAGCATCTGGCTCATATTCACGATCTCATACATATTCTCAAAACTATCATTTTCAACATCTTTAAAATCAATATTTTGATCGCTGAAAGTGACACTAATATTTGACTGCATTTGGTACTTGCTCTGCAGTAAATCGCTGAGCCATTTCAAGTTTTGATGATGATACTTCCTATTCTTTTGTTTCCTGCCTGCGGTAATTAAGAGTGAAACGTCACTTCATCATTGTGTATCAGACATTGCCACCTTGTGTAATAAAAGTGAATTGCACTTATTTCATCAAATATTCAATTATTGTTGTGCAGAAAAAATATACTTATACTGCACACGTTGGGTTATTAGCGACCCTATCATTTTTACAAAAAATGTATGGAAAAACAGGCATTCTTTAACAATTATATATTTTTTTCTTGTTATGTTGTTGATAATGAATTGACTGAGGAATAATAAGAAGGTTGATGTCTAACTTGAAAAAAATAATAAGTAAGGAGGGTAGTGTATGACGTTTCAGGTCACTAAAGACCAGAAGTTAAGGTTTCGTTTTTTTGTTGCTATTTTTGCTATTTGAAGAATGATCAAATGAACTGAAGAATATTGGTGTTCACATCATATGCAGGCCTTTCAGAATCTGCTTCCAAAGGAGATTGGGAGAACTTTTAGCTATTTTTTACAGTCTATTTCACAGCACAACAGAAAGCCAGCAAACCTGACACTCCATATGCTTAAAAAACACCTGCCGGTCATTTTGAAGTGAACTGTAAGACCTGCCCTAAGGTTAGTGCAGCAATGCAGTGTATGTGTATTTTAAAGTCGGCATGAAACGGACGTAGCGATAGACTTTTCTTTCCTATTGTGAGGTATGTCCGAGTGAAACAGCTTCTCGAACAAGAAAGAATCTAGGACGAGACTTGATTTTGTCCATCGGAAATTGATTGGATTGTTGGATCATTGTGGTTTGCTATTACTGTGATCTCATGTGAGTGACAGGTTGTCCCGCCCTCAAGCCAGTAAACATGTCATCTGAGATGAGAAAAGATGTCGCTGCAAGAGGGAGGGGAAGTTATTTTGATTAAAGTTTAAGAGGGTTCAAGATGTATACAGATAAATCATTTATAGTAAATACTGCAAGTATCCCTAAAAAAAAAAAAACTTAATTTCATGGTGACTTAAAAGGGTGCATTTTTTACTCAAAAGTCACATTAAAACATTTGAATAGTATATTTATAGAACTTAAACTTTTGAATAGTATGTTTTACATAGCAATTATTATTGCAATTAAGCAGAATGTCAGTAATGCAGTTTTTTTTTTTTTTTCAGTTGTGAGGAAGTCAAGCAGACTTGAAATCAGACATGGATTTGTTAACAAAACAATACAAAAGTGAACATAAAACTGAAACAAAAATGAGCAGAAAGAAGCCATCAGCACATCAGTTTTTCACTTTTGAAGCAGAACACTCCTCTGTGACATTTCTGATGATTGAGTATTCAGAATCTCTCTTCACATGAAATACGGTAGCTCTTGCCAAACAAATTGCTTTTGTAACATATTTTGATTTTACAAATATAACACTGGAGGGGAATAAAGTCTCAAGACTGTCCCCAACTGAGTTTAAAGCTTGACAGGCTTTTTATTTCACATGTGTTGAATATCAAAGCTACAGCTTCAGAGAGCGCTGCTTTCCCAATTCATCGTTTTAAAAAGTGTGTAAAGTTTGCTCGTTTATCACAAGGGCACATACAATACTGTTCAAATGTTTGGAGTCACTAAGATTTTTTTTTTTTTAATAAACACTTTTATTCAGCAAAGAGCATTTCTATTTTAAATTGATTTAGTTTTTTAAAACTTTCTATTCATCAAAGAATCCCCCCCCCCCCCCCCCCCCAAAAAAAAGCATTGTTTCGACAAAAATATTAAGCAGCACAACAGTTTTCAACATTGATATTAATTTAAGGCTACGATTCCAATACAAAATGACAAACAAGCATTGTAGTCATTCACTGTTCTCTTGGTTATCTCTAAAGACCTCAGTGCACTCAAGTTCTTTTTCATTTGCTTAAGGCGCTGATTTACTTCAAGTGAAATCAAAGAACAAACTTGTGTGATGTCATTAAAAAAAAAAAAAAAAACGAAGTTCGTTTGGAGCTTGTTTCTGGAGATCGAAACAACTTGCCACAGCGAAATTTCCAGAATGCTCCGGCTTATAAACACCTTTAAACTACCATTAATCTGATGCAAAAACGTGTGGCTCTGAGGCTCCTATAAGCTCACTTGAATTGTTCTGGATCATTAGACATGACATTATGGTGCATTTGAAGTCTGTCTAAAAGCAGTTTCCCAAGGAGGTTCCCTCATACAGACACGTTGCCTGTGAAGTCACTGACAAGACAGTTTCCTTAGCCTTCAGACAGCCTCACGTGTCCTCGGATGTAAACCTCAAAGCTTTGTGTTTCGCAGAGTGTTTATTTTCCATTTAAATTGAGACAGATTTGTACGACTAAATGTCGCCATAATGAACACCGCTGTATGTCTTTGCAAACCTGTATGAGAAAGAGAGGAAGAGAAGGTGAGAGGTACAGCACACTATGATTTCCATTAACCTACTTTCCCCTCCTCGTTCTGAATTCAGCCATCGGTGCGCTGGGATCACACACTGACATTATGCTCACAACAACATACCATCTTCAGCCACTGCACTGCAGAGACTGTTCCAGATCTGCTCGCCCCATCCAGCTGTGTGTCACTGACAGGGTCACAGAAGGCTGACATCTGTCCTTAGTGGGGTGGCTTGAGGGAGCTGGTCTGCACAGCTGGAGATCCGGCAGATATATTTAGACCATGAGGACAAGGTTGTTCATCTTGAAAATGACTGTGACTCAGTGCGACCTTGATGCCCTCTGCAGCTCCACAGGAGAGTGTGGCCTGGCTATGTTTATTGAACTTGCTTAAATCCACAACCAAGGTGCTTTGATTCCTCTGTCAGATAACTTTACTCACTCTGGTGGGTGGAGACTGGAGAGCAGCTTTTTTGGACTGAATTTTTTGGAATGAATCTTTTTTGGTTCTGTTTTTTAAATCAAGATGATCGAAGGACAACTGAGATGAACACAACTGATCTTTCACTTTGAAATTAATTACTCAAAAAAGGGTGTGTAACGGGTGGATTTAATTGATTATTTTTTGTCTTATTTTTGTGTTGTCATGTGGATTTGTTTTGTCATTAGTCTTGTTGTGTGTGTGTGTGTGTGTGTGTGTGTGTGTGTGTGTGTGTGTGTGTTTGTGTGTGTGTGTGTGTACTTGTACAACTATCTTTGTGAGGACCAGTTTGAGTTTTAGCCCATTGGAGTGAGGACAAAGAGAGTAAACTGAGGACATTTTGGCTGGTCCTCACTTTCTGAGACCCCTTTAAAGGCCTGTTTGAGGGTCAAGACTTGGTTTTAGGGATAAGATTATAATTAGGTTAAGGGTCGGTTTAGGGTAAGGGTTCGGGTTAGGCACTTGATGGGTAAGGTTAGGGTAAGCGGCTAGAGATTGCATTGTGTCAATGAATGTCCTCATAAAGATAGATACAAGAATGTGTGTGTGTGTGTGTGTGTGTGTGTGTGTGTGTGTGTGTGTGTGTGTGTGTGTGTGTGTGTGTGTGTGTGTGTGTGTGTGTGTGTGTGCCCTTGTTTATATTACATTGTGGGGACCAAATGTCCCCATAAGAATAGTAAAACCTGAAATCACCTCCATTGTGGGGACCAGCCAGCGGTCCCCACTTTTCAAAAGGCTTATAAATCACACAGGATGAGTTGTTTTGAGAAAGTAAAAATGCAGAATGTTTTCTGTGATGGGTAGGTTTAGGGGTAGGGTTAGTGTAAGGGGACAGAATATACAGTTTGTACTGTATAAAAACCATTAAGTCTATGGAGAGTCCCCACAAAGATAGTGAACCAGACATGTGTGTGTGTGTGTGTGTGTGTGTGTGTGTGTGTGTGTGTCAGTCATTTCGGCCACAGCAAACAAGGTTTGTTTATTAAAGTTTGATTTTAATTTTACATTTTAATTATCTAATTATATTTCTTTATAATTTAGCAAGAAGACAACAATGTCAGTTGAACTACAAATCAAGGTACAGTAAATATCACTTTTTTTAAAATTTCATATTTTTATTCAAGCTGTAATTTTGTCAAATTATGCAAAATGTGTGAAAATATTCTACACAGTCCTCGTCTACTGCATCAGTGTACTGTTACAGTATTTGAATGAAATACAACTTAAAAGTTGTTCAAGTAATCCCTGTTATCTTATATAGATATTTTCTTCTCAGAAAAGGATGCCAGTGACAGTGCTTGTCTGGCAGTCCTTTATTATCTTTTCAGAAACATATTGAGACAGCAAATACTTCAAAATGGCCAATGGTCCTTAAAGGACACTTTGTAAAAGCCTGATGAAATTTCCATATCGAGTCAGCATTCCTGAACAGTGTTAACACTCTAGAGGAAACAAACTGCTCACCACAGATCATTAGACAGTAGAGAGGATGTATGAAATAACATAAACACAATATGAAAAAGGAAACCATTTGTAACCAAGACTCCCGGACAGGTTTACATCTGGACAAAAGATGTTAGGTGTTAAATGTAGTGAGGGATCTGTACTGGTGTGGGCAGTTGTCTTGGAAAAGTCATTAAATCTGATGTTTGCTCAGCCAAGTAATATGAGGTTTTTACAGGAACAGGTTCCTGATATGTTCCTAAAGCAGTTTGCCCGTGATATTCCAATATGCCAGGACGATGGAGCCCCAATAAAAACTGATTTAAGAATTTAGAATTTGGTTTCATGAGGACCATGTTGAGAAAATAACTTTTCCTGACCTCCCCAATGACCAGATATGAAGCTCTAGCCTAATGGATGTTTTAAAACAGATTTTCAGCTAGAAAAACTGTAAACTGAAGAATGGTGCTAAGTTCCACTAAGAACTCTTGGACAGAAATCTAAGCATTAAAGCTATATTTAAAACAAATCTGTACGACTATCATTCTTTTGATTTGACATTCGTTAGCAAAATTACATTTCTTAATTCACCTTTTATGTATCAGACAAACAATGGATCTATTCATGATGTAGATGTATAGGTTCAAATTCAATAAACACTTTTTCAGCACAAAAAAAAAAAAAATCCAGCAAATCATCGTAACCAGGTGATAAATTGCGCTGTGCTTGATTTAAATTGAATCAGTGTCATTTTTTTAATAACAAACATGCTTCCTTTATTGGTTGCACTTTATTTTTTATGTGCATTTACTGTACGTGTACTGACAGTGTAGCCTACTTACCTAAGAAAGTACTGGGTAATATAAGGTAACTACATGGGTTAAGGTTAGGTTTAGGGGTAGCTTCAGAGTTAGTACTTAGTTATTACCCATTATTGTAATTACTATAATAAGTACATAATATGTACATCGTGAACAGGACTGTAAAATAAGGTGGTACTGTAAATTTGTTTCATTACAGATTAGACCTTATTGTTTAAAACTATATTTGCTCGGTCCAAACCTTGAGCAGTTTACCCTTGCATCAGGTGAGATGGTTGCATACATTTTCTATTGATCACGGCAGCAATAATTCATCAAATGACGATCCAAATATGTACTGAAAGCATCACAATTGGCATATATACTGATGGATGTGTACTTGAGTGCACTTTCATCATTTTAAAGGCCTGCTTGAGGTGTATGGGTCACAGTAGTGAAGCAATGCTTTAAAGTCACTGTTAAGTATATCAGATAGCCGTAGTCTGCTGCATCCTCCATAACTCAATACCCAGATCACTGAGCTGTGCAAATTGCGTTCTGTTCAGCACTAATATTTTGGTTGTGTTTGCATTGTAACCTCTCTTGCATAATTATTTTAGTGAACCAAGCACTAAAACAGCCCAGACAACACATGCAAACTATTAACAATTCATTCACAGTGAGTCTTTGAAGTCTTTAAAGTCCATTACTGCCTCTCAACATATAACTCAAAGTGTTGCTCCACACTTCTGACTCGCTCCGCATGAATCTGAGGATTTAGTCTCTCCAAGCACACAATGGGCAGTAAAACCGTCGAATAGTTTCAAGCAGAGGATATTTTCTGAGAAAGAAAATGTGTGCAGTCGGCTCAAACCTGATGAGTCAGCCATGGTCATCTTATGCGGTGTGTTTAAGAGGGCCATTACACAGAAGCTGGAAATCCCCATAAGGCACAATTACCTGAATGAGCTGATTTATCTCCGCTCATCATAGCCTATTATTCCTTGAAACCAAGAGTGCTAGGTGGGCAAGACAGCCGCCTTATGGAAAAGAGCAGTCGATTTGTTTGTTTATTGGGAAAGTGGTGCTGTATTTGTAATGGGTGGATGTGGCCGCCCTGGACATTCAGCTGTGTGAATACTTCATAAATATTGGGCTAAACAAGCTACATGCTCATTTAAGTGCTCGTTCACATTTTTGGACAGCACTGTAGTGGCAAACACACTGTGGCTTTGATATGCCTTCACAGCGTTGTACACTTTGCTCACCTGCAAGTGAATTTAATGAGGGCCATTGCAGTGAGGAGCTGACATCTCTGTTGTGAAGAGAGGCATTCATGGTACTGTAAGATGGGACTGCTACAGCAATTATTTGTAACCTTTGGATATTGCTTTTGTGAACCCTGGCTTCAAACCAAAGTAATCAGTAAAAGTTGATAAGCATTCATTACTTTGCTTTTGGTTTAACATCACAGCATCGTGGCCGAAAAACAAGATGATATGACACCAGAAAAAGGCGTTTTATTAAACGAGCGAATGGTCGTGCAGAGCTTTTTAATCAGCTGCAGTGGGGGGGTAAAAATTGCATTTTTAATTTTTCTTTAAAAAAGCAACCACGAATGCTATTCTGGTTACAGAAAGTAAATGCCCTTAACCCTGTTGCAAACACCGTGTCTACAGCAACCTCTACATCAACCTTGGTCACGACAGGTGCATCATGTTTCTCTTGCCTTGAATTTAAAATGGAGAAATTTACATGAATATCTGAATACTCATTGGGGGAAAGAGCCGAAAAGCTGATGGGTGTAACTTGCATTATAAAATAAAGCATCATGTACACGAGTCCTGTATCGCACCTCTCTGAATAATTACTAGAGGTCATTAAATTTTCAACAAAGGCAGGAATGAATGAATGGGTTGAAGAACAAACTGGGGAGGTTCTGACCAGGTGTGACGCAGAGTGCTCGGGGTGTAGTTTTTTTTATTTATTTCCTTCTGTCTTTTTTCTTTGACAGAAACAAGACAAAACCCAGGGCTCGGAGGGGCCCTTTGTGTCTCGTCGGATAAATGCTTCTGCTCTTTGAAGCAGCTCTACCTTTCAGGTGTTCATTATCCCTCAAAACAAATAGCTCCTTTATGCGAACGTCCCTCATTTGTTTAAGACGATATCGTGTAATTAAAATCTAATCAGAGAAAGGAGGGAATCCATGAATATTTAAATCTGTTTGGGTTCTGAATCTTAATGAAATGGTAATTTATGATGGCTCCGGGCTTAATTCTAGCCAGAGAGCAAATTAACTGGATTTCCAGAGATTCCCTCAAGAAACTTCCCCCTTTTTTCCCATTGAGTGTGTTTAACATATGGAAATATGATTAAAGCATCTATTTAAAGGCCAGACGATTAAAATGTATGTGAAAGACTTTGTTAATAGGAGCTGAAATATGTGCACTTGTTTTTAATATCAGTGACTTCAAGGTCTGACAAAAATCTCAGCCAAGCATGATATCCTGATTTGAAGATCTGACATGAAAGCGCCTCAATGTGAACAGTTTTGACAAATGATTTATCTGATAGCAGATGAGGTAAGAATACCTGAAAATGAAAGTGGTTTTCATCATGGCGGCTTAGAACCCATGTAACATTGTAGAAATCATCAAGAACAAGTCTGACATACCATGAGAAATATGGACGCTGAGAGACATCAAAGAGAGCTATCTGACGCTGTTCTCAAATGTGATAGCATAACCTATAAAAGTAGACAGACCATTAAAACAATTACTGAGTGGCTAGTTTGTATGTTGTCATGAGTTGCTAATTTGGAATTGGCATGTTTTTGAGGAACTTTCTCACATTTACATCATTTTTATGCGTTTTACTCTTTGTTAGCTAATTTTAAATCTATTTGTTTTTATAGTATACTGAACTAAGTTAACGCTTACAGAAACCTCTCAATGTCCTGTAGATGATTTGTGATTTTACTATCTTTGTGGGGGACATACAAATTTGACAAGGGGTCAATGAAGTTTAGCAACAGCGCTGCGTCCCAGTTTATCTAAATATTCACTGTGTTCAGTTTATGTGAATAAATACTGTGACAGCATACTGGTTCTCAACAAATTCTGCTCCTGTTTGGTAGTAAATAAAACTGGGCTTTCGTTTAAAAAAAAAAAGTCTCCAGAAATTCAAAAATAACCCACAATCACTTTGACAAGAGTACACAAGTAATCAAAGCCAGCAAATAGTGTTCTTTCCAGGCATGTAAATGACTCATTTAAAACGAGCCGTGAAATGTGATTAAAGTCACATGAGGAAAAACTGGAGACCCACTCCTGATGGTCTGACTGTGAAATTGTGGCCCCAGGTTTTTAAGCAGTGTGAAAGCTTCTCTTTAGAGGGACACAAAAGGTCTTGAACTTTCAGGTGTGGCAGATCTCAGCCAGAGATGGGCAATTATCATATCTTCCAGCAAATTCATACTATCAAAAAACTACATAGAAAGATATAGAACTGCTGGATGAATGTAACTAAACATGACCTTGGGCTCTTTCTTAAATTATAATGCAGTCTTTTAAAACATATGTCATATTTGATATGATTGGTTTATAGTCAGTGTCAAGGTTGAGATATTCAGAATACCCTGCAAACTGATTTTGATTTAGCAGCACATTTATTCTAACGCTAGTGAGAATTCATCTGTTGCACATTCATACACTACTGTTCAAAAGTTTGGGGTCAGCACTCAGTACAATTTCTTTTATGTTTTTGAAGTTATGCTCAACATGGCTGCATTTATTTGATCGAAATACAGTAATATAATTACAATTTATATATATATATATATATATATATATATATATATCCCCTAATTATAATGTAATTTATTTCTGATGGCAAATCTAAATTAATTAATTAATGCATCCTTGCGGATTAAAATGATGAGTTCCTTTAAAAAACTTACTGACCCCAATCCTTTAGTGCAGGCTACTGTCATAAGTTTTTTTTTTTTTTTTTTAAAGAAAACTAATGTTGCACATAAGCAGAAGTTGAAGCTGTCACTGTTATGTCACAGGTTGAGTTTATTTTGCTTTGTCATTGACGTTATTCAAGGTTCATTTTACATCATGTTGCTTCAGGGCATTGCTGTGTGTCTATTATCTGTCAGCAATGTTACACTAGCTTTGTTTATCTTTCCATCCTCCTCATTTAGCAGACCACCCCTCCAAACTGCCTGATAACACCACCAATAACCGACAACTCAAATAGCAATGTGACAGTCCTTCATCCACAGCAGCACTAAATACAGAGATCCAGCAAATTCACTTGAACTAACCGCTTTAATTCAGCCTCTAAAACCCTTTTTGCAAATGCATTAACGTAGTTTAATTCAAATGTAGCACTTTTCTAACCACTTTAAATTTAAATTCAGAGTCCTATTTGCCGTGCCAAGTTAGACCTGCATTGAAAGAGCATATAATAACAGCTGTGGGAGGATCTATGTGTATGAAATATTTATGTATTTAAAAGAGTGCTGTCAAAATAAAAGCCTCATAAAGTCAAATACACAAGAAACAAGTGAAGGAGAAAGGGAAAGTGTTCTGCTCTGTGAGACATGAATCCATAAGAGACTTGAAGAGTGGTTTCTTTAGGATGGAAGTACAACAGTGCCCTCCTCTGAGGAAAGCAAGACAAGTAGAACTTCAAGGGACATCCATTCAATAATTAACATTCTAGCTTCATGTTTAAACCCTTATGACTTTCTTTCTTCTGTTAGATTCAAAATCATTGCAGAATTGAGCCTGACAGCCTCAATCACCGTTCACTTTTATTGCATCTTTTTCCACATAATAAAAGGGAATGGTGATTGAGACGGTCTTCTTTTGTGTTCCACGGAAGAAAGAAAATCATACGTTTAGACATGTTTGACAAGTTAGACAAGTTACTAAATGATGACGAAATCTTCATTTTTGGGTAAAATATCCTACCTTTCATATAGCCAGGGCTTACAGCAAACACAAAGGCAAGATAATAACAGTTCTCTTGTGGCACTAATTCTCAAACTATGTTAAGCGCCCTCTGGTGGTTTCCATTCAAAACTACTGGTAATGACGCATTTAAAACACCAAGCTGACATGATTAACAACATAAACAACAAATGAGAAATTATGGCGGCGAACACAACCACACCTCAATGATATTCTTAGTCATTTTAAAATGAAATAAACTTGTACTTACAGACCTGTTGGATCTCCTTTGGGACTAATTTTGGAACTTTTAGGTCTTTTTCTTCATTTATCTCCACTCACATGTTTTCAGCTTAATAGGAAAACAGATTCTCCCAGAGTATTAAATGAATCTAAAATGATGGAATCCCATTCCCTTTTATAGAGGGACTCAGAGGAGTGTAAAAATTGATGAAAGCTAAGGGAATCTGAAGGCCGGTGTTGTCCAAACAGCCACTTTTATTTCAGCGTCATTGCAGATTTTGGTGAATAATCACCCATAAAGGGCAGAATATGAGAAATGATGGTAATATGAGATGCGCTCAGGAACAAATGAGCAGCGGCTCTATTCCTGGACCCGCGGCCGCTCTCTTACCGGCAGCAGACTCATATCATCTCCTCTCATCTCAACTGAGTGACGAGAAACGACTGGTTTCAGGTGTCTAATGAGCTGCGGCCAGTTTGCACAGTGCTATTTCAAACAAAAAGTATTTTAATTGGGGTGTTTAGTCACCGTCTCACCGCAATGAAACAAAATAAGATATCGGCCGGCAGATTGATTTTTCCCTTACATAGTTACTACCTCAGTTAGATGTCACATTCGTTGCATAATTTTCGTTGTTTTTTTTTAACGATATCTAAAAATAATAACTGACTTTACTGTACTTTAGTCTCATATCTAGTTTTAATGGCCTCTGATTGCCAGGGGCCTCTAAAGGTACATGGTCTGAAACTGCTGAAGGAAGCTGATCACCAGGGTCATAAGCACATTCAGTTTGACCTGTCCTGTGCCCCTAAATTTGTATAGCCAGAAACAAACCACCAGGGGCCCTGGACCCCTTGGTGCATAGAGCGGGAACGTATAAGTGGGCACAAAGTCATGCCCAGGGGCCTCCTTGGACCGTGACCTTGGAACCAGAACTTGAGTCAAACTCAAAAAGATCCACCCACAAACAACACTTACTCAAAATGAAAGGAAAACGTTTTTTTAACATATACAATAAATGTTTTAATAGCAATGTACAATGATATCTTCAGCTGCAGAAGAGCAGAATACATCTTTCTCCATGGGACATGGACAAATGGTTGAAATACCACAAGGAATCTGTCTTTAAGATGTCCCTTCCCCTCCAGCGACACTGGCGTTTCTCACTTCAGCCAGATGCCTTTGTCACCAACGTCTTCATTATAGCCTTCAGCGTACTTCTTTCCTGGGAGCTAAGGGGAGATTTTCATATCACATGTTAGATTCTTTAAAGCCCTGGCAACATTTTACTGTGACCTTTAAAGAAATGCACTGAAAATAATAGAGAGTAAAAGACTAGACTTTTAATCTATATTCATGAGCTCCACTTCCACATGTTCTCTGGGCTGAGGTAAAGCTCCATATGTTTTCGCGCGAACACTGACAAGGTGGTGATCAGATGAGCAAATGAAAAGATGAAAAATCTGATGGCTGAACACAGCGCTCCCAAAGATCAATATAATATTGCCAGGAATCACTAATGGCCATACAAAGTGTTCTGTCACCCACTCCAAAAGTCTATCTGTCTACTGATTTTGTAATGCCACCGACATCACTGAATGTCCTCAGGTGACACTCCTGATCTGTGAAAACACTCAATCATTGTGCAGGCATTTGAAGGGACACTGTTTGGGCTCCTGGACATATGCAATTACTTGTACACAAATGTATCTGACAGAAATATCATTTAAGGTAGATCTATCATCAGCGAGGCACCTAAAGCATCACTGCTTCCATACTCTCTTTAATTAATATAGTTAATATTAGGGCTGTCGCTAACGATTATTTTAGTAATTGATCAATTATTTTGACGATTAATAGAGTCTTTTTTTTTTTTTGTGGTAATAAAAATAGACCCTAACAAAAAGACCTTTAAAATGACTTAATTCATACATTATATAATAACAATGAGGCAATCAAATAAAGCATTCTTGAACAAGAACGTGTGGACATCAAAACATGCAAACTCAGAGCGAGGGTTTAAACTTATTTTAAAATGCAATGAACATTTTGCATATTTGGAAACACTTTATGTATTCTCCTGTGTTGGCGTAGATTTATAAATGATTTATCATGATTTACAAATCTGATGAAATGGCGCATATTGCGTTCCCAGATGAGCGTTATAAGCAACCTAAACTTACAGCATATGCAGAGATGGAGTTTGAGACGATTAATTATATATATATATATATATATATATATATATATATATATTAAACCCGCAGGGCATACATTTATTTTACTGAATCACAGCCTCTGTGAATTCACAATAGCACTATGCTATAGTATGGTTTTTAAATGGTTTTAATATATCGGTCTAATAATGCGTTTCATGGATTCTTGTCCGTGGAATGCGCCACTTCCGGTATTTTGTCGATTACTCGACACAGGTAATTTGCAATCAACTTTTTTTTTTTTTTAACGAGTACTCGAATTTAATCGAGGAATTGTGACAGCCCTAGTCAATATTAACTGTCACTATTAATAAAAAATTAGAATTTTGGAATTGCTATAGGTTTAAGCATAATTAGGTCTTAATGGGATAGTTCTCCCAAAAATTTTAATTCTGTCATTACTCAAGTCGTTCCAAACCTGTATGAATTTCTTTCTTGTGCTGAACACAAAAGAAGATATTTTGAAGAATATGGGTAACCAAACAGTTAATGGGCCCCATTGACTTCCATAGCATAAAAAAAAAAAAAAAATGAAACTATGAAAGTCAAATGTTTAAATATCAACATTGTTCAAAATTATTTTGTTTGGCAAAACAACCTATATGTGGCTTGTGATCAGTCTTTTACATGTACTGTTACAGTTTCAGTGGAGGGCACATACCGATTTGAAAGCATAGTAGGCAGCATCAAACTCATGAGCACCGATTGTGACCTCTGGGAGATATTTGGGGACGCAGGTCAGGGTGGCTACCCTCTGCTTGTCTTCCACCCTAGGGAATAAGGGAAAGGGTACATTTATTCAATGTGCTCAAGGATGTGGCCAAGCTGGAATGATAATAATTACAGCCAATACTAGCAAAAGTCTAAGGAAGAAAAAAACAAAAAAACATGAGTGAAATGTAAATAAATCAAGCACTTACATCATTCGCATATGGTGGAAAGTGACATCATCTTGCTCCAGCCAAGGGCCCTTCTCAAACTTTAAGTATTCAATATCCTCTGCAACCTGCAAAGGCAAAGTGGAGTCATAAAGCAGTGACATTTGCCTGCCTCAATGTGCTCCACATACAGGTTTGAACCTTACCCTCTCAATGTCCTGGGCTTGGGTTGTGTCATAGGCAAGAACCTCTGCCTCTTCACTGAAAATGAGATACAGTTTTTCAAAACTAAAACTATTAATAAGCAGTAATTAGTAGTTTATTGAGTGGTTGATTGTTAGTTAATAGTGAGAATCGAACCCTAATCTAAAGTGTGATCATTTTATTTATATAATATTATTCATGTTTTTATACAATTACAAATAATTACAGTACTTATATTAATTATAACATTTATATACAATAATACATATAATGAATATTAGGTGCTGACCTGATTTTAGGAAGGAAGGTCTTCTTGTATGCAGTCTCAATGCTCTTCAGGTAGCTTAAAGAAACATTCTGGAGGTATGACTGTATAAGGCAATGAAAATTCAAATGCACTGTCATCATTGTATAATCAGCGCTTCCTGAATTAATCAAAATCTCCTGAAATATTTCTCCTTAAATAAAAGCCTCCATTTTTTTTTTTTTAGATTACTACAATTATCCAAAATTTAAACAAAACTCTACATTAAATCCAGCCATAATTTAATCATTTTGTAATCAATAATTTTGTGTGATATTGAAAATCTTTGTCAGTGTCATTTTTACACATTATAATCAAAATATGAATTATTTGGACCAATATGATCCTCACACACACACACACCTTTCCTGATGCCTTGAGATTCTTCTGGACCTCTTCAGCAGGTGAGTCGACATAGATGACCAGATGAGGGGGAAGAAACTCACAGATACTGATATTCTTAATCTCATTATAGTGGTCCACACCTGCAGAATAGCAACCAACACATACACATGTTGATTGTTCATTTCAATCAACAAAAAGCAGCTTTGATATATTATCAGTTGAAGTATGACTTCAGTCACCAACAGCATTTAACCTACATTCTAAAATATTTTATGATATGAATTTCAGACATAATCACTCACACTGCTTGCGGATGTAGCCTTCTTTGAACATGGCCTCCAAAAAAACCACGTCACTAAATGGAGATCGTTCCAGAACAACTCCCTGTCCTGAGCAAGGGAAACAGAGAAGAGAGAATGACATAAATATCCTAAACTGTTACTGCGTTCCCACAACTTACTAAAAAATTGTATATAGGAAAATCTGTTCATGCTGTAGGGTTTTCATCAACAGCTTTGGTTACCTGTAGAGAGCAGGTGTTCAATAGCATCAGAGTACTGCAGCAACCTCATGAGGTACATCCAAGACTGCAGGCGGTAAGAGTTACCGTCACTGGCTTTGGGCTCCAAGTAGAACTTCTCCAAACTGCAGTTTCCATTAAAAGCCTGATCTAGAGGAACTTTCTCCTTTGTCATTTTGTCAACGTAGTAAGTGTCTGGCTCTGGCATGTACAGCATCCCTAATGAGAGAAACATTGAAAACTGAACGAATACTTCTAGGAAATAGGAATAGCAAAGAATAGAATACAAAATATTCTATTCCCAAATACATTAAGAGACAGAGAGAGTGTTTGTGTGTGGTTTTAAAAACCGAGGGTGCCAGAAATTGTCTTACCCAGTTTATCAGCCAATTTTTGTGCAAGTGCTCCCTTTCCAGATGCCAAGTTGCCATCAATGGAAATGATCTTGCTGTTTTCCTTGAAGCGGGAGGTTGTCCTCTCCCCCAGAGTATAAGCCCACCATCCATACCGCAGGTTACTGACAGCACTTGTGTGGATTTGAGCCTGGAGGGTATCAAAATATCCTGTTATGTTTCCTACCATTAAGATGATGTGGTCTGACAACAAATACATATGTTGTCCTGCTCAGCTGAAGTATCTATATATGGATTCAAGCGATGAATTACTGCTGACACACTTCTTAAATACAAAACTATAAAACAAGTTGTTTTGACAGAACTACCGTCAGACACACACGGAGATCCATTGTTATATATTGGTCATGTCTGAACAAACGTGAATGCATGTTACTATCAAAGTTGCATTGATTCAATAAACATATGAATAGATGCATTAATTTGACAGTAAGAAGTGATTTCCACAGCTGTAGTTCTGCTGTTGTCCTTCAGTCTGGACTACATGAGGCCCGACAGAATAGATAAACCTTTCGTTCTGGAGTGTAGAAGCTGTTTTTTCGATCTTACCGTCGACACAGGCGATACTGCTTTCCAAGCTGCTGCACCCGAGGGCACAACCAGCCGAAATAACCGCAACGACATCGCGAAACTTCAGAAACTCCAGCGAGTCTGATGATCCTCAATGTCGCCGAAGGATCTCTGTGTCGCGTCGCGGAAGTTTTGCGTCATCGGTGCGTCATGTGGTTCTTCTTCTTCTGGCTTGTTTGTGGCGGTTGGCATACAACTTTTAGGTGCATTTTAGAGCAGGTCAAGGTGGCATCACCCATTATACTATTCCTTATATATATATATATATATATATATATATAGGACATATCAATATAACATGCTCTACAGTTTCCTTTTGATTACAATTTCCACAGTTTTTCTCATGTTTCCCTATTGTCTTCAATGTACTATTAAATGCAGTATGCCCAAATCTAAGTCTTGAAATGATTTGTTTCTTCGTTTCAAATTCTCCCTGTTAGTCTGCCTTTATCTACGATTCTTTGAATGTTATAAAACCATATTCCTGTTCTTTCCTTCCACTGTTTTTGCCATCTATTCCTTGCATGTTGTTTGATTAAACATTTCATTTCAGCCTTACTATAGTTTACCTTAATGTCTATGTCAGCTTTATTTGTTGCTTCCTTTGCGCACTCATCTGCGATCATCTCATTCCCTTTTACTTCTACATGAGCTGGTACCCAGCAGAAATTCACTTCTAATCCCATCATCAGAATTCACAATGTCAGAAGGATCTCAATCAGCACATCTGCTCTGCTTTCTGTATGACCTGTTTCTAATCTCATTAATAATGAGTTTGAATCAGAGCATATCAGTGTCCCCAGTGGTCTATTCTCCTCAACCCACTGTAGGCTACTGCCACTGTAGGCTACTGCCGTTAGGATTGCAATCATTTCCCCCGTATATAGGCTACTGATAAATTATCTGAAATTATTTTATTGATTTTGACATTGAATTCTGGAACTGTGAATGCCACAACTTTGTTGTCTATATTTTTGGATGCATCTGAAAATACCTGAACATAAAAATAATAATTATCCTGTATATAGGCCTACTACCTATGTGTTATTTGAGCATTTAGTTTATTCTTGTTCCTTATCTAATAGCGTCATATCTACAGGAAGTTGAGGTAATAACCACTGAGGAAATGTTTGGCCATGGTGCATCATGTGGTTTCTTCGTGACAAAAGCCTTGACCAAAATGAAAATTATATTTAAAAATGATAAAGAAGTTGATTGATTTGTTTTGAACATTATTTCCTATAGATGTATTGGGATTGGTTCTTGAAACTTTGTTTGTTGTTGTATGATTGTATTTGGAGAGTCTTCCACCTATATTTACATTGTATAATAATAATAATTAAATGATGATAATATTAATAATAATAAAATTACATTATTTTTATTATTTTTTTATTTAATGAAATACAAAACATCAGCAAACAGAAAACTTAAATAAGCAGGCATACAAATACAAGCCACATAGCAGAAAAAAAAACAACTTCAAACAAACAAACAAAATAAATAAACAAATAAGTCAAAATAATATTACAGAAGGGGGTTCATTATCAAAATACACATTCAAAAGATTTGTCAGCTTACGGAATATTTTAAACACGCATACATTTTAACCAAAGGTTAGTTATTTCATTACGGTACTGTTTCTGCACAAAATTGATATGGACAGTGAGTTACAATGAAATAAACGGGACGCAATTTATTTTACAGTAGGCCTACATGCACTAGTGTAGGCTACTGTGAACTTAACCAATTTTAGGTAGGCTACTTTTAGGTTAGAATTAGGTTAGTTGCGTACATAGTTTGCGAACGCGGAACAGGACTGTATATTCCAATAAAGGAATCGATTAGGCTACATATACAGTGGGGAGAACAAGTATTTGATACACTGCCGATTTTGCAGGTTTTCCCACTTACAAAGCATGTAGAAGTCTGTCATTTTTATCATAGGTACACTTCAACTGTGAGAGACGGAATCTAAAACAAAAATCCAGAAAATCACATTGTATGATTTTTAAGTAATTAATTTGCATTTTATTGCATGACATAAGTATTTGATACATCAGAAAAGCAGAACTTAATATTTGGTCCAGAAACCTTTGTTTGCAATTACAGAGATCATACGTTTCCTGTAGTTCTTGACCAGGTTTGCACACACTGCAGCATGGATGTTGGCCCACTCCTCCATACAGACCTTCTCCAGATCCTTCAGGTTTTGGGGCTGTCGGCAATACCGACTTTCAGCTCCCTCCAAAGATTTTCTATTGGGTTCAGGTCTGGAGACTGGTTAGGCCACTCCAGGACCTTGAGATGCTTCTTACGGAGCCACTCCTTAGTTGCCCTGGCTGTGTGTTTCGGGTCATTGTCATGCTGGAAGACCTAATGCTCTTACTGAGGGAAGGAGGTCGTTAGCCAAGATCTCGCGATACATGGCCCCATCCATCCTCCCCTCAATATGGTGCAGTCGTCCTGTCCCCTGTGTAGAAAAGCATCCCCAAAGAATGATGTTTCCACCTCCATGCTTCACGGTTGGGATGGTGTTCTTGGGGGTTGTACTCATCCTTCTTATTCCTCCAAACACGGCGAGTGGAGTTTAGACCAAAAAGCTCTATTTTTGTCTCATCAGACCACATGACCTTCTCCCATTCCTCCTCTGGATCATCCAGATGGTCATTGGCAAACTTCAGACAGGCCTGGACATGCGCTGGCTTGAGCAGGGGGACCTTGTGTGCGCTGCAGGATTTTAATCCATGACGGCGTAGTGTGCTACTAATGGTTTTCTTTGAGACTGTGGTCCCAGCTCTCTTCAGGTCATTGACCAGGTCCTGCCGTGTAGCTCTGGGCTGATCCCTTACCTTCCTCATGATCATTGATGCCCCACAAGGTGAGATCTTGCATGGTGCCCCAGACCGAGGGAGATTGACCATCATCTTGAACTTCTTCCATTTATAATTGCGCCAACAGTTGTTGCCTTCTCACCAAGCTGCTTGCCTATTGTCCTGTAGCCCATCCCAGCCTTGTGCAGGTCTACAATTTTATCCTGATGTCCTTACACAGCTCTCTGGTCTTGGCCATTGTGGAGAGGTTGGAGTCTGTTTGATTGAGTGTGTGGACATGTGTCTTTTATACAGGTAACGAGTTCAAACAGGTGCAGTTAATACAGGTAATGAGTGGAGAACAGAAGGGCTTCTTAAAGAAAAACTAACAGGTCTGTGAGAGCCCAATTCTTACTGGTTGGTAGGTGATCAAATACTTATGTCATGCAATAAAATGCTAATTAATTATTTAAAAATCATACAATGTGATTTTCTGGATTTTTGAAGTGTACCTATGATAAAAATTACAGACCTCTACATGCTTTGTAAGTAGGAAAACGTGCAAAATCGGCAGTGTATCAAATACTTGTTCTCCCCACTGTATATATATTTTTTTATCACTGTAATCCCCACCAGATGGCGCTACACTCTTTTCCTGTGGTTTATGGGTGGTGAGATCGCGCACAGTCCAGAGTTAAATTGGCTCTGAAGATATTCTACATGTGAAAACCCGAAAAGAAATGTATGTTCATATTTGTGTGCTGGAAAATTTGTGGCATTCCAGTGGCAGCAGCGTCACATCGTGCATATTAACGGCTCGTAAGTTATTGTCAATAGATGTCAGTAGAGTCAACTGTGGCTTTTAAACTCACATAACTGCGGACAGAAGAAGATAAGCTGTTGCTATAGTTACTGTTGTTAGCTGGAGCAGATTTGTTGTTGGCTAATTTTGGAGCTAGTGTTTTGATGCTGTGGGCGACTGTTGTGTTAAAATCGGCTGCCTTATCAAATATAACGTTACAGAGAAACGGTTTATTTCTGCTCTGACTGGGATCGGTAACTACATGTATTAATTACTGTTTTTACTGCTCTGAATCTGTGTTTTGAACGACCGACAGCTTGTTCAGTATCACAGATCACGTTTAGTCAAGGTTTTTAAATGTTCTTACCAAAGAATAGTAACGTTAAGTCACGTAACGTTAACCAAATTATTTTCTCACCACAATTATTTCATTTCTTTACGTAAGGCCGTTTAACAATGCCATTGTTGCTGTTAGAGTTTATTCTTTATTATACGTAATGTTTAGCGTTTATTGGGTATGAAACGAGACTTTATGTCTCCCAAAATCCAGTGCTGAATTATACATTTAACGTTAAGTTACAACAGATTTACTGCAGTAAAACAATCATTGCACAGATTTATTTCTGTCAAATACGTATGTTATTGAATTTGAATTCTCTTTATGTATCTCCTCTAAGTTATGTGTACGATTGCAACGTTACTCATCTTCTCTGTTTTCATTTCAGTCTATTCTCGTGTAGTAATGTTACTATCTATGTGATCTAATGAGCGATTCACTCATATCTCTGTAAGGTTCTGGTCTGGAGGATGTCGGGAGATCTTGTAGCTGTGTGGGAAGTGGCTTTGTGTGATGGTGTGCACAGGATTGAATTTGAACATGGCACAACCACAGGAAAACGGGTTATTTACATTGATGGAAAGGTAAAAATCTTTTAATACACATAGCTGACAATCAAGAGGACAATACATGTAAAATTTCAATCCACTAATGACAAATTACAAAGTGAAAACTTGGTTTGTTTTCATTTGACTAATTATTTTGTAATAACAAGGATGTACACAAATTGGATGGAAAAAAGTTGCAGTTAGTGTGTTGCCTGTTACGGAGAAAGTGGAGAGAGAATCCACATGCAAGCACTACTTTAACAATACAAACAGGTAATCCAGGGCAAACAAAGAAACTCAGGACAGGAACATGGTACAGCAAACAACGACTGACAAACCACAAGAGAAACACAATACAAGGCAATTTATACACAGGCTAAAGGTGATGATACACGGGGCAACTTTTTGAGCAATGTTGCTGGGCAACCAGATGAGACACAGGGCCCACGACCGATAAAAATTATCCAGATAGAAATGTATTGCCCATTTTCAATGGGACAGTGCCCAAGTAACAATCGCTCGGCAAGATTGCACAGCAACATTGCTCAAAAAGTTGCCCTGTGTATCATCACCATAACAAGTTAACAAGGGGGTGTGGTTGATTGTCATGGGAATGTACGAGGGTAACCAAGGGAACTAACAAGACACACCTGGAGAGACTAATCAACATGAAAAACTACAAAACATGGCACAAGACAGGAAAGTCCTCACACAAGACATGAACGCAGGCTGAGATCGTGACATTGCCATTTTGAAAATCTATGTAGAAGATCAGTTGGCAAAATGAAAATTTTATTTTAAAATAATCTATGAATAATAATGAAATAATAATACAAATAGTTATTAAACAATTTAAAATTGAAGTTAAATTTGTATATTTTTTAAAATGTAATTTATTCCTGTGATGATGCTGACAATTCAGCTTTCCATACCTCCAGTCTTCAGTCTCACATGATCCTTCAGAAATCATTTGCTGCTCAAGAAACATTTCTTATTATTATCATAATATTTATATCACTTAATATTTTTGTGTTAACCATGTTTTCAGGATAATTTTTAAATCAAATCTACTGTTCTAGTGCACACTAAACTAGATTGTTTATACCCGTAGCCGAACAGGCCATTCCAGGATGACATAATATTAGGAGAAGATCCGCCAACATGTTCTTTCTGTCAAAACCCACGTTTTATTAGATTGTGCTGGTTTTGACCCTGTGGAAAACGGTTTTTACTCCGTTACCACTCTTGAAGAAATTTTTAATAAAGTTAAACCAAATAAACCAAAGCTTTTAGCAAAGATTGATTGTAAAAACCTGATGTAGTTTTAGTTACCATACATTTTCTTGCAATGAAAATAGCCAAAGAAGCTGATACGGCGTTAAAAAACAAACAAACTAGTGCACACTAAATAATTGATGAAAATCTATGGAAAAAAGTGGTTACTAGGGACAATTATGCGATCAATAATGCAGTTAAGAATCTGTATTCCAGATAGTTGTGTAATTTTGGATTTTATTTGTCACTAGATGATGGTGATGATTATACAGAAATATGTGACGTGTATTTTATAATAATGATTAGAAAATAAGTGCAGGTGTCTCACCGGTTTGTTTGTGACTTTCACAGGAAGTCATACGGAGAGATTGGATGTTCAAACTGGTTGGAAAGGAGGCTTTTAATGTGGGTGGCACAGACACGAAGGCCACTATTAACATAGAAGCAGTGAGTGGCTTTGCATACGAGTACACTCTAGAGATCAACGGACAGAGCCTGAAGAAGTACATGGAGAATCGCTCCAAAGTTACCAGCACATGGCTCCTCAACCTGGATGGCATCGACTGCAGGGTGGTTCTGGGTAAGAAATACCTGATCATAGGTTCCTCAAAAAAATATGGAGTTTGATTGATATGTGATGAAGTATGTCCCTCTTGTTTCCTCCACTCCTGTATTTTACTAGAATGTAGCATCCAAAAGCAAGTATTAATTTTAAAGGAGTCATAACCTAGTATTACATTGGATACCTACTGCTGTATTATAGTCTTTCAGGCCCTTCTAAAAAAGAAAAGTGGAAAAAAAATAAACACAGACCTACTTTTACCCTTATTTCTGAAGGCATTATTGTCTCGCGAGATCAATGCGATGTTTTGGCTGTCGTGGACGCTATATATGGCTCTGCACGCCAGTTGAAAGGGTTGTTGGGACAGCGTCATTAAAAATGAATTTCATCCACTGGTCCCTGATAGTTTCGTCCGATTTTGGGAGATAAAACACATTTACATGTTTTTTATGGCAATCAACCACAGAGCAAGTCCGGTGTGCACTCGGTTTCTCCATCTTTCTCGACTGAACTGAATATGAGGGGGAGAGGGGAAGGGGGGCTTCCTGCTGCGGTGTCCATATATGGTATATCCTACTACCTCATGACGTCAAGAGGGAGCTGAAATCAAAATCTCGTATTTGAGTGCGCGTGCACGCGCGCTGGTTTATTTACCCTGAGGTAAACAAACGCTTCACTTTTAAATATCGGCTTCCCGGCCAGTGTATAATCGTTAGTCGATCATAACATACATTGATTCTCGTGGAAAAGTGAAAATTGCAGGTTATGACTCCTTTAATAGAAATAGGCTGATAACTTGTTAACGGTAAACACAGTGTGTAAAGCAATCCTCTCTAAAGTACAGCTGATCTCTAAAATGCTGAAAGCCTTTCCTCACTTATCCTCTGTGACCGGCCGCACAGCAGCAGTGATTAACTTTAGGTTAAATAAAGGTTTAAAAAAAGATTGCAAATCGCTTTAACTAAGTAGTTCTTAATAATAGGAGGCGCTTCTAATAATAAAAACACAAACATTCTCAAACAGTCTTGTTACCCTGATGGGGGCGCTAGTGAGCAGATGGATGTCTGGCTTTAGTGAACAAACATCAGCACTTTTATCAGCTCAGCCCAATGGAGCATATGGCCTAGTTAGAAAACACGTGGTCTATAAACATTGTTAACTGTGAAAGAGAAACTTCCAAGGACTTTCCAGACCTTTGATTTATATGTTTATATGGCTCATCCAGGGAGTAGCAACAAATGTTGGGCCAGGACTGTTTGAAACCTAGCCACTAAGAAGTTATCAATAACAGTTATGCTGAACAACGCAACAAAAATATCTGACTAGTTTCATATTGGGGGAGGGGGGGTAGGTTGCTACAACCAAACGAGACCACAGGCTGATATTGAGAATTCTTCTTTTTTGCAGATCCTCCCAACTGCATGTTATCACCATATGATATAATGTTATTATGTTATTAAGGTTAATCATTACTTGCGATAATTTGGCTTGTGCTTTTAAACAACAATGATGCACAGGTATTGTATGAAAATATCTGACAAATAATCTAGTTAATAGGACAAGTCAAGTGTCAAAAAGAAAGGCTCAGCACAAGACACAAGAATGTAACAAAAATTCATAAAATAAGGTTCTAGATTTACAGTAAGTCACATGCTGCGTTCCTATTCGCACACTATCCGTCCTAAATAGTATTTGAAATGATAATTAGTGTGTCACAAATCGTAGTATATTGAAATGAGTATTCCAAAGATAACCCGGATGTTTGACTTCTTCCGGTGAGAATCCGAAGTGCAGATCCGTGCACACTCTAATTCGATTCGATTAGAATTGAACAGTCTCACAGTTCTAATTTGATTAGAACTACGAATAAGTGTTAAAAAACTACAAACATTGCAGGTGCGCAAGTCAGACGGTTAGAGAGGTAAATATTTATTCAATGTTATCCACATTATATTTCATCTGCAACAGCATTGTGAGCTTTTGTAAATATACGTTTGGTCATTAACTTTTTAAATGCGCCATTATGCAAATTGAGGAGAGTCTTCGCATAAAAGACCCACAACTGGCAGATCAACGTGCTACTACATTTCTCTCCGAAACTGTAGGAAATTAAATTAAATTGAATGTGGAGAATTTTAACTGTGACAAGATGATTGACAGGATGCACTTAACTAAGCGACAGAGCTGTCCTTTAAAGACGCAATTATGATAAAGTAGTATATCCCAAAGCTTGCCTATTCTGCTACACACTCAAAAGTATGTACTTTCTCTTAAACAGTACATACTTTTATGGCATAGGATAAGTAGGCGAATTGGAACGCAGCAACAGTCTCACTAAATAGTCAGTGAGGCTAGTATGAAGACTGAAAGTATGGTGAAGCAATAGGCCTATTCATATTGCTGTTTTTATCTTTATCTTATCACTCATGCAACCTGCTAATTCATCACTTATAAACTCTTCCATCCTCAACAGAAAAAGATTCCATGGATATATGGTGCAATGGACAGAAAATGGAAACAGCTGTAAGTCCAGCAGTTGCTTTATTTATTTTTATTTTATTTTTTATTTTTTTTATTTCATATATTTTTTTATTATTTTGGTAACACTTTAACAATTAGGTAACTAGCAATGAGAAATCTTTTTAAAGCATGTATGTTAATGTTAATTTCTAAATTAAGTACTTAAATTAAGTAGTATTAAGTACGCTAATTTGTACTTTTCACATTTCAAGTTGTATAAAATAACATAATGTGTTATCAACAAACATAAGTAAACAATGAACAATATTATATTTATAACTTAATATTAACCTAGATTATAAATGTTGTAAAAATGGTTGTTCTTTGTTAGTTCATGAAACCTTATTGTAAAGTGTTATAATTAAGTTACAACCACTAAACTCAGACTAAACCTTCAAACTGTTCTGACTCGAGTTGCTTGCTCTTTTCAGACTGGTTTTCCTAAAATTGCTGATCAAAAATTGGAAAAAAACCAATAGACTTTCAATGCGGGATGTTCAAATTGAGCCAAGACTATTTAAACTTCAATTGTATAAATTTAAATTTTGACAGTTGGAGAGGCTCATTAGACTCCATCAGCTGCTATTCTATGTACTATTTCTAATTTATTGAGACTCATTTAAGCTTTCTTTCTTTCTTTCTTTCTTTCTTTCTTTCTTTCTTTCTTTCTTTCTTTCTTTCTTTCTTTCTTTCTTTCTTTCTTTCTTTCTTTCTTTCTAACCTATCTATCTATCTATCTATCTTATATTTCTCTCTTTCTTTCTAACTCTAAACTAAATTCTAATTTTGACAGTTGGAGAGGCTCATCAGACTTCATTAGCTGCCATTCTGTGTACTATTTCTAATCAATCGAGACTCATTTTCCATTCTATCTAATATTTCTAATCTATCTATCTCATAACAACCACCCAGAACACAATGGCAACCACCCAGAACAATTATTTGATAATTTGATCGTTTTTCATGTGACGGCAACAAAATATTTTTAATTGTTATAAAAAGATCGAGAAAGACAAAATCAAGTAATAATGTAATACTTCAAACTACTTTAAACTTCTCGTCCAAACTTTTCCAAGCCAACTTAAAGTTTGTCTCGACGAACTTTCGCATCTAGTTCTTTTTTATTGTATTATTATTATATTATTTTGGAAATAATAACAACCCCAACCCTAGTCTTAGTTTTAGCAAATACATTAAAGTATTTCTTTCTTTTTGGGAGACAAGAGCTTTATTTATCGTGCTCTTTCGACTTTACAACTTTGTAGAACGTTTACATTCACAAACATCTATATTACACACTGCACGAAAGGGAACGTCCGAAAAAACATAATAGGGGCACTTCAGCACCTCTCAGTAAAGGTCTTGCTCTTTAAAGTGGATATGACTACAATAAACAGCAGTTGATCAGCCTTTAATTCAGTCTCAGATCAACAACACATCATGTATTGCAGTCTTGGTTCACTGATGGAAAAACAATCCCATCCGATTGAATCAGTTTACTTGTGCAACAGAGTAGTTTAGGATTTATTTTCTCTCACTCTAAAATTACAGTACTGCACAACTATCTAATGCAGGTTTGATTAATTTCCCTGACAGCAACAGGGCAAAGAGAATGTAAAAATGTAGATAGTTTAGATTTTTTCACAGTGACTGATGTTTGACACAGTCAAAGTAGACGGTCACAGCCCTACTGAGCATACCGGTTTCACAACATACATGACTACTATAACTTGCATTCATTGAAGAGAAAAACATTGATCTTTCCTGCTCCTCAGGGTGAGTTTGTTGAGGACGGCACAGAGACGCACTTCTCTCTGGGCGACCACGACTGCTGCATCAAGGCTGTGAGCAGCGGAAAGAGACGAGATGGCATCATTCACACAATGCTGGTGGACGGCATGGAAATCTCAGAGTCAGAATGATCTGTGTGAATGAATGAGTGTGTGAGTGTGTTTGGATTATCCATCCTCATGAGAAGTGTATATATGGAGGTTGAAATAGCATGTTCTGACCACAGATCAGCATGTGCTGGTTCAGTAATGGGCCATTTTAAAGGCATGAGAGACAGATGTGTCTTACAAACATATAGTTTAGTAATATTTCTATAATACCTCACAGCAACATTAGAGTGAGTGTTTTAACCCTTTGAACGGTTAATTTCTTTATTCCTGGAAGTGATGTCAATGTGTTTTTTCTTCTCAAAGTGCAGTTAACTTTGACACAAAAAGATGTGAGGATGGCTGTATCTTTACTGGATAGTTTGTTATGATGGCCATGCCATGTATAGACAAGGCTATTGATGTCAAATTGTTTATTCTTTGTGCGGTAGCACAATCATGTTCTTAATAGCATAGAGTGGTCTCCTTGTGAATTAAATGTGAACATGTGTACTTGTTTAGAATATTCTGTCCAGAATCTCACCCATCGACTTCTAAATAGGGTCAGACTTCAGCAATAACTTTCTTCTGGAAATATACTGTAATGTGACTCAAGGCCTTGTGACAAGCAAGATATTTTCTTTCATTCAGTCTTCATGTGTCTGGTGAATTCAAGATGTTGTGACGTGTTAGTCCTTTGTTAACATCAGCTTCCTTCTGAAACAATGATCTTAAATGTGAAAATATTTTATCCTGACATACTGTATGGAACAATGCTTAGGTGGAACTGAAAAATAATCTGAATCTAAATATGAATCAAGCTATGTTTCCCTAAGAAATCAAAAAAAAATAAAAAATACTATTTTATATATTTTTTCTTAGTAGAATGGAAATTTGATTTTTTTTTTTTTTTTACATTTAAATAAAGTATTAGAATGGTGGCATTAGTATTGAATTTAACCTCAATTTGCTGTTAAAATCTTCATTTGACCCTGATGTATTTCATCTTTTTATATGTAGAGCATCTCTTACACTACAAATGTTAAAAAATGTCTCGTTATGGTCGTTATATTTCTGTAATAAATATTTTCTTATCTAAATCTAAGGAAAGTTGCATTATATATAACTCATATTGCCGTACAGAAAAGTCATCACGAGAAAATTTTGGTTGAAATTTGGCATTTATTTAAGTCAAAGCATTCAATATAACTCAGTTGTGCAGATCACATACATGAATAGGAAGGCATTGATTACTGATAAAAGAAACAGTCAGAGATCATTTATTTTGCATTAATTAATTAATGAATTTCAGCATATACTTTGAAACTATAAACCCACCAGCTAAATTATTTACCCTCATTGGCATTCTTTTCTGTTCAACTGATGAACTTGTCACAAGAAATCTATTTTTCTTCACCTGTTAATATTTATAAATGTATTCTTTTTTTTTTTTTTTTTTTTTTTTAAAGACCTTAAGAGGCTATCTGAAAGAAAAAAGGAGCAGTAATCAAAGTTGGTTACATTAAAGTAGGTTTACCTCATCATAATAATAATAATTTTCACCAGCATATACAATCATACACATACAATCAGTAATCCAGTAATATGATTTAGACTAATGATTATTACCAGAAACATTGCCTAAAAGGACTTTGTTATTACTAATGATTAACTTATATTATTTGTAAAGTTCTGTATTTATTGTGTGGCCAGATTTGTTATGTGCTTTGTATTTGCATATTGCTGTGAGCTGCTACACAGCGGTGGATTTGTCACATATGATCAGGTATTCAGGAAGAGCTTGTTGACCGCTGAAGATGACATAAGTCTGTGTCATGTCAGACACGCTATCATAACGATCCAAAGGGTCTTCCTTCATGGCAGGGGGCAAAATGAAATCTGGAGACCCAAACGCAGATCTCCCAGTGAGGACCTGGGCCTGAATGATGTAGATGTACTGCTCATGTTCCTGTTCCTTGCACAGCCTCAGGGCTCCGTCCACTGTACCGCTGAAGTATATTCCACTGCCATACCTTTGCTCTAGAAATGAAGGAAAACATCTTTAATGAAGATATTGTAACCTGATGCCAAACATCAACACATCATCTGTTGCTTAAAAACATAGTAAATTAACTTTTACAAGAAATGCCTTCAGAGAAGAATACAAAAACCTAATTATTATACTGAATGACTTCACATGTGTGTTACCTGCAGGAGGGGCGAACTCTTTCTGAAAGCCTACTCTGCAGATGAGATCACAGAACTGAGCTGACACACGCTGGTAGAGGCGCTTGGGCTTGTCTTTCACTCTCTGCTCATTCTTGTTGAACAGCTGCTTCAGTGCGATGTTCTCTAGCTTCTCCACCTGTAACAACCACAACCGCATGCCATTAGATGCTAAACTTCCTCATTGCTGCCTTTGTATCTTGTAGTTGAATGAAAATGTAAAGCTACACAAAGCTAGAAAAATTAAATGGCCTATAAAAGATATTGTTTAACACCTAAAAAATAAAATATAGCATATATGTATGATGTTAACAAATTCACCTTGACGCTCCGGCGCCCAAAATCAACCAAGGCTCTCCTTCCTTCTTTTTCTAAATACTTCTCTCTGCTCACAGGAGTTCTTGCATAAAATGAATTGGTAAGAGGACTGAAAGGAGCCAACAGGCCTGTGGTGTAAAAAAGACTCTATCAGGTGAGCAGATGTTATGCTACACTGAAGTAATTACTGAATATATTAAATTCAATAGAACTATTTCCAATAGAAATATTAAAAACATACATGTCCTCTTCATGGAGCTTATATTCCCACTGTTGTCAACCAAAGTCATGGCCTTCAAGTTGAATTTGCAGTTATTGAACACACGGTTTTCAATCCCTGCCAGATAAGCTTTCTCCAAAACTGCACTGATTTCAGGTGTTTGTATCCAAGGTTCATTTTTACAGCTCCAGCGAACCACAGAATACAGAATGTCTCGTTCTTCAGCTCGGGCGAAGTCCTCCTGGGCCTTACAAAGCATGAACTCCACCTCAATTGCAACACAGCTGACATTTGAAGGACTTCCAATGATGGTTATTCCACCATTTCCACTCTTGAAGAACTCTTCAATGTGAACATCAAACTTTGTTTGGAGAGAGAGCAGGCATTCATGGTCTCTTTGTCCAAGATATATGACATGGTTATTCTTTATTGTTTTGTTTTGTGATGGCTGTAGCATATTAATTGTCCACTCTTTTGCTTCTCTCAGAGCTTCTTTGCAGACACTTTGGAACTCAACAGTGGGCGTTTCATTTGCTGTGGTTTCTTTGGCTGCAGAAGCAAAGTCTGAAAGCATTTGAGAGTGACAAAAGAAAATATATGTCAGTGGTTTTCATGAGTAGCTGGCCAAAAGTGTGACACTTTTGAAATCAGAAACATAAAAGTAAATAAAAACAATGTTACATATTTTGCTCACTTGTCACATTATTGCGTACTTCTGGGGACTTTGCATTTCCTTTCCTGCTTTTCATCTCTTTATCAAAAGCCTACACATTATTAAAGAAACAAATATGTGAAAAAGTAATTTTCTACTTAATTTCAGTTGTGCTTGATTAATTTTACCAACTGTACTGCACATCATTTTTATATATTCACTTTTTTCATATTAGTAACCAAATGCAGATTGAAGAATTCTGTCACTGAAAAGCATAGTACATAATTATCATATATCACCTCCAACATTTCAATGTCCTTTGGAAACACAACAAAGTATACATCCAGTTTACTCTTGTTGTGTTTGCCAAATTCTGCCACAGCCTCTGTCATGATTCTGGCAACATCTCGTTTCTGAAAGCGCAGATTACCAGTACCAATAGCTGGGAAGGAGATTGACGTGCATCTCAGAGCAGCTCTCCTCAGACATTCTGAGACGCCATTGTGAAGAGACTACATGCAACAACATAAGAAAGTGAGTACAAATATTGACAGGCATAAAGACAAGAATTACAGATAAATATATACAGTATATATATATATATAGATAGATAGATAGATAGATAGATAGATAGATAGATAGATAGATAGATACCGTCAGGGACATATCTGTTAATGCAGTATGATATACTGCTTTACATTTCAGATCACTTCCACTTGTCATATAGAGATCACCACCTGAGAAACTTGTGGAGTTTTTAATTTTGTAAATCTCATCTTGAATCTTTCTGCCAGCTTTCTTCAAAATAGCTTTTGAAATCTCTCCTTGGGACAAAAGACGGTCTGTCGAAATTGTATTGACAATTACATCACCCTGGAGATTGAAGCAAATTCAATTTTTATATTTCTGTCACTCAGTTGCACATAATTTTAATTTGTTGTACAATTCAAACTAATTTTTATTAAAAGATTTAAAAGTCATGAGTTGTTAGCAGTTTCTTAGAATTATATAAAACAGTTGTGACAACTAACAAAATCTCACTGAGCATTGTTGAGTGCTTGACATTAGTCTTACCTCTTCCTCTTCAATAAAGCCCTTTTTAAGGTGCAGTGTTACATTGCCAAACCGCAAACTGTTGCTTGAAGAGGATGGCATGCTATGGCCTTGCACAGCTCCACTGTATGAGCCAGAGATGCTGGACGGACCTAAATTTGCTCTAACGGCTCTCTCCATTTCTTGGACTGAAGGTTCATCATTATTGACCAGATGGATTTCCACATTCTTGCCATAAAACACTTTATAATCATGTAACTGCTTTATAGCCTTTACAATAATGTCTGCACAGCGATCTCTTGGAAAATTGAAAAGGCCAGAACTCAGAGCGGGAATTGCAACAGAGTGAATGTTTTGACTTACAACTATTTGTAGGATACTATAAATAGCGTTATGTAACAAGGGTGCAGCTTGATCACACTCCGTCTGGGATGGTTTTTGAGACACATGGGGACCTACAGCATGTATGATCCATTTACATGGGAGATTTCCAGCAGGAGTGAGCACTGCCTCACCAGTTTCCACTTTTCCTATTTGCTTTATAATATCATCACTGCATTTCTGAATCATTGGTCCCCCAGCATCACTCAGAGCTTGTGCAAGACCTCCTGCATGCTTTAGCTTCCCATTGGCTGCATTGACCACAGCATCCACTTTATGACGGGTAAGATCATCTTTCCAGACTGATATTTCCACTCCGCCGGACAGCTTTGTGGAGTACCTCTTCTCAGCACTTAAGGCATGACCTGTGCTACCAAAGGAGCCAGTCTCTTCCACATTATGGAGAATAGCCATGCAATGAAATTTTGCCTGAACAGCTTGGCAAAAGGTACTTTGACACTTTCCCAGAATGGCAGCCTGCTCTGCAACCAGTGGAATCTGTTGTATGTCACTCATGGCTCGTAGCTTCCTCAGGACAGACAACTATGGCTTCGGGGGAGAAATGAAGTATCGACAAAATATGACAACATAATCATTAGTCAAAATATCCTATTAGAATTTGTACAAGATTTATATTAGAATGTCTTTCATAATTTGGAACAAATCATAAAGGATACTATCAAATAAGCCTCTTTTAAGAATCAAATAAAATGCTACTATGTGTGATATGCCAAAAATGTTATATTTAAATTGTTTTCAAGCAGGATAATCAAAATAATTAACTTCTATTAGTTCATTATTGCATCTTTGTTTTATATTTTACCCCTCAGCGTAGGGGGCGTTTTACCCCACAAGCTATGACTTAAAACATTTTTTTGTAAATATAATTATATTCCTTATAAATAGCATATGATCTCAAACTACAGACTTCACTATTCATCTATCATACATCACTGTGATATCCTGCAGAACAATATTCTCTTAAACACTTGTTTACAAATATCTGAAAATTATAGCATTTACCATAATCCTCTTCTCTTCAAATATGTCGCTGGTGTCAGCTTCTCCATAGAGATTTGTATATCACCGTTATCAACGTAGTGCATAGCAACAGTAAAAATGTATCTTGAACACTTTTAGTGGTTATTTTGGGAAAAACAGGTGGGGGGGGGGGGGGGGCGTTTTACCCCAGGGGGGCGTTTTACCCCACTCTACCCCTAAATTAAATATACATTAATTCTTATTAAAGCTACAAAAGTCAAGAGCATTTTTTTTATTTTTTTATCTTTTCTACTGTTGATCGATTAATATTAAGGACACAGAGAGCAGCAGGTATATGCAATGAATGATGACTTAGGCTTTTAGTCTCTAACATTCTGTTTCACTGAAGAACGAATTTAAGACAGGAATGAGGGCGAGCACTGATGACTTCATTTTTTATTTTAGAGTGAACTATCCCTTTAAACTCCACAACAACAAAACTGGGCAATTACGCAACACAAGAACCGGACAAAATTCGATTTACAAACACAAAAAATTTAGGGAGTAAAACTAGTTTAAGTTTGCAATCAACAATTTAAAACATAAACGTCGTGTTTTACGCAACGCTATGCTAATTATCCGTGATGCCGAAACGCGTCGTCACGAAACTGCAATAAAGTTCCATGTAACTGAAGTGTAGGCTACTTGTTTTTGAAATAACAAACACATCTTATCGTAGTTTCGACTAACTTATATCAAAGCAGCTTTCAATGACTGTCAAAAGTCACATTAAAAGTTCGTTAAATTGAAATCGAAAGCGAAAGAGTTGTGGGACCTTCAATGCATTCAATTCGAACAGAGGTCGATTTACTCAATATAACCTACAATACTCTGTTTACTCACCTTTTTATTTTATTAACTGCAATACTTTCCTAGTTCGTTTCCAAAACGGCGATGGTTTCACTTTTCGAAAAGACCACTATGCGATTCTGCTTGAAGTCGAAACTATTTTTTTTTTTTTGTGTTTGTTGGGAAAAAACCCCGCCTCGTGCATGACCATAGGCTTCAAGGAAATCAAAAGTGAAAGTTTTAGCCTTTACACTGGGTTCGACAAACACATCAGTCACAGGACAGACGGACATGGCTGGAGAGTTCCCATACGCTCTCTGCGTGGAGGGCCAGTGGGACCCCAACACTCCCAAACTAAAAAATAAACTTATCATCTATTTCCAGAGTAAGAAATCCGACGGAGGCGACTGTGAGGTGGAATACGGCGTTTCTGACGGACAAACAGCAACTGTTCGATTCAAAACAGAGGAAGGTAAAGTTAACCTAAGCGTACCTAAACTCCCTAAGAATTCTGAATCACTGTTACATTCATAAATCGTAAAGTGATGCGTTAATATTATAAGTCTCATAGTTATCGATAAGGCCTATCGAAATATGTTGTAGAGTTAGCCTACTGTGGGAGGGGACCAAGAAACGAAACCAATCTTTTTTTTCTTTTTTTCTTTTTCTTTTTGCGTAATGCAAATGAAAATAAAGTGTTTGTTCACTCATTTATGTTCTTATGTTTGGATCAGTGAGACAGCGGGTTCTGAACAAACAAACGCATGAGCTCAAGATTGGTCAAAAAACAGTGAAAATCACTGTGAGTCTTCCGTCATCAGACGCTTCAGTTCCTCATGTGAGTATTCAATATCACAAGTGAGTAACGTGAACGGCTAATACTTTGACTTGGAGTAAAAGCTAAACTTTGTTTTCTAGGAATCAACCTCTTCGGTCAGCACAATCACGGGTAAGTCCCTTATATACTTCAGAATAAACGCTGTTCTGCTCCCCTCTGCTGGTCATGCCAGCATGAACACTTTCTTCCACATGTGTCCCAGCTAACAAACATTTATTCTAAGAACGTTTGGCTTCTTATTAAGATAAATTAAGTTATGAAAACGTTATTTCTGAGTGTTTTCTAAAAATTCGAAACATTTTTTTCCCTGGTTGTTCAAACAGACAGCATTATAGGAACGTTCTATTTAATAATTTTGCAAACATTATGGGAACTTTACTTTTGATTGTTCTCTTTACATTCTGAAACAAGTAGCAATAACATGTAAATGTTTTGTTTTTTGTGTGTGTGCTACCATTTTTGTGAACGTTAATGGAAAACGTTTGTTCATAATTTGGAGTGAACCTTATTGAGTTGAAATTTTATTATCTTACCTCACCTGTATACAGTTTTAAAATTTCCGCTGAAAAAACAAAACAAAAAAACATTGCCCACTACAGCATACCTTCAATAGAATTAGCCCTGCAATAAGATGAATACTACAACAATATTACAGTAATATTACAGTTTTTAAAAAAATGCTTTCACACTAAAAGTGGTACTTAAGGTCCACTTAGCGAAACTCATATGCCTAATATTCAGACCAAATCTGCAAAACTGCAAGCACATTAAATATGCCTTACACTCAGTTTGCATTTGTAAAACAAACTTTTTGCAAAGTGCTAAACACAGTTCTCTACAGTAATTTCACTTAAATGGCAATGAAAATGACCTATTAGTTGTCATTTAAGTGAAATTACTGAACTTAAATATACGAGCTTGATAAAAATGATCATTCTAGAAGAAAATTTCAGATGGCACTTAGAGGCTTTTGCTTCTGAACTCTTCATATATATATATGTGTGTGTGTACATACATGCGCATATATATATATATACATATATATATATATTAATGATACAAGTAATGATAAGTAGTAATGATACAAATACTTTAGCTCAAGTAATGTTTTGCATAATATTTGTTCAAAACAATCACTTCAGGAAAGTTTGTACTATTTTCTGTTTATCTGAATAAATAAAGGAAATGTATTTTTAACAAATAAACTGTCAGTAAAATGTTCATTTTAAAAACACAGAAAAAAATACTTAAACCTAAATATTCTGAAAGCGTTGAAGGAGATTCCATGAAAATGTAATATGGCTTTACAGTAGTTACAATAAATGTGATATTTTATTATATGATTTTCAGGGCGTGGTTGAGGCAAAGGATAAAAGAGGAGGATATATGCTGAGCATAGTCTTTATTAATAACAAAATCAAAATAACAAAATACTCAGGTATCTCAGAACTTCTCAAAAACACGAACAAAACATCCAGCAAGCAGACGATAATGGACAAGGAACAAAAAAAAAAGGGGGCTATATACACATTACACACAGGGGGTGTTCCTCAAACGAAAGGCTGCAACTAATGAACAGGGACAAAGGCTCCCTATAGCTTCCGAGGTCGTGAATCAGTATATCGTGTTCATGAATTCGGGCACTGGTATTTATGAACAACAGAACTGATATCTTGTTGATATTATGTTTTAATGTCATTTAAAGTACATTATAAATACTTTGCTTGTTACATATACATGCAACATTTCAACCATAAATATATTATAAATGTTTGCTAGATTTTTTTTCAATATTACCTGTCTAGGGATGTATGTTTATGCTGGAATATAATTAAATAATTATAATAATGATCAGTGTCCCAACTACTGAACTAAGGAGCTGATTGAGAAGCACCAATGACCTAACACAGGAAACTGAATGATATGATTAATATCATATTTTTAAATATGATGGTTTCATATTTATCTATATCTAACCATGTCATGCAACCAGCTATTTATTATTTATTATCTTTAGCCTCATTTTTTTTTACCTCAAATACCATACTTTTACATATTCTTCAGCTATTAAATAGTGTTGATTTAATTACCTTTAACAAAACTGAAAATCATTAACAAGACAATAATTGAATCGATTTTCATGTGCTGTTGAAATCTGCAACAATTTATAAAATACTAAATATTAGATCAATTAGCTCAGAATCAACTTTGCACTGCGGCCCGCGATTGCATCAAGGATCAGCCACATTTCCACTTGCATTGTGAAATGCAGCTGGTTAGGAAAGTTCTGCGGCAAGCTTTTGTGCCATGTAGTGATTTAGAGTTTAAAATCAAATGCATTGCACATTTTACCTTGGTGCACCTTTAGCCTCATTGTACCCTATATATTACAGTTTTTCTGAATTACTAAAACACATTTCTTGAAACCATCACCCACTTTCTGAAAACCTTAAACACAATACCAAATCATCAAACTACATTCAGAGAATATCTGACTCTTCTGGCAAAATAATAATAATAATAATAATAATAATACAGTTTTTCCAATTGCTTAAGGACAATTTTGAAAACAGGGCCCGGTTTTTCAAACCCCTTCACACAATTAGCACAACACTACACCAAAGTAACACAACACCTCAGATCATTTGCAAAATGGAACACTTTCGTCGAAACTATACAATGTCTTATAAAACCTTATTTTGTTGTCATAATATAAACACAACCATCATATGGTCTAATTCTGTTTGAATCAGTTAAACACTCCTGTGCTCAACCTAAAACACTTTTAGCATTTACATAGAGAGAGTGTAAACATCACATGATACCAATTGTGCAGACTAATGAAAATATTTATTTATTTTCATGTACTCAAGTCAGCCAATACTGAACATTTCAACAAAACATTCATAACAAAACATTTTCCAGTTTTCATACAGTATTACAGAACATACCCTTGTACTGTAAGCTTACAGTAATACTGTTACATAAAAATACAAATCCAGTTCAGTACCAAAAAAAAAAGAAAAAAAAAAGCCTTAACATCTCTCCGCCTAGCTGGATCTGGCCACAGGGCCTTGTCAACATCACAGGCTATGTTTTCATTTGCAAGACAACGTGGGAATAATGTTTTGGAGTGACAAATTCACCTCCCTCAGTATTAGTCCATGGTTTATTATATGGTCCACAATTGTTTCCGAAAACGAATTTCGTTACACGGATTTGGTTGTCTTCCCTCTCCCTCTCCCTCTCCCTCTTCCTCTTCCCCTTCCCCTTTTTCTTCCTCCACCTTGTTCTCTCCGGATTCCCCCTCTCATCCGCACTCTCCCTCTTCCTCTGGCACCATCCATTTTTGTTGAAGACAGGTGAACTCACCTGTTGCCTTTTTATAGTGCGTAAACCTGATTGGTGTGTCTACAATTAAGCACCAGTGTGTGTGCACTCTTGGTGGCTGTGCTTAACCAATTGGTTCATGGGTGTGTTCATTTGAAAGCCTTTGCTTTGAAATTGCAAGGAAATTACATCATGATAAATTTCTGTCAAATGTATACAAGTGTGTTTAGTGTTTTGCAAATCACTGTGTGTAATGTTTTGCAAAAAGTATGAAGCTGACCATGTGCTTACAATCGTGCAAATCTAGGCCGGTGTTTTGCTCCGTGAGTGTAAGGTTTTGCTAATTGTTGGAAAGTTTTAATTTTAGTGTGTAAGCAATTGAAAAAAAACTGTAATAATAATAAAACATCATATTTGTGCTCAAAATCAAACAATGCTTTCAGATCATACATAGCCAGTCAAAATATAAACACTACAGATCATTCATTTGACACTACATCAAAAAATGGAGAACACAGCATCCAAAGCATGCAGTTACAGAAAAAAAAGTATATTGTAACACAGTAAATTAATTTTGCAATTACTTAAAAAAAGTTTAGTAATCGCAGCTTACAGTAGTAAGGTGAATAGATTGTATACTGTATGCACTGCAAGTATAGTATTTTGTACTGAATATTGTATAGTTCTGAATATCTGTATATTCAGCACTTGCATATTGTAAAATATAGTAGTCCAACTGCAAAAGCCAAAAAGGTAATAAAAAAATAAAAAAACTCTAAATGAAAAGCATGTTACAGTACACTCAAAAGTGCAACTGCAAAATCAAAGTTAGTGAGAGATTCATTCTGCCTCAGCATCACGTCTTCATGTTGGGTCCAGCCTGAGGACTTTGTCCACATTACAGGCAATAATGTTTCCTGGTGCCTTGCCAGGCAAAGGGAAAAACCCTGGTGTGCCAGTTCCAGCCTTGACAACACTGTCCACACCTTGCTCTTTCTTGTCCTCATCCTTTTCCTCCTTTTCCACCACCTCTTACACATACTCTTCCTCCTCTCCGTTTCAGAGTGTTTCCATCTATTATTCGTATCAACATTCAGTGCACCTGTACACTCTGAACTGGCTTATTTTGTACAGTTGGTTTGATCACATCATTAGAAATAAGTGTGAACAATTTTGAGTCGTTGTGTATAAACGATGACAATTGTATTGTAGTTGTGTTAAACTTTTGCCTTGCCTGCCTTGTTTAGCGTTTTGCAACACACGTGTATCACAGTGCGATAGGCTATGTGTTTTTGTGAGTGAGAATGTGTTCAGAGTTAAACTGCCTGAACTTGTTTAAGGTTTAACAGAGAATTTGGTTCAGAGAATGGGGTTTGCTGTTTTCTGACCATTCATATTAGGAAAATCTGATATCAAGTATTCTATGGCCGTGGACAAAAAAGGGAAAAGTATACTATACTGAATAATTTTATTCAGCTTTAGCATGGTCATTTGCACGATACCCTAGCACAAAAAGGATACCAAGCGTAATAAATGTTATCTTTAGAAATCGTTAAAAGTTAATTTAAATATAAGTAATCCAAATATATTTGTATCAGCACAACTAACACTGTGTAGCACGCACAGTGCTGCAACAAGAAGTTGCAGTCTGTCTACACCAGACGTGACAAAGCAACTATTGCAAATCCAATTGTTCTTTGTGTCAGAAATGGCATAGGTGCTTGGAGTACATCAGAAATAGAACGGGGGATGAGATATGTTGCACCACATTGCATCCAATGTAGACAGCATCATTGATTATAATGGATTCTATTGTCTTTTGTTGTGTTCCACTCACCACCATTGTAGACACTGTGTGAAACTTTTCAGATGAATGATGTTTTTATTTTCAGGTGAACCACACAGTGAAGAAGAAGAAGAAGAAGAAGAAAAAGATGAAGAAGAGAAGGTTGAGCCACCTGAGAAAAAAGAAGAAGATACAACCCATAGATCAGCTGTAATTGAAAACATCCAAAACAGCGGTCAAGAGTTTCTGACAATGCTGGTGGAAAATGTGCTGAAAGGATCTTCTGCCGAGTCTAATGACTTCAGCATTGAAATGATACCAGAGAGCAATTGTGCTGTGGTAACCTTTTCTTATAGCAAGGGTAAGTCTTGGGTTGTGTTCCCATACTCTTCAGATGTACATGCAAAATACTAGCTGGAAAGGGGGGGGGGGGGGGGGGGGGGTTCTGAGTGTTGATTTCCTTGCCCCTAACCCACATTTCCTGTTACTTATATTTTGTTCCATATAGATGCAAAAAACTTCATTATATCCTGCCCAAGCAATGGAATTATTAAGAGGAAAAACATAAAATTCCGATTACTTGAGATGACATCAACGGTGAAAGCTGAAGGCTTACCTCCGAACACAAACTTAGACTACCTCATACTCTATTTTGAAAAATTTGGAGAAGTAGAGGATGATGGGGTTACAATGGAAACGGATCAGTCAGCAATAATCACTTTTACAAATCCTGAAGGTACATGAAGTGGTTACAATAAAAATGTGTTTATTGAATTGAATTTTGACATATGCATAAACTATACAATGTGTGCTTTTTCAGATGTGCAAACAGTCATCAACCATCAACATCAGATTAAAAAGCAGCCTTTCAGAGTACTGCCATACTACAAAACACTACAAACAGCTCTATATGGTAAAGATAGACCCACTCTGAGACTTCCAGAGGAATTTACTGAGAAGATTGATAAGACTATATGGCACCACTTTAAGGAAAACCAAAAATCTCTGGGTTTAGTCACCCAAGCTATGTCCAGTCATTTTTGTGAGATGGATTTTCAATCCATAGCAGTGAAGATCAGTCCTTCATCATCCTTACTTAACCGAGGCGGGCAGACAAGAAAACTCATTAAAACATGGACAGAAAAAGCTCTCTCTGGGTTCTCAGTGGCAATGTCTAAATTTAAATCCACTGAGCTCCACATTCAGAAGGATGCATGGACAGAGATACAGTCTGAAATTCAAAATGCAGTGGTGGGAGAGGCAGTCACACTGGTTCCTTACACAGATGAAGGAACAATAGCTGTAGCCGGACTGAAAGAAGATGTGGACAGGATTGAGGGAATTCTGAGAGAAACTGTTCAGAGAGTCACCCAAAAAATACAAAGGGAGAAGGGTAGTGAGACTGATGAAATAAATATGACTCCATCCATTTACAAGCTTCTTCTCTGTGATGGTTTGGAGCAGCAAACTCGAGACAAATTTCCAGAAATGGACATAACATACCATGCACACAGCCAAAAGTTAACTCTTTATGGTCTAAAAGATGAGATGCTGGAAACAAAGAACAAGATACTGGAGGCTGTTCTTAATTTAATTCGTAAACCAACTGAGCTCCACCAATCTGTTTTAGATTTTCTACACAAGAAGGATCTTGAGGAAATGTCCAAAGTTTTGTTTTTTAACAAAGGAATCAATGTAGCATTAGAATCTGATGGAAAGAGAGTTTTGCTTGTTGGAAAAACAGACAATGATTTGGATGTTGGTGAGAATCGACTGCAGACAGATCTGGATCATTTGAGCTTCAACGTAGAAGATCCCAGTGTTCTAACAAGACCAGATTGGCAAGACCTTGTCTCTCAAATAAAAAACAATGTTAAAGATGTTACAGTACAGACATCCATCAACCAGGTGGTGGTTTCTGGTTTTGTAGAGTCTATCAAGGATGTTGAACAAGAGTTAAATGATTTTGTTCAGAAAAACTCACACGTTGAGAAAACTCTGAAGGCTCACAAGACCGTTGTCACATTCATCAAGGATCACAAAAAGCAGGATTGGCTTGAAAAGGTGAAAGGTAAAGTGAATGTGGTCTTCAAAGATGAAACCATCATGATCAGTGGCCCAAAGGTTTATGTCTCTGAGTGTGTGCCTGTATTTGAGGACTTGCTTGCATCTGTGCATCACTGCACCATGAAAATAGTTAAACCAGGGGCAAAGAAGTTCTTCAAGGAGAAAGAGGCAGTGTGTGTGACAATGGCCAAGACAACTAATAATTGTTTGGTCCAATTAATAGACGAGAATGACCACCCACATGACAATGTTCAACCACAGATTGTAAAGCCTGCTTATCAATATAAATCACATGATGGAATTGAAATTACAGTAAACAAAGCTGACATGTGTTCATTTCAAGCGGATGCAGTGGTCGGTGCATGCAAAGAGACCCTCCTACTGGATGGAGGTTTAGCAAAAGCACTCTCAGTTGCTGCTGGTCCTAAACTTCAGAATGACTGCGACCAGCTTGTCAAAAGACGGAAGTTGACAACAGGTGATGCAGTTCTCCTCGATGCTGGAGGACGGCTGCGATGCAAGCATGTCATCTTAGCAATAGGACCACAATATAATCCTTCAAAACCTCAGGAGTCCGAAAAGCTCTTGAAGAAAGCTGTGAAGAAGAGTCTGAATCTGGCAGATCAAGAAAGCTTCCAGTCGTTGGCAATCCCAGCCATTAGCTCTGGTGTATTTGGTTTCCCTCTGGACTTTTGTGCATGTACCATTGTGAAAGCTATAAAAGACTTCTGTGATTTTGTTGAAGGGGACATTGCACTGAGGAAGATTCACCTAGTTGATAATAATGATAAAACTGTTCAAGCTTTAGAAGCTGCTGTGAAGAAAATTTATGGGGTCAGTTCACCTACCCAAATCATAACAGCTGGAAGCAGTTCAAGCAGCCAGCAGCAAAACCAAGCAAGCTCTTCTCCAAGCCAACACCAGATAACTGCGCTCTTTCAAGGGGCATCACAAAGTTTTCAGACAAAAGAAGGCTTAACTATCACATTAATGAAAGGAAACATTGAGGATACAACAGTGAGTTCAATATTTACAAATTATGCATAATATTGTTTGGTGTATTGCTTTTTTCTGAAGTGCATTTTTGTATTTGAAATATCAAAATGTGTAGAGATTTATTTTTTTATTTTTTAAGAAGGTCCTGTTCTTAAGTGAATGCTGGTGCATGTGCAAACTAATCATTTGTATATAACTGCTCTTTTTTTGTACAGATGGATGTTGTTGTGAACACTCTCAGCAGTGACCTGAATCTTGGTGTAGGAGCTATTTCAATTGCCCTTCTCAAAGCAGCTGGTCCACAGCTTCAGGTTCTGCTCAATCAGCAAGTCACAGGCTCTGCAAACATTGGAGCAGTCTTTGAAACAGCTGGTGCAAACCTGAAGAACAAACTGGTGTTCCATGCAGTTGTACCACACTGGAATCAGGGACAAGGGAACGAGCAGAAGGTAATACTCATTGGTTGATTTAGAGATTAGTATTTCAAATCTGATGCTTTTGATGACTTTTTTATTCTCTTTGAGCAGATGCTGGAGGATATCGTGGATAAGTGTTTGGGTCAGGCAGAGCAGCGTCAGCAGAGCTCCATTGTTTTCTCTGCCATTGGCACAGGAAACCTGGGATTTCCAAAGCCACTGGTGGTCTGCACAATGCTGGACTCGGCCTTCAAGTTTAGCAGTAAAAGAAGTTCAAAGCACGTGAAGGAAGTGGTATTTGCTCTTCACCCCAAAGATACCCAAACCATTCAGGTATCTGACATATGATCTCATATCAGCCTTTTTTTAGATCCATTTAGTCAAAATTTTTGACACTTAGTATAATAATAATGTTGTTTTGACCCCAGTAATACTATATGTCATTCACAACAGGCATTCACAGATGAGTTCAGCAAAAGGTTTATGGGCCAATCTGCCTCAGCAAGTAACCCCACACAGCCGCTGAGCACAGGTGCCCAAAACTTCAATTTTCATATACAAATGACCTATAACCTATAATGAATTGGTCTCAATGTAATTTTTAGTGGATGTATGAAGTCAGTTCCCCTTGATGTGATATCTTTCCATTATTATTTAGTTCTGTTTTATTTTACAATGAAATCACAGGCCCCTTCTCAAAGGTCACAACAAAATCTGGGATTCATGAGACTAAAGTGGGAGGAATAACACTTCAGGTCCTGAATGGTGATATTACTACAGAGCAAACTGATGTCATTGTGAACTCCAGCAATAAAGAGTTCACACTGAAATCAGGTAAAGTTACTAATTCTGAGTTAGTAGAAGGCTGATAATGTTGTTATACCTTACTAATGACTTTTCAAGCACTTTGCCTTTAATTGCTTGTTGCTTAATTTTATAAGATAGGAATGAATGAGATTTAAATAAAACAAACTTTTATCTCAAACTGTCAAGGTGTCTCAAAGGCTATTATGGATAAGGCCGGTCCAAATGTAGAAGCTGAGTGCCAGCAGCTTGGTAAGAAGCATGTTTTAATTCCTAAAATATTTTAATAAGAATTAAGTAATAAATAAATGACATATTAAATCATACTTTTTAATAATCTTTTCACATGTCCTGAAATTTTACACAGTTTAGCACACAGAACAGAGCAGATTTATAATTCTGGTTCATGTGTTTTTCCAGCGGCCAAGACTAACAGTGGACTGATAATGACTCAAGCGGGGAATTTACAGTGTAAAAGGATCATCCACATTTCAGCACAAAGCAATGCTATTATGATCCAAAAACATGTTAAAAAGGCCCTGGAAATGTGTGCCAAGGAAAAGTTAACCTCCATTGCATTCCCAGCTATTGGCACAGGTGAGAACAGGAAAAAGAACAGATGAGAGGGAAAGTGATATTGATATAAGTCACACAATGACTGTCCTTAAATATAAAGAGAGCATATGAATACAATTTCTATAAGTAATATACCTGTATTATATATATTTTTTTTGTTAATTTATTTTTCCACATCACTTGTTTGTTTTTGTTTTTTTTTATATATTTGTATTTATTATTTGTACAATACATTTAATTTATTTTCTCAAATTCCATAAGTGGTGAACTGGTGATAACCTTTTTTTTATCTTGCATTAACTTTGGCAGCCCAAATCTGTACAATGTTTTTTATGTTCATAACTTTCGCTAAAAACATGGACATGGTTCATAGTCACATTGCTTTCTTTTTCTCAGGACAAGCGGGGTTGTCTCCAGGTCAAGTAGCAGACTCCATGATGGATGGTGTGTTGGACATGATAGGAAAAACTCCCCAGTCCACTCTCAAGCTGGTCAGATTGGTTGTGTTCCAGGCCCCCATGCTTCCTGAATTCCTCAAAAGCATGCAGTATCGAGAAACTGGACCTGCCAAACAAGAGAAAGAGAGTACATGGTCAAAAATCAAAAGTATGAATCTCATCACTTTCACTTCAACCTAATTTCATAGAACATGTAATTTTCTGATTAACCTTTAAAACATTACAATTTTAATTCATAAAACAGTGTAGTTTAGAAATGCATTTTAATAAGGTCATGCACAACAAAGATATCAAACGCGACCTGACCGATTTCTGCATTCCAACTTTGTGTATGTTGCAGCATATGCTAAATCCCTCTTCAGTGGATCTTGGGAGAAAGAAATGAAACAACATGGTGGCAAAGACTTTGTTATTGAAGGCGTGCAAGTAAATCCAGTGTTTTTTTCTATCTGTGGACCATCGCAAGCAGAAGTGGACAAAACAAAGGATTTCTTAGAGGACATGATCACTAAGGAACAAGTGTTTCAGTCTATCACAGACACAGCCATACTTACCTTTTCAGACAAAGACCAACAGCGAATCCAGGAGCTGCAAAGCACTATGAATGTGACTATAAGGTTAGACTACAAAGCCAATAAGGGTTCAGAAGGGACCTCAGGACAGGCCACACTCACAGTACAAGGTCTCAGCCGAGATGTTCTAAAAGCCACTCAGGAAATCCAAGAAATGCTCAAAACAGCCAAAGAGGATGAGATACTCAAAAAAGAAATGGATTACACAAGTGAACTTGTGGATTGGCAGTATGAACAAGGTGGGCAATATAAAAGTTTTGATCAACGTACAAATTTGGAGTTGGAAAAGGCCCTCAGCAGCCAAGCTCCAGACATCAGAATTTGCTTCCAAGGCCAAACGTACCAGGTCAAACTGCCTGAGGGTCCTGCGGTGAGCACCACTGGAGGAAACAAGATGAACATCCAACGCATTGACAGACTGAAAGGTATTTGCTGTGTAGTATCATTTATCAATACGAAAAATGAAAATAATACATATATAAAAACTCAATTAAAGTGAATAAATGTGTAAATTATCTTATCATAAATAAAAGATGTGAATTGGATATGATTTGTCTAATGGCACTAGAACTAATTTTAAATAAGTTGTTATTTTTCTCCAGCTACTGAAAGTATTCCACAGCATTGGGATGCCTTGGCACCTAATGAGTTGTACCAAAAGTTTAATTTGCAACCGACCAGCACAGAATACACAGACGTATCGGGGCGCTTTCAGGCCACATGTCCAAACAACAAAGTCTTGAAGGTGCATTTCATTTTATTGTATTGTTTTTAGTGTTTTATGAACAGCTCATTCAATTTTATAGGATTCCAACCCCAGTTAAAGATAGAATTCTTAGAATGGGTGTAGGTGGATCTAATTTTTGAATTAGAAAGGCAGTGCAATAAATTGTAAATGACAAGGAAATAAACACATGACAACTTCACAGACAACTCAATTTTATACTTGTATTCATTATGGGATTCTTGTCTTGTCTTGTTTTTTACGCCTGTTTTTTTATTTTTTTATTATAGATTGAACGAATCCAGAATCCTGGCATGTGGAAGAACTACCAGAATAACAAAAGTGTCATGGAAAAAAAGAATGGTCATCAAAACAATGAGAAAAGACTCTTTCATGGAACCAGTGAGCAGACTATCAATCACATCAATAAGAGTGGATTTAATCGCAGTTATGCAGGACAAAATGGTAAATCATTTACTACAGGCATTAGAATATTTGCATTCCATCATTCTAATTGAAGTGGTGTATATATGTATTTTTCATCTCTTAATTTTTCCTGTTACAGCTGCAGCATATGGAAAAGGCACATACTTTGCACTTAATGCAAGCTACTCTTGTAACAACACATACTCAGTGCCTAATACTCAGGGACATAAGCACATGTACCTCTGCAGAGTCCTTACGGGAGACTTCACTAAAGGAGCAGGTGGGATGATTGTGCCACCTGCAAAAAATGCCAACTGTGACCTGTTCGACACAGTTGTGGACAACCCTGCTGCTCCGACCATTTTTGTGGTATTTCGTGATGATAATGCTTATCCTGAATATTTAATCACTTTCACTTAGTCATTTAAAGATCACTCATTTTACACAGTGAGACTGAGGGCTTGATCACATCAGATACAATCAGGGAGAAGATTTTTAAACGAAACCGTAGTTCCCGTAATGTTCCTTACTGAATCATTAAAACTTAAAAGGGCTTTAATGACGGGAAATGCATGTGCCTTATAATGAATTCTTTTCTGTTTCTGCTGTAAAATGTTTACAAAATTATTTTTTTATTTTTTTTAATTCTGGTGATATTTCCACTAAACATGCACAAACAAATATGCAGGCACATTTATACAAACTGCACTGCAAATAAAGAACTTCAAAACTTCAAATTGTTTTATTGTAATTTCTTACACCCATATACAGCTGATACTTTTGACATTCAAAAAAAGTGTATAGGCACAATCCACATATATTGCTCTTCCACATCTTAATTACAAATATATCAATAAATCAATACAATTATATTTCTTATTAGTGCAGAAAGACATATTGTTGTAAAAATAGATCTTAGGAATCTTGAATTCCATTGTAACAACCAAAAATAATACTTCATGCTTTAAGATGCTAGATTTGTCTCTATATTCAGGAATTCAAGAAGTTTTGCTACCATTTCATGAGTTCATACTGATATTTATATAAAAAATGTTAATGAACAAGTATTGTTAACAGCATTAAGAAAATTATAAACCTGTTTTGAAGACTTGAAGACTTTGAAGAAGGAAAAAGACAAAGCCATGCCAAGAATCACTGTATCACATAAAAAAGACTGCAAATGCATGAAGCTCGAAGTATAAATGTGAAAATAGATAATGTATAAAATCGTATCCTACAGAATGGCGTATGGTCAACATAAGCAATAAAGAGGAAATATTGTGTAGAATTAGGAATTATGTATTCAAATCACCTTTAAAGTCAGTGTCAAAGTGCGCAGTCTGTCTCATCTCTCAGCAATGGGTACAAGATAAAATTATAAGATAAATAAATCATTTTCTAAGTTATTTTGCGACTAGTTGACCTCTGTTCTGCTAGTTTGTCTTCTTTAGCCCGGGGAGAGAGAGTTCATACCTGTTTGAGAGAAAAAATTATACATAAACACAAACCATCTGTATGCTTAAACCATATTAGTAAAACAATTCTGTGCGGTAAAAGTTAATGCCACAACAAATTTACTTGACCACATTTGCTGTCCTTACCATTCTGTGGAGCCCATGTTTAGATCTATTTCAGACATATCAATCAAAACCTTTTGGGAAATATAAATAACATTTTTAATCTCAACATCCTGATAATGCTTTTATTCTATCGCTGCCTCATATATTCATGTCAATCCACGTTCTTTGTCTACTTACCATTCCAATCTCCTTTCGCTCCCTTTTGTGAAGCATTTTATTGTTTTTTACTGCAACATCCAACTTTCTGGTTCTTGCTTCTTCCGGTGTCACGGCAAACTCAAATCTGAGATGAAGAGTTATTTTAGAGATCTTTTCAAACAATGAAAATACTTGGTTTTCAAGAAGTGAAAAATGGCTCTAACATCTCATTGAAGACAGGGTTCACAGTTTTCTTTTTAACTGGGGTGCGCTTGCGGTGTTTCCACGTCAGATCAGGCAGCAGATACATGCGGACGTAAATATCAGAGCCGTTCTCGCTGCAGGAAAACAGATCCCTAAGGAGTCATGAAGAAGGATAATAGTTTTTATGATTCTTTCAGCTGTGTGGTAAATAATTAGAAGGTATATATTAAAAAAAGAGACATAGGCATCTCACTTGCAGCTGTTGACCATCACGATGAGCCGCTTCCTTAAGGTGGCATAACGCAATGTGAGTTGGATCTGCCCAAAGCTGCCCTGATGATTCAAGATGGCCCTTTGAATTAACATATAAACTCATTGGTGAAAGTTTGAAGATTTTTGTAGAACAAAACATTTGAACTGTTATTGAACTGAACTGAATCAACACTGAACTGACTTGAGCTAAATAAAGACACTGTACTGCTTTATAGTTAAACTGAGTTTGCTTCATAACATTGCTTCATATCTGTATTGTATTAAGCGCAATATAAATCAATAAATCAATGTAAGTGTCACCATATTACATACTCAGGATAAGGGACACTAGTGTCTGTTAGATCAAAGCGAGAAGAAGCTATTGAGTTCTCTGACAACAGGCTCTGGGAATCGTAGCGACGCATTTGACTGGGGGTGGACAGGCTCGAATGCAGCGCCTCTGTGCCCACGAAAGTGCTTCGTCGGTAGGGGGGATAATCCGCTTGCAGTTCATTAGAGGAGCCGACTGTAGATGGCATAGGGGCAGGAACAGTCTGTGTTCTGGAGAGCGGGATAGATGAAACGGGCACTTTTTCTTTCAGGTTGCTCTGTACGGGCTGAACTGGAACTGGAGTTGGAGGCTCAGGGCGAGTTTCCTGAGCTGGTGGAGTGACAACCTTTGGTTCCCGTTTCTCCAATGCAAGGATCTAATTGAAGCGAAGGGTGTGAAGTCATTGTTAAATATTTACCAGCAAATATTATATTCATTATTAATTTATGTCTTAATATAGGCTACAATAAAACATATATACAATAGAACTATATTTACATCAAATCCTTTCTTTAGAGGGAGACTCCAACCAAAATGTTTAATTCTCCTCTCATTTACATATACACACACACATATATATATATATATATATAACATAAAAAAGGAACCAATACTGGTTCACTTGCAACAAAGATAAACATTGTTTGTGCCAACCACAATGTATTGTAGGAACTGAATAACAAATATAATGGTAACACGTTCAATTTGTTTTTCAATTTATTAAACTTAGTCCATTATGTAACACTGAACAACAATTTAAATAAATTCATTCATTCAACCATTTCACGAGTTCACATGTTAATGAAATCTGATGTAATATTATAATGCGTATTTGGCTTGCTGTCCGGGGGGAGGGCTCCGAGCTCGGAATTCAGCCCGACCCCAGAGTACTCCCCCCTATGAATGTATAGATCATAGGTATCTATGAGCAGACCCAGCCGAATGTGAGGTGATGGGGTGGTGGCGGGATGCTGAGAAATTTGTCATGAGACAGGAGGTAAGGGAAGGCTTTATTTATACTGGCTATTTCTTGTGCTGATTGGATGATTACCTGAACATGCTCCTCCCGAACTTTGTTACATAAAACTTCATTTAAATTAATTTGTGAATCTAATTTAATAATAATTAATAAATACATACTTATTAATTCATACTTAATACATACTTATTAGTTCCTTATTAATTCATATCCTTTAAAAGTACTGTATATTATGTAATTTTTACAAATTGTAATGTTGAAATTTTTAATATTAACCTAGATTAATAAATAATGTAAAGTCCATTGTTAGTTTGTGATACCTAATACTTGAACTAATGTTAACATATTTAACCTTACTGTTAAGTGTAACCAATATAATAAATAATACTACTTTTAAATGTTTGATTTTAAGTTTTAGTAGGCTACTGTGTTTGGGGCTTGCAAAATAAAAAGGTGCTGAAAAAACAAACAAACAAAAAAAACGCTGCTTTAGTTCAATCACTCACCCTGAGAACAGCTTTCATCTTGATCTGGCTATTGGCTCCGGAGCGCTCAAGCTGAAAACGCTGGTCCATTGCCATGTCAGAAACATTGAGCAGCCGGACCAATGGCAGAGTGAGTTTGCCCAATGAGGATTTCTTCTGGTGTTCCTTTACCTGAGGTCACATAAAAATCAAAATATAGATTTATTTTCTATACATTACATAATAATGATATCAATTTCTGATGTTTGTTATATTTATCAAGCCTTTGTATGGAAGAACAAGAAAAACTCAGTCCGTTGTAAAATAGATTATTTTAAGACCTGGTTTACCTCAATATTCAACACTTGGTTTTTCACACTGTGCACAAAGAATGTGAAGCATTCATCATAAGTCGGGTCTTTTGTGGCATACACAATCTGTCAAAACAAATACAAACACTGCAGCTTCTAAATATCTGATACACTATGTAAAAAAAAAGAGGAAAAGCTGAAGGGGATTGGCATTAGAATTATATTCCAAATAAGTTAAATACCTTGCTTTTTTGACTTTGCTGAGCAATGGAAAACTCCACATATGAGTTGGGATCATTAGTTCTTCTGGTGAGCTGAAATTAAAAATGGACACAGTAAATAAATCTCATTTAGGGAAATACACATTTTGATGATGTATATTCCAAGTAACCCTTAGATATGGTTCCCAAGCTTTTTCCATCAATGATTTCCCATGTTTTTTTTCTTAAACTTTCCAGTTGTTTCAGATTTTTTACAAATCTAGCACAGATTTTCATTTAAGTCAGGTAGTGACTAAGTCAGGTGATAGACAAACGATTACGCTCATTAGTGTAAAAACGTCTTCAGTGAGACAAAAAAAAAAACCTCCTGATTGGAATACAGCTTATAGATGAAAGCAAGTGGTGCATTAAAAACCACATCATGCTAAAACCAGTTCTGGTATCTGAAAAAAAAGTTTTTTGTTTTTTTTGACAGAAGAAAAAATTCAGAGAATGTGTGCAGGAAAATGTCCTGACCAGTAGATTACTCTACTATATATAAAAAAAAAAAAATCCAGCCGAATGTCAAAATAATAGGTTTGTAATCCACTGACAATGAGGTGCTATTATGATTATGAAACTCACATCATGAAAAAGTCCTTACGTTTCACCTTTTGATTTGCATGATGTGTATGTGGTTAACTTGATCATTTTCATAGCTGAGCCACTGGTAGAAACCAGATGAACAGGTCATTACAAGCAGAAGCAGAAATGAAAACCTACACCTCGACTTTATCATGCTCACAGTTAAAACGATATGATATAATCTCTGGAATGCTCTCTATTCAGTACAAGACGGCAGGAGGCTGCATTCCAAACACATGAGAAGGAATAAGAGTCAAATACCTAGACATCTAGCATTCTGACCTACCAAACAGAAAAAAAAAAAGAAAAAAAAAATCACCTTGTTCACGAGTAAGCCTAACAGACAAACTTTTCAGAAAGGCTTAAAAGAATAGAAAATGTGGTTATCATTTACTCATCTTTTTATTAATGGTGAATTTTAATTTCAGTTTGTTCCTCGCACAAACCTATCATTTGGCTTGATATGGTATTTTTATACTGTTTATGGTGTAATTTTATGGAACCTTTTGGGAGCTGGACACAATAAACCATAGGTTTATTTTTTTATATATATTTTTTAACCTCTATTTGTCTTCCACTGACATAACAACATAGAGGTATGTAACAACACAAGGGTGAGTAAATGATGACAACATTTTCATTATTGCATTAAGCCTGTCTGAAAAGTTTGTTCATTTACTCATGTAAGCTGTGTCTGGATTGATTCTGAGAAGCTTAAAAGTAGATTATTCCCCCATAAAGTCAGGGACAATGAAATTATGGTTTTGAAGAAATGAAGAAATGACTGCAAACTGTGTATAATAAAGGAGTTGAGGCAATTTCTTACCCGAGACACTTTGGGTTGCTTTCCATGCTTCTCATTATGGGTGAATTCATGTTGTTCTTTCTGAAGTCAAAGAAAATGGAAGAAAATATCAATTGTTTTCACGTGCTGTGTTTGTTATAATAGGCTGGCAGTCTTTTAGAAGTGCTCTCATTGTACAAGTATACTCACAGGCAGATTGGAGGCACTATCTAGATATACTGCCAGCATGGCACAAGCGAGCCCATCACTGGTCTGAACGGTGAAAATAATCAAATAAGAAGACAACATATGAAAAGAACCTTAAATTTGACCCAGACACAGTTTGATTCTTTCGATATAACACACTTAAATCACGGCACATATTTTAACCATCTGCCGCAGTATCTAAATCAATACATCAAGGTAACTATTATAAATGCAATAAATACAAGCTTACCTCCTTCAGCAGTTCTGGGTTTGTGAGCAAGGAAAACCACTGCAATTTCATATGTATCTGACCACTCTCAGTGTCCTCCAGAGTGTACCACTGCAAATCAAAGTCACAACTTGTATATTTTAATACTTTTTTTGTCAATGTTCAGAGAAGTATATCATTTTTTTTCTTGTTCTCATTCCAATCAACTATCAGTAAAGGAGCATTATGATTCTGATCTTTCTAAAGCTCACCTCATCTATCTCTCGGTCTTTTCTCACATCTCCGCAATCCAAACTGAACCTGTGGCAGACAATCCAACATCTCACACTCAATCACATAAAATAGGTAAAATAATGATGATGAGCATCTATAATAGCATAATCATCATTACCTGCCCAAAAAGTCATCAGCGTCTGTGTCTTCGTCATAAAGTTCCACTTCCAACTCCTGTCCAGGAGCTTCATGAATGACAAACTATTGAAATCAAATATTAATGAGATCTCTTTGCATTTCCTATTTCCCATCTGAAATGACTTGTGGGTTCCATTTCTGTCCCCAGGACATTACATGTACAAATATGCATGAAAATTAACTCTAAAATAAAAACAAATTATTACACTAAGTGTCCTGCACTTTAATCTAACAGCAAATGTAAAATATATCATTTAAAACATGAATTATTAACTACTTAAACCGCTGCAAAAATAGCATGTTACCTGCCCCCACTTTATTACTACATTTTAACATGAAATATGATTAACATCGTTCAGAAATCTTTTTTCTTTTGCATTGTTGTGTGCCTCCATATCCCATCTGTGCTTATAATTTTTTCTTTAAAAAAACAAAACAAAATATCATAACCCTCACAGAAACCTGTTCAAAACACCAAATTTAATTAGAAACATGATTTGGCCGATTTATAAGCCTTTTTACCAGTAAGGTGCGGCTCACATTAACACCTCACAAGCGTAGTCAAACCTGTATACACATATGGACACATATTCCTGTTACCCAATTTTTATTCCTGTGACTAAATCGTTTTTTTTTTTTATTAATTAATAAAATAAAGTTAAACCACTATTTTTTTTAAATTGTTTAGTCCATCATTCATCCCATTGTTTAATAAATTGCATTATTAAAAAAAAATTGAGTTGACGTGAGGCTTGAGTTGCCTTTAAAAGGACAAAAATATTTTTTAGAACAGCACAAGTTAACAATTTCTTTAAAACAAACATCTCCTTGATGTTTAAAAAAAAAGAATTAGTTGACATTTTTTTAAACATTCTTTTTAAAAGACACGAGTTTTGGAAACAGGACTGAGAAAAATGCATCCATCTTCCAATTAAAACCCTTGTAAAAAATGAAACAACATTACCTGAGATGGACCCATACATATTTTGAATGGTTAAATATATGTGTTATTAGATTCAGTTTTTAAAACGATTTAAAAAATGTTGTTTTACTTGAAAGAGTTACAACAAGCACATGACACCCATTCAGTGGAATGGACCTTGAATATTATACAGATAGATTAAGGACCGCTCATAATAATTACCTCGTAAACTTCATTCCAGCGTGGATTCAAATTTTCTTTGATGGTCTTTGTTTTGAATTGCTTGTTCCCGACCCTCAGCACAGTATATGGATCTGACTTGCCCTTTACTAGTCCCATCAAGTGCGTGTCCTTTGCTACAAGATCCCGGGCCTCCAAAACGTGGACCCGTACAACACCCTAAAGATGTTCACATGGTGTAAATTATTCTCCAGTTTGAAAACAAACACATAAAAAGCTTTTTGACTGATTTTGGTAATGGAAAACGATCATTCCCAGTCTTACCCGAGGAAGAGGAAATTTCATTTGGTCAACCTTGACTTGGTCAATCAAAGGGATGCACATCCGATTGGGCAGAACCATGAGAGAGGCGATGATGTCCACAATGGCTGATTCTGACATATGACTAAAGAGTAAATTGAGATTCAGATTTAGATGTTGAGGAAGACTACATATCAATTAAATATGCCTGGATTACTCAATGACTGCAAGAGTCTTACACCCAGGTAAAATCTGTCCTGGGTTGCAGGATATATGGGTTTATCCCTGATTGTTATAGAGATTAATGAGTTAACAGTTAGCAGAAATAACATTATTTTTCCAATTTGTACTAAATAATGAAAAATTGTGTTTTGAGACAGCATGTTATGTGTTATATATAAAATGATGGCAGACTAGGAACAAAGAGCACAATAAGGTAATCAGTAATCTTATATTTACATTTTTTTGGAAAAAGGACACCTTTAATCCTTATTATTACTACCTGTCCTATTTATCCCTCCACACACTGGAGGCTTTCAGGCTATACACAATCGTCTATATATAAACTCGCATGACAACATTCCATGTCCTGAAGCAGTTTTGAAGATGAGTGTAGGTGGCCAGCTAGTTTACTGTTTTTTTTTTTTTCATTTATGTTTACCTACTCCAGCTTTAATGTGACTGAGTTGCTCATGCTTATTACAGGGTTAACTGCTTGATAATACAATGTATATACACAATTTAAGGACACAATCTAACCCTAACCCTAACCCTAACTAACAAAGTGCATATGAAATAATGCAATAATAATACTTCAATACTTCTAAGATAACATGTGTATCGAGAACTGTCAAGTAAAAAAAAATATATATATATTTTGACAGATTTTCACAACAAATGCACATGGACATTTCAACATTTTAAGGTTCTACACACATATTATTGAGTGACAATCAAAACTACTCAAATCTGTGACCGTACCTTAGCCCTGGACCATCCAAAAGGTTAGTCATTCCAGTCCAATTGACTTGCAGAGCCTGGAAATGTCATTTAAAATGTTCATGTTTTGCTAATGAACTCATGACACTTTTATTTTTTTACTTTGAGCATGCCAATTGCTTGCAATATCCATACTCACGGGTCGGCGAATGAAAAACATGGTGACTCCACCTACAAGGGGTGCCTGGCCAATCAGAGGCTCGAGAATTACACGTAGCATCCCCTGAAGCTGAAGGAAAAAATAAACTCGTTCACACATTTTCATACTTTTATACATTAACTTTTGCCGTGGGGACTCTCCTAGATGTTGGTACATTTCCTGTAAATACTCTCAAATGATGATAAGCAAACATATGGACACATATAATACATTTTTTGGAACATTGTGGCTGAGGGTTCTGCAGGAAACTCCTGTACACTATTATTCAAAAGTTTGTGGTCAGTAAGATTTTTTTAAAGGAAATGAATCATTTTATTCAACAAGGATGCATTTAATCGATCAAAAGTGACAGTAAAGACATTTATAATGTTACAATACATTTCTATTTTTAAATAAATGCTGTTCTTTTAAACTTTCTATTCTTTAAAGTCTTCTGAGAAAAATTTATCACTGTTTCCTCGAAAAAATGTAGCAACTGTTTACATCATTGCTGATAACAATAATAAATGTTTTTTGATCAGCAAATCAGCATATTATAAGAATGATTTCTGAAGGATCATGTGTCACTGAAGACTGCAGTAATGATGCTGAAAATTCAGCTTTGCCATTACACGAATATATTACATTTTAAATTCTAGTAAAAGAGATTTTTTTGTTTACCATAATTAAATTTCACAATAATATTACTGTATATTTGATAAAAAAAATGCAGCGTTGGTGAGAATAAGAGACTATAAAAAGATAAGAAAAAAAAGGTATCTGACTCCAAACTTTTGAATGGTGTGTATGTCACAAATATGACCTCGCCTGACTGAAAGTCAACGTTTGAACATCAACTGAAAAAAACCCTATCTATAACTATTAAATTCAAGTTTTCGTTTTAACATTCATTACATTCCTTCACTAACCTGAAACCCTTTGACTCCTACTTTGATGGCTGGTTTAACATCTGCATCAATGTCCACATCAGCATCGTAACTACAGTAGAATTAAACCACACATTATCGCAATCATACGTGGGTTAGCATAATACAGAATCAAAATGACATTTAAAGTCACAGCTTACACAATGTTGAGGTCAAGGATGACCTCTCTTGTTTCCAGCTCATGTGTGTACGCTCGTACCCATGTAACAGTTGGAGCCTGAAACGTAAATACACTGTTGTAAACTCTATAATGATTGCTAAAATAGTTATAGTAGTGGGGTATCACGGTCTATTCGCAGTTAAGGACACAGAGCCTCAGATTGTGGAATTATACCTTCTGTCCCATGTTAACTTTAGTAAAGGTGAAGGTCTTCAGATGGTTGCTGGATAATCTTACGGCTGGCTGAATGTTTTCAATGAGAAGCTTCTCCATGTACATGCCAAAGAACGGCCATGCCTGCTGAAGAATCTACAACAAACAAGCACATTTAGAGACATGTATTTAAGGCAGAAATAATGAAATAGTAATCTAAACTCCCACAGGCAGACACATTTATGTCTGCAAAAATATGTCAAAAGGCAAATTAACTTCTGCAGCATAAATCTTACCTTGTTAATCCAAGAAGCCTTCTCAACATCTGCAAAATCAATCTATCAGGGCAAAGAATAAGGAACATAATAATTGGACACTTTCAGTTTCAAGATCAAGTTGTTTCAAGATGTTTAAATATGAATTCATTTTCTCCGGTTTTCCTTTTGGTTCATTAGGAATCATTCCTAAAAAGTTTGTATGCCCACTTAACTATTTCTTTTTCTTGTGAAAGGATCAATATTCATGAATAACTTTATGATGTTCAGATGGGCTATTTAAACAGAAAACACCAGGTTTTTAGACCTTCAGTCAGGTATTTTCGATTTCATTTTATATGGTATCATGGATATGTGTGAATTGTAATTTTTTTTATGTCAAAATCAACAGTAAAGATCAGGTGTGTAATTTCACGCTGTGAGCAGCCTGACAACCTGAGACAGGCTGACTATTTTTGTTACATAGGGTAGAGATAGTTCATCCCAAAATGAAAATTTTGTCACAATTGATTTATGTTGTCACTAACACTCCTCAGATATCTGACAGCCTCACGTCTCTTCTTTTTTTCTTTTTTATAGGTGAACTATACCCTTTAATGTGAAACTTTAAATGGTTCTACGTCATAACCCAATGCATTTATTTATTTCAACTTTAGGGTGTGTCAGTTTCTTGTTTTAAAGTATGAAGGGCTGGGTATTTTAATTAAAAAGCTCAAGCTGGCATCTTTGTGTGTGATGTTCCCAAAGCAACACAACACGAAGCCACACCTTTGACAGTTTAATACCATCTAGTATTGTTTGGATACTAAGCAGTAGGCTAATACACAAATACAGTACATATTTACCCACCAACATTAGTTTGCATGTTCAGTATCAACTCACACATTTATATTTTGCACGCTGCACTTAAATTAGTATTATCCCAGGACAGTAAAAATGTCAAGAAGACCACCCACCCAAGCTGGCATGTTCGTGGACTTGAGTTCAGTGCTGATCACGTCCTTCTCGTTTTCCAAAAAGTCAATGGCTGTATCGATCCTCTGATCTTTCCACCTGCGGTTGTTTTTCCACATTGTCCACATCAGAATGCTCAGAAGAATCCAGCTGATGCTGAATCCAAGCGAGCCGGTCAGGTACACGGGATAGCACAGGACAATCGCCTTCATCATGAACATCATGAACTCCATGATCATCTGATTGACATCCTTTACACTGAGTCCCTGTGGATTTCCAGCAGAGGTGGAGGGCTCTTGACCCTCGGTGACTGGAGCACTCATTGTGACTGTGGAGCCTGATTCTTATTTAAACGTCTGAAGTAGCGATCAGCGTCTGAATTCACATCATCATCGCCTGTCGATCGATCGCTGAACAGACGTCGGTTTTACAGGCTGTTTGAGATCAAATCCAACCATCAGATCGAGGCTGTAAACAGAACATTTACCGAGACGCGCTCAGCATCATCACAGGTGACAGTCGCGATCTCCAACTGAGATTGTGGAGGCTCTCTGTCAGTTTTTGTCAACTTCCGTGTTTCCCATTCATTAGGGTTTTTACCTGGCATGGATTCTAAGTAGACACGCCTAAATTCCTCCCTTTTCTGTGTGAGAAAAAGTACAAACTCGTTCATGTAGTAAGTTGACAAACAGGATCTGCCTCGAAACCAAAACGAATGAAAATGTAAAATCGTCTGTTCGTGGAAGTGCGGAGAGAACATCATTAGCTGATAAAGAGTGCGCGGTCGAGATTTATGCTATATATTTTGTACTGAACCAGTATTTTAAAGAAACATGATTAAGAAATTAACAACAACAACAACAACAGAAGAAGAATCACCATTAGTTTAAAGGACAGATTATAATAGCTTAAACTTTGTATTGTCTCTTTAATTAAAACATTCCAGCATTTTAAAGTTTCATATAAACTTTATTGTTCATATTTATGTGCACTTTTTTGTTTGTTTATTTATTTATTTGTCTACATCAGGCTGTCAACATAAACTAGTTGTATTTTCATTAATTAATACCATAACAAGTGGCTATATTGCTGTTATAGTAGCCTAGTTAACTAATGGGATCTTATGTAAAGTGTTACCGTTTTAACAAATGAGAACTATTTACTAGCCTAAATGAAACATATTTGATTTGTCAAGATTTCAAAGTGTCCCTAAGGTTTTAAATAATAAATATTAATTAAACTTTAAGTTGTTGTTGTAGGCTACATTACTTTTCATGTTTTTCATTTTTTTTTTTAAGAACCCAACTAGGCTACTATTAAGTTTGTACAAATTGAATAAACCTTGTTTGTCTTGTGCCATCTCGAGGAGCTTCGAAGCCATTGCAGTTCAATACAAGAGGATTACTTTATCAGTATATGCCTTATAACACTGATAACACAGTGACCTGGATTGGAAGTGGAGTTGTATTTGTCTAATTGTAGGCTATTACTCATTATTTAAGACCGAATAGCCTAGACTACACACGGGGCTGCATATGTCTCTCAAAATTGATGAAATAATTACACAGAAAGACCATTGAAAATTGTATCACATGAAAAATCACGATAAAAAAAAAAAAAAATTGGATATAATTCAATTATATTTTATATGAAAATGTATTAACAGAGATTTTTTTGGCGGTCCTTTTTGAATGCTGATTCATTGAATGATATCAAAATAATTATTATTTTTATTAAACGTTATAGTTTAAACCACAAATGAATTGTGCATTTCCTGTATGCTCACTTGCATTCATTTTAAGTATGTAAATTAATTTAAAATACATTTTATGGAGGAATCCATTATCTCGGTAGTAATCAAAATTACAAAAATTAAAAAGTAACTGTCAGAAGTGGGATTCGAACCCACGCCTCCATTCGGAGACCAGAATACCCATGTTTATATGGAAGGTTTCAACCTTGAGTCTGGCGCCTTAGACCACTCGGCCATCCTGACACTGTAAGATACAGGAAAATACGCCCCTATCCATATGAATGATAACTGTCAACGTTTTCTGAAAACATGTACAAGATAGAAAGTTGCGCGCCGGTGCACTTAGGTATACAAATATACTTAGGTTGAAACACTCGACTTGGCCTAAAAAAAATACGACGCCAGCCAGTATGTGGTGGAACTTGAATCTAATAATTCATGTTTATCATTTATGTTTTAAAACTTTTTCAAATAAGCGCACAAAACTAACTTTTTTTTTAATTGAGCAAAGAACACGTTTATCGTTTTATGAAGTATATGCTCTGAGAAATCTGCGCAAGTGCGCATGCGTATTGTAACCGCGCGTACAACCAAGGTTGCCAAAGGCCAATCAAAAATACCTCAAATCTAGCCCAATGACCCTAGTCCAAATATAAAAACGGAAACCATGCCAATCCCATACCTAAAATCCATATTTACAGTCACTGTTTGTTATGCACACAATTTTAACTTGAAAATCGCTATAGTAATCATTAACATATTTTGTTTTCATTTAAGGAGCTCACAGAGGCTCACATGCTAGTGTCCCTCCCTTACAAAACTCATAATAGGACAGTTTTATCATTAGTAGAATATGAAATATTTACAAGCATTTCAGGCGAATATATTTTTTGCAATCAATGTCAACCTCGCGGCGAGTTTGATATTGCGTTGAAAAACCGCGGAATTGGCAACCCTGCGTTACAACACGTTCAACATGTGATCTGTTATTAAACGCTTCAGGGGCGGGGCTCTGATTACCAACGTGCTCGTGGTTTATGACACTGCTTTTTAGTGGAAACGAGTGAGATTGTACTTTTTTACAGTCTATGGATCGTACTCATGTCTCTCTACCGAAACACAGTTTGGTTCCTGAAGGGTCTTCAGGAATATACAAAGTAAGTCATAATCGGTCTGTCTAATTTCGCCTCAGCCTGCCCATCACTTTGACATATAAACGGTTATTTCCCTAATTTCACCATCGATAGTTTGTGCATTGCTCTCTAGTTAAAGTCCAGTTTACTGTCACCAGGGGCGGTTATGAGGCAGCGGAGAGGCACTTCAGCGCGGCGGATCTGGAGGTGAGTGTGAGCGGCCGCTCGTTCATCATCACCGGAGCGAACAGTGGCATCGGGAAAGCCGCCGCCTACGAAATCGCTAAAAGAGGTGAGAACAAAGACGACTGCCATTAACTTCTACTCTTTAATAACTGATCAACTGGGAAGATCTTGCACATTCTGTCACCTTTGTTATGACAATTGAACGGTTCAACAAAAGGCACACAACAGTGACTCCTACTGGCAAATGATGTTTAGTGCTACTAAAAACCACAGCAATTCAAAGTTTTTTCAAACGATTTTGTTTTTCTTCAGGTGGGACAGTACATATGTTGTGCAGAAATAAAGATCGTGCGGAGGAGGCAAGAAAAGAGATCGTGGAGCAAAGTAAAAATGAGGTAAATGTCATGCTTTAAATCATTATTTCACATGCGTCTGAAAGCAGTGAACTCTGGTCTGAGTTTGTCTCGTGTGCTTTCAGAATGTCCATGTTCACCTAGTTGACATGTCCAGCCCCCGGAAAGTGTGGGAGTTTGCCAATGGATTCTCTCAGAAACACAATCTACATGCTTTGGTAAATGGTTTTAATTTGGATATATCAACATATCATAATAAGCTAACTCAATAAGTCACAAGAGGCTGAGTGCATAGCAAAATCACTGTATTGCACAGGGATATTGCTATTATAATGTGATGAACAGCACTATTATAAAATGGTGTGACAACTCTTAGTCTGAGCTATCCATTTTACAGTGTACAACAAAACATGTGTGATCTGTACATTTACATGCTGTCTCCACTTGTGATTTATTGTACTTGTAATTTGATTTATTACCATAGATCAATAATGCGGGTTGCATGGTCAATCAGAGAGAACTGACAGAGGATGGTGTGGAGAAAAACTTTGCGACAAACACACTTGGTAGGAAAGTTAATTCATGGTTTTTCTGATCTGATATTGATCATATCTTAACATTTTTCCAATATGCACCACAAAGTATGAGCTCTTACTACTTATACTACTTTATAATACTGAGTTACAAAGGTCAGAGGCTATCCCTCCTGGTAGAGAATGTTTTTAGGGTCTCCACTTAAAATCTAGAGATAAGATAATTGATCTTGTTTGTTTTGCAGGGACTTATATTCTGACGACAGCACTGATTCCTACACTGAAGAAGTCAGAGAATCCAAGAGTGGTGAGTGTGAAGAAATGCATCCGTTCTCCTGCCTCCTAATGAGTAGAGTAATAAACACACGCCGTTTGCAAACAGAGGCCGTGCCACCATTTATCTCTGTTTCCAAACACATTTACACTTACACCAGACAAGTATGACTTTAGTGACATGTTGGCAACTTTATGAATGTTTCAACAGAATTTCCCCCAAATTTATTTATTATCATTATGGGTAACACTTTACAATAAGGCATCATTTGTTGATATTAGTTAATGCATTAACTAACATGAACTAACAATGAGCAATATTTTTTACAGCATTTATTAACCTTTATGATGTTAATTAATACAAATGTTTGTTAGTTCTCAGTGCATTAACTAAATGTTAACAGATACAGCTTTTGCACTTAACAATGTATCATTAAATGCTGAGATTAACATTAACTGTGATTTAATAAATGCTGAAGAAGTATTTTTCATTGTTAGTTCATGTTAACCAATGTAGTTAACTAATGTTAACCAATGAAACCTTATTGTAAAGTGTTACAATTATTGTTTTGATTTGATTTTATAATTATTATTATTTTTGTTTTATTACAGATCACTGTGTCATCTGGTGGGATGCTAGTTCAGAAGCTGAATGTAGAGGACCTTCAGCTTGAGAAAGGCTCTTTTGACGGGACTATGGCTTATGCACAGAACAAGGTACTACTATAAATTATAAACTCAAATTGAAATCTGTCTGTTTTTTCTTCTTCTTCAGTAAAAACTTTGCACTGCATTTTTTTTTTACTCTTATTATTACTTCCATAGTCCATAGACTACAAAACCATCATACTTTTGGTGGCTAACCAATCCAGTCCATCAATGATAAAAAATAATAGTGGCACAAGACAACATGTTCCAGCAGCATCACCACTCTGCTTTTGTTACAATGACCATCATTTATTATTGTCACTGTGTAAGCTTTTTTACATTGTGCAGCCTGAGTTTATGTATATTTTTTTAATGGATTTAATATATTGTTTTGATGTTTTCAGTAAAAATAGTGTTAGTGTTAGCAAAAAAAATTTGACTGATGTAAACTGTGACCTTTCTCAGAGGCAGCAGGTGATCATGACAGAGCAATTGGCAGCTCAGCACAAGGAAATCCACTTCTCATCCATGCACCCCGGCTGGGCAGACACCCCAGGTGGGCAGCGTGTTTACATCAGTTATATACAGTAAGATATTGTGCAACTGCAGTCGCTAAAATATTGTTTCGGGTTTGTGTTCTGTCCACAGCGGTACAGTCATCCATGCCAGATTTTCATGCGAAAATGAAGAATAAGCTCCGTACTGAAGCTCAGGGTGCTGACACAGTGGTGTGGCTGGCTATATCAGATGCTGCCAGCAAACAGCCCAGTGGCCTCTTCTTCCAAGGTCAAGTATCTTTATAAAGTGTGCAGTTATTTGTCATTTAGCAGCAGTGTTGGGGGTAACGCAGCTAAACAGCACATTTAGATAAACAGCACATTTGTGCTGCTTCTTTTTTTTCCTGAAGTAAGAGTGTTGAACTTTCTTCTCAGGTGTCATATAACTTTTGGTGTAAAAGAGCCTTTACATTTGTCAAATACAGAACTTTTGTTTTTGTTATTATAAACCAAACAAGCAAGCCTAGACCAGGTGAGAAAAAGTAACTAAGTTACAAAATTAGTTACTTTTTAGGGAGTAACTTAATGTGGTAATGCAGTACTTTTAAAAGTCATTTTACCCAGCACTGTTTTGCAGAAAGTGTGTGTTAGTTTGCTGTTCACATCTTTTGAACATGTCTTTATGTATAGCAGACTAAAGATCTCTTTAACATGTAACTGAACTTTGACCTCTCTTCCACAAACTGATTCATCTGCAGACAGAAAAGCTGTTTCTACGCATCTACCTCTGGCCTTCTCCAGGTCTTCTCCAGCTGAAGACCAGAAGCTGATGACCACGCTGGAGGAGCTCGCTATGAAATTCAAGTGTTAATCGGTTGAGTTATTGGCCGAATCATTCCTCACGGAGATTGTGATATTCATTCTTAATAATGGTTAGAATTGCAGAGATGTGAGAAGCTCATGACAACCTAAAATGTATATTGAAAATATTTCATATTTCATATTCATATTTCATATTATTGTCCATTCTTCTGAACAAATACACTCCTAAATATGTTTTATTATACTAGTTTAAGGCTAGAAACTAATACATGCACTTCTGCTTTTGGAATGGCAATTGAATGACTTTCTTGATTTAAAAGTAAAATGGCGTCTGTGGTTAACATTATTCAAATGTGTTTTCTACATAAATTGCACACAGTCATACCCCTTAACATGAATTTTAAAGCTGCGAGATCAATTACCACAAGGTTTTGAGTTTGCTTGCTTGATGAATTGGACAACTATTGCAGTCTGTAAAAAAACAGATTATTTTGAATTAGCCTCACAGGCTGGTCAAGAAACTGACATCAAACTTAAACAGCTGTCTGAGAACATGATATACAACACTACCCATAACTCGTACTCACACTATCATAAAAATAGATGACTATGTAAACATGTTTCAAACTGAACAAATAAATGTGAAGATGAACATATAAACAAATGCCTCTTATATACACTTACAAATGAGTTTACAATTAACTAGCTAATTATTAACTAAAACTTACTGTATTTTATGTCAATTTGTGGCTATTGCCGTGATTTTTAATAAAATATAAAAATGAATCTCTGTCTGAATCTTTTAGGCAAATCATTATTTAAATTTTTATTAACAATTATGAGCTTTACATTAGACTTTCTTATCAAAACAACTGATCAAATCATGCTTATGCAGGATTTGAAATTATTCATATTCAATCATGTGACAAAAAATAAGGGCTTTTAATTCAAGGTGAACAAAAACTTCACTCCCATTACTTACATTACTGGTCAAAAGTTTGGGGTCAGTACGATTTTCTTTAATTAATACTTTTATTCCGCAATAACATGAAAATAATCAACAGTGACCGTAAATACATTTGTAATTTTACAAATAAAAAAATAAATGCTGTTATTTTGCTCACAGAATCCTGAAAATAAATGCATCAGTTTCCACAAAATATTGAGCAGCACAACGGTCAACACTGATCTTTTTTCTTTTGTCTTTTTTTTCTGAATACCAAATCAGCATATTCAAATGATTTCTGAAGGATCATGTGACACTGAAGACTGGAGTGACTGCAAATTCAGCTTTGCCATCAGCAATAAATTACTTTTTAAAATATATACAAATAGAATAAATGCAGCCTTTGTGAGCATAAGAGAACATAAAAAAAAAAAAAAACATTAAACAAAAAACTTACTGACCCCAAACTACAACGGTATACTTTAAAATGAAAATTTTCATTTTAGTCAAATGAGTCCTTTTCAAAAACACTAATCTCGCCATAACCATTCAGCTGTAGTGTTTCACATATTGTGGCTTTACAGTGACCTGTTAAAAATGCTCAAATGTCCATATTGTGTTATAGGACAGGACACTCACTTTGCAAGTCATCATGGAAGCCTTGCTTGATTTAACATACAGCAAAAATTGTGCCTGAGGAAAGATATCAAATTTCTCATTGCCATTGAAAGAATGAAATGCCGTGAATGTTTCTTACAGTAATGAGATGTCTATGAAACATCAGCTTTAATCAAACCAAACACAATATTATTACACTAAAGCATTACTGAATTTTACCCTGTATAAACAACAACACCTGTGATTATGTGTATGTTTAATTCTCCTATTAAATTTACTGGTGTAAAAATATCAGTAAAATTAAGTGCTTACATTTAAAGAGTCAAGATTAACAGATCATGACCAAGAGTCAATAGCAGACAGTATTTTCCCATGCCAAAACCACTGATTGATGTGCAGTAAAGGCACTTGAATATAAAAACAGTTCCAGCATGCTTTGATGCAATATCAGGAGGATTCATTTGTGTTTGGGATAAGACATAAGATGATGAAATATATTTCACAGACAACATAACATTAGGTCATGTCAATATAAACAACTAGAACTAAGCAGATTTAGACTGGACAGTATTTACATGTTTGTTTCCATAACCCACGTACACATGCACAAATACATACAAATGCACATGCTCAGTTTAAACCATCAGTTAAATCTCATGATATCCTTGAGTTTTTCCACCATGAGATGAAGCTGCCCATGGAAAGGGACCTGAACTCTGAACGTTCTCCATGGTTCAGGATCAGAAGATGATTCTCATGATACCACTGGAGTCATGTCCCATAGCTGCATGTGAACACACCACAGATTTTAGAATGATTTCAATCTCCAGCCACAATTTATTAAACAGTACACTCACACTCTTGTGTGAGAACAGTGACCGACCTTGATGACTTTGTCTGTCCCGGAGGTGAGGAGCCAGCCTCTGGTTGGTTCATACTGCATATGTATGATGCTGTGCTTACTGTCATGGAACGTTGCAGTGGGCGCCCGTCTGGACAAGAAGAAAGCTTTGGGTGATCCTATCATTTGAGACAGTCAAAACATTGAAGACAATCAAAATTTGACTTACTCCTCATCTGTAATGGAGTCGTGACAACTGTCACAAACCCGCACTTCAAACTCAAATCCCATGAGAGGAATCGTGGAACGTTTAGAGGAGCACTTTCCACAAACGGCCTGGCCACACTTCCTGCAGTGATGCTGGGAAAGAGAGCAAAATCAAGCTGCTTCAAATTATATTAAAGATTTGGCTGAATAAAGTACTGCAAACAATCATTGAACTAAACCAGGAAAAACTATTCTTCATGCATTTACAGTCCTCAGATACATTTATTTTATGCTAAAATATTTTTAAACTTAATTAGAAATTTGTATTTTAAAACTTGTTTTAAGACATTTTTAAACTATGCAATACCCACTACTGTTCAAAAGTTTTGGTAAATAAATAAAACACACAAGTATGCATTCAATTAATTTAAAGTGACAGTAAAGACATTTACACTGTTACAAAAGATTTCTATTTCAAATAAATGCTGTTCTTTTGAACTTTCTATTCATCAAATAATCCTGAAAAAAACATCATTGATTCTACAAAGATTTCAAGCTGCACAACTACATTGATAATAATAAGAAATGTTTCTTGAGCAGCAAATCAGCATATTAGAATGATTTCTGAAGGATCATGTGACACTGAAGACTGGAGTAATGATGCTGAAATGATTCAACATTGCCATCACAGGAAAATATATTGCATCTTAAAATATATTAAAATAAAAAAATTGTATTGATTTTACACAAGATTATTGTTTTCATATATTTTTATTCATTTCTTCAAATAAATGTGGCCTCGGTGAGCATAAGAAACTTTCTTCAAAAACATGAAAAAAAATATTTTAAACAGTACTGTAATGCATATTCTATAAAAGTCTTTAGATTTTCAAATAATTCTATTTTGTTTTAAAGATGTTTCGATTTTTTGTTTAAGATTTTGCTGTAAAATAAGACAAAATATTGATTAAAATTATTATTATTATCTTTTTTTTTTTTTTTTTTTACCATGTACAATCTATGTTTTTATGTGCAGTACCTGCCGGAGACCAATTTTCTTACTGTCCCACATCTGTTTGAAATTCCAGAAGAACGGCTGTTCACACTTCTGGCACGAGTCACTGTCAAGCCACTCCGGGGTCTGAGATAAAGAACAGATGAGGACATGCTGAAACTATGTAAACAGACATATGTAACTAACATAAATATCACACATCCTGTTGACAGAGACAATCCCTTTCGTCCTAGATGATACTTTCTAGCTCTACATCTCTCTCACCTCTTGTCGTGTGACGTCCATGTTCCAGATAACTATTCCTCCATCTGAGCCACAGGAAATGAGCTGACGAGTGTGAGGAGCGTAACACAAGCCCTGCACTTTATCGCTGTCACACACACAGACACAAATATTAGGACATGACACCCATGCTTTCTTAAGTCTCATATCTTAAATACATGACAACAATTTATCCATGTCCTACTTGTGTCCCTGCAGTTCAATGGCTGTGCCTTTCCGGCCTCCAATGTCCCACATGATGATTGAATGATCAGAACTTCCAGAGAATAAAACCCTTTGCACAGGATCCCAAGACAGGGACGTAACATTGCCTGCACACATTCAGGGTCAATGTTAAAAGATTCAATAAGATGTATATTTACAGCGTGCAAGGTTAGTTACAGTGCAAGTAATGGGATACTTCTTTCCATTATACAATATTATGTGGATGCATGCATGAAGATTAGTATATTTTGTATATCCTGTGGTTATGAGGACTTGAAGGCTTCTTAAAGGGGGACATGATGATATTTCTGTTACTCTGGCACAGTATTGTCATCCTGGCCACCAGGGGACGCCATCCACACTAGAATGACTGGAGGTAGTCATTCACCCTTGGTACACTGAGGACTTGTTTGTTGGTTAATTTGCTTATTTGTACTGACCAACTGCTTTCCTTTCATGCTATGTTAATTAGTTATATTGTTAATAGGCAACCATTTATCATGTTGCTTGGTTTCATGCCACCACTTTTTTCTGCTTTCTGCAGTTTATGTTTGTACTTGAAGCCCCATAAAGTAGTTACTTTATTTACTTGCTTGAAGTGCTCGAGATGTGTGAATGAATCTCTACACTTCAATTGACCAGCAAATGGCAAAATGTGTCTGGGCTAATGGTGAAAGATTGTGCTGACACTTGTGAAAAGTGTGTCTATTTGTAAAGTGCTGTTTGCGGAAGCACCTGTGTGGCCTTTAAAGGTGGTAACAAGGCTGCAGTTGTCCTGCTCCAGCTTCAGGATTGTCACTTGTCCGGAAAGATCTCCAACGAAGGCATGTCTGGTCTCCACATCAAATCTTACACAGATCGTCAAGAAGCCCACACTATAAAATTTCAGAACCCCTCATGAATCTCTTCTTATCTATTAATGATCTTCTATCATTGATTTCCTTCGGATGGTCAAAATAATAGTGAGACAGTTCTCATGTTCCACAGACCATTTTGGAACACCATGAGGGTGAGTACATTATGACAGAATTTTCAATTTGGGCAAAGTATCTTTTTATCTAGGTATATTTGTAATATAAATTACACATAATTGGTGCTTTTGTTGTTTTGATTTCAAGCAGAAAAAAACAAGCAATAATTTAAGGAAGCTTATTTCCTTATAAAGAAAAAGTAAATTCAACCAAATCAAGTCTTTCATCAGAAGACAGCACAAACTGAAAATAGTAACAGTGACTGCTCATATTTTATAAACACGGAATAAAAACTTGTGAGATATTTCATATCTGAAGTGGCGTAAGAATGGATACTGTAGTCCAGAAACCCATGCTGTGGTCCTGTACGTGCCCAGCTGCTGTCCGCTCTCTGAGCAGTGCCATGTAAAGCTCTTGTCCTGACCTGTGCTTAGAACCCACTCCATCTCTAAGACGAACAGCACCACAGTCACGACACCCTGATGAGCTAACACAAACAAAAGACAAAACACAATAAACAAAGCAGGAAGGGAGCACTTTACCACATTCAAAAAAAAAAAAAAAAAATGACAGGGAATTATGCTCTCACATATAATATTAATGATACAGCAGAAAGTCACATAATATCAGAGATTGGATTTCAGTAACGAACCAGCGGACTACAACCAAAGCACTTATTATACTTCACTCTGTGTGTCTACTTCATTAATGTTTTCATTTATCTGTGTTGAGAGCATTACTTAATGACTTGCATTAAAAGGTTAGCTAGCTGTTTCACAATAATGTCATTCTAGGCCATAATGATACACTGTGATTGAAAGCTGATTGTTCAGAGTATGTACTGAATAATAAAGTTGCCCTGCATATATATTGGTTTCTACAGAACTGACCTGACTACAATTATGTGGATGGCTATTAAAGGATTAGTCGTCTATTGTTCTTTGGTTGCTGTTATATGAATGGAACCAGAATATGAATCATGTTGTTTTAGAATAACATCCAAAAAGACCAAGTATATATATATATATATATATATATATATATATATTTGTATTGTATAGTGTTTTGTTGGTCATACAACGAAATTCAGTGGGATCCAAAGAGGAAAGTAAGTCATACAAGTTTAGAACAACATGAGGGTGAGTAAATGATGACAGACTTTTCATTTTTGGGTGAACTATCCATTAAAGGATTAAAAAAATAAATAAAAAATCCCCAAAATGACCAGACACTTTACTAATTAGGCCTTTTTGCACGTTCATATGATTTAAGTTAAGAAAACAAACTAGATTTGTGACTCACCCTGATATGTTCGCGCAGGAGTCATCTGGTTGTAGTCCTCCGATAGGACAAACTCCTGGAAAGAGAAACTCCTGGCTTAATGAAGCTTAGGAATGTATCTTACAACCGCTAGTGACATTTACAGCTACATAGAAAACAGGTTTGTGTAAGAATACTGCAGCAGTGCCACTTATAATGTGGTTGACGATAATAAATGTTTAATGAACATACCGATACTGTGCCATTTTCCAACCCTACTGAGATCCTCCTTGTCTCTGGGTTAAATGACATACATGAACAAGCCACTGCAACATAAGAAAGTCAATGAATATGAGTTTCTTCTATCCTACAAAATCCATTGATAGCCATTCAACTATAAACATAAACCCTCTACTGAGAGTCAGTGACCTCTTAGCCATAGTCTGCAATAGTTAACTAGAAAGCAAGCAAAACTGTGACATCATTGCTGAGAAATAAAACTGCTGTCTGAACATGAACACAAGCAGAAGTTCATGCCCACACTGGTTTCACTTCACCTTTTTACTTTGATAGTAAAATTCCTGAAGTTATTTGGTTGTATGTCCCATAATGTTGAGATCTATGTAGCTGTATTGGCTCTCAGAAAGCTGCCCAGGAACTGTGTTGAACTCACCAGGCATTGTGTGATAGACACTGGGCCAGTACTGACCACTGTCCCTCTTCAGCCACACACGGATTGTCCTAAAAATGATAACAAGCAAGCAACTAAATAATAATCTTGATCATCAAATTTTGTATATTTAGCAGAACCTTACTTACCAACATGACATGCAATACAGTGCACAAATTACCCGGACGGACAGTTAAGAACACGTCGCTGGCTAAGATAAGTCCTAATCACCTTAATCGCCAGACACAATAAGACTTCAAACTAAATTTGGTTGCCAAGTAAAAAATAAAATAAAATAAAAACATAGCCAGGATCAGGGCTGCCACAATCATTTGTGTTTCTTAAGTTTAGTTACTTTTTAAATAAAAAAGATATAAGAAAATAGAAAATATGAAAAAAATTGGCTGTCAAATTCAGTACTCCAGTTTAGACTAAACAGTTAACACACACGCGTATGTTTGTGAATTGAGAGTTACTAATATATATATATATATATATATATATATATATAAATAATATTAGTAATTCTTTAATCTATTCACCAAAAAAATCATACATAATTGATATTGTCATTCATCATTTATATGGTCACTAATCACTTTTACACTTTATTAATAATTACCCTTCTTATTGAAAACGAGACTGACAGCAATGTCCATCGGTCACAAACAAAATGTTTCGTTCGGCCAGTTCGTTCACGAAAGAGATTCAGTGTCGCTCCGAATCTTTATGTAAATCAAATCAGCGATTTTTTTTTTTTTTTTTCTTCCAGTTAGGGCTTTCTGATCATTTCTGTCAGTCTTTAAACTGGCAGGAAAAGGTAGTCACGCGCTTCAAATGGGTCACAAAATCGTTCACTTAAAAGATTCTCTCAAATACACCGATTCGCCCACGAACGTACGCCACTCAGAAAAGATCCGCAGGCGAATGATCGGCAATACTTACAGCAAACACGCGCAAACGGAGATCATCGATAGCCGCAGCTTAAATGAGCTGTACGTGTTTGCATATTACAGCCTCTTTATTATCCTCCATTTGTACTCCCTCTATGACAAGCATATTCTTTAGTTTATCGTTTATTCAACCAAAAATAAATAAAAAAATCGACCATACAGGACACGTGCATTTTATGTTACAATGTATTACTGTGTCATTGCTGCTTATAAGATTATTGTGTACATGACGTGGTTTGCGTATATTCTGCATTGTAATTCTCGTAATTGTTTTGGGTTTCTAAGACACGCGTGCTGCTGACCTGTCTTGAGATACGCTGATAACCCCGTCCTCTTTGGGGATGATCACAGCCGTATTCACCACATCTTGGAAACCCTCGATCTTACTCAACAGGACGGGCTTTCGCGTCTGCGGACGGGGAATCTCTGCCGCCATGGCGCTGTAGTTTCTCCGTCACCTGAATCCTCCTCTCTCGGCTGCATAACACGCTGAGGTCGTGTTATTAGACCTGCAGCACGGTGAAGTGTGACGAGCGGGGATGCTGCAAGTCAGCTGATTACCTCTCACACAAATTTTCTGTTTAGTGAAACACGATCTCTATGCCATGTCATCTGAATACATAAGCGTGTTCTTCTCGCTCTCTGCCCGTGTAACCAGACGATCCGACTTTTGAATGAATCACAGATGTATGCGTTTGCGATGTGCAGTGTTGACTCTGACGAATACCAAATGTGTAGAACAGGAAGTTGAACTTCATTCTTTTTTTTTTCCACTTCATTGACATTTGTAGATGAGCATTGTTTAATTGCACCAAATATTGTACAACGGTGCCAATTGTTCAATGCCTGTATAATGAATTCAATCATTTATGTTAGTTTAATCTGTTTTCTTTTTTCCCCTCAACATTTCTAAATAATAATTGGGTCTAAACAATAAAAACACAGACTCTATTTATAGTTCGGCTTTATCATATCATGTGCAGACAGACACCACAGAACTATTGTTCATTCTCTTATCTCTACAAGAAAGCCTAACTAAATGTCTGCATCCCTTGCATTTAATGAGTTTTGTCTTGTAAGTGTTTTTTTTAATATCCCAAATCATTTTGCAGATTATGTGGCTCATATTGTTTGGTAACATGATGAATTTGTTCTTCTATTGTTTTTATATTTGTTTCTAATAAGTTCCTGCTGTTTGTCACTTTGTATAAAGAGAGAAAGGGCTTCCAAAGACCAACAACTACAAGAAAAAGAAGAAGAAGAAGAAGAAGAAAAACATAGAACAGGAATAAATGTCAATAAAGCAACAATAGCATGCCACTACATCGTACTTCTATGCATACTTTCCAACTCGTTATATGGAAAGGTGGGTATATGTAATATATAAATGAGTATAAGCTGATTTTTATCCAGCAAATAATTATTTACAGAAATTAAAAAATAAGTATAAATATAAACTTAGAGACTCTTTGAATAAAAAACGATAAAGACTAAAAGTTGGAGAGCTTTACAGAGTATTTATTTGATAACAACTTTTTATTTCTTTTTGTATGTTTTTTTCTTTTTTTATGTTTTATTTTTGTATGCATAATTCAGTATCTGCATTTGAACGAAAGTGCATGTACAATGTTAATGTTTATGCAATACAAAAACAAAATGTTTACAAACGCGCATGCTCCAGTTGAGCTTCGTTTTTTGAGAATATGCTAATGACTGATTTTCAGGTGCCAATCAGCAGAGGCGTTTTGACGCACGCTACTCGGGCAGGGCTTGGGAGGCGGAGTCAAGTGCTGAACGCAGAATAAAACCACTGCAGCCCGCGAGCAGATCTCAGAGTGAGGAGAATCATGGACGTAAACTAAACAGAAAGTTACCATGATAAAAGTTAGGCATTTCTTTCAAATTACAGCAACAACACCCGTTTCCCTTGTAAATCAACAACCTTTCCCCCCTAGGGTCTGAGGTTTGCTTAAGTTTACAAGGCATCGATCTTTCAACACTAACTACAGTTACACTCTGACAGAAAGAATGCGCGAGACAGTTAGCATTAGCCGGCTAGCAGCGTGCTGACAGCAGCGACAGGAGGCGAACAAAAGATTTATCTGCATTTGTCCGCTTGCACTGACACTCGGTCCATGTAAAAGGGGCGATTATCAACACAATGCCCGTGTTACTTTTTCTGATAGACACGTCCGCCTCCATGAACCAGCGCTCCCACTTGGGCACTAGCTATCTGGACATAGCGAAGGGCGCAGTTGAGACTTTCCTGAAGGTAAATGAATACATGTCTCTACTCCACATTCTTACTTTACTGAAAACTTAGAAAAAACGTACGTTTCCTTCCACTTTTCTCCACAGCTGAGGAGCAGAGATCCGGCCAGCAGGGGAGACAGATACATGTTAGTGAGTTTCGAGGAAGCACCGGCTGGAATTAAGGTACAAACTCTTTTATTTCTTTCCAAACCTGTTTTATTTCACTCCAGACACTTTAATCACTCGCTTCGTCTGTTTGCGTTTGAAAACACCACGTCTAAATTTGTAGTGTGAAAACACTCTGCCCAGCATGAATTTGTGTGTTTAAACATGGCCGACATTTTGTTCAGTGTGGCAGCAGAGAGCTCTCTCTCTCTCTCTCTCTCTCTGTGTGTGTGTGTGTGTGTCTTTGAGGAAAGAGAGATGGGGGACTAGCCTAACTTAGTTTTCTCACCCAGAGAGAGGGAGAGATAGGACTCTTCACTGCTCTTTACATTATTGCTTAAGCCAGTTTCAGATCAGTGTGTCTGCCTGAAGGGATGTGATGCGAGGATCTCTTTAGAAGCATAACTAATCATTTGCTGTGTCTTGATATTTCAGGCCGGATGGAAGGACAGTCATGCCACTTTTATGACCGAGCTGAGGAACCTGCAAGCAGTTGGATTGACATCGATCGGCCAGTCTTTAAGGACCTCTTTTGATTTGCTCAATCTCAATAGATTAGTTTCGGGGATAGACAACTATGGACAGGTATGTTATAAACCAGGGACTGGTATAAAGTCTGTGGCCTAACCCCATGAGCCCACCCCCAACATCTCACAGTTAAACAAGCACCCAATAGGCTCACACTGTGCCAACACAATCCCAAGGGCCCCTGGTGACACACTGTAGTAATAAGTAAACTGCATCGTGGATGCAAATAAGGGCGATGACTAACTGAAGTGTAACCTTGATTATGCTGTGAAAGTGTGCTCTAGGTAAAATTGTTCCAGGTTGAGTGTCGTTTTTAGGTCATTGGTTTTAAACAAACAATTCTCAGAAGTTTTCTAGAGGACAGTTCTTGTATTTCTGCATGTTGAGCTGGTAAAATGCAACATATGCAAGATTTCCCCACACATATTTTGTGTTTGTTGTGGTAGTTAAACACACTCAGGGTTACGGGATTAGTTTTGTGTTGACAAAACCAAAACAATCCGGTTAAGCTTTGTTTGTACCGTGACACTGATCATCAACTTCCTCTCTACTCAGATTTTGATCTGAGTTCATGGAATTTGTTCACATGAAAGTGTGACATCAGTAATGAACAGCCAATTACATGGCTTAAAAATATAGAGAAAAAAAAACGTTATTCACTTCTCACAAAAGCTTTATTGATTATTTGCGTATTTACGTTTTTGTATGTATTCATTAGATATAAACATTTAAACTAAATGTGTGATAATCGTTAAACTAAAATTTCTCATGTCTAATGGATTAAGGGTATAATAATTTATATCAATCATAAAAAAGAATTATGATCATCACTAAAAGATGATTTTGTCTTAAAAAAATGTTTCTATGTAATGACCTTTTATTTGGAGCAAGAGAAACTGGGAGAGTGACTATATTGCATCAGAGCTGTCACTTTGCTTACAGCTGATTGGTCTGCAAACCTTTTGGTTTGCGATCTCTTACCCAGAACATATCCTGCCCCAGAGCAGGTTATCCATGGAGCATAAGTTACTATGGAGATGAACACCGCTAAAAGCCGAGCTGCTTTCATGGTGCCTAAAACCCAGTGTTGGCACAAACTGAACTGAAACCTACCACGCTACCTAAATCGGCTTCATGGTATAGGCCCCAGCTTTTTTGTTTACATGTTTATTTTTTGGACCGAAAAGAATAATTTGTAAAATATGCTTCGGTTATGATTTAGACAATATATTCTGTGTCTGAGTTTATTATTGGCATGTAATAGAGCTGCATGTAGTGACATGACACAAGAAAAATAGTGTCATTAAATCTTTCCCCTGCCTGTGGTAAATTTAGACTCACTCTCTATATTATTGTGATTGCATAGTAATGGATCTCTTTTGTTTCTGGTTTACGTGTTTGTTTCAGAAATTACTCATTTATAAAATCTGCACTGTGCTGAAGATGCAATTTAGTGTAATCATTGAAAGAGCAGAGCATTTAACTGATTGATTTTACATTATTTTATCAGTGCATAGATGTCATATTTTAGATTGGTATAATGAAGCCAGTGTGTTAACATCAAAAAGAGTGTTTGTATGAAGCTATGCCTTTGTCTAATGAGCTCTAATGCACAGTTTTTATGGTTATTTTATCATTTTTATTTTGTCTTGTGTTTTGCAGGGTAGAAACCCTTTTTTCTTGGAGCCAGCTATCATTTTGGCCATAACTGATGGCAGCAAGCTGACCAGCAGTTCTGGGGTGCAAGACGAGGTGGGTCATGTGTCAGTATGGGCCGGACTTGCGGACCCATGATAGCATCCTGTCTAGTCATGGGTTTCCTATTTTTCTTTTGTGCTTGCTATCCCGTGCTTGTTTTTTTTCCTCTTAAACTTTTTCCTCTTGATATAGTTTGCTCCTTCCTTCCCATATCTATCTTCCGTTGTTCTCTTTAACAATATGACTTGCACACCTGTAAAAGTAACAGTCTCTAGCTGGTAAAATGAGTAATGATCAAGTCAGTGTCTCCTACAGGAATTTTTTCCATTTATGTGCTGAAATGTGAATTAATTCATCCTTTTTCTCTGCTTCAGTTGCATTTACCCCTGACAACACCATTACCTGGCAGTGAGCTGACCAAAGAGCCCTTCAGATGGGACCAGCGACTCTTCTCTTTAGTGCTCCGCATTCCAGGCCACTCCTCTCCTGACCCTGAACCATTGGGTGGAGTTCCTCTTGACTCTTCTCCTATTACACCCATGTGTGAGGTCACCGGGGGTGTGTATGCGTTTTAACTACTTAAGTGAAAATTTTATCACAGAAAGACAAAGGTGTAGAATAGAAAAGGCAATGGACTGCACGTTTTAAAAGTGAACTCAAATTCAAATGTAACTTCGTCGATTTTCCACCTGCTTTTTGTTACAATGCCGGTAGTATATATAAAAATTAATAATCAGGGCTCGACATTAAGCCTTTTCATGTGCTACTTTTAAACAACACTAAACCGCCAGTAGGTGGCGGTAGGCGATCGTGTTAATGAGCGAGTCATTGATTTATTCATTCAAACGATTCGTTCAAACGGCTGATTCATTCAAGAATGAGACAGATGGGTGTTTCTCAATATGCGTTCTTCAGCGATCTTGCGTCCTTGTGTTCTCGTTTTACGTCATCATTAACCGTCGAAGTTCAGACCCAATTCTCAAGAACGCAAGTACAGAGGACGCATGAAAGAACCCGGATGTGTTCTTGATACCGAGGATGCATCGAATGCAGACTTGAGCTAGTACTCGCCTGGTGTCCCAGAAGTCATTGCGGCCGGTTCCGAGTTCGTTCTTCCAAGGAAGCTTGTCAAGACCGGTCTCCACAAGAACACAAGTCCGTTCTCTGCGTTCTTGGAATTGAGAAACAGCCAGATGTTTACGAATGGGTCCGTGAATCTTTGACTCAACTGATTCGTTCAAAATGCTAAATCATCCAGTAATGAAAACACAGTTGAGTGTTGCTGTGAGGAGCTATAATTCTCCTGTGATCTTTGTTTGGAATTATTTTTGCTGCTGAAACGGAACAAAAACAGCCAATACTGCATCTAAAATGTAAGTGACTTAATTTTTACTATTTATTGAACTGTTGTAGGAAATCAATGTCACATTTTCAATAGTGATGGTATTCAGGAAACCAGCACTCGTCGTGTGAGGTTGCTTAACATATTTTCAAAATATAAAAACTCCACATTTTTAGTGTGTGCTGCGCTCATTTGTTTAGATTTCTCCTGCTCAAGCCTCAACAGCGTAACCTTGTTACCATCAGTAATACATTTATTATCCACTATCGATCGCAACTTACAATAAATGTAATAAAATCAGAATCATTGTCTCGTTTTAGTGATTGTCTAGTTATTTTTTTGTTATTGATGTTCTAATCAGGCTACTTGTCCGGTCGGGCAAGTAAAATTCTCTTCTCCTTGACAAGCGTTAATGTCGAGCCCTGAATAATGTTTATTCGTTCACTGTGTTACCTGGACCGAGAAATTCAAAACGCCTCATCTGGCAGACTTTTGACAACTCCAGGGCTTTCATGAAAACTACAGATCAGCCTATACTTGTGCATTTTTATCTCCCACCCACGGACAGTCAGATCGACAGAACAGTTATTGTAAGGGTAGGATTGCATTGTACTATGTCTACTCTTTAAACAGCATTATGGTTAAAAAAAAAAAAACCTCTATGGCAACAACTTTCTTTCCTGTATGCAACAGCGTTTTGCCTCGGGGGGGTTGTTGGGTGTAACTGACAGAACAGCAGTTTCTTATAGTTTTCCCTTCCGTTTGACCTAAAACACTGTTTCGTGGTCATCCTCTCCATATTTACGTTTCTTTTGCAGCCTTTAGCCACTGCCTTACAACGAACTGGATCCTTCACTGGAAACCAAAAGTAACTCTCTCCCGCTAAACGTTTACTCTTTGAATTCTTGCACCTGGGAATAATACAAGTCGACACCATTATAACTAAATGATTGCAAAGTAATTGTAATGGAATCCCAGTAATGGAATTTAACTCTGGCACAGATTTAAATTGTCTTTTTTCACATTTCTACTGCATAGGCAGCCAAGTTTTATTGAAAGCCCATTTTATCAGCTTAGGAGTAGGCTACCCCTTTAAGTAGACTGGCAATGTTTATTGGTTCTAGTGCTAGATGCTTTATAGCCACCATGAAATATTTGGTTGGGTTGTGTGTGTGTGAGAATTATTTCTGATCAAGTATGTTTGAGATCACAAAGGAGGTATTTGCATTTAAAATAAAGATTTGAAAAAGATTTTGATTTTATAAATTTTTTTATAGCTTTGAGGTTACAGAGAGAGTAGATTTGGTTAATAGGCCTGCCGTCGACTAAAGATTTTCTTTGTCGACTCTGTCATTCATTTAAGCCTAGATCTAGCTCATCGTCACTATTTTCTCCGATCACAGTCTTCTCATATTATGAGAAGGGAACATTGTCGGAGAGAAGTTAGCTCTGTGCCTTGCTCACAATTAAGCCGGCCTTTGAGAAGATGCGCTCTAATGGCATGGACGTTGTGCAATAAGTGCGGTACTAATTTAGCTTCTACGCTCCACACAAACATTTGGATATTCGCCTTATCAGCACACATTTATCTAGGTTGATGTTAACGATAGAGTGAGCAGCCATGTAAAGTGGCTAACATTAGGCTACTACTTGCATGTTGCAAGTCATGTTTGAGGTCCCGTTACCTTTTTGAGGTCATTCTCAAAATGTTCCCACACTTTGGATTTCCTGCCCGGCATATCACCGCAAAAAAAAAACGTTTTAGCGATCTGTCACTGCATGACAATTCCTTTTGCCAATTCCTGTGGAGTTTTTGTTGTTGTTTTTCTGCGACTACCTGACTGATCAAAATGTAGTCATTTAAGCCTTTTAACTTTTAGTCGACTGTTGGGGGCAGCCCTACTCTTTCAGAAGCTGTACATGCCTGGCTGAGTAAATGTCAGATCATACCTATTGGGTGACGTTTAAATGCTGTGAAATAGTGTTTGAATTGTGAATTGAAGAGAATTGCTGAATTGTGGTTAAAGGGCAGATTTTACTGGACTTGTGTGTGCTGACTAATACATCTGTGTAATGGAGACAAACTAAACTTTACTATAGAGAAAAGAACAATGTCTGTCCTCTCATGTTGATAAAATACTAAAAACAATAGGGTGGCTACTGTGTGTGTGTGCGTGCGCGTGCAGCTTTATGTGAATAGCTGTGGTCTGGCAGTGAACTGACAAGGAAAAAAAGCCACAGTGAACCATTTCATCTTAAAGCAGACAGTATTAATTTACTTCAAATATGCATAACAGTGGATAAAATGTACATTTAAGTAAGGATGCACGATATATCGATATCGGATGATAAATGGTCATTTTTGATGTTATCGATCCGATAAGAAAATTAGACCTATATATCAAAGCCGACAGATAATAGATTTACTTAAGTTGAGAGATGCGTGCTGTTCGCCATGATGATTTTGAATTATCTGAATCACTTCGAAAAGGAAGATAGTTAAGTGCAACGTGCAGCACAAATCTGTCACATAGGCTTCATAACATTATAATAAGAACACGCCTGTAAAAGAATGTTGTGAATTCTTGTTCGCCAGTGTTTCAGCGCAACGAGTGCGTTGTGGCGGAAAGAGCGTGTCTATGGAGTTAAGCCTTCATGACAAACACAGCCAAGTTCGCTTGAGCATTCGCAGCATTTTGTGCCATTGTAAGTTGAAATGTTTATTTTGTGTGTGTGTGTATATATATATATTTATTTATTTATTTATTTATTTATCTATCTCTATCTATCTATCTATCTATCTATCTATCTAATATAGGATACGTTTGGTAGAGTTAATGAACGATGCAGTAAAACGCTTAATTGTACCGGCGGTGATCATCCTTATCTTTAGCGTGCTCAGCTCAAAAGGCAATGCATATTTATAACTATAAACTATAAGCCTTTGTTAATGTTAGTTAATAAAATATTTGTGTTCATGTAAGTTCACAGTGCATTAATGTTAACAGATATAACTTTGGATCTTAATGTCTTATAAAATGTTGAGCTTAACATTAATAAATGCTGTAGAAGTATTGTTCATTAATTGTTGGTTCATGTTAACTAATGCTAACAAAATGAAACCTTATTATAAAGTGTTACCATTTTTGAATAAAGAAATTTGGCCAATCAAGTCTAAAATTAATTATAAAAGTTAAGGAATCTTACACTGGTTCAAACTAGGCTACTGTATTGTATGTTTGATTTATGTTGAAGACTTTGGGACATGGCTTTTAATGGTAAGCCTTTTGTTTATGTATACAGGCTATCAAAGAATATAAAAAATTGAATTTAGATTTTTCTGCCAATATATCGGTTATCGGCTTTCAAATGTAAAGAATTATGGGTTAGCGGTATCGGCCAAAACTTTCATATCGGTGCATCCCTAAATTTAAGCACTCAAGTTAAATCTCATGTCAGATGCAATTGAACTGTTTCCCGTTTGTTTCTATGTTTAGGCCGCTCGTACAGCGTGTTTTCCCAGAGAATGCTGAACCAGTGCCTGGAGTCTCTGGTGCAGAAGATCCAGAGTGGTGTCGTCATCAATTTTGAGAAGACTGGACCTGATCCTCCACCTACTGAAGGTAAAGGAGGACCAGGCTTGTAGTTTTCAGACATATTGCAGTAAAGCACCTATTAATGATAAATCTAATTATTAAAGGTGCTGTATGTAACTTTTCTACTAAAATGAATCCTTTTTTTATTGCCTGTGTGTGAAGGGGTTGTAATCTCACATTAAAATGATCCACTTTGCGGGTTTTGCTATTACCTCGGAAAGCAAGTATTCTTATTTTTATGTGAAGGTGCCGGGTCGGATTTACCGCGAAATCCAGTGACGTGACCTGCACGCGCGCTCCCGAGCCTCTCGCCTCGTCTAGCCTACTGACTTTGCACTCAACAGCGACGGCACTGCAACTTATGACATGGACTTAAAAAAAAAAAAAAAAAAACCTTATGACATGGGCTTATGATTTATGCAACTTATGACATGTCTGATAACACTAAGAAACGACCTGCTCCCAGCACAACACAGACTCCAACACAAACTCCACATATTGATCAAAAAAAATGTTAAAAATGTTTTTTCTGCTGAAGCTCGTAAGGCCAGACGTGAATCGTATGAACTTCGGGTGAAAAAACACGGCTCAACATCGGCAGGGCATTTGAATAATGGAGAAACCTTATCTACAAACCTAGAATGTACATTTCCTGAAGAAAATGTGAAGTGGTGCTTGCAGTGGCAAAATTCGGCACGGTTGATAGGGTTCCATACTTATCATGGTACGAGCATGGAGCATTAGTTCAACGTCAAGCTGATAAAAGTAGCCTATTATTGTCGTTGCAGTGGGAGTTTACCTTAGTTTCCAGCATGTTGTGTGATGCTTTCTCCGGTGTGTTGCGTCTCGGTACCCACAGTGCTCGCTCATAAATTCGAGCACGCGCTTGTAAACTTATTGGTTGCAATCTGAAACATCACCGCTAGAGGTCGCTGAAAACTACATACAGCACCTTTAATTAATCATAAATACAATAAAACCGTAATATTGTGAAATAGAAATCTTTTGATCAATTTAGTGCTTCCTTGCTGAAAAAATGTAAACCAAGCCATTACTAATGACACTACTGTTTGTTTTTTCCAGATGGTCCAGCAGAGATGAAGTATGGACCTCAATCATGGCACAGCTGTCATAAGTTGATCTATGTCAGACCCAACCCTAAAACTGGTGTTCCTGTTGGCCATTGGCCTATCCCGGAGTCCTTTTGGCCTGACCAGAACTCTCCTACTTTGGTATGATAAAAACGTTTCAATTTATGTATGTTGTACCATCTGTTCAGTCCTTTGTATATCTAATGTAATGTGTATATTAGGGCTGCACGATATTGGAAAAAAATGACATTGCGATATTTTCTTTCTTCCCCAATGATATATATTGCGAGCCATCAATCCAGGCTAAAGTCAATAATTACCATTCCATGATATTAATAATTTCATTAATAAGCAAGCTTCATTACAAGTGACAAAGGTCACTTAATATTTTATTCCAAAATTAGAACATAATTCTGTCAGAATTCGGTGAACGTTCTACGCAATCCAACGTGGCGGCGCTCTTAACAGATGTTTGTTCATTAGGCTATAATTCCTCAAAATAAGTCTCTCTCTCTCTCTCTCTCTCTCTCTCTCTCTCTCTCTCTCTCTCTCTCTCTCTCTCTCTCTCTCTCTCTCTCTCTCTCTCTCTCTCTATCTATCTTCGGTGCTGATGCAGTGACGCGTTCATGTAAACGGCACCTAAAAGCTGTCACAGAGAACCAGCAAAAGTAATGATTATGAATATGTAAAATATTGCAATGAGACATTTTAATTGTTTATTAATAAACAAGTGGTTTCTGTGTCGGCTGCAAAGATGAAGTTGACGTTTAATAACACATACATAGACCATAGTTGTTAACAGCAGTGTGACGTAGTGTGATATACACTGTGTGTGTTTGTGGAAGGGGAGGGGGAGGGGGAGGGGGAGGGGGGTGTAAAAGAGTCAGTATCTATTACCATATGCAATGTTTGTGTGTGTTATGGGGGAATAAAGTTTTAAAAGATACTGAATTCTAGTGTATTGTCAAAATGTTTAAAATTGGGAAATATTGGAAAATGTTATAAAGTAGCTAAGCCTACTAATTTAGACATACCACTAGAAAATGTTAATTTGCTCTGCATGTCCTAACTATGATTAAAAAATTCAGGGAGTTTTTTTTTTTTTTTATGATAGTAAAAGCATAGTCCATATTAAGACGTTAAGACTGCTCCTCTAAACAATTCCCAATCTAGCTTAGTCTGTAGGCCTAACTGTTGATTATTAAATCATGAATATGAAAGCTAACATGTTTTTATGGTCTTGGTCTCGACTCCTAAAGACTCGGTCTCGACTCGGACTTGCTTCCTCAAAGACTCGGTCTTGACTCGGACTCGACTGTTTTTGAAAACCAACAGACTCGGTCTCGACTCGGTCTCGATTCGGTCTCGACCCTTCAAAGACTCGGTCTTGACTCGGACTCGGCATAGGCGGTCTCGTCCCCATCACTAGTGAGGAGTGCGTGCGTATGCACGCGAAAACTGCATATCATATGTACTCAAACTCTTTGGCGTATAAATGATACGAGAAATATCATTCGTGCTATAGATAAGCACTTTCATGAGATCGGGCTTCAGGATTGCCAGTGAATGCGGAACGTGCATGTCACCCCAGCAACAAGCCATACGACAAACTCGTGTTTACTGTGTGCTACCGTTCTCTTAATACACCATGGGTGCTACTGCCCTTCACATCGCATGTTCCGGCGATGTGACTATCGCTCATGCGCACATCGCGATGTTGATGTTAAAACAGAATATCGTTCAGCCCTAGTGTATATGCTCTAGGTTTTTCTAGTGTAATGTAAATGATTGTATGCAATTCATTTAAATATAATTTTTATTATGACTATTGTTAATTTTATTACTTAAAATAAAAGTTTGCCATGAACATAGTCTTCGATGCTGGCATGTTGTTAAATGATAAATACAGTTTTGTTTTTTTTTCAGTGAAATGTAAACTTGTAAATGTGCTGTATGCTCAGTTGCCTGTGTTCCTCTGCAGCCTCCACGTGCATCTCACCCACAAGTAAAGTTTTCATGTGTGGATTCAGAGCCCATGGTGGTTGACAAAGTGCCCTTTGACAAGTACGAGCTAGAGCCTTCCCCGCTCACTCAGTATATACTGGAGAGGAAATCACCACACACCTGCTGGCAGGTACTGCTAGAATCAGTATTTTAGTGCCATACATGCTAATCAGGGAACATGTTCACTCAGGGTACTTGCACACTTGGTTCGATTGACTGGACTGAGCCGGAGTTTGATTGCTCCCCCCTGCCCTCGCTGGATTGTTTTCACATTATAGTATTTGTGTCTGAACCGTGGTGCATTTTCATAAAGGTTGTATCAGCGATTTCAGGCCCAAAACAGGCCCAAACATAAATCATCACCTTCATCTAATCTTTCCTAACGATCCGCTAGCTGCCCGCCCCATAAGCAGGCCGTCAAAAACGCGTCTCTGTAGGCAGCCTAGGCTCTGAGATCTGCACACAAAAACAATTGGTTTCACCAACCACTCAAAACCAAAATAAATAGTGTTCCAACCAATCACCGACAGGGGGAGGGGAGGGTGTTGTGAGGTTTTGCGCTCGTGCACGGATGCACGCGAAGTCGGAGCTGAAGAAGAAGCCAGCGTCTATCAGCGAACAAGAGAAATTGAACATGGCTGAGTCAGTCCCCAAGAGGAGGAGGCGGATTAGGATGAGGGAATACCGTCGTGTTTATTCCAAAACACGAATAGTTATCGGGAAGGCTTTTGAAAGGTGGAGAGAACTTAAAGAACTGAACATTTTTAAATCGGACGCCGAGGTTGCACTGTTTCTTCTGGACAGGTGAGTAGCTGCTAGTGCTGACTTGTTTGGATGTGAACTGTGTGAAAATATCCTTCTTGAAAAAATGATACGTTATTACACCTTGCTAGTAACCATTTATATTTCAAATGACTATTCTGTTAGCTGGGAGCAAAGCTGGAAGCGAGCTATGTAGTTGATAACATAATGGTCATGCATACAAAGTAAAAAAAAAAAAAAAACATTCTCTGCATTAGCCTATTTTAGAATACACAATATTGAATGTGCAAGTAACGGCTATTATATTTACTTGGTTATAAAATTATGTTACAAAACAACTATGACTTACCCAGAAGAATGAGCCATCATTGAGGTAGAACGTCGATCTGAATATCGTGTGTCTGTCGCTTTAAGAAATGCTTGTGCATGATCGTTTTTTTCATGATGCGCGAAACGGGAGGGATGGGCGAGCTAACTTGGTTTGTTTGGGATCTCGCTTCAAACACAAACAGAAGTGACGTCACCCACAATCGCCGATACAACCTTTAAAGCAGCAGCTGTTTACCCCTGTTGCTTAGTCAGTCATGCTTGTCAGGAAAGTGAGTGAGATCTAGTTCATTTTGTCAGCTTATCGTGTTAAATGTACTTAGTTTTTATCATATTTAGTCAACTTGTGTCCTCTTTTTTTTTTTTTTTTTTTTTTTTTTTTTTTTTTTTTTTGTCTAGTAACTTTTTTCATCATGCTGCATAATTGTTAAACTGACAAGATTGTTGTCATTTGATAAAAGTATTTTTACATTACATCATAATTATTAATGATATGTTCATATTTTCTGGTTCTGCTCAGAATCCTAGCGACAGCGTTCTGTATGAGCTGCAACTGTCTTATGGTCTTTTTGGGAAGTAATAAGTCCATTACAATAATCCACCCTGCTGGTGATGAAAGCATGAACAAGTTTCTCTTAAGTCTTGTCTGGAAACAAATCATCTAATTCTTGCAATATTTTTCAGATGATAGTATGCTGATTTAGTTATTGCTTTGACATGACTACTGAAACTAAGGTCTGACTCTAGTGACACCCCAAGATTCCTGACTTGATTTTTAGTTGTTTGACCCCTAGAGTGAAGGTATGCGTTCACCTTGAGAACTTCATCTTTGTTTCCAAACGCAAGGTGACGATCATCCGTTTATAATCAAGCGTAACAACACAGAATAATTGTAATTTGACCATTGGGTGCGGATACTTAAGTCAGAGAAAATGATTTGGGCGGGTGGATGATTTATTTTTGGCTACGGATTCGGGTGAGCTCATCCGTTAAAGCAGACTCTGCCAGGCGTTAACAGCTCGGGGTGAAAACGGCTAATGTGGTTTATCAAGTTAGTGGTATTACCTCCTGCATATTCTATTTGTGCGTGACATGAGCGCACACAGCGCGTGTCTTCTGCAGGTCGTGCTTACCAGGTTGTTCATAAAAGCCGAAATGTGCCCAGTAGTTGGAGCATTTTTCATTTTCTCGCACTCGCGTCTCACCTCCCTCTGACCTACAAAGCACGTACGCGACAAATGACGTCAGAAAAGCGTCAGTACCTTATAATCGGTTATAGTCTATTACTGAACCGATACCGAATCGTCCTCGTCTGCATCTCGATGCATCGTAGAAACGATTAATTTCGACACCCCTATCATCTAGTGTACTTATTTATTTTAGGCTATTTATCATAAATTAACTGTCTACTTGAAGAAAACTGGTAAAACAAGAAACTTCTCTTCAAAAATGAGAACAGTGAAATCCCTAATAGTAATTACATGAATGTTTTTTCTATTAAAACAGCTACAAAAAGTTGTAATATTTTCACACAGGTTATGTAAGTGCATTTATTCAGCAACCACAACCGCAAACAATATAATTGAGATCCATATTTAGATTTATTACAGTTCATCACTGAGAAGTTTTGATCACAGATTTAGTCGCAGCACCCTGCAGTCGCAGCTTTACACACTACTCCCTTTTTATGCGTGTTCGGGTTCGGTTCGAGGGTGTGTACCCGAGTTCGGAAAACAGCGTTCACATCCAAAAGAACCAAACTCTGAAGTCAATCGAACCCAGTTGTGCACCAAAAGTGCTAGTGTGAAAGCACCCTCAGAATTCACTAACTTGCACCTCTACTATGGCTGAACGTTTATTGCTGTAACGTTTTATTCTCTCTCAGGTTTTTGTGTGTAATAGTGCTAAATACGGGGAACTCGGGCAGCCATTTGGCTATCTGAAGGCCAGCACAGCTCTAACCTGTGTCAACCTGTTTGTCATGCCCTATAACTACCCTGTGGTGCTGCCTTTGCTTGGTAAGTGTCATTAGTAACATCTCATTTATCCAAATGTGACGCTCTGTATTTGCTTTTGTATTTATTTGATTGTTGATGGATATAAGTCACATAACTGTTCATCATGCATTTATAGATGACTTGATAACTGTGCATAAGTTCAAGCCTCCAGCGAAGTGGCGACAATCTTTTGAAAACTATCTTAAAACAATGCCACCCTACTACATCACTGTAAGTAATGGAATCACTCATGTTCATTTTAACATTACAAAGGTAATTAAATTAAATTATTTTCTCTTTTTTTCTTCATCCTGATTCTTGCAGGCCCTGCGGAAAGCACTAAGAATGATGGGAGCTCCAAACTTGTTGGCTGACAACATGGAGTATGGCCTCAGCTACAGTGTTGTGACCTATCTCAAAAAGCTCAGTCAACAGGTGTGTACTAATATAGCTTATTTTTAAAGGCTTTGTTCTTAAAAGTGTTTTATGAAGTAAAGTTATGAATTATTAAATTGTGTATATTACAGACAAAGGTCGAGGCAGACAGAGTTTGTGCATCAGTAGGGAAAAAGGCGGTGCCAGAAGGTGGGATTAAACTTCGCTGCAGAAGCTCCGCCCTCTCTCTGGCCCACAGAAAGGATTTCACACAGCTGCTGCAAAGTATCATAGGAGATGGGCCAGCTCTGCCAATGGAGGCAAACACCAAGGAGTTTGCCGGCTTTCAATTAGCTGCTCTGAATAAAGTGCGTGCATGTACACTACTGCACACTTTGTAGATGTTTTGTACTGTTTTCATGTGCTCAAGACCAGGAGATCCACAAAGAATACACATGCATATGACCCCTCTAAATTTAAATCAAGTCAGTGTGAGATTAATGTTTAAAAGGCTGGAATTGACTGCGAGTGTTTTGAGTATATGTGGAACATTTGCTTTTTAGAATCACATTTTTTGTGCACAACCAACTTTTCAACAGGGTATTGTTCAGCAAGTAATCCATGGTCAGTTCAGATCCCTCATCTTTTTCATTATCCTCTTTGACAACACAGGCATTAAAACCACAAGGATTGCGAAACCCCTATGATATCCCAAGAGCTCATCTACTGGACCAGCTGAGTCGCATGAGGCGGAACCTTCTGCATTCTAGCATCTGCATTCTGAAAGGACAAGATCAAGGTAATGCTCAGACAGCCATAAATGGTTATTGGTTTCCATTCCGTGACGATTCTCTAAATTATATTTAGTTTGATTTCCAAAAGAACTACAAGCCTTTGACTTCAATTTGTGATATAAGGTTAATTTCATGATGCCATTTATATGGTCATTTTTTAACATTATGTAACTTCAAATCAAATTTAAATTTTTTTTCTAGATCAGCTTCACAGTGTACCTATAGCTCAGATGGGCAACTATCAGGACTTCTTGAAGCATTGCCCGTCCCCTCTGAGAGAGGCAGACCCCGATCAGCCTAAACGCCTGCACACTTTTGGTAACCCCTTCAAATTGGACAAGAAGGTAATTTTGGATCTCCGGCTTTCAAAAATAAGCGCTACACAGATTTGACTTTCAGGCAAATAGCATTTTTTCTCTTCTTTTCATGTCAGGCGATGATGGTGGATGAGGCAGATGAATTTGTTACTGGCACTCAAGGCAAAGGCAAACGTCCTGGAGAGTCCAGCAGTCCTGCTGGGGTAGGGGCCCCCAAACGCAGGCGCTGCATGTCTCCACTGCTTCGGCCGGGACGGGCATATACACCTCCCAAAACACCACCCAGAAGTAAGTAACCATTAAACTCATGCAGAAAAAAACCTTAAGTAGCAGGTGTGACAATCATCCCACTTAATTCTGGTTCCTTAGTGTCTAAAACATGAAAGCTCCAATTTTCATGTTTCATGTCTGATCCAACACAGCAGCAGATAATGATCACACAGAATTGGAAAACCACATCACCAACAATCTTGAGTCAAACAACAACAACTTGGACAAGGAGCTGAGTCCTGTACCAGAGTCTGAACCGATCGAGCAAAGGAACCACCTCCAGTTGGATGAGATTGAGAACCAGCAGGACGGAGTTCAGGAGAACGGCCAGTCCAGCGAGAGCGAGCTCTCTCTGGGCAGTGAGGGTGAAGAGGAGGCCCCGTGCCGCTACCCTTCCCCCTGCCAGCTGAAGAAAATCAGAAACGAAGAGAGCCAGGAGCTGAACTCTGAACTCCGAGTGCTCATCACCAAGGAGATCCGGAAACCTGGAAGACGTAAGTAACAACACACATGTGCAGATGTCTGCAACTAAACACTGCTCAAGTGTTGCCATCATTTCCTCTCTCGATGCTCTTTCCTGGACGGCGTCCAATAAGCGAAGGAGGGGTGGTCTCCCACCAACGCTTTGTCTTGTGAAATCAACTGGACATTTTGGCGTCTTTTGCTAAATGTGAAAATCTGTAATATTGTTACAGCTGGGTTCCATTTTGTTATTTTTATTTGTACATTGTACAATATTACCGGTCTTGGGAAATGAATTTGTTCCTGTGGTTTTACAATTATTTTTTTGACATTGCTCATGACACCATACATCAAATCTTTCCACCACCAATCCCCCCCGGTCCTTAACGCAGGTTATGAGAAAATCTTCTACCTCCTCAAGCAAATCCAGGGCAGTTTGGAAACACGTCTGATCTTCCTGCAAAGCATAATCAAAGAGGCTGCCAGGTAAACTCCTTTCTCCAGATTCAAAATTTTGAAGTAGATTAGCTACATATTGGTATTTGTACGAAGAGTAAAGCCCAAATAAATAAAAATGTACGCCTACAAAAGGATATACTTGCAGTGTATGATATTTACTTGTTTTTTTTTTTATCAGCGTAGAATGCATGGAGACAGATTTTTCACTGTACGTTTAGTTCATATATGCGCCTTGAATTTTTTTGCCACTAATCAGTTGGTCCACAAGGTGGCAGCACTGGATTTGCAGTAAAAAAAAAAGAAACAGACAGAATTGCCTGCGTTTTACTCCACTTTTAGACATACATTCGCAAACTTCCCTAAGCACTTCCCTTGGTGGAATCCCCGCCACCATTTTGAAGTGCGTTCAACTTCAAGTGGACGAGGGAAGTTTATTTGGACAGACCCTCGATTCTGACTGAGGGAGTGAGTCTACTGTACTCATGTACACTTCATGCAGATCTATAGACAACAATGCAACACAACTGTGACTTCACAACAGCAACTCACTTTGCTCGCACTTAACCGCAAGGGCTTAGGGCATTACATTTAAACACATTGCAAGGGTTCCACCAGTAGTGGGCACTTGTGCAGCGCAAGCAATGACTTGTTTCGTATGGACTTAAACGCTATATATACAGCATTTAAGTCAATTTTTATGCCCTATATATACTTTGCAATAGAGTTTTGTCCAACTCGAGTTTAAATGACCAAGTAATTATTTTTTTTATTGGTCAAGTTGTGGAGAGAAATAGTACAGACACTGGACAAGGATGAAGCTTTCTGGTGTGCTTGTGTCGACTGTCGAGTGCCTGTGTTTGTGTGCTATCAAAAGTATACTTTCGGTACATGTTTGCAGCACGTATGCCTAAGCATTCATGTAAAAATTGAAGTGTACTTTGGGCATAATGTGCGAACACAAATGTCTGCACTTCCAATGCATTAAGCCATAAAAATGACGCTACTATTCTATTAATATATCTAATTACTAATTAATTACATTGTGTGTTTGTGTGTGTGTTTGTTTGTGTGCGCGTGCACAGGTTTAAGAAGAGGGTCTTGATTGAGCAGCTGGAGAACTTCTTAGAGGAGATTCACTTAAGAGCCAACAGCATGAATCATCTGGACGGTTTCTGAGCACTCCATCTGCCCTACTTGAAATACTCGCGCACAGATCTGCACTATTTATGTAACGTTACTTGGCACTCGTGTGTCTCCAGTTTTTATCAGTATTGAAGCTGATTTTATCGATGAGGACTTGATGGGTTGTCTCTAAACCTCAGGACTGGGGGGATATGGGAATGTTTCTATGTCAGATGGTCATAAACGCACTGCTCCTTTTCTTTTTCTTAGACGTTTTTTTTCTATCTAATTGTGCCAAAGAGAACTGGTTGAATGGCATCATATTCCGCCTCATCTCATTTGCATTTTTGTATTCTCCCCACACAGTTTCCTGTGACATTTTGACACATGGCATTGATCACTAATATAAACATGTTTTCAAATTTTTCATTTCAGTCGAGAATAGCGTCTCTGCTGCATTCAGTTTCAGACAAGATTATTTACTGGAAAGTAGATCTTTATCAGCAATATTCTCCACCAATAAAAAGGCGAGTTACAAAGCAATTATTTAATGTTGGCGGTTTGAGTGACATTGAGGTTTTATAATTAAATGTAGTCTTGTACACTCCAAAAATCATTGTTGATTAAAAAATAACTCATCTCAGGAATGATGTCGTTGCAAAAGATTTAGCTTTTGGCAGCAGACGAACATCTTTCTGAAGTTTTGTGTTCCTGATATCCTAAAAAAAGCTCTTATCTATATTTAAAAAAAGTTTTTTTTTATTCTTAACCACCCATCCTTATTCCACATGGCTTCAATAACATTGCCTCTTGCAAAAGAGGTTCATGTCATCTGGTTTTCAGAACACGGAACCATGGCAAATTTCTGTGAATAAGTAAGGACTGTAACACGTATGAACTTTGATATCTTTGCTGAAAATTACAAATGACAGTTATGCATTAAGTAACCAAATTTGATTTACTGAAGTAACAACCAGAAGGATATAATAATGAAACATGCAAACGATGTAAAGTTGATATTTAAACATCCATGATAGTCAAGAGCCACTTATTCATTAACATGGGAAGTTGCTGCTAATGTATTCCTACATTACTGCCAAATTTTCAGTATCCCTTAGCTTCTTTTAGTCTTTGTGCGTCTTACCCTCCTAACCCTGCACCCTAATGTAGGGACCAAATCTTCATTATAAATGTTATAGATAAATCTGTGGCTTCTTTAAAAAAAAAAAAAGTATTTTTATTATGCTGTATATATGTACATGGTGACATTGAAAATATTATTTAAGAGAATGTTTTGGTGGAAAGCCTTTTTTGTATGTATTTGAATAAAGTCTATTTTACACTGTGAATAGTCATGTAAATAAATGACATTTTTCTGTCATTAATTTCTCAGTGGCACAATGTCATTAAAAAGATTGCAAATCTTACCATGTTCGTGGTGTTTTTTTCCCCCATACACTTAAACTCATAAGTTTGTATTCAAATGGCTCATTGCAGTGTAGTTATTATTTTTTCCTATCGATTAACCACAGATATTAACTTAAACTCACGGGTATATGCAACAGACATATGTATCTAATTATTGAAATTTGTGAGATCTGGAACTAAAACTCATTATTTAATTAGTACACAATGTGTCTTGAGCTCCAAATCTGAGACCATCAAAAGTAGGACTAAAAAAATAAGCCGTTATCGATGTTTGAGGTAATACATTTGTCCTGTGGAATGCTAGCCTAGTTTATTCCCCTTCGTATCTTTTACTTGTGACTGCTAAACTAAAGTAACTCTTTCCCCGCCATTGACGGAATTTTAACTCTTTCCTTGTTTTTTCACTTTTATTCGGTAGGGGGCGCTATTAAATCTTCTGAAAGAGTACTGAACCTCATGAACACAAAACACGCGAAGCAGCAGATCAAAAAGCGATATGATATGTGAAAAAAGAACGCCATCATCAACATTAAACTGCCGAATGTTATTGAAGGAAATTTTGACCCAGGACGAGTAGAACTGTACAGCTTTAGGGGGTGTAGAGGGACTCGATTTACTCCGTCTATAATGTTTTGAACATAGTTGTGAATCCCATCCAGACGTAGTCTTTTGACAAAAACGGGATTTTCTCAGGTTTTTGCTCAGAATTATCCTTTTACTTGTATTAAACTTGCCCACATTCAAATGTTGATTAAAAAAAAATAATGCATGAAGCTTGAATAAATAAATAAAAAACTCTTTTTTTTTTTTATCACATTTTGCATTTTCAGATATTCATACAAAACATTCTGGCGGCCATGAAACTTGTGAAAATTATCCCAAATGCTGGTGGTGGCTGGCAACTTTTTTCAAAAACGCTGGTGGGGAAAGTTGAGCATGGACTGTGTTATCTTGATGGTCAGAGCTCTTTTATTCCTGAAATTTGCAATCCTATTGGGATTTAGTTATTTTGATGTTATGTTTTTGCATCTTATAATTCCACATTGTGATCCAATAGCCTTTTTACATTTTTCAGTATGTGTGAAAACAGCACTTTGGATTAAAGTAAAAAATAAAAATAAAAAAATAAACTGCAATTATGAAATTAGTAACTGATGGTAACCAAACATTTCCATCAGAAATGAGGAAATTTATTTAGAGGGGGAAAAAAAGGACAGCAGACGCTGTGAAGTGCAAAAAACCCTGATGTAATAAAATTTTATTTACAAATATGTACAAAAGTCTCGTCCCTCTTCCTGAAGTGTCAATGGACCCTCCTAACGGTCCTCAAATATTCCACTCACCCCCCCAACCATAGAGGAGGAAGGGTGTGTGGAGTCATGTTAATATACATTTGTATGATTTTGCCAAGTGTGTTTGTTCATAATTTGAAGCAGTTGTGATTGCATGGATCTTCTCAAGACATCTCAGCTGGATTCAGAACCCGACCTATGAACAGCAACGAACCTGTGGAATAAAAGCCCACAAATTAATTTTCAAAACGGTAAGATTTGTTATTAAAGAAATGAATACTTTTGTTCATCAAGGACTCATTAAACTAAATACAATTCTAATGTTACAAATATAAATGCTGTTATACTATTCATCGAAGAATTGTGAAAAAAATAAATATATTATTATAAATTATTTTTAATAAGAAAAATTTCTTGAGCACTAAATTGGCATAAGAATGATTTCAGAAGGATCATATGACACTGAAGAGTTGAAAATTCAGCTTTGCCATCACAGGAATAAATTACATTTTAAAATATATTCAAATAGAAATGTATTTTAAATTATAATATTTCCACAACATTACTGTTTTTACTGTATTTTTTTTTATCGAATATGAAAAAAAAAAAAATGTCATGAATACTAATTATATACTAATCTAATACTATTTACCTGTATTGATCTGTCGCAAGATAAAGAGAAATGGTCGATCTGCTTTAAAAACTGCTGAACGGGATCTTTTCAGTAGCACCATCGCTAAAAAGAAAGATGGAGAAAGTTCGTTCTGTCATTATTTCCCAGTGGATTCACAGCTTGATCAGACTCTTCAACTATATCCCATCTGTTGACTACAACTGATTCTCAAGCAGGTACGCACACTCACCCCAGGGAGTAGCTTTGTTGAGTATATAAAACAGACATTACATCTTAAAGTATGTCAATAAATTACAATCATCTCTGTCCTCTTGTAAAAAAATAAACAAGGAAAATTCACCCTATTTTATAAATGCATGTCATTGATCTCATTGTGTTTGATCTCACGGTGTATGTTTCTTTTTTTATTTGAATTTTGACTTTGCAAAATGTCGTGACTCAATCTCCAGGGGAAACAAAAGACTTCTATCTGGTGACGTATGCAAGACTTCTCTAAATATTTGGTGCAGTAAAACCATAGAAGCAAGTCCCTGTCATACATTTTTTCACCCAATAATCTGTTACTCTTGGATGTACGTCACAATACAGAAGAAAAGATCTGCCACTGCTTCCACTTTACCGTGACTTTCCAGGTGTAACATGACTTCTATTAGAAACCGCAATGTCACCAATTCTATAATATGACGCTGGCATGTAAACTTCATTAACATTAAACAGACAGTACTTGATATCTAGAGGTGTTCCTAAACATTTCTATTATTTTTAATTCCCTACTAATCCTTTTCAGCAAGCAAAATATCACATACCTGTTGCTGAAGCTGCTTTTGTCCCTTCCTCGGTCACCTCTATTCTTGCCTCATGGAAAGCCTCTGATACAAAAAGCCCTTCCCCATCTGTAGACATATTAAACAGGTTTAATCTTCTGTGTGAGAAAAACTTGCAATCACCGATTTCAACTGAAGATATCTGTGATATTCTCAGCATCTGTGATTGGTTTAAAGTCCCACTTTCCTACCTGAGATTCCTCTAAAATCAGCAGCCGAGGGACTGAAGACATCAGAGATACCGAGAGATTGAAGAACAGGCTTCAGATTGAACCTGCTCTGCATCTTAAACCTGAAATACACAAAAGACCTAGATATAAATAATATTAATCATTTTGAATCCCAACTGCATCAAATATTTTTTATATCCCACAGTCCCACAGCACGGGCCGTGAGCTGCTTTTCCAGCTGTGACAGAGGGGTTTTCCGGTCACCAGGTAACGCCACCAGAAGCCTGAGGGAGCGATCCAGGTATGGCAGCTCCAGCACAGTGTATTCCTGCTCTGAAGGCAGTCGGAAATGCCCTGAGACAGGCGGACAGGTAAAGCGAGGGAACTTTCTTTTAAAAAATTAAATAAACCTCCAATATAATTCTGATAGGCTTCCATCTAACTGGTGTTTGTTTTGTTCCTTCCCTTACCAAAATTGACTTCGGTTGACTGGTACATCATGGGCACTTTGACTGTGCTGCCGTCTGAGAGGGTGAAGGGCAGGTTCTGAGTCTCAGTGAAGAGAAATTGTTTCTGCCAGGCACCATGGAACACCACCGTGCTCAGAAGAGCAATGTGCAGCAAACTGTCTCTCCCGGAGGCCTCTTCCTGGGCCTCACCGGACCCAAACTGCTCCGCTCTTGTCTGGAGATGGTCATCCGCTTTAGAAATCATAATAATTACATCATTTAAAAAACTATACTAGTGTCATGTGTAATAAAACTATTTAAATGGAAATCAATATTTACTTTTACATAATATATATTTACATAATTATATTAGAAAGTCATAATTAAGGATTAATGATAATCAATCATTTAAATAAAAATATATATATTTTTTTTTACATAAAATATACTTTCATAATTATATTTTTAAAGTCATAATTAATTATTACTGAAAATTGAATCATTTAAATTCAAATCAATATTTACTTTTACATAAAATACATTTACATTAATTCATACTTATATTTAAATTCAAATCAGTATTTAATTTCAGATCATTTATTTCTACATTATATTTTAAAATCATAATTACATTTCAGTTCTAATCAAAATAAAATTTTACATACTATATCGCATAATTATATATTTTAATTCATACTTATATTTAAACTCTAATCGATATTTACCTTTACATAATACATATTTACAAAATTATAATTGAAAGTCATAATTGTATTTATCTTCAAATCAATATTTAATTTTACATAATATCTATTTACGTAATTATATTTAAAAGTCATAATTGCATTTATCTTCAAATCAATATTTAATTTGACATAATATCTATTTACGTAATTATATTTAAAAGTCATAATTGTATTTAAATTCAAATCAAAATTTTATTTTACGTACTATATCACATAATTATATTTTTAATTCATATTTAAACTAATCAATATTTACTTTTACATAACAAATATTTGCTAATTCTATTTTTATATATACTTATATTTACATTTAAATTCAAATACATATTTAATTTTACATAATGTATATTTACATAATTATATATTTTTAAGTCATAATTGTATTTAAATTCAAATCAGTATTTAATTTTTTTATAATATATATTTACATAACTATATAATTATATATATATTTTTAAATTCATATACAAAGATCCTAAATCTTTTTATATGCCTTATTCATCACTTAAAGACATTTTAAACATAAATCATGATGATCCTAGCGGTTTTAGGGTCACGGCACTCACCTTTACTCTGGTAACGTGCCCATTGGTGTAGCCGACTATGAGTGTAGTTGGGATTACTGAAGTTTACACTCAGTAGACTACTGTTACCCCATCCCAAGGCATGCTGAGTAAATTCTGGCAGGAGTTTCACACCACTCTGGACAAATAAGGCATTGGCAAGCTGAAGGCGCACCCCGTCACTGGAATTACCCAGGTCTCCTTGTGGCCGAGACAAAATGTCCTGTACACGAGCATCTACGAGAAGACCATTGTATCATCATACGTTTCCTCTTCAAGTATTGGACAAAGGCAGGTTGTCAGGCATTGCTGATTTAGATTTTGCACTAGCTGTTTGGGACACCAACATGCAGATTACAAGTGTGTTGCTAGTTTACTCTTACCATTGACATCATATCCCAGAGTTCCCTCAAGCTGTGCTAAAGTGTTGCCCCTGGCACCTAGTTGCAGAAGTCCCAGACACAATGAGACGCTGGCCGGAGACACGATCAGGTTGGAGTTGTTCTCTGTCTCTGTGAGCGTTTGGTAGAGGCTGACACCAAACTGAGTGTGTAGATCATTGAGGCTGTTGCCCAAGCTACTGTTGCCATGGCAGCGCTCCACCAGCCACAGACAGACCAACAGGGAAATCACAGACAGCTGATGCATGATCAACAGGTCAAAATCTGCGAACATAAAACCAACAGGAACACTGTACAAAAAAAAGTTGCCGCCTTAAATTTTTTAAGTACAATCAACTTGGATGTTTAAGTCATTCCAACTTAAATTGCATTAAACTTCCTTTTTAAAAAATGAGTTGAATCTTGCATAACTTATACTTTAAAAAAAAATTGTTTAACTTATTTTGGTGAGTTAAAACAATGTAAAAACATATTGTTATAACTTATTGATCATATAATTTTTTTTTTTTTTTTTTTTTTACAGTGAAGGCATTTTACAGGACAACCAAATAATACACCATCGATCATGTATTCTGTAACATACACTGGACAAAGTTACAAATCTATATATTTAATTAAATAAATATTAAATGTTTAATAATTTTATACATATTGTTGTAAACCTTGATTCAGAAGCAAATCATATTTGTGAGCATAAAACCAGTTAAAATAGATGTCTAGAATTTGGTAACTAAAAAAAGTTACCAAACAGAAAAATGTATAATTTGTTTAAATAATTTGGTATATTCCAGTCTGGCTGTTATTGAAAGAGCTGTTCAATGATTTTTCAAGTGTTTTTTATATTATGGTGATGATTGATTAATGAAAAATTAATTTCCACGATCACGTTTCATTCTTTCATTCTGCCATATTTCACTCACCCTCATGCCATTCCAAAACATGATTTTCTTCTGCAGAACACAACAAAAGATATTTTGAAGAATGTTGGTTTTGGTGACCATTGATTTCCATTGTATGGAGAAAAAGATACTGGGACATTTCTCAAAATATCTTCTATGTTTATCTGATGTCAGGTTTGGAACAAAATGAGGGTGAGTAAATGATGGAAATTGGCATATTTGGGTGAACTTTAACTGTAAGTCCCTTTAAGTCCAGAGCATTCATATAAATTTTTTTTTTTTTTTTTTTTTTTTTTGCAGAGCATCAACCACAATACAGAAATAGTTAAATTAAACATCTGAATAGAAATCTTTATTGCATTTAAATCTATTTAATTAAAAGTAAAGTATATAACTGAATCAAAATATTTAATAAAACTTCTTACTTCACTTACGGCTCGTCGTCTGTGAATTCCTTGAGTTTTAGATGCTGATGTTCAGTTCCACTGTCACTGTCACTCGCGCGCTTTGCTGTAAGTGAAGGAAGACGTGCGTTCGCCCTGATCCTCCACGCCAGGACAACTGATTGAAAGAGTTGTCGATCATGAGACCTTGTTTAAAGGGAGAGCTCCGTGTTTGTGGTCTCTGGCGGCGATGTCCGTACCACTCGGTCAGAATTCCTGCCTCCCGCCCGGCACTATAAGGAGCCAGGCAGAGGGAGGCATGCGCGCGACCAGCAAATCCGCACTCGAAAAGAAGGCGCGCGCGCGCACACATATAGAGAGATGAAGTCATTACACAAGCAGCTCATTCTTTTGATGGAGTGACAAATGCCATCCCGGCTGCACAGGAACACATGGCAAACATGCTGCATCAGCATTTTTGCATTAGATGCAATTTAATATTTAATATTCTCATGTAGGTAATGCACGTTGTGAGGTTTACTGTTAACATCTGCATGTTAACATCTTTTGAAACACTTCGGTAACACTTTATTTTAATGTGTCCTTGTTACATGTATTTACGATAGCAATTACTATAAATTAGGCATAATTACATGCAACTACCAAAACCCTCATCCTACCCTAACCCTATAGTAAGTAGGCTACATATAGTTAAATAATATTACTCGGTAGGCTAGCCTACTTAAATGTGTAATTGTACTGTAACAGGGACACATTAAAATAAAGTGTAAACAACCCTTTTTGTATGTTTTTGAAATGTTATGCTCACCAAGCTTATTGGATCAAAAATACAGTAAAACAGTATAACATGAACCTTCAGAAATCACTCTAATATGCTGAATTGGTGCTCATGAAATCTCTCTTATTATCACAATTGAAAACGCTTGTGCTTCTTAATATCATTGTGGTAACCGAGATACATATTTTTTTCAGGATTCTTTGATGGAGAAAGTTCAAAAGAACGTTTATTTGAACAATGTAAAAATCTTTACTGTCACTTTTTTATCAGTTTAATGCTAAATATAAGTATTAATTTCTTTCAAGAGACAACAAAATCTTACTGACCCTATAATCTTTGGAACAGGGTCATTGTGAAACATTTAAAAGCAGTCCTGTTTGTTTTATAAAATTAAGAAATTGTTATATTTAACTATTGTAATTTCACATTGTCAAAGTAAGATCTAATTGGAGTTTCCATAAATGACCCTAATGGATTGAAGACGCATTTTTCCCATGGTAAATTGCAACCGGGAAATGATTAGTAAGCATCAGGTATTTGGATCGTGCCCATCAGAAGGCATGTTAATTAGTAGAGCTAACTTGGCAGCAGTCAGTGGAGAAGATAGATTCTTTAATTCCAGCATTCCGTCCATGGAATTTGAATTTTTAAGATGGGAAATGATGATGGGAAAGTCACGGTCACTTGAGCAAGGACAATGCACCCAAAGGAATGCCGGCCAAAGTAAACAACTCCTCTTTCATCTTGACGGTCAGATATTTAAAATTAGCTATGAAAACATTTTTTGAATACAGAAGGTTGATCAAGGGCCAAATAGGCTATTGATGGACTAAAACATTAAACGATTAAAAAATATGTCTAAAACATTACAATTTGAAACTATCTTCAGTCCTTTATGGAAAAAAAATTACAACTGGCCAATCCTAAGTGGGAGTAACATCAGTGTGTGACATTTGCTGCCTGAACATACTAAATTCAGCATTACATTCTCACAATTAAGTATGTAGTGGAGAAGGATTGCAAATATATAGAGGCAGGGGCAAGTGGGAGAGACACAGATAACATTTCCACAGTTCTGTGTTTGCATTTAGCCATATTTACTTATTAATAGCCTATATTAGTATTAATATCCAGAATCAAATCAAATAAAGGTTCCAGAATCAAATCACTGAGGATGCTTCTGAAATTAGTGCTCTTACAGTTAACACAGAACGTTCCCCTAATGTTATTTTTTGGTTATTTTTTTGGGAACCAAATACTTACGTTAGGGGAACGTTCTTTTTTGGTTTTATTTTTATGTAACAATAAAATAACATTCCCAGAACGTTGCTGGGTGGTTACCATAAAAAATAACGTTCTGGGAACCATAAACTAACATTCTGAGAATGTTCTGGGTACCAAAAACTAACGTTATGGGAACCAAAAATTGTTAGCTGGGAGGTTTTATTATCTCTTTTTTTATACATATTTTTGTTCGAGAAATTTCGAGAGTGAATCCCGCATTTATATGTGGTTGTCACTTCCAAAACTTTGCAGCGTGTAATTGGCTGTTGGCCATCTTAACAGAATGAAAAACTAAATTTTTGAATGAATTATATAGCCTAGAAATCACTCCCTTATAATCACAAAAAATTGTCACTCATCTCAGTTCATCGTAATCTCACAAATTTCTGTAATAATCAATTAAGTTGTCTCCACTGCACAAGGAATCTCTTATTTACATTGTGTTGTTAATGAGATGATTCAGCGTTTTGACCGGTGAGTGGATTCTGACTAAATTAAACACCCCTGATTGGCCATTGAATTCAAGAGATCAACAAACTTTTCTGTGATTGGCTACATTGCTCACCACTGCAAAAACACTCTATGCTGCATCCAAAATCAAATACTTCCTTACTATATAGTATGTGAAAACAGTATTACAAAAGAGTAGTATGTCTGAATACGTATTAGAAAAACCGCCAAGATTCTGCAGGACACTTACTATCCCGTGAGGCCACAGGAGGGGATTTATGAATGGCAGGGAAGCGATGCAACTGAAGCTGGTGGTCATGTGACCATAACAACATGGCAGATGTAGTGCGTCCAAATTTCATTCAAACTACCCATATTCATACTACATTAGCCTATATAGCATACTTTTTTAAAGGTCGCAAAGTAAATACTTTTTTTTTTTTTTTACTTACTCAGACAACATGCGATTACTGACAAGGATTAGAAGTAAATAGAAACATTTGACATTCTCCAGAGCGCAAACACAAATACGCACTGGAGAGTTTGCCAAATCTGTTTTGTCAATGGCGCTGCAACCATAGCTGCACCCACAACTGAGCCGCCCTCTATAGGATCCACTCTGCTCACCCCACATGGGGAAGGGGCTCGAAAAGGTGCCCTAAAAATAGCCTGCTTCAAACCTCCTTACCGGATTATCACATCCAGAGGGATCACCATTCGCGGTCAGAAACACAGAGATAGACCGGAGAGGAGAACCGCAATCATCGCTAGAGAACTAAGAAAATACTGGACTGACCTAGCCGCCCTTTCTGAAACCGGACTAGCAGACAAAGGACAACTAAAAGAGGAGAATGGTGGCTACACTTTCTTCTGGAAAGGAAAAGCTGCTGATGAGCCCAGGATCAAATGGTGTTGGATTTGCTATTAAGAACCAGCTTATCAGCCACCTCTAGTGAATTAGTGAATTAGTGAGCGTCTCATGACCATCCGTCTGGTGCTTGCCAGCAACCAGATAGCAATAGTTGTGAGCACCTATGCCCCTTTAGACTCTGAAGAGTAAGTAAAAGTGACCTTCTACACCTGCTTAGACGAGACACTGTCAAGAATCCCCAGGGAAGATAAACTTATTCTGCCAGGGTTGGCCGGGATCAACACCTCTAGAAGGGAACTGTAGGAAAGGAAGGCATTGGGAACATCAACTCTAATGAAGTAATGCTTCTCAGCAAGTCTGCTCAGTACAACCTCACCATCACTAACACTCTTTCGCTAGAAAAAACAATTTAAGGCATCTTGGAGACTGGCATCCAACAGCGACTTCACTCCTCCCTTGGGAAAGCCTCCAACAAGAATACCCTGATGACATTGAAGGGCACTGGAGTCTGCTCAAGTCGACCATCCTTGCTACCTGCAAAACCATTTTTGGGTACAAGTCCAGAAGACACCAATACTGGTTTGAGGAGAATAACACATCGATGGAACAACTCATCTCCAAGAAAAGGAAAGCCTTTCATGCCTGGCAAAATGATGTAACCTGCAAGGCCAAAAGGGTGGCTCACTCCAGATCCAAAGCAGACAGGTGAGGGAGTTAAATAACTCTTGGTGGACAGAGGGTAACACCAGAGGCTTTTTCACTGCTACCAAGGCAGACTATAGTCCAAGCTACCATGGCTTAAATCGCTTGCGCACAAAGGATGGGCAGTAGCTGCTGAAGGACAACGAGTTAATTAACACCCGATGGAAGGAGCACTTCCAAGAACTCCTTAGCAGGGACAGCACAACTGAAATAGACATTACTAAACACATCCCCCAAAGTCCCATCAGAAATTACATGGGGGAACCTCCAACTATAACAGAGGTTCAAGACACCATCAGGAGCCTTAAGAACAACGAGGCCACCGGTTCAGATGTGATCCCAGCTTAGATCTTAAAGGAAGGTGGATCAGAGCTCTTGTACCACATTCATATCCTACTCCTCAAGGTCTGGGAAAAAGAAGAACTTTCCTCAGAGCTCATGGACACTCTAATATTGACCATATTAAAGAAGAGGGACAAAGCTGAATGTGGAAATTACAGGGGCATCTCAATCCTGTCAAAAACAGGCAAAGTCCTTGCTCGAGTCCTTGCAAACCGACTGCTACCACTGTCTGAGGGATTACTCCCAGAATTACAGTGTGGCTTCTGCCCATCCAGAGGTACAGCAGACATGATATTCACAGAACAGCAACTACAGGGAAAATGCAGTGAAGAAAGGCAGCCTTTGTACATGGCCTTTATAGACCTGATAAAGGCTTTTGACACGGTAGACCGCCAGGCTCTGTGGAGCATACTATCAAGGTACGGCTGTCATGACAAGTATATCAGAATACTGAGGCTTCCACATTATGTCATGTCAGTCACAGTACTCAGCAACGGCAGCTCCAAGCCTTTCACATTGGAAATGGGGGTCAAACAGGGATAACATCATCGCACCCACCCTATTTGCCATCTTTATTGCTAAAAAGGCTCAACCACCACCAACGATCACCACTCTCCTCTGCCCACACTGCACCAAAGTAAGCGGATTGCGGTTTGGCCTCTACAGCCATCTGAAGACCCACAAGTAGAAACAACGGAGAGGACAGTCATACTCGCCTTGAGTGACTGCCGGTGAAGGACTTTCAATGACTGCCACGTGCACGTGTCTGTTAAGTCCCCTGATGTGCACTTTTGCTGAGCCTGCACTGAAGCGAGCTCCGCAGCACACTTCTTCCCGACAGTCAAAGGCTGGATCCCAAATGGCACAGTCAGGGCTTGTGGACCTCCTTCGAGGTCACACTTGGTGACGTCAAGAAGTGCAGACCAAAGGGGCGCTGGCCTCGAGTCCACGCGAGAGTGTATTTTGGGACAGGCTTGATGACATCATGGCACCGAAAGTTAAACAGCCACGAAACTCCTCCCCTCAATTATCTGACTGGGCGTTCGCAACTTCGCAATGATTCCTGGCTAGGTAACTCGTGTGGAGGGTGCGAAAGTGCAGGTTTTGCCGAAGTCTGCTTTGAAGGCACAAAGGCAGCGCTCGCGAGCACACTTCTAAGCGCTGAAATGCCGAATGGGACACCCTACGGACTTGTACACTTGGCGAGCATGCGCAATTTAAGGCCACGAGACCGCAAGTCCACATGAAGTGTGCTACTTGGGATCCAGCCAAAGTGCCATTACGTCACAATATGGACTCATATATGAAGACTGTGAGTGTTTAGGGTGCCATTCGGGACACAGGGCCAATATGATATTATTACAGTATCAACTGAGGCTGCTCTTCCTTTTGCTAGAACCCCTGTAGAACGGGGCCTGATAATAAATATTCATGCTAGGAATTGTTATGATAAAATTATGATGTGAGCACTGCTACTATACTACTACTAATAACTATTAATAATTATAATAATAATAATTATTATTATTATTCTCACTGTTATTAAATAATAATACATTTATATGAATACACATATATGTATATTGTAGGGTGAGCACTGCTACTACTTCTAATATTAGCTATTAATAATATGCATTCTTATTATTATTCTCAGAGCTAAATATTAATACAAGTGTATAATTATACATCAATTATACAGCAATCATTATTATTATGTGAATGTCAATACTAATTATTATATAATTAATATTATGATTATTATTAATATATATATATATATATATATATATATATATAGTAGGTAATAGGTTATTAGTCGTAGTAGTAATAGTAATAGTATGTAATAGGTTAATAGTAGTAGTAGTAGTAATACTAATGATGATGATGATGATTATAATTATTCTTGACTGATTATTCTGTCATTGTATTAATCGCATGTTTAATCTACAACTGCTTCACAGGAACTGACTTTATTAGAGCTGATTTATGTTCTAGCAGGGTCTGTCCGAGATTTGTGTGTTGGAAGGAACTAAAGCTATGTGATATTTGGTGAGTGCTCTCTTTCGTTCACCTCTCCTGCCCTATTTCCATAGCTCTGTGGCTGCTGGACCGGATTAACAGAATCCCAGTCCAGTGCCGGAGCGCGGTAGCACTGAGAGCCTGTATCGCCGTAGCGATGTGCCAGGTACGCTCACGGAATTAGTTGGGGGAGGGGGTGTTCTGGCACTGACAGAGGGGCAACTCAAAAGGACGGAACCCAGGCATGTCTTTCCTGTATGTGTATATATGTATGTGCACGAGTATCAACAGGTTACATGAATGTACTGAAACATAAAGGCGTTGACTGTTGAAAACATCTTTGACCTTTGACCCTACATTGAACCATGTTTTGAAAGAATTTTGAGACGGAAATTCAGTTAGGAGACTGGTACTTAATGTTTTGTTTTCAGAAAAAAATGGGGGGATGGATGAAATAAAAGGGTACTACGTGAGAGAAATTAGTCACTTTTTTACATGGCTCAATAACCTAATGCAGAACACATTTGCAACCAGTATTTGAATCAGATCATAATAGCTTATAATGATTAACAGACATACATATTTCCATGAAGTATAAATCTTGTTTCCTGTCTTTTACCAGGTGAACATATTGGCCATATTATGCATTACATGCAATACATTTAGATAAAGAATTTTTTCACAATTTATAACAGGACCCAATGACCAATCATAGTAGAAGTATGAGAAAAACTTCCCACAATTTATTTATTATTATTTTTTCTCTCCTGGAAACAGCTGCTAAGCCCTATAATAAACATAATAATTATTTGGTTTTATTACATCACATCAATAGCAAGTAATTGACACCATGAACTGAAAAAGAATATAATAACTTTATATTTGTAAACGCAGACATTAATGAATTCCTTGATTATTTTCTTGTCTATCCACATAATCATTGATATTTTGCACACAAGTCATTCTAATAAAATCTCGGTCACTGATATTTAAAACAAAGTATGTACATATAATTTAAAATATGTGATAATGTAAAGCATTACATTCAGGCCAGAAACAAAACAATTTTCCTAAACTCTTATACAGAACAAATAGTGAAACTGTACAAATTGTAGAGAAGTAAATATTTTTCTCTAATAAAGTTGTGATGTGGCATAATACAAGACAAGTGTCTAGCACCTGTGTAGTTGCCATATTCAACCACTAGGTGGTAGAGTTATATTCCTCATTGAGTTCTCTGACATCAGCAATTGATCTTTTGTTATAACAACTATTATGAAACACTACAGAATATCACCGCATACAACAAGTAAAGTCATTCATTACGAATGCACTTTGTTAAGCATGGCATGTTGCTAATTAAACATATTTGCTACAACAACATCAAAGCTTTTAAAAGGGATAGTTCACCCCAAAATTCTGTCATCATGTCACAAATGTCCCTCCACTGGGACAAAAGCTTAAGTATAATCTGTTCATATAAAGTGATTGTATCTTTTCACAAGAAACCTCTCAGGTCTCATAAAAAATATCTTACTTTGTGTTTCGAAGAAGACCCAAGGTATTATGGGTTTGGAACGACATGAGGATGAGTAAATGATGACATCTTTTATTTTTTAGCTGATCTTTCCCTTTAAGGGTTTTCCACATTTAAATACTCAACTGCTAACAATTATAAAATACATCAAAATCTCCCTCTTTTTACCCAAATGCGTGCATACATGTTAATGAGATGACTGTCCTGCACATGTCTAGATGTAAAATTCTTGCTCATCCTCCGCATTGCCTTCTTGACTACAGTCATCTATTGTTGCAATACCATTGCCGTTCTGCTGTCCTCTGTCCTGCAGCGCATCTGGCTGTGAGACCCACACATTCTTCCGCTGAGGTTTGTGTACTACACAGGGTGTGGATTTTGCAGAGACACTCTGTGTTCTAAACGGCACAGAAGTCTGTCTTACAGAGAATGAGGTGTTATTATAGGTCAGTTCAGCAAAGTCAAGACCTCCATCTGTTGGAGGAGCTGACTTGGGCCGTGGTGCTGGGGCCTTTAGACGGGGCCTCAGCTGTGGATGGGAATAACCTGAGACCACCGACAGGTCCACAGAGCTGGCGCTGATGGTTTGTCCTGTGTCCACATCTGTCTCTTCAGCTCCCACTAGCGTATCGACATTGACACGGAAAATTGGAGCAGCCATGGAAGAGAAGCAGCGAGGACGGAAGCTTGACGGGGAGGCACACGAGGAGCGGGACTCATCTGTAGGCAGAGAAAAGAGGGACTGTGTGCGGTGGCCTGTCCATCCAGCCCGAAAGAGTTCCACATTCCTCTGGAGCTTCTCCACTCGCCCCTCCTGATCACACAGAGTAGGTGGAGATGTCCTGGAGGCGTGTGTGACAGGAGACGGAAGGGTCTGGGTCCGCAAACGCGAAGAGTTCCGGTGGTAGCGCCGATTCCGGTAGGAGGCAGGGCCGCGACCGTATGGTGGAGGAGGAGGAGGAGGAGGAGGAGGAGGAGGAGGGGGCGGCTCTGGTGGAGGAAGGGAGGTGACCGGAGGATCTTCAGGAGGAAGGTGATAAAACTTTGCAATGGTATGTTTGCGGTAATACCGTGAACCTTGAACCTGACAAAAGTCAAATTGAGAGTGTTATTTGCAATTAGTAGGCACTAGGTCTAGATATACTAAAATATTTCTAAATACAAAATCACATATTTTAAAATGTAATAATATTTCACAATATTACTGTTTTACTGTATTTATGATCAAATAAATACAGCTTTGGTGAGCAAAAGACACTTTAAAATAAAAAATCGTTTGAAAGGATAAATATGGTTTGTGTTGTGTTCTGTTAATAATTTTAAATGTTGATGGGCCTATTCAGTACATGGCAATATAATAAATCTCAATATTTTTTTATTTTTGTGTTACAGATTGTTGCCACTTGACAATCTATATAAAAATAAAATCTGGGTTATAAACCAAAACAAGTTGAATATCAGCTGCTTTAAATCTTTAAAACTTCTAACGTCATAATAGTTTGACATTAAATGAAAATAGCTTGGGAAAAGGAGCCATGTTCCTGCAACTGCCAAACTAAACACAATGTGGCTTCGATAAAGTAACTGTACACCTGTGGAGTGAGAGAGAGATAGAGTGAGAGAGGAAAAGAGGAAAATTTCTCTTTAAGCATTTTTGAGTGTGTGCGCATGAGAGTAACAAAGTTCCACTGTTTTCTGCTTCACACCTCACTGCACATTCCCTCCATCCTTCTACCTCTCCCTCGATCATTTTCCTCTAGGTTTTTTGGTTTTCCATCCATCTTTGAGCCTCTTTGTGCCCCTTTTTCTCACTGTTTCACTCACACATTTCCCACGGTCTCCACATTCATACTTTTCTCTCTTTGTCAGTTCAATTACAATTTGTATGTGCTATATTTTCCTCTTGGAATAGTTTATGTTCCTTTTCCCTCATGGGTTCTTGTAGGGTCAAATTAACACTCACTGAGCGCACCAAATATTTTTGGTGAGTAAACAAAATGGTCACTGGCAAGGTAATGACGCAAAATACATGTGTTTTGAAGTGTAAAAATTACAGTATTTACACTAATGTTCAAAAGTTTGGGTTTGGTAAGATTTATTTTTGAAAAAGTCTTCTGTAATATTTATTTGCTCAAAATACAGTAACAGTAAATTTCTATATGATTAATTAATTCTTGTGATGGCATATCTGAATTTGCTACTAGTCTATATACTATACAGAGGAGACTGAGTTAAGAGGGAGACTTAGTTAAATGAGAGAGTTTGTCTATATGTCTGTATATAGACTCAGTTAAAGTTTTGCACATTCATTTGAGCGATAATGTGTATTATGTGTGAAATCCTCCCTGTGCCATTTGGCACCAGCAGGGGTTGATTAGTTAAAAGGCTGTAGACCGAGAGCCAAACCTGCTTTGATCGCAGCTAATCCAGGTCAGGCAAAATTGACCTGTATCTGTTTGTGTGTTAGTTAATTTAGCTGTCTTTAGGTTTGTTTAGTACTTTTACATTGAATCCAGTCCACACACAAGAGGCTGGAGGTGTTTGGATCTCAACTAGGATACACATTGAAAAAATCAGCATTTGCGTTTTGCAAGACACCACCAAAAACACCCTTAGGACACCACAAGAGATGCAAAGAATATGAGCTGCTCACTAAATCTCAGGCAACCAATAATGAAAAACTGATCCACAACTCTGCATCTTATATGAACTAAAGTTAGGTAGGCAGCTAGCTAATATTTGGCTACCGCAAAACTTACCACAACTCTTTGCAATGATTCTCATTTCCATGGTAACAGTGACTTATCTGATTCGTGGAGATCAATAGGATTGTGGGTAATGTAGTATACTACTGGGAATTCCTCAACTAAACGATTTTTTTTTTTATGATAAAAGGTTTCAAATGGTATACTGTTAGTTGATGCATAACATGTCATGAGCTTTTTTAAATCAACATTTTTAGGTTACAATTTATGAACAATATTTAAAATGTATAAAGGAAAGTGTTTTTTTTATAATTTTAATCACCTTGTATTCACTAGTTCATTGCAACAGTACTGTGGTGTGAAAAAAATATAAGACTTTACAAAAGAACAAATAGTTTATGTAGTCTCTTGATTAATAAGAGTTTATACAATGCTATGTAAAATAATTGGAGTTTAGTATGTCACTGTAGGAATCTTATTTTTCCATACTTCTACTCATATAGTTTAGTCATTTAAATGTTTACACAGTTCATGGAAAGAAGTCAGTATAGAATGTCATTTACATGCCGTACAAATTTTTAGGACCTCAAAAAAGGCTACTCTTAGTTATATTTTCCAAAAATATACTCTCTGTCTTACCTGTAGCAATATTTTGTTCCCGTCATAATCGTTGGTTTGCCAGCGGACGTCACTGATGGGCGTGCAGGGGCGTGGCAGCAGTGGCACAAGTTCACCGACATCCCTCACTCGAATCTCCATCACAGCATTTTCAGTGGGGGCGGGGCTCTGGCCTCGGGGCACCCGCTTGAATGACAACTGGATTTCTGTCTCAGGGTTGGAGTAGACCACACAGAAGCAGAAATCCTCCTTCTTCTGGGCAAGCCTTCGGCGCAGGAGCAGCCTGTACAGACGCACCTGTTCGGTGTAGGTCTCGTAGCGACAGTAGACCGTAAAACGCACAATCTCTTTGCCATAGTGCACCTGGCGAAGTGCCCATAGTGGTGTGCCTGGTGCCAGTGTAACAAAGTCCTGGCTGGCTGGTGAAAGGGGTAACAGCCCTCGTCCGTTCACACGCTCTGTGTGGTGGTATCGCCACGGTGGGCATCTCAGTTGACAGTGGAGACGTTTAAGACTCTCTTCACCTCCATATTCATCCTGTAGAAATAGGATGACGGCCAAGGATGGCTGGTGTGATGGCGGTTCAGTGACGCGCTGTAGGTGGGCCTTGGGCTTTCGAGAGAGACCACCTGCCCGTTCTGACACCCTGAAGAGGGTAAGTTCCGGGTGGAGCCAGGAGAGGACCTGATCAGCAGCTTGCTGGAGCGTTTTGGCCTGACCGGGGTCAGTGATGATGTGGATAGAAACTAGGAAAGGGTCTTGTAGGTCCCCCATGGACAAATCACCTAACAAAAAGACATAACAAGAGGTGGGTGGATAGAGAGACATGAAGAGAATGATCCATAAACATGTTGCTGCACTAATTCAATATAATATATATGAATTCCAGTTCAACAATGTAGCGACAGATTTTCTTCTGTATTGTGACAAACATCCGTGTGAAACGGATAATAGAAAAATGTAGGTTGGGGACTTAGGTTGTTAAATTGGATGGAGGCAGATCTGAATGTGAGATTGCAGTGAATTGTAAGAAAGGTGTGGGGTTTAAAAGGACCAAATTGGAGAAGTACAAAATACATCAGCAGAAAGAAGTCTGTTGTTTCACCGGAAGATAAAGTTAGGATTAAACATATTGATTAAACAATTAATAATAAAAAAATGAAACATGCATTGATTGAATTGTTCACAAAGACCATTAACGTACATTTAGAAAATAGATTGAATTTTCATTTCATGCTACTTTAAATTATTTTTATAAAGTAATATATAAATAAAATGGATTAATAATCCAGTGATTTTTTTTATCCTTTTTAACTAAGGACACAATCCTTTAAAACTGCCTCAAACCATTATTGCTTTTCATTTTTTTTTCATCATATTTTCATAATAAAAAATATCATATGGTTAAATAGTCATAAGGGAAGACGTGCAGTTTTAGTCAGATTGTTTTTAAAAGGGACAGAAAATACAGTCTGAAATCACATTAACGTGTAATGTGTAATCTTTTGCTGACTGTTTAAAGCAAACTGATGTTTAATTATGTTTCCTACTACAAAAATATTTAGGGAAATAAGTATATGGTAAGACATTTATCCCTTATTTGGGATATATGCTTTCCCAGACTTCCCTCAGTTTGTGCACTGCTACCAAGCCTATACACTATTGCCTTTATTTGTATGAGGTGTATTTGTGAGTTACATGTTCTGCTTTGTTCTGGCAAACCTACTTCAACTTTGACTTCTATAAAGGAAAGCACTGCGGGAAATGAAAAAAAAATGGATGGGCTCTCAAGACTGAATGAAATCTTTTCATCCATGTGCTCATGTTCTGTAATCAGGCTGTATAGTGACCAGTACAGCCTCATTAGTTGCATTAGTGGATGGTTAGTAACCCTGGAGAAATGCTTTGGCTCCCTGTAGGACTTCTGAATAAGGTTTGCCCTTCCACTGAACCTTTGACCAGACCGAGCCTTTAGTGCACACACACACACACAAATATCCTTGAGCACTAAAGTACATAAAAGACCCAGTTAACAAAGTGATAAAGGCATATGTGACATTTTATGATTGCAGAAATCAAACCTCAATATTCATGAGCAGGAAACAATTGTAATTGTATGACGTGATGTAAAAACACATGATCTCTCAACATTCTAAGAAATGCTGCATAATGTAGCAAACCCTTTTATAGATATATCCATCTGTCTGGCTGCTTTAATCTATAGCAGCAATATATATATTTGTGTTGTTATTATGAGAACACAGTTATTGTTTATAGCTACTCTAACAAACACAGAATCAAACATTTTTCTCAGTATGTAGCAGAAAGTGGCAGGGCATGGACACCTGCCTCTTTCTTTTCCTCCACTCCCCCCCCCAAAACTCTGTCTCCTGACTCATGGGACTCGTCCCAGTTTGTTTGTTGTTTAAGGTTGGGGGCACCGGAGGCCGAGGGAACGCTATGCTCTTACACACGTACACACAAAAACACACTCACGCAAGTAAACACACTTCTCTAGTTGCACTGCACTCTTGCAGGTGTAACTGACACACATCATTCAATGAAGGATCCTTTCAATTGATCAGTGTAGAAAAACTAAGCAGTACCCTATATATTCACTAAGCAAAGGTACTTGCTCAGACTCAAAACCATACAATATATTTTCTACTGTATGACCTTTTGAGATTGAATACACATATGCAGACAGTCTCACGACAGACCTAATGTGATCCAGTTAATAATTTCAATTGCCAAAAGCTTTCAGCTGGAAGAAATTAAATGTGAATGATATGGCACTTAGCCCCGCAGACACACGGCTGATTCTCAGGAAACGGTATCCTTTGACTTATTACTAATGCAATTAAGAAATCACAGATACTGAACTACTTCACATTGTTTTATAGATTTAACTCAAAGGAAATGTTAAAATAAAAGTAATTTTATTTTTAAGTGTTGTTTTTCATTGGTATATTTGTTCATATTGCAGTTTGCAAGTCCCCATTTATCAAGTTAATGGCATATAATTATAACTTTATTTGTGAGTTGTTGTTTTTTTATATACAAATGTTTAGTTATGTTGTGATATTTATACATTTTAAATGTTTTGATCATTCTGACATCTTTTAAACACACTATCAGTATATTATAATGGTTACACTATTCTTTATTTTTTTTCTCCCCAATTATCGTCAGACATAGTGGTTATTGCAATCTGTGACAACCCTAAACATTTTTCAATGTATGAGGATTAGCAGAAACATCTAGTGAAACATCAAAAGAGAAGCCTAATTGTCACAGAAAAGAATAATGCAGACAAGTAAAATCTGAATAGAGTTTATTGAATAACACACAGGAAGTTAGCAGATGAATCTCTGGATTACAGATCGTGATGGTGATACTGACATGTGAGTGATAAGTCTTATCTGTTGCAGGTAGAGAACAGAAGTGGCTGGTGGACTGAAGACTGGCAGACAATGACACACAAGAAGACTGAAGACGAAGGGCGGGACAGTTCGATGCACAGGTAAGTAATCCACAGGGAAGTAGTCAGGTAGAGGTTCAGTGTTGAACAATGAGACCAGATGCTGATGAGTGTGTGGAGCAGGCTTAAATAGAGTGGAGCTGATGAAGGTGATTGATGGCAGGTGTGAATGATTGTGAAGTGTGTGCAGGTGTGAGCCAGGAGGGATTATGGGAAATGTAGTGCAAGGTGACTGGTCTTGTGACTGAATCTTGTGACTGAAGATTGTGACAGTGTGATGGAGAACCGAGGCGTACCCGAAGGGAAGGAGGAGCCTGCTGCAGCCATAGGGGTGGAGGAACGGAGCGTAGCGGAAGATCCGCAAGTCCGTGGTGGAGGTGGTGTGACAACTGATCAAGGTAGAGCCGGTGGGACGAGGCAACCCAGTGAAGTCAAAAGGCAGAGGGTGTCTGGTGGAGTCGAAGGTGGGAGGAGCCAAGGTGGAGCCGACACAGGTTGATGGGCTGAGGCGGAGCGAGACGACCTGAGGCTGGAGGCGGAACCACTGGATCTATCCGCTCAGGCACTGATGGTGGTTGTAGGACCTTAAGCTCAACGTGAGTGCTTGGCATTACAGGAGATGGCGAAGGGCTGACAACCTCCAGCAGAGGCGGGGCTGGAGGACTGGCTGAGCAGGGTGGTGATGGAAGCAGATGAAGGCTAGACATTCTTAAAGGCACTGACCTCTTATCTTCGGGCACTGGCTAACACGGCGGGTGGTAGCTCTCCGTCTACGAGGGGCTCACATGATTCCTCCGTGGTCGATGGTGGTGGAATGGACTCTGGGCACGGCTGTGTTCTGGACCGGGGGTAAACACTCTCCAGACACCGGATTATAGCATCCCTCCAGTTCAGCCCAGAGGTGTCTGGTAGGGTCTTGTCGTCAAAGAATTTTCAGTAAAAAAAAACTCATGAGCCACATCAGCAAATCGCGCTGCATAATCCATTTTAAGGTCTGGTCTTCTGTCACAGAACAGAAGAATGCAGACACAGGTAAAATCTGAATAGAGTTTATTGAATAACACACAGGAAGTTAGCAGGTGAGTCTCTGGATTGCAGATCTTGATGGTGATACTGGCATGTGAGTGATAAGTCACAGTACGATGGACAGTGTTGAACAACAAGACCAGACACTGACGAGCGTGTGGAGCAGTCTTAAATAGAGTGGAGCTGATGGTGATTGATGGCAGGTGTGAATTAGGGATGAGTCACGATCTTTGAATAGTCGAATAGCCGAACTGCGTGCGAAATTCGATCATAAAATTTCGATCATAAAGCTTTTTCGAAATATCGTTATATTTTCGTGCAATTCCAATGTGTTCTACATAATTGACGCCGTGCCTACTGTCACAGATCGCACAGCAGGGTGTTTTCCTGTCGGGGACACAAGGTTTCGCTTACAAGTAGGTTGCGCCCTACTGCGCGATCTAGGCTACCTGCATTGTGTATATAGTGTAAACAAACAACAGAAGAAGAGCATTGTCGTGACCGTTAACTCTGCGACCAACCATGCAACAACCAAGAAGCTCCGCGTGGGACTTGTTTAAAAAAATTAACAATGATAAAGTTGAATGTAAATTATGCCAAGCAAAGCTGGCATACCACCACTCTACAACAACGATGCATAGCCACCTGAGATCAAAGCTTCATCCTCCTCAGGCAGCACCCAGCAGTCAATGGCTAGTTTCTTGGGTAGACGTAAGTTGGATGCTAGGCGTAGTGAGCAGATAACTATGCTAATTACTAAGATGATAGCTAAGGATATGCTTCCCGTCAGCTTTGTTGAAGGAGAAGGTTTCCGGGAGCTAATGAAATTCATTGAGCCTGAATACACCATTCCAACAAGAAAGACAATCACCACCAGAGTAGAAAAAATGCATGGTGAAAGTGCAACTGATCTGTGCGGCCGTTTAGCGAGTGCACGTACAGTGTCATTGACCACGGATTCGTGGACGGCACTGACAAATGAATCATATGTTATGATCACTTGCCATTACATGCTTAACTGGGAGATGCAGAGTGCCGTTCTGCAAACCAAAGCCATGCCAGAGGAACACACGGCTGAAAATCTGGCACTTGTTCTTTCTAATGCTAGAGACCAGTGGGGGCTAACTGGAAAGGTCACAGTCACAGGCGTGCAGGACAACGCCAAAAATATGTTTTTGGCCAATGCTAACAATGAACTTGAATGGGACTCACAGCCGTTTCACACACTCACTTCAACTTGCAATAAACAATGGTTTCAAACTACCGAACATAAAACACATAATTGGAGCTGCTAATCGCCTAGTTTCCCATTTCCATCACAGCACAGTTGCAACACAGGCACTAAAGCAAAAGCAACTACTCCAGAACATACCTGAGCATAAGTTAGTGCAACCCTATAAGACGAGGTGGAATTCGGTATATGACATGTTCGAGCGCTTATTGGAGCAGCGATGGGCCGTGTGTGCTGCCTTATCAAACAGGAGTGTCACTAAACTATCAGATGCACGCACCCTAGAACTGACAGATGATAGTTGGATTGTAATGGACACGTCTTACCCGTGTTGCACTCGCTAAAATGTCCCACCACTGCCTTGGATCTCAAAGAAATCCCAGGGGAGAACGCCAAAGTCAAGGGATTCAAAAGCACAGTGTCTGTCTCACTGGAAAGGAGACTTGGGCCTGCAGAAGTCATACATCGCATCATTCCTAGACCGAAGGCACAAGCACCTGAGATTTGCAACAGATGATGTTAGAGGCGCTGTGCAGGCCGAAGTCAGCATTGATAACGTTGGAGACACGGAAGGCGCAGAGGAATTGGGAGAAAGGGCTACTGAATCACCGGCGGCTAAAAATCCACGAAATGACGCCCTCTCTGCTGCAACGATTGCTGTCTTGTTTGGCGAGGATAACATCGAGCAGACAGCAACAGCCACAACCGAACTCTTGCAATACTGCCAAGACATATGCCCACCAATGAACGCTGACCCCATGACATGGTGGAAGGCCAACGAGAAGAAATATCCCCGCCTGGCAAAGTTAGCAATCTCCTACTAGAGTGTGCCTGCAACTTCTGAGTCCATCCATCCGAGCGGGTGTTCTCCGCGGCTGGACTAATTGTTAATAGGTTGCGCTCACGTCTCCTCCCAGAACATGTTGATGCTTATTTTTTTTAACAAGAAAGTGACATATGCCTAGGCTATGAATAGTTACATTGATTGAAACTAATTTGTTAAAAATTGTTTTTTTTAAAGTAGGCAGTTAAAGCTGTTTAAGGCAGGTTCGCATAAAATCATTATGACATGTATACTACCGCATTTATTTAATTTTTTTATCTAACGAGCATCTGGTATGGCGTTGCAGAAACGGACTGTCATGCTTATTGTTTTTATACTTTTTTTTTCTTCCAATTAGCCTACCATAGGCCTACAATGTAAAAAAGATAACGATGAGAACATGTTACTTGTTCAATTAATAAACAGTTTGTTTGATGACAAATCGCTAAAGATGAAATTGGCCTCTCTTTCTGTCATTGTCAGAATGTGCGGTTTTTTTTTTTTTTACAATATTCGACTTCTGCTACTCGATTGTCAAATGGCATTTTTGCCAGAAATTCACATACCTAGTGTGAATGATTGTGAAGTGTGTGCAGGTGTGAGCCAGGAGGGATTATGGGAAATGTAGTTCAAGGTGACTGGTCTGGTGACTAAGGATTGTGACATTAATGTTATCAGTTATTAATATTTTTTTTCAGTTATAATTTGTGAATTATTACAAGGCAGTGATACTACCATAATTTACTAAGTTATCTATTCACATTATTAATAAATTCCAAACTTACTGTAACAGGGTTGAAATACAGCAGCATATTCTCATGTTAGCATATGTGACCCTGGATCACAAAACCAGTCACAAATCGCACGAGTATATTTGTGGCAATAGCCAACATGGGTCAAAGTATGGGTCAAAATGATCGATTTTTCTTTTATGCCAAAAATCATTAAGATATTAAGTAAAGATAATCTAAATTAAAAAAAAATGACCCATGTGACTGGTTTCGTAGTCCAGGGTCACATATATCTAAATAAGGGAAATCTGGTCTGTAAGTTTCTGTGTATCTTTCCTGACTATGAGACGCAGCTCTGCGTTCAGCTAGATTCAAGAACTTGAGCTTGATCACTTTAAACCATCTGTAATCTCAGTTGAGTCTGTAATGGAATGTAATCTATTTGGCTGTGTGAGACTTAAGCAACACCATTAAATAAGTTTAGCACCAGCTTAACCATCCCTAATATACACCACAATCTGGTGCCATTCTTACACTGTAAAAGTGGTGACCTGCAATTATGGCTATTTCTCTCTTATCTGCCCCTTATATTTAACCTTGTTGGTGTAACAATGCATTTAGGTTGACTGAGTGATGTTAAATAATATTTTTGATTTGCATTAAAATCAATTAATTTAGATGTAACCACATGAAGCATTTCTCTTTTTTTCAGTGTAGAAAAGTAAATGTATACAGATATAAAGAGGGAACACAGAGTTCAGAGAATATGCATTCGACTCCAGATTCTGTTTATGCAGAGCATTGAAGTTGTTAGTGATGTGACAAAACAAAGATATAGAGAGGAAAGTGTTGTGCACATGGTTACAGACAAAATCTGATGAGCTGCAGAAGCGACGAAATGCTGACATGACTGATGTAAGCAGTAAGCAGTTATTCATGGCAGCATTTCAAGAAAGCATATTGTCATGCTGTTGCTGAATGCAGAAACAATAAAGGGAAATGTGGTGGAAAAAGTGAAAAACATTTCCCTTCCATGTGGAGGTGTTTTGATAAAGAAAAAGACAATGGAATATGAATTCAAAATAACATTCTCATTATAAATGAACATTATAAATTGCACCCTGTCATCTAATGAAATATATATATATATATATGTGTGTGTGTGTGTGTGAGAGAGAGAGAGAGAGACAAGAGAGAGAGAGAGAGAGAGAGAGAGAGAGAGCAGCCCCTCTCTTTCTCCCCCTCTCTCCTTATTTCTCAGTCTCATTCTGTTTTCTTCATTTTCTGTCCCTGATTCCCCACTGAACCACTTTTCTTCATTCTTCAGTAAATTATACAGTCTATTATGCGGTGTCCTTGATGGGCTCTAGGTTTTAGAGTGTGTGTATGCTTGTGTGAGTAGGTGAGTGTGTCTATATGTGAGTGGGTGAGTAAAAGAGTGTTCTTCCTGCGCTGTCACTGGGAGGAGTGTTTCCTGCTGCCCAGATTAATGGGCTAATATTGGACATTAATCCCTCCATAGGGAAACAGACTGGGCCCAACACAGCCACATGGAAAGGTCAGCCACAGACACACACACAAGCAGGCACTCACACACAAACAAGTGGAGGTGTTAGAGCTTGCGAAACACTTCAAGCTGTGATTTCGAGAACAAACTAATCTCACTGTCATGGCAACAATTGTCAAGTGTTTTAACTAACTGAAATCTTCCACTTGTAATTTCTAATGTGCTTTTTGAAATACATATTGTTCCAAGATTAGCTTTGCAAATAATAGTCCCTTAAAAACACCCCAGTGAGAACAAGACAACATGATGGTATTTGAAGTGCATCAGTCAGATATGGCGAGTTGAAAATGTGTGAGTATGTGTTTGATTAAGACATGTTTTATTAGAAAGTTAATCTGAATTGCAAGGGGAATGTACCAACAAATGACATGTACTCACTGCTTGCTGATGACATAAGACTGTAGTCAGACCTGAGAAGAGAGTGAATGACAGAAAGGAGAGAGAAACAGAGAGAGACTTTTGTTAGAGACTGTTAGAGTGATTTAGGATTCCAAGGTTTCAAAGGAAGGTCCTACATCTGGACAAACAATCCTGGGTGTTATGGTATATAGTGTGTGTAGTAGATCCTCTAGTCTAGTGTATACAGTACACACACATATATGCAAAAGTTATGATCAAAGATTGTGTCTTTAGCTGCTTTGTGTCAAAAACCTTCTATGCTCCCAGCTCTCAACTGTTGCTGAGAAAGGTTTAAAAAACAAACAAAGAATGAGACCTGTTTGAAATATTTCATACCTTATGTACACGTGCCATTGTGACCTAGTGTTTTTTTTGTGTGTGTGTGTGTGTGTGTGTGTGTGTGTGTGTGTGTGTGTTCATTGTACATGCTTTGTTTTATCGCTCTCTGGTCAAACTTTTTCCTTTCCTATCTCTCTCTCTCGCTGTCTTCCCTGTTTCTCTGGTAATGAGAACAGTGTAATACCAATTCTTTTTAAGAACAAGGAAATTCTGTGTATAGTTAAACTTGAATTTTGAATATTGTCATTTAATGCTGTAATGTTATGGTCTTTACTGGTAATACGGTGCAACGTACACAACTGTTCAAAAGTTTTGGGTCAGTAAGAATTTTTAAAGAAATTAATACTTTTATTTTGCAAGGACACAATAAATTAATCAAAAGTGAAGTGATTGTAAGATATTTATAAAGTTACAAAAGGTTGCTATTTCAAATAAATGCTGTTCTCTTGAAATTTCTATTCATCAAAGAATCTTGAAAAAATGAATCATGGTTTCCACAAAAATATAAAGATGCACAACTGTTTTCAAAATTGATAATAATAAGAAATGTTACTTGAGCATCAAATAAGCATATTAGAATGATTAGAATGATAGAATGATGATAGCATAAGAGACTTCTTTCAAAAACTTTTAAACTGTATTGTACATACCATGGTCTTTACTTGGCATTCAACAGCAAAAGCACTTTTGTGTTTCTATGTAATATTTAATACAAAGAAAAGTATCATAAAAGCCTCTAAACGATATTGTCATTACAGTGAATGAAATGTGTTTTACATTTGCTAATCCTGAATCAATGAGTGCTGTATATAATGAAAATCTTAATGCGGGTGATAGAAGTGGTGAATTTTCTGTTGATTTTTATTAGTCTCACACTTCAACAATGAACTCTTGAGCATCATTAGAAAGCATCATTTTTTAAATTCTCTGATCTACTGCCATTCATGCAGTTTACAGTCAGTTACTGTTTTGGAAACAAACTAAATGAGAATATAAGGCATACAACAAGACACCCACGTAAACCTAATCTGAAAACCACTACGTGGAAGATATTCAATATAGGCTATATTTACAAATGGGAACGAGCCCTTCAAATAATTTTTGCCAGATCATCCAGATACAACGCATTTTTAGGTCAGATAAATTTCTAAGACATTTTTGTCCATTTTAAGGATAAATTTGATCTAGATCTAGAAATAGATTATCAATCTCAGTGGTAAAAAGAACATTTTAACAGAAATGTTGTGGTTCTAACTCAATGATGGATAAGCTATCAACATTTGAACTTAAACCAAAGGTTGTTGCTGTGTACTGTAAGTGGCTTTGGATAAATGCATCAGCTAATTGAAGACTGGAAGGCTGTCACTGAAGTCATCAGAAAGGTGATGAGGCCAACAAATGATTCTAGCATATCTAAAGAAATAATATTCTAAAACAGATTATATACACAGTTACATGTACTCCAGAATGTAGGATTTAAGCAATATGCCAAGACTACAGTCCTACTAAAGCAGTACCTACACCTACAACACAGCCATTATGATGTGACATACCTATAAACAAACCAGGATGCATCTTTTCATCGTTCACAGCTGAAAGCACAGAATGATGGTACAGATCACACATGACTTTGAAATAATTCGAGTTAAATCTCAGATAGAGAGCCGACGTGAGAGGTATGTGATTATTAGAATGGCTACTTCTGTCACTCTCTTGTGCTAATCAGCCAAGAAGCATGCAATAACAGCTAAACTCATTGAAATCTCTGCGCCAGATGTCTTGGGTGTTAATGCCAAACAACAGATGGTTAAATGAGAAATGGGGCAAAAGAGGTAGAAACGAAACAAGACCTTCAATTAAGCGCCCTGTCAAAATGATTTTTTATTAATGACTTGCGCGGATAATGAATCAGAATCCTCGTCAAATTACTCACTTTAAATGAATCAGATTCTTCTAAGCGCGTTGTTTGTATCACATCGCCGTCTAAGCTAGTGCATTATGCCTGTATTCGCAGTAGCTAGGCTACTTTATTTCATTATCTAAGTAAAATAAGTTCTTTATAATCGCTCACCCTCCGGTCTCCGCTCCTGAATCAGCCCACTCATCTTCTACTGAATTCTTCATCTCTGGTGAAAGTGTCAGACAGTAACTTCACATGCCTCCCGTTTTCTCTTCTGCACTTTAACGCCCACGGCACACAATGACTGCGAATAACTTTATAAAGCTGGGATGGACAAAAGACCCCGGTAAGGGTGACAGGAACAGCTAACAGTGACACGCCAGAGTCTGTCTGATCTGGTTCGTTCGTGAAGCTTGTGCGTCACCGTCGTTCATTCAATTCAATAGCGTTGCGTTTACCGCTCCCAGGTGGCACAGCGAGTATTTCACTGGACCATGAGACAAACATAATGCGCACTCAGTCTGCGTGGAATGTGGGCATTAAGATAAATAATAAAATAAAAAATCACTTAAAGTAGGCCTATCTATAAAGCTATGCATTACGAAAATATTATTAATCTTAAAACATAGTCGACATGGATGCTGCATGCATTATGGATTATGGATGCGTTGCGACACAATGACAAATATTTTACAGGCGCACTCACATTTGTTTATTTTGCCAAAATGTTTTACATATTAAGAAAATTAATAGGATAGGCCTACTCTTGAGATATAACTTATTAATGTAGGCTAGATACATTCTTTCTAGAAAAAAAGCTTTATTCTAATAATAATAATTCGTTACATTTATATAGCTGGGTAGGCTACTCAAAGCGCTTTACATCTCCTCCACGATCTACATGGAGCAGGTCGCCCTCTCATGGCTGTGGTGTTAACATCACATGACCAGATATGTAATTCCCAATACAACAACGATAACGTGTGGAAGCAGATCAGTCTCATTATTAATTCACGCAAAAAACTCACATGCGTTCACACTTTCACAGGCAAGAAACAAAATTCACTTGCACAAAAAATATTCACAAAAATCAATTCACATGCGCAAAATAAAATGATATATTCATAAAATACATTTTACAAATTCAAAACACAATTCGTAGATATACAACTGTGCACAAAAATCTTCGAATGTTTAAAATGTATGAGTTTATCCTTGAATGTGAATGTGCAAATCGCCAATCACGTGTGAATCACCTTTGATTTGTGTGCATGTGTTTTTGAGACTTTCCTGGCAGTGCTCTCCTCCTACACGGATCAGTCGTACTCTTTAGCCAATCAGATTTAATTTTATCAATCGACCAATCAGCATCACTAGAGGGCGTGCCTACCTGCATGTTACCAGAGCCCGTCTACGGAGAGCCTGCCCACTCCCTATTAAGTCCTATTGTACCTAATTTTGGTTGTAGTTCCACCAGAGTTCCACTGGGGGCGATCGCCCATGAGTGCAAAATGAATGGAAGTCTATGGGGCTAGACAGCTAAATTCGTCTCTTTCACCCGATTGCCATTGATAAATCTCAGATTTGATTGTAGGTTTTGCAAGTTCAACATGGGTTATAGGTCGAAAGTTGAATGAACAAGTACTTATGTCCTTTCGATTTCTTAGAGGTTGAGTTGTTGTTGCCCATAACACGCTAACATTCTGCTAATGAACGCTGATTGGTCAGTGAAGGACTGATTACGACTAGAGATACCGCTTGATGGCATCGCGGCATCCGAAGCGGGACCAGAAACAAACAAAACAAAAGCTCTTCTAGCACGTGTATGCCTCGAGAGAAAAGAAAGTGCAGAGCGCGAAAGCACCAAAGTGACTGAAGGATTGCCATAAATCAGTATATCTGGTCGTACGATGTGTATGACGTCATTGACACTTTAAAAGACTTTTTAAAGCAAATAAGTGACTCTAAAAAATCTAACACCCAGCGATGTGTAATTTCTTTGCATCTCTTTTCGAATACAGCATTCAAATTACTAGACAAAAAATTATATCCTGAGAAAAGTGTATTTTGATGGGTATACTGCCATAGACCTCCATTCATTCTGCACTCGTCCTGTGAGCGCCCTCATATGGAATCAGAGTGGAACTGCAACCAGTTCAGAAGCCGGAAGTTTACTGAGAGTGGAAGTTCTCCCCTTATTAGACATTCTCTGATGTTACTCATCATGGCTGCGTTCAGCCCCGACAAAACGTTGCACAACGTTTTTTAAACAGAAACGGTGACGCGTTGAACACACTGTTCTGATGACGCAAGAGTTGCAACTATGGCAGCTGAGAAGGCCATTCTTTGTAAAGAATTTTCTGAGCCTGATGAAGTCAGTATAAATATGTGTTTAATACTACAAAATATGCCCGATGTTACAGTTACTGTACTTGCCGCCCAGAACAAAAGAGAACATCCCAATCGAGTGAAGGGATTGCTGAAACTGAAATGGAAGCACACATCTTACCTAATTCAGACTAAAACACATCTATTTAGCCTCACATACTGACTTTATTTGTAGTTCATACTGTTTTAATACCCTGTATTTTCTTTCTCATTTTTAGGAAAAGCACTTAATTAGCCTACCATTGTTTATTTCTATACCAAATGTCATACACTTGCAATGAAGCTAAAAATATAAACAACTACATCATTATGTTGATATCCTATATTTTTACAATAAAACTTACGACAAACATGTCTTCTAATATCCTCAGTTGTTGCGTATACCGAGCTGCATCGAACACATTAATAAATTACTTTCCTTGAACCCATTGTGCGAGGTCACTTTAATACCCTGTGTTTTATATACATGTTGCTGCTGATTGGACTGCAGTTCTGACACACCCACCAAACAAGAGAAAACGTATCTCAAACATGATCTCAAACCCCGTTGCACACCGGTGCACGCCGTTTCCAGGAAAAATGACATTCAACCCGGAAACCGTAGCAAAACGTTGCGCACCGTTTTGAACTTGAACGTGCCCCAGCTTTCAAGTCCAGTGGTTGTCAAGACACCATAGGCATAACCTTAAAGGCACACTATGCAGTTTCCGTTTTTCTCAAACAGCGACTGTGGAGTACTTGTATTAACGTTACTGTCGTAAATACCACTCACGCAGAGCCGTCATTTTCTTTTCCTTGACTCTTCTGACCGCGCTTTCTTCGTCGACTCTGCCATGATTCACATCTGAAATGCGTGCTAGTGTCTTCCATAGAGGCTGCTTCATAATTGTTGATGTATGTGACGTTGAGCTGTAAAGCAAGTCGTGATTCTCGCGAGATTTGTCGGGGCGCCACCTCTCAAACCTGCATTGGTGGTTTTGCCAGCGGCGTCCCCCCCTGCTTTGCTATCGGGATGATTCGCCCTACTACGAGTTCGTTTACCATCAAAATGATTTCGAAGCTGTTATATTAAGGTACAAATCTTGCATAGTGTGCCTTTAAGCAATGGCCTGCCCTGAACAGTGGTTTAATGTCAACATTGTGACAACGCTGTAACAACCTTCACCACACAACGTAGTTATAGCAACCTTTTGGCCATGTTGTTGTTTGGGTACGTTGTGCCAATGTTCTGTGTTTGCTGGGTAGCTACTGCTCAGTGCACCTTACAAAGCACAAACATAAGATTATTTTTATCAAGGAGACTTGACAAAAGATATTATTTTATTGGAGGACAAACAAGAAAATTATTTCTTAATTAAATAATTATACAAAAACATCAAATGAGCTGTAACTACATATTTATAGAAATTAAGCCTAAAGAAGAATTCATAGCATACACATAGCAGTGCCATTCAAACAATAAAATGTATTGTAAAGCTATTGGCCAAATATGGGACATTTTTTGCATTTCAGACTTGTGACATATTGCCATGTGTAGCCAAAACATTAAATAGACACAAAAAATAAAATCCCCTGGATTTGTCCTAATCAAATCAAAAAAGAAAATACATATTACACATTCATAAAAGAAATGATAGTTTCAGACGACTTACACTAAGAGCATTAATGTTGTGTCCCTAATGTGGGACACTGACAAGTCTATGATAAAAGGCCACAATCACCTTGATTCATGTAGAATAGTGAAATCTTCTCAAGTTAGTAATTATCTTGGTTATGGATGGATGAAACATGGATAATTGAACATCATTAGACAAATAATACAATATGATAGTTTTGATGCATTTATTATAATGACATTAAGCAACTATTATCATAGGCCTATGTTATAGAAAACAGTTAAATGCACAGTCAGAATTCCTGACTGTTCTCTAGTTAATTTTACTTAACAACAAATACATACAATCACAACAGGCATAGCCTAGGCCTATTTAAAGGCAAAATATAAAATCTGACAACTTGCAAAAAAAAAATAAAATAAAAAATAAAACCCCACAGATTGATCAAACTTCAGCCTAGATTCAACCTTGAGTCAGAATTCATTCTAATATTGCACAACAACACTAAAACCCTGTAAATAACCATTTTTGTCCCACAAACCATGCCCCACCACACATTTTTGACTGACGGAAGTACGATCCCACATTTGGCTAATAATACTGTCCCACTTATCGAAACCACATTTTGTAAAGTGGGACACTAGGAAATTTGGTAAAAATATAAAAAATATAGTTTATACATACAAAGTTATACTATTTTTTGAAAAAATAGCTATGTCACTGACCTTTGGGTGGTCTTCACACAAGGTGTTTCTTGTTTGATGATTACTTTATCCTCAAATATGAGCAGACATTTGCCCACTTTAGGGCAATTCACCCTACTTACACTAATACATCAGTCTATATACTGTATGACAGGTGAAAAACAGGTGAAAAAAAAGATATCTAAAAATATCACTGTATTTTCACTGCAAGTGAAATGTAAGGAAGTCAGCTTTGTCAGACTAATTTATAACGCTAAAAAAGCCTTCAGAAGTTATCTAAAGTTTTATTTGCCAAAAGGTCTGGTTCTACTTCTAGTCAATGTACCCTTCCGGTTCCAGAAGAAGATACTGCTGTAGTGGCTTTGGCACAGGGAGACTGGGAATGAGTGAGTAGCAGTTTTTCCCAAACTGTTTCCTCAGTGCAGACCGACACAGATGCTGTAAACTACGCGGTCTATACTCCAGTGCAAAAAGAGACTCATAAAAGGGTTGGTGAAGCTATAAAAAATAATCAATGTATTAATATTTATTTATTTTGCTTCACTATGGTACAATAATGCAAACATGCATTGACTCATTCCAAAGCTGATTTGATTTTCCTTTAAGTCTTTAGCCTTGTTTTGCTACACAGTATTTGAAATAATTATGCTATAAATCATGTTTACACAGGTTTCATATAGTATGAATGCAAAGATCCTGGTGAAATGATAAGAGACTCACATGAAAGGTATCCTCAGGTATGGCCTCAACCCATTTGTAGGTTACAGGAACATGTGTATATGAGTTAAACAGGATTTCCACCGTTTTAGGTGCCCCTGCACAGGCTGTCAATACCTTAAAAAAAACAAACAAAAAAAACATTCGATTAATTAATTTTAAAAACTGATCATATCAAAGAGATAGAAAATGCATGAGACATCAGCAAATTAAAAGACTTTTAAAAGACACGATTTTCAGTAGTATGAGAAGTAAAAAAATGTGTCGAGTATTGAAAATGCTATTATCTAATGCTATTATATCACCTTCAGCAGTGCTTGTGGCCAGACTTTAATGGAGCCGTGATTTAACAAGGTCTGAACAACCATGTGAGGTTCCCATTCTTGCCGAACCACAGAGCTCTGTAGAACACTAGATAGCGGTGAACATCCGTTGTAGTCAATGGCATTGATATCAGCCCCATGATTCAAAAGAAGGTCCACCATCTTATGCTGAACATTGCGGGCTGCCTTGTGCAGAGGACTGCGGCGTTCTTTATCAGCTAAATTAATGTTTGCTCCATAGGCCAGGAGGAGATGACAGAGCTCGAGGTATCGTTCATCTTCGCTGTTGGCTGTCGTTTCTGGTGCGACTCCACAAACCACCCCCAGTGGTGTTTCACCCGAAGAGCTGCTATGGTTTACACAGGTTCCGAATCGTAGGTACAGCTGTGCATGGTGGGGCAGACCGTGTCTAGCTGCCACATGCAATGGCGTTTCTTCCTCTTCCTCACTGGGTATGTTCACCTTGGCACCATATCTCACCAAGGCTTTTGCACAACTACAATAAAAATGTACAGCAAATGCTCAATATGAGAGAATACACACACTGCAGCTTGAACTGATTTTTCCTAAAATTGATTATAGATAGGCCTACTTTTTGAATAATCCAGCTTGCACTGCAAAAACAATAGGTGTAATTATTTTCGGGGGGAAGAACTTGCTGCACATTTTGCACTAAAGATAAAATATTAATATGGTTTTCATTATTAATGTAAACCAACACATAATTTGACTACATATTCATACTTTATTACTTATACTTATCAATATACTTTAGTATATTTTACTATTGCGTTTGAATTATACTCATGATAATGAAAAAAATAAGGTGTATTAATACTATATGTATGATTTTCAAATGATGATACCGTAGTGATTGTGGTGTTCTGCAGAGATGTAAGGCAGTCAGTCCCTCCTCTGTAATCTGGTTAGGATTAGCTCCATGTTCCAGCAGCAGCTCTACACATTCAGTGTTGGCGTTAACACAGGCCTCATGAAGTGCTGCTCTTCCTCCTGCGAGAAGGTTGGGGTGTGCGCCGTGCTCCAGTAAATACTGTAGACATTCAGAGAAACCTTGTGCAGCAGCAATACACAGTGGGCTTGTCAGTTCTCTTTTGTACTCCAAAGACCAAAGACCTGAAATGGGAAGTATTACCAGACAATCACAACTGCGATATGTTTTTTTAACCTTTAAACGTCATTCACTACCTTCCTCCTTGTTCATTTTTTAAAGTATATACCTTCTTAGTATTCCTCAATCAATTCCTTATAAACAATATAGCAAGAAAAATTATAAAAGAAATGCCTGTATTCCCATTATTGTAAAAAGTACATGAGGCGTGTAACAGTGTAAGTATATATTTTTTCTGCACAATGATAATTTAATCTTTGATGACTGAATAAGTGCAATTATTCACTGTATTCCACAAGGTAGCAATGTCTGATACACAATGATGAAGTGAGTAACTGTAGGAAAAAACTAAACTAAAAAACAGATCATCAAAACTTGAAACGGCTCAGCGATTTACTGCAGAGCAAGTACTGAACGCAATCAATAGTGTCACTGTCACTTGATGGTGGATCTGGTGAAGAAGCTTTCAGCGATCAAAATATTTTGAAAATGATAGTTTTGAGAATATGTTTGAGATTGTGAATATGAGCCAGATGCTGAATGTGAAATGAGCTCTGACTAGGACAGTGAAGATGGTATAAAACATCTGCTCAAACTGAACCTTTCCAAGCTCCAAAAGGTAACAACATATGCTTTACTTTATTCTTCTGTAATTGTTACCCTAATATCAGGAGAGTTTTATATTATCGTGACAGGTAGAGATCCATCTGTGTTAGATATAGCTCCGGGTCGCTAACGCTGAATCTTACAGAAAATAAGACAAAATGTTAAAATGAGGACTTATTAAATGGCACTTATATAATGTGACACTGACTGAAGACTGGAGTAATGACGACAATTCACCTTTGCCATCACAGGAATATTACATTTTAAAATCTATTAAAATAATAAAATAAATGCAGCCTTGGTGAGCATTCTTTCCAAAAAAATAAATAAAATAAAAAAATAATAATTTGTACTGGTGCCAAACTTTTGACCAGTAGTATATTTCAGAATAGATTCTAAAAAAGTAAATAAAATAATATTAATGAAATAAAGTAATAAGAGTAGGTATACTACAATAAAGTCTTAAAATAATAGATTTTAAAATACTCAAAATATAAAATAATAGAGAAATAATACATCTAAAACAAATCTGAAATTATAAATGCTCCACAGTAGCAAAATAAAATGTTTTATCTCTGTTATCAACTGGGAGTAAACTCAATCTTTGTTTTATCCAACAACACAACACAAAAAAGTACAATATTTTCAAAATACCTGTCCCACAAATGACTGTTTTACCTGAGGGTCCAAATGTGGTTTCTGTGTGAGATTTCCACTCGAGTTCCTCCCGGCTCACATTGTAAAACACATCAACATCAATATAGTTCCTTTTAAGGAGGGTTCGAAGCCCTCTGGAGTCTCCCTTCACTACAGCTCTATAGAGCCACAAGGAGCGTAAATGAGCTCTTTCCCAATGATCTTGTCCTAACTCACAGTTATCATCCAGCAGAGCCTGCCATCCATTCAGCTGCACAGTTGAACAGAGGTTCTCAAAGCACATAGTTCTTAGCATCTCCGCCTAATTTCTCAAATGGCCTATGCTTTCAAGGACTTGAGTTTATATAGTGCTAGTCATGTTTTCCAATGGCTTCAAGCTCTTTTTGTCTCTATTTTTAGTAAGCCATTGTTCTCCATCAGTTGGTCATAGCTTACTGGCGCCATTTTTAGTTGTTGATGTATGAGATAGATGCTAAATCCTTTGAGCTGCAAACATCTATGTCCATTTGTAGACTTTTGTTTTATTTGAATAATACCCATCTTTCAGGGACAGTTAAGACATGCTCTGTTAAACTAATCAAATTTTATATGCTACTACCATGTAGCCTATGCCAAAAAGTGCCTATAGCGTAACAGGTTAGATATTTATAGTAGAAGCAGAGAGTTTAATTGCAATGGCATAATCTGTGGGTTGTATGAGATCATTTATTGTGAGGGCACACCAGGAAAATCTTTACTGGAATCTGCAGAATGAGTAGTAGGAGTGTTGCATGGAGACCGAACCAAACAGGGATCAGGGCTCTCGAGTATTGATCTGTGCATGACATTCATATGCACAGAAGATTACCACAATCCCTTAGAAATCCTGTGTCAACTCCACACAGATTCCTCACCTCAGTAATGTGCCATCCGCCCACAGACAATGTGCAGCACAATGCTGTGAGTTAAGGGCTTTATAAGTGATAAAAGACTTGTAGAGCGTGGCAAGTTTAGTCTATTTTAAAAGACACAAGCTTTGTTATCCTTGCATGAAAAGCTTCAAAATGTCTGTGTGTCTCATGTAAGACGCCTGTCTCATCAAGAGTGAGTGTAGGGAATGTGAGGGGAGTTTACTAGCAGACGCGCTGTCCGGAGTCGAAGCCTGGATTACAGTATGACTCGTATATGTCATATATATATGTAATTTATGAAGACTTCAGAAAAGCCTCTAAGTGCTATCTGAAATTTTCTTCTAAAATTGCATTTTTATCAAGTTCGTATATTTAAGTTCAGTAATTCCACTTTAATGACAATTAATAGGTAATTTTCATTGCCATTAAAGTGAAATAACTGAACATAAACATACAAGCTTGCTAAAAATGATTCTAGAAGGAAATTTCAGATGGCACTTAAAGGCTTTTGCATCTGAAGTCTTCATATCCAGTTGATGTCCAAATTTACAGCAGATCATTAGCAAAAATGTTAAATCTGATTATTGGTCAATAGACTGTCAAATTCAATTGGAAATTCATTATTTACTCACCCTCATGTCATTCCAAACCCATAACCCCTCATTTACACCGCAAACGTCTTACGGCTGCGACACGGCTACCGGAGCTGATCGCGCCCATTCTAGTCAATGCTTGTGTTTACACCGGCCGCGACGCGGCGCGTTTCAGAAGCTTCCCAGAAGCGGCTCTCCGCACCGCTTCGCTAAATATAGGCGCCTAGTCTATTTTTGAAGGACGCGCGTCCAAGTCGCACCAGAAATACAAAATAAAAGTAAAAAAAAACATTGTCAATTTCAAAATAAACACCCTGTGCAAACTCCCAAACGTATTACACACCAATATCCTTGGTAGAAACCATAGACTGTATGGTAGAAACCCCAAAAAAACAAGAAAAACCACGTCGGACAGGCAAATCACGTGGTCTCGCGCATCCAGTCGCTCCGCTCCAAATGTTCCTGGTGTGAGTTGGCACCGCGTGGAGGACGGAATAAAACCTTGTTGCACGTAATGCACCGCACACGTGTGCAGTGTAAATGAGGGGTTCAGACTTTCGTTCATCTTTGAAACACAAATGGAAGATTTTTTTTAATGAAAATATCAACCAAGTAGCCTACAGTTGAGGTTCCGCTTATGTGATGTGTTCAAAATACATGCGATGATCAATGTTTATATGCAAATAAAGGCATAACTTAAATCTGTTCATCATATAAAGCGATCTTGTCTCTTTAGAAGACTTGGATTTAAGCAAGTTTAACAAAGTTAAACCCACGTAGCAAAATTTGTCTGGCCCACCTCTGGGCCTCATCCTTGCTTCAATTCTGGCCCAGTTCTGGCTGGGTCCCCGGCCCAAAACTGGCCCAACACACTGAAAACGGACTTAAACAACTTCCTCTGGCCCAGATGTGGCCCTCACCCTGTAAAATGACTCTTATTTATTGATATGGCCCAGGTCTGGCCCAGGCACTGTAAGACAGATCTGGCTGAGAGTCGGCTGGGTCCCCGGGCCATATGTGGCCCACACCCTGTAAAATGACTCTTATTTATTGATATGGACCAGGTCTGGCCCAGGCACTGTAAGACAGATCTGGCTGAGTGTCGGCTGGGTCCCCGGGCCAGATGTGGCCCAGAAACTGTGAAACAGTGGCAGTGAAACACAAATTCAACCATTTAAACAGATTAAGGGTTTTTATTATAAAATGAACTAATACACTTTAATATAAACCTGTATTAACAATGAACAAATACACACTATTAACATTTATTTACAACACAATATGTAAACTACAAAATAACAAGTAAATTATATTTACTGTATACGATTAAAATAAAAACATCACTCTTTCACACACAAACTATCTTTCACTCTTTAACACTAAATAAATTCCTTTTGCAAATGTCAAGTCACCATTAAATATCTAGCGCTATATACAGTAATGACTGTTTCAAAGCAGCTTTACAGGGTTAAACAGGACAATGATCAATGATGCAAACAGTTCAATTTGGCTGTAAAGCTGCTCTAAAAAGAAAATAGTGTCATTGTTCAGCTGAATTCAGTTCAGTGTTGATTCAGTTCTGTTCAATAACTGTATAAAGTATATCAATTATAAAAAGAGTTCATTTTCATTATTAAACAGCTCTGCAGAAAACAGTGATGTCATCGTCCAGCTCAGTTCAGTTCTCATATAATGGTGTCAATGCAGGCAGATCAATATTATTAAGAATAAGTGTCCCCAACTAAGCAAGCCAGAGGCGACAGTGGCAAGAAGCCAAGAACCTAAACTCCATCAGTGACAGAATGGAGAAAGAAAAACAGGCTTAGTCAGGGGGGCAGTTCTCCTCTGGTCAAACAACGAACATGGTGTGTGTTAGGATTCAGGTCGCTTCACAAGTCAGATTGTGGATTGATATCATTCAGAGTATTTTATTCAGCTCCTTTTGCTTGAAGATTGGAAAAGATTACATCAAGGTAAAAGAGTAGCAAAACTCGAGAGCATGTAGATGTGAATTTGAGAACTTGTACAATAGATATTTGTACAATAAAAGTTGAAGCTGGCCGTTGGGTCTGTGCGGAGGACTGGTCTGGTTCTCGTGGATCTGATCCGATGACTGTGCTGAGGACTGTTGTGTCAAAGGGGTCTTCACAGTGTTTGTGTCTAGGTCTCGTCTAGTTGTGATGTTCTGGTCTGGCATTCAGGGCTGTTGTGGTCATCTGAGGGTCCAGGTCCATCATCTGGTCTGGATATGGCCTAGATCCGGCTGACTACAGTAACCTTGGGATAAGACTGAGACAGAGAGACTAACATTAGCATAGATGCCATTCTTCTTACGATGTAACAAGTACATTCAGTGTTATGGGAAGTGTTTCCGGTTCTGGTTGACCGAATTTATGCAGCCTAACAATCCTTTAACAGATGTGAATTTTAGAAATGTGAGAGTGTGTTATGTTTATGCTAGGTTAAAGAGGTGTGTGTTTTTACATAGATTTAAACTTATCTTGTGTCTGCCCCTCGATCTGCTGCCAGTCCATGATACCTCGATCTCCATCTCAGCAGCATTAGCTGTGAGGGTTTCTCTGAACTGCATCTGTTAAATAAAGGAATAGATATTGTGAGGTCAATATTAAATCTTAAGCATTAGTTTAAGCACATAGGTTTAACAAATGTTGTTGCCAGAGTTCACACAGCAGTTTAAAATATAGGCAACACTTTACAATAAGGTCTCAATTGTTAAAATTAGGCTAGTTAATGTGTTAACTAACATTACCAATGAACAATACATTTGTTACAGTCTTTGTTAACATTAGCTAATAAAAATACAATAAAAAAATATAATAAAAATGAGTTCACTGTGCATTAACTAATGTTAACATTAAGTAATACAAATTTTGATTTTAATAATGCATTAGCAAATGCTAAAATGAAAATGAACTAAAATGAATAAATGCTTAAGTATTGTGCATTCTTAGTCCATCTTAACTAATGTAGTTAAACTTATATTAACGAATGAAACCTTATTGTAGTGTTACAAAAATATCTGTAAAAAGTGTTGGGTCAGATTCCAAACAGTGCGTTCAGATGTTCGATCATAATCATAGTAATCCCAGTAATCCCCTCTGCAGTAAAATGTTAAGAAGAACTACCATTTTAATAACATTACACAGTGATATATAGCCTACGCTTTACATTTTTCTTTAACTCTAAAATGCTAACGCAGATTACGCTACATTCAAGAACACAAGACGTGCCAAAGACAATGAATTAAGAAGCTGCACTTATTTTGCAGCTTCTCTTGTATCTTACAGCGCTTTTCCATTTTGGAGTTCCCCACAGCAGTGTTAAAAGCAAATAAATCTTATTTTTTTATTTCAGATTGTAGCCTACACGTCTCCGCGGGTGTAAGTTGTACACTGTGGTCAGTGTAGTTCGAATCACAAATAAATGACTCTTTTGAGAGGTTAGTGAATCAAATCAGAAAGAGTCGCCTGTATAGAGAACTATGGCGCCGAAAGCGCAACGTTAGTCCGACTCCTATGATTCGACTCCTATGAACCAACTAATCACTCGTTGAATAAGACGAATTGGCTGACTAAATTTGAGCACAAGAATACCGGTATAACTCAATATCATTTCATTAGCCAAAATCACAGTGCACTGGATACAGAACAGCAGTATTTCTAATAAAAAAAAAAGACTCAAATTTATTCTAAAAAGAGACCGTAACGTTAGGCCTTCTCATCAACACTCTCTCCGGGACCGAATGGATTTTTAACGTATTATCATCGTAAACATCTGATCTAACGTTAGATATAAAACAAAACTATATTTATCTTGACAATTAATACATCAAACAGCACTAGAACAATAAATGAATTAAATTACTTACTCGTTTTTTCAGATGAATGATTCCTCTCGAAAACGTTGGTCTGCGTCTGCAGGATCTTCCTCAGGATTTAAATTAACCGCCAAAACCTTTTTTCAAGCGGCTGAGTTCCTTAATTGTAGTAGTGGCCCGCTTATGACAAAACGAACTCGGGCCGATTGTAAATACACAAAGCTATACCGAGTATGTTAACCGCCAAAACTTTTTTTCAAGCGGCTGAGTTCCTTAATTGTAGTAGTGGCCCGCTTGTGACAAAACTAACTCGGGCCGATTATAAATACACACAGCTATACCGAGTATGGACCTGACACAAGTACAACTGCTTTCAGCCGAGGCTGGCCCATACAGAAAAAGCCGTAAGTCAGCCAGATGTGTTATGCACAGTTGGCACGGATCTGGCCCATTATCTGTTCACCGGTGCCGACAGTGAGCCAACAGTGACGCATTTCAGCCGGAATCGGCCCGACTGTGCTTGCTATCTGGGAACCAAGTCGATTATTGAAAGTCTTACAGTTTCGAATGACAAAAGAACAATGATGACACATTTTCCTTTTTGGGTGAACTCCTTTAATACATTATATTAGTTTATTTAGAATATGATTTCTACATGTGATGTCAGAATGACCCCGGTTTCACACCGCAAGCGTCAGCGGCACGTGAGCAGCGCGTATTTTTTTCGGCGTCCATGTTAATCAATGAGTGCATTCACACCGGGAGCAGGAGCAGCGCGTGAGCGTCAAGCAGGAACGTCGCGTGAACAGCAGTGCAGCGGGGTTTCGGCGTCCGGTCTATTTTTTGCTGTGCTGCTCACGCTCAATTAAAGTGAAAGAACACTTTTGATGCTTTTGATGGACAAAATAAATGTGATTTAACACAAAACGTGCTCAAAATGCACAGAATAAGCATGTCAAGAGTTTTAACAACAATGCCAAAGTCTAGTGTTTTAACAATTATGCCAGAAAAGAAAATTAATTATAACAAATATGTATTTACCCATTTAAACTTTTTAATTATTCGTTTTGGGTGAAAGTAAGGTGTATTATTATAAAAACAAAAATGTTGAAAGAACTGACCCATTGTTTGAAATGGTTATATTGTCTGCCAAACACGGTTTGCAGCCGCTGCACTACGCTTCCAGTGTGAATACTCGCGGGAGTCTGCTGCTGCAGTGATGATGTAGTTGCGCGGATGCGCCGCTCGCGCTTGCGGTGTGAAAGAGGGGTGAGACCATAGATATCATATATAAAGGATAGATGTCTCGTGCGCACTGCTGGCCAATGGAGGTCGACGTCCGCACGTGGCGGCCATCTTGCTACAGTGTACTCGCTCACTACTTCAATGGTGCATGTACTTTTAAATAACCATAACTTGCTCATTTTTCTACCGATTTTCAAACGGTTTGGTTTGTTATAAACGTCAGAGATGTAGTTATGACACTGCATACATACACTGCATACATATGAAAAATTATAACATACATGTTCAAGCATTCGGAATTATAGCCACGTTAATAACGTTTGTAAGAAACCAAACCGTTTGTAAATCCGTCAAGATTTCAGCGAGATAAGAGGATTTGTGTGCGTGCTGATCATTCACCTTAATGCACAGAGCACTGTCACAAGATGGCCGAACGATGATGCCGGAAGTGACTGCGCCATAAGACATCTAGCCTTTATATATGATATCTATGGGTGAGACTGCTAAAAAGATCAGCCTTTCATGCTGGTCCAAACTGGTTCTTTGCTGGTATAGCTGGTTGACCTGCAAAACAATGTTGTTCACTAGAAAAAAGAAAAAGAAATGGCATCACTGACTAGCACTTGCTGGTGAACAACATTGATTTGCTGCACCCACTAGTCCTGCACAAAACAAAACAAACACTAAACCTATTTAAGCTATTTAAGAAGCCAGTTAATTGCACCAGCATACCTGAATCCAAATTTTGGGAACCAGTATCCAAACTTCAACATATGTTGGTTGGTGTTATTCACAACAGATGCACAACATATGCTGCCTTTCAGCAGGATATTGAAACTCAAGAACATGACTGATATGAATAGCATTGAATTGTTCTATTTTAATTAGCAAAAGTCCTCTCTGAAACATTATGAATGCACAAAGTTGAGTTTACACATTTATTCACACTTCAGACCAAAGTAATGATGCTGAAATATAAACAATTCTTCATTGTCTTCTCTAAAATAATATTTTATATCTCCATCCTGTTCATCAGATCTGACTCACCCTGTTTCTGAGCAGTCCACAGCAGTTCATCACTCTGAAACTCTAACACTTTGTTCAGTTGCTCTGGATCAGAGAATCCATCCTGAATGTCCCTCCAGTGGTGAGTTAACAGGTCATCGAGAACAGGGGGACAAAGAAAGTCCAACCCTGGTTGTCTATGACCTTTGGTCTTTTCTAAAGACGACCGCCTTCTCTCTGTCAAGAACGTGGCCTTTCGACTCACAGCGCCGTGGGAGAGCATGGCTAATATTGACAACCCTTTCCGCTTCTTACCTGTCTGTTTTTATGGCTATTTATATTATCACTGTTGCTCTATATCCTGTATTTTTAGTACAAATGACATGTGATCAGTGCAGGGCAATTGCATGTCAAGGATGCCTTGATTATTGTTTTCACCAACAACACAGAGGCTGAGTTCGATAAATATGCCAGATGCACAGCTGAGTGGAAAGCATTGCTGGTGATATCACCACTAAACGAGCCAGGAATAGAATCCAACTCTCCGTTTCAACAAATCATGAGGTGTGACAGCATTGTCCTCCAATCAGACTGACCACACAGCTGCCCGAAATCTGATCCACACAGGTGCTTATACCTTGTGACCTTAATTCCAAAAGTGCCCTGAGCTGTTAACTATAATTCCAGTGATAAGTGAAAGGGCATCAATTTCTCCTTGATGAAAACTCATTAGTTTATTTAACATTATGTGCTGATTACTTGAATTAAGTCAAAACATTTGTTTAATATGGCTTTAAGGTTTTGATTGTTTTTATAGGCAGTTCCAATGCAGTTGTGTAGGTGCATGTGAAAGTAGTCATTAGCTGACCTCACATGTAACTATATACAATTTACAACATCTCCCAAACAGCTGATGACATACTTGGGTATTTTATGGCTGTACTGATGAGGACAATGAGGACAAATTCAAATTAATGGTTTGTTATTTTCATGTTGATAAGCAACAAGCAGTGTTGGTTTCATGCAGGGGTCTTTTAAACACATTTAACATGGAGAAGGGACCTGTGTTACAAACCGGGGCAAGTTGCATAAACACAAGCATGGTTTTTGGTCTCAAATTAGTCCAAGTGAAATTTTCATATAACTCTCTTAAAAAAATGGTATGACTAGTCTTAAAGAAAAAACTTAGACTTTGTTTCATTTGCAGTTTATGCAAATGGACCCTAAAGGTTGCTTTTTAAGAATGCAAATGCATTTACACACTTTACAAACTATTTACAAAACCAATTATGTGTAATTATTACAAATGTATAGAGTCACACAACTTTATTTTATTTAAATTTACATTTTAATTTCATTTAATTAATTTTAGGATGTGGGAGTGACAATAAAGCATTTAGCTGCACTTTAGCTTCTCAATAACCATTAGGGGATGTTCTGTATAAGTTGTTTTTTGGTTATTTAAAATAACTACCCTGCAATGTTCTGGAAATGTTATTTTATGGTTGAAAAATAATAACCTACAAATTACCATTATTTTGGTCGAAGTTATGTTTAGGTTATTTAAAAAGAATCACCCACCAACGTTCTGGAAACAATAAAAAAAATAAACCTAAAAGAACATTCTTAGAGGGTTATTAGGCTATTTGGTTCTATAAAAAAACAAAAAAACAAAAAAAACAAGAAGAACCAAATACTAACGTTAGGGGAACGTTCTGTGTTTGTTTGTTGGGTGTTTAACTAGCCATATCAGCGTACTGGTTTGAAATTAGCCTGCAAAACTATCTAATACAAGTTTAATGATTTTATCTGCAAAAGTTTAAATGCTAAACAAAATTTGGCCAAAAATTACAACCATACCCGGTCTCCCTATTTGTACTGATTTATTGGGAGACATGAATCTGTTCATTTTGATTGAACAAATTCAAACTCTAGAAAAACATTTTCAAGATCAAATAATAGCATGGCTGTGTTGTACATACCCAACAGCATAACTGGGGGGAGCTCGACATCAGGGTCTTTCATCCAATCATCATTTGACAACTCTATGACGATATTTGGGTTTTCTTTGCTTGCCTCTGTGAGAAGGGTCTGCACACATGTAGAGTCCTTACTTTGTGCTTCTTTAAGAGCCTGTACAAATTCTGATTCAACAGGGTAATCCAATACAATGTCGTCTGACATTGTTAGTAGGGTTTTCCCCTTCCATACAATGCCGAAGACTGTAATAAGTGTCATATGCTGCGCATCTGTTGTTGTTCTCGGCGGTTAGGCCTACATCTAAATATAGACAAGTCCAATCTAAATTGGATGATAGAGTAAGTTGATCTAAATGTTTATAAGACTGACGTTAGCATTTATCACATCAAAACCAATGTGAAAAATCTCAGTCAGTCATACAAGAGTGGAGCAAGCAAAGAAACATGGATTAATAAAGTGTATTATCACAATCGCAATATAACGGAATATTTGGTGTCTCTTCAGAAAGTTTTAAACATACAACGCAAGGACTTCTCCATGTGTAAGCATTCACTTTAACAATCTTTTGGAGACGCTTCTAAATACAGTGCAGTGTTAAGAGAGGTGGATTATAGACACTGAGACACGCTCTTCTCTCTTGACAACATAGTGAGCAGCTGGCCTAGCAGTAGGACAGTCAATCAAATTTGACCTCACAATAAATGCTTTTCTGAGAAGAGCAGTACAGTGAGCTGTTAAGCCTTCTCATATCTGTGCACAAATGGGTCTCTGAAGAAAGTAGAGCGACTCTGTAACGTGCATCAATATACGTGCTAATAGGAGTAAAACTAGTCACCTGTATCTCCAGTCCTCACATTTTTGTTTTTCAGCTATACAAAAATGTAAGAGGCATGGTGGCGTCGTTTGCTCTCCAGTCCAGCAGGGGGCAGTGTGGCGTCGCAAAGCCAGAGCAGCAGCGGTTTGTTTTCCTTAGCCGTTAGCATACGAAGCTCTTGTGAAAGATGCCCGTGTCTGTCATGATGGCTGAACCTGATGAAAAGCTGCTGTTGCAGTTTGAAACTCAAGAGCTGGAGGTAAACGCAGACAGATATATTGATTTATTAATGCGTTTATTTTGCGGATGTTTGTTATCTGCTTAACAGCTAAAGTATATGGGTCTGTCAGTTGAACAACATTAACGTTAGTCATGTAAAGCCAGCTCTAGGCATCAGTGTAAGATAAAATAGAGACTTTTAAACTCATTCATGTGGTATGGAACTTGTGTGTAAATGTTTATGAGGTTTTGTGTGTAGTAATAGTTTTCCTTGTGCTCGTGTTTATTTGTTATTTTATTACAGGCATGACTGATTGTTTTTACACAAATTGTCATATTCATCTCCTAAATGTCATTAATTTGAAAGCATGTTGTATTATAACTTAGGCTCCCGGTGGCATTGCTACACCTCAGGTGTATTCTCAGTTACTAGTCCTGTATCTTCTGCATAATGACATGTGAGTATGGCACATAGATTATATTTGATGTTAATATACATTTAAATTACCAGTTGATTGTCATAATAGTCACTTGCTTTATGCAGGAATAATGCTAGATACCTTTGGAAACGGATACCCCAAGCAATCAAAACAGTGAGTTTTATGTTTGCTTCCAATTAGTCCAACATAAAGCACAATACATTTGAGATCTCTGATACAGATTTTAATTACAGGCAAACCCAGAGCTGGCGGCTATATGGGCGGTAGGACAGCGTATCTGGCAGCGAGACTTTCCAGGGATCTACACTGCTATTGCTGCTTACCAGTGGTCTGAAAGCATTCTCCCTGTGATGGAAGCTTTACAAGGTACTGAGATCATGTGGCTTGGGGTTTATGCTGTATTCCTAAAATGAAATCTATAATGAAGATGGGTATACTGGTCTTGAACTTTTCATTTGATCTGTGGTTATTCTTGTCTGTTTAATTAAACAAATCCTCAATGCGATTTGACATTTAAGAAATTGTAGGGTTCTGTGCTTAGCCAGATGTAGACTCACTTGCAGAACTACTTGCATGTGTAAACACCACAAAGCATAAAAATATTAAAGTGGTTCTATTATGCCCTTTTACAAAGTCTTGATTTTGTTTTTGGGTTAGGGTTAGTTCACCCAAAAATGAAAACCAGCGTCGGCCAATAGTGAGCCTACGTGTGACGTACAACACAGACGCGCTGCGCTAAAACACTACGTGAAAAAACTCGAGGCCCAGAGAGAAGGAAATGGAATAAAGTAGTTATTTTTGGGGGGGTTTTGCGCACAAAAAGTATTCTCGTCGCTTGATAAACTTAAGATTGAGCCACTGTAGTCACTTGGACTATATTAACGATGTCTTTAATGCATTTTCTGGGCCAGCAAGTTATAGTGTCTTAGAAGCCTATGGAGGAGTGAGACAGCTCTCAGATTTAATCAAAAATATCTTAATTTGTGTTCCGAAGATGAACGAAAGTCTTACGGGGTTGGAACAATATGAGGGTGAGTAATTACTGACAGAATTTTCATTTTTGGGTGAACTAGACCTTTCATGCTTGATTGTTAAAAAAACGCATTGTTTCACATATTTTACATTATTACAGCACCTCTCTTTCCTGTCTGGCTCGAACATGCCGTATAGTTCCTGTTTTGGTGAAAAGTGTCCAAAATACGAAAAGTGCTGTGATTGATTAGCTGGCCCAGTGTGTTGTGATTGGCACCGGTTTGCGCATGCTCGGGATAAGTGCCGTCCCTCCATAACTGCGAGTTCTTCTCTAGTGTAAATATTACGGATGGCGTCAGTTTCAAACCAATTTGAGCCCAAGTCAGACCCTGACAATGTTAATGAACAAGAGGATTGTGCAGAACGGATTTCATGCACAGACTTTGCAAGCACGTATTTCACAGGACGTTTCAGAGTGGAATGTTTGTTGTAATTTCCCTACATTATAGATACGATCCACCATTTTATCGTACATATTTTTATGCTCAAACAGCAACTTTCACACTAACTAAAGTTGAAAAAGTGGAAAAGCATAATAGGGCCACTTTAATAGTTACACAGAATATGAAACAAGTAAAAAGATTCTGGTTGATTTGTGATTATCTTCCAGCACTGTTTCAGATGTGCACTCCTATTCCATGGCGCATGGTAAATTAAGACCTGTCAATCTGAGCGATCGATGCAATCCAAACGCACTCCAGCTATAAAACAGTGTCTGATTGGTAGGGATGCAGCGAAATTAAAATTCTGGGCCGAAACCGAAAATTCTGGATGCACTCTGCAGAAAACCGAAACCGAAAATGACTTTTTAAAAAATAATTATTAATTTCATATTTTAAATTCAGTTTTTTTTATTATTAATATTAGTATTAAAATGTTAATATTATACTTTTATTGAATCTGCGTTTAACCCTCTGGGCTTCTTCGTAAAATAGTCACACTTAGCTTCCTCCCGCCCGAAAACGGGCGAAGCCTTAAAATTTTACTTTACTTTTTCCCAGGATAACCAATCAAATATATTTTTGTTCTATAATGTTTTCTGATTATTATTTAGAAGTTTTAGAATTTTTTATGATACTTTGCATTAATTATATAATTTTTATGAGCTATTTTTTTCCATTAGAATTAATATATATATATTTTTATTTTATTCATTTTATTTTATTTTTCAATAAATGCAACATTTCATATCAAAATAGAGTGCAGGCCTATAAAAATAAAAATTTCAAGTAAGAAGAGCGCCATCTAGTGGCTTCAAAATGTATTAATTTGTGTCATGTCCTATAACCGCCTATAGGCGGCCTATAGCTTTTTTATTTATTTATTTGATTTATTCCCATTCGGAAAGAATTTTTTTTTTTTACTAAGCAACCACTGAATGGAACAACACAAATTATATATCATTTTAAAGCTTAGGATCTCAGCTTTTTAATGCCTCTAATTACATTTATTAACTCCTAACGAGTGCTGAGTAATCCCTCTAAAACCGAGTGTACCGCCAGCAGGCGCCACCTAGCTGCGAAAATATTCATTACCATATTTTTCAAAAATCTTGCCTTGATTAACACAAAGTTGATGTCATTTGAAAGCTTAGAGTCTGAACTTTACAGTGAATGTATCCACTTTGAAAAACTCTTAAGTATTGCTGAGTTATTTGCTGATAAATAGAATTTCTTTTTTTTCATAATCTATAAAATAATGTACTGCAATGTGTCAAAAACATCATACAGCTCATGAAACATTCTCAGATAATTGAAAATGGCACTTCATTTTTTACAGCATATTATTACAATTAAAATGAGCCCAAAATTAACATAATCTATTGCTCAGCTGATCGCTGAGGGGCAGGGCGGCATGCATTTTGGGCCTTTTTTCTCTCTCGGCCAAAAAACGAAAATACCATTATATAAAATTATCGACTGAAATTCCGGTGCATCCCTACTGATTTGTCTCACACATCGTTCCTACCCACCATACCAGAGATCCAGTTTCCATTGGTTGAACTTTCAAATGACATTGGAAAACACTGCATCATGATCACAAAAATGGTTTTAGCCAAGCAGCGTGTAATTTCACTCTGTGCAGATTTTCTCAAGAATTACACATAACTTTATGCTCTAAATAAATATGTGTGATTTACTATGGTTTACTAATATTTCGGTTTACCAATGTTTAAATTAACTTTTTACGGTTTTACGTCATAAAATTGCAATTGGTTCGTGAGACCGGCCAGATTTACCAATCGAGTCATAGAATATGATTATCTGTGTGATTTAGCTTTCCAAGCAAAATTTTAAAATGATATGCGTGTAAAAAAAAAAAAAAAACAGCATTTAAATATGGATAGATGTGCAAAAAGAAATGAGAATTTACCCTAGGAAGTGGCACATATCTTGCTCTCGAATGCAATTTCAAGTGGTTCATGACTAAACTTAGCTCAGACATTTAACTCTATTCATAGGCCAAGTGTGAATCCTTCGAATGATGACTGCTTGTAGGGACAATTTAAGTTTGGAAGTTACTTTATCATTTAAATGCTACATTTTGTTGTATCCTTTTCTTGTTCTAAGGGAGCAACAGTTCTTTTGCAATCTCTTCTCTGTATCTTCAGGGTTCATGTTAAAACACAGCTTTCATTTGATCCCCACGTGTCAGCACTTGACCCACCCAGGCCAAGGATAGGTTAAAAATAACCCTTTGCATGTGTTCATGGGTTCCCTATGTACTGTGTTTTAGGACATCAACAGTTGCTTTTCTCAAACAAATTACTAAAGAACATTTGAACAAGAAATTATTTAGAAAAATGATACGTTTTGAATGATTTATGGGTTGTTCCTCAAAATAAAATATATTTTCAAAAATACTATTCCTCAGAATTTTAAGAAAATGTAAAAAAAAAAGAGAAAAAAAAGAATGCAGGAGCTTATTAGAGTTAGTGTACAATTTGGCATTTTTTTCTTCTTCTGAAGAAATAAGAAATTAGCCATGAAAAGTCAAAGGGGTTTTGTAATAGACAGGGTTTGTTTTCTTGACATGCAACTTGTTTGTCACCACTCAAAATATTTCACCATTGAAATCTCACTGTACAGGAAAGGGTAGGAGTGTTATGGTATCATCATGACACAACACATGTGTTGTAAAGGGGTGGGGGCTTTTGCATCTCCAAAAATGAATCTTGAAAACAAGTGGATAGGAATGTGTTCTCTGATTGGTTGGAGGAATGGCATGTCACCCACTGGCCGAGGGTAGTATAAAGCCCTGGCTACTGTGCCCCAGAACAGATCTGATAACTGCAAGGGATCATTTGCTGCCGTGCCACAGTTTAATTTTTACACATTTTTTTGAGAAGACAGCCACTGGAGTGGCTGAAGTGAAGTCGACCACCGACATGGAAATTCAGCGAACTGCCTCTTTGTTAGGTTCTCCTGGCTCCATGGAGAGCCTTGAGAAACAGCTGAGCTGCCCGATCTGTCTGGACATGTTCACTAAACCGGTGGTGATCCTGCCCTGTCAACATAACCTGTGTCGAGGGTGTGCTAGTGATCTTTATGACTCTCGAAACCCTTACCGTTTCTCCGGTGGTGTCTTCCGGTGCCCTACTTGCCGATTTGAAGTGGTTCTCGATCGTCATGGCGTGCATGGACTTCAGAGAAATCTTCTAGTTGAGAACATAATTGACATATACAAACAGCAGCAGGAGGGTGGAGGTGGTGGAAACACCACCACAGAAACTTCGATAAAACCCAAAAACTCCAAGGAGCCATTGTGCCAAGAGCACGAGGACGAGAAGATCAACATCTACTGCGTGACTCACCAGACTCCCACTTGCTCTATGTGTAAGGTATTTGGCCAACATAAAGACTGTGAGGTGTCACCACTTGCTAGTGTCTATCAGGCTCAAAAGGGAGAGCTGAGTAACGCCATTGATGCTCTTGTGGCAGGGAACGGTCGCCTTCAGGCGTTGCTCAACCAGATGGAGGAGGCCTGCACAGTCGTTCAGGACAATGCTCAATGTGCCAAGCAAAGGCTTGGTGAATGCTTCGATTCTCTGTACGCAGCCTTGGAGGAGCGTAAGAATGCTCTTTTGGAACGTATTGGCAAGGAGCAGGATGAGAAGGTAGCTGCCCTCAGAAGTCTGGCTAGGCGTTACGGGGATCGTCTTCAGGCAGCCACAGAGTTAACGGACACTGCAGTGCTGGCGCTGGAGCAAAGTAGTGCCGCTGAGTTCCTGCAGGCCTCCAAGAACCTGATTGTCCAGACAAAGGATGCGGCGAAGAGCTCACTTGCTGAAGAAAGGCCGGAGCCAGGCTTTGAAAGAATGGACCATTTCACTCTGGATACAGAACATGTGGAGACTTTGTTGTCCAAGATGGACTTCGGAGCAGATGAGGAGGAGGAATTTGAAGATGCTGAGGATCAGGAAGAGGAGTAAATGGGTTGCAGTAAAGGAAGAGTGTCTTGGAGGTCAAATAGGATGTGAGGAACGACAAGAAGATCAAGCAAGGATGGTGACAATGAGAAAGATGTTTTAAATGTTCGTTTATCACTGCTAAGCAGTGTCAGCATTTCAACTCGTATCATCATAAGAATATTTCAGATTAACTAGGTGCCATTTTTATACTTTTTATAATGTAGTTAAAATTCTGCTGTTGTCACTTTAGAAGTTACCTTCATACTTTCACATTTGTTTCACAAAAAAATTTATCATTGTTGTCATTTCACGAAATGTGGTTATGTAGGTCTGTTTGTTCAGTTTACTCAAATGTGGATTTAATGCTTTGGTATTAAATAAAATTTTCAAATTTGAGATTTGAGTTTATTTATTTATATATTTTTATTATTATTATTATATTTTTTTTTTTAGATGTATAAACCAAGTTACACATTTAAGGATGCAGTTTAAATAGAGTATCTTGGACTTACTCTAAAGGTAACTGTTTACAAGTGAACTCTGTGCACTCTTTACTCTCAACTTCTCTGGTTAAAGGCACATGCTATTTTTAAAAGGAAAGAAGATGAGATATGGCTGGGGGGACATTGGGGTAGGATACCAGAATAGGACAGATGGACACCACTCCACCTCCCCCAAGCACTGCTTTGCTCAGCAGCTCTTGCTATTCATGATAGAGGGTCAAGGGAAGTGAGGAATCAGGTTGTCTATCATGGATTGACAAGCACTTGGAATGACTGTTGTTAAAAATAAACAAGCAACATACAATAAATCCCCTAAATGTAACTGTTCAAGGTTTCTTGTTGCTTGTGAGGTGCTAAGACCAACTTTTTTTCACACATTGGGTGTATCTGGTTTTCTTTCTGTACAGGTCATTGTATAACATGTTCTTGTCTGCCTGTAATTTCCAAACGACAGTCTTGTATTCAATGCTGACCTCCTTGGTGTTGCATACCAGTAGCTGTTAGTAAACACTGTTGCTATGAGAGTTGCTATATATTTAGTTCAAGGGCTTAAAGTGTTTAGAAGTGTCTGTAAGCCTTTGAATCGTACTTCTCTCCATTATAGCAAACAAAGGAATATAAATAATTAAAACCAAACAAATATTTATCTGTTTTTCATGTATCTTCTTTAGGTTAACCTTGGGTTGATAGATAATGTCACACAATTCCTTTAGTGCTTTCACAACATTATTTAAAGTCAGTTTCAGTAATTGGAAGTGTGATAACAAATACTTTTACAGACATCATCACCTTTCAATCTTGATAACATTTGAAAGCAACTGTTGTCCTCTCAATTTGCTTAATTACACTATAAAATAATTTTTAAGCAAAATGATTGTACTTTTGTTTAATAATCAATAATCAAATTTCTCAATGCATAATGCAACTTGAAAGTTTAAACAAACATGATTTCAGTTTGTTTCACTTAAAAATATTTATATGTAAAGTAAGATTTAAAACTATAAACGCACATTTCGCATAAACATAACTAATTTTACCATTAAAAGTTTGGTGTCGTTAGGATTTAGGCTATGTTTTCAAAGAAATCTATTATGTTCACCAAGGCTGCATTTATTTGAATAAAAATATAATAAACCAATAACATTGTGAAATATTATCAAAATGTAAAAGAAAATGTATAATTTGATAATATGATAAATTTCATATATTTTGGAAATGTTATTTATACCTGTGTTGGCAAAGCTGAATTTTCAACAGCCATTGCTCAAGTCTTCAGTGTCACATGATCCTTTAGAAATCATTCTCATATGCTGATTTGGAAAATTATCAAGTATGATTTATTATTATTCTCAGTTGAGAATTATAATAGAAGGGTCGATATTGAGCCCAATTCTATTTTCCCTGTATATGTTACCTTTGGGGTCTATTTTCAGGAAATATGAGATCTCATACACTGTTATGCTGACGTGACGACACTCAACAGTATGTCCCATTACACCCAGTTGATAAGTCCCCTCTTCCACCATTGTTAAGTGTCTTGAGGTTGTTGAATGCTGGATGGCTACGAATTTTCTCCACTTAAAGGAGAACTCCGGTCAATTTTAACATTGAGCTCATTTTTTTGTACATTTGGAGTGCTGTCAATACAGAGAACAACGACAAAAATCGGTGTTGCCTACACCGAGTTATTCTATTTTTAAAATTTGCACCCTATTGACTTCAATGGGGCAAGTAGTAAGCCTGCTTTTTAGCCTCTTAACATCCTTTAAGTGTCATTACAAGTGCACAGAAAATGTGAGTGATTCCTTCCGAGTGAACACGGGTGGATCTGACTGCAGTAGATGTTAGAGATATTAATAAAAATGAAGTTAATTCAGCCAGCGTTCATACCTTTGTTTACATCCTGTTTTCGGTGGAAGGCCATAGTAGTCGATTGTCGAGTTCACGCGCGTGATCATAGGTACTAAACCTATGCGCGTGAACTCGACAATCGATTACTATGGCCTTCCACCGAAAACAGGATGTAAACAAAGGTATGAGCGCTGGCTGAATTAACTTCATTTTTATTAATATCTCTAACATCTACTGCAGTCAGATCCACCCGTGTTCACTCGGAAGGAATCACTCACATTTTCTGTGCACTTGTAATGACACTTAAAGGATGTTAAGAGGCTAAAAAGCAGGCTTACTACTTGCCCCATTGAAGTCAATAGGGTGCAAATTTTAAAAATAGAATAACTCGGTGTAGGCAACACCGATTTTTGTCGTTGTTCTCTGTATTGACAGCACTCCAAATGTACAAAAAAATGAGCTCAATGTTAAAATTGACCGGAGTTCTCCTTTAAAGGTGCCGTAGGTGATTCTCTGCAGAATTTTTATTTTTTTTGAAAATCTCCTGATAGCAATCTCCTGATCTCTCTGATCTTCAAATTATCCTGATAGCAACCCCTCTGTTAAGCGGTCTAAATGCATTTAGTACCATAGAATGTTTGTTGAATCGTTGCGTTCGGTCCGAACGATCCTATAGCATGTGTTCCCTGTTGGTCAGTGTGTGTTTGCATACCACTGCGCAGCCTGTAAACGCAAGTCATCAGCGTGTTCATGTACGTTGTGCAGACAGAGCGAGAATGGCAGGCAAGCAACAACAACCAGACTCTCACCGTGGAACCCCTGGCATGCAAGAAATATTATTACACACTGAGAAGTTTTGCTAGCTAAACAAACAGAAAACTTGCTGCATCTAATTCCGTTTTTAAGAATTTGTTTACGTTTGGTATTGTAGTACTGTTACTAACTACTATAAAGTTTTCTCACTGGTGAATGACACACTATGTATTGCAGTAACGTTGTCTCCGGTCTTCTGGGCTGTGCGCGTTAATGCTTTCAGGAGGCGTGGCTTTGGTCAGCGGGGCTTTTTTCTTTTCTTTTTTTTTTGGTGCTATCAGGCTAAAGTTAGCATTTTCCCAGATGTTCTCATCATCATCAAGGCCTTTTGCAGCGCAAGCGCCGATCTAAACGATGTCTAGCATGCCGTCTATCTGTGCAAAAGCTAATGTAAGCTTGGCATGACAGAGTCATGCCCTCTGTCAGCGCAGACCGCCAAGCTGCCCTGTCTTCCGCAATATGATGCCATCGGTCAGGGTTGATGTTAAAGACATTCATATCCCGCTTGATGACATCCTTGAAACGGAGCTTGGGTCGGCCACGAGGGCGATGTCCAACAGCTAACTCCCCATGGAAGATGGATTTTGGGATACGTTCATCCGGCATACGACGCACATGGCCGATCCATCCAAGACGTCTCCTCCGGATTGCGGTGTACATGTCACTGCTGTTAGTGAGCTTCAATACAGTGGTGTTCGGGACCCGATCCTGCCATGACAGGCCAAGGATCTGTCGTAGACAACGGAAGTGGAAAGCATTAAGCTTGTGCTCCTCCCGCCGGTATGTAGGCCACGTTTCACTTCCATATAATAAAACAGAGAGCACACAGGATTCATATACGCGCACCTTTACTTTGAGAGAAAGGTGGCTGTTGTTCCAGACACGAGACTGAAGACGCCCAAAGGTTGTTGAGGCACGACCGATCCTGGTATTCAGTTCAGCATCAAGGCTGTTGTTTGCTGTCAGAGTTGAGCCGAGATAGACAAATTTTTCGACAACCGACAGCACTGTGCCATTGATGGTGACGTGAGGGGGAGCAAGAACATTCTGAGCCATCACCACTGTCTTACTGAGGTTTATGGTGAGTCCGAACTCTGTGCAGGCAGTGGCAAAAGAATTGCACATCTCCTGAATTTCTTGTTCAGTGTGAGCCACGAATGCAGCGTCGTCTGCGTAGAGCAACTCACGCACAAGGACGCGCTTCACCCTGGTTCTGGCCCTTAGACGAGCCAGGCTGAAAAAGGGGCCCCTCGCTAGAAATGTTCACCCATACGCAAACAATCTGGGTATATATATATATATATTTTTTTTTTTTATCCAGAGTTGAATTTTGCTAAACAAGTTAATGCTGTGGTGGAAACTAGTTTTTTACTACCTCAGGTTTATTGCTAAGATAAAACCTATGCGATTCTAGAGATCTGGAGATGATCATCCATGCTTTTATATCATCCAGTCTGGACTATTGTAATTATGTGTATTTAGGACTCTACCAGGCAGGGATGAATCGATTGCAGCTGGTTCAAAATGCTGCAGCTAGACTATTGACCAGTATGTGAAAGTGATTTTTAAAATTGTAACTGGCCTCACTCTCTCTTATCTGTCAGATCTTGTTATTCTACACCAGCCAGTAAAGAATTTGAGAGAAACTTTTGCTTCAGGTACAGCGGTCCCGACTCAAGCGAAAAAGTGATCGTGCCTTTTCAATAACTGGACCTAGGTTATGGAATAACTTACCGCTCTCCATCTGCTCTGCCCCCACTTTGAATGCTTTTAAAATGGCTTTTACATCTTGGCTTTTGAGTCTGACCCAGGAGAGAACTAAATATTAGTCTTTTATGTTTTTGTGTTTGTATTGTCTTTGTTTGGTTTTCTTGATTGTTGTGTACAGCAGCACTTTATTTAAGAAAGAAACTGAACTAATAAACTAAGTTGAAAACACGTGTGTTGCTTAAGTCTGTGTCAGTTCTCGCTGAATAAAAGTATTACATATGGGAGATTGCCACCTCTGGAAAACCTCTAATTTGTTTTTCTTGCATTTTGTGTTTCTTGTAGAGTCCACCCGTAGGAGGGCTTATGGGCTTGTAGCTCAAGCTTACACCTCTATCAGTGCAGACGACTTTGCTGCCTTTGTGGGATACTCTGTAGAAGAGGCGGTTAAAGGTATATAATCCTAGACAGAGTGCCACAATACACACGCACACAAACACACATACATGTATATGTATATGATGATTTTTATGTAAATAAAATATTTTGAAGAAATATATTTAAACATGCCTGCAATTCTGTTGGAGTTGTTTCACACGTGTTTGGTCATCACTAGAAAATAAGTTTCTTTTGGCTGTGACTATTTCTTGATCTTCTGCAAAAGCAACTTGTATTGGTTTAGAGATGTGCAAAGTGCAAACCCTTTATTGTCCAGCACTTTGTAATGTAAACGTCCGTTTTTCTTTCACTTAAGGTGTAGTTAGCCATGGGTGGCATGCAGATCCAAACACCAGGATGATCATGCCACAGAAACCAGGTGGGGGCACTGTTTCACTTCTTATAACCAACAAGAACATGTGTTTTTTGTCCACTCTATGACTCATTCCTCCATAAGGTTTTACTCATGGCCCCTCCTCTGTATAAAAACCTTGTTCCGTTGAGTTAATGGTTCTGCATGGTTATTTCATAACAAGCATGTGAATGGGTGACTTCACTCCAATTCCATTTTCATCCTGCTCTCATGTTCGTTTCTGATTGGCTCTCAGTTTCTTCAAGATTCTCATTAGAATTTCATTAGTTTTTGGTCACCTTCTGTTCATTGTTCTGAATCATGCTGCTCTTTGCGTTTTGTATTGTAGTGCACACAGCTTTTTATGTGTTTGCCTGTAACTGTTGAGAACCATTTTTACGAGACATGTTTATTACAAAGAAACAGGAACAAGCAGCATCTGGGTTTTTGCATGGGCCTCGTGAGACAGCGCAGATGTCCGTAATGCATTTGAGTAACTGATGATTGAGAAATTATTCCCAGTACTGATGACCTGCAGCTCTCACTAAAAGCAGCTGAAGTTGATCAATTCAACCGTTGCCATGACATTTTTCTTTCTTGTGCTTTTGCATCTGCAACAGCCTCTCTCTCTCACATATTCATGCGTTTATTCTGTGGCACGTCTTTGTTTACATTCGCATGTCTATGTGTTATAGAGCAGATCATAGATGATTTGAAGGAATCCCCGCTCCTCTCATGTTTCTGTTCTGCCTTCCCCTCTCTCCAGATCCGCCCCCTGTCTCTCTGGTTCCAAACGAACAACAGCTGGCCAGACTCACTGACTACGTGGCTTTTCTTGAGAACTGATAAGCACTCCACTCTCTCCCATCCTCTTCTTCAACACCTCTCAGATACTCAGATTTACGGAAAAAAACCCTCTGGTGTCCAGGACCCTACACACACACACACACACACACACGCAGGTCCTGCTCAGTGATGGAGCCGCCATCTTTCTCTTCTCTGTTCTGCTTCTTGAAGTCATCAACCACAGTGATATAGGACAATTTCCAAATGGTTGTACTTGTACAAATTTCACATCTGCTTTGAAATATGGCACTGCTGTCAATATTGTAAATTATAATTTTTCAGCATAAATACTCCACTATATGAATATATTGTTCAGGCCATTTGTGCTGTTTTGATGTTAGTTCAAAATTTGATCTTTGTGTAATTTCAGTCCAACGAAGACGATGGTTTGTGATGGTTAAGACTTTCATTTCCATCTGTTGTACAAAATGACTCATCGGAATAAATCACGACATTTTTCATATGCGTAATTTCAATTGTATCACATTACAAATGTTGGCACATCAGGTAATCGAAATGACTTCTTGCAATATTTAACACCAGTCTCATTTTTAAGGCCATGCATATAATTATATACTATGTAAACTATATTCTCTTATGTTGATGCAGTGAAAAAATAACTGAAAGTTTACTTGCATTTTGTTGTTAGAAAAAGAAGCTTATGAAAATCTGATTATTAGGCAGAGTTTGCAGTGAAGGACAAATTCAGTTTATAATAGCCAAAAAAACCGAATGATTGTTTTACAGTGGAAACAACCGACAGCTTAAATCAGTTTATTTTGGGAGGCACACAGTTGTATTTAAGATGTTTTCCACTGTCTGACAAATGTTTTGTTGACAGTGCATCTCTGTCTGCTATTCAGATGTTTTGCACTGCCTTCTTGGTTTCTCACGCAAGAGTAGTTTTGAAAAAGTAGAGGAAACGTACCAGCTGTTGGCCACTGTCACATCCTTTCAGCTTGAGAATAAAAGTGCACTCCATATGTGCTGAAACAATGGGCACATATGGTACTGTGAGAATATTAAACCCATCCATTTTACTCTTTGTCTTTGAATTTTATCTTCCATATTGCATTTTTTCATCTTTTACATTTTGAGATTGCACCAACTTTGCAGATGCAGTTTATTGTGGAATTGTGGTTAGGTATGTTGTCCAAGGGCAAAATGGTCAATGGGGAAAGTGCCAGATCTCTGGCAGGTAAATTCACTGTTTTCCCCTATCTGGAATAAAACCTTCAACTTTTATTCCAGAGCCTGAACTGTATAGTTCATAATAGCCTTTTCAAACATTTTAAAGGAGACTTGTTATTTGGACTTAGAGCATGATCCTTTGCACTACGGTCTTTTTTGTCCTGTAAAAACACAAAACGTTATAAAAAATATTGACATATTCCTCATTTGTGTGTGCATGCATTTCCTTTGTGTTTTATTCTGTGACCAGGACTGGCACTCATGAAAGAACTAAACCTGTGAAACCTATAGATGTTTTTTTGTTTTAGTTTTTTTAATTATCATTTGTACCAGCCTATTTTTTTTGTATTTTATATCTCTCTTTTTTTATTTATTTTTTGATTGTTCATTCCAAGTGATGAAAAATCTTCAAAGCACATATTATTTCCAGATCTGAGGTCATCATTGACCTCACACTACTTCAAGCAGTAATAAATGCAGGCCAGCTGAACTGAAGTCTTAGACATCAGGAGCGGTCAGGGGTCACAGACAGGCTTTACTGGAGCAGCTGCGGTGCGTGTGTGTGAAACAGCACAGCCATTTGTTAACTTATTGAAATGAAACTGATATCCGTTCCTAATCTTTGAAAGTTGGTGCTTTTTTGCTTGCTTAATTTTTTTATTTTTACTTGACAAATGATAAATCAACATTATTATGATGGTGTTTTTCTTTGCTTAGGCCTGGTGTCTTCATAAAACAAGCACTCCTGAGGGAGGTTTACAAAACCAGATCTTACCTATTCTTAAGACAGATGTTCGTAAAGTGCTATTTGCCATTCCTAATGAGTTCGCTTTTAAGGGTTAAGGGTTATGTCTGTATCCCATCATGCTACATGCCACAGAGGTGACGTGCTGTAAAGGTTAGCAGATTTCAAATCCTTCTCCTCTACCAAACTCTCTATGCAATCCTCTTTGAAGAGTTTTTGTCATCATAGATTTGTTTTTTGCAACAGCTTGATGGCAGAATGAAAGTCTGGAAATGAATCTGTAGGAACTGTTTAAGCATATACCTGTTGTTGCTGCAACGACATTACCTCTTAAAATGAGCTCTTTGTCCCCCACTGCACTTTTTTGGTCTCACTGTAATACTGCACATTGTCTGCGTCTGTTTAGATTTTCAATTCAGCACTGCAAGTGTTGCCATTCATCAAATCTGAACACCATCGTACAGATCAACAGTACCGTCGTTCTGTTTATGGACGATGTCGTTCTGGATGTGGTGTTATGAACTAATGAGGGAGAAAGGTTATTTGTCAAAACACAGAGTAATAGATTTATTGAATTTAAATAAACAAAAATCCTGCCATGTGAAGGGAAAATGTTTCCATGTGGGTGGATGAGTCATAAGCTTTTTTTTCCCCTAGCGATGAAGTATTAAAACAGTGTGTGCTTGTGCGAGACGGAAAAAATAGTGTTTTAAAATTGCTAAATATTCAGAAGAAGCTGCTTGTTCTGACTTATTTATGGTTTAAAACTATCAAATCTCTTGTTGCCAATGGGGAGGGGGAGGGATAGACCCTTGTGATTTAAAGATCGTGCAGTGCTTACAAGCTCACACAGTTTAAAGAGTGACTCATTTACTTTGCCCCATATGGAATTCCCTAATTTTAGCTGGTCTTTGTGTATTTCACATGCCTTGTTAGTCCAGAAAAAGTCAGAGGGGGATAACATTGCTTTGTCATTATGTCTCTGTATGTAAACTACGGAAGCGCTCAGACCAACATGAGCAACAGAGCACCAGACATGGAGGTGGCATCCAAATGCAAAACATACTCCAATTGCGAACATTTTAGTGGTGAGTTGAGCTCACACAGATAAAAAAGAACCAATCCATTTAAGACAGTCAAACAAACTGCAGCTGCTTTTTGTTTGGCTGCAAGTCATTGTGCAGTTATTTAGTTCCAGCATTTTGATCTTAGATAAAAAAAGAAAAAGATTTATCTTCTGTCTGCAAATGTCTATTGTCATTGTTTTTCTTTGTGCAGAGGTTTAGTGGACATCCAAGATTGAATCCTGTTCCTAATTTAATGACTTCTGTGTTCTACGTTCTATGGTTGTTGAAATTGTTCAGCTGTCTGGGTGATCCCAATGATTCATACGGCCTGCGTTTGTGATTGCGGGTTGCATGCACACAGTGGCGTAATTATCTGACCTGAAGCCCACCCAACAGGAAACCCAAATATTCCGACCATTGCCAGGCACCCATGCAGTTATTTTACCCTGTCAAATAGTGTATTACAGAGTTTACGTTTAACAAACAAACAAACTTTGTTGTATTATTTTCATGTTATCACTGTGAAGCTGCTTTGATACAATCTGTATTGTAAAAAGCGCTATATAAATAAAGTTGACTTAAATTGACTTGACTTACGCATTGTAACTTTCTTATTAGGCCTACAACACATTGTAAATACAATAATAGTTTTTTTTTTATGTTCTTTTTGAGTAGTTTATATTTTCATCATGGAGGTCATGAAAACTGCAGTAAAAAAAGAAAAAATTGTACTTGTATGTTGCCTGCAAAGTACTATGAGCATCATTAAGATCCTAATATGCACCTTTTTTTTCGAGAGCGAAAAAGTAAAGGTGTACAAAGTCATGGACTGTCCCTGAGAGTACTTTTGATAACGAAGAAAAACGAATGAGAATAATGAGAAATCTCATTTTCAACACATTAAAGATTGCTGAGAAAGTTCTTATTATTCCAACCTGCCACTACTCCACACAGTTTAGAGTAATTTTCCATGGGATTCAAACCTTAACATGTACAGCCAGGCCAAAAAATGACATAATGCTCCCTAGAAGCTGAAGTCTGTCAGGATATGGAAAGGCAGATGTACTAACCACGCAGCTAAAGCAGCCAAAATTCTTATTGCAATTAGTTCCAATCATTTACTTGCTACTTTTCCATTGCAATCACTGAGATAGAGTGGGTCATTTAGAATAATCAGTAGCACAAGAGAGTGGATATTTCTCAATATTTAACCAGAAAAGTCCATACTTGCACGTCACAAATACAGATATCTGTGGAGAAAGCAGTCTGATCTGCTTCACCTTTTCCCAGGTCATGTTGAACCAGAGAATGTGAGCATATGGTGTCTCATTGCTGGCTGACTTGCATTTTTTTTCCAGAACCAAAACGGAGGCAGATGAGAAACATCAGGACATTACTAGTTAGTGGAAAAAGCCTTTTCCCATCTTTCATCTGGAGCAGGGGGATGTCTGTGGGTTGAGGGCTAATCAGTGTTCTGGCTTTAGAAGTCCACAGATGAGAGTGGGATGTGATTTTGGTTATACCGAGGTGGACATAACGGCGCTGTTCAATAAATAAAAAATGCCCAGCTGTGTACAAAAGTGAAATAATTATTGGTATAAGGTGTTGCTATTGCTCATTCTTGTTTTTATTTACTTATTTAAATATTATTAAATACTTTTTAAAACAATATATCTGTAAATATTAAACTTTGGTGCATATTATACTATTCTGACGCCATATTTGTCAGAAAGATGTACAGCAGGCTATACCACAGGAGCTTAATGCTAAATTTATTCTCCTCAAAACAGTGAAAATGTGTTGTTAATTTACATCTATGGTTTCATATACATAATCATGTTTGTACACTCATGAAGTAATGTTTAGTACAGTTTGATTAGTGGACTTTGTCTTTCAGAAAAGAAGCAAACAAGCAATCTGCTGACATTTTTGCATTCAAACATCTGTATAACATAGGCTAATTATGATCTAAGACTATTTCCCCCTCAAAACATTTCTTCATTCAGAGGGAAAGGAAATGCCCCCTCCCCCCCCCCCCCTCCAACCTTCATGTTGCTTGTCAAACAGAATTTTGTAAAAAGTAAATAAGTAAATAAATAACAAAGTAAAAAATTAAAAATTAAATAAATATGGGTTACACTTTATTTTAAGGTATCCATGTTTACATTTAAATACTGTGTAGGTTAGGTTAGGATTAGGGTATGGATAAGGTTGTTGCATGTAATTATTGATAATTTATAGTTATTACTTCAGTAACTACACGAAACGTGTAACAATTAAGGACATTGTAAAATAAAGTGTTGATTCAAAATGGCATTAAGAACAAATAACTACAATTATTAGATTCAAATAGATTGTCAAAATGAGTCCTTTACACTTATTTCTTGAATCTTTTGAACATAGTACAAATAGATTTTTTTGTTTGATGATTGTTTTCCTGACCGTCTCATTTGTTAGTGCTATTTTACACCAAACGCAAAGTAAAAATGCGTAACAAATTGCAGATGAGTCAAATTACACTATAAAAGTGCCAATGACCTTGCAGACAGACACGGTGTCAGTGCCATGAAATGCTTGCCCCCTGTGATCAGACAAATGGAGACAGTTTGCTGTGTGACACAGATTGCAGATTAATTGGACTTATGGTGAGCCTTTTATGATGTGAAATATATAGTGGGTTTTTGTATTTATTGCACCAGTGGAAAGCCAAAATGCCACTACAATGAGTCATATGTGAGCCTGGGATAAACTCAAAGCACAAAGTCACAGAGCAAAGGAGCTTGAACTTTCATCTGAATTCAATTCAAAAGAACCAGAAGAACAAAATGCATACTCTATACTTACATGGACATCTCATCCACATTGCCATTTTGTAATGCCAGTTTTGTTGACATTCAGAGTGTAGTCATGCCCCTTTGTGTACACATGAATTCTTCCCTTCTTTTCCCACTCCTTTGTAAACTCCTTTCCTCATACACTCCAAACATACAAACCAAAAAGATGGTTCTTTACATATAAAGAATGTCCTGAAGAACCCTTTTTATGCTGAAATGGTTCTTTGTGTTAGAGTTTAGGATTCTTTATTCTCGCCTTTTTGTTTTTCAAATCTGTAACTGTCAAAGCCTCCTCAACACTGATTTTCTGGAGCTCAGCTATACACTACAGTTACACAGACTGTCAACATACTCTCAACAGGTAAATTATTTCTTTCTTAAAATGTCTATAAATTATAACTTTAAAAATTGTAACAATCATTTCCTAACAATCATGTATTTTGCTCTTTATAGTTTAACAGAACATGCAAGTGTGAGCAGCTCTGTTCAATTAAGGATACTCATCTTCTCTTCTCCACAAAGTAACAGAGATACGGAATGTATGATCCATATTGTTTGAGTTTTTTATTTATTTTTTATTATGACTTCATGCCTAAACACATTAAAAAAACATTAAAGCTATATCCCATGACTTTATATCCTTTTAACATGGTAAAGGGCTCATACTGTCCCTTGTTGCTCATTTTGTCCTTCATGAACATAATTGTTTTTACATAATCAAATGGAAGAGACACAATGTAACTAAACTCAATTGTTTATTTCAGATACTGTCACGTATCATAACCTCATCATCTGCAGAGAGAAACTACTCAGAATACACACATAAAGAAGGACATAAAGATATCACTGATGATAGTGAATATTTCACTGGAACTTGGTCTTCATTACATCTATATCGTGTTCAATGTCAATTGTTATTCAGTAATGTATTCAGCTAACAACTGTTGTTAGAGCTGTCATTTTTGCTACAGTCTGCCATGTGAATAAAAAATAAAAGTACCACAACATGCTGTTTAAAAAAAAAAAAAAAAATTAAAACCCAAATAGAGGCAACAAGATATAAGACCAGACAGAAAGTAAACAATATTAATAAATAATTTATAAAAAAGTAATTAATAATAGTAATATTGATAATATGAAGCTACTAATATACTAAAATTAATGAAAATAAATATTGTTGAAAAGGTTATTTATAACACCATTAAGGTCCTATAACACTTTCAAAGCATGTTCCTTTATGGAATCTAATAAAAAAGGGTCTATTTAGCACCAAAAAGGGTTCTGCTATTGTTACAAGCCGAAAAAAAAACCTAATTTGGTACTGTTTAAACTATTTTTTTCTTAAGACTGTACTTTAAAATAGTGGGTGAGTGATGAATTTTAATCTCCGGATGGCAAAAAACCAATCCAGTATCAGAAATGAATTTTTGAAAGGTCAGTATTAGAAGAATATATGTGTGAATTTATTAAAAGCATTTTTTCTTTGAATGGTCACATATTCAGATGCACTGTATGAATATATTTTGGATTTAGTATATTCCTAAAACTTCTGAGTATTGTGAATTCTGTTTGGTATGGCTATGACAGTTATTTCAGCCCTATTGATAGCAAATTCCTCTTTTTATTTTATTTTAAATGTAACCTAAACTATGGTAAAATTTTCATGCATGTGGCAGACACTTGTATCCAAAGCGACACTGCATTCAAGGCACACATTTTATTCACATATTATCTATACATAATAATGTTTCAGTTCTTGAATTATTTGGGAATCTAACCCATGACCTTGGCATTGCTAGCGGCATGCTTTATTGTTTGAGCTACAGGGATGCAGGAGAACGCTAAAAACGTTTGAAAATATCAATGTGCAGATGCACTGTTGGTTTAGCACTATCAGTGCATTGTGCTTTAATTCTGTGTAGAACACAAGAAAGAATAACTTCTAAGAAAAATAACTAAATAGGACCATAGTACTTTATAAAGCATACATTAGATTGAGCAGCTGAAACATGAGGCATTGATGAAGTGCAGAATGACATCCTTCAATCACAATGAATCATTGCATTAAAACAGGATTTTATATATATATATATATGGTAAAATACAACAGTGGTGAAAACCAAAACCTGGCATCCAGCTCTGCAGGAACCTATTGGAAAGCACTGATACATTTATTATACAGTTAACCTCAGCATGGGAAGGGGCCAGAGGGGCTGCTGCAAAGCCCACAAGGCCATGTGCAGATTGTTCAGGATTGAACAAAATTCATATATGCTGCAGTGATGGATTTACTGACTGGCAGAGAAAAATGCAACACGTGTGCATAACAAATCAGACTGAGATGCTGTGTAAAGTGTTTATATGGTGATATAAGACATGCTGATTGAGGCACAATTTAAGAATGGAAAAACATAATAATTCATGCGTTATCGCCTCAGCTGTTGATGGAGATTATACACTTTCATTTGCTTACACCTTATTTTGTGAATATAAATGGCTGGAACTGGTTTCAGGTGTTTAATAAGGAAGTGCTCCTATGAAAACATGCTGTATTTTTCCAATTCAGAACTTCTAAATTGGGTCACATAGAGTTCACAGTGAAATGTTTCTCAAGTTCTATGGCAACTGAAGATAACACACTTTGATTTATAAAACGTCTGCTGATGAAGCTGCCTGTCCTCCCCAAACAGTCTTGATTTGGGGTAATTTCCATCATGAAAAATACAACATTTACAGGAGGGAGAGAGGAAATTACCGCCTTGGTGCAACAGAGGAAATCAGAAGCATGCCTCTTTTTGATAAACACTCAGGTTCTTGCACTTTGAATGAGTTGATTCATTTAATTTTACTTTTCAAAGTCTGAACCATGTATCAAGTTGTGGAAGCGTGCAAGTTAAAGGAAGGAGACAATCTTGTTCATGGAACTATGAAATATAAGCTGCTAATGCTTACTGCATTAAACAAAATGCTCTCCCTTGAGCATGCAAAGGTCACATTTGTCCATTTAATTTCTTGTTCTCTTAGCAGTACTTATATTGAATGTTCAGAGTCATAAAAAAGGATATTCTTCTCAGCATGACTCACAGCAGCCTAGGAGTACAATTATTTTAAGCTTCTAATGCATTACAATAAGTAAAAAAAAAAAAAGGACAAATCAAAATCAAAGTTTTATATAAAGACTCATTTATTTATATCTTCCCATTTCCAAATACAAAGTTTTTTTTATTTTTAAAACATCAACCCCCCAAAAATACAGTTTGAACAGTACATTCCAATTGCTTTTTGAAATCAAAACTTGCATGTAAGGCAATGATTCCAAAAGTGCATAGTTTTTAAAAAATGACGTTGATTTCAGATGATGGTCATTTTATAATTACCTAATTTGCAAACATCAACATAGCATTTGCTTGGAGATTCAGTGGAGATCTCCAGCGGTATGACCAAAAAGAGCAATTAAGATTCTTCCTTCCAAGCAGTAAAAAAAACATAATAAGGGTACTGCAGTAGGAGCCGACTTTACTAAATGGAACTAAACTGTCATGAACCTGTCTCATAACTACAAAGATTTATTGATATGTTTTGATCAAAATATTTCCACAAACAAACCATGTGATTAAAACGGAACAACATTCTTTAAAAAAAAAATTTAAAAAGCTATTTTGCCCTGGACATTTACACTGGGTTTCATACAAACCCATACACACATTAAAAATAAAACAATTTAAAAATATTAAAGAAACTGATTGTAGCACCAGCATGAAACAAAGAAAATTGTTCTGCTTTTTTCTTATTCTGAAAATACTACTTCAAGGTTTTCTTTGGATCAAATCCTCTAGCAGGGTCCAGTGCAGGCATCTTGGCTGTGGTGAAGCTTCTAGTTTTAGGTGCTATTTCCTCTAAATGTCGTCAGTGGTTAGCTTACAGTCTTCATTAGTTTCTATGTTTTAACTGCAGCGATGATCCCTTCTTTAATAGGTGCTGTTAAAAAACAAATAATGTTAAAGTATGCCTTAATCAAATCTTCACACTAATATCACTTTGACATGCAATTTTTAGAAGTAATCTCACCCGCTTTTCCACAGGCCTTTTCACACTCATCTTGTGTATCAAAGCGATTCTGGTTCCCTCCACAACCTCCGTACCAGAAGCGAGTACAGTTTCCACTAAGTGGGTCATAATGCCATTTAAGCACAAATTTAGCACAGGAACCTTCTTCTTTTGGTAGCTTGCAGATATCCACACTGGAGTGCAAGGCAGCTGTTAGAGAGCATAGTGAGGATGAGAAAAATGACAGAATTTAATACAATATCTAATTATGTGCAAAAGCCTTTCAGATATACTGGATCTTAGTGAGGTTTTGGAAAGTTAACTAGATGGCATCAAGGGTTGTCCTCTGTGGACACGTCATCTGCAACATAGTTTCTTGAAATATTGTACTTTGCCCTAAAATTAGCAATAGCTATACAGACCTTTCAGTTCACTTGATACAACATTTACACAATGATTTCACTGTATTCTTTCCAGAGGTCATCAAAAAGTGGTAAAGTATTGTTCACTAAGGAATGTGCATTACATAACAAGTAAGGAGGTGTTGTCTTAACATTTTCAAAGGTCTTTGGCAAGAAGGCAGTTCTTAACCTTCACATGGGCCATGTTTTGCATTATTATCCATGAACCCCGTTTCTTGTGTAAATCAATGTACATGCATCAGTGATTACTACAAATAATCTGATCTCTTCTGAATTGCAAATGTATTACTCCCAGTACAGCACATTTTTAATAAGGTGGTCCTATAACAGAATTTTGAACACTTCATCACTCTTGAAAAAGGTTCAAGAGGTTTTTAGAGGTTACTGTAACCGGTGGACTGACCTGGAGCTGGTGCTGGGGGGAGAACAGCTTTGACATGCTTGTCACTTGCTTTATACTCAGCCACTGTGGTAGTAAGAAAAAATAAATAATTAAACAATCATTTTCCTATCTTTCATTTTATTGTACTTCCTTTTAAGAGTGCTAGTAGCCTCGAGGGAAAGTCTCTAGGCTAGTAATACGGTTATTGTTGGTCAGTGCTGGAGAGTTACTGGGTGAATCATACAATGTTATCTGAGTAAGGCACTGCATTTAGTGTGCTGTAAATGATTTAGATTAAATAAATAATCTAATTGACAAGTATAGTCTAATTTTGTAGCAAGAGTTTGCACTAATTTCATCCTATTTTGGGATTTAAGCGTTTTAAGACTTTGACATGAGCACTGCAACCTGTAAACTGTTTTTATAGACTGATTTTATTATTGATTTTGTTCAATCATGAAGTCTCCTAAATAGAGATAACAGGGCAAATCGATTGCTGCAGAGTTCGTGCCAAGGGGTCAAAGGGCGGACATACCTGTCTTCATGCAGCGTTTGAGGCAATCAGCCTCAGTCTCAAACCTATTGTCATTTCCTCCACAACCTCCATACCAGAACTGTGTACAGAATCCATTCTTTCTGTCAAAGTACCACTTAGCTTGGTAATCTTTGCATGGCAGTCCAGTGTCAAAGTCAAGTGAGCATGGGTCCATAAAATTGTTAACTGAAACATGCAAACACAGAGACAAACAAAGAGGGATTATCATGAAAGAGGAAAGACAAAGACAGTTAGTGCTGTCAGTAAAATGAACATATAGTCTGTAAATATAAGGTGATTGTTATAGCTCATATGGGATTAGCTACTTATTTTAATGGGTTAGCAAAATCAGGAATATGCAAACCATGTGTCATTTTCAAATCAAAGCATGAGTTCAAACTGTAATGTTTAAGCTTTGTTGTATGTTACACTTGGAAAGGCCACCAAAAGACATACAGTTCTCTATTTACATTCTAGACATCTTTGGCTCAAAATAGGAGTAAGTTTAGTGCATTCACTTTAGTATTGTCAGCACTGTTGATCCAAAAGCACTTTAAAGCACATACACTGCCATTTCCAGTTCATTTGATTTATATGCTGTACAAGTGCCATCTGCAGGTAATTAGGGTGATGTCAGTCTCATTAACTGTGTCTGTGCTGGGGCCATCTCACAAATGTCTGCTTCATAACCCCCATAGAGTAAACATGCCTTTTATGTGAAACAATCACTGTTTTCCTTCAAAGTAAGTATTGAATTTTGTTAGTGGGTTATCAAGTCAAATTATGTGTAGTTCAATATAATCTAGGTTAGTTTTTTTTAAAAGTTTTTTTAGAATGTTAATGTTATGTTAAAAGTCAAACTGCCCTGAATGAAAAGAGGTTCCCTACTGCCAACTTATAAGACAATGATCTTCTTGCTTTGCTATACCTCCATCATAACAGAACAGAATGAAGAAATCATTTATAGTACAGATTCTTCAATACTCCAACACTACAAAAGCCTGTTTAACATGCAGGTTTCTAAGTTTAACTGTTATTTCATCTTTTAAACAATCAGTACAAAAACTAATATTGAATATGCAGACATTTCATTGTTGATCTTGCACAAGTCTGACATACAAGAAACCTCTAATGCCATGTTTTTTTTTTTTATCCCAAAGCACCCACAATGCTGCTTTGATGTATAATTTAAACAAGATGTTCTCCAAAAATTCAAATAGAAAACTTGTCTGAGAATCTCACAAACAAGTAAATGAAAAACATTCATTCATTTATGCTGACGTATGTGCTGTTTGTTTGTGGATAGGAATCACAAAAAAAAGTTTTACATATTGGACATGTAAAATTACTTCTTTTTTTTCGGATATGCAGTGAGGTTGATCGTCTGCATCACTTACATATTTCTGGTTTACTTAAGGGTGCAGAGGACACCATTCCCATTACTTCACTCGGAGCAAGAACCATCTGTTCTGCCGTTTCTGTTAATGACCAATATATAATTAGTTTGATCTCACAGAGATCATTGTTTTCAGCCAATAAGAATGCATTCACATTTAAACTCTGAACTATATAACAGTACTAAAGCAAGGGCCATCACATCAAGAATACACTAAGAATGAATCTGTTGATAGTATTTGTTTTATACGAACCGATTCCGATTACAAAAGCTGTGCCTGTTAAACTATATTATCTGAAAAAACCTCTTTCTTATATTTTATAGAGAAAATACTTAATGCTGCTTACTAATTTCTGGTTTACTTAAGGGTGCAGAGGACCCAATCTCCATCACTTCACTTGGAGTAATAACCTTTTGTTCTGCTGCTTCTGTTCAAAAGAAATCTGAAGTTAACTAACTCCTGCAGGGATCTTAGTTTACAGTAATCATAAATACTTTCATACTTCAAACAACATTCAAACATGTCATACATCAAACTCTGAACTATGTACAGGGAAAGGTCTATAAAAATACAATATTCTTACCGCTTTTTATATCATAATTATTCAGAAAAAATATCTGTATTCTTCTAATCTGTCACTTACTAATTTCTGGATTATTCAAAGGTGCAGTGGACATCAACCCAATCATTTCACTGGCGTTAAGAATTTTCTGTTCTGCTGATTCTGTTAAAAAGGACAAATTTGAGGTTTACTTGATATTTCAGCACTCAGTTTTCTGGCAAGCATTCATAGGGTGAATAAAAAAACACACATCAACCTCTTTGCTCTTTAAGTTGTTCTAATAAAATATGCAAAAAAAAACAACAACAAAAAAAATCCACTGATACAATCTGTTGAGCAAATTCTCTGTCACTTACTTGTTTCTGGTTTACTCAAGGGTGCAGTGGGCACAATCCCCATCACATCACTTACAGTAAGGACCTTTGGATGTGCTGATTCTGTTTAAAAGGATGATTATGAGGTTAATGTCATCCTGCAGAGCCCAACATTAAAAGAACAGTTCACAAAAAATGTATTTACATCAACGATTCACTCTGACGTTGGAAACCTGTATGATTTTTCATGATAAGGGAACTAAAGATACTATTTAGCAAGATATGTAGTCTGCTTTTTTGAATAAGAAAAAAAATAAATAATAATAAGAACTAGACCTGATCAATCCCCCAAAAAGCTCTAAAAAGTAGAAGTCAAAGCCACCCAGTACGTTTGTGAGAAACAGACCATAAGTTGCTATTCACTGAAAATGTTGTCTTCCAGCACAGGTCGCAAATCTCATTCACTAACCAAATAAGGTCCTGAGTTAAGCACACTGGAAACTCTATATCATCTATCATAAATCTACCACAATTAACTGCAGCAGAATTTCTGTATGACGATTTAAATGATTGCCTCCTTGTTCTATACACAGTAGGCTATCTGGAAATTCTGCTAAATAACTTCTTTTGTGTTCCACTGATATATATATATATATATCATACTGCTTTAAAGGGGAGTAGATTATAATTTTGTTAACGACATTTAAAGCATACCTTTTCATGTCATTACTTATCATTATACTTATCATGATCTCAACTACATGACAGTACGTTGCTTTAATTCATGATCACACAAAGAAAAATATATGTGAAAAACATGATGAGCTTACTTGTGGGTACAATGCCTTTGTAAGTGCTGGCAACATGACCATTGACATTGTGAGTGTTGACCACTACGTGATAGGTTTGGGCTGCTTCCAGCTCAGTAATGGAGAGATGGCTGCCGGTCACATTTTTCCTCAGTACCAGACTGTGATCCTTCAGACGAGTCACAGTAACCTCATGGGTTGCCTTTGAATCGCCACTCAACCACTGTAGGGAGAATCCGCTGGAGGTGACGTTAACCAGATGCAGTTCCTCCATACCTGTTTCTGGACAAACACATTCACATAATGTGACATGACTTAAACCCTAAACATTGTTTTATAAATATAAATACACACAACCTACAGCGCATACTGTCAGTACCTTTATGTTTTGTGTCATGAACCTCCTGCTGTCCATAATGCTTCTGTCGTTTCCTGGAAAAAGACATCATAGCGATATTCACACAATATATCGACAAACTCAGTATTAACATGAATTAAATTAATTAGCAACTCATACAGCCTGTCTGTCTGTCTATGCAGGAGCAACATCAAATGCGTACATGTGCGGTTTACAGGGAACTTTGCTCATAAGTATACTCACTCCTCTGTTTGTGGAAAAGTGAACGGGACTTTGTGTGGTTGGTCACTCTGATACCACTGGCACTTCTTAGAGACTTCAGGTGACAGGTAGAAAGCATTTTCAACTATATATAAAGAATAAAGATACTATTTCAGGAACTGTTACTCCTGAAGAAAAACCTGGTACGAAATGACGGGCTAATACATCATTGGATATAATAGGCAACTTTCCTAAACATTTTGAGAACGTTAAATGATAACTTACGGCCGATGTACTTGGGCAACAGTCTGGCAAATGTCTGAATATGGTCATCATAGAAGCCTGAAGGTCTATCCACCCTCTTAAAGAACACATCTGAAGGCTCGCTTGCCACTTGGGCCAGGACACGGACATCACCTGAACTGAACAGCTTTCCAACTGCCATCACCACTATGAAGTATCCTTTGCATTTAACTTCAGTAGCGGCCCTTATTATCCTCTCTTCGTGCAGTTCAACTGGTCCAGTCACCAACAGAACTAATACCTTCAAGTGGCGGGAATGTGGTGCCTTCTCAAACACATGCTCAACAGTGCCTTCAAGAGCAGCTGCAAGGGCACGTCCTCCCTCCAGTTGGTGTACCTTATCCTGTAAGAAGCTTCGAACACTGCTTGGTGAGTTGTGATTTGTCAAACCGAAGGCCACCCTGATGGGAATGCCACTGCCATTGTGCAAGTATTCATAAGGTGCATGCTGGACAAGTGCCACTCGAGCATGATGGGTAGTGCTGGTTGGCTCAGGGGACATCTCTAGCTGCTCTATCATTAGAGCCACATATTGCTTTATCTCTAAGAAGACGGAGGGCCAGGTGCTCTCTGAGCTATCGAGAATGAAGGCCATGTCGATGTCCAAGTCAGTGGTGGGATCCCTCCGGTCTCGGACTCCACGTGGAGGAATATAATCACAGATCTGATCCGGGGCACAGAAGTCTAAAAGAATTGTGACAGATGAAATATTCCATTCAAACATTCTCTTTTGCTACTGTTTTGCCATTTTAAAAAGTTTTTTTTTAAATAAATTAGTTTGGTGGCTTTTTTAATGCTGAACAGTAGTACACATGATAACAGTTTTACCCAGGCAGATATGGCACGTCATGATCTTCTTGATTACATTGTTGTATTCAGCACTTCCAGGTGAGGGTAGGACAATAATCTGGGCTAACGCAGTGTTGTTAAGCTGAAACAGAGTGATTGTAACATAATGATATGCTTACATTTCCACCAAACATCTAATCACATCGGTTATGTCAAGTTTTCACTTAATTTACAACTGTTGCACTAAAACACTTATTAAACCTGTCAGGTAAAGTTTATGTAGAGTTAATTACAGTTAATTCATCCAAGAGGTTGACATTTCCCAGCATTTCACATTTCACAACTTCAAATACTACAAAATTCTGTAAGCTGCAATCTGATTTGGAAATTAGCTCACTGAAGGTGTGAAGTTACTTGGCAATTTTTTACAATCACAGTTGTTGTGCCTATGACCTGAACATTTTAAGCTTAACTAAGCATTAAGGCAGAGACCAACACCAAAGTAATGTTACACAATATATGAATTTCAGTACAAAGAGATCAAGCCTATATACTGGGGCAATGAAACAACTACTGTCACGATGGCCCAACATTGTATGGCTGCTACACTTTCTGAACAGTATTCTAATGTTTAAAGACAAAGGGCATTCACACAAGGACAGTTGACGAAGCCACTTAGATGAGTGATGAAACATACTAGATGAATGAAAACATTTACCAATACTAATGGAAATGGAATGAAACTAGTTATTATTCTTAAAGACGCCAATTACAATATTTGCCCTTCTGCTGCTCCTACCTGCAAGGCTCTTGTGAGTTGACGATCTTCACGGTTAAGAAGGAATACAGAGGAGATTCCTGCATCGTAGAGGCGCAGAGCAGCGGCACTGAATTCTTGTATGACTGTCACAGGGCCGTTGACAAAGAAAACAGCAACCTTACGCACAAGGAAGCCACTGCGAACTCTCTTGAATGTGTTCTGTGCGATGAAGTTCATGGCCGTCTCCAAGCTGCGCTGCTTACGGGTCTGCTGAGCCTGGAGCCCTTGAACTCGCTCAACAAGTGCTCGCTTCTTCTGGCTATCTCCAAAGCGTATCTCGGTAGTCACCTCATTGTTGTAGAGCGCTAGAGCAACACGGGCGCCTCGGGGACAGTTGCTCTCCGCAATAGTGATGTCACTGACCAAGCGGAGAACAGTGTCCCGCATGTTGTTGAAAGCAGAGCGGGATACACCATCTGATGAATCCAGGGCAAAGGCCAACTCAGTGGGGTATAGGGGACATTCCTGAGCACCTGAGGAATTAAATATTCAAAAGCTGAGCTGGAAGTACAGTATTAGGTAATGAGTGTTTGAAACTCTTACAGCACCGTGGAAATGCAGAAGAGATTGTTCACTCTTCACTTACCATAGCAGCAAGCTAAAAAAAAGAAAGAAGAAGAAAGAAAGATTTCAAAACATTAAAGTATAACTATAAGAAAGTCTATAAAAGTATAACTCAAACTATAAGAAAGGGAACATAATTAGATCTACACTGGAGAGTCAATATACTTACGACAGTTATCCCTAATTTTCTTGACCAAATCACATTGCTGTATGGACAAAAATTGTTCATTAATTTTCAAAACATTTAAGTAGGAATAAACAATAAAGACACTTATAAAGTGAAAGAAAGGAAAAGTACATACCACAGCACCAACTCCTCGGGGTCCTTTAAGGCCCTGTTTTTGACAACAGAAAAAAAAATCAGTTGCAAAAATTGAGAGAGAAACACTTTCTCAACAGCTGAACACAGCTGGGTAGAGCGATCTGGATTTAATCCACAGAGCATTTTTGTGAGCCAAACTAATGTCTGTCACCAGTAAAAAAAAAAAAAAAAAAAAAAAAAAAATCAACAGCTTGAGTAAATCAAAGCAAAGAAAATTGCACACTTTGTAAGAGAGAACAGCCCTTGTTTCATGCCTCAACTGAGCCACATTGTTAATTCAAAGTCAACATTACTGTATTTAAAGATTTGTTGCAGGATTTTTTTTTGAAACCGTCAAAGAAATCTGTATAGTATCAAAATATTTTGCTTACATAGGGCCCAGGGTATCCATTATCTCCCTTTTGACCAGGACCACCACGTCCTCCTGAGGTACCCTACAAAACATATTATCTGTCATTACCAGCATTATGGACGTAATGACCTCATAAAAACAGTTCAATCAAGATTACTCACCCTCTGGCCATTGTTTCCTCTAGGTCCAGGTCCTCCTTTTGAACCAGGGTCACCTGCCTCACCCTTTCAATCGATTCAGATTTAACATCTAGTTACTTCTATTGTTTTGCACAGAGTGCATTACTATAAAAACTACAGTATATGCTGTAAAACATTCAAGGCTGCAGACAACTCCAGTAATCTCACCTTTAGACCAGTGAAACCAGGGAAACCTTCATCACCCTAAATCAACATTAAATTGTGTTTAGTGTAAAATACATTTTGAGTAAATAGTACTTAAGCACTATACTAAAAAAATTGTTATACAGAAACACACACTCACCTTTCTTCCTTTAGGACCAGGTACACCAAACCCATCTCGTCCATCCTCACCCTGTATTGACAGGAAATCTCCTTAGTTTTACTCTCATTTGTATTCTGAATTTAACTACCCATCTAGACCAATCTGCTAATATACAGTAGATGGGACTGATAAATGAACATTGTGCTTTATGTTTTAATTTTTATAATTATTCTATCTATTCATCAATGTCTCACATAATAATGCTGATGGTTATTATTTGTTATTATTGCTACAATGTATAACATGTATTTGGTAAGACTGGTGCAGATTGTGACTCCTCACTTACAGGCTCCCCACGGGGTCCCTGGGGTCCAACAACACCTTTAGGTCCTGGGTCCCCTGGTTCACCCTTTAGAGTGAAAGCGAAAAAAGTGAATCATCATTTTATAAATATAAAAGGTACAATGGTGACACACAAAGCAGTTAAGATCGAATGAAATGTAACAGCTGAAAGAGCACCCTACTTTTCACATTAATGCAGTGAAAAAAAAAGTGAGTTAATTTCCTCTGCCCAAATTGTACAAATACAAACTCCCCAGAAACTTTGCTTTAGGTCGACAGTGAGATGTTTTCTTTCATAAATTGCTTAAGCTTGCTAGTGGTAACTGAAGTAAGAGAGTGAAACTGCTTGGAAAAGGAATTGCTAATGCTAAAGATGACCAGTACCTTGCGGCCAACAGCACCTCTTCTACCCTTTTCTCCAGAAGGTCCTGGCAGTCCTCCTGGCCCCTAAAAACAAATATAAAATAAGATGAATGCTTTCCTCATATAAAGCAAGAGATTTATTCTTTTCATTTGTTAAGTAATAAACCAAAAGTCTTTTTTAGTGCAAGTATAAAGTTATTAAACATTTTGTCAGCACCCAAATTCATAATCCTTGTTACAATCACTTTTTTTGGTAGCAGAGAAAACAAGGAAAAGAACATGCTTAAACTTCTTCTCTTACCCTTGGACCAGGGTTTCCATCCTCTCCTCTAAGACCAGGTGCTCCAATTGGTCCAGCGGGACCCTAAAATAAGTACAGACATCATATTTATATTATCTATAATATATTTTCTATTTAATAATAAAACTGCAGGACATGTGTGCAAATTTCCATGAAAAATAAATGTAACCAGATTGTAAACCATCGTAAACCGATTGGAGCCATTATGTTTGCATGTATAGCATGTCATGGGTCTTTTGTTTTGCACAACTGCTTTTTACAACTGATTAATTTACCCGAGGTCCTCCAATTCCTGTCTCTCCTGCTAAACCATCACTTCCGGGCCTTCCAGCAGCACCCTATAGATGCAACAGAGCCATCAAAAAACAAAACAAATAAATTCAATAAAACAACAACAATTGGATTACAATGGGAGTGTTAAAATAATGTTTATTTCCATTAATGGCATGGAATAGCTTATGTCTACTCACAGCTTGACCGGGAGGCCCCCTTCTACCATCAGAGCCCTTTTTCAAAAGAGAAGGTGAATAATATTATGAACAGAACATCTGTCACTCACCATTTCATGTTCTGATACAAAACATTTCAAATCATGTATTACCATAGATAACAGTGCTTAAACTTGAGGTAACAAGTACTATTTTGAATGGTTATTAAAGCCAAATACATTTTTTTTAAATTAGTTTATCTCATAATAGTGTACACATTTAAGTTCTAAATATTTGATTGAGCTAAGGGGTTTTAAGAGAAGATTTATGAACTGGTTAAGTTAGAATAATCATTCCCTTTGGTCGAGAAAGCATACCCGTCTGCCTGGTTCACCAGGACCTCCTTTAGTTCCATCCACCCCTGGCTCTCCCTAAAGAAAACACATCAATGAACTCCAAAGATTGCATTGCAGTTGTGCATTTTATTCACAAAGTACAAACAAACATTTTATAGTCCACACTGAAAAAATATGCAGAAACTAATAAGTCTTACAGAACTTGACCATTGCCAGAAACTAAAATAATAATAATGAGAAATAATTGATAAAACAACTTACATGACTTTTAAATAAGATTATTAGGGTAGAACTATAAATTAAGCTGAGATTAAGCTTGTTACTTTACAATATAGATGCATGAAAATTTTCTATGGTCCTCACCACTGCCCAGGCACAATCAAATAAATATAAAAATCCACCAGAATGACTGACTAAGTTTAAAAAAATTGACCATACCGCTGGGCCAGCATCGCCTGGGTCGCCTTTTGGTCCTCTCTGGTTGTTGTCTCTTCCAGGGGTGCCCTATAATAACAACAGCAACATCAAATTCTCTTATTGAATGAAGACTAAGTCATTCTAAATTACGACACATTCTTGAGTAACATACTGGATCACCACGTATTCCAGTCTGACCAACATCTCCTGCCTGGCCTTTGGCCCCTTTAGGCCCCTAGAAACACACACACAAAAAATCTGATAAACTCTATTTTATTTATTTATTTTAAATTTGTTCCACATGACTGCACGGCTATATTCTACATGACTTACCCTTTGACCAGGGTTTCCTCTATCTCCTGGAGGCCCAACAACACCACTTGTTCCCTGAAAGACAACAACACATTTCAACTGGCATTCACTGAGAACACTGACTGCAAACCATTGTACAACAGATCACTAATAAAATGTTTCTAGAAAAAATAGAATTAAACATGTTTGCTAGACAACAGCTGACCTCTTCTCCATTGATTCCATCTAAACCAATCTCTCCAATTTCACCCTTAAAGAAAATAAATGTTATCAATTAAACATATTCTTTTAATATGATCAAATGTAAATGTTATATTACAGTAATATATTATTATATAATTGTTATTCACTATGAAATAGTTATGTAGTTAATATATATATATTCAAATTCAAATTCAACACAAGTAAATAGATAAAAGTTCTTACCTTTTCACCATTGTATCCTCGAGATCCCTAAAAACAACAACATTGGATTAGTCAATCAATATGTTTTAGCCATAATCTGCTTTCTTAACAAGTGAGATTTACTTGAAATGCACTTACTTTAACACCTCTTTGACCTGGACATCCTTGGAATCCTTGAGTTCCATTTACACCAGGTGGACCTCTCTCTCCCTGTGAAAATACGGATTATCACAATCATGAGAAAAAAACATACCATTTTGACAAAATGTTGCCTTCTAATTAAACAATGCACATTGATTTAATGACAACGGCAAAGTTTAAGGTTGCTGATAGATAGAAGATATGGGGTAGGTAGAGGATTAATTTTATTTACAAGCAAATACATTAAATAAATAGAAGTAACAACAGTGTTATAGTTTAAATTAATAAATTATCACATTATTTGTAATCTGATTACATAACATGCATTACTTATAACATGTTACCCTAACACTCTGAAAAGGTATGTATAGGATCTGTCTATTTATTAGTGCATGTTGGGAAAAAAGATTTAACTGTAGTGAGAAACTGGGCATTTAGAATCAAGTGAGAAGCTAGATCTAGAGCTAGGTACAAAAAATCTAAATCTAGATCTAAAGAGAGTAAAAAAATATGCCTTTAAAATCATTTTAGAAATTCATAGCTGTTAATGAATACATGCTCACCGGACCACCTTCATCACCAGGATGTCCACTGAAGCCCGGACCACCAGACTGACCCTATAGACAATCACACATGGAAACGTGGACATGAGTCATCACTGAGAAAAATTCTGAATTTGAAATTGTACTAGCCTGAAATATGTTGTTTCTTAAAAGAAAAATGTATTTGACCTTTGGTCCAGGAACACCAACAGCTCCTCTGTCCCCTCTCTGGCCATTACACTTGCATGGAACAGAACAGCATTCCCGCTCAGCAATGTTATCCTTAAAAAGAGAATTTATTTTTTCAACCATAATCATATTAGACAAACATATTTATCTCTTTTTGTCACTGAGGTAGGTAATCCCTTAGTTTGCTTATTTGACTGAGCAATGAGGACAGTTCTTACCAGTTCTTCTAGAAGCTCATAATCCAAGTCCATGAGGTTGACACGCAGAGGTCGTGTGTACCTGAAGCCACGGCCAAATTCCAAGAGAACTGCATCTTCAAATCGTGGCACTCTCTCCAGTGCAACAAGAATGAAACTACTAACACCTTAAAGAAAGAAAGAAAAGCAAAATTAAAATGTGTGTGGTAACATATTGTGAGATGTATAAATCATCAACAACAAAGGTTTCAAAAGTATCGGAGAATAAATAAATAAATAAACTGATACAACAATAATAAATAAAGAAACAGATTGTATTGTTACAACCAATATATATTTGATTGTGAATTAATGCAGTTCATAAGACATTTTCATATTTATAATCATGGTTACGCTTACCAGCTAAACGCATCAATTCAACTTGCTCTTTCAGAATGTTGTACTGGACATCTAATCCATCAGTTAAGTGTATCACAACCTTTATGAGTGTAAAAACACAATTAATTTAATTTATAGCACAGATATTTTTTTTTATAAATATACAGAGTTAATACATACAATATGGTTAGATTTTGAGGTTAAAGCTTTGCCCTGAAAGAAAATTATGTACCTTGATACTGTCTGAAGGCTGATTCTTCAATCTATCAGCATAAGCCTTGATTGTGGCACCATTCAGAACAAAAGGTCCACGATTTCGGAGGGCCTTGAAGGGCTCAAGAAGCTCTGTGTATCTGTTGGTGAAGTCCAGCTGCACAGGCTCTGAGGCAGAGTCCATCGCTAACATGCCAACTTGTACTGAGGGAACCTGGCCAGAAGTGCAGCTGATGGGCTGCATCTGGGTAATACGTTGGAGAATAGCAGACATCTTTGAATCTAATGATCTCTGAGCAGCAAAAATGTTCTGTGCAGCCACATCAAACCCCACAAGAACATCCAACTTGCATGCTGCCAGGGAGTAGAAAGAGATGGTGATTAATGACAATCAAGAGTAAACCGCTGTTCAAAACACTTAGGGCCAGATTTACTAACAGCTTGCGCAAGTGCGACCCCTCTTTTAGCGTTAAACAAAAAACTACTGTCAGGATTTACTAAAGACATACAGTGAAAAATTTGCACTGAAAAGGCGTGGACCGTGTTATTTTTTCGGCTGACCTTATTATGCATGTGTAAGAGTTTCCTTTTCAGACACAAAATTTATGGGAGGAGAGTATTTAAAGGAATTATGCAAGGTGATTTACTAATGTTAGTCAATTTACTGGTATTTGCACCATTATTTACCACCCAAAAAAGCATGTCCTAAACCAGATGCTAATTTGCACTGCTCTTGGTTGATTGCCTCAGTCATTATGGAAATTATCCGGATGCTTCTGTGTTCTTTAATTTGCATGTCACCAGTAGATCACTCGCAGAAATTTCCACTCCCATCTGTGTTTATTGGAATTGTGCTCTCACGCTAATTTGCCCTGTTTAGTAAATCTGGCCCTTAAACTGTACACTTAAACTTTCACTTGATAAAAACAACAACAAACAAACCTCTTGTAGCATCCTTTACTCCAGTGCACAGTCCTATTCCTTTCACCTCATCATCAAGTGTTTCCAAAATCTGCTCATTCAGCTCAGAGAGCCCTTGGAAGGTGCTGGCTCGGGCCACCGTAGTAGTTTCACTGCCCAAATTATTGAGCTCGTCCTCAATATCACCCACCCCAACAGCATAGATGCGCACCCCACTGGCCTTGAGACCTAATGCTGCTGTTTTGCTGTCATCCCTTGACCGTCCACCAGTGACTACCATTAGAATCTGTGGAATTCCCTCATCCTTCCGACTGCCTCTTTCTTTTACAAAATGTGTTTTCTGAACATGGCGAATGGCATTGCCTGTTTTAATTTCTCGACCTCCCTTGTACTCTGCTCGAGTTATAGCATTGATAATTTCATCCTTATTTTTGTAGGTGTTGAGGTAGAATACATCGGTCACATCAGTAGCATAATGTGCTAGACCAATCCGAATTGTGTCTCTCTCAGTAAAGAACAGGTCAATTAAATTGAGAATAAATTCCATGACCTCTTTGAAATTGTCCTTGCCAAGATTGATTGAGCCATCAACCAAAAAAACAATGTCAGCAGACTTGGCTGGTGGGAGTCCATCAGCTACGGGAAACCAGACAAAATAAAACATTTAGAGCCTATTATGATACATGCATCATGTACGGTATGTCTAAAATAACAGTTACAGTAATGCCCCACTTACGTGTCTCGCCAGTGGGAATTTCCTCTGCAATCGTTCCATTAAGTCTGGCTATAAACTTGCTCTGTATGTTTGGAAGATTTGGGAAAGTAGTCACCTGCAGAAAGTCATCAGAAGTGGTAGTAATCTGTGCCAGCTGTCTTGGGTCTGCATTTTCTGCACCAATTCCTATACAATTGACCCGAGCGCCTTTGAGAATTGGGCCATAATTAGATACGTCGGATGTTGACCTTCCACCAGTGAGCACAACCAAGTGCTGGGAAGCCTGTGATAGACGTACCCCAGCAGAAGGCTGGAGCTCATTTCGAATCACATACTTTATTGCCTCAGCTAGGTCAGCACCACGTCCACCCATGTGACGCAGTCTTTTGATTGCAGAGATGACAGATTGCTTGTTGTCGTGGGAGTTCAAAGAGAACTCAGTTTTAGGTCTTTCACCATACTGTACCAGAGCCACGCGAACTTGGTCAGGTTGTACATCAAGCTGATCAACCACTTTCAAGATAAAGTCACGAATGTGAGCAACACCGCTTTGTCCAACACTGTCAGTGCCATCAATGAGAAAGATGATGTCCTTTCTTCCAAAATTAAGAACGACTGATAAGAAACAAAAAAGAAAATAAACTAGTAAATGGACTGCATATTCTAAAAAAGTTATGTGCTTGTGTAAAAATAAACATGACATGAATAATTTAGGCATCAAATATTCTGATAGAGTTGATTAACCTGAAATAACTTTTTAATAAAACCAGAAAAAGTAGAATACCTTTTGGAATAGGGGGGGTAGCAATTTCATCTCTGGTCATGGTACTGACTTTGGTCAAAAGCTGTTGCTCCACACTTGGAAGTTGCTGGAAGTCCCTAATGGTGTATGTTAGTTCTGGACTAAAAGAAATTAATTTTAACTCCTCTGCATCCGCATTATGAGCTCCAACTGCTAAGGGAGCAACATGGCTTAACTTCAGTTGGTTAGCAGGACCAGATACGTCATCATTTGACTTTCCCCCGGTTACCAGGATGAGAAACTGGGGCACACCCTCTTCCACACGGCTTCCGGATGATCTTTGATAGATGTTCTTTGATACAAATTCCAGAGCTTGGCCAGTGTTAAGCTGATTGCCACCTTTGCTTCTCATTCTTCGTATTGCTTGACGAACTTCATCCTTGGTGGAGTAATCATTGAGGAGAAATTCCTTTTTGGGATCATCGCTGTACTGCACAACTGAGACCCTGACATTGTCGAGACCCACATCCAACTTCTCCACCACTCGCTGAACCATGTCTTTTATGGCAGGGAACTCAGTGCGCATCTTTGTTGTGCCATCAATAAGGAAAACAACATCCCTCTTATCTCCAGAAAGTACTGGAATTGTAGCCTCTATATTTTTCGAAATAAATAGAAATGTTTGTTTTTTAACATACAAATAAATATGACAATAACCATAGCTATAACAATAGTAAATTTATCTCAATAAATACACAAATGAAACTGACAGTCTGACCACACAGGATTCACACACACAGTAGCACAGATTTAATACCAAATCGAGTAGAACTCAACTTAGTTATACAGTTATACAGACTGTCAGGTATATTTAAATAGTTAACAATTTTGTCTTCTGGACTTTATAAATTTTGCCACTCTGAAGATGTTCTTCCCCTCTTCACAGTTTATGGGATGATGTAAATATCCATGCTTGGTCTATTTTGTACATTTAAATGTAAAAATGCTCTAGATTGGTACTTATATCAATTTTTTGTATGTCTTGTCATGTGCACTGTTTGTTTAAGAACTATAACTGTTTGTGCCATTTTAATTAATATAAGTCTTTGACTATTGTGGTAGGTCTGGCTGTTTCAGTATGTTACTCACACCATGATTGTTGTGTTTTTAAGATGCTGTGGCATGAAAGTCTTAAAAACAAAAACAAAAAGTTGATGGAGAAGCTGACCACACTTAGTGTAGCCTTAGCCTCACTCCACTGCATACTGCACATAACAGTGGAAAGTACTTTCTCGGTATAGCAAGTTTTAATCTAATTGGCAGGCTTTATACATTTCTAGCAGTAACAAAAGCACACAGTTTTTAAGCCTTTTTTCCTATGCAAATTATTAGTCAATCATAAAAGTAGTTGAAATCTTAAATGAAAGGCAGCACCAAAACTGAACATTTTATTAATATGGTCAGAGATAGGGTGGAAAATGTTCATGTATTACTAAATTACGACTGTTTGTAGTGCACAGAAACTGAGTGACTATATATCCTGAAGGAGTCGGATTTACAATCCCTCTTCTTGTATTATAAAATGAATTGGAAATCAAAGTTTTCTTGAAACCAATGTACAGTATTTATTCTAGTATTTATGTTGCGGGCAACGTCTGTATTTGTTATCTGAGAGGTGACCGAGGGTCTGACCCATGTTAGGAATGCAGTAACAGTACTTACTCCTTTAATATGGCTTCCAGAGAATAATTATGTATTTTGTTTTGTTTAGTCATGAAAGTCAATAACGCATTAAACGTATCTACTAATGCATATTTAGTATGTAGTATGTCATTTAATATATTGTTTGTATACTAGGGAAGCAAGGAACAACATATATATATATATATATATATATATATATATATATATAATAGGTTCTACACTAGCCTACCTATCAAGTCAATCCCTGAATATTGATTTAATTTCATTATAATTATCATCATTTTAACTAACCAGATCATACAATTTAATATTAATTTAGAATACAGAAAAAACACTTTAATTGTCTATATTGGCAATTGGTTTAATTTGCCCTATATTACTCTAAGGCTATACATGTCACAATCAGCTGCTGGGTCATAATAGTAGAACTAAATAACTCCACATGATTTTTCTCTGTCTCTGTCATTCACAGTTTAAATCAGTGCATTGACTGAGTGCTGTCTGTCACTGCACTTTAAAAGAAAAATCATGATTTGTTATTACAACTTTCAACAAATCATTTGTCAAATTAGCTTAGGTTCACAAATGTTTGAGTTTATGTTTCTTTCTTTGTATCAACTCAAATTTTTTGATTAAATAAGGTATGAATGAATCAGGTTAGGCTAATTTAAGTTAAACCAAGAAGTTTTTACAGTGTGATTGTGTCTTTAATAATTCCTGTGCATGATGTTAATACCATATCCAGAATAATACGTCTAAAGTGTTTCTTCACATTTCATGTGTGAAAGGGTATGAATGCAGCGAAAACTTTACAGTGGATGGGAAACTCGTATCTCGTAACTTGTATTGTATCGCTCCCATATCACATTATGTAAACAGCATTCATGACAAAGAGCTGCAGATGCAGATATCATGAAAAGCTATTGATAAACACACACATTGTCCTCTGCTTCTGACGCTGGCTCTGCACCCGTGCGCCACTACGGACTGAAAAACACGCTGAATAAATTTGACTAAAAGACGGGGAGGAGCTGAAGCCTGACGCCGTTTTCATATATGTTTAAAGGGTACTGAGACAATCACAAATTAATGTACAGATTACAGAGCTAATAACAATTTTTTAGGGGGGCGGAGTAGAAAAAGGACCTAGTGACGCCCACGGTACCTGTAACATGTGAGAAGTGCCGGTATGCAAGAAAAAGTTAGGATACGCTACAGCTTAAAATATAGAAGTGCGTACTGGCCCACTTTTAACACTGCTCTAACTCATTTTCTAAGGACCTTGGAAGTGTGGAGAACTTTGTCTTTAGTAAACTATCTGACAACTGATTTAACTTCAACTTTGACTCCTGATCTTCATTTAGCATATGCTGTTCCCAGCATAGAATGCTGGCGTTGTTAGCAATCTTCTTAACTGGTTAACCAGCAAGACTTCTATGTTCAACCAGCAGTAAGTGACAAAATATCTATATGACCAGCTTCATGAGCTTAGAAGTTTTACTGATCCACTATACTGAGTTACTGACCATCACTAACTATCAAAAACCAGGATGGGGCATGGAAATTCATGCTGGTCAGAGGTATTATCACATCAACTAGGAAAAACAATTATGAAATGATTGCAATTACCTGTAGGGTATACAGGGCGCAAAATGGCTAACTCCTCACTAGATAGCTCAGTCAGGGTGGTGATGAGTTTGTCCTGAATTGTATAAAGTCCAGGCAAGTCATCAACTGTGTAGGCAAATCTGGGGACATAGGAGGTCACTTGCAATTCATGAGGGGGCACATCTCTTGTTCCTATGCTAAGGGGGAAAGTTCCTGATTGTTTCATTGCAGTTGCAGATGGCCTTATATTGTCTGTTGCTTTTCCTCCTGAAACCACAACAACAAATTGTGGAACTCCCTCCTGTTTCCTTCCACCACGTCCAGACACCAGAACTTCACGTCCAACAAAATCAATGGCCCGACCAAGGTTGCGCTGTCTCCCCCCACGTTGTTGGAGTTCCTTGATGTCATTTAGGACACCTTCTTTGGTCCTATGTGAGTTGAGGTATATGTCTGCATATGGAGAATCTCCGTACTGCACCACGCCAACTCGGATCTTGTTCTCACCAACATTGAGGTTCTCCACAACTCTGCGCACGAACTCCTGGATAATTGGGAACTCTCTGCCAACACCTTCAGAGCCATCAATCACAAAGACAATGTCCTTTTTGGGTCCTTCTGACTCCACTAAAATTAAAAGAAAAAAGAAAACAATTAAATATAAAATAATGCTGATTGGTTGAAGGACAGTCTGTAAAATTGCAAACACCTAACTAAAACAAAAATATGAATATAATTACAACACTCGACACCCTTTGCACTTGATTATTGAACATGACTAATTGCACTTGATTCCAACATCTATTGGTAAGACATCATGTCAGCAAGTGAAGTTTGTTCTGTTCTTTACATGGGAATACCAGATGTGCAAGGTGTAATTTTCAACTGAATTTCTATAACTGAAATTGTTAAAATGAATTTGTGAAGATAATAAGATAGTATTTTCAAAAACAACAACAACAACAACAACAACAACAACAACAACAACAACAACAAAAATAACAACAACAACAACAACAACAACAAAAAACTAATATTTTGGACATTTTTGAATATTTTGGAAAGAAATGCTTGCAATTTTTTTTATAAAAATTGTCTCTTTGTTTTTAATGGGAAAAACACGCAGATTAAATAGAACATTAATTTTCACAAGTCACACTTCTGATGTAAATGTGAAAATAGCAATAAAACAATCTGACACCACCACAAAGATGATGGGGCATGCATACCATTTAGTATACCACATTTAATATAAACATTTTAATATAATTAATCTCTAAAAATTCAATTCAAAATAAAGATGTTTTCATTTATAACAGTAATGTTTTGGGAAAAATTAAACAAAGTGCACAATATGCAAAAGGAATAAAAGATATGAATAAAGAAATACATGTAAAATTTGCCATGAAACTCTCTATGCTAAGATGCTAACTGCTATGATGATGTTTGATGCTCTAAATGATTTTTAAAGTAAACTTCATGAATAACACTTTCACTAAGGTGGGCTCTGTGGAAGTCAATGTGCTGCAAGGTGGATGTTTGATGCTTCTTACTGAGTAAAAAGTAAAGGACTCATACCAAAGTATTTCTGACATTATGGTCCATAGATATAATGTGGGTCTCTGCATAAATAAAAGATTGCAAATTTTGCTGAACCAAAAAAAATAGTACATCTCTCTGCAACAAGCCACCAATCTTTAGGCAAAGTTCATGTTTTAAGCAAAACGGTAAAGGTTAATTCAAGCAAAAAAATGTACATACTGCTGGTGATACTTACCTTAGCAAGTACCATAAACATTGAAACGAAATAAAGCAAGCATGTTTTATCTTTTTCTTACCTATTACAGTAGAAGCGGTGGACATGCCCTCTAAAAGTACTGTGTTAATGTTGGTGAAAAGCTGCTGTTGGACACTGGGAAGGTCAGCAAAGTCACTCACTGAGAGTGCATAACTAGGCTTGTTGGAGATCTTCTGGAGTTCCCTGCTGTCTGAGCTCCTCGACCCTATCGCAAAGATAAGCACTCCCAGCTCTTTCAGGGATGAGGCTGGTGTGTCAACATTATCAAATGACTTTCCACCACTCAGCAGAATCAGTAACTGGGGCACACCTTCTACAAGTCTGCTTCCAGAGGAGGCAGTGAAGACATTGTCCCTCACGTACTGCAGAGCTGCCCCTGTGTTGAGGGGTCTCCCTCCTTTGTGCATCAGACCCCTGAGCGTGTCAAGCACGTCCTCCTTTCTTGAGTATGTGTTAAGATAGAAATGGGCCTCTGGATCTCTGCTGTACTGGACCACAGACACATGGTCTCCTTTCTCAGACACATTCAGTCTCTCCACCATCCTCTCAACAAAGTCACGCATTGCAGGGAAAGAGCTCCTTGTGCCATCTGAACCATCCAGCAGGAACACTACATCCCTCCTAGCCATCCTTCGCTCAGCTATGGGTAATGGAATGGAACACAAAGTCACGTGAGCCCTGGGTATCTGATATTGTCTGTGGGTGTGTGTGAGCTCTAGTCGGCAACTGCAAAAGGGAAAAAACGCTCCTATCCTTTCAGCTAGTTTACAGCCAGTCAAATGTTATTACTGTATTCTAAAATAGCATCTAATTTTGGTCAGAGTAAAACTGCCTAAACCTACTGAATGCGGCAAAATGAGGTCTATAATTTAAAGGATATTTTCATCAAAAGACAAAACCTGTGCCTAAAACTGACGAACGAGCGAATAAACAAACACATTAAAACTCAACACTGCTTAACACCCCAGAGAGTTCAAACCCATCGCTTGTTAGGCTAATTTCCCCCGCCTCTGCTAACATGCATCGCTAACATGAACCGTTTAGTGTCTACGGCACGCTTTGCAAGGAGAGCTCAGTGTGCTGTTTTCTAGAGACGTGTGATAATCTGTCTTACCCGCCACAGTAGGTGTCATCGGATTGACTTGTACAAGCACATTGTTGAGGGAGCTGATAAACTGCTGCTGGACACTGGGAAGGTCAGAGAATTCATTGATGGGCTGTGCAAAGGTAGGGTCATTGGCAATTCTCTGCACCTCTCTGATCGAATTTCTGGTGCCAATGCCAAAAATCAAGATTCCGCTCTCTTTTAGGGTGGAGGCAGGTGTATCTATGTTATCGCTTGACCGTCCTCCACTGAGGAGGATAAGAATCTGAGGGACACCCTCTTGCTTTCTACTCCCCACAGAGGCGGTGAAGACACTGTCCCTCACGTACTGGAGAGCTGCCCCCGTGTTGAGGGGTCTCCCTCCTCTATGCCTCAGACCTCTGACAGTGTTCAAGATCTCCCCTTTTGTTGCGTAGGTATTCAGATAGAAATTGACCTCAGCGTCTCTACTGTACTGCACCACAGAAACACGGTCTCTGTTTGCCTCTATGTTGAATTGCTCCACTACTCGTTGCACAAAATCACGCATTGCTGGGAATGTATTTCTAGTGCCATCTGAACCGTCCAGCAAAAACACTACGTCCTTTCTGGGTATGGCGTCATCAGCTAGGAAAAGAAATCAGCATCATTAACACCAAGTAATTTCAAAACATCTTAAAAATGTCACATTAATTCAACCACCTCATCGACTACCTAAGCTGCGGGTAATGGTCCCACTGCTCATTACTACTTAGGGAGATCAACAAAGCACAGCCTGTGAGCTAGCTGTCATAAAGTTCTGCCATGCACATACCAGTGAGAGTCGGTGAAGTTGGTGTGATGGGCATTGCAACAGCCTGGACAGAGGCCAGCAGCTGCTCTTGGACATTTGGGAGCTCACTGAAGTCGGACACGGACAGAGCATAATTGGGGTCGTATGAGATTCTCTGCAGTTCTCTGCTATCAGAGCCCCTCGATCCAATTCCAAAGGTCAAGACGCCAAGCTCTTTCAGAGAGGAGGCTGCTGCATCAACACTGTCGAATGACCTTCCCCCGCTAAGCAAGATCAGTATCTGCGGCACACCCTCCAACCGTCTGCTGCCGGAGGAGGCAGTAAATACATTGTCTCTGACGTACTGGAGAGCTGCCCCCGTGTAGAGGGGTCTACCTCCTTTGTGTCTCAGACCTCTGACACGGTCAAGAACCTCTTCCTTTGTCGTGTAGCTATTTAGATAGAAATGGACCTCGGCTTCTCTACTGTACTGCACCACAGAAACACGGTCCCTGTTTGCCTCTATGGTGTATTGCTCCACTACTCTCTGCACAAAATCACGCATAGCTGGGAAAGAATTCCTAGTGCCATCTGAACCGTCCAGCAGAAACACTATGTCCTTTCTGGGTGTGACGTAATCAGCTAGGAGGGGGAAAAACAGCATCATTAACACCAAGTAATGTGCATAACGTTCATAAACCTTCAGAATGACACATCGGTTCATCACCTCATTAACTCTCTGAGCTACGGTTAGAAAAAGTAGGGACATCATGAAGAAAAACAAGACACAGCGTATTGTAAAGTACTGCAACGCACGTACCGGTAACAGTCTGTGAAGTTGGAGTGATGGGAATTGAAACAGCCTTGACAGAGGCCAGCAGCTGCTCTTGGACATTTGGAAGCTCACTGAAGTCGGACACGGACAGAGCATAATTGGGGTCGTATGAAATTCTCTGCAATTCTCTGCTATCAGAGCCCCTCGATCCTATTCCAAAAGTCAAGATGCCAAGCTCTTTCAGAGAGGAGGCTGCTGCCTCAACACTGTCAAATGACCTTCCCCCGCTAAGCAAAACCAGTATCTGCGGCACACCCTCCACGCGTCTGCTGCCGGAGGAGGCAGTAAAGACATTGTCTATGACGTACTGGAGCGCTGCCCCCGTGTAAAGGGGTCTGCCTCCTTTGTGCCGCAGACCTCTGACACTGTCAAGAATTTTTTCCTTTGTCTTGAACGTGTTTAGATAGAAATGGGCCTCTGGGTCTCTGCTGTACTGGACCACAGAAACTTGATCTCTGTTCTCAGCTACTTCCAATTTCTCCACCATTCTTTGCACAAATTCTTTCATTGCTGGGAACCCATTCCTAGTGGCATCCGATCCATCCAGCAGGAAGACAACATCTCTCCTCTGTCTACGGCCCTCAGCTAAAAACAGACATATGCGTGGGTCAGGTGGGGGACATTGTAAGGAGAGAAGAAAAAAAAAAAACGCAATGCTTTACACACTTGGTGCTCGATCATGCTTTTTGTGTTTTCGATATTGCGTCACCTCTCGTAAAGTTTTACTCTTCAGGAAGAAATACATTTCCTTTGCAACTCATTAGAACTAGAGGAACAATATGGCACATTTCTCTACGAACATAATAAAAGGAGAGGAATTACAGGAAGCCGGTTTGGCTTTTTTCTTACCTATCGCCGTGGTGGTGATAGACGTTCCCTCTACAAAGACCGTGTTAATGTTGGTGAAAAGCTGCTGTTGGACACTGGGAAGGTCAGCAAAGTCACTCACTGAGAGTGCATAACTAGGCTCGTTGGAGATCTTCTGGAGTTCCCTGCTGTCTGAGCTCCTCGACCCTATCGCAAAGATAAGCACTCCCAGCTCTTTCAGGGATGAGGCTGGTGTGTCAACATTATCAAATGACTTTCCACCACTCAGCAGAATCAGTAACTGGGGCACACCTTCTACAAGTCTGCTTCCAGAGGAGGCAGTGAAGACATTGTCCCTCACGTACTGCAGAGCTGCCCCTGTGTTGAGGGGTCTCCCTCCTTTGTGCATCAGACCCCTGAGCGTGTCAAGCACGTCCTCCTTTCTTGAGTATGTGTTAAGATAGAAATGGGCCTCTGGATCTCTGCTGTACTGGACCACAGACACATGGTCTCCTTTCTCAGACACATTCAGTCTCTCCACCATCCTCTCAACAAAGTCACGCATTGCAGGGAAAGAGCTCCTTGTGCCATCTGAACCATCCAGCAGGAACACTACATCCCTCCTAGCCATCCTTCGCTCAGCTATGGGTAATGGAATGGAACACAAAGTCACGTGAGCCCTGGGTATCTGATATTGTCTGTGGGTGTGTGTGTGTGTGCTCTAGTCGGCAACTGCAAAAGGGAAAAAACGCTCCTATCCTTTCAGCTAGTTTACAGCCAATCTAACAGTCAAATGTTATTACTGTCTGCTAAAATAGCATCTAATTGTGGTCAGAGTAAAACTGCCTAAACCTACTGAATGCGGCAAAATGAGGTCTATAATTTAAAGGATATTTTCATCAAAAGACAAAAACTGTGCCTAAAACTGACGAACGAGCGAATAAACAAACAAACACATTAAAACTCAACACTGCTTAACACCCCAGAGAGTTCAAACCCATCGCTTGTTAGGCTAATTTCCCCCGCCTCTGCTAACATGCATCGCTAACATGAACCGTTTAGTGTCTACGGCACGCTTTGCAAGGAGAGCTCAGTGTGCTGTTTTCTAGAGACGTGTGATAATCTGTCTTACCCGCCACAGTAGGTGTCATCGGCTTGACTTGTACAAGCACATTGTTGAGGGAGCTGATAAACTGCTGCTGGACACTGGGAAGGTCAGAGAATTCATTGATGGGCTGTGCATAGGTAGGGTCGTTGGCAATTCTCTGCACCTCTCTGCTCGAATTTCTGGTGCCAATGCCAAAAATCAAGATTCCGCTCTCTTTTAGGGTGGAGGCAGGTGTATCTATGTTATCGCTTGACCGTCCTCCACTGAGGAGGATAAGAATCTGAGGGACACCCTCTTGCTTTCTACTCCCCGCAGAGGCGGTGAAGACACTGTCCCTCACGTACTGGAGAGCTGCCCCCGTGTTGAGGGGTCTCCCTCCTCTATGCCTCAGACCTCTGACAGTGTTCAGGATCTCCCCTTTTGTTGCGTAGGTATTCAGATAGAAATTGACCTCAGCGTCTCTACTGTACTGCACCACAGAAACACGGTCTCTGTTTGCCTCTATGTTGAATTGCTCCACTACTCGTTGCACAAAATCACGCATTGCTGGGAATGTATTTCTAGTGCCATCTGAACCGTCCAGCAAAAACACTACGTCCTTTCTGGGTATGGCGTCATCAGCTAGGAAAAGAAATCAGCATCATTAACACCAAGTAATTTCAAAACATCTTAAAAATGTCACATTAATTCAACCACCTCATCGACTACCTAAGCTGCGGGTAATGGTCCCACTGCTCATTACTACTTAGGGAGATCAACAAAGCACAGCCTGTGAGCTAGCTGTCATAAAGTTCTGCCATGCACATACCAGTGAGAGTCGGTGAAGTTGGTGTGATGGGCATTGCAACAGCCTGGACAGAGGCCAGCAGCTGCTCTTGGACATTTGGGAGCTCACTGAAGTCGGACACGGACAGAGCATAATTGGGGTCGTATGAGATTCTCTGCAGTTCTCTGCTATCAGAGCCCCTCGATCCAATTCCAAAGGTCAAGACGCCAAGCTCTTTCAGAGAGGAGGCTGCTGCATCAACACTGTCGAATGACCTTCCCCCGCTAAGCAAGATCAGTATCTGCGGCACACCCTCCAACCGTCTGCTGCCGGAGGAGGCAGTAAATACATTGTCTCTGATGTACTGGAGAGCTGCCCCCGTGTAGAGGGGTCTACCTCCTTTGTGTCTCAGACCTCTGACACGGTCAAGAACCTCTTCCTTTGTCGTGTAGCTATTTAGATAGAAATGGACCTCGGCTTCTCTACTGTACTGCACCACAGAAACACGGTCCCTGTTTGCCTCTATGGTGTATTGCTCCACTACTCTCTGCACAAAATCACGCATAGCTGGGAAAGAATTCCTAGTGCCATCTGAACCGTCCAGCAGAAACACTATGTCCTTTCTGGGTGTGACGTAATCAGCTAGGAGGGGGAAAAACAGCATCATTAACACCAAGTAATGTGCATAACGTTCATAAACCTTCAGAATGACACATCGGTTCATCACCTCATTAACTCTCTGAGCTACGGTTAGAAAAAGTAGGGACATCATGAAGAAAAACAAGACACAGCGTATTGTAAAGTACTGCAACGCACGTACCGGTAACAGTCTGTGAAGTTGGAGTGATGGGAATTGAAACAGCCTTGACAGAGGCCAGCAGCTGCTCTTGGACATTTGGAAGCTCACTGAAGTCGGACACGGACAGAGCATAATTGGGGTCGTATGAAATTCTCTGCAATTCTCTGCTATCAGAGCCCCTCGATCCTATTCCAAAAGTCAAGATGCCAAGCTCTTTCAGAGAGGAGGCTGCTGCCTCAACACTGTCAAATGACCTTCCCCCGCTAAGCAAAACCAGTATCTGCGGCACACCCTCCACGCGTCTGCTGCCGGAGGAGGCAGTAAAGACATTGTCTATGACGTACTGGAGCGCTGTCCCCGTGTAAAGGGGTCTGCCTCCTTTGTGCCGCAGACCTCTGACACTGTCAAGAATTTTTTCCTTTGTCTTGAACGTGTTTAGATAGAAATGGGCCTCTGGGTCTCTGCTGTACTGGACCACAGAAACTTGATCTCTGTTCTCAGCTACTTCCAATTTCTCCACCATTCTTTGCACAAATTCTTTCATTGCTGGGAACCCATTCCTAGTGGCATCCGATCCATCCAGCAGGAAGACAACATCTCTCCTCTGTCTACGGCCCTCAGCTAAAAACAGACATATGCGTGGGTCAGGTGGGGGACATTGTAAGGAGAGAAGAAAAAAAAAAAACGCAATGCTTTACACACTTGGTGCTCGATCATGCTTTTTGTGTTTTCGATATTGCGTCACCTCTCGTAAAGTTTTACTCTTCAGGAAGAAATACATTTCCTTTGCAACTCATTAGAACTAGAGGAACAATATGGCACATTTCTCTACGAACATAATAAAAGGAGAGGAATTACAGGAAGCCGGTTTGGCTTTTTTCTTACCTATCGCAGTGGTGGTGATAGACGTTCCCTCTACAAAGACCGTGTTAATGTTGGTGAAAAGCTGCTGTTGGACACTGGGAAGGTCAGCAAAGTCACTCACTGAGAGTGCATAACTAGGCTCGTTGGAGATCTTCTGGAGTTCCCTGCTGTCTGAGCTCCTCGACCCTATCGCAAAGATAAGCACTCCCAGCTCTTTCAGGGATGAGGCTGGTGTGTCAACATTATCAAATGACTTTCCACCACTCAGCAGAATCAGTAACTGGGGCACACCTTCTACAAGTCTGCTTCCAGAGGAGGCAGTGAAGACATTGTCCCTCACGTACTGCAGAGCTGCCCCTGTGTTGAGGGGTCTCCCTCCTTTGTGCATCAGACCCCTGAGCGTGTCAAGCACGTCCTCCTTTCTTGAGTATGTGTTAAGATAGAAATGGGCCTCTGGATCTCTGCTGTACTGGACCACAGACACATGGTCTCCTTTCTCAGACACATTCAGTCTCTCCACCATCCTCTCAACAAAGTCACGCATTGCAGGAAAAGAGCTCCTTGTGCCATCTGAACCATCCAGCAGGAACACTACATCCCTCCTAGCCATCCTTCGCTCAGCTATGGGTAATGGAATGGAACACAAAGTCACGTGAGCCCTGGGTATCTGATATTTTCTGTGGGTGTATGTGTGTGCTCTAGTCGGCAACTGCAAAAGGGAAAAAACGCTCCTGTCCTTTCAGCTAGTTTACAGCCAATCTAACAGTCAAATGTTATTACTGTCTGCTAAAATAGCATCTAATTGTGGTCAGAGTAAAACTGCCTAAACCTACTGAATGCGGCAAAATGAGGTCTATAATTTAAAGGATATTTTCATCAAAAGACAAAAACTGTGCCTAAAACTGACGAACGAGCGAATAAACAAACAAACACATTAAAACTCAACACTGCTTAACACCCCAGAGAGTTCAAACCCATCGCTTGTTAGGCTAATTTCCCCCGCCTCTGCTAACATGCATCGCTAACATGAACCGTTTAGTGTCTACGGCACGCTTTGCAAGGAGAGCTCAGTGTGCTGTTTTCTAGAGACGTGTGATAATCTGTCTTACCCGCCACAGTAGGTGTCATCGGCTTGACTTGTACAAGCACATTGTTGAGGGAGCTGATAAACTGCTGCTGGACACTGGGAAGGTCAGAGAATTCATTGATGGGCTGTGCATAGGTAGGGTCGTTGGCAATTCTCTGCACCTCTCTGCTCGAATTTCTGGTGCCAATGCCAAAAATCAAGATTCCGCTCTCTTTTAGGGTGGAGGCAGGTGTATCTATGTTATCGCTTGACCGTCCTCCACTGAGGAGGATAAGAATCTGAGGGACACCCTCTTGCTTTCTACTCCCCGCAGAGGCGGTGAAGACACTGTCCCTCACGTACTGGAGAGCTGCCCCCGTGTTGAGGGGTCTCCCTCCTCTATGCCTCAGACCTCTGACAGTGTTCAGGATCTCCCCTTTTGTTGCGTAGGTATTCAGATAGAAATTGACCTCAGCGTCTCTACTGTACTGCACCACAGAAACACGGTCTCTGTTTGCCTCTATGTTGAATTGCTCCACTACTCGTTGCACAAAATCACGCATTGCTGGGAATGTATTTCTAGTGCCATCTGAACCGTCCAGCAAAAACACTACGTCCTTTCTGGGTATGGCGTCATCAGCTAGGAAAAGAAATCAGCATCATTAACACCAAGTAATTTCAAAACATCTTAAAAATGTCACATTAATTCAACCACCTCATCGACTACCTAAGCTGCGGGTAATGGTCCCACTGCTCATTACTACTTAGGGAGATCAACAAAGCACAGCCTGTGAGCTAGCTGTCATAAAGTTCTGCCATGCACATACCAGTGAGAGTCGGTGAAGTTGGTGTGATGGGCATTGCAACAGCCTGGACAGAGGCCAGCAGCTGCTCTTGGACATTTGGGAGCTCACTGAAGTCGGACACGGACAGAGCATAATTGGGGTCGTATGAGATTCTCTGCAGTTCTCTGCTATCAGAGCCCCTCGATCCAATTCCAAAGGTCAAGACGCCAAGCTCTTTCAGAGAGGAGGCTGCTGCATCAACACTGTCGAATGACCTTCCCCCGCTAAGCAAGATCAGTATCTGCGGCACACCCTCCAACCGTCTGCTGCCGGAGGAGGCAGTAAATACATTGTCTCTGATGTACTGGAGAGCTGCCCCCGTGTAGAGGGGTCTACCTCCTTTGTGTCTCAGACCTCTGACACGGTCAAGAACCTCTTCCTTTGTCGTGTAGCTATTTAGATAGAAATGGACCTCGGCTTCTCTACTGTACTGCACCACAGAAACACGGTCCCTGTTTGCCTCTATGGTGTATTGCTCCACTACTCTCTGCACAAAATCACGCATAGCTGGGAAAGAATTCCTAGTGCCATCTGAACCGTCCAGCAGAAACACTATGTCCTTTCTGGGTGTGACGTAATCAGCTAGGAGGGGGAAAAACAGCATCATTAACACCAAGTAATGTGCATAACGTTCATAAACCTTCAGAATGACACATCGGTTCATCACCTCATTAACTCTCTGAGCTACGGTTAGAAAAAGTAGGGACATCATGAAGAAAAACAAGACACAGCGTATTGTAAAGTACTGCAACGCACGTACCGGTAACAGTCTGTGAAGTTGGAGTGATGGGAATTGAAACAGCCTTGACAGAGGCCAGCAGCTGCTCTTGGACATTTGGAAGCTCACTGAAGTCGGACACGGACAGAGCATAATTGGGGTCGTATGAAATTCTCTGCAATTCTCTGCTATCAGAGCCCCTCGATCCTATTCCAAAAGTCAAGATGCCAAGCTCTTTCAGAGAGGAGGCTGCTGCCTCAACACTGTCAAATGACCTTCCCCCGCTAAGCAAAACCAGTATCTGCGGCACACCCTCCACGCGTCTGCTGCCGGAGGAGGCAGTAAAGACATTGTCTATGACGTACTGGAGCGCTGTCCCCGTGTAAAGGGGTCTGCCTCCTTTGTGCCGCAGACCTCTGACACTGTCAAGAATTTTTTCCTTTGTCTTGAACGTGTTTAGATAGAAATGGGCCTCTGGGTCTCTGCTGTACTGGACCACAGAAACTTGATCTCTGTTCTCAGCTACTTCCAATTTCTCCACCATTCTTTGCACAAATTCTTTCATTGCTGGGAACCCATTCCTAGTGGCATCCGATCCATCCAGCAGGAAGACAACATCTCTCCTCTGTCTACGGCCCTCAGCTAAAAACAGACATATGCGTGGGTCAGGTGGGGGACATTGTAAGGAGAGAAGAAAAAAAAAAACGCAATGCTTTACACACTTGGTGCTCGATCATGCTTTTTGTGTTTTCGATATTGCGTCACCTCTCGTAAAGTTTTACTCTTCAGGAAGAAATACATTTCCTTTGCAACTCATTAGAACTAGAGGAACAATATGGCACATTTCTCTACGAACATAATAAAAGGAGAGGAATTACAGGAAGCCGGTTTGGCTTTTTTCTTACCTATCGCAGTGGTGGTGATAGACGTTCCCTCTACAAAGACCGTGTTAATGTTGGTGAAAAGCTGCTGTTGGACACTGGGAAGGTCAGCAAAGTCACTCACTGAGAGTGCATAACTAGGCTCGTTGGAGATCTTCTGGAGTTCCCTGCTGTCTGAGCTCCTCGACCCTATCGCAAAGATAAGCACTCCCAGCTCTTTCAGGGATGAGGCTGGTGTGTCAACATTATCAAATGACTTTCCACCACTCAGCAGAATCAGTAACTGGGGCACACCTTCTACAAGTCTGCTTCCAGAGGAGGCAGTGAAGACATTGTCCCTCACGTACTGCAGAGCTGCCCCTGTGTTGAGGGGTCTCCCTCCTTTGTGCATCAGACCCCTGAGCGTGTCAAGCACGTCCTCCTTTCTTGAGTATGTGTTAAGATAGAAATGGGCCTCTGGATCTCTGCTGTACTGGACCACAGACACATGGTCTCCTTTCTCAGACACATTCAGTCTCTCCACCATCCTCTCAACAAAGTCACGCATTGCAGGAAAAGAGCTCCTTGTGCCATCTGAACCATCCAGCAGGAACACTACATCCCTCCTAGCCATCCTTCGCTCAGCTATGGGTAATGGAATGGAACACAAAGTCACGTGAGCCCTGGGTATCTGATATTTTCTGTGGGTGTATGTGTGTGCTCTAGTCGGCAACTGCAAAAGGGAAAAAACGCTCCTGTCCTTTCAGCTAGTTTACAGCCAATCTAACAGTCAAATGTTATTACTGTCTGCTAAAATAGCATCTAATTGTGGTCAGAGTAAAACTGCCTAAACCTACTGAATGCGGCAAAATGAGGTCTATAATTTAAAGGATATTTTCATCAAAAGACAAAAACTGTGCCTAAAACTGACGAACGAGCGAATAAACAAACAAACACATTAAAACTCAACACTGCTTAACACCCCAGAGAGTTCAAACCCATCGCTTGTTAGGCTAATTTCCCCCGCCTCTGCTAACATGCATCGCTAACATGAACCGTTTAGTGTCTACGGCACGCTTTGCAAGGAGAGCTCAGTGTGCTGTTTTCTAGAGACGTGTGATAATCTGTCTTACCCGCCACAGTAGGTGTCATCGGCTTGACTTGTACAAGCACATTGTTGAGGGAGCTGATAAACTGCTGCTGGACACTGGGAAGGTCAGAGAATTCATTGATGGGCTGTGCATAGGTAGGATCGTTGGCAATTCTCTGCACCTCTCTGCTCGAATTTCTGGTGCCAATGCCAAAAATCAAGATTCCGCTCTCTTTTAGGGTGGAGGCAGGTGTATCTATGTTATCGCTTGACCGTCCTCCACTGAGGAGGATAAGAATCTGAGGGACACCCTCTTGCTTTCTACTCCCCGCAGAGGCGGTGAAGACACTGTCCCTCACGTACTGGAGAGCTGCCCCCGTGTTGAGGGGTCTCCCTCCTCTATGCCTCAGACCTCTGACAGTGTTCAGGATCTCCCCTTTTGTTGCGTAGGTATTCAGATAGAAATTGACCTCAGCGTCTCTACTGTACTGCACCACAGAAACACGGTCTCTGTTTGCCTCTATGTTGAATTGCTCCACTACTCGTTGCACAAAATCACGCATTGCTGGGAATGTATTTCTAGTGCCATCTGAACCGTCCAGCAAAAACACTACGTCCTTTCTGGGTATGGCGTCATCAGCTAGGAAAAGAAATCAGCATCATTAACACCAAGTAATTTCAAAACATCTTAAAAATGTCACATTAATTCAACCACCTCATCGACTACCTAAGCTGCGGGTAATGGTCCCACTGCTCATTACTACTTAGGGAGATCAACGAAGCACAGCCTGTGAGCTAGCTGTCATAAAGTTCTGCCATGCACATACCAGTGAGAGTCGGTGAAGTTGGTGTGATGGGCATTGCAACAGCCTGGACAGAGGCCAGCAGCTGCTCTTGGACATTTGGGAGCTCACTGAAGTCGGACACGGACAGAGCATAATTGGGGTCGTATGAGATTCTCTGCAGTTCTCTGCTATCAGAGCCCCTCGATCCAATTCCAAAGGTCAAGACGCCAAGCTCTTTCAGAGAGGAGGCTGCTGCATCAACACTGTCGAATGACCTTCCCCCGCTAAGCAAGATCAGTATCTGCGGCACACCCTCCAACCGTCTGCTGCCGGAGGAGGCAGTAAATACATTGTCTCTGACGTACTGGAGAGCTGCCCCCGTGTAGAGGGGTCTACCTCCTTTGTGTCTCAGACCTCTGACACGGTCAAGAACCTCTTCCTTTGTCGTGTAGCTATTTAGATAGAAATGGACCTCGGCTTCTCTACTGTACTGCACCACAGAAACACGGTCCCTGTTTGCCTCTATGGTGTATTGCTCCACTACTCTCTGCACAAAATCACGCATAGCTGGGAAAGAATTCCTAGTGCCATCTGAACCGTCCAGCAGAAACACTATGTCCTTTCTGGGTGTGACGTAATCAGCTAGGAGGGGGAAAAACAGCATCATTAACACCAAGTAATGTGCATAACGTTCATAAACCTTCAGAATGACACATCGGTTCATCACCTCATTAACTCTCTGAGCTACGGTTAGAAAAAGTAGGGACATCATGAAGAAAAACAAGACACAGCGTATTGTAAAGTACTGCAACGCACGTACCGGTAACAGTCTGTGAAGTTGGAGTGATGGGAATTGAAACAGCCTTGACAGAGGCCAGCAGCTGCTCTTGGACATTTGGAAGCTCACTGAAGTCGGACACGGACAGAGCATAATTGGGGTCGTATGAAATTCTCTGCAATTCTCTGCTATCAGAGCCCCTCGATCCTATTCCAAAAGTCAAGATGCCAAGCTCTTTCAGAGAGGAGGCTGCTGCCTCAACACTGTCAAATGACCTTCCCCCGCTAAGCAAAACCAATATCTGCGGCACACCCTCCACGCGTCTGCTGCCGGAGGAGGCAGTAAAGACATTGTCTATGACGTACTGGAGCGCTGCCCCCGTGTAAAGGGGTCTGCCTCCTTTGTGCCGCAGACCTCTGACACTGTCAAGAATTTTTTCCTTTGTCTTGAACGTGTTTAGATAGAAATGGGCCTCTGGGTCTCTGCTGTACTGGACCACAGAAACTTGATCTCTGTTCTCAGCTACTTCCAATTTCTCCACCATTCTCTGCACAAATTCTTTCATTGCTGGGAACCCATTCCTAGTGGCATCCGATCCATCCAGCAGGAAGACAACATCTCTCCTCTGTCTACGGCCCTCAGCTAAAAACAGACATATGCGTGGGTCAGGTGGGGGACATTGTAAGGAGAGAAGAAAAAAAAAAAAACGCAATGCTTTACACACTTGGTGCTCGATCATGCTTTTTGTGTTTTCGATATCGCGTCACCTCTCGTAAAGTTTTACTCTTCAGGAAGAAATACATTTCCTTTGCAACTCATTAGAACTAGAGGAACAATATGGCACATTTCTCTACGAACATAATAAAAGGAGAGGAATTACAGGAAGCCGGTTTGGCTTTTTTCTTACCTATCGCCGTGGTGGTGATAGACGTTCCCTCTACAAAGACCGTGTTAATGTTGGTGAAAAGCTGCTGTTGGACACTGGGAAGGTCAGCAAAGTCACTCACTGAGAGTGCATAACTAGGCTCGTTGGAGATCTTCTGGAGTTCCCTGCTGTCTGAGCTCCTCGACCCTATCGCAAAGATAAGCACTCCCAGCTCTTTCAGGGATGAGGCTGGTGTGTCAACATTATCAAATGACTTTCCACCACTCAGCAGAATCAGTAACTGGGGCACACCTTCTACAAGTCTGCTTCCAGAGGAGGCAGTGAAGACATTGTCCCTCACGTACTGCAGAGCTGCCCCTGTGTTGAGGGGTCTCCCTCCTTTGTGCATCAGACCCCTGAGCGTGTCAAGCACGTCCTCCTTTCTTGAGTATGTGTTAAGATAGAAATGGGCCTCTGGATCTCTGCTGTACTGGACCACAGACACATGGTCTCCTTTCTCAGACACATTCAGTCTCTCCACCATCCTCTCAACAAAGTCACGCATTGCAGGAAAAGAGCTCCTTGTGCCATCTGAACCATCCAGCAGGAACACTACATCTCTCCTAGCCATCCTTCGCTCAGCTATGGGTAATGGAATGGAACACAAAGTCACGTGAGCCCTGGGTATCTGATATTTTCTGTGGGTGTATGTGTGTGCTCTAGTCGGCAACTGCAAAAGGGAAAAAACGCTCCTGTCCTTTCAGCTAGTTTACAGCCAATCTAACAGTCAAATGTTATTACTGTCTGCTAAAATAGCATCTAATTGTGGTCAGAGTAAAACTGCCTAAACCTACTGAATGCGGCAAAATGAGGTCTATAATTTAAAGGATATTTTCATCAAAAGACAAAAACTGTGCCTAAAACTGACGAACGAGCGAATAAACAAACAAACACATTAAAACTCAACACTGCTTAACACCCCAGAGAGTTCAAACCCATCGCTTGTTAGGCTAATTTCCCCCGCCTCTGCTAACATGCATCGCTAACATGAACCGTTTAGTGTCTACGGCACGCTTTGCAAGGAGAGCTCAGTGTGCTGTTTTCTAGAGACGTGTGATAATCTGTCTTACCCGCCACAGTAGGTGTCATCGGCTTGACTTGTACAAGCACATTGTTGAGGGAGCTGATAAACTGCTGCTGGACACTGGGAAGGTCAGAGAATTCATTGATGGGCTGTGCATAGGTAGGGTCGTTGGCAATTCTCTGCACCTCTCTGCTCGAATTTCTGGTGCCAATGCCAAAAATCAAGATTCCGCTCTCTTTTAGGGTGGAGGCAGGTGTATCTATGTTATCGCTTGACCGTCCTCCACTGAGGAGGATAAGAATCTGAGGGACACCCTCTTGCTTTCTACTCCCCGCAGAGGCGGTGAAGACACTGTCCCTCACGTACTGGAGAGCTGCCCCCGTGTTGAGGGGTCTCCCTCCTCTATGCCTCAGACCTCTGACAGTGTTCAGGATCTCCCCTTTTGTTGCGTAGGTATTCAGATAGAAATTGACCTCAGCGTCTCTACTGTACTGCACCACAGAAACACGGTCTCTGTTTGCCTCTATGTTGAATTGCTCCACTACTCGTTGCACAAAATCACGCATTGCTGGGAATGTATTTCTAGTGCCATCTGAACCGTCCAGCAAAAACACTACGTCCTTTCTGGGTATGGCGTCATCAGCTAGGAAAAGAAATCAGCATCATTAACACCAAGTAATTTCAAAACATCTTAAAAATGTCACATTAATTCAACCACCTCATCGACTACCTAAGCTGCGGGTAATGGTCCCACTGCTCATTACTACTTAGGGAGATCAACAAAGCACAGCCTGTGAGCTAGCTGTCATAAAGTTCTGCCATGCACATACCAGTGAGAGTCGGTGAAGTTGGTGTGATGGGCATTGCAACAGCCTGGACAGAGGCCAGCAGCTGCTCTTGGACATTTGGGAGCTCACTGAAGTCGGACACGGACAGAGCATAATTGGGGTCGTATGAGATTCTCTGCAGTTCTCTGCTATCAGAGCCCCTCGATCCAATTCCAAAGGTCAAGACGCCAAGCTCTTTCAGAGAGGAGGCTGCTGCATCAACACTGTCGAATGACCTTCCCCCGCTAAGCAAGATCAGTATCTGCGGCACACCCTCCAACCGTCTGCTGCCGGAGGAGGCAGTAAATACATTGTCTCTGACGTACTGGAGAGCTGCCCCCGTGTAGAGGGGTCTACCTCCTTTGTGTCTCAGACCTCTGACACGGTCAAGAACCTCTTCCTTTGTCGTGTAGCTATTTAGATAGAAATGGACCTCGGCTTCTCTACTGTACTGCACCACAGAAACTTGATCTCTGTTCTCAGCTACTTCCAATTTCTCCACCATTCTTTGCACAAATTCTTTCATTGCTGGGAACCCATTCCTAGTGGCATCCGATCCATCCAGCAGGAAGACAACATCTCTCCTCTGTCTACGGCCCTCAGCTAAAAACAGACATATGCGTGGGTCAGGTGGGGGACATTGTAAGGAGAGAAGAAAAAAAAAAAAACGCAATGCTTTACACACTTGGTGCTCGATCATGCTTTTTGTGTTTTCGATATTGCGTCACCTCTCGTAAAGTTTTACTCTTCAGGAAGAAATACATTTCCTTTGCAACTCATTAGAACTAGAGGAACAATATGGCACATTTCTCTACGAACATAATAAAAGGAGAGGAATTACAGGAAGCCGGTTTGGCTTTTTTCTTACCTATCGCCGTGGTGGTGATAGACGTTCCCTCTACAAAGACCGTGTTAATGTTGGTGAAAAGCTGCTGTTGGACACTGGGAAGGTCAGCAAAGTCACTCACTGAGAGTGCATAACTAGGCTCGTTGGAGATCTTCTGGAGTTCCCTGCTGTCTGAGCTCCTCGACCCTATCGCAAAGATAAGCACTCCCAGCTCTTTCAGGGATGAGGCTGGTGTGTCAACATTATCAAATGACTTTCCACCACTCAGCAGAATCAGTAACTGGGGCACACCTTCTACAAGTCTGCTTCCAGAGGAGGCAGTGAAGACATTGTCCCTCACGTACTGCAGAGCTGCCCCTGTGTTGAGGGGTCTCCCTCCTTTGTGCATCAGACCCCTGAGCGTGTCAAGCACGTCCTCCTTTCTTGAGTATGTGTTAAGATAGAAATGGGCCTCTGGATCTCTGCTGTACTGGACCACAGACACATGGTCTCCTTTCTCAGACACATTCAGTCTCTCCACCATCCTCTCAACAAAGTCACGCATTGCAGGAAAAGAGCTCCTTGTGCCATCTGAACCATCCAGCAGGAACACTACATCTCTCCTAGCCATCCTTCGCTCAGCTATGGGTAATGGAATGGAACACAAAGTCACGTGAGCCCTGGGTATCTGATATTTTCTGTGGGTGTATGTGTGTGCTCTAGTCGGCAACTGCAAAAGGGAAAAAACGCTCCTGTCCTTTCAGCTAGTTTACAGCCAATCTAACAGTCAAATGTTATTACTGTCTGCTAAAATAGCATCTAATTGTGGTCAGAGTAAAACTGCCTAAACCTACTGAATGCGGCAAAATGAGGTCTATAATTTAAAGGATATTTTCATCAAAAGACAAAAACTGTGCCTAAAACTGACGAACGAGCGAATAAACAAACAAACACATTAAAACTCAACACTGCTTAACACCCCAGAGAGTTCAAACCCATCGCTTGTTAGGCTAATTTCCCCCGCCTCTGCTAACATGCATCGCTAACATGAACCGTTTAGTGTCTACGGCACGCTTTGCAAGGAGAGCTCAGTGTGCTGTTTTCTAGAGACGTGTGATAATCTGTCTTACCCGCCACAGTAGGTGTCATCGGCTTGACTTGTACAAGCACATTGTTGAGGGAGCTGATAAACTGCTGCTGGACACTGGGAAGGTCAGAGAATTCATTGATGGGCTGTGCATAGGTAGGGTCGTTGGCAATTCTCTGCACCTCTCTGCTCGAATTTCTGGTGCCAATGCCAAAAATCAAGATTCCGCTCTCTTTTAGGGTGGAGGCAGGTGTATCTATGTTATCGCTTGACCGTCCTCCACTGAGGAGGATAAGAATCTGAGGGACACCCTCTTGCTTTCTACTCCCCGCAGAGGCGGTGAAGACACTGTCCCTCACGTACTGGAGAGCTGCCCCCGTGTTGAGGGGTCTCCCTCCTCTATGCCTCAGACCTCTGACAGTGTTCAGGATCTCCCCTTTTGTTGCGTAGGTATTCAGATAGAAATTGACCTCAGCGTCTCTACTGTACTGCACCACAGAAACACGGTCTCTGTTTGCCTCTATGTTGAATTGCTCCACTACTCGTTGCACAAAATCACGCATTGCTGGGAATGTATTTCTAGTGCCATCTGAACCGTCCAGCAAAAACACTACGTCCTTTCTGGGTATGGCGTCATCAGCTAGGAAAAGAAATCAGCATCATTAACACCAAGTAATTTCAAAACATCTTAAAAATGTCACATTAATTCAACCACCTCATCGACTACCTAAGCTGCGGGTAATGGTCCCACTGCTCATTACTACTTAGGGAGATCAACAAAGCACAGCCTGTGAGCTAGCTGTCATAAAGTTCTGCCATGCACATACCAGTGAGAGTCGGTGAAGTTGGTGTGATGGGCATTGCAACAGCCTGGACAGAGGCCAGCAGCTGCTCTTGGACATTTGGGAGCTCACTGAAGTCGGACACGGACAGAGCATAATTGGGGTCGTATGAGATTCTCTGCAGTTCTCTGCTATCAGAGCCCCTCGATCCAATTCCAAAGGTCAAGACGCCAAGCTCTTTCAGAGAGGAGGCTGCTGCATCAACACTGTCGAATGACCTTCCCCCGCTAAGCAAGATCAGTATCTGCGGCACACCCTCCAACCGTCTGCTGCCGGAGGAGGCAGTAAATACATTGTCTCTGACGTACTGGAGAGCTGCCCCCGTGTAGAGGGGTCTACCTCCTTTGTGTCTCAGACCTCTGACACGGTCAAGAACCTCTTCCTTTGTCGTGTAGCTATTTAGATAGAAATGGACCTCGGCTTCTCTACTGTACTGCACCACAGAAACTTGATCTCTGTTCTCAGCTACTTCCAATTTCTCCACCATTCTTTGCACAAATTCTTTCATTGCTGGGAACCCATTCCTAGTGGCATCCGATCCATCCAGCAGGAAGACAACATCTCTCCTCTGTCTACGGCCCTCAGCTAAAAACAGACATATGCGTGGGTCAGGTGGGGGACATTGTAAGGAGAGAAGAAAAAAAAAAAACGCAATGCTTTACACACTTGGTGCTCGATCATGCTTTTTGTGTTTTCGATATCGCGTCACCTCTCGTAAAGTTTTACTCTTCAGGAAGAAATACATTTCCTTTGCAACTCATTAGAACTAGAGGAACAATATGGCACATTTCTCTACGAACATAATAAAAGGAGAGGAATTACAGGAAGCCGGTTTGGCTTTTTTCTTACCTATCGCCGTGGTGGTGATAGACGTTCCCTCTACAAAGACCGTGTTAATGTTGGTGAAAAGCTGCTGTTGGACACTGGGAAGGTCAGCAAAGTCACTCACTGAGAGTGCATAACTAGGCTCGTTGGAGATCTTCTGGAGTTCCCTGCTGTCTGAGCTCCTCGACCCTATCGCAAAGATAAGCACTCCCAGCTCTTTCAGGGATGAGGCTGGTGTGTCAACATTATCAAATGACTTTCCACCACTCAGCAGAATCAGTAACTGGGGCACACCTTCTACAAGTCTGCTTCCAGAGGAGGCAGTGAAGACATTGTCCCTCACGTACTGCAGAGCTGCCCCTGTGTTGAGGGGTCTCCCTCCTTTGTGCATCAGACCCCTGAGCGTGTCAAGCACGTCCTCCTTTCTTGAGTATGTGTTAAGATAGAAATGGGCCTCTGGATCTCTGCTGTACTGGACCACAGACACATGGTCTCCTTTCTCAGACACATTCAGTCTCTCCACCATCCTCTCAACAAAGTCACGCATTGCAGGAAAAGAGCTCCTTGTGCCATCTGAACCATCCAGCAGGAACACTACATCCCTCCTAGCCATCCTTCGCTCAGCTATGGGTAATGGAATGGAACACAAAGTCACGTGAGCCCTGGGTATCTGATATTTTCTGTGGGTGTATGTGTGTGCTCTAGTCGGCAACTGCAAAAGGGAAAAAACGCTCCTGTCCTTTCAGCTAGTTTACAGCCAATCTAACAGTCAAATGTTATTACTGTCTGCTAAAATAGCATCTAATTGTGGTCAGAGTAAAACTGCCTAAACCTACTGAATGCGGCAAAATGAGGTCTATAATTTAAAGGATATTTTCATCAAAAGACAAAAACTGTGCCTAAAACTGACGAACGAGCGAATAAACAAACAAACACATTAAAACTCAACACTGCTTAACACCCCAGAGAGTTCAAACCCATCGCTTGTTAGGCTAATTTCCCCCACCTCTGCTAACATGCATCGCTAACATGAACCGTTTAGTGTCTACGGCACGCTTTGCAAGGAGAGCTCAGTGTGCTGTTTTCTAGAGACGTGTGATAATCTGTCTTACCCGCCACAGTAGGTGTCATCGGCTTGACTTGTACAAGCACATTGTTGAGGGAGCTGATAAACTGCTGCTGGACACTGGGAAGGTCAGAGAATTCATTGATGGGCTGTGCATAGGTAGGGTCGTTGGCAATTCTCTGCACCTCTCTGCTCGAATTTCTGGTGCCAATGCCAAAAATCAAGATTCCGCTCTCTTTTAGGGTGGAGGCAGGTGTATCTATGTTATCGCTTGACCGTCCTCCACTGAGGAGGATAAGAATCTGAGGGACACCCTCTTGCTTTCTACTCCCCGCAGAGGCGGTGAAGACACTGTCCCTCACGTACTGGAGAGCTGCCCCCGTGTTGAGGGGTCTCCCTCCTCTATGCCTCAGACCTCTGACAGTGTTCAGGATCTCCCCTTTTGTTGCGTAGGTATTCAGATAGAAATTGACCTCAGCGTCTCTACTGTACTGCACCACAGAAACACGGTCTCTGTTTGCCTCTATGTTGAATTGCTCCACTACTCGTTGCACAAAATCACGCATTGCTGGGAATGTATTTCTAGTGCCATCTGAACCGTCCAGCAAAAACACTACGTCCTTTCTGGGTATGGCGTCATCAGCTAGGAAAAGAAATCAGCATCATTAACACCAAGTAATTTCAAAACATCTTAAAAATGTCACATTAATTCAACCACCTCATCGACTACCTAAGCTGCGGGTAATGGTCCCACTGCTCATTACTACTTAGGGAGATCAACAAAGCACAGCCTGTGAGCTAGCTGTCATAAAGTTCTGCCATGCACATACCAGTGAGAGTCGGTGAAGTTGGTGTGATGGGCATTGCAACAGCCTGGACAGAGGCCAGCAGCTGCTCTTGGACATTTGGGAGCTCACTGAAGTCGGACACGGACAGAGCATAATTGGGGTCGTATGAGATTCTCTGCAGTTCTCTGCTATCAGAGCCCCTCGATCCAATTCCAAAGGTCAAGACGCCAAGCTCTTTCAGAGAGGAGGCTGCTGCATCAACACTGTCGAATGACCTTCCCCCGCTAAGCAAGATCAGTATCTGCGGCACACCCTCCAACCGCCTGCTGCCGGAGGAGGCAGTAAATACATTGTCTCTGACGTACTGGAGAGCTGCCCCCGTGTAGAGGGGTCTACCTCCTTTGTGTCTCAGACCTCTGACACGGTCAAGAACCTCTTCCTTTGTCGTGTAGCTATTTAGATAGAAATGGACCTCGGCTTCTCTACTGTACTGCACCACAGAAACACGGTCCCTGTTTGCCTCTATGGTGTATTGCTCCACTACTCTCTGCACAAAATCACGCATAGCTGGGAAAGAATTCCTAGTGCCATCTGAACCGTCCAGCAGAAACACTATGTCCTTTCTGGGTGTGACGTAATCAGCTAGGAGGGGGAAAAACAGCATCATTAACACCAAGTAATGTGCATAACGTTCATAAACCTTCAGAATGACACATCGGTTCATCACCTCATTAACTCTCTGAGCTACGGTTAGAAAAAGTAGGGACATCATGAAGAAAAACAAGACACAGCGTATTGTAAAGTACTGCAACGCACGTACCGGTAACAGTCTGTGAAGTTGGAGTGATGGGAATTGAAACAGCCTTGACAGAGGCCAGCAGCTGCTCTTGGACATTTGGAAGCTCACTGAAGTCGGACACGGACAGAGCATAATTGGGGTCGTATGAAATTCTCTGCAATTCTCTGCTATCAGAGCCCCTCGATCCTATTCCAAAAGTCAAGATGCCAAGCTCTTTCAGAGAGGAGGCTGCTGCCTCAACACTGTCAAATGACCTTCCCCCGCTAAGCAAAACCAGTATCTGCGGCACACCCTCCACGCGTCTGCTGCCGGAGGAGGCAGTAAAGACATTGTCTCTGACGTACTGGAGCGCTGCCCCCGTGTAAAGGGGTCTGCCTCCTTTGTGCCGCAGACCTCTGACACGGTCAAGAATTTTTTCCTTTGTCTTGAACGTGTTTAGATAGAAATGGGCCTCTGGGTCTCTGCTGTACTGGACCACAGAAACTTGATCTCTGTTCTCAGCTACTTCCAATTTCTCCACCATTCTTTGCACAAATTCTTTCATTGCTGGGAACCCATTCCTAGTGGCATCCGATCCATCCAGCAGGAAGACAACATCTCTCCTCTGTCTACGGCCCTCAGCTAAAAACAGACATATGCGTGGGTCAGGTGGGGGACATTGTAAGGAGAGAAGAAAAAAAAAAAAAACGCAATGCTTTACACACTTGGTGCTCGATCATGCTTTTTGTGTTTTCGATATCGCGTCACCTCTCGTAAAGTTTTACTCTTCAGGAAGAAATACATTTCCTTTGCAACTCATTAGAACTAGAGGAACAATATGGCACATTTCTCTACGAACATAATAAAAGGAGAGGAATTACAGGAAGCCGGTTTGGCTTTTTTCTTACCTATCGCCGTGGTGGTGATAGACGTTCCCTCTACAAAGACCGTGTTAATGTTGGTGAAAAGCTGCTGTTGGACACTGGGAAGGTCAGCAAAGTCACTCACTGAGAGTGCATAACTAGGCTCGTTGGAGATCTTCTGGAGTTCCCTGCTGTCTGAGCTCCTCGACCCTATCGCAAAGATAAGCACTCCCAGCTCTTTCAGGGATGAGGCTGGTGTGTCAACATTATCAAATGACTTTCCACCACTCAGCAGAATCAGTAACTGGGGCACACCTTCTACAAGTCTGCTTCCAGAGGAGGCAGTGAAGACATTGTCCCTCACGTACTGCAGAGCTGCCCCTGTGTTGAGGGGTCTCCCTCCTTTGTGCATCAGACCCCTGAGCGTGTCAAGCACGTCCTCCTTTCTTGAGTATGTGTTAAGATAGAAATGGGCCTCTGGATCTCTGCTGTACTGGACCACAGACACATGGTCTCCTTTCTCAGACACATTCAGTCTCTCCACCATCCTCTCAACAAAGTCACGCATTGCAGGGAAAGAGCTCCTTGTGCCATCTGAACCATCCAGCAGGAACACTACATCCCTCCTAGCCATCCTTCGCTCAGCTATGGGTAATGGAATGGAACACAAAGTCACGTGAGCCCTGGGTATCTGATATTGTCTGTGGGTGTGTGTGTGTGTGCTCTAGTCGGCAACTGCAAAAGGGAAAAAACGCTCCTATCCTTTCAGCTAGTTTACAGCCAATCTAACAGTCAAATGTTATTACTGTCTGCTAAAATAGCATCTAATTGTGGTCAGAGTAAAACTGCCTAAACCTACTGAATGCGGCAAAATGAGGTCTATAATTTAAAGGATATTTTCATCAAAAGACAAAAACTGTGCCTAAAACTGACGAACGAGCGAATAAACAAACAAACACATTAAAACTCAACACTGCTTAACACCCCAGAGAGTTCAAACCCATCGCTTGTTAGGCTAATTTCCCCCGCCTCTGCTAACATGCATCGCTAACATGAACCGTTTAGTGTCTACGGCACGCTTTGCAAGGAGAGCTCAGTGTGCTGTTTTCTAGAGACGTGTGATAATCTGTCTTACCCGCCACAGTAGGTGTCATCGGCTTGACTTGTACAAGCACATTGTTGAGGGAGCTGATAAACTGCTGCTGGACACTGGGAAGGTCAGAGAATTCATTGATGGGCTGTGCATAGGTAGGGTCGTTGGCAATTCTCTGCACCTCTCTGCTCGAATTTCTGGTGCCAATGCCAAAAATCAAGATTCCGCTCTCTTTTAGGGTGGAGGCAGGTGTATCTATGTTATCGCTTGACCGTCCTCCACTGAGGAGGATAAGAATCTGAGGGACACCCTCTTGCTTTCTACTCCCCGCAGAGGCGGTGAAGACACTGTCCCTCACGTACTGGAGAGCTGCCCCCGTGTTGAGGGGTCTCCCTCCTCTATGCCTCAGACCTCTGACAGTGTTCAGGATCTCCCCTTTTGTTGCGTAGGTATTCAGATAGAAATTGACCTCAGCGTCTCTACTGTACTGCACCACAGAAACACGGTCTCTGTTTGCCTCTATGTTGAATTGCTCCACTACTCGTTGCACAAAATCACGCATTGCTGGGAATGTATTTCTAGTGCCATCTGAACCGTCCAGCAAAAACACTACGTCCTTTCTGGGTATGGCGTCATCAGCTAGGAAAAGAAATCAGCATCATTAACACCAAGTAATTTCAAAACATCTTAAAAATGTCACATTAATTCAACCACCTCATCGACTACCTAAGCTGCGGGTAATGGTCCCACTGCTCATTACTACTTCGGGAGATCAACAAAGCACAGCCTGTGAGCTAGCTGTCATAAAGTTCTGCCATGCACATACCAGTGAGAGTCGGTGAAGTTGGTGTGATGGGCATTGCAACAGCCTGGACAGAGGCCAGCAGCTGCTCTTGGACATTTGGGAGCTCACTGAAGTCGGACACGGACAGAGCATAATTGGGGTCGTATGAGATTCTCTGCAGTTCTCTGCTATCAGAGCCCCTCGATCCAATTCCAAAGGTCAAGACGCCAAGCTCTTTCAGAGAGGAGGCTGCTGCATCAACACTGTCGAATGACCTTCCCCCGCTAAGCAAGATCAGTATCTGCGGCACACCCTCCAACCGTCTGCTGCCGGAGGAGGCAGTAAATACATTGTCTCTGACGTACTGGAGAGCTGCCCCCGTGTAGAGGGGTCTACCTCCTTTGTGTCTCAGACCTCTGACACGGTCAAGAACCTCTTCCTTTGTCGTGTAGCTATTTAGATAGAAATGGACCTCGGCTTCTCTACTGTACTGCACCACAGAAACACGGTCCCTGTTTGCCTCTATGGTGTATTGCTCCACTACTCGTTGCACAAAATCACGCATTGCTGGGAATGTATTTCTAGTGCCATCTGAACCGTCCAGCAAAAACACTACGTCCTTTCTGGGTATGGCGTCATCAGCTAGGAAAAGAAATCAGCATCATTAACACCAAGTAATTTCAAAACATCTTAAAAATGTCACATTAATTCAACCACCTCATCGACTACCTAAGCTGCGGGTAATGGTCCCACTGCTCATTACTACTTAGGGAGATCAACAAAGCACAGCCTGTGAGCTAGCTGTCATAAAGTTCTGCCATGCACATACCAGTGAGAGTCGGTGAAGTTGGTGTGATGGGCATTGCAACAGCCTGGACAGAGGCCAGCAGCTGCTCTTGGACATTTGGGAGCTCACTGAAGTCGGACACGGACAGAGCATAATTGGGGTCGTATGAGATTCTCTGCAGTTCTCTGCTATCAGAGCCCCTCGATCCAATTCCAAAGGTCAAGACACCAAGCTCTTTCAGAGAGGAGGCTGCTGCATCAACACTGTCGAATGACCTTCCCCCGCTAAGCAAGATCAGTATCTGCGGCACACCCTCCAACCGTCTGCTGCCGGAGGAGGCAGTAAATACATTGTCTCTGACGTACTGGAGAGCTGCCCCCGTGTAGAGGGGTCTACCTCCTTTGTGTCTCAGACCTCTGACACGGTCAAGAACCTCTTCCTTTGTCGTGTAGCTATTTAGATAGAAATGGACCTCGGCTTCTCTACTGTACTGCACCACAGAAACACGGTCCCTGTTTGCCTCTATGGTGTATTGCTCCACTACTCTCTGCACAAAATCACGCATAGCTGGGAAAGAATTCCTAGTGCCATCTGAACCGTCCAGCAGAAACACTATGTCCTTTCTGGGTGTGACGTAATCAGCTAGGAGGGGGAAAAACAGCATCATTAACACCAAGTAATGTGCATAACGTTCATAAACCTTCAGAATGACACATCGGTTCATCACCTCATTAACTCTCTGAGCTACGGTTAGAAAAAGTAGGGACATCATGAAGAAAAACAAGACACAGCGTATTGTAAAGTACTGCAACGCACGTACCGGTAACAGTCTGTGAAGTTGGAGTGATGGGAATTGAAACAGCCTTGACAGAGGCCAGCAGCTGCTCTTGGACATTTGGAAGCTCACTGAAGTCGGACACGGACAGAGCATAATTGGGGTCGTATGAAATTCTCTGCAATTCTCTGCTATCAGAGCCCCTCGATCCTATTCCAAAAGTCAAGATGCCAAGCTCTTTCAGAGAGGAGGCTGCTGCCTCAACACTGTCAAATGACCTTCCCCCGCTAAGCAAAACCAGTATCTGCGGCACACCCTCCACGCGTCTGCTGCCGGAGGAGGCAGTAAAGACATTGTCTATGACGTACTGGAGCGCTGCCCCCGTGTAAAGGGGTCTGCCTCCTTTGTGCCGCAGACCTCTGACACTGTCAAGAATTTTTTCCTTTGTCTTGAACGTGTTTAGATAGAAATGGGCCTCTGGGTCTCTGCTGTACTGGACCACAGAAACTTGATCTCTGTTCTCAGCTACTTCCAATTTCTCCACCATTCTTTGCACAAATTCTTTCATTGCTGGGAACCCATTCCTAGTGGCATCCGATCCATCCAGCAGGAAGACAACATCTCTCCTCTGTCTACGGCCCTCAGCTAAAAACAGACATATGCGTGGGTCAGGTGGGGGACATTGTAAGGAGAGAAGAAAAAAAAAAAAACGCAATGCTTTACACACTTGGTGCTCGATCATGCTTTTTGTGTTTTCGATATCGCGTCACCTCTCGTAAAGTTTTACTCTTCAGGAAGAAATACATTTCCTTTGCAACTCATTAGAACTAGAGGAACAATATGGCACATTTCTCTACGAACATAATAAAAGGAGAGGAATTACAGGAAGCCGGTTTGGCTTTTTTCTTACCTATCGCCGTGGTGGTGATAGACGTTCCCTCTACAAAGACTGTGTTAATGTTGGTGAAAAGCTGCTGTTGGACACTGGGAAGGTCAGCAAAGTCACTCACTGAGAGTGCATAACTAGGCTCGTTGGAGATCTTCTGGAGTTCCCTGCTGTCTGAGCTCCTCGACCCTATCGCAAAGATAAGCACTCCCAGCTCTTTCAGGGATGAGGCTGGTGTGTCAACATTATCAAATGACTTTCCACCACTCAGCAGAATCAGTAACTGGGGCACACCTTCTACAAGTCTGCTTCCAGAGGAGGCAGTGAAGACATTGTCCCTCACGTACTGCAGAGCTGCCCCTGTGTTGAGGGGTCTCCCTCCTTTGTGCATCAGACCCCTGAGCGTGTCAAGCACGTCCTCCTTTCTTGAGTATGTGTTAAGATAGAAATGGGCCTCTGGATCTCTGCTGTACTGGACCACAGACACATGGTCTCCTTTCTCAGACACATTCAGTCTCTCCACCATCCTCTCAACAAAGTCACGCATTGCAGGAAAAGAGCTCCTTGTGCCATCTGAACCATCCAGCAGGAACACTACATCCCTCCTAGCCATCCTTCGCTCAGCTATGGGTAATGGAATGGAACACAAAGTCACGTGAGCCCTGGGTATCTGATATTTTCTGTGGGTGTATGTGTGTGCTCTAGTCGGCAACTGCAAAAGGGAAAAAACGCTCCTGTCCTTTCAGCTAGTTTACAGCCAATCTAACAGTCAAATGTTATTACTGTCTGCTAAAATAGCATCTAATTGTGGTCAGAGTAAAACTGCCTAAACCTACTGAATGCGGCAAAATGAGGTCTATAATTTAAAGGATATTTTCATCAAAAGACAAAAACTGTGCCTAAAACTGACGAACGAGCGAATAAACAAACAAACACATTAAAACTCAACACTGCTTAACACCCCAGAGAGTTCAAACCCATCGCTTGTTAGGCTAATTTCCCCCGCCTCTGCTAACATGCATCGCTAACATGAACCGTTTAGTGTCTACGGCACGCTTTGCAAGGAGAGCTCAGTGTGCTGTTTTCTAGAGACGTGTGATAATCTGTCTTACCCGCCACAGTAGGTGTCATCGGCTTGACTTGTACAAGCACATTGTTGAGGGAGCTGATAAACTGCTGCTGGACACTGGGAAGGTCAGAGAATTCATTGATGGGCTGTGCATAGGTAGGGTCGTTGGCAATTCTCTGCACCTCTCTGCTCGAATTTCTGGTGCCAATGCCAAAAATCAAGATTCCGCTCTCTTTTAGGGTGGAGGCAGGTGTATCTATGTTATCGCTTGACCGTCCTCCACTGAGGAGGATAAGAATCTGAGGGACACCCTCTTGCTTTCTACTCCCCGCAGAGGCGGTGAAGACACTGTCCCTCACGTACTGGAGAGCTGCCCCCGTGTTGAGGGGTCTCCCTCCTCTATGCCTCAGACCTCTGACAGTGTTCAGGATCTCCCCTTTTGTTGCGTAGGTATTCAGATAGAAATTGACCTCAGCGTCTCTACTGTACTGCACCACAGAAACACGGTCTCTGTTTGCCTCTATGTTGAATTGCTCCACTACTCGTTGCACAAAATCACGCATTGCTGGGAATGTATTTCTAGTGCCATCTGAACCGTCCAGCAAAAACACTACGTCCTTTCTGGGTATGGCGTCATCAGCTAGGAAAAGAAATCAGCATCATTAACACCAAGTAATTTCAAAACATCTTAAAAATGTCACATTAATTCAACCACCTCATCGACTACCTAAGCTGCGGGTAATGGTCCCACTGCTCATTACTACTTAGGGAGATCAACAAAGCACAGCCTGTGAGCTAGCTGTCATAAAGTTCTGCCATGCACATACCAGTGAGAGTCGGTGAAGTTGGTGTGATGGGCATTGCAACAGCCTGGACAGAGGCCAGCAGCTGCTCTTGGACATTTGGGAGCTCACTGAAGTCGGACACGGACAGAGCATAATTGGGGTCGTATGAGATTCTCTGCAGTTCTCTGCTTTCAGAGCCCCTCGATCCAATTCCAAAGGTCAAGACGCCAAGCTCTTTCAGAGAGGAGGCTGCTGCATCAACACTGTCGAATGACCTTCCCCCGCTAAGCAAGATCAGTATCTGCGGCACACCCTCCAACCGCCTGCTGCCGGAGGAGGCAGTAAATACATTGTCTCTGACGTACTGGAGAGCTGCCCCCGTGTAGAGGGGTCTACCTCCTTTGTGTCTCAGACCTCTGACACGGTCAAGAACCTCTTCCTTTGTCGTGTAGCTATTTAGATAGAAATGGACCTCGGCTTCTCTACTGTACTGCACCACAGAAACACGGTCCCTGTTTGCCTCTATGGTGTATTGCTCCACTACTCTCTGCACAAAATCACGCATAGCTGGGAAAGAATTCCTAGTGCCATCTGAACCGTCCAGCAGAAACACTATGTCCTTTCTGGGTGTGACGTAATCAGCTAGGAGGGGGAAAAACAGCATCATTAACACCAAGTAATGTGCATAACGTTCATAAACCTTCAGAATGACACATCGGTTCATCACCTCATTAACTCTCTGAGCTACGGTTAGAAAAAGTAGGGACATCATGAAGAAAAACAAGACACAGCGTATTGTAAAGTACTGCAACGCACGTACCGGTAACAGTCTGTGAAGTTGGAGTGATGGGAATTGAAACAGCCTTGACAGAGGCCAGCAGCTGCTCTTGGACATTTGGAAGCTCACTGAAGTCGGACACGGACAGAGCATAATTGGGGTCGTATGAAATTCTCTGCAATTCTCTGCTATCAGAGCCCCTCGATCCTATTCCAAAAGTCAAGATGCCAAGCTCTTTCAGAGAGGAGGCTGCTGCCTCAACACTGTCAAATGACCTTCCCCCGCTAAGCAAAACCAGTATCTGCGGCACACCCTCCACGCGTCTGCTGCCGGAGGAGGCAGTAAAGACATTGTCTATGACGTACTGGAGCGCTGCCCCCGTGTAAAGGGGTCTGCCTCCTTTGTGCCGCAGACCTCTGACACTGTCAAGAATTTTTTCCTTTGTCTTGAACGTGTTTAGATAGAAATGGGCCTCTGGGTCTCTGCTGTACTGGACCACAGAAACTTGATCTCTGTTCTCAGCTACTTCCAATTTCTCCACCATTCTTTGCACAAATTCTTTCATTGCTGGGAACCCATTCCTAGTGGCATCCGATCCATCCAGCAGGAAGACAACATCTCTCCTCTGTCTACGGCCCTCAGCTAAAAACAGACATATGCGTGGGTCAGGTGGGGGACATTGTAAGGAGAGAAGAAAAAAAAAAAAAACGCAATGCTTTACACACTTGGTGCTCGATCATGCTTTTTGTGTTTTCGATATCGCGTCACCTCTCGTAAAGTTTTACTCTTCAGGAAGAAATACATTTCCTTTGCAACTCATTAGAACTAGAGGAACAATATGGCACATTTCTCTACGAACATAATAAAAGGAGAGGAATTACAGGAAGCCGGTTTGGCTTTTTTCTTACCTATCGCCGTGGTGGTGATAGACGTTCCCTCTACAAAGACCGTGTTAATGTTGGTGAAAAGCTGCTGTTGGACACTGGGAAGGTCAGCAAAGTCACTCACTGAGAGTGCATAACTAGGCTCGTTGGAGATCTTCTGGAGTTCCCTGCTGTCTGAGCTCCTCGACCCTATCGCAAAGATAAGCACTCCCAGCTCTTTCAGGGATGAGGCTGGTGTGTCAACATTATCAAATGACTTTCCACCACTCAGCAGAATCAGTAACTGGGGCACACCTTCTACAAGTCTGCTTCCAGAGGAGGCAGTGAAGACATTGTCCCTCACGTACTGCAGAGCTGCCCCTGTGTTGAGGGGTCTCCCTCCTTTGTGCATCAGACCCCTGAGCGTGTCAAGCACGTCCTCCTTTCTTGAGTATGTGTTAAGATAGAAATGGGCCTCTGGATCTCTGCTGTACTGGACCACAGACACATGGTCTCCTTTCTCAGACACATTCAGTCTCTCCACCATCCTCTCAACAAAGTCACGCATTGCAGGAAAAGAGCTCCTTGTGCCATCTGAACCATCCAGCAGGAACACTACATCCCTCCTAGCCATCCTTCGCTCAGCTATGGGTAATGGAATGGAACACAAAGTCACGTGAGCCCTGGGTATCTGATATTTTCTGTGGGTGTATGTGTGTGCTCTAGTCGGCAACTGCAAAAGGGAAAAAACGCTCCTGTCCTTTCAGCTAGTTTACAGCCAATCTAACAGTCAAATGTTATTACTGTCTGCTAAAATTAAAATAGCATCTAATTGTGGTCAGAGTAAAACTGCCTAAACCTACTGAATGCGGCAAAATGAGGTCTATAATTTAAAGGATATTTTCATCAAAAGACAAAAACTGTGCCTAAAACTGACGAACGAGCGAATAAACAAACAAACACATTAAAACTCAACACTGCTTAACACCCCAGAGAGTTCAAACCCATCGCTTGTTAGGCTAATTTCACCCGCCTCTGCTAACATGCATCGCTAACATGAACCGTTTAGTGTCTACGGCACGCTTTGCAAGGAGAGCTCAGTGTGCTGTTTTCTAGAGACGTGTGATAATCTGTCTTACCCGCCACAGTAGGTGTCATCGGCTTGACTTGTACAAGCACATTGTTGAGGGAGCTGATAAACTGCTGCTGGACACTGGGAAGGTCAGAGAATTCATTGATGGGCTGTGCATAGGTAGGGTCGTTGGCAATTCTCTGCACCTCTCTGCTCGAATTTCTGGTGCCAATGCCAAAAATCAAGATTCCGCTCTCTTTTAGGGTGGAGGCAGGTGTATCTATGTTATCGCTTGACCGTCCTCCACTGAGGAGGATAAGAATCTGAGGGACACCCTCTTGCTTTCTACTCCCCGCAGAGGCGGTGAAGACACTGTCCCTCACGTACTGGAGAGCTGCCCCCGTGTTGAGGGGTCTCCCTCCTCTATGCCTCAGACCTCTGACAGTGTTCAGGATCTCCCCTTTTGTTGCGTAGGTATTCAGATAGAAATTGACCTCAGCGTCTCTACTGTACTGCACCACAGAAACACGGTCTCTGTTTGCCTCTATGTTGAATTGCTCCACTACTCGTTGCACAAAATCACGCATTGCTGGGAATGTATTTCTAGTGCCATCTGAACCGTCCAGCAAAAACACTACGTCCTTTCTGGGTATGGCGTCATCAGCTAGGAAAAGAAATCAGCATCATTAACACCAAGTAATTTCAAAACATCTTAAAAATGTCACATTAATTCAACCACCTCATCGACTACCTAAGCTGCGGGTAATGGTCCCACTGCTCATTACTACTTAGGGAGATCAACAAAGCACAGCCTGTGAGCTAGCTGTCATAAAGTTCTGCCATGCACATACCAGTGAGAGTCGGTGAAGTTGGTGTGATGGGCATTGCAACAGCCTGGACAGAGGCCAGCAGCTGCTCTTGGACATTTGGGAGCTCACTGAAGTCGGACACGGACAGAGCATAATTGGGGTCGTATGAGATTCTCTGCAGTTCTCTGCTATCAGAGCCCCTCGATCCAATTCCAAAGGTCAAGACGCCAAGCTCTTTCAGAGAGGAGGCTGCTGCATCAACACTGTCGAATGACCTTCCCCCGCTAAGCAAGATCAGTATCTGCGGCACACCCTCCAACCGCCTGCTGCCGGAGGAGGCAGTAAATACATTGTCTCTGACGTACTGGAGAGCTGCCCCCGTGTAGAGGGGTCTACCTCCTTTGTGTCTCAGACCTCTGACACGGTCAAGAACCTCTTCCTTTGTCGTGTAGCTATTTAGATAGAAATGGACCTCGGCTTCTCTACTGTACTGCACCACAGAAACACGGTCCCTGTTTGCCTCTATGGTGTATTGCTCCACTACTCTCTGCACAAAATCACGCATAGCTGGGAAAGAATTCCTAGTGCCATCTGAACCGTCCAGCAGAAACACTATGTCCTTTCTGGGTGTGACGTAATCAGCTAGGAGGGGGAAAAACAGCATCATTAACACCAAGTAATGTGCATAACGTTCATAAACCTTCAGAATGACACATCGGTTCATCACCTCATTAACTCTCTGAGCTACGGTTAGAAAAAGTAGGGACATCATGAAGAAAAACAAGACACAGCGTATTGTAAAGTACTGCAACGCACGTACCGGTAACAGTCTGTGAAGTTGGAGTGATGGGAATTGAAACAGCCTTGACAGAGGCCAGCAGCTGCTCTTGGACATTTGGAAGCTCACTGAAGTCGGACACGGACAGAGCATAATTGGGGTCGTATGAAATTCTCTGCAATTCTCTGCTATCAGAGCCCCTCGATCCTATTCCAAAAGTCAAGATGCCAAGCTCTTTCAGAGAGGAGGCTGCTGCCTCAACACTGTCAAATGACCTTCCCCCGCTAAGCAAAACCAGTATCTGCGGCACACCCTCCACGCGTCTGCTGCCGGAGGAGGCAGTAAAGACATTGTCTATGACGTACTGGAGCGCTGCCCCCGTGTAAAGGGGTCTGCCTCCTTTGTGCCGCAGACCTCTGACACTGTCAAGAATTTTTTCCTTTGTCTTGAACGTGTTTAGATAGAAATGGGCCTCTGGGTCTCTGCTGTACTGGACCACAGAAACTTGATCTCTGTTCTCAGCTACTTCCAATTTCTCCACCATTCTTTGCACAAATTCTTTCATTGCTGGGAACCCATTCCTAGTGGCATCCGATCCATCCAGCAGGAAGACAACATCTCTCCTCTGTCTACGGCCCTCAGCTAAAAACAGACATATGCGTGGGTCAGGTGGGGGACATTGTAAGGAGAGAAGAAAAAAAAAAAAAACGCAATGCTTTACACACTTGGTGCTCGATCATGCTTTTTGTGTTTTCGATATCGCGTCACCTCTCGTAAAGTTTTACTCTTCAGGAAGAAATACATTTCCTTTGCAACTCATTAGAACTAGAGGAACAATATGGCACATTTCTCTACGAACATAATAAAAGGAGAGGAATTACAGGAAGCCGGTTTGGCTTTTTTCTTACCTATCGCCGTGGTGGTGATAGACGTTCCCTCTACAAAGACCGTGTTAATGTTGGTGAAAAGCTGCTGTTGGACACTGGGAAGGTCAGCAAAGTCACTCACTGAGAGTGCATAACTAGGCTCGTTGGAGATCTTCTGGAGTTCCCTGCTGTCTGAGCTCCTCGACCCTATCGCAAAGATAAGCACTCCCAGCTCTTTCAGGGATGAGGCTGGTGTGTCAACATTATCAAATGACTTTCCACCACTCAGCAGAATCAGTAACTGGGGCACACCTTCTACAAGTCTGCTTCCAGAGGAGGCAGTGAAGACATTGTCCCTCACGTACTGCAGAGCTGCCCCTGTGTTGAGGGGTCTCCCTCCTTTGTGCATCAGACCCCTGAGCGTGTCAAGCACGTCCTCCTTTCTTGAGTATGTGTTAAGATAGAAATGGGCCTCTGGATCTCTGCTGTACTGGACCACAGACACATGGTCTCCTTTCTCAGACACATTCAGTCTCTCCACCATCCTCTCAACAAAGTCACGCATTGCAGGAAAAGAGCTCCTTGTGCCATCTGAACCATCCAGCAGGAACACTACATCCCTCCTAGCCATCCTTCGCTCAGCTATGGGTAATGGAATGGAACACAAAGTCACGTGAGCCCTGGGTATCTGATATTTTCTGTGGGTGTATGTGTGTGCTCTAGTCGGCAACTGCAAAAGGGAAAAAACGCTCCTGTCCTTTCAGCTAGTTTACAGCCAATCTAACAGTCAAATGTTATTACTGTCTGCTAAAATTAAAATAGCATCTAATTGTGGTCAGAGTAAAACTGCCTAAACCTACTGAATGCGGCAAAATGAGGTCTATAATTTAAAGGATATTTTCATCAAAAGACAAAAACTGTGCCTAAAACTGACGAACGAGCGAATAAACAAACAAACACATTAAAACTCAACACTGCTTAACACCCCAGAGAGTTCAAACCCATCGCTTGTTAGGCTAATTTCACCCGCCTCTGCTAACATGCATCGCTAACATGAACCGTTTAGTGTCTACGGCACGCTTTGCAAGGAGAGCTCAGTGTGCTGTTTTCTAGAGACGTGTGATAATCTGTCTTACCCGCCACAGTAGGTGTCATCGGCTTGACTTGTACAAGCACATTGTTGAGGGAGCTGATAAACTGCTGCTGGACACTGGGAAGGTCAGAGAATTCATTGATGGGCTGTGCATAGGTAGGGTCGTTGGCAATTCTCTGCACCTCTCTGCTCGAATTTCTGGTGCCAATGCCAAAAATCAAGATTCCGCTCTCTTTTAGGGTGGAGGCAGGTGTATCTATGTTATCGCTTGACCGTCCTCCACTGAGGAGGATAAGAATCTGAGGGACACCCTCTTGCTTTCTACTCCCCGCAGAGGCGGTGAAGACACTGTCCCTCACGTACTGGAGAGCTGCCCCCGTGTTGAGGGGTCTCCCTCCTCTATGCCTCAGACCTCTGACAGTGTTCAGGATCTCCCCTTTTGTTGCGTAGGTATTCAGATAGAAATTGACCTCAGCGTCTCTACTGTACTGCACCACAGAAACACGGTCTCTGTTTGCCTCTATGTTGAATTGCTCCACTACTCGTTGCACAAAATCACGCATTGCTGGGAATGTATTTCTAGTGCCATCTGAACCGTCCAGCAAAAACACTACGTCCTTTCTGGGTATGGCGTCATCAGCTAGGAAAAGAAATCAGCATCATTAACACCAAGTAATTTCAAAACATCTTAAAAATGTCACATTAATTCAACCACCTCATCGACTACCTAAGCTGCGGGTAATGGTCCCACTGCTCATTACTACTTAGGGAGATCAACAAAGCACAGCCTGTGAGCTAGCTGTCATAAAGTTCTGCCATGCACATACCAGTGAGAGTCGGTGAAGTTGGTGTGATGGGCATTGCAACAGCCTGGACAGAGGCCAGCAGCTGCTCTTGGACATTTGGGAGCTCACTGAAGTCGGACACGGACAGAGCATAATTGGGGTCGTATGAGATTCTCTGCAGTTCTCTGCTATCAGAGCCCCTCGATCCAATTCCAAAGGTCAAGACGCCAAGCTCTTTCAGAGAGGAGGCTGCTGCATCAACACTGTCGAATGACCTTCCCCCGCTAAGCAAGATCAGTATCTGCGGCACACCCTCCAACCGTCTGCTGCCGGAGGAGGCAGTAAATACATTGTCTCTGACGTACTGGAGAGCTGCCCCCGTGTAGAGGGGTCTACCTCCTTTGTGTCTCAGACCTCTGACACGGTCAAGAACCTCTTCCTTTGTCGTGTAGCTATTTAGATAGAAATGGACCTCGGCTTCTCTACTGTACTGCACCACAGAAACACGGTCCCTGTTTGCCTCTATGGTGTATTGCTCCACTACTCTCTGCACAAAATCACGCATAGCTGGGAAAGAATTCCTAGTGCCATCTGAACCGTCCAGCAGAAACACTATGTCCTTTCTGGCTGTGACGTAATCAGCTAGGAGGGGGAAAAACAGCATCATTAACACCAAGTAATGTGCATAACGTTCATAAACCTTCAGAATGACACATCGGTTCATCACCTAATTAACTCTCTGAGCTACGGTTAGAAAAAGTAGGGACATCATGAAGAAAAACAAGACACAGCGTATTGTAAAGTACTGCAACGCACGTACCGGTAACAGTCTGTGAAGTTGGAGTGATGGGAATTGAAACAGCCTTGACAGAGGCCAGCAGCTGCTCTTGGACATTTGGAAGCTCACTGAAGTCGGACACGGACAGAGCATAATTGGGGTCGTATGAAATTCTCTGCAATTCTCTGCTATCAGAGCCCCTCGATCCTATTCCAAAAGTCAAGATGCCAAGCTCTTTCAGAGAGGAGGCTGCTGCCTCAACACTGTCAAATGACCTTCCCCCGCTAAGCAAAACCAGTATCTGCGGCACACCCTCCACGCGTCTGCTGCCGGAGGAGGCAGTAAAGACATTGTCTATGACGTACTGGAGCGCTGCCCCCGTGTAAAGGGGTCTGCCTCCTTTGTGCCGCAGACCTCTGACACTGTCAAGAATTTTTTCCTTTGTCTTGAACGTGTTTAGATAGAAATGGGCCTCTGGGTCTCTGCTGTACTGGACCACAGAAACTTGATCTCTGTTCTCAGCTACTTCCAATTTCTCCACCATTCTTTGCACAAATTCTTTCATTGCTGGGAACCCATTCCTAGTGGCATCCGATCCATCCAGCAGGAAGACAACATCTCTCCTCTGTCTACGGCCCTCAGCTAAAAACAGACATATGCGTGGGTCAGGTGGGGGACATTGTAAGGAGAGAAGAAAAAAAAAAACGCAATGCTTTACACACTTGGTGCTCGATCATGCTTTTTGTGTTTTCGATATCGCGTCACCTCTCGTAAAGTTTTACTCTTCAGGAAGAAATACATTTCCTTTGCAACTCATTAGAACTAGAGGAACAATATGGCACATTTCTCTACGAACATAATAAAAGGAGAGGAATTACAGGAAGCCGGTTTGGCTTTTTTCTTACCTATCGCCGTGGTGGTGATAGACGTTCCCTCTACAAAGACCGTGTTAATGTTGGTGAAAAGCTGCTGTTGGACACTGGGAAGGTCAGCAAAGTCACTCACTGAGAGTGCATAACTAGGCTCGTTGGAGATCTTCTGGAGTTCCCTGCTGTCTGAGCTCCTCGACCCTATCGCAAAGATAAGCACTCCCAGCTCTTTCAGGGATGAGGCTGGTGTGTCAACATTATCAAATGACTTTCCACCACTCAGCAGAATCAGTAACTGGGGCACACCTTCTACAAGTCTGCTTCCAGAGGAGGCAGTGAAGACATTGTCCCTCACGTACTGCAGAGCTGCCCCTGTGTTGAGGGGTCTCCCTCCTTTGTGCATCAGACCCCTGAGCGTGTCAAGCACGTCCTCCTTTCTTGAGTATGTGTTAAGATAGAAATGGGCCTCTGGATCTCTGCTGTACTGGACCACAGACACATGGTCTCCTTTCTCAGACACATTCAGTCTCTCCACCATCCTCTCAACAAAGTCACGCATTGCAGGAAAAGAGCTCCTTGTGCCATCTGAACCATCCAGCAGGAACACTACATCCCTCCTAGCCATCCTTCGCTCAGCTATGGGTAATGGAATGGAACACAAAGTCACGTGAGCCCTGGGTATCTGATATTTTCTGTGGGTGTATGTGTGTGCTCTAGTCGGCAACTGCAAAAGGGAAAAAACGCTCCTGTCCTTTCAGCTAGTTTACAGCCAATCTAACAGTCAAATGTTATTACTGTCTGCTAAAATAGCATCTAATTGTGGTCAGAGTAAAACTGCCTAAACCTACTGAATGCGGCAAAATGAGGTCTATAATTTAAAGGATATTTTCATCAAAAGACAAAAACTGTGCCTAAAACTGACGAACGAGCGAATAAACAAACAAACACATTAAAACTCAACACTGCTTAACACCCCAGAGAGTTCAAACCCATCGCTTGTTAGGCTAATTTCACCCGCCTCTGCTAACATGCATCGCTAACATGAACCGTTTAGTGTCTACGGCACGCTTTGCAAGGAGAGCTCAGTGTGCTGTTTTCTAGAGACGTGTGATAATCTGTCTTACCCGCCACAGTAGGTGTCATCGGCTTGACTTGTACAAGCACATTGTTGAGGGAGCTGATAAACTGCTGCTGGACACTGGGAAGGTCAGAGAATTCATTGATGGGCTGTGCATAGGTAGGGTCGTTGGCAATTCTCTGCACCTCTCTGCTCGAATTTCTGGTGCCAATGCCAAAAATCAAGATTCCGCTCTCTTTTAGGGTGGAGGCAGGTGTATCTATGTTATCGCTTGACCGTCCTCCACTGAGGAGGATAAGAATCTGAGGGACACCCTCTTGCTTTCTACTCCCCGCAGAGGCGGTGAAGACACTGTCCCTCACGTACTGTAGAGCTGCCCCCGTGTTGAGGGGTCTCCCTCCTCTATGCCTCAGACCTCTGACAGTGTTCAGGATCTCCCCTTTTGTTGCGTAGGTATTCAGATAGAAATTGACCTCAGCGTCTCTACTGTACTGCACCACAGAAACACGGTCTCTGTTTGCCTCTATGTTGAATTGCTCCACTACTCGTTGCACAAAATCACGCATTGCTGGGAATGTATTTCTAGTGCCATCTGAACCGTCCAGCAAAAACACTACGTCCTTTCTGGGTATGGCGTCATCAGCTAGGAAAAGAAATCAGCATCATTAACACCAAGTAATTTCAAAACATCTTAAAAATGTCACATTAATTCAACCACCTCATCGACTACCTAAGCTGCGGGTAATGGTCCCACTGCTCATTACTACTTAGGGAGATCAACAAAGCACAGCCTGTGAGCTAGCTGTCATAAAGTTCTGCCATGCACATACCAGTGAGAGTCGGTGAAGTTGGTGTGATGGGCATTGCAACAGCCTGGACAGAGGCCAGCAGCTGCTCTTGGACATTTGGGAGCTCACTGAAGTCGGACACGGACAGAGCATAATTGGGGTCGTATGAGATTCTCTGCAGTTCTCTGCTATCAGAGCCCCTCGATCCAATTCCAAAGGTCAAGACGCCAAGCTCTTTCAGAGAGGAGGCTGCTGCATCAACACTGTCGAATGACCTTCCCCCGCTAAGCAAGATCAGTATCTGCGGCACACCCTCCAACCGTCTGCTGCCGGAGGAGGCAGTAAATACATTGTCTCTGACGTACTGGAGAGCTGCCCCCGTGTAGAGGGGTCTACCTCCTTTGTGTCTCAGACCTCTGACACGGTCAAGAACCTCTTCCTTTGTCGTGTAGCTATTTAGATAGAAATGGACCTCGGCTTCTCTACTGTACTGCACCACAGAAACACGGTCCCTGTTTGCCTCTATGGTGTATTGCTCCACTACTCTCTGCACAAAATCACGCATAGCTGGGAAAGAATTCCTAGTGCCATCTGAACCGTCCAGCAGAAACACTATGTCCTTTCTGGGTGTGACGTAATCAGCTAGGAGGGGGAAAAACAGCATCATTAACACCAAGTAATGTGCATAACGTTCATAAACCTTCAGAATGACACATCGGTTCATCACCTCATTAACTCTCTGAGCTACGGTTAGAAAAAGTAGGGACATCATGAAGAAAAACAAGACACAGCGTATTGTAAAGTACTGCAACGCACGTACCGGTAACAGTCTGTGAAGTTGGAGTGATGGGAATTGAAACAGCCTTGACAGAGGCCAGCAGCTGCTCTTGGACATTTGGAAGCTCACTGAAGTCGGACACGGACAGAGCATAATTGGGGTCGTATGAAATTCTCTGCAATTCTCTGCTATCAGAGCCCCTCGATCCTATTCCAAAAGTCAAGATGCCAAGCTCTTTCAGAGAGGAGGCTGCTGCCTCAACACTGTCAAATGACCTTCCCCCGCTAAGCAAAACCAGTATCTGCGGCACACCCTCCACGCGTCTGCTGCCGGAGGAGGCAGTAAAGACATTGTCTATGACGTACTGGAGCGCTGCCCCCGTGTAAAGGGGTCTGCCTCCTTTGTGCCGCAGACCTCTGACACTGTCAAGAATTTTTTCCTTTGTCTTGAACGTGTTTAGATAGAAATGGGCCTCTGGGTCTCTGCTGTACTGGACCACAGAAACTTGATCTCTGTTCTCAGCTACTTCCAATTTCTCCACCATTCTTTGCACAAATTCTTTCATTGCTGGGAACCCATTCCTAGTGGCATCCGATCCATCCAGCAGGAAGACAACATCTCTCCTCTGTCTACGGCCCTCAGCTAAAAACAGACATATGCGTGGGTCAGGTGGGGGACATTGTAAGGAGAGAAGAAAAAAAAAAACGCAATGCTTTACACACTTGGTGCTCGATCATGCTTTTTGTGTTTTCGATATCGCGTCACCTCTCGTAAAGTTTTACTCTTCAGGAAGAAATACATTTCCTTTGCAACTCATTAGAACTAGAGGAACAATATGGCACATTTCTCTACGAACATAATAAAAGGAGAGGAATTACAGGAAGCCGGTTTGGCTTTTTTCTTACCTATCGCCGTGGTGGTGATAGACGTTCCCTCTACAAAGACCGTGTTAATGTTGGTGAAAAGCTGCTGTTGGACACTGGGAAGGTCAGCAAAGTCACTCACTGAGAGTGCATAACTAGGCTCGTTGGAGATCTTCTGGAGTTCCCTGCTGTCTGAGCTCCTCGACCCTATCGCAAAGATAAGCACTCCCAGCTCTTTCAGGGATGAGGCTGGTGTGTCAACATTATCAAATGACTTTCCACCACTCAGCAGAATCAGTAACTGGGGCACACCTTCTACAAGTCTGCTTCCAGAGGAGGCAGTGAAGACATTGTCCCTCACGTACTGCAGAGCTGCCCCTGTGTTGAGGGGTCTCCCTCCTTTGTGCATCAGACCCCTGAGCGTGTCAAGCACGTCCTCCTTTCTTGAGTATGTGTTAAGATAGAAATGGGCCTCTGGATCTCTGCTGTACTGGACCACAGACACATGGTCTCCTTTCTCAGACACATTCAGTCTCTCCACCATCCTCTCAACAAAGTCACGCATTGCAGGAAAAGAGCTCCTTGTGCCATCTGAACCATCCAGCAGGAACACTACATCCCTCCTAGCCATCCTTCGCTCAGCTATGGGTAATGGAATGGAACACAAAGTCACGTGAGCCCTGGGTATCTGATATTTTCTGTGGGTGTATGTGTGTGCTCTAGTCGGCAACTGCAAAAGGGAAAAAACGCTCCTGTCCTTTCAGCTAGTTTACAGCCAATCTAACAGTCAAATGTTATTACTGTCTGCTAAAATAGCATCTAATTGTGGTCAGAGTAAAACTGCCTAAACCTACTGAATGCGGCAAAATGAGGTCTATAATTTAAAGGATATTTTCATCAAAAGACAAAAACTGTGCCTAAAACTGACGAACGAGCGAATAAACAAACAAACACATTAAAACTCAACACTGCTTAACACCCCAGAGAGTTCAAACCCATCGCTTGTTAGGCTAATTTCACCCGCCTCTGCTAACATGCATCGCTAACATGAACCGTTTAGTGTCTACGGCACGCTTTGCAAGGAGAGCTCAGTGTGCTGTTTTCTAGAGACGTGTGATAATCTGTCTTACCCGCCACAGTAGGTGTCATCGGCTTGACTTGTACAAGCACATTGTTGAGGGAGCTGATAAACTGCTGCTGGACACTGGGAAGGTCAGAGAATTCATTGATGGGCTGTGCATAGGTAGGGTCGTTGGCAATTCTCTGCACCTCTCTGCTCGAATTTCTGGTGCCAATGCCAAAAATCAAGATTCCGCTCTCTTTTAGGGTGGAGGCAGGTGTATCTATGTTATCGCTTGACCGTCCTCCACTGAGGAGGATAAGAATCTGAGGGACACCCTCTTGCTTTCTACTCCCCGCAGAGGCGGTGAAGACACTGTCCCTCACGTACTGTAGAGCTGCCCCCGTGTTGAGGGGTCTCCCTCCTCTATGCCTCAGACCTCTGACAGTGTTCAGGATCTCCCCTTTTGTTGCGTAGGTATTCAGATAGAAATTGACCTCAGCGTCTCTACTGTACTGCACCACAGAAACACGGTCTCTGTTTGCCTCTATGTTGAATTGCTCCACTACTCGTTGCACAAAATCACGCATTGCTGGGAATGTATTTCTAGTGCCATCTGAACCGTCCAGCAAAAACACTACGTCCTTTCTGGGTATGGCGTCATCAGCTAGGAAAAGAAATCAGCATCATTAACACCAAGTAATTTCAAAACATCTTAAAAATGTCACATTAATTCAACCACCTCATCGACTACCTAAGCTGCGGGTAATGGTCCCACTGCTCATTACTACTTAGGGAGATCAACAAAGCACAGCCTGTGAGCTAGCTGTCATAAAGTTCTGCCATGCACATACCAGTGAGAGTCGGTGAAGTTGGTGTGATGGGCATTGCAACAGCCTGGACAGAGGCCAGCAGCTGCTCTTGGACATTTGGGAGCTCACTGAAGTCGGACACGGACAGAGCATAATTGGGGTCGTATGAGATTCTCTGCAGTTCTCTGCTATCAGAGCCCCTCGATCCAATTCCAAAGGTCAAGACGCCAAGCTCTTTCAGAGAGGAGGCTGCTGCATCAACACTGTCGAATGACCTTCCCCCGCTAAGCAAGATCAGTATCTGCGGCACACCCTCCAACCGTCTGCTGCCGGAGGAGGCAGTAAATACATTGTCTCTGACGTACTGGAGAGCTGCCCCCGTGTAGAGGGGTCTACCTCCTTTGTGTCTCAGACCTCTGACACGGTCAAGAACCTCTTCCTTTGTCGTGTAGCTATTTAGATAGAAATGGACCTCGGCTTCTCTACTGTACTGCACCACAGAAACACGGTCCCTGTTTGCCTCTATGGTGTATTGCTCCACTACTCTCTGCACAAAATCACGCATAGCTGGGAAAGAATTCCTAGTGCCATCTGAACCGTCCAGCAGAAACACTATGTCCTTTCTGGGTGTGACGTAATCAGCTAGGAGGGGGAAAAACAGCATCATTAACACCAAGTAATGTGCATAACGTTCATAAACCTTCAGAATGACACATCGGTTCATCACCTCATTAACTCTCTGAGCTACGGTTAGAAAAAGTAGGGACATCATGAAGAAAAACAAGACACAGCGTATTGTAAAGTACTGCAACGCACGTACCGGTAACAGTCTGTGAAGTTGGAGTGATGGGAATTGAAACAGCCTTGACAGAGGCCAGCAGCTGCTCTTGGACATTTGGAAGCTCACTGAAGTCGGACACGGACAGAGCATAATTGGGGTCGTATGAAATTCTCTGCAATTCTCTGCTATCAGAGCCCCTCGATCCTATTCCAAAAGTCAAGATGCCAAGCTCTTTCAGAGAGGAGGCTGCTGCCTCAACACTGTCAAATGACCTTCCCCCGCTAAGCAAAACCAGTATCTGCGGCACACCCTCCACGCGTCTGCTGCCGGAGGAGGCAGTAAAGACATTGTCTATGACGTACTGGAGCGCTGCCCCCGTGTAAAGGGGTCTGCCTCCTTTGTGCCGCAGACCTCTGACACTGTCAAGAATTTTTTCCTTTGTCTTGAACGTGTTTAGATAGAAATGGGCCTCTGGGTCTCTGCTGTACTGGACCACAGAAACTTGATCTCTGTTCTCAGCTACTTCCAATTTCTCCACCATTCTTTGCACAAATTCTTTCATTGCTGGGAACCCATTCCTAGTGGCATCCGATCCATCCAGCAGGAAGACAACATCTCTCCTCTGTCTACGGCCCTCAGCTAAAAACAGACATATGCGTGGGTCAGGTGGGGGACATTGTAAGGAGAGAAGAAAAAAAAAAAAAACGCAATGCTTTACACACTTGGTGCTCGATCATGCTTTTTGTGTTTTCGATATCGCGTCACCTCTCGTAAAGTTTTACTCTTCAGGAAGAAATACATTTCCTTTGCAACTCATTAGAACTAGAGGAACAATATGGCACATTTCTCTACGAACATAATAAAAGGAGAGGAATTACAGGAAGCCGGTTTGGCTTTTTTCTTACCTATCGCCGTGGTGGTGATAGACGTTCCCTCTACAAAGACCGTGTTAATGTTGGTGAAAAGCTGCTGTTGGACACTGGGAAGGTCAGCAAAGTCACTCACTGAGAGTGCATAACTAGGCTCGTTGGAGATCTTCTGGAGTTCCCTGCTGTCTGAGCTCCTCGACCCTATCGCAAAGATAAGCACTCCCAGCTCTTTCAGGGATGAGGCTGGTGTGTCAACATTATCAAATGACTTTCCACCACTCAGCAGAATCAGTAACTGGGGCACACCTTCTACAAGTCTGCTTCCAGAGGAGGCAGTGAAGACATTGTCCCTCACGTACTGCAGAGCTGCCCCTGTGTTGAGGGGTCTCCCTCCTTTGTGCATCAGACCCCTGAGCGTGTCAAGCACGTCCTCCTTTCTTGAGTATGTGTTAAGATAGAAATGGGCCTCTGGATCTCTGCTGTACTGGACCACAGACACATGGTCTCCTTTCTCAGACACATTCAGTCTCTCCACCATCCTCTCAACAAAGTCACGCATTGCAGGAAAAGAGCTCCTTGTGCCATCTGAACCATCCAGCAGGAACACTACATCCCTCCTAGCCATCCTTCGCTCAGCTATGGGTAATGGAATGGAACACAAAGTCACGTGAGCCCTGGGTATCTGATATTTTCTGTGGGTGTATGTGTGTGCTCTAGTCGGCAACTGCAAAAGGGAAAAAACGCTCCTGTCCTTTCAGCTAGTTTACAGCCAATCTAACAGTCAAATGTTATTACTGTCTGCTAAAATAGCGTCTAATTGTGGTCAGAGTAAAACTGCCTAAACCTACTGAATGCGGCAAAATGAGGTCTATAATTTAAAGGATATTTTCATCAAAAGACAAAAACTGTGCCTAAAACTGACGAACGAGCGAATAAACAAACAAACACATTAAAACTCAACACTGCTTAACACCCCAGAGAGTTCAAACCCATCGCTTGTTAGGCTAATTTCACCCGCCTCTGCTAACATGCATCGCTAACATGAACCGTTTAGTGTCTACGGCACGCTTTGCAAGGAGAGCTCAGTGTGCTGTTTTCTAGAGACGTGTGATAATCTGTCTTACCCGCCACAGTAGGTGTCATCGGCTTGACTTGTACAAGCACATTGTTGAGGGAGCTGATAAACTGCTGCTGGACACTGGGAAGGTCAGAGAATTCATTGATGGGCTGTGCATAGGTAGGGTCGTTGGCAATTCTCTGCACCTCTCTGCTTGAATTTCTGGTGCCAATGCCAAAAATCAAGATTCCGCTCTCTTTTAGGGTGGAGGCAGGTGTATCTATGTTATCGCTTGACCGTCCTCCACTGAGGAGGATAAGAATCTGAGGGACACCCTCTTGCTTTCTACTCCCCGCAGAGGCGGTGAAGACACTGTCCCTCACGTACTGGAGAGCTGCCCCCGTGTTGAGGGGTCTCCCTCCTCTATGCCTCAGACCTCTGACAGTGTTCAGGATCTCCCCTTTTGTTGCGTAGGTATTCAGATAGAAATTGACCTCAGCGTCTCTACTGTACTGCACCACAGAAACACGGTCTCTGTTTGCCTCTATGTTGAATTGCTCCACTACTCGTTGCACAAAATCACGCATTGCTGGGAATGTATTTCTAGTGCCATCTGAACCGTCCAGCAAAAACACTACGTCCTTTCTGGGTATGGCGTCATCAGCTAGGAAAAGAAATCAGCATCATTAACACCAAGTAATTTCAAAACATCTTAAAAATGTCACATTAATTCAACCACCTCATCGACTACCTAAGCTGCGGGTAATGGTCCCACTGCTCATTACTACTTAGGGAGATCAACAAAGCACAGCCTGTGAGCTAGCTGTCATAAAGTTCTGCCATGCACATACCAGTGAGAGTCGGTGAAGTTGGTGTGATGGGCATTGCAACAGCCTGGACAGAGGCCAGCAGCTGCTCTTGGACATTTGGGAGCTCACTGAAGTCGGACACAGACAGAGCATAATTGGGGTCGTATGAGATTCTCTGCAGTTCTCTGCTATCAGAGCCCCTCGATCCAATTCCAAAGGTCAAGACGCCAAGCTCTTTCATAGAGGAGGCTGCTGCATCAACACTGTCAAATGACCTTCCCCCATTAAGCAAGATCAGTATCTGTGGGACACCCTCCAGCCGTCTGCTGCCGGAGGAGGCAGTAAAGACATTGTCTCTAACGTACTGGAGCGCTGCCCCTGTGTAGAGGGGTCTACCTCCTTTGTGTCTCAGACCTCTGACATGGTCAAGAACCTCTTCCTTTGTCATGTACGTGTTTAGATAGAAATGGGCCTCTGGGTCTCTGCTGTACTGGACCACAGAAACGCGATCTCTGTTTTCAGCTACTTCTAATTTCTCCACCATTCTCTGCACAAATTCTTTCATTGCAGGGAACCCATTCCTAGTGTCATCTGATCCATCCAGCAGGAAGACAACATCTCTCCTCTTTCTATCACCCTCAGCTATGAAACAAACATTGAATAGTGAAATAGGGGAGCACAATACATTACCTTTGATTTAATTTTTATTGCATGTTACAATACACATTATTAAAAAGAATGTTGTAGTTGAAAATTATTATTTTATTTAAATTATTGTTCCTGAGTAGAAATACAAATGTTTAATTTCAATTATTGAAATATGTCATATAATAATAGCCAGACTTTGTAATTTAATAATAATAATAATAATAGTACATTTCTGTATATTAAAGAAGCATTGGTAACACTTTACAATACAGGTACACTAATATGCATTTTATTTATTCTTAACTTATTCACAGATAATCTTGAGTTCATGTATGGCTCATGACAAACCAGGCTATGTACTAATGATTGCTGCTTTAGCAACTAATAAACAAGAATTTGATTAATAGATCTGGGCTGCGTTTCCCGAAACCTTCTTAACGCTACGTCATTCTTGAGTTACACCTTAAGCTGTAGGCCTACCTTATCGATAATACGTGTTTCCCGAAATGTTCTTAGTTAAGTGTACCTTCTGTAAGTCATACGTTCGGAAGGTTGGTCTGGACCACTCTTAGCTTTACCTTAACTGTTGCAGGTCTATACGAATATAATTCTGAAGTTGTAATACACCCAGACAGTGTTCAATTAGGCTAATTCAAGTGTTTTCATGCAAAGAATAAAATTGTCATTACACAGATTATTGTTAGATTTTTTATTAATTATTATATAGGCTACATTATATTATATTATTCATTTAATTAAAGAGCGCTTTTAAAGGCCAGTGAAAGTATAGGCTACTGTCAGTTAAGTCCTATTCGGACGCTAATTGTTTCGATTTTAAACATTTACTGGGGTAAGTCGGTGATTTTAGTGCCGTCCGAATCCATAATATCAGTGTTTTTTCTCACCCAAACCGTGTAAAAATCCCTGGCCAAATTAGTACCAACTGTTTTTTGACAAACAGGTTGTGTGGTAATTTAATTGCCGTCTGAATCCACATCTCTGAGTTTACAAGAAGAGGTTCAAAATTCACTGTTTAAATCCTTTTTGATCACTGCCAAGCACCGTACGTAAGATGTACACTTTTATTACTGAAATGCTGGAAAGTATTTACAAGAACACTATTTCATCGCAGCTCCACCTCTGCGAACAAAAATGGGAAACAGAAGAAAGCACATAAAAATTTAAAATGGTTATCATGGCAGCAATATATGATACAATTTTAATTGTATGTAGGCTAGGCTATTATAGGCTATAGTTTGGATTATTTTTTATCATATCCCATGAGTCCTAATAAATGCAATTTCAACTATTTCTGAAGTGCTTCTTTTATAAAGAACACTGCTTTCTCACATAACGCAGTGAAGCAGCTCCTGCACGAGAGAATAATCGATTCTCGAGCCATCAATATCAACCAATTCAGCACCACCGGGTAAAAGCACCGGGTAACGTCGTACGTAAGAAGGTATATATTGCGGCATATTAACTTAAAAACTAAATCGAACGCCGCAGCAGGCTAAGACATGCGGTTTTACACTGAAGACGCGTCACGCTGAACCATTGCACATGATGGGATGTCTTTATTGATCCATTTCACAAGCTTAGCAAGAACCAGCACTTACTTGAATTAATGCATCTCATAAGCCGTGCAAAGATACCTCAGACAGTGCAGAAGAACAGAAGATGACGATGGTGACGGTCAACAGAAAGTTTCTCCACATGCTCACCCTGCAGCCATAATCCAAACACGCCGCCGTGCCACACAGGTGAACACACACACACTAATACAAACACCACACCCCCGGTGACACCCACAGTAACCAATGACGTCACTATGCGCATGCACATACACAACAACATAGAAAAAGGAGGAATGATCATAAAAGACTAAACAAACCCAATGTATGGCTCCTACATTCCGGCCCCAAATTATTTCATAGTAATAATTGACCACTATGGTCACCTTGAGGGAGACAGACATCAATCAAAATGTAAAGTGAACTTTTAGTCCTCTGAAAGTCCTTTAGTGTCAATGTTCATGTTCGATATATCCAAAGATCTTCACTGTCCCTCTGCTTCCTGCAGAAGGCAGACTTTAGTTATTGGCCGGTTCAGATAACTGGTTTTAGTTTTAATCCGTACACTTCGCACCAGTCCATTTTTGTCCGGAAGAGTATCCACAATTCTTCCTGTAATCCAAGTATTGCGAGGGGCCATATCATCCACCAACACGATGAGATCTCCTGGAACAAAGTTTCTTTTAGCAGCATTCCACTTCTGACGCTCCTGAAGTCCAGGAAGGTACTCCTTCACCCAGCGCTTCCAGAACAAGTCCGACATATACTGCACTTGTTTCCAGCGACGACGAGCATAAACATCCTCCTTTTCGAACAATCCTGGAGGCAACAATGGCCGTGACTTAAGCAAAAGTAGATGGTTAGGAGTCAACGCCTCCAAGTCTTGAGGGTCTGTTGACGCCTTTGTTATTGGACGGCTATTAACAATCGCCTCAGCCTCGCAAAACACCGTCGCCAAACTTTCTTCGTCCAGAGTCTGAGTCTTCAAAATGGAATTTAGCACTTTACGGACTGACCGGATCAATCTTTCCCAAACACCTCCATGGTGTGATGCTGCTGGGGGATTGAAAACCCATTTCACACTCTTTTGTAACAGCACGTCATTTATGAGGTTGTGGTTCAGATTCTCAATGGCCTCCCTCAATTCACGTTCAGCTCCCACAAAGTTAGTACCATTATCCGAACGGATTTCCAGGACTTGACCACGTCTCGCCACAAACCTTCTAAACCCATTGATGAAGGAGTCGGTGTCCAAAGATGAAAGAACTTCAAGGTGTATGGCTCGCATCGCCAAGCATGTAAAAATGAGCCCATACCTCTTGACCAAAGCTCTTCCACGTTTGACCTCAAACGGTCCAAAACAGTCCAAACCAACTCGACTAAAAGGAGGCTCATCAGGAGTTATTCTGTTGTGAGGAAGGTCAGACATTTTCTGATGTCCAGGTGAAGCAGACAATCTACGACAGATGACACACTTGGACAGAACCTTTCTTATGGCAGCACAGGCGCCAGGAATCCAATATTTCTGACGCAAATGAGAAAGCATATGGTTTCGTCCACCATGACCTGTCTCTTGATGTACATGACAGAGAATAAGATTGGAGATGTGTTGATCTTTAGCCAGAATAACTGGATGTTTTGCTTCAACTGGCATAGCTGCTCTACTAAGCCGTCCTCCAACCCTAATAAGATCACCATCCAGGATCGGGTTAAGTTTGTAGAGGTGACTCGTCCTCCTTACACACTCTCCTTTCTTCAAATTGGACAGTTCTTCCGGAAACCTTAATTTTTGACAAAAACGGATAATCTCTGATTCCGCTGCAACCATATCCTCCATGGACAGAACATCCTTTGGCACTTGAGCTCTAACACCTTCCATCTGGACCTGTAGCTCTTTCTCCAGCTGCTCAGCACAAAAGTCCAATCCAGAAAGGGTTTCTCTCAGCAGCTTGCGATGACGCACCCGAGACAAAAGCAAGGTCTTAAACTTGAGAAGCCAACCAACAGCCCTTTTAAGACGGAGCCAGGAGGAAAAGTAATCAATGAGCTTCTCCACTGGACTGACATGTTCAATTTGAACAGCGTTCACTACCACAGCCCTGACCTCCGGGTCTACAACAAGCGGGTCTTCCAGGGTCTCAGGGTTCTTGGGCCACCTGCTCTCAGGCTTAAGAAGAAAGTCAGGACCACAGAGCCATGGACCAGTCTTTAACAGTGACTGAACTTTAACACCTCTGGAGGCTAGATCCGCAGGGTTGGTCGATGTATTCACGTACCTCCACTGGGATACGTTAGACGTTTTCAATATTTCAGACACTCTGTTTTCTACAAAGATTTTAAATCTAGATGTCTCGTTTTTTATGTATTTCAAAACAGAAGTGCTGTCTGTCCAAAAGACTGACTCTTGGAGGTCCATTTGCAGCTCCTTTCTCCACAACTTGTCCATCCTGCTAGCCACAACTGCAGCAGTCAGCTCCATACGGGGAATGGTGACAAGTTTTAGAGGAGCTACTCGTGCCTTTCCCATTACGAATGCACTGTGAGTTTGCCCGCTATCATCATGGAGCAACAAGTAAGTCACAGTCCCAAACCCTTCCTCGCTTGCATCTGCAAAGTGGTGGAGCTGAGCAGAAACAAGACGACCACAGTCTGCAGGTTTTAAGCACCTACTGACCTTCCAATTTTCAAGGTTACGAAGGTCTTCAAGCCAAGCCATCCATTCTCCAGCAACCGAAGAGGGCAAAGGGTCGTCCCATCCCAGACGTCTCCTGCAAAGGTCTTGGAGGATTTTCTTGGCAGACAAAACAACAGGTGCCAAGAAACCAAGAGGGTCATAAATCGAACTAGTCACGGACAAGATTCCTCTTCTTGTGAGTGGATGGGGTTTAAGTGTGATTTTAAACTTGAATGAGTCAGATTGGACACACCACTGTACACCCAAAGCACGCTCTACAGGCAAAGCATCCCTATCCAAATCCAGATCTTTCACCTCTTTGGCCCGCTCCTCCTGAGGGATAGTGGCGAGGACAGTACGTCGGTTGCTAATCCATTTCGTAAGCTTAAAACCAGCTTTAGCACACAAGGCACCAAGCTCTCGACATAACAATACTGCTTCCTCTTCAGAGCCAATAGACACCAAACAATCATCAACGTAAAAATGGTGCAGGACAGTGTTAATTGCCATAGGACTGAAGCACTTTCGATTGTCTTCAGCACACTTCCTTAGGGCGAAACAGGCACAACTAGGGGAGGAAGTAGCGCCGAATAGATGCACCATCATTCTGTACTCCACTAGCTCCTGACTGTAATCTCCATCAGGCCACCAAAGGAATCTCAGCAAGTCAGAGTCTTCAGCCGGCACCCTGACCTGATGGAACATGGCCTCAATATCTGCCATGAGCACCACAGGTTCTTTGCGGAATCTTGTGAGGACTCCCACTAACACATTTGTGAGATCTGGTCCTTGAAGAAGCTGTGAGTTCAAAGATGTCCCCTTGAACGTGACCCCACAATCAAAGACTACCCGCAGTTTTTTCTTTTTAGAGTGATACACCCCATGATGGGGTATATACCACAGCCTTCCATCACAACGGGCCAGCTGCTCAGTCGGAACTCTCTCTGCGTATCCATTAGTCAGCATCCCGGACATAAAAGTGTTGTAATCGGAGCGAAAAGATAGATCTTTATTCAAACGTCTTTTAAGACTCAATGCACGCTGTTCTACAACTGTCTTATTGTTTGGCATCTTGAGGTATCTTTGTCTTACCGGCAAACCGATACTATAATGACCACCAATGAGCTTGGCAGACTCAGAGACTGACTCAATGAAGCGCTTGTCCTCCCTTGACAGACCAGGTTGTTCATCCTGCAGAGTTTCAGGGAAATCTACCTTCAGCTGTTTCTCCCAGAGCTCATCAAGCCTCGCCACTGAAATACGATTGACTGTGATGTGGGGCTGCAAACTCTGATCATTGATACTACAATCTCCTCGGAGGGGGCCATTCACCGTCCAACCCAGGATGGTCTTAATTGCATAAGGGCCCCCATTCACTGCACGAACCACCTCCCACGGCTCCAGAGCTTGAGGGACATTAGTTCCGATCAGAAGGTCCACATCAGCATCGATCTCTGATATTTGTATATGTCTCAAGTGCAGCCATCTTTGGAGGTCTTTTGAGCGTGGAATGTTACCTCTATGAACAGGCATGCTTTTTTGAGTAAATATCTCAGGCAGGTCACAAAAGCTGTCCGAATCCAACCCCGCGACTTCCAAGTCTGACAACTTATAACTGTCCACCACTTTCTCTTGTCCCATAGTTCTAAGGAGGATTCCGAGCTTCTTCCCTGTAAGATTGAGCCGGTTCATGAGTCTCTCTGTACAAAATGAGGCGGTACTCCCCGGATCCAGAAAAGCATACGTGACCAAGGTCTCTTGTCCCCTTTTAGATTTCACCTGAACAGGCAAAATAGAAAGCGTACAGTCCTGCTTACCGGCCCCAGTCAAGCCACTGGACTGAACAGACACCACAGCACCTTCTCTAGCCAATTCCAAGCCACTGTTGGCCTGAGTCGAACTCTTTTGTTTTGCTTTGGGGTGGAAATGCAACAACGTCGGGTGCCTATAATTGCATACTCTACATATTAGACGTTTTCTGCAATCTTTACTCATGTGCCCAATGCACAGACATCCAAAGCACATACGGTTCTCCTTCAAAAAGGACAATTTTTCATCTTGTGTCCTTTTATCCAAAAGAAAGCAAACATCCAACGAATGTCCAGCTCCGCAAAACAAGCAAACTTTCGCTAGTGAGTTCTCCATTTTGTTCCCAGACTCCACTTTCTTCTCGGCGGGTGTTACAGTAGTGGCAAAACTACTGCCTCTAGCCTTTGAACTAGTTTGAGAATGAGACATGACCATTTTTAATTCCTTTCTTCCTGTAGCAGGTGTATCTTGTATATTTCCAAAAAGAGGGTCACTTGCTATCTTGACTTGCCTCTCAACAAACTTCACAATGTCTGAAAATGTAGCTCTTCGACAAAACTTCTCTTGAATATCGCAGGCCACACTTCTCCAATGATCCCGCAGCTTATATGGTAGCTTTTTCACAATGGTTTGTATATTTGTAGGCACATTCAGGTCACTTACGGCAGCTCCCATAGAGTTGCAACATTCCTGCAACAATAAACTGTAGGCCCTTAAAGCATTGATGTCTTCTGCTTTAATCATCGGCCATAAAAGCACCTTATCCATATAGGCAGAGGCTACTTTGAATGGATCACCAAAATGCTCCTGAAGTAGTGACTTTGCCTTAGTGTATCCATGGGATGTAGGCAGATGTTGACAGCTTCGGATCAAATCCCTAGGCTGACCTCTCGTATACTGTTCGAGGTAATACAAACAGTCCTTCTGGCTTTGTGTTCTTCCTTCAATGTTGTGTTCGAATCCTCTTATGAAGGATTGATACTGCAGTGGATCTCCGTCAAAAACTTGTAGGTCTCGCTTAGGTAAGAGAAAAAGTGACTGTTGTCCAACCAATAAAGATGTAATTTCATTTTGCCTTTCCAAGACTGTGAGAAAACGCTGATCGGAATTATTCACGGTTACAGGTGCAGCTTCTGGCTGAAAATAAGTAACTGGTGGATGAAAGGCACATTCTGGCATAGTGTACATACCAACCCCAGTCGCAGCAGTGGGCGGAGAAATCAAAGTGGACCGACCAGCCCGGGACACAGCAGCAGGCCGCTCAATTTTGTTGTGTGTCTTGGGCCTCACAGCAGCATCACCTGAAAGCAAACCTTCCCCTCCAGCCTCTGCAGCCAATGGTTGAGTGTTGAACTCAGGCACAAATGTTACAGCGTCATGTCTTAACTGTGTTCTTTTCCCTCTTTCCAAATAGGAGTTCATCCCATCTGATTTCACAGAAACTCTAGACACACGAGATCCTTCTGAAGCCTTAAACACACTCACTTTAGCCATAGATGCTGCCAGCTCCATGTCCAGATCCAGCTCCTCCTTCTTTCTCCTCAACAGTTCCTGCTGCTCCTCCAGGGCGTGCTTCTGACTCAACATCCTTTGACGAGCCATAAGAGCAGCAGTCTCCGCCTCAGCCCGTAATCTAGCTGATGATGTAGTGGACATAGATTTACTCACCACTGTGCTGCATTTCTTTGACCTCACTGACACATTAGAAACACTATCACTTGGTCTAATGTCATCTTCTACAATTTTAAATATACGTGCATCATCATTGTAAACAGATTCTAAACATGGTGCAACAACGCACTCTTCTGGTGTGTCTGGCGCCTCCAGCAGCCATTTATTTGTCTCCTTCACAAAGGCAATTTTGTGTTCTTCAACACTACCAAACCAAGTGTTTTGTTTTTCTTGTTCCTCAGGTGGGAGCATAGGAACCACAACACCATGAAGATGACTTGCTTCTTTAAACAAGCTCGATATATTTTCAAGACATGACTGTATCTTTTCTGCATTATCAACACTTTGCATTAGGTCTTTAATTTCTCTTATTGCACCTTTAATCTTCCTTATTTTTCCTTGCCGTTCTTCTTGGAGCTTTTCCAATTTATATTCAAAAGCCTTGGGTGTAAGTTTTATTTGTCTTTTTTCAATTGACCTGGTATCATTCAACTCCATTTTTCATTTAACAAATAATCCAATAAATCACAAAAATATCTGCGAATTACACTTAAACACAGCGCCCTTTTTTTAACTTGTGTTTTCACATGAAAGAAGTACAATGCATTGTCTTTGATTCCCCTTAACTTCCACCGAAGCTAAGCTAAACTCAACCCTAGTCTTCTGTGCATACTAGCGGTGGGTATTTATGTACCTCAATACCGATAGTCTTGAACCAGACTAACCGTCTTAGAACCAGAACTACGGCGGCACTCCCAAGCGCAATGCTTCACCCGCTTGACGCACGAACCAAAACACTACCAAAAAAATCCCAAAACAAACAAAAAAGTACAATCACCTTATGCGAAAGTACTGCTGAACCTAGCAGGGAATACAATGCGTCATTGACAAACAATGCACAAAGAATAATAAACGTGTACCTTTCATTAAAGGCGACTGTGATGACCAAACAAGCATAGTAACTGCAAATTTGTGAATGAATGGGCTTTACGCGAGTCCAATGAGCGTCCACGTCTATCGTTTACAAGTTACAACCTTGAAAAGCGATCTCAAACAACCAGTGTTATCCCGACAAAACGTTTCCGCGCTTTCAACAAACCTTTCTGTTGACAAAATATTGCGGCATATTAACTTAAAAACTAAATCGAACGCCGCAGCAGGCTAAGACATGCGGTTTTACACTGAAGACGCGTCACGCTGAACCATTGCACATGATGGGATGTCTTTATTGATCCATTTCACAAGCTTAGCAAGAACCAGCACTTACTTGAATTAATGCATCTCATAAGCCGTGCAAAGATACCTCAGACAGTGCAGAAGAACAGAAGATGACGATGGTGACGGTCAACAGAAAGTTTCTCCACATGCTCACCCTGCAGCCATAATCCAAACACGCCGCCGTGCCACACAGGTGAACACACACACACTAATACAAACACCACACCCCCGGTGACACCCACAGTAACCAATGACGTCACTATGCGCATGCACATACACAACAACATAGAAAAAGGAGGAATGATCATAAAAGACTAAACAAACCCAATGTATGGCTCCTACATTCCGGCCCCAAATTATTTCATAGTAATAATTGACCACTATGGTCACCTTGAGGGAGACAGACATCAATCAAAATGTAAAGTGAACTTTTAGTCCTCTGAAAGTCCTTTAGTGTCAATGTTCATGTTCGATATATCCAAAGATCTTCACTGTCCCTCTGCTTCCTGCAGAAGGCAGACTTTAGTTATTGGCCGGTTCAGATAACTGGTTTTAGTTTTAATCCGTACACTTCGCACCAGTCCATTTTTGTCCGGAAGAGTATCCACAATTCTTCCTGTAATCCAAGTATTGCGAGGGGCCATATCATCCACCAACACGATGAGATCTCCTGGAACAAAGTTTCTTATTGATCCATTTCACAAGCTTAGCAAGAACCAGCACTTACTTGAATTAATGCATCTCATAAGCCGTGCAAAGATACCTCAGACAGTGCAGAAGAACAGAAGATGACGATGGTGACGGTCAACAGAAAGTTTCTCCACATGCTCACCCTGCAGCCATAATCCAAACACGCCGCCGTGCCACACAGGTGAACACACACACACTAATACAAACACCACACCCCCGGTGACACCCACAGTAACCAATGACGTCACTATGCGCATGCACATACACAACAACATAGAAAAAGGAGGAATGATCATAAAAGACTAAACAAACCCAATGTATGGCTCCTACAGTATATCTTAAGCAGCTTCCTAAGGTATGGTTCGGAGAACACGCCAAGCAATGGTATATCTTTAGTTAAGTTATACCTTGTCTTCGGAGCGCACTAAGAGACAACGTTATCGGGAAAAGTCATTATTAACTGCTATTAATCAATTGTGTTATCATGGATTAATTCCTCATCATCATCATCTAGTAATAAAGGTACCTATTATGCAAAATGTACTTTTACATGGTGTTTGAATATAAATGTTTTTATAAACCATATATCAGAAGTTTAGACTGATATGGCTGATATAACTTTCATGATGAAGAAGAACAGTTTATCTTCATGAGTCATACATTTACTCCAGATTATCTGTGCATTCGTTAAGCATGTTAGTGCACCCGTATTGTAAAGTGTTAGCAAATAATTTCACTCATTATTTTGAGGAAGCAATATTACACTTACCTATCATTGCCTTTTTGTTGTAACTTGTATTGGATTTCATTGCCTCCAGTAGCTGTACTTGGATTTTTGGTAATTCACTGAAGTCAGCCAATGAGAGCATATTATTTTCAGAAGAAATTGTCTGTAATTCATCAGAGTCTGAGTACTTTCCTCCTATTCCATATATTATTACCCCATTTTTTTTAAGAGCAAAGGCTGCTTCAGAAATGCTGTCCCTGGACTTTCCACTAGTCAAAAGAATTAATATTTGAGGGGTACCTTCTTTGTGCCTGCTCCCTGAGGCGCTTATAAAGATATTTTCCTTTACGTATCGAAGGGCAAATCCTGTGTTTAAGGGCCTTCCACCTTTATGGCTAAGCACTTTTACTGCATTCAATACATCTTCCTTTCTTAAGAATGAATTTAAATAAAAGTTTGCCACAGCCACATTGCTGTATTGAATTATTGAGATTCTATCGTTATCAATTCCCACATTAACATTTGTGATAATGTTGTACAGAAAATCACGTATTTCTGGAAATCCTCTTCTTGTACTGTCCGAACCATCCACAAGAAAAGCAATATCCCTTTTTAATCCTGTGCCTAGAATTGCAATAATTATAGGATTAAAAAGATTTAATTATTCAGCTTTAAAGTATTCATCTTATTAGAATTTGCTTGCTTAGTTTAATTAATAACTTTAAATGATCAGCCTATAACAGTGGTTTTCAATCCTGGTCCTGGGAACCCACCGCTCTGCACTTTGTGTATGTCTCTCTAAATAAGGAAGACATACAAAATGTGGGTCCCCAGTACAATGATTGAAAACCACAGGCCCAAGCCTCAACATGCATTCTTAGAACTTCAACAAACTTCTTCAAAACTTTTTCAAGTTTTATCAAGTTTTAACATGTATTATTTTTTATTCTTACCATCAACTTCAGTGTCTCCTTTTTGTCTTACACCCATAAGTTTTGTCAGGAGGCTTTGACGGACATTTTTTAATTCATGAAAATCATAAACCGCCATGGCATAATCTGTCCGAGAAGAAATTGCTTCCATTTCAATGGGATCTGTCAGCCTTGACCCAATGGCAAAAATGGCTACTCCCATACTCTTTAGTGCATTAGCTGGTCCACGAGGAGAATCTCTTGATCTGCCACCAGCCACTAGCACAAGATTTTGGCTAACACTGTCTATTTGCTGACTTCCAACTCTAGGGGTAAAAATATTGTCTCTAACAAATTGTAGAGCTTGGCCAATATATTGTGGCCTTCCCCCTATTGGTTTGAGGTTGCGTACAGCATCTGCCACCTCAGAAGAGGATGAGTACGTACTGAGATTAAAGCTTGTTGCTGCAGTATTACTGAATTGCACAACAGCAACTCTATCTTTTTCTTGACCAACATCAAATGTTTCTGCCAAACTGGCCACAAATTCTCGTATAGTTGTGAATCTATCACTAGCATTATCAGATCCATCAATAAGAAACACAATATTTCTTCCTGCATCCAAAGCCTGGCCTAAAATAAATAAAGGGAAGAATATTTCCATGAAGGAAAGACAACAGTATTTTAACAACAATTCTATAGAAACCAGAATTACAGTACCTACAGTACATCTGTCTGTACCTGTAAGTCTCTTCTTCATTTAACATAACAGCATGTTCAAGAAAAGACATCAGTTATTAGAATTCTTACCCTCAGGAGTTGGAAATTGCTCAGGAATTTCATCACCACTTGTCAAAACAGAGGCAACTCTTTGGACAATGTTGTTGATGGAGGTGAAGTCAGGAACAGAGAAAGCATAGGCTGGAGTTGAAGACATTGTCTGTAACTCAAGTGTATCAGCATTTCTTGTGCCAATTGTAAGTACTTTTATGTTGTTTTCTCTTAAATTCTGTGAAATGATTCTGACATCATCACCAGATCTACCACCGCTAAATAAGTACAGAATCTGAGGTACACCCTCATGACGTCTGCTTCCAGAGGATTGTGTAAATATATTTTCTTTAATAAACAGTAGAGCAGCTCCAGTGTTCAGCGGCCTTCCACTTTTGTGCCTCATAGAACGTATGGAATTTAGTACCTCTTTTTTGGTTGAGTATGAGCTGAGATAAAAATTTGCTGTGGGATCCCGACTGTACTGAACAACCGCCACCCTATCGAGATCTTCCTCCACATTTAGACTCTCAACTACCCTCTGGATAAAATTGCGAATTGCCTCAAAACCAATTTTAGAATCATCAGAGCCATCAATAAGAAATGCAACATCCCTTTTAGCAGATTCTGTAATAAAGAAATGAGACAAAAATATTTACTATCATAGAGGACTTTAATAGCACATTCTACAAAACTAGCTCATGTGTTTACTGATCTAAAGATTATGTAAGAATGTGTGATGAGATCCTTTATACTATCATGTGCTATAATACATAAAACACTGCTGTCAGTGGCTGGTGTACACACATATACACACATACATTAAGAAATTAAATAAATCTCTTACCAGAAACCTGAGAAGTCATTGTTGGTAACCGTTGGTAAGATACCCCTTTTATTAATGTGAAGATATTATCTTGAACATCAAGAATGTTCTCAAATTCAGAAATGAAAAAGTAGTTTGGTTGATGGGATATTGTTTGTAACTCAAGTGTATCAGCATTTGTGGTGCCAATACTTAATGAAATGACACCGATATCTTTCAAAGCTTTGACTGGACCACGTATGTCATCATTAGACCTTCCAGAACTCAGCAGAATTAGAAACTGTGTCACACCCTCCAAATATCTACTTCCTGCAGCAGCAGTAAACATGTTGTCCTTTACATACTGTAAGGCTGCCCCAGTGAGACGCAGCCTTCCTCCTTTATGAATTACACGTTTCACGTGATTTATAACATCGTCTGATGATGAATGTGTATTCAAAAGAAAATCAAAAGCTGCATCATCACTGTACTGGACCACTGCAACACGATCTTTATTTGGTTCCACATTCAGTTTCTGAACCAGGGTCTGAACAAAGTTTTGCATTTGTAAGAAACTTTCCTTTGTGCCATCAGAGGCATCGATTAAAAAAACAACATCTCTTTTTCCAGCATCTGTTGCAATGGAGCATATATATATACATATAGTTATGTAACTAGTCCATAACACCTTTAAATCAATCACATAAAAAACAATCATTTTATCCTTACCTGTTGCAGTTGATGGAATCCTCCTGGGCTGACGAGGAACTAATTTTACATATGATAAAAGTTTCTGCTCAATGGTTTGAAGGTCATCAAACTGAGGAACAGTAAGGGTATGACCAGGAGTATACGAGATTGCCTGGAGTTGAATAACATCTGCATTTTGATTGCCAATACTAAATGGTACAATTTGGTCCTGTTTCAGAGCAGCAGCTGGAGCTCTAACATCATCCTGAGACCTTCCTCCAGTCACAAGCACAAGAATCTGAGGAACCCCATCCAGGAGTCTGCTCCCAGAAGAGGAAATGAACATGTTCTTTTTTGTATAATCAAGGGCTCTTCCTGTGTTGAGGGGATTTCCTCCCTGATGTTGCAGTGTCTCAATTGAATTGAGAACTTCTTGCTTTGTGGCATGTGTGTTCAGGTAAAAATGGACACGTGGCTCTCTGCTGTATTGGACTAAAGACACTCTGTCTCCACTGAGCCCGATATTGAGTTTGTCCACGACTCTTTGAATGAACTGACACATCTGTTTAAACGCATCCCTGGTGTCATCAGACCCATCCAGGACAAAGACAATGTCTCTTTGAGCTACATCCAATTCAACTGGGATGAAAATTAAATGGCTTTAGTAAAATGGCCTTAACTCTTATAAAAAGTGTAAGACAAAAAATCATCACACAGTAATATGTGACCCTGGATCACAAAACCAGTCACAAGTAGCATGGGTATATTTGTGGCAATAGCCAACAATACATTGTATGGGTCAAAATTATCGATTTTTCTTTTATGCCAAAAATCATGAGGATATTAAGTAAAGATCATGCTCCATGAAGATATTTTGTAAATGTCCTACCGTAAATATATAAAACAGTTATTTTTGTGAGTGAATGCAGCACAATTTCGAACATAAATTGACAGCTTTAAAGGCGATTTTCTCAACGTTTCGATTTTTTTGCACCCTCAAGATTCCAGATTTTCAAATAGTTGTATCTCGGCCAAATATTGTCCTATCCTAACAAACCATACATCAATGGAAAGCTTAATAAAGCTTAATAATTAAAAAAAAAAATGACCCATGTGACTGGTTTTGTGGTCCAGGGTCACATATTTCCCATGGTATTAACAATAAAATTCAAACGTGAACAATGATTTTAATCAAATTTACATTCCAAATACACGTTATTATACACTATATTTCTGTTCTGTCTTTAAGAATATGCTGACAATATCTGAAACAAAAAAAATCCATTATGAGAGAATATTACTAGTGTATTTTCACACTCACATGAATAAGATCAATCAATCAACTAGAACAGAAAAAGGGAAGAACAAGGAGTTGCTATTGATCAAGCACCAACAATGATTAAGAAATCATTGGCTCAAACAAGAGCTTAAACTGAAGAGGAATCTCCGCAAGAAATAAGACTCTTCCATGGTTGAGAGAACCAGTGGAAAATCATGAAAGTTCTCTGATGGACAAAGCAAAAGATGAACAGAACAGGAAAATAGTAAATATTTAGTGGCAAAGGCCATTAATTGCCAGTCTTTAACATATGTTAAGCTGAATCAATCAATAAATGGCCTCATGGTTAAAGGGAGTAGTTTAGTGAAGAAAGTAGATTTTCATGTCCAAACTATCAAATGTGTAAAGTCATAAGAAAAAGCTTGAATTTTAAGAAAATGACAAGTGTAGTTATTCTTACCAATGATAGTAGGGGGTTCTATTTCCATTTTGGATTTGATAAAGGAGAGGATATCAGGCTGTATATGTAAAAGTTCACCAAAAACTGGAAGATTAAAAAGAAATCTAGGTGAAAATGCTATGCTTTGAAGCTCTGCCTCTACAAAATTCTTTATTCCAATGGCAATGGACAGAACTCCAAAATTTTTGAGATCTTCAGCGGGACCTGCCACATCATCACTGGACCCTCCACCAGTCATAAAAATCAACAGCTGAGGGACTCCTAGCTGATGTCTACTTCCAGAAGCAGTAATGAAAACATGGTCCCTGACATACTGTAACGCTGCCCCAGTATTTAGGTTCCTTCCACCTTTTGCTGTGAGGCCATTAATAGCATAAATTACAGCTTTCTTACTATTGTAAGTATTAAGTAGAAAATGAGTCGAAGTATCTTCACTGTATTGTATTACAGCAACTCGAACAATGTCCTGGTCAATGGCAAGATCCTCTGCCATTCTCCTAATAAACTCACGGATGGCAAGAAATCCATTTCTGGAGTCATCTGAGCCATCAAGGAGAAAAACTATATCCCGTTTGTAAATTCCTGTATCAGGCAAGTTACCAAGAAAAGAAAAAGAAAAGGATATTGGAATACATCTGAATCATTCAATGTTTAAATTGAATAGCAAAAGCTTTAAAAGTGTACAAGAGCAAAAAATAAGCAAGTAAATCAAAGATTTACTTGACATCGACATCTTGACATCGACCCCTCAAAAAATATTTTGTGGGTCAGGATGTGAACAGCGTTGAATAAGAAAAAGCTCTTGCAAGTACAGTTCAAAAATACTTCCATGGAATGAACATCTTTATGTGCAAAAGATGTCAACTAAGGACATGGAAGACATGAGAACATACTTAAGAAGAAAGATTTAAGTAAGAAAGAATTTTTAGTTCCACGCATCCTAAAACATCATATATATAGCAATTTATATGATATTTACATTTAAGGCTTGTAGCAGCCTAACTTAAACACAACTAATTGGTTATGTATTGCTTATAGTGAAAGCTCTTACCAGCTGAGTCTATAAAACTTCTGTTTTAGGAATTTGTCCAGATTCTTTTGGGATATTGGCTCTACTAAAGGAAGATCATCAAATCGATCAATATAATGTGTGAATTTAGACTGGATTGATACAGTTTTCAGCTCATTTAGATCTGCATTTTTTCACACCAATGCTTACTATCCCTATTTTAAGATTTTTTCATGGCATGGCCATGGCAGGTCCTATTATTTCATCACTAGATGGTCTGCTACTCATCAATATTAGTATTTGAGGAATTCCATGAAGTCGTCTACTCCCTGATGAAGAAGTGAAAACCTGTTGCCTCACAAATTGGAGGGCTGCACCAGTGTTAGCTATTTGTCCACCTTTGTGTTTCAGGACCTTAATGGCATTTAGAACCTCCGTCTTTGTTGAGTAGGTTTTGAGAAAGAAGTCAACCACTGGATTGTCACTGTCCTGAACCACAGGTACTCTGTATTTTCTCTCCTCTACATTAAGTTTCTCAACAACTCTTTGAACAAAATCACACACTGCACCAAATCCACTTTTAGTACCATCAGAACCATCCAAAAGGAACAGAATATTTTTTGCAATATCTTTGGCATACACAAAGATACAGTAAACCAATGAGAAATATTTAGAAACAAAGAATAGCACAGCACCCCAACAAAAAACTAAACAAAAAAAGCATATAGAAGGCCACAACAAAATAAAAAAGCTAAAATGTTCTTACCTTTCTCTAGAAAGACCTTCAGTTCTTGATCTGGAAGGTTCACATAGTTCTTGAGCCTCTCCTGAACTGTGTTGAGCTGGCTGAATTCCTTCACATTGAAAGCAAATGATGGATTGTGAGAGATGGCCTCAATCTGTTTAGGATCTGCATTTTTCACTCCAACGCCAAAAGGTACAACTCCATCAGTCTTTAGAGCTACCGCAGGTTCTCTGACACTATCTCTTGATCTTCCCCCCGTCAAAACGATCAAAAATTGGGGAACATTTTCGCCAGATCGACTACCATGTGCTGGTGACAAGATGGTGTTTTTCATGTAAGTCAAGGCAGCACCAGTATTCAAACTTCTGCCACCTGTCAGAGTGAGTCCACTTACAGCTCTCAGCACATCATCTTTGGTTTGGTAAGTGTTCAGGTAGAAACTAGGACTTGGTCTCTCGCTATGCTGGACCACAGAAACTCGCACTTTATTAAAGCCTATATCCAAAGGCTCAATTACTTTGGAAATGAAGTCACGGATATAGGGAAAGTCACGTCGGACATCATCAGAGCCATCGATCAAGAATGCAACATCCCTTTCTCCACCTGAGGGACCTGGTGTTGCAATCTCTGTGAAAGATTTAAAAAAAGAAATATCAATGAAATACAATAAAATGCATAAATATCTACAAGAAGTTACATTGTACATTTCTGAATACAAAAGTGAAACACTGTGAGTGTTAAAAAATAGAGAGGGGCAAAAAGTAATTTGTATATGTTGACCAGAGGTGTTCTTTTTATTCTATTATAATAAAGTAATTGTTTTGTATTATTAATTATATAAGTCTTAATGTATTAACTAAAACATTATTCAACAAAACTGAAAGATTTTTTTTTATGAAGTCATGTCAGCATGATTCAGCTTACCTGTTATTTTTGTATTAGTCTCCCCAACAACAGTGATCAGTGGTGTCATGATACTGTCAACAACATTTGGCAAATCAGCAAAATTTCTTCTGTAGTATGCCAAATCTTCAACAAAAGCAACAGTTTTAAGGAAACTCTCTTCCACTTGGCCAGCTCCAACAGTAAAAGTCAAAACACCCTCTAAAGCTACTTGGTCAGCAGTCTTCTTGACTTCATCTTGAGATGGTCCTCCTGTTATTAGCACTAGTACCTGCTGGATCCTCTCTCTCCTACGAGACCCAACTGACTCCTGGAAGTGGGTGGCTAGGGCATACTGTAGGGCTGCGCCTGTGTTCAATGCACGTCCTCCCATCAATCTCAGCTGAGCAATGGCAGAGAGAACATCCTGTTTGGTGTTGTGAGTGTTCAGATAAAATTCAGTTTTCTGCCCCTCAGCAAACTGCATTAGTCCAATGCGCACTCGCTCAGGTCGAACGTCTAGTCTGTTTACCACGCCAGTGATGAAGTCCAGCACATATTGAAAGTTATTTCCAACGTAGGTAGATCCATCCACCAAGAAGACAATGTCTCGGACAACTTTTTGGGAGTGGACTGGAGTAACATCCACATCTTGGCCTAGAAGATTTTATATGACCACAATTTTAGATGTCTAAGTACCTTTAAAATGAAGTTCAAGAATCTCAATTTGTATAAGACAGTATCAATGGGCAAAAGTGCATAAAAATATATATATAGTTTTGTACAGTATTTTGTTTATCTATATTTATCTTATTAATTTAAATTAATAACACAATTTGCACTTTTTATTTAAACAAAAGAAGTATGTTTGTAGAATATTACCCGTTTCAGTTGGGCCCTCTGTCACAACAACACCAGTCAATGTAGAGAGATGGGATATAATTTCTCTGGGGTTGCGCAGCAACATCCTGAAGTCCTTCAGGATGAAAACCACAGCTTCATCAAAAGCTATTTGCTTGAGCTCAGCCTCATCAGCAGCTCTGGAGCCTGCTGCCAAAGTTAGAACACCCATTCGACGAAGAGCTTCAGCTGGCTGTTGGACACTGTCTTTAGATTTTTTACTGGTCAGGAGCAACACAAGCTGTGTCACTTGATCTTGAATGCGGCTCCCACTCTCAGGTCTAAGCATGTTGGTTCTCACAAAATCCAGGGCAGCCCCGATGTTGACTTCAGCCGAAGGTTTGGGTTTTATTTTTGCGAGAGCAGAGATTAGGGATTCTCTTGAACTAAATGAGTTGAGGTTGATCTCCGACCTTGGGGTGGTGGAAAACATGGCCACTCCGACCTGCACCTGATCAGGTCCAATTGGCATGGTGTCAATAAACTTTTTGATGAATTCTCGCACTGCATTGAGTATGGTGGCACCCATGCTACTGTCAATGAGGAAAATTATATCTCTTTTCCCAACAGCCAAAGCTAAAAAAAAAAAAAAAAAATTCTACTTAGTCCTTCTGCAAATTCAAACCAAAATCAGGTAACCTATGAAGAAGTTAGCTATCATTTATTTAAAATGTATGATGTTTTACAGAAACAATGTATTAACTATCACCATTTTTTTACTTTCCATAAAGCTAACATATATAAAAGTAGTAAAAGTTGTAATATATCAATATATGTAACACATATTACAAGTAGTAAAAATAATGGAAATCAATTAGCATAAAGTGATCATTTATTTAAAATAGAAATAGATACAAATGCGATGACCTAAATGTATTAATATCCTGAATATAAACATACAAGGAGTGTTAATGGGTTGCATGATGTGCTACTCTTGGTTTAGTCTAAATATTGTATCTTATAGGACACACAAACTCTGAAAAGAACAGTGAACTAAATAAAAATGTTTGTATGGCTCATTTGTAAACACAGATGTATGTTGTTTTAACAAAAAAAAAGAAAGAAAGATATTTTGGGACACTAACACCTTTCGCCTAAAAATATTATGTGTTTTTTTATTATTATTTGTTTAGATGTCCACGCCCGTGACAATGTACTGTTATTATTTCCTTTTTCTTCAGTTTCTCTATGGAATCCCTCTCATGCGGCAATTACATACCTTCTGTGAAATCTGTTTGAATCACAATGGTGCGCTCGACGACCCCATTAATGTATGGCAGTATCTGGTCACCCATGCTTGCCACTGTTCTGACATCAGGAGCGGACAGAACAAAGCTTTTGTCTGTAGCAATAGCTTCCAGTTGGACAGTAGCAGAATCACCCGCAGCAATACCAAAGGTGTACACAGTGGCCTGCTTTAGGGCCCTCTCGCCCTGACTGACATCATCAGTGGACTCCCCAGCACTAATTACCACCAGTGCCTGGGGCACCCCTTCTGCTGCCCTGCCTCCTGCATCTTGGCCCAACAGACTGTCTACCACCTCCTCCAAGGCGGCCCCCAGATTTGACTCAGTCCCGCCAGGGTACTCAAGCCCCCGGAGAGCACCGAGGACACTCTCTTTGTTGTCATAGCTATTGAGATAGAATTGAATTTCGGGATCTGCACCATAAAGCACGAGGGCTACACGGATTGCGTCCCTGCCCACAGCAAGCCCCTCAATCACTTGGACAGCCAAATCACTGACGAGGGGGAAGTTGGCAGCTCCAACGCTCTCTGATCCGTCAATTAAGAGTATAAGGTCGGCTGACCCGGGGGCTTTGAAGGAGAAGTGGAGAGAGGACAGAGAAACAAACAAAATATAATGCAAAATGTGTGGGTTAAAAAAAAACAAAAAACAAAAAAAAAAAAACGGAAAGAGGGAGACAGGGGAAGGGTGCAAGCATAAAACATAATCATGGATAATTACAATCCATCATAAAAACACAACACAAACACATTATACTGCATGTCTGCTGAACCAAGGAAGATGCTCTGCAACTTTCTAATTTTCATTCTCTGAAATTGTGTAGAATTATGTTGTGGGGATTTAATTTACAGTGTATTTAGAATAATTGTGTGTACATTACGAACTTTCTGTATATGTATTCGGGCACCTCTGGCTGCCTGGGCAATTGAATCTTTCCATCTTCTTGTGTTCAGTCAGACCATGCAGACTCATGTTACAGTATTCAGTGATAACAGCACCAGTCATGACCCTTCTGTCTCATCTTTGGACTTCTTTAAAATCACTTTTACTGTTACTTATTTCAACTGTACTGGCTTTTTTCACACATATGATTAAAGACTCAATGAAATCACTCAATGAGCACAGTTTTATTTATTGTGATAACATAATTCCTGTTGAAACAAAAGGTTTTTCCAGGATTTTTAAATAGCCAATAATCTTTAGTTATGTCACAGACATGAGCCATAATTCAGGCTACTGCTTGATGATTGGTTGCAGCAGATATTAAAGTGAGGGACATCAGTAAGACAAGTCATCAATACATTAGGCCTGATTTTCAAGAAAAATATTGATGGCTAAAAGGAAAGTGCATATTGAGTAAAAGTGACAAAACTTTATTTTACTTCTAAAACTAAATTTTGATTTACTGGGTCTTTAATGTTTGAATTTAGTGAAAAATGCATAGCAAACATTTCAAAGATGAAAACATATGGGTTCATCACTGTATCAATTGTGGAGAAACATTTTTTCTTTTTTTATATGGTTACACAGTGAAGACAGTCAGCACACATATACGTATCAGACATTAAGCTCTCAAGACATAAGCTGTGCTGGGTGGTTAGCCATCATCAGCTGCTGATGATCTCTAAAGTCTCAAAGACATAAATCAGTGACACCTTGCCATACTTTAAAGAATTTAGGCATTCGATTTGAAGTGAATCTACTTTCTTTTTTTTTTTCTTTTTTTTAAGAATTTAGTACAGAAATGATGGATAAATTAGTGAACGGATGATGAGAGACAGAAAGACAGTTGGATGGATGTTGGTGGTTTTGAAAATCTGTTACACCTACAATCCATTATCTCACGCCTCTTTGGCGAAGGCATTAAAAACAGAGGAGTCACAGCAGGCAGAAAATGTGAATGTAACAAACCTAGTCATGTTATCAGTGTGGGAGAATGTTAATTGGGTTATTTCTGGGAACGTTTTGCATGAATTACCCGTTGTCAATATTAACTGGCTGTGGCCATTCCCAATGCTGACAGTAGCTCTTCAGACCCTTCAGGATTAGTGTAAACTTGAAATTCTTCTTGATCATTGGGAGCTCTAAACAAACTACAGCACACCACTCTGAATATCTTTACAGTATTTAAATCAGTTATTTAAATACGCGCTCAACTCCCTTTACTGAAACTGTAGATGTTTCTCTTCACTGTCTATAGATTTCAAATTTTTAACTCAAGTGACCAGCATTAATGGGGGGTCTAATAAAAACTGAATTTAACAAAAGCTTTGCAAAGAAAAACACCTCATTTTAAGCTCTCTTTGCAATTAAAGGAAACATTTATGATGTTTACTTGTGTATTGTCTGCAGCACAGTAAAATTAACATGTCTTCACTCATAACTGGAAGTTTACATCTCAAAAAAAAAAAAAAAACGTACTTACCATCCTGAGCTTCAAGTTTTGGGAATAGACCAAAAGCCATTATACCCAAAAGGGCATACAGTAACAACCGGTTCTTCCCCATTGTCCACAAAAGCATCGGAATAGACAGCTGAAAAAAACAAAACAAAACTGCTTTTAAGTTTTTGGGAAGAATTTACACCATAGGCCTACTATATACAGTATACATCTCTGAAGCTTTGTTACTCTCACACATCATCACTTTATGCCAGAACTTTTACTCACTTGCAATGGCACAAACACATATGACTGTTGTTTATCCACAGTTCTGTCATAACTTTGGACAGTTTAAAATTATAGGTCTCAAAAGATCAATATTCTAAAAATAGTCACTTATTGGGTTGTTTGTGTTCTCATCTTTACTCATAAAATATGACATAAACATTCTCTGAAATACCTCAGGACTGTTTACGCTTATTTTTAGGAGGAGAGGAAAAGTTTTGGCAGCACAGTGAGATTTATGTGACCTGTTTCCACCCCATGAGCCAAATCCACACAGCTGTCAGATTTCAGAATTTCAAGAGGAAAAGGATTTCTTCCCACATCAACTGTCCTCACTTGCCAGTAAATACCACAAAGCAAAGAGGTCCACACATTAAGAAAAGAAAAAAAAAGCATCAGAGTACTGGACACAAACAAAAATGCAATAGCATGTGGACAGACAGATGCCAGGACACAGAATGTCTCCTCCTTGTTGAGCTCAGAATCACACTGAAAAGTACTGTTGTAAAACCTTTTAGACTGGACTATAGGAAAATGACATGCTTTCCATCACATCAGTCTCAGATTTGCTGAACTGAATCCTTGAGTCATAGTACAAATTAATTAGTTTTGGTGGTTGGCTGCCATGTTACCATACACACAAATGTGATAAAATAAAAAACCTGAGGAATACAATTAATTTATAGTGCATGTTAAGAGGCTCTCAGAGTTAGACCTACACTGTAAAAAAAATTTTACATACCCAAGTCAAAAATTTCAAGTGACCAATAACATCTACATTTTTCAATTAGTCTGACGTATTATTTCTCATTGAGCCAATGTTAACAGACTATTGCAACAAGAATTTCACTTGGGCCAATTGAAAAATTTTAATGTTATCGGTCACTTGAAATTTTTGATTTGGGAGGGTTAGAATTTTTTTACAGTGATATAAAAAAATCACTGTTAACTAAGTAAAATGACCAAAGCCATTTGGGACAGTTTAATTTGTTCTGAAAAATCATTTCTTGGCCCAAGTCAGACATTCCAGTTTTATTTAGTTCAATATTGAATTAAATATGCCTTTAAATCATAGTTTTAATTAATTTATTAGAAATTCACCTGCCATTTTACAACACAAAAAATGAATTATAAATTAATTATGTTGTATGCTACTCTTTAAAAACATAATTGTTTAAAAACATCATTGTTAACAACACAAAGAGTTGCTAACAACATTTTTACTTCCATAAGTAAACTTCTATCTATCTATCTATCTATCTATCTATCTATCTATCTATCTATCTATCTATCTATCTATCTATCTATCTATCTATCTATCTATCTATCTATCTGTCTGTCTGTCTGTCTGTCTATGTGTGTGTGTGTGTGTGTGTGTGTGTGTGTGTGTGTGTGTGTGTGTGTGTGTGTGTGTGTGTGTGTGTAATGTGTGCCCTTGTTTATAATACATTGTGGGGACCAAATGTCCCCATAAGAATAGTAAAACCTGAGATCACCTACGTTGTGGGGACCAGCCAGCGGTCCCCACTTTTCAAAAGGCTTATACAGTTTTTCTGAATTGCTAAAACACTAAATCCCATTCTCTGAACCAAATTCTCAATAGCCTAAACCAAGTTGTCAAATAAATCACTCTTTCTGTAAAACATTAAACAAGTTCAGGTAGTTAAAACACTGTTTTTAAATGCACTATTTTTGTAAAACTCTAAACACATTCTCACTCACTAAAACACATTTCACACTGAGATGCGCGAGTGTTTCAAAACTCTAAACACAGACAGGCAAAAGTTAAACACAACTACAACACTTGTCATCGTTTACACACAACTACTCAAAATTATTCACACTTATTTCTAATGATGTGACCAAACCAACTGTACATAATACAAGTCAGTTTAGAGTGCCAAAATTGACTCAAAATGTTGCACTGACTGTTGATACCTATATGGATTGAAACGACGTAAGAGAGAGAGGAGGAAGAGTGCGTGTAAGAGGTGGTGAACAAGGAGGATTAGGATGATGAAGAGCATGTGTGGAGAACACTGTCAAGGCTGGATCTGGCTTTAGGGTTTTTCTCTTTGCCTGCAGAGATGACAGTGTCTGTGATGTGGACAAACTCCTCCGCCGGACTCAACATGAAGATGTGATGCTGAAGCAGAATGTAAAATCTCTCTCACTGACCTTGATTTTGCAGTTGCACAACTCTTCTGAGTGTACTGTAACATGCTTTTCATTTAGAGTTTTTTACTGTAACCTTTTTGGCTTTTGCAGTTGGGTCACTGTATTTTCACAGTATGCAAGTGCTGAATATACAGACATTCAATACTATACAATATTCAGTACAATACTATACTTGCAGTGCATACAGTATACAATTTATTCACCTTACTAATGTAAGTTGTCATTACTATACTTTTTACGTAATTGCAAAATTTGTTTACTTTGTTACAATATACTTTTTTTTTTCTGTAACTGCATGCTTTGGATTCTGTGTTCTCCATTTTTTGAGTGTCTAATGAATGATCTGTAGTGTTTATAATATTGACTGATGTGTGTATGATCTGAAAGCATTGTTTGATTTTGAGCACAGATAAAATGGTTTTGACGCAATTGTTTGATTTTGCCATAAGAGTCAGTGATTCTCTGAATGTGGTGTGAAAATGTGGTTTTGTGTTTAAGGTTTTGAGAAAGTGAGTGATAGTTTCAAGAAATGTGTTTTAGCAATTCAGAAAAACTGTAAATCACACAGGATGAGTTGTTTTGAGAAAGTAAAAATGCAGAATGTTTCCTGTGATGGGTAGGTTTAGGGGTAGGTTAGTGTAAGGGGACAGAATATACAGTTTGTACGGTATAAAAACCATTACGTCTATGGAGAGTCCCCACAAAGATAGTGAACCAGACATGTGTGTGTGTGTGTGTGTGTGTGTGTGTGTGTGTGTGTGTGTGTGTGTGTGTGTGTGTGTGTGTGTGTGTGTGTGTGTGTGTGTGTGTGTGTGTGTGTGTGTGTGTGTGTGTGTGTGTGTGAATAATTAAATTAATGAATGAAGCATTTATATAGCACATTTTATTATTGTACACCCACAGCGTTTTACAATCAGTGTCTCTCCTTACCCATATATATAGTTTACAGTTTTTCTCAGTCGCTTTGGTGCATTTCTCACATCACTATTTACATTTGCACAACAGTTAGTTCAACCTCCACAACATTTAGTCATGTGTGCACATCATAGTAGCAGTTTCTCATTCCTTCCAACAAATTGCAAATGCTTTTGGACATGCATCAATTGCTTTCATACAACTCTCTGCTGTTTTATAACATTATCATTTTCTTATGTCATGTCAGTCAAAATTAACTATACTTGTGAATGCTGAATAGTCATTCCATATAAAACTAATAGTCCTCATTTCATTGCTTGAGTCATTACATACAAAAATGTTGAACTAGTTGTCAAAAAAAAAAAAAAAAAAAAATTCCAGAAAAAGTCTCCTAAATTGAACAATTTGCAATTGAGCAAGAGATGATATTCGCTGTGATGTAGATTAAATTATGTGACCAGACAGAGAGGTACGTCTGGATGTGCATGAATGATTACAGTCCTATGTATGTTGTATGTTCAGTTCCAATACAGTATATAGGCCTACTGCAATATTGTTTACAGTTGTGCACAGCTCTACCCAAAGGGAGTTTATGTTTGTTGTAAATAATGGTGTATTTTTTCTTTTGCACAATGCTGTGAACAAATTAGAATTGCAAAGAGCATATGCAGTAAAAATGTGAAACATACATATATTCAGTGTCTTGTACTCAGTTACCTCATAAATACAGTAATGTGTAACTTTACTGTATTTTTTCAAATGGCTGTGCAAATAGTATTTAGTGCTGTATTGAGCATTTTCAGGTAGTGTCACCAAGATCTGACTTTTATCATTGGAAAACATTTAGAGAGTAAACTGTCATAATGAAAACATGACTAAGCCATTTGACTATCTTGTTCATAAACGATGGTGTCAGGACTTTTTATTTTGATGACACTGACACTTTCATTGACATAAATACTTGCTTTTGAGGAATGGGCTATCCATTTTGAGCAAGTGACAAGCTTTTGCAGGTTATCAACTAGGTTTTGCAGTTTGTACTAATTGTTTTGAGAACTGCATTAACTGTTGTGCAAATGTAAATAGTGTTATGAGAAATGCACCAAAGCGACTGAGAAAAACTGTAAATGAATTACGTGCATTGTGCACAAAAGACCAGGAACATAAATAAATAGCATAAACTGCAACATAAATTTCTACCAAATCAATGCTAACAGAACAAAACTTATTGATCACATCTATCACAGCTAAAACTTAAAATAAGAGGTCCATAAACAAGATTACTTTGTGAGTTCTTTCGGTTGGCATTTAGTTAATTTGGATGCAGAATAATTAAAAATATATTCAGACTTCAGCACACAATGGTCTTACATGGAAAAGTACACTATATAACATTATGTGAACTGCATGTGCTAAATAGCAGTGTGTCAGAGAAGCAATAACTACAAGTACAGCCATATGAAAAACTTGGCATTTCCATGTGAATTGTTGTCACTGTACAAAGAAAGAAATAACAAATACATTTAATTAATCACAAACTCTATGAATCAGAGGCAAAAACAACAATAAAAGCAACTGCACACTGCAAAAATATTACTCTTTCAAATCATGGAAAACTCTCACAGGATTTTCCAGAATGATTTTGCTGCCTAATTCATTAAAGATTATTAAAGGTTTCAGTGCCCAAGGAACAGTAATGAGATCAAAAACATACGTTTGAACCAAATTCAATCCCTGCCCCTTAAACTCCCTCTGAAAACCAAAGCACCAAATGAGTATTGCAAGGTGTCTCAACATTGGCCTCTAGTGGTCTAAGCGGGGATAACAACCTCTCCATGTCAATCTTTCTTAAAGCTGGCCCAACATTGGAGAGGGCACACTTCGGGTTTTTTTTTTGTTTTTTCTTTACCTTTAGCTTGTCACTGGGACAGTACAATAAGAAGTAAACCTTTATACCTCATCTACCCCTAAACGGTGATTATTAGTACCCTACGGTGTTGCATGTGTGACAATTATGTCTGTATTCCTGTATGTATGTATGTCAATGGGAAAGAACTGTAATGAATCTAATTTTTCTGGTGTTTTCAAGGGTCCACATCTGGTTCTGCTTCGCTTAAGTTTAATGTCTGAGCTCTAACTCTCCCAGCATTCTTTGTCAATCTGGCAGGGACAGTGGAAAAAGTGTTTCACATCACCCTGTCTTTACAGTGTTGGGCAGAAGCTGCAATAAAAAAAAAAAAAAACATCTGAATAGTGTCTGCAGTGGTAGAAAAGTGCAACATAGCTTCCTGACTTGTTCTGCTTCTTGCTTCTGTTTAAATAAGCTCATAATTAGTATTATCCTCATCCGGGTGTGTTAGATTAGCCTGGGTTTCCCCATACTGCCTTGAGCAGCGCGATTTTATTCACTCAAAGAGAAAGTGGTCTGACGTTAGCCAGGCTAGTGTTAGATATCATCTTTATAAACAAAAAGCAGCATAACAACTCAACCAAACAGTTATGGTGATAATTCTACAAAACATCCTTCTAGTAAAATGTGGATTTTACACACCAGAATCAATTAGGTTATGTGCAACCATATCACAAACACTTGATTACATACTGTAACAGTTGTCTCAAAAACTTTCCTGCTGAAGTTCTCACTATGAACACACCCTTAGCACAGAACCCCTCCTCATGTATTCTATTATCTGAGCACTTTGCTCTGCCTCTTCTGCAATGCCTTTTCCTGTGGTGCAAGAAAAATTCCCTGTTTCTCCAAAAGCTTTGGAATTTACAGTACCTAGTAAATTCTTAACATTAAAACTATAATTAAGAAGTAAAACTGCCTATACACAATGAGTTCATTGGAATAGCTATACAAACAAACCATGCTTTATAGGGTAAAAAAGGCGTATGCAGTGGCAGATTTTAGTCAAATGGATTTTAGCACATTTTTTAGAATGCATGCCTCAAAACACACTAAAAGCCACACCATATTGCACAGTCTCACTCATGCACTTAAACGCTCCTTTTACAAATTAAGCCACTTACCCCTGGAATACAGAATTCAGAGCGCTGTATTCCACAGTCTTTCTATGGAATTTCAAATATCTGCAAAAAGACAACTCTTAGGTCATTATCTTCTATCTGGTATCTTCCTTCTGTGAACTGTTATGGATGGGTCAGACACAGATGATGCTGATCAGCTTGTGTGCTTGAGCTTCGCTGTGAGACTCTCGTCCGTTGAGCTGACTGTGTGCTCTCCAAAGGAGCAGTGCCAATCACTCCAGCCTGGGACAGAACACACAACTCAGAGAATCCTGGAGAAAAGCCACAAAATGTTTCCACGCCTCCTACTTTCCTCTGCAGAGAGAAGAAGGAAAAAGCACAAAGAGGAGAAAAAAGAGAGAGAGAGAGTCATAAATGAAAAACAGACCCAGGCCGTATTTGGTATGGCTGTTCCTTATTGGGAAGGTGATGTAACAAACCAAAGCAAGTTTTTCTTTCTCCTTACATTGCTCCATCTTAACTTGTATCCATGGCTTATCATCACAAACACACTGAACTTTCTAGCAAGTCTCTAAATAAAAAAGGTGTGGAGCATAAACGTAGAAGAAGAAGAAGAAAAAATCACTTTCTGTATTGGACTTGTTTGGGTAACTGTGACAAACAGAGCTCTGGGTGGGAGCATTTGTTTCTGATTCTGAAGAAATTAATATTTTTTGCACTTATTATATGGACAAATAACACACAAAGACATGTAAATCAGTTACAGTCACATCAGCTTCAATAGTAACATGACCAGAAAACACATCCAGATAATGAATGAATAACATGTTTACATGTTGTGTCAAAACGATGTAACAAAAGTTCAATAACAATAGCCTATTCCACACAATGAAGTTATTTTCTAGTTGACGTCAGTATGAGCTGACCTAAGATGGGTGGATCAAAGTGAGGGGTCAGTCCTGAGAGATCAGACACTTACTGCTGTGTTTAGTCTAAAAAGTAATATTAGAATACACATCTAATTTAGCCCAGATAACATCTGTTTCTTTTGCTGGTAATCCAACTATATCTCAGTGTTGTAACTAGTCTCACTGTGTTCTGAATTAAGTGAATGAAATAGGCGTGCACAACTGATGCCTGTGATTAAATGCAGTGATTACCTAACACAATAAGAGATGTGTTGACAAATTCAGCTCCACTGTGTGCAATTAGATCAATGTCAAAATCAAGAAATTAAAAGGCAAGTTATGGAGAAATGAGACCTAACAATTTTGACAAGAGTTCCCATCTGTATCAACATGTTACAGACAAAACCTCTTCACAGGATCATGTGTTCCCATTGTATTTAAAAGAGCAGTCTACTTATAAAAATAAAATAAAAATACAGCCTTGTTCTGTTGTCATAAATATGTAGGGCCTTTTACTGCTTTCGTCTTTACTTCTGTACACCTGTCACCAGAGGTGGACAAAGTACACAAATTCCGTACTTGAGTGAAAGTAAAGATACTGGTCAAATATTACTCCGTTACAAGTAAAAGTTGATTTTTACTTGAGTAAAAGTACAGATGCACTTGGTTTTTAAAAGTAAGTATCAAAAGTATCAAAAGTAAATGTCAATGCATTGTTTTATTATTGTTGCATTGTTGTATGTAATACTTACAGTACCTTATGCCTCTGAATCTATGCCTGCATACCCTCATCAATATCAAATTTATTTCTAGAACACATTTCCAGTAGTGGGATTGAATGTGAGATTGAATAGTGCACTCAATAACGTCCACAATGGTTTCGGACACCCAAATGGCTGTTCCCTCAAATAGTGCCCTATTTAAAGTCTCTATGAAAAGTTTTTTGGCTTTTAATATGAATATGTTAGCCTTACTGTTATCTATAAGCTAGTGTGCTCCAAAACAATGACAAAATTCGCATTGCAACCAAAATCGTCCTCTGACTGACGTTACTACTTTCTACTCAAGGACCTTGACAGAAATGTAGTGGAGTAAAAAGTACGATATTTGTCTTTCAAATGTAGTGAAGTTAAAGTAAAAAGTTTCCAGAAAAAATAATACTCAAGTAAAGTGTACTTAAGTACAGTCCTCAAGTAAATGTACTTTGTTACTGTCCACCTCTGCCTGTCACCTAATGTCCAACTAAATGTCACGGTTAACTGTATACTGAAAAAATGGAGAAACAGTTGAAGAAACAATTGAAAAACAAAAAAAATCCCTACACACACACAAACACGTGTATGTATATATATATATATATATATATATATATATATATATATATATATATATATATATATATATATATATATATATATATCAAATAAACAAATCAGACAATTAGGTTCTACCTGCAATGAAAAAAATAAACAATTAAAATATACTATACACTCTTCCTATGAAACAGTTGAGAGTCTGAGACTATAAGGCAATCAATTTAAAGGCACTGTCAGGACCTGTATTGTAAACATACTGTATGTCACAGAGGCTTCATCCTTTGTGCTGGTACAGCTCAGTTTAAATAGCAGATGTCAATTCAATAGGAATAGCAGATATCAGGGTTTGTTTCATATATTACTGAAAGCAGCAGAATGGAACTTAAAAATAAACGCAAACAATGGTTTGGGTTTTATCACAGTTTTGACACACTGGACTATCTGAATGTTGCAAGTATTGCTTGACTTAAATACTTGTAGTTAAAACATTTTGATGGTGGGTTTAAACCTCCATTTACCTTTTCATGGAAAAGTGATGCGCTGAACAAGACTTTCCATGGGTAACTGGATGGATATTGTGGAGTTCAGTGAAATTCCCTGATCAGAGTTTCCTCTGCTTAGTCATGGACTATGCTGAATCACACGTCCACAAACCAACCTGCAGGAAGTAAAACTAGATTAAATTATGATTGATGTGTAGTTTATTTTTGGGGCCATTTCACGGTAATTAAAAGAACAAAAAATAAAATAAAATACAGCAGAGAGAAGACTGGGGAATGGGAAATGATGTCTTGCATAAACACATACAGCGACTCATAGGTGCATGTGCTCTAACCGCTAGGCCATGACATTCTTTGAGTCAGTTTCAGCATGTTTGTGTGCACATACTTTTAGAAAAGTTTTTGCCACATCAAATGGCAAGAGTCAAGTGATTTCCCTTTACTTCCTAGTCTGTCAGTTACTCTCTGCTCCTTTATATCATAAAAATACATTTAATCAGCAATATGCATGCTTTGATATGTGCATTTTAGATACATAATAAAGTAATAAAGATACATGCATGAATGCAATGACAATGTTACATTTATTTGCAGTTTTCTGTCTGTTCTGCTGCTACACTGACATGGAACCAGGTGGAATTCAGTTTTTCGTTCTAAACTATCATAGCCTGCTAGATCCAGTAACGATAAAAAGTAAATAGGTACAATCATTGCCAATTTTGCAAATAGCTTGTTTACCAAGCAGTGTTTGGCTTGCTCTATAAAATTCATCAATGTTCGTCCAGCTATAAGACCTACTTTAGCAAAGAATTTGAACAAAGGTGTCAGTGTACTCTGAAATCAACAAACTCTTTTGAATGCCAAATATTCTAATGTGAAAACAGCAAATCTGTTTCAAAGGAAAAATATCAAGCTACAAGGTCAGCAAGTTTCATTAACAAGACTTTGAGAGTCTAAATCCTTTTCTCTTCAACATGAGCTGCGGTTTTCTACAGTTTTACACAAGGCCAGGTGGGCACAGACCATCAATAAAGATGATTCACAGATTGCAGATTAGTTCCAGCTGGACACAGGCTGCACTGAGCAACACAAACTAAACTGAGTAAGGAAGTTTGGTCTAAAAGGAACTGCAAGACTCTGATGCACCTAAAATGAAAGCAGAATCATCATAAAGGACATAGACTTTCAGATATGATATATCCATCCATTCCTTTATATTAAATTCAGCAGCACTTTTGCTGAACCAAGACATCTAAATTAATTTGTAACTGAGACTGAGGTTCAAAAAGGCACCAGCTGTCCTCGTGAGGAGACCCAATAGGATTGTAAGCAAAGGGTCAAGACAGAATGTTCATGTAGATCGCAGCTGATCATCTGATTGTGCTGGTTACCAAACCCTTTCGAACGAGACCATCGTTTCTCTCTCTCTCTCTCTCTAATTTCTGTGAGAAGACTAAATCAGATGAAATGGATTTTCAGAGATGGCTGGCAGCTGTCCACACCATGTGCAAAACACATTTCTAAAATCCTCCTTTCACCATAATCTTTTCCTTTTTCTCTCTCTGGACAGTTCGAGGGGTAAATCTGTTTTGAATTTGAGTTCAGCATTTTAAGATTCTTCCTGTGGTCTTGCAGCCTAAAGACAAAAACTCTGGCACTAAACAAATCGGCACATCCAAAGCTTTAGGGAAAAAAATATGCATATACTGAGTCAGGATTACACATTCTGATGAGAGAAAAAGCTGTGGTCGCATACTGTGTCCACATTTGCTCTGGCTATAGCTAAAGTTGTGACCATTTCAGCAAATCTGTTATAAATACAATAAATCAATAACAGCACTTATGCTCTATAAATAAAAACTGGTGTTATGATTATTTTTTTTCTCCATCAAAGATAACATACAACCAGGCCTTCGTTTACCTGTTTGCTGTTTACAGCTTAGAATAGGTTTTTGCTACATGAACAAGAATCACTTTTATACCCACTATTTAACAGACTAAAAATCAGGAATAAAAACCCCTGTGTTAAAGTCCTTGGCCCTCAGAATGGTCTAAGTGCTTACTATGTATCAAATCCCCCGTTCCAGCTGCCAGCAGCAGCCACAGTTTAACCCTCCCTTGTTGCTTCATTGACTCACCAATCTATCTGAACAATAAACTCGATTGAAATCTCACTGGGTGTCCTGTACAGACAGCTGCTGTTTTAAAATTCTGAACTTAGTAACCATGACTACGATGCCGCAATGACTAATGCCTCATAATGCATACAGTATTCAGGGCTGGAAATGTAGTGAAACTGGGTGTGATGGAACTTTTAGAATATACTGCAGAACATAAGGCCTGAAAATGTGCCTTTGAAAAAGACAGTGTGCTTGAAAATCGTACTCATTTTTTCCATGAAGTATATGTACTGAGACTGGAAATTAGAATTTCCATGATTAAAATGAATCATGCCTAATGTTTGTTTGGGAAGGATCACAATCGTTAGGCATAACATTTCCCTCAACTCATGTCCAGCTCAAACGGAAAGGTTTTTGTGTAAACTGAGAGACCCTTACGAAAAAGAAGTTTATTCAAGTGTGCTATTAGTATACTTCTTTTAAACAAAAAATAAGAAAGTATACTTTCAGTCTACTTTTTATATACTTATCAGAAATATACTTTATGTACTTCTCAGAAATATACTTCAAATTCCACTTACAGTAAGTATACTTGACGTATACTGACAGAAAAGTCTAAGTATATTTGGCCTCTATAATACTATAATACTTAATGGGGTCATATAATGGTAGATACACTTTTACAAGTTGATTGTACTGAAATGTGTGTTGGCAGTGCCTGTACACAACCATCATAAAATGATAAAAATCCATCCAGTGTTTTTTTTAAATCTTCTTATATGTTTCCTCCCATCTCAAATCAAGCTGTTCGATTTTGTGACGTCACAAAATCGACGCCCCTCCCACGATGGTTGATTGACAGCAGCATTTCAACACAGACCCGCCCTCGCGCCCTTGTGAGCGAGCTGTCAATCATAGCCCGCGCCGACTGGCGCGTTCATTGTTGTTAGCTGGAGCACTGAGTAGAATGGCGTCTAAGCGATTGTGGTGTTCTGTTCTTGGGTGTAATAAGGAACACAGCAGTCATGCTGATGTTCCTAAATCCGTACAGCTGAAGACGCAGTGGCTGAGTTTGTTCTCGAAGGGAATATTCCCTAGCCTGGTAATACCAAACTCTGCTACTTCGCTTTGCTTCGTAGACAGAGTCTGGCATGGCATAATTGAAAAGCGTTTTCTTTCTCGCGGGGAGGCGCTTGTCTGAAGTTTAAAATCATTTATGGCTTCCCGTAAGCCAATCACATAACGTTTGGTTATGGCGTGTGTTATGCGGATGCTCAGCCGCATCTAACTTCCACTGTAAACACATGTATGATGCGAAAACAAAACCATCGAGCGAAATACCGGAGTGAACATGGCTGTGAACGACTTTTGCAGATTATGTGAAGTAAATCTACGCATCCACGGTACAATCAGCGTCTACGTCACGGCTCTCAGCCCGCCCTCTGTTCGTTGATTGGCTGGCTGTTTTCAGGCCGGAGGAAAACGGAAAGCTATTACGCTGTCTCAGACTGAGTACAGAAGTGAAATGAAATTGAGCGGAAGTAAGAAGTCTGACGTAGTCAGGCTAATATTCCCCACGATCAACGTCAATGCTTTCATGTTTGCGCGAATCATTTCACACACCAGACTGCTTTACAAACGAGGTCAGTAAAAAGCTGGTTATTTGCTAAGAAGCTGCTCCTGAAAAAAGGATCGGTACCAACTATTCGTGTTCCTGCTGCATCTCCAGAAAAACTGAAGTGAGTGTAACGTTTTATTGACCTTTATATTAATCTTTATATTAATCTTTGCAAATCGCTTGCACGCTTCACGATGAATGCGGCTGTTTACACTCAGGGTACATTACGGCATGTTTTCTATGTATGACGTTCTCAATATAATTCATAATCCCACATTTATAATGAACAACGCGTTATGGTTATTGTGTTATTGTGTTACGGTGTACGCACAGAACAGAGGGGGGGTGAGCAAAGCTCATTATCATTTAAAGACACATGCACTTAAACGGCGTGCTGAAAACAGAGCTGTTTTTGACCAGGTAAAATTAGTGTTTTCTTACAATACTAATGAGAATTTTTAATTAAAGTATATTACAAACTTTTAATTTAGACCCTAAAGAATCATATTAGCTTGTACAAAAATTACATTATATGACCCCTTTAAAAATATAATTAAGTATTCTAAGTATTCATGGCTTGTACTTGTGTTTACTATTTTGATTGAGTAGCTTATTAAATACTTTTTTTAAAACATAATATTACACACTGTCGTATAAACTAACATGTTCAGCTTTATATAGTAACAAACTTTCGGGTGGAATAGCTTATAGAGTAAATAAAATAAGCATGGAAAATAAGTTTATGCAAGTGTTCTATTAGTATACTTATTTTCAACAAAAAAAAGAAAGCATACTTTCAGTCTACATTTTATATACTTCTCAAAAATATACTTAATTACACTTAAGTGTACTTGGCCTATACTTGTACTCAATCTTTTGATCGAGATATACTTAAAAGTTTAATTATTCAAAGTATAGGCCTACTTGGCTTGTAGCCTAGTTGTTAACTCTTTTGATCGAGTAGCCTATTAAATATACTTTTTTTACATCGTTTTTCATATACAGTCTTATGAAATTTTGATTGAAAATATTGATTAAAATATTGATATAAAACAGATATGTTTCTAATTCTGCGTATCTGAATTTTTGTGTAGGCTAGTCCAGCTGGTGTACATAGGAATTTACTTTAAATGAAGTTTTATGTAACAAAGTTCGGGAGGAGCATGTTCAGGTAATCATCCAATCAGCACAAGAAGAAGCCAGTATAAATAAAGCCTTCCCTTACCTCCTGTCTCATGACTAATTTCTCAGCATCCCGCCACCAGCCCATCACCTCACATTCGGCTGGGTCTGCTCATAGATACCTATGATCTATACATTTATAGGGGGGAGTACTCTGGGGTCGGGCTGAATTCCGAGCTCGGAGCCCTCCCCCCGGACAGCAAGCCAAATACGCATTTTAATATTACATCAGATTTCATTAACATGTGAACTCGTGAATTCAACTTTTCCCCACCATTGACTGAATTTTCCAGCTATCCATCTTTTCACTGTTATACGGTAGGGGGCGCTATGACACATATTCTAGTAGGCTACATAATCTCCGGATCAAAACACAGGAGCAGAAGAAGCTGAAACAAGTGATAGACGATTGCTCACTCAAATTTAAAATGTGATCATCAAACATTAAACAGCTTGTAAATCAAAACTGCTTAATGTTTCCAAATGAAGCGTAACCCATTAAGAGAAAACGACTGAAGCTGTGACGGTGTCGGACTCGATTTAGTCCATCTGTGTTTGATCATCGTTCTGAATCTGATCAAGGCGTAGTCTTTGACAAAAATGTGATTTTCTCAACTATTTTGTTTAAAATGTTGCCTTTCTTTATGAAACTTACCGACATTCAAGTGTTGATAAAAAAAAAAGGATGCATGAAGCTAATAAAAGGTTTTTAAAATTAAAGTAGAGTTAAAGGTATTTTTCAAGTATAAAAAATAACATTTGAACCTTAGTATAGGCCTACTGCAAGTGCAAAAATTTTATATAAATAGTAAACTATAAGTATAATGTTAAAGAAAACTTGTAGTATAAAACTACTAAACTAGTAGTTTACTGAGAGTACACTAAAAGAAAACTAGTAGTTTACTGAGAGTATACTTCAAAGTTGCTACAAGTATTAAAATAGTAAACTACTAGTATACTCATAAGTTCACTTGCAGTACAAATGAGAAACATAATTATGAACTAGTTGTGAACTTTAAGTTTACTACTGTTACACTTATAGTACACTTAAACATATACTTTTATATACTTCAAGTGGGCCAATTTAGTCCCAAGCAGTATTAAAATAGTACACTTACAAGTTTACTACTAGTACATATTGACATTAGTATACTTACTACATAAAGTATACTTAAAAATATACTTGAACATTATTCAAGTATACTTCATAAAATGACCTTGAAGTATACTTTTTTTTTTTTCGTAAGGGAGAGTAATGAGGAAAGAGTGTAGTACAGGAAAGAAACTACATTGGAGTAGTGTACTCTTAATACACATACATTGCAGGCAGAGTCCTACACTGAGGCAGTTAAGAAAATGGAGTGCAATAGAGATCCATTCTCGATTGAGAATCTGATCATGATTCTGTTCTACTCTGTGCTCTTGAACCAGATGAGCAAGCTAAGATTTATCAATTAAGACTGTTTGTCTTGATGTAGGCCTAATGAAGGTTCAAAAACATGGGGAAAAAAAAGTTCTACAGCCTAAGGGCCATCATGATAGAGCTCCATTCACATAACATATAGCATTTTTTTAATGCTACATGCTACACAGTATTATTTTTTTGTGTTCATTATAATGAGAACAAGATGCATGTTTGTAAGTTAAATGTTACTGTGTGTTTATCTTGCATTTCATAACCTAATCCGCAAAACTCCATCAGCAAACATGCTCTCAAATAAAGTTACATGAGCTCATTTGGTTCAGTAAGGAATTTTGCTACTTCCCCATGTTTTGTCTAAAACTGATAGGCGTCCCTTTCTTGTCTGTGCCAAGTCTGTGTCAAGTAAACAAAAAACATACAATTTCCTAAAGCAGAATTCATTTCATGTGAGGCAAGACTGTGTCTTAAAGACAGTATGGAAAGTATGGATGTGATGTAATGTATAATTAAATACAAAAAATGAAGGTAGAAGCTTTGTAACTTAGCCAGAGTAGGCTACAAGCAATATTCAGTGTCATATTTTATTAAAATATTACCAAAAATGTGATGGATAGACATACAGTCATTTTAATGGGTTACACAACTTTTCAAAAAAAAAATGCATTGAACTTTCCAGAGGAAATTATGGGTTGTGAAAATCGGATGGAACCTTAAAACAATAAAACCCATTGAATAGACTATATGTCTATCCCACAAAGCATCACTGTCATTCATGTAGAATGAAAAATGCCATCTACCACTGCAACACGTTTCAGAAGCCGTTAGAGATGTTATTTCTTTTCTTTACGGCAGAGGGGGCTGTTCTTGCTAACAACCTCTTCCAGAGCCACATTCTGCTGACAGTTCATTATATATTTTATTTAAATTCTTAGGCTTAGCACAACATGTACCCTGGTTTTTCTATATCTACGTGTTTATATGATACAAAGAATTACTATGATTTAACACTTCTGCCTTTTACCATGTCAGTCTACATTTTGCATAAATCTTATAGATCATCAATTCAACTCAATCTCGGAAATATAAAAGTCTCCACTTTTATATCGCTCACCTAAATTCAAGATTTATTCTCAACACAAGGAGCAAACCAAGCTTCAGGATGTGTAGTATTTTAGAAACCCGCAGGTAGATCTTTCTGAACTTAGTTGTGGCTTGGGATTTCCCTTATGAAAAAGAAGTTTATTCAAGTGTGCTATTAGTATACTTCTTTTAAACTAAAAATAAGAAAGTATACTTTCAGTCTACTTTTTATATACTTCTCAGAAATATACTTGATGTACTTCTCAGAAATATACTTCAAATTCCACTTAAGTATACTTGACTTATACTGACAGAAAAGTCTAAGTATATTTGGCCTCTACTTGTTGATCGAGATATACTTAAAAGTATAATTAAGTATTCTAAGTATTCTTGGCTTGTACTTGTGTTTACTATTTTGATTGAGTAGCTTATTAAATACTTTTTAAAAACATAATATTACACACCGTCTTATAAACTATAGCCTAACATGTTCAGCTTAATATAGTAACAAACTTTCGGGTGGAAGAGCTTATAGAGCAAATAAAATAAGCATGGAAAATAAGTTTATTCAATTGTTCTATTAGTATACTTTTCAACTAAAAAGAAGAAAGCATACTTTCAGTCTACATTTTATATACTTCTCAAAAATATACTTGATTACACTTACTTTAAGTGTACTTGACTTATACTGAGAGAAAAGTCCAAGTATATTTGGCCTATACTTGTACTCAATCTTTTGATCGAGATATACTTAAAAGTTTAACTATTCAAAGTATACTTGGCTTGTAGTTGTTAACTCTTTTGATCGAGTAGCCTATTAAATATACTTTTTTTACATTGTTTTTCATAAACAGTCTTATGAAACTTTGTTTGAAAATATTGATTAAAATATTTATATAAAACAGATATGTTTTTAATTCTGCGTATCTGGATTTTAGTCCACTGGTGTACATAGGAATTTACTTTAATTCAACTTTTCTCCACCATTGACTGAATTTTCCAGCTACCCATGTTTTCACTGGTATACGGTAGGGGGCGCTATGACACATCTTCTAGTACAGAATCTCCGGATCAAAATACAGGAGAAGAAGAAGCTGAAACAAGCGATAGAAGATTGCTCACTCAAATGTAAAATAATGTGATCATCAAACATTAAACAGCTTGTAAATCAAAACTGCTTAATGTTTCCAAATGAAATGAAGCGTAAACCATGAAGGAAAAACGACTGAAGCTGTGGGGGTGTCGGACTCGATTTACTCCATCTGTGTTTGATCATCGTTCTGAATCTGATCAAGGCGTAGTCTTTGACAAAAATGTGATTTTCTCAACTATTTTGTTTAAAATGTTGCCTTTCTTTATGAAACTTGTCGACATTCAAGTGTTGATAAAAAGGATGCAAGCTAATGAAATGTTTTTAAAATTAGAGTTAAAGGTATTTTTCAAGTATAAAAAATAACATTTGACCATAGTAGTATAGGCCTACTGCAACTGCAAAAATTGTATATAAATAGTAAACTATAGCCTAAGTATAATGTTAAGTTCATTTAAAGAAAACTTGTAGTATAAAACTACTAAACTAGTAGTTTACTGAGGGTACACTAAAAGCAAAAATAATATATAAATGGTAAACTGTAAGTATGATGTTAAGTTCACTTAAAGAAAACTTGTAGTATAAAACTACTAAACTAGTAGTTTACTGAGAGTACATTAAAAGAAAACTACTAGTTTAGTAGTTTTATACTACAAGTTTTCTTTAAGTGAACTTAACATCATACTAATAGTTTACCATTTATATATTATTTTTGCTCTTTCAGTGTACTCTCAGTAAACTACTAGTTTTAGTAGTTTTATACCGCAAGTATACTAGAAAGTTTTCTTTTAGTGTACTCTCAGTAAACTTGTAGTATAAAACTACTAAACTAGTAGTTTACTGAGAGTATACTTCAAAGTTGCTACAAGTATTACAATAGTGAACTACTAGTATACCCATAAGTTCACTTGCAGTACAAATGAGAAACGTAATTATGAACTAGTTGTGCACTTAAAGTTGACTACTGTTACACTTATAGTACACTTAAACATATACTTTTATATACTTCAAGTGGGCCAATTTAGTCCCAAGCGGTATTAAAATAGTACACTTACAAGTTTACTACTAGTACATATTGACATTAGTATACTTACTACATAAAGTATACTTAAAAATATACTTGAACATTACTCAAGTATACTTCATAAAATGAACTTGAAGTATACTTTTTTTTCGTAAGGGTTGTCATTTTCCCAGTCATGAATAGAAGCCCCTGTATAAAGAAAATGCAAATGGTTGAACCATTTTACATGCATTGCAAAAGAATCTAACTTGGGCAAACTTAATCAGAGTCACCAGTCTAGAATGAATATTTTTTTCCGGTTGAAATAACGTCATGCGATAGGCACTTTTCCTTCCATGGTCAGGCAAAGGCAATAACTTTTCAAACTTGCTTTGAATGGAAACAGTGTAAACACTTATTTGGTAGAAAATCAATTATGAATCATAGAATTGTAACCACTACTGAGGGGTCTATAAGATGAATAATTATATGGAATTTTACAAATCTGCCGTCACATTTTAAATATGGATCTGCTACCATAATTTTAATAAATACAAAATAATTGTTAAATAATTTCAATAACAAATGTATCAGACTCAGATAGCAATAACAACACTATGTTATGCTATACAGTTAAAACAAACAAATAAACACACACAAAAACCAACTGTACCTGGCCTACCTGGGGGGGGGGGGGGGGGGGGGGGGGGGGGTTGTGATGCAAACATGGATACTTGTATGACAAGTATGCTACTAAAACAAACTTGGAACACAAGTTTGAAACCTGTGACCATTATGCTGATTTAAGCCATAACAATGTTAAAAGATTATGCTGTTTCAAAGAGAACTCGGAGGTGGGGTTGAAATATTTCACTGGCCCTTCCCAACCCCATAGTTAATTGGACATGTGATAAACACAGCAGTTTGATTTTCTGCCTGAAACTGTTCAGCTCCAATCCAACTGGACTACTACATGCTGCTGAATCAAGTTCAGGTAATTTATTTTTATATATATATATAGTTGTTATCAGGCTATATAAAGACAAAATCTGTATAAAGGTCCTGTGTACACTTTATAAGTGTAAAATGATGATTTTGCAGCATTCCTCTAAATCCTTAAGTGTCTTGAAGCCAAGCTTGCCATAGCTATGTATCAGGTAGTCTTCTTCTGTTATGTATGAAGAAAATACCATGCCTAGAGGGCTGCAGCATTATTTCTTATAGCTTAACAATAAACCAGTTTTCCGTTGTATAAAGACCTTAAAGGCCAGCGGTAGGATATAAGAGCTTAAGCGCAGATGTTCAGTGGAATGGCAGATACAGTGTGAACCCATTCCAATAAATAAAATACTATAATTTTAGTTTGTACAATGTTACAAAATGATTCTATATCACCTCAATTATTATTTTTTAAATCATTTTAATCATTTCCCTAAAAATTATGTAGGCTAATGCAATGGACTGGATAATAATATATTTTTCCACAATATGTGTGTTTGAAACTGTGCTTTTTATGCAAAATGTCAACAACCCCAACCCTTTCCTTTAGCAGAATGGCAAATCAGGAGGAAACACTCCTTGTTGCTTTAATGTCATGAACTATTCAGGAAAGGCAGAGAACTTGAAAACAGTATAACTTGTAGAGCACTGCTGATTAGGTGCCCATTTTGCAGTTGAGAAGGAATTAATGCTTCTTTGAATAAACATTGTTTAACTGAGCATTTTCAACTCATCATTGTAAAGGGAAGATGTTAACATCTTTCCGATAATTATGTCATTGGCTGATTTGTTTATACCATTAAACAAACTGATGTTGTTTTCTTTTAGGAGAACTAAAAACATCCCTTTATCTGCAAATAGACAATGTCAGACACTTTTTTACCCACAATCTGCACATTAGACAAAAAAAAAAAAAAAAAAAAAAAATTCTAAGGTTCAGAGATGTAAAATGTTTATTAAAAAAATAAACAAAAAATAAAAAACTGTCCGATATTTTTTTTTTTTTAAATACGATATTAAAAACGATATTACATTTTTAAAGTTTTCAACATTTTAAGACATTTTTAAATTTTACTTTTTAAGTTTTAAAGTAGAAATTATTTGAGGCAGTAGATTCAGCCCAAACTATCAATGGATGACAGTCTAATGACAGAATGAAAAATGCAACATAACCATTTCGTTAACAAATAAGCTCACTCCCAAATATTGTTGTATAATAAACCTCTGAAGTGGCAATTCATTCTTAAGCAAATTATCTTAAAATAAACTTTTCAACCTGTGAGAAGTAAATTACTTGTTTAAACTAGCTGGGTGCTAGCATGCAATTAATGAGGCCGAATATTTGTTCTGTCTCTGAAAACTACTCTACACGTTTGTTAACAAAGTGGCACTGTGGTTTGGTTCCACTGGCTTCCTGATTCTACCAGATGAGATTCAAGATGATGCCCAGCAGCAGTAATGGGAAGAATTTGGATCTCTCCAGGCTGACAGATGACGAAGCCAAGCATGTTTGGCAGGTTATCCAGAGAGACTTCAGCCTGCGACAGAAAGAAGAGGACAGACTAGGGTGAGACACCCATAATCACATTTATATGGCATTAACATCCAGTACAACCAACTGTAAATAATTTTTTACTATATGCATGCTGTACTGTATCTTGGACAGAATCAGAATCATTGATCTCATCTTCAGATATTCATTGATGGTTTTGTCTGACTATCCCATCATTGGACCGATCTGAATGACTACTAACCTTAAGTCGTGTGCTGGTTTTTGCTTATAAAGGTCTTCTGCTGTCTGTTCATCTGTGATTTATAATTTAACTGAATCTGTGGAATGTCTGTCATTAATTTATTTCTGCATGAAAATATTTATCTCAGGAACAGTTCCACAGCACTTAGCCTTATGTGAACCCATTTAAAATAAATCTGAAATCATTTACAGCGGATAACTTATTATGAAGAGAATATCTTTAGGTTACTTTACCGTTGATACTTTATGAAAGAACCTTCAAACACCCAAAACATGTCTATTGGTGCAATGCTCAAGTATGATTATGTTTGTGTAATGTCAACAACAGAGAAGGATATGAGTACACTTCATCTATTCTGGAAGATCAACTGGCTTTAACCTCTCTATAGTGGGAAAAGTGATTCACTAAAAACATTCACTAAAGTTCAGTTAATTGGCCTTTTTTTAATCTCTTTTAAGGAGTGGCTTAATGACTCAGCTAGCCAAGAAAATGTCTTGTGAATGCAGTAAGTCGTGGTTATATAACGTACATCCTATCTTGTGAGCCTTCTGTCTGGACCATAACCATCCGATTTTTTAATCCTTTTATAATAAGGTCACGGATGTGATCCACAGTCACACTTACAGACATGTGGTACTACTTGTTCACGCCACTTGCATGTCTGTCAAGTATTACATTTATAGGCAATGTTGAAGAAAAAAGCATGTAAAAAGCCATTCCTGTGACAGGCATGATATTCATTCCTATGCTGTCTTTAATTTGTTGTGATGATTACTTTATGTTGTTTGTAAAAAAAAAAAACAGCAGAATTTTTAAGCTTTAGACTCCTCAGACACTTCATCAACAGGCTGAGCCCATGTATGTCTAAATTCCAGTCATTTTAAAAGAGGTAATAGGATTTGTCTCAGAATTTTGAATAACATCACATGACTGACATTTTTCTCTCAATTCTTTAACAGTTGGAAGGCAAAGGCTAGCTCAAAATAGTCCCGTGGAGACTTTGTTGTAATGTGGTGATGATAAAAACCTTGGAAACAGGATGTGGTAATGCAATGTTACATTCACTTATGCATTGCAAACTTTGATTTCATTGAATGTTTAAGAAAAAAAGAAAAAAAAAGTGCTAATCTAAGCAGATTAATTGTTTAAGGCAATTAGAACTTTCATAATAATTATGTTGTCTGTTACTATGTTTCTGTTTCATGTTCAAGCACTATGGCTTAATTAGATCTAATTCACATATTCAAAACCAAGAACATAGTTATAAAATAAGGGGAAATGTGGGGGGAAATATGCATGGGGAAAAATATTATTGAAAAAGATACAAAAAAGATTTATTTATTTTTTACAAATTTTAAAAAATAGTTATTCTCTAATCTTCTCTAGTTTCATGTGTCTTTTATGAATTGATTATGCTGTAATGTAAGATATTTGACTTACATGTGGTGCTTTTAACTTTTGCCAAATAAAAGTTGAAAGAGCCACAGGCACATAACCATTCAACATGTGGAGGAAAGCTCTTAGCTGGTTTCTTCTTAAGAAGAGCAGCTTTAGCAGAAATGACTTAAATATCCCATTTTTAATGCTACACAGCTGTGATACAGAGAGGTCATTGTGCTAGAAGGCCATCACTTTGGCCATAAAGCTTGAAACCTGGCACATTAAGAATGGAGGTTTTCAAAAGAAGACTAGAGACCATTGGATAGAATGTGGAGTAATTTCCTCTCTCTCTTTCTCTCTACACTGACTTGTGCTGATGATCTAAAGCAATCTGGGCCTAGTTGTTCAAAAGAAATTCGATCGGATTGATTTCATCTATCGGATTGAATCAAATCTTAAAAATGGGTTGTTTAAAAGGGAAAAAAAGGGTTTTGAAATCGGATTTATAATCAAGTCTTGGTTTCTGAATAAAACTTTCAATATGTGTTGTTCTAAACATTTTAGTAAGATTGGGATACCTTTGACAAAAAAAAAAAAAGGATTATCCTAAAGGTACATTCAGAGTGGATTTTAGGAACAAAATGTAATAAAACATTAAAATTGGTCAAATATAACAACATTTGTATCATCTGTACACTTTTATATTTTGCACTTGATTTGTTATAAAGTGATAAAGTCGATAGACATTAGGTGACCTTTTATTCTTTCAGTGCAGTAAAGTATCAAACAAAAACAAATATTATTTAACTGTAATTTATTATTACTAGCCTCCAAGCACCACAAGCTACACCCCAAAGCAGAACATCAGAGCGCCGGATTTTGTGGCCTGCTGCCAACAAAGAGTCAGTGTGGCTACAGTTTGATGAAGATGTTGATGCAGCCCTTGAAGCAACAGCCAAGGGTGATGTGGATTAGGGATGTGCTCGAATTTTCGAATATTCGATGTGTAATTATTATTCGAAAAATAAAATAGCCTACTATTGGAATTTTACTACGTTGCTTTGCTGGCCGTTAATGCAGTGAATCCATGATAAATCCCAATCACTAACTCGCAGTTATAATTAAATGCACTGGGTGGCGCTGTGGAGCGTGTCTAACAAGTGGATGGTATTTGATCACATAATGTCGTCGTCTGCCTCGCGAAGTTTGGAATTACTTAGATGAAAATTATTTTACAAAATGGAAGTACTTTTAATCAAATTAATTAATGAAACGGAGAGTTATCATAATATCACCACCACAATGAGAAATCACATGATTTCATTCAAATGATGACAGCAGTCGACTGAGGCAAGACAGCTGTCCATCACTGCATTAACGACTGCAGGTAGCTGTAGCGCGAGTGATCAGATATGATATCTTCTGATAGCAAAATGATTTTGAGGCATATACTTCCTTTAAGATTCCTTAAGGGAGACAGGTTTAAGAACAGAAAACCCATAGTGCATTTAGAAACTTCGCTTAGCAAACCGTTATCTTTGTGTCTCTGCAACGTCTGTCAGCGCAGCACGTTTTCTCACTCGAGCAAGTGGATATTATTGTTTTTCTCAACATGAACGTGAAACAATATAAAAACGATAACCATATGCTGACTCGAGTGCATACAATCTGTACGATAACTGTGCAGTCTGCTTTATTAGCGTTTTTTTCCATTCGCGCTGCTTGAGCTCAAATGCTTTTGTTCTTTATATTTTTGGTTTACACATATTGTTTAATGTTTTCAACTAAAAGAAAACCTTAAGATATATAGTAAGCTTGATGTGTATATTGCCTAATTGTAAGCTTGTTCAGAAATGGTGACAAAAACTTTTTAAAAAACGTAACTTAAAAAAACGGCTTTCTCAAACGTAATTTAAATAAACGAATATTCGAATATTACATTTTTATGAGCCCAAATATTCGAATACAATATTTTTGACAAATGCCCATCCCTAGTGTGGACCAGAGGCTCCGACCCATAAGCACGTTCATAATCAGCATCGCTTCAGTAAGGTTTAGCGGCAAAGAACAACGCGCCACCAAGATGTCTACTGCGGCATCAATTCCGACTGACGAGAGGCCAAGATTACCCAACACAGACAAGAGCTGAGGACACTCAGGAGCCAGTACTGAAAGGCAAGCGAGGAGGAGAAGGTAGCCCTGGCAGAACTTAGGGGTGTGGTAAGGGAGAGGTAATCACCCTTCGGCGTGCTGAGTGGCACAGGAAGAGGGGCAAGGAGAGGCGCAGTGCCTTCATTGCAGATCCATTCGGTTTTACAAGGAAGCTGCTGGGAGAGAAACACAGTGATGTCAACTCTCATGTCCTGAGGAGGATATCAACCACTATATCTGCAACACCTACAGCGATGGTATGAGGGAGCAAGACCTTGGTCACTGTGCAGCCCTTATATGCCCACCTGAACCTAGCACCCTCTTTAACATCGACGAACCCACCCTTAAGGAAGTCAAAGATGTCATAAAATCTGCCAGAACATCAGCACCGGGCCCAAGTGGAGTCCCATACAAGGTCTTCAAACACTGCCCCAGGCTTCTGGAACATCTTTGGAAGATTCTGAGAACCATCTGGAGAAGAGGGAGAGTACCTTAGCAGTGGAGATACGCAGAAGGCATGTGGATTCCCAAGGAGGAGAATGCAAGTAACATCGAGCAGTTTAGGACAATCTCCCTCCTTAGTGTTGAGTGCAAAACCTTCTTCAAGATTGTTTCCAATCGTCTAATGGGATTTCTCCTTAAGAACACCTACATAGACACCTCGGTGCAGAAGGGAGGAGCCCCAGGGGTCCCAGGGTGTATTGAACACACAGGGGTGGTGACACAGCTGATCAGGGAGGCACGAGAGGGTAGGGGAGTTGGCAGTGCTGTGGCTGGACCTTGCCAATGCTTATGGATCGATACCACATAGATTGGTGGAATTGGCCCTGAGCAGATACCACGTCCCAGAGAAGATTCGAAATCTCAACCTTGACTATTATAACAACTTTAGTCTTAGGGTGTCCTCTGGGACTTTAGTATCGGAGTGGCATCGACTGGAGAAGGATATCTTTACAGGCTGCACAATCTCTGTGTCTCTGTTTGCACTGGCCATGAACATGCTCGTAAAGTGTGCGGAAGTGGAATGCAGAGGTCCACTGTCCAGATCTGGCACCCGACAACCACTGATTAGAGCATTCATGGACGATCTCACGGTTACCACAACCACAGTGCCCGGATGCAGGTGGCTTCTTCAAGGCCTCGAACAGCTCATCACTTGGGCAAGAATGAGCTTCAAGCCCATGAAATCCAGGTCCTTGGTCTTTAGGAAAGGAAAAGTAGCTGATCAGTTCCGCTTCATGCTGGGAGACACCAAAATTCCATCAGTGTCAGAAAAGCCAGTGAAGAGCCTGAGCAAGCTCAACCTGAAGGACACCACTGCACGGCAGGGTACCAGCGATGACCTCGACACATGGCTCTCAGCAGTGGACAAGTCAGAACTTCCTGGTAGGTTTAAGGCCTGGATCTACCAACATGGCATCCTCCCTCGTCTCCTCTGGCCACTGCTAATCTACGTAGTCCCAATTACCACCGTGGAGGGCTTTGGGCGGAAGGTCAGACGATTTCTGCGCAGGTGGCTGGGCCTGCCACGGAGCCTAAGCAGCATTGCTTTCTTTGGCCATAACATCAAGCTACAGCTTCCCTTTAGTAGTCTGGCAGAGGAGTTCAAGGTCACCCGAGCCAGAGAAGTCCTGCTCTACCGAGACTCAGTTGACACCAAGGTCTCCTCAGCAGGGGTAGAGGTCAGAACAGGAAGGAAGTGGCGCGCCCAGGATGCAGTGGAACGGGCGGAGGCAAGGCTGCAGCATAGCACCCTGGTGGGCACGGTGGCTACTGGGCGGGCTTGGTAGCAATCCCAAACCGTGCTACAGGAAAGCCAGAGGAAAGGAGAAGCGGAAGCTTATCCAGGAGAAGGTACGAGCCGAGGTGGAGGAAGCTCGCTTCAGCAGAGTGGTGGGCATGTCCAAGCAGGGGGCCTGGACCAGGTGGGAGCATACAGCTGGCCGTAAGATCACCTGGGCAGAAATCTGGAAGGCGGAACCACTCCATTTTAAGTTCTTGGTCCAGTCAGTGTATGACGTCCTCCCTAGCCCTGCCAACCTGTTCACCTGGGGCCTGGTGGACTCACCTGCTTGCCAACTCTGCCAGAAAAGGGGATCATTAGAGCATATCCTCAGCTGATGCTCAAAGGCCTTGGGAGATGGGCGTTATCGTTGGCACCATGACCAGGTCCTGAAGGCAGTAGCAAATGCCATCTGCACTAGCATTAACATCAGCAAGCAGCATCATCCAACCACGTCTGTAATTGCCTTTGTCCGTGAAAGAAAGATAGAAAGACCCAAGGGGGCCTGCTCGCAACAGCAAGAGACTGGCACCTCCTGGTGGACCTAGGCAGACAATTGAGGTTCCCAGACACCATTGCAGTTACATCACTCTGACTGAACATGGTCTTGATGTCCGCGGCAAGCAAGCAGGTGGTGTTACTTGAACTAACTGTCCCCTGGGAAGATCGAATGGAGGAAGCCCAGGAAGGGATGAGGGCCAAGTACGCTGATCTACGCTACGCTACATATGTTACATATACTTACCATACTAATAACAGTCAAGTATGCATAATTACATGCAAGTAACCCCTTAACCAAATCCTAATCCTACCCTAACCTTTAGTAAGTACATGTAGTTGCTTAATATTACTCAGTACTTAAATAAATAATTACACTATAACAATGACACCTTAAAAAAAAAAAAAGCGTAACCCCTAGACCTACTGATTTCCAGATCTGTATTATTCTAAAATTCTTTTTAAGAATTGGGCCTTTGCAGTTGAAACCCCACTTTGCCCATTTACAAACTAAAAATCTGTATTTGATTCCAAGCAAAATTTTCCATGTGATGCTGAATTTACAGTGCCATTGTTAAATATTGATGGCACTAATTGAATATTTTTAGACAACTGTAATGAATATTTAACAAAAAAAAGTTCTGTTATGACTTTCAATTACTGATTATAACAAGCATTTTGGATACTTTTTTCCCCTCTGATCTGATTCCGAGACTGATTGATTGGTTGATTGACTGACTGATTGATTGATCGATCAACCGATCCCATGTGGTGTGACGCCATCAAACGGTGCCGCTAGAACACGTTCACACACACAGCAGGATTTTGAATCGCAGACAGGTCCATATATTTAGCATGGCAAATATCTCACAAGCGTCGGCGATTCTCTCGGATCGCGTCTTTGATAATTCACACTACGTGATTGTCACTCACGTGAACGTCACAAAACCTGTCGGCGAGCGAAAATCGGGCCTAAAATCGTTTAGTGTGAACGGCCATTACAAACGATAATGAACAAAACTAACTAAGAAAGAAAAACTGAAAAAGTTATTTTTAAATAACCAGCTGGACACCTAGCTGTTATTAACACCTGCTATTTCGTTCCGAAAATGTTTTTTTGACATGTTTAATTTTTTTTTTTTTTTTTTTTTTTTGCTGTAAACTTTTAGAATTAGTACATCATTGGTCGTGCGCTGCAATGAAGGAAGAGATGCTGTCCAGCACTGACTGAATGCGAATGCGTCGCGATGATGCTATGTCTAATATCAGTGATATTAGCAGTTTTGTCAAACGATATTTCATATTTAAAATACGTAATTTTACTTCGTCGATTGCAGTTACGTTACGATTTGGACAAGAGGCCACAACTTGGTTTTACACACCACAATGAAAAGAATCAGCATGTAAGCCAGTGAATCTCTCTGTATGCAGGGACCTCAAGACCAAAATACTGAAAGAGGATACAAAGAGAGAGCTGCTGGAAGATCAGCCTAAACTCAGTGATTCCCTCTGCATCCGCTGTCTGCAGCCCTTCAAATTCCTTGTCAACAGCAAGCGCCAGTGTCTGGACTGCAAACTATTTGTCTGCAAGTCCTGCAGCCGTTTTAACAAGAAGGACCGTGGTTGGGTGTGTGATCCATGCCATATGTCTAGGTGAGCACCTGACAGACAGACACATGCCTGTGATTTCTGATTTGTGTCCTTATATAAAGGAGCAACACACAGGACATAAAACAATCATTACGAATACGTAAAAAAAAACAAAAAAAAAACAGTGTAAATTGTCACATTCACATTCATTTTTGAATACATATTGTTTGAATGCTTTAATTGATGACTCATCTTCACCAGTTCTGCTTGCACTTAACTAAACCACAACCATAAAAAGAGGTTCACTTCCTGTAAATAAACTTTATTTAAAAAATAAAATAAAATAAAACTTTTATGCATTTTCACTTATGCTGTATATTTACTACTCTAGCAAACTCTATTGAAACAAATGTGGATTTGTGAATATTGTTGGCCAGTGTTGGTGGGTTAAAAACATTCTTTAGTCTTACATTAACACTATTAGTTCACAATAAAGCATGACCTCTCATGTCTTATTGCTTAAGTAAATTATGTTGTACGGAGAAGAAGCAGAAGAACCAAGTAGAAATTACATCACAATACTGGTGGTAGATTCAGCCTATGAAATGACAATATTTTTTAATGATCATCACACTCATGGCAGTAACTATTTTATATTATGGTGAATTGGTCGAATTTTGGTGAATATGATCTCATTTGTTCTTTTTCGTGCAATCCTCTTATACCCCACCACCGACGGTTAGGTTTAGTGGTTGACCTTTATGCTTATGTTTGTTTTCTAAAATAATCATACGTTTCAATACAAATTACGTCATACAAATTCATATGAAATCACCAATTCTTAAAATAGTTATGTTTTCTCATGAAATCAGGTTGGATTGACTGAATAAATTTAGTTTTTCTTGTTTTTTATCTTTGTTTCTACAGAATCCTTAAGATTGGAACTCTGGAATGGTTCCATGAGAATGTACGCTCTCGCTTCAAGCGTTTTGGCAGTGCAAAGGTCATGAATTCACTTTTCAAGAGGCTGAACAGCGACCGTGCCTGCTCTCAAACTGACCTGAGAGGTAGCCTGTTTAAGGTCATTCCATGAGACTCGAAACCTTCCCATTATATACTGGCCCTAAAAGTGGAATCATGCGCATCAAGCAATCTTGATCATCACATATGAACTTGATTCTTTAGTTTAATGAACAAGAATTTGCTCATTTTTATATACTTATATACGCTAGGGTCTGGGGATCCGATTTTGTTTCACAGAGCTTGGACTATCCTGAGCTGAGATATTGAGGTTTCCATAAACATCCGTAAAACCCAAAATTTGTTGTGGTCCATGACACAAAGATGGTCCCATGTGGTTAAAACAAGTAAAAAGAAAAAAAGGTGTTTTTCCAATACCAATACATAGTAGAGGTAATCACTCCCAAAAAAGTCAAATTAAATGAAAAATGGTCAAGCAACCTCCATTGGACCACTTAAGATGGATTGACCCGCAACTTTATCCTCTCATTGTAAATTGCATCTTGTAGGACCTGTTCTAAGCACTCAGGTTAGCATGCTGCATTCTATTTATTTCTACAGATTGAATTCTAATAGAAAAACTATCCGTTTAGAAAGTCAGTTAGTTATTACAAAATGAGATTTGATTCTTACTGTGTCATCTGTTAATGGAAAACAATTTTTGAAGCAATGTCTGACAGATGACTTACAGCGGAACACTGAAGGCAGAGCTTAGAGGAGAGAGGCCCTCATAACTTTGAGGGATTTAGTGAGGGATCCAGGGGGAGAGAGAGAGAGAGAGAGAGAGAGAGAGAGAGAGAGAGAATTGGCTGGGCCGAATCATCCATGTGATTTACTTTACACAGTCACATGTCTTCTTTTTCTCAGTGCCTGGACTCGAGTGTCTCTCTTTTATCCAATTTTCTATCTGTCCTGAATAAAGAGCTCAGCGAGAAAACATTGCTGTTTGGGTGAAATGAGATTAACAATGTTCCATACAAATATGTTACAAAAAGATGTTCTAATTATATAATATTTAAGGGTGGGTCACACTGGTGAATAAATGCCAACAAACACCAACACAATACTTGCTGTTTGAATTGAAATGTTGGGAAATGTAGGCTAAATGTTGTGTTCATACTACTCCAAAAAACAACAACGTGGTTAAACCACCGATCCAGCAAAAGCCCAACAGCCATTGATATTTGGTGTTTGGTAACTAGTGTAGTGTGGCAGTGTGAACCACCCTTTACCACTATTTAATTTCTGTTTTGCTTTCTGTAACCAATCACAGCTTATTTTATTTCTTTTGTCTCTCTAACCCCCCACCCCCATCACATAGAGCCTCGAGACGATGACACGCACAGCATGCCTGAAGTTCACAGTGAGTTTAAAAAAAAGTCCTCTTTCTTTGTGATATAAACATGTAAATGTAAATGTAAATAAACATTATTAAGCTGAACACTGATGTCATGCAAGAATCTAAAGTAATCAGTGAATGTCTTTCATCTGTCCAAACAATACAGCAGCCATCTGCTCTCACATTATCTTTGATTTAATAAGGCAGGGAAGATGGAGAGAAAAAAAAGTTTGGAAGAAAAACACCTTACATAGCCATGAAAAGAACTGAACACAGAAGCACTGGTTCTTTCACAGGGATTAACAATACATATATTTTCTGCTGTCCAGTACAAGCCAGTTGTTCAGATTTGCACATTCCCTGTGAATATTTTCTCTTGTGCCACCACACAAACATTATGCTTTTTAGCAAGATAGTTTTATATATATCAAGGGGGAAAATAAAAATGTTCATTAAATGTCGCATTTTCTTTACCAGAAAAATAAAAAAATCCATATATACAATACAATTTAAAATAAATGTATTATGTTTTAAAATAATAGCTGTAAACAATAGTTTTGTGAGCCCATGACTATAGCTATATGACATTTTAAACTCATTTTTAATTTCAGGAAACATGCCATAGGATTTAATTTAATTTATTTATAATTTACAACCCATTCTAAATGATGCATCAAGGATTTACTTCGTCATTCTCAGTAATATAGGTAAATCTCATCAGTGTTATCCAGCAGTGTAACAGTACCTGAAAACATATTAAATAATTCCCTACTTCTTCTCTATTAGAGGGTACTTCTCTATCTGACAACTTATATATTTGGAGCTATAAAAAAGGGAACCGTTTAAGAAAGAAAATTATGTCTTTTTTTTTCCGGACAAATCACAGAGAAAGTGTTTAAAACCTACACAAAATGAAAAACATAAGTTTGAATATTAGTTAAATTGTGTTTGAACATTAATACTTGTTAATTACTACAGTGTTTCTTGTCTGATATCAAAGGATTCATATTTATTACTCTTGTCATCCACACAGCCGGCTCTCTGTTTAACCAGGAAGATGAGCAATCTGAGAGGGCTGACAGACGGCACTTCAGCCTGGTACTGTACCATCCCTTAAACATCAGAAACTGATGTTATTAGAGCGCAGGGAAAACCAGTGGCAGGACCAGTGCGCATTATAGTGTTAGCAGTTCTGTCAGTTAAACAGTAGTGCAAGATCGCCCTCTGCTGCTCAAATCTTATTTTAGTTTTAATGGGTTAGTTTAGTTTAGTATTTGAATATGGCCTGAATTTTCCCTTGTTCTCATTATATGATTTTGACTCTTCACATTGTCACCTGGAGGTGATTTTGTAATTCTACAGACAGAAAGCCAGTCTGAAGGCCATGCTCAGTCCTTGTCTAAATCTGTCTATCTTAATCTCTTTGTTTAGTTTTATGGGCCTTTGAGAGTAGACAGGAAAGTAAAGAGGGAACAGAATTTGGGCATGATGCAAGGCAGATCTGAACCTGCATGAGCACATTTACTATCCACTCTGCCAGACAGTGAAACCTTTTGTATAACCCTTCTGTACTAATCGTAGTACAGCTATTGCTTATAGAGATTCTGTAGATCTGCCTGTGTTTAAGATAGATAGATAGATAGATAGATAGATAGATAGATAGATAGATAGATAGATAGATAGATAGATAGATAGATAGATAGATAGATAGATATTGGAACTACACTGTTACTGTTTTTATGGTTGAGTTCAAACCAAAAACAAACCATTTTCTTTCTCTCTTAAGATGAGAAAAGGCAGACGGCTGCTTCCTGTTGATCCTCATGAATTTAATATTGGCTTTGAGAACTCCACTTATTCCCAGCCTCCCATACTTCTGGTTCGTATGTTCTGTTCTTGCACATCTGATGTCAGAAATAAGCAAATATTGTGAACATATAATATAGCAAACACTGAAATACTGAAGTGTGCAAAAAAACACTACCACACTCTGTTGCCACAAAAAGTACCTTAAATGGCAGTGCCAGCTGCTTTGAATTTTAAATTGTTAGGAAAAATACATAAGATAGGCAAATAAAGAATAAATGGTTAGCAGTGGTGTGAAAAATTTGTGATTTGTCCAACCAGTGTGCTAAACAAATGCTGTAAAGTGCACCTGCTGAGTATTTTCTGATTGTTAACAGTGATAAGACTGTGTGTTTAAATCTTGATTGTTTCTTCACTGAAGAAAATCATCACAAAATTAGTCAAGCCAAGGTTAAAATGACAGCATCTGGGTTTGTTTCCTTTTTATTTCAGTACAGACTCTTGTGAACTCTACTGAATTGTATACTAGACAGTATTTAGTTAAAATAGTACATTTTATTTGGCAAAATATGTTAACATTTTTAAGCACATGATTTCAGGTCAGGTCAGTGCTATATGTGACCATATCCTTTTTAATAATTCATTAAATAATTTAGTATTATTTAATCATTAATTTTTTTAATTAATTTCTAAAGTATTCAGGTAGCCAAGAGAAAGTAACCCAGAGTAAGGACTCCGGAAATGAAGACAACTGGTCCACAACTTTTAAGCAGAATAGAACTCATGGCAGAGGTGATGAGATGAAGGACATATTGCAAATCAGCCAGAGAAGTCTGGACAAACCCTCTCATTTTGGTAAGATGCGCTGTCCGTTTCAATTTCCCTTACAGATTTCTGAGGATTTACATTTTTCCAAGGCTCTGTAGAGGTGAATGGGTTTCCCCTTTGGGCCATCCAATGTTTTTTTCCTACTGTCAGTGAGGTTTAGGCTACTTTGTGCTGGGAATATAAACCTAAGACACTATAAACGCAATACTACATTTAAAAAACAAACAGAAAAATTCAGGAATTGAACAAACAGGACAACATTTTTGCCTGGACTGGTGGATAGACTCATAAATTCCTCTTTATTTAATTTCAGTATTTACATTGAAAAAAAAAAAAGTTTTGTTTGCTCTCTGTAGATGACTGCACACCATACCTAGAACAGAGGATGACAAAATCTCGTTCCCTCTCCAAGATGAGCCTCTCTTCAGCTGGCAGCGCTAACTATCACCTCCACCGTGAGCTTTCTTACAGCCTGGAAGACTCGGAGGATGATGATGAATCTGAGATGCATGTCATATACAGTCCTGCCCTACTTAGAGAGCCCTCACCACATGAAGTTCCTCCACAGGTAGTAAAAAAAAAAATCATGACAAACATTTTGGTAATGATCACCTGTCAAACTGATGTGACATTTGTTGACATGTGACACTTTTACATCTTTGTTCAAATGCAAAGCTAAAGAGACTTAACATCCATTATACTATTATAACCTAATGTGGCTTCACAGTTTTCTTTTAAATGCAACACATACAGTACATTTTGTATCTCTATGACACTAGATTTTTGAGCTCAACGAGCGTATGTCAGCAATCGAGACTCTTCTGAGCCGTTTGGAGCAGAAAATTACCTTGCCGGTAATTGGGGGATCAGCAGAGCTGGTAAGTTTAAAGTAAATTTGCGTACCCAACAGGTGATTATTTTAGGTTAATGAAGTGTCTTATGCTTGCCAAGACTGCATTTGTTTGATCAAAAATACAGTGAAAACAGTAATATTGTAATATTACAAATAACTGTTTTATTTTTTATTGTAAAGGTACATTTTCAGCATCCATTACTCCAGTCTTCAGTGTTACATGATCCTTCAGAAATCATTTTAATATGCTGCTTTGGTGCTCAATAAACATTTCTTATTATTATCAATGTTGAAAACAGTTGTACAGCTTAATATTTTTGTAGAAACCGTGATAGATTTTTGTTCAGGATTCTCTGATAAAAAAGAACATTCAATTCAATCATTTCAATTCATTCAATCATTTATTTGTAAGAATGTAAGTCTTTACTGTCACATTTGATCATCCTTGCTGAATAAAAGCATAAATGTCTTTAAAAATTGACCCTAAACTTTTGAATGGGAGTGTGCATTTATACATTGCTATTTAAAAAGAAAAAAACATTTAGTAGTATCCTTTATTGGTTTCACCCACAAAAGGATAAACGTGTCATCAACATTTCTGAATAAGTCCATGAAATATAACTTAGCATCTCTGAAACACTTGTATCAAAAGGACCCTCCTGACTTTAAATCCTCATGTAGTTCTTCTGCTCTCCCTTTAGGTTGAGCAGAAAGAGGAGGATCTGTCTCCAGCTGACTTAGAGGAGCTTGAGCTCAGAAAAAAGCTTGATGAACTTACTGAAAATATAAGTGACAAAGGCCTGTCGTCTGATGAGGAGGATGCAACGAAATCTTCAGAGGACTCCCCAAAGAAAGGGGCCCTTTACCATACTTCAGCTATGAGAAATGTCAGGCATGAGTGGCCTCTTGAGGTTGAGTGGGTAAGAGAATGAGAACTAGCAGCACTAATAGCCTGTTAAACATGGTGTGAATTTTTATTTATATTTCCTTACAAATGTTTTAGTTCAGTTTTGACTTGAACCCACTCTGCTGTTCTTAATAGTTTTGATGTGTTTCTAATTCTATACTCTAGAAAGCAAAGCCGAATTTACATAAATCCTTTAAAAAGCAGAAGCGAGTGAATTCCTTTGAGTTTAGTAACACGACCATCAGTGAACTGTCGCAACTGGAGGGTAAAGTTGCAATGGCAGCCGCCAGTGTCCAGAGCACTCAAAGCGGGGTACGCCACCCAGTCTAAACATCAAAATGTACTCCAAAATGCACTCCAATTCAAAAACTTCCCATATCTTGCCAAAGTTGTCTGTTAAAAGTTGCTTATTTCTTGCTTAAAGGTTACAGACATTCAGAAAAGAATTGCTGCTTTGAGTGCCGCAGGGATGACAGTGGAGACGTCCCGTAGACGGGTATGTGGAGATCCAGCTGCTCACAGTCACATATTCCTGTTTAGATTTGCATGACCTTGGCAGTACAGAAGCATGAAACTATATAATATATAAAAAAAATTATTTCAATTTTTTTAACACAATAGAGCAATATATAGCAACTTCAGAAAGAGGCTAAATATAGTTTTCTGTTCTTCCCTTTTTCATTCAGGCTCCTCAGCCATCAAGGATGTTGCATGAATTTCCAATTAGTAAGAGCAGTTTTATACTGCATTTTCAATAACATGTAATCTGTCATTTACTCAATCATCTTTGTATTGTATAAAATGCAAAGAGCAATGATTTATTTTCCTCTTCTTTTGCTACACTTGAAGGGATAGGTCACCCAAAAATGAAAATGGTCATCATTTACTCACCCTCAAGTTGTTCCAAAACTGTTCACAAAAGAAGATATTTTGAAGAATATGGGTAACCAAACAGTTGATGACTTACATAATCTGAAAAAAAAAAAAACACAAAAAAACACTATAGTAGTCAATGGGGCCCATCAACTGTTTGGTTACCCATATTCTTCAAAATATCTTCTTTTGTGTTCAGCAGAAGAAAGAAATTCATACAGGTTTGGAAAAACTTGAGGGTGAGTAAATGATGACAGAATCTTCATTTTGGAGTGAACTATCCCTTTAAATATGTTGCAATTACATAACAAAATATAAAACCAAATGGCATTTATTTTAAATATAGCACAGGCTTTTTTTTCAAAACATTTCACAAACTGATTTTGTAAAACAATAGACATATTGTTTAAAATGAAAACACATAAAGATGGCTACCACAGTTTTAGTTTTATTTCTTGATTCCTCATAATATATTCTGAACCACACACAGTGATTTTAACGCATAAACTGATAGCAATCAGGTCTGCTGCTCAGTCTCTGGAACAAATGGACTACCCATCTCCTGTGGTCATGAAAGGGCCTATGAAAAATCTTGTTTGGTTATAATGGGAGCTGTAATGAAATTGATTAAATTCCTTTTTTAGAAAGTCACCAAAATCTCTTTACTACTGGTCAGTTTTTAATCAAAATCCACTCAGGATTCATGTAAGAGACATCATGAGGAAACATGTCTTGTGTACTAATAATGTTCTTTTTGGTTTCTCTGAAGGAGGCAGCAATGGAGCAAGATCTTTACGGAAGATGCTTACTATGTGAAGCAACTTCATCAAGTTAGCGTTCTCTACATATTTTTAGTGGGCCATGATAGAATAAACACACATTAACATATTTCATATGTTAATAAAGTCAGCTGCAAGGGCTTGTGTGCTAAACTCCTAGCTAAATAATATATAATTAATACCTGCTTCAATCTTTCATTAGATGAGTGTCAGATTATTCAGATAAATGAGGCTCACCTTGTAGCATTTGCTGTTTCTTAGAATAGAAAATATAAATTATGCACACAATAGTTTTTTTTTCCTTTACTTAACTGCTGTCATATTGATAACTCAGTATTTATAATATAGTCATTATTTAATATCTTAATTCAGATTTGTATGTAGCTTGCTTTGGTATATTTCCTGAAATATTGTATTTTATATATTTTTAATATTACAAATGTTTGTTTTTCTGCTCATTAAATATCTAAAACCATTTTCTTTTGTCACTTTGTCCTCTATGTCAGTGATGTATTAATGAATCAATAACATTGCCAAGCTCAATTTCAACATATGCTGGGTTATCCCCCAGTCTTCATATCCACATTACCACTATCTTTTGCATATTTAGGGTAAGGATGATTTGTGTGTACATGTAAGCTGTGTAGCCTTCACCCTCCCCCAGAGGTGATATAAATTGGTGGATCAGGCTATCCAGGAGAAAATATTCTCAACCTCTGCGAACGACTCAAGAATGCTGCTTTAGAAGTTTTCATATACTCACAGCTATGACAAGACTATAAGATCACAAATCCTACCTTGAAGACACATTTATGCTGCTTCTGCATTAAAGGATTTTTCATCTGACAGCTGAGGAACACAGAAAACCAAGAGGTGAACAGCTTACAACATCCTGTAAGTGTCAATGAATTGTAATTGACCAAATATGTTGTAGAAGACTTTTTTTAGTTAAATTACTTTTTTTAAATTAAGAATCTTGTAAAATGTAGCAGCTTCAAATAGAAAACCTTACCGTTAAAATTCTATAAAGATTTGGTGCTGTTCTACTAACAGTATATATTTTGTCATATATTTTCTCACAAAGACATTTTTATAGCCATGATTTATATACGTAATCTGCAAAACATAGAAACCAAAGTGGTAAGCATTTTTATTGTTTGTTTGTTTAGTGTTTTTAATGGGAAAAAACACTGATTACACATTTGATCGCTGTTTTTTCTGTTGTTGGTTTGCAGGTGACACTTTTCTCTCAGTTCTAGTGATAGATTCCACACTAAGCCATGCTTGAAAAGCTGTGTGCTCTGCTCTGTATCCTTATGCTGTTAGCATGTTTTACCCAGCCAAAACCTCATGATGAGCTTCCATTACGCTCAATGGGGATGAGGGGTACGATTTTACTGATTCAAATATTTTAAATGTTTGCTATAATATATAACATCAAATGTAACCTATTCTTAATACTATTATTCCCTGTAGATCCGAACATTGATGCCGTTTGGTATAAAGGCAGAGGAATACGACCTGTTGGGAGATTTGGTCGAAGGATGGCACAAAGAGGCAAAGGATCATATTTTGGAAAGCACGGGTTTTGCTATCCTGAGGTCCTGGCTGTAGACTGACAACTCAAATTTACAGATTATTACAAATTACATTAAAGCATCTGCTTATGTTATGTACACACTTATTTTATTATTTGTTCAATGCATTTAATTTCAAAACTATATTATACATATTAATGTGTTAAAATGTGTCATTGTCCTTGATAAACTGTTAACAGACGTAGCTTTGCTTGGTCACTTCATTGTGCTGAAACATTGCTGTTACTGCTACCCTCAGTACAGATAAATGCATGTTCATATGATGGACAAATCAGACTGACAAATAACAATTTCAAGTATTCTGATTTACACTTTTATCATATCATGGTATTAGAAAGATTGGTTGATGGAATGTTCAAAATCCATTTAAACTGCAGAAAATGTATAACAGTATGTGAAGCTTATGCAGCTGCATTACAATGTCATTTTTTTACTTGATGACCAACAAACCTGAACAATTAACAGCTGAAGTAGTTATGTGCAGCTTTATCGATGTTTGTTGTCTCAACCACGGTGAGACAAAGAAAGAAATCAAACCAAATGAGGTTAATTATGAGGGGAATAGTCAAACTGATGTCACTGGGGAGAGAACAGATAGATTCTGTCTGGTCACAGTTCTTAAAGGCCATATGCATCTGAAAACTGCTGAATATCCAAATAAGAGTCTCTGCAAAGGCAGTTCTCATGGTCTCTGCACATCCAACATTTGGTAATGTCCGTTCACAAAGCACCATTGAGCATTCAATAACAAATTGTACACATTAAAAATGAATCTGCAGGAATGACTAAGTGGTGGATGAAAACAGACTTGAGGTAAAAAGTCAAGATGCTCAGCGGTCCAAAGAACGTTTCTGGATCGCCTCAATAACAACATTTTTGAGGAGGGCGATTACAGAACGAGGGTCATCACTGCTCACTACGGCACTGCCCGACACGATCATGTTTGCTCCAGCCTAGGGTTGTTGAAGTAACAAGTAAAGATGAGTAAAACGCTTCTAATAATTTCTTGCTTTTGTATTCATACTCATAAATATGTGAGATTTAAGTGACTTGTGTACCTCTGCACATCTGTGGATGCTGTCTGGGCCGACTCCTCCATCCACTTCGATGTCCAGAGAAGGGAACTGACTCCTGAGCCAACTCACCTGTAGAGATACACAAGCATCTTCAATATTTAATATTGTTGTCTGAGGAATCTAAATGAGAATGCTAGAGGTAAAAATACATTTGCATACCTTTGGCATCATATCTTCCATAAACTTCTGACCACCAAAGCCAGGCTCTACTGTCATGACAAGAGCCATATCGATCTGTCTAGCCCACGGTGCCAATTCCTCAACAGTTGTTCCAGGTTTGATAGCAAGACCAACCTGCATAAAAAAAAAAAAAATTATCATAAGATGGTTGTTACATCTTTTTCTATGAGTAGCAATTGGTCTAGGACAGGTTTAAAAAAAAAAAAAAAAAAACCTTTTCTTTACTTCTACAGTCGCTAATTTCATGTACAAGTCAAAATCTTACAAGTCTAATTCAAGCCTCAAGCCTTTTTTTTTTTGGTGCAACTTAAAGCTGCAGTATGTAACTTTAGGCATTCTAGCGGTTAATAAACAAAACTGCATAAGCCTTGCGGAAAAACATTGTAGGTGGAGCTACTTCTCTCTGTTTATGTCCTTTATGTCTATGACGAGTCACGAAGGTACTGGACTACTCCGCAGCGGTAAGACCTGTACCAGTCTAAAATGGTCAGAATATAAACACTTATTATAGGTGTACCGTAGTGATTCAGGATAAGACAAAAACACGGTTTGGAAAATGGATTTTAACATTTTTGAACACAAAAAAGTTACATTAAATGCAACATGCCTTAACCCCTTAAGCCCTGAGGGCATTTTTAGAGTTGTTTTTTTCTGAGTGACACACACAAAACTAAAGACTCATAACTCCAAAACTATAGCAAGGAAAGTTGCATTACATCTGGACATTCTCATGCTGAGAAACTGCTGATAAAAATTATATATAATTTTTATTATGATTTTGCATATCTTTCTTATTTGACATGCAATAACTCTGGAAGGAAATAAAGTAGGGGGGGTAATTCTTTTTTGATGAAGTTCCCCTAAATGTGAGCTGCATCTGGATCAAATGTTGTGGTGATTGCATAAAGTAATCAAAGGTTACAGCATTTGGAACCAAGACAGACTTTTTGTTCAGTCCTTGACGCCCCCTAATGGGCTTTTTTTTTTAAATATATAATTGTTTGAATCTTGTGTTCAGACTTAAAGCAATAGATTAGGTTCATTTTGGGCTCATTTTAATTGTAATAATATGCCGTAAAAAATTATTTGCCATTTTCAACAATCTGTGAATGTTTCATGAGCTGTATGATGTTTTTGACACATTGCAGTACATAGAATTAATTTTTTTCATAATCTATAAAATACTTTTTTGTACTATTTATCAGCAAATAACTCAGCTCTACTTGGGAGTTAATCAAATTGGCTACATTCATTGTAAAGTTCAGACTCCAAGCTTTCAAATGACACCTATTTTGAGTTTATCAAGGCAGTCGTTTTGAAAAATATGATTATTAAAGATAAAAATCAATAAAAAGCTGAGATTCTAAGCTTGATACATATTTCCATATCCTACAAAGTTGAGAGACATGTTTTTTAGTCAAGTATTCATCGCTTCGTGAGGAATATCTCGTGACCAACGCAATGGATTGTGTTGTGTTTGGGCTTTTTGTAATCGTGAGACTCTGATTTTCCACAATTCATGCATGTTTCATGGAGTTATGAGCTTAAACGTCATTGGATATGCACCTGTGCAGGTTCATGTGTTAGAAGTCCATGAGGAATATTCAACCGCCATGAGTTTGAGCTCTTTTTAATCGTAACAATCTGCTGCAAATAATGATGTGCCATTTTCCACAATTTATGCATGCTTCATGGAGTTATGAGCAAAAACACGACATCAGTATACAAGGCTCTATGTACGCCTGTGCTGGTTAGTGTGTGACAACTCCATGAGGAATATATCTTTAGATCTGAGAGATGAATTATTGAATTATGAATTATGCTGAGTTTGGGCTCTTTTTAATTGTGAGAGTCTACTGTAAATAATGTGCCATTTTCTACGATCTGTGCATGCTTCATGAAGTTATCAGCGAAAACCAAAATCGAGTATATACTTGGCTACGTGTGTCTGTGGTTTTTTTTTATGTTAGAACTCCATGAGGAATATCTTTAGATCTGATTGATGATTTATATTGAGTTTGGGCTCTTTTTAATTGTGAGCTCCTGCTGTAAATAACGAGGTTCCATTTTTTCCAGCAAGGTGGCACCCGGGGGCAATACACTTAGTTTTGGAGGGATTACTCAGCACTCGTTAAGAGCTGAGATTCTAAGCTTTAAAATTATACCTATTTTGAGTTGTTCCATTCAGTGGTTGCTTAGTAATTTGATTATGATTTTTTTTTTTCGTGGGGGGTGTACCGCTGGCAGTACACTTCGGGTTTAAGGGGTTAAATAAAGAAAAATAAATTCCTCTGTTAGTCAGAAGAGGGCGCCTAAAATCTAAATAATCAGAGCCATAGCATTCAAAGCAGCATATACTGTAGCATCTGCCTATAATATAAATGTATTAACTAATTATTTTTTTTATAATTTTTTTTATTAATTAACTTCTTTTACATTTTACATGTGCTTTTCAAAACAATAGCGCATTCGAGAGTTGTTAATCATCAGTCATGATCTTTTTAAGCCACATAATTTGATATAAAAGAATACTGGTTTTGCAATACTTTAGCACAGACCTTCATGCCGCTCTCTCTGATTTCCTTGATGAGGTTGCCAGGGTTGGCAGTGGCTTCTAGATGGAAAGTGTACTGATTGGCTCCAGCTGCTGCCATGGGTTTCACCCATTGCTCTGGCCTGGACACCATCATATGCATGTCTGTAATAAAGAAAAGAGTAAGCAAAGCCTCCAAACACTGCAAGGGTTTATCCAACAAGCAATGTTTACTTAATTCAGAGAGAGAGTGAAAACGTGAAAGAATCCACTTTAGCAGATTATTAACAAAACTGTCCCAAAGAGGAGCGCCAGAATGTATGCAGCTCAAATGCATTAGAAACAAGAGTAGATACAATTTTTCAAAGACTGGAACCCACCAAAAAATGGATCAGGTCCAATACAGCGTCGTAAACATTCCACCATAGGATGCCCAAATGTGAGGTTTGGAACAAAATGCCTTTAGATGCAAAGATGAAGGAAAGAGTCCAGGGAGGCAGAATTAGATTTCTTAACTTCTGACACATGATTCATCAACTTTTAATTTTATAAACTCCTATGTATATGTGGCACTCTCCATGAATAGGGTACAAAATAGAGCCTAAAACTCAAAATAAATGGACACCATGGCAGAACGGATAACAGAGATGCAAATATAGCCCAAAAAAACTATTACACAAGGGGGGCAATAGATTTTTTTTTTTTTTGTAAGAAATATAATTTTGTTCATTAAATTTATCAAAAAAGACAGCATAAAGACATTTATAATGTCACAAAATATAACTTTAAAACTTTCAATTCATCAAAGAATACTAAACAATGACAGTTTCCTCAACAATATGAAGCAACTGTTTTTAACACTAACAATAATAACAAATGTTTTTTGATTTCTCAAGGATCATGTGACACTGAAGACTGGCATAATGCTGAAAATTCAGCTTTAAAGAAATATAAATAAATTACATCTTAAAATATATTTAAATAGGAAAGCTATTTTAAACTGTAATATTTCACATTATTATGGTTTCTACAGTATTTTAAATTTTTTTTTAAAATGCAGCTTTGGAGAGCAAGAGACTTATTTCAAGAACATTTAAAAAAAAATCTTATCGAACCGAAACTTTGAATGTTTAATCTTGGCGGATCTAGTCAACACTTCACTTATGTAAAAAATTCAGGCAGTGGAATAAGATCATTTACTTGTCACTCTGCAATGCTGTACTTCACCAAGATTCTTGTATGTCACAGTTTTGAAGAATGTTAAATGTTTGTAATGTGGATGAGTTCATACCGTAGCACTCCTGTGGCAAAATGTGGGACAACTAAATATGCAGGTTTTTTTTTTTTTTTTTTTGGTAGTTAAAATGACTTTTTTATGGTCTTGGTTCTCTGGGCCATTTGATCGCTGTAACTGCCTGCAGGTCAACATTAGGTGAGATGAGAAAGTTACATAAAGAATTGCAAACTTTACTCCTCCTGAGTCCTCACCCATCCATAACGTCAAGGTGCAGATAATCAGCACCGCACTCCATCATTCGTTCACATTCCCTCCCGAGCTGCGACAGATCACTGCTCAAAATTGACGGTCCGATTTTCGCCGTGTACGCCATGATGCTTCTGCTCTGCTCTGCTGCTGCACACTTCCGCTATTCACAGATGCATTTCAAAACAAAAGTCATGCTTTTCCATTACTGCCAGGAGGTGGCACGATTTGAAAAAATAAACACCGACGCCCAGAGACCTAATCATTGACATTGATGATTATCTTTTTTTTTTTACACATCGAATGTGGTGGGAATCCACTGCTTTATATTTTGAATTGAAATAATAATAATAATAATAATAATAATAAATAATATAAAACTTGCATTGATGGGTTGTAAGGATTGACATTCATATACCTTCCTTGCAATACATTTCTCTTACACCTTGTAATGCCTTGCTTTGACCTTCACAACTTCTGTGTTGAAGCACACTAAAATAAAAGTCTTTCTAAATTCTTTCTAAACTGTTTTTATTTCTGTATTCTAAAAATAATTATAATAGGCCTAATGTAAAAACAAAATGTCAGTAGTTTGTATAGTGTAAGAGCCATATTTCCAAATTTTCACATTTTTTATTACGTAAATTTGGTATAATAATTATTTTTGGTAATTAACAATAAGTCATTTACTGTTAAATATATTTTTTGGTTTATATTTGTTCTTACCGCGCATGTTCAGTGTCGTCTATTTTGTAGCGCGTGTAAAAAAAGTTTGACGCACATGCAATGTGCAGAAGCAGGAGAACACAAAGCTTTTGACTGTTTAATATCATAATAGCATAAATTGGCTCACACGTTGTATCTCTACAAATAAGTTGTTGAGAAGACATCGCTGCGATTCTTTATTGACTTGAAAGAATAAACAGTGATAAAGGAACTATGGACTGTAAAAAGTGAACAGTTGGATCAACTTAAAAAAATTACTTCAATTGGTAACACCTAAAGAAATGAAGTTTTCTCAACTTAAATTATCACGTTTTTCACGATAAAACGTGATAATTTAAGTTGAGAAAACTTAATTTCTTTAGGTGTTACCAATTGAAGTAATTTTTTTAAGTTGATCCAACTGTTCACTTTTGAATACAAGACAAGAAGATACGCGTCAAAACTTGTGGAAATAGCCTATAAGGACATTCACATGTCCCTTACAGTTAGCTTGTTAAAACATCACAAAACATACGCATAAATATATTAAGTCATTTTCTAAGCGAAACAAAGATTTTCTGCTCTCGTGTGTCCTGTCCTCAAATGAGTAGTTTAGAATGAAGTGTTTATGCAAGTAGCTTGAGATTTCAAAAATCCTTGAAATATTAAAACAGGATGTTTTGATGATGGGTTGAAATTCTCTGGCCAGATGTAAATGAGAGGCAAGATAAATCAAGTTCATGTATTCAGTGATAGCAGTGTATTCATTCATTCATTTGAGTATTTTTTGTGCAAAATGTCATTGTTGTAGGCTGTGTTCATTCATGTATTTGTGCATTTATAGCTGAATTTGTAATCAAATCAACAGAGAACACTAAGTAGTTTTGATGTTAGTATTTATTTTTGATAGGCTAAATGCAATGACAAAACAATAAACCTGTTGGCGAAACAGTTCAATATTCACTGTCATTATGCAGTGAAAATTGAACTGTTTCGCCAACAGGTTTATTGTTTTGTTATTGTTACTGTGCTAATTGTTTTGAGAGCAATTCATTTGGAGAAATGTGTCAAATTGATTGATAAAAACTGTAAATGTAGTCAACATAAACACAGGTTTCACATTATTTTCTGCATGACTCCCGGTCCCATGCTTTTTACAGAACCATTTTTCCTATCTGCAAAGCAGGTGTACAGATGCTTTCATGTTCATGTTTTTGTATCACCTTTGAGCTATAAGACAAAAATGTACCTCATAAGATGAACCAGTATAGGCAGGCTCCTCCTTTCATGTTATGGTCTGATTTATGCTTATATTAATTACAGCTTTCACTGATGTAGTGTAGTGTACAGTAGCTCTGATGAGCTTTACAAAAGAACATCCTGAAAGCCTCTCCTTTCCGATCCTTTGAGTCCGGCTGATAACTCGGCCTGTGACGGATATGTCCTTTTCCAATCTCCTCCTCCACCGTCCTTCCATCTCCACAGGAGTAAACAGCTACAATTGTCTACAGAATTGTTTTGTCTTCCTGAACTGTTTTATGTCCTTAGGTCAGGATGCTGTTTAAAAGAGAGAGAGAGAGAGAGAGATGATGACATTGGTAATTAAATCAATGGTGCTCACAAAGCATTTCACCTTTACATTTATGAGCTGAAACAGACAATATATTTAAAATATAAAGAAGCTCTTATAAAATGAGAATATTTTAATCTAAATTTGAGACACAAAAGCATCTGCACAAAATAATCAGGACCACAAAGCACAAAAGTGGGCTTTCAGGAAATATTAAGAGATACACAACCAAACACTGCATTTCCAATATTTATTTTCATACTTTTTTTTTTTTATAAGCGTTTTTATGCCAGAAAAGTAGTTAGTATTTGTATGAAACAGTTAGCATCTCATGTAACCACAATTTTATACAAGGTCCATGTGGTGGAAAACCGACTATCCAGTAATTGTGTGAAAATATGACAATAAAAGGAATAAGCATCTGCCTTATCAAAGCTGTGATGACCTTTAATTTGCACTGCCATGCCAAATCATAGGAGAATGGAAAAAAACATTCCATTGAAGCATATCTTCATTCCTAATTTATCTTTTTGTTTTAACATTGTTTCCCTTTTATATTTGCATTTAAATGTAGAGAATATAAGTGAATGTGATTTTTTTAAATACATTTTAAAATAATAATGTTGGATATAAGGCAACATGTAGGCTACTTTCAGCCCATGGCCCTTCATAAAGTTTTATTTTTGGCCCTTCATAGTGTTACGTCCCAGGGTGCTCTAATATCATTTGTTGTGAGAATGCTTGTGTGCTCTGTGTTGAGCTCTGTTTCTCTCCTTCTCTATTGCTCTCCAGTTAATTACCATCAGCTGCAACTCATTGTGAGCATGTCTGAGACTGAGCAGAGGAGTAGAAATGGTGCACTCAGAAAACCTTGTGCTGAGGAACACTTCTCCCCAGCCTTATGCTGGGTACACACCAAAAGATTTTTTACATCTTATAAGATTTTCAAAATGTGACAGACCACAAACATGAGGACAAAAAATCCTAGATTTAAGCGTTTTGCTCCTTTAGTGTGTGGTGTGCCATGATGTGACAAAGACAGCACACCACACACAAACAGATTTTCAACCAGAGTCTCGACTGTGAACACAGGAAATCTCGCAAAATCTCGCGAGACTTCAGAAAAAGCATGACGGACAACATGCAGGAAGAAATTGCGATAGTGTTTGTAATGATTTTCACAGAAAATCCACGTGAAAAAAACATTGTACCTACCATTATATATAACCTTTTATACAGAAATATATTAATTCTTTATTGTCTTTATTTATTCTTTATTGGATTTATTGTCTCTTTAGAAAAAATTATTTAATCCCTCTATAGAACCTCACTGAACCCTTAACAGCTTCTTTTTTTTTTTTATCTTTTTTTTTATTGATTTTAAGAATGACAATTACAGTCAGGGGGTACAAAGAGTAAAGCCGATAAACAAACATAAAAAAGACATATACATAAACAGTGACAAACTTAAAAGTTAAACAAAAATTTGAAAATGTTTACAGATTGAAACGCACTTTGCAGCTTTGCAACTACAACTCAATATTGTGTTTAGGTATTGTAAAATTTCTGCACTTAAAATGAAAAACAAAGGCTTGTTTCCTCGAAATTTACACTTATGAATAGGCCTACTTAATCTCAACATTAAGCTTCCTGCAAGTGTGTGTGTGTGTGTGTGTGTGTGTGTGTGTGTGAGAGAGAATGGCCGTGTCTTCCATCATCTCGCTTTCTGATTGGATATTGTTTTGTTTCACGTGATAATCTCCAGAACGTGCACGCATTTGTCCTCGGGGTTCCCCCCACACATCAGGATTTCTGATCGTAAATATTAAACATGTTTAATATTTACGATTCGCGATCGGAGTGGCTCCGACGTTCTTCCGAGCAGGTTCGGACACTCTTAACACACCTCACACCAAGGGAAAATCTCATAAAATAATCTGTTAAACCATCAAGATAATCGGGACATAGCTAGGATTGTCGGAAGGGGGGAAATCGGCCCAAACTCAGCCCGATTATCTTTTGGTGTGTACCCAGCATTAGACTGGAAATTGTGTGTGTGCACATTAAGTGAGCCTGTAACCTGTGCTTTGAGTTAGGAGTGGAACCTATGATCATTTGTTGTGTGTCAACAACAGTTACTTAGCTTACATTAGTGTTGACTTTTTACCTGTGGTATAATTAAAAGGTATTGTATAACTTCTTAGCTCTGTTCACTTGTTTATGATTATCTGGGAAATGTAGGGAAAGGGTGCCTTTTTATTTAGTATATATATATATTCCTATTATCATTGTAAATCCACTTTGGAACAATATACATTGTTAAAAGCGCTATATAAATGAAGATGACTTGACTTGACTTGACTCAGGGAAGTTTGTGTTGTTGATTTTCATCTTTGTTTTTGTGCAGGGTAGGTAGCTCCCTTAAACCTTAGTTAGCTTCTGTTTTGTTTATTATTTTAGGCCATACTCTCTCCTAAAGATTTATTCCCATCTTTTGTTAACCTTTTTGACATATGAAGGAAATAAATACTTTTACTTTTACTTTTCCTTAAAGTTGTGTTATGCTTTCACTCTGAGACTGAGGCTGAAGTGTGTTCTCAACATATTTTTACGTCTCTACGTTACTTGTTTTTTGGTCATATTTTATTTATTGTTACCACCCCTCGTGACACCTAGACTGGGGAACGTAACAATAGTAAAAAGTTTGGGCACCTCTGCCATAGACAGATGAAAATCTGCATGTTTGACCTTCTCATGGAAATACAATAATTCTGAGCATGTTTTTTTTTGTGAGAGCCATCTGAAATCTTTTAACAAGGGTTTCCATTGTGTGTCTGCATGGGAATGATGGTGTACTTTGCTTCTGGGAATAGTCTTGGCCTCTCTTACCTCATTCCTAATGGTTCTGACGTGAGAAACAGTGTCTCAGCTGCGTTCTTCTGATTCCTCATATTAGAGGACAACACTAGTTCTGCAGGGTCCGATCTCTGAGCCAACGGCACAAACAGATGGTAAAAATGAGAATGGAGGATGGATTTACAAAGTTACATTATTCCTAGTTTTTGCTTCAAACATTATCTTAAAAAAAAGGAAAACATTACTTAATAACAGAAATAGATCATTTCTCTGCTGCTGAAACCTGTATATAATAATTCATCAGTTTTCTCAGTCTCAAATTCCTGTGGTAACAACAAACCAGAATTTTTATTAGATGAGACAGGGGCCAAGCACTCATATATTTTTGCTTTTTGGCAGATACAGTGTAGCCTAACATAACACGTTGCTGTGTATCTTACGATTATTTTCTGAGGTAAATAGTGATATATATGACATTCTTAATATTAAATTTATATGCTATGAATATCATCATAATTAGTGACATTGGTGAACTAATAAATAAAAAAAACTTTTATTTATTAGCTGATAAAGCTTCTTGAGATATTCGGAACAATCTTGTCTTGTTGTCAAATCAGAGTGGCAGACTTTCTCTTTGGTTTGAATTGTGGTGCTGTGGTTTGGATCATGTTCCTCATGGTGAGTTTACCTGTCATGCTATGCCGCAGTGATGAATGATGCCTACGGGGAGTCTGGAGTCACCTGTTTATTTATCGGTGTAAATGGAGCTGGGCACAAAACAGGCCAAACGAAACAGTCAATGTTTTGGGAAAGGAAATGACCAACCAATGTGAAAAAGCCATTAAAAAAGGATGACAAATGTGTAAGCAAACAACAAACTGATTTATTTATGAAGAAAAAATATTCATAATGAAATATACCCAGTATGTAACCAAATTATGTGGATACAAGCACTGTAAAAAAAAATTCCATCCCCAAGTCAAAATTTTCTAGTGACTGGTCACAACTAAATTTTTCAATTAGTCTGACGTATTATTTCTCATTGAGCCAATGTTAACAGACTATTGCAACAAGAATTGCACTTGGGCCAATTTAAAAATTTAGATGTGACCAGTCACTAGAACATTTTGACTTGGAGAGGTTAGAATTTTTTTACAGTGAGGACATTCCTATTATAGTTATTATAGTGAATATTGTTCTATGAGAGTTTGCATATATGTAAATAAAATATGTAAATAAAAGGAAGAATGATAAATACTGTAGTTTCCTATCGTGGAACAACCCTAATCTCCTTTTCATTTTGCTGAGTCACAGAGATGCCACAGTCTTTGTCTGACTCAGGGATCCAGTTTGGGACATATGGACATATGGACATATGGATGAATAGAAAGAATAGTGGGTGGGGAAAACCTGCTTCCCTGGTTTAATCAAGCTACAGTTTCCATGTGAAACTCAATCCTGTACATATTTGATCCAGCATATTGTATGAGCTGATGTTTGTGGTGAATGTGAAAAGGGGCAGAGGATTGTTCTACTCCCTTTACCAAAGCAGACCAGAGGTTCCCGTGGGAATTCATACTGGGTCTAGGAGAAACACTGACTTTTTTTAAGGGATGTGAAAACAAGACTCTGTGCCCATCTACACACACTTATGTACCTCTAGAGAGAAACCTGACTCTCACTGGCTTCTCCTTGACTGTGGGTTTGGTTATAAATCACTTGAATGTTTTTTGTCCACAGAAGTGTCTTGCTCAAGGTCACAATAATGATGGAAGAACTGAAAATTCTCCATTTCATACATCTCTCCCCTTCCAAGGTTTAAACTTAGGACCAGCCCAAACATTCAACAGTTGACTGGAACCCAAATGACAACATGGTGTTAAATTCTTATAGGGTAATAGGGTTATAGGGTTAAGGATAATCAAGCAAGAGATGATCTGTTCTGTAAAATATATAGTAAGTGACCAACTCTTAACTGTAGAGCAAAAAATAGGTTGAGAGGGTAATGCTTGTATCACCACCTACAGTATATAAACTCTAGAGCTTTTGTACATTTCCACACTGTTAGAAAAATCTGTAGAAATTACGGTATTACTGGCAGCTACTTGCCAGTAACTTACTGTAGATTTAAATTGATGTTATTTACTGGCAACAATTTGTTCAAAATTAAATGAATATTAAACATTAACAAGTCTTTATCTTTACAGAATAAAACTAAAATAACAGCCTCATGCAAAGCATTCTGGGAACATTCTGGTTGATGAAGATTTCTGGTTCCCAGAATGCTTTGCATTAGATTGTTATTTTATAGTTTTATTCTGTAAAGACAAAGACTTGTTAATGTTTAATGTTCATTTAACTTTGAACAAACTGTTGCCAGTAAATAGCATAAATTTAAATCTACAGTAAATAGCTGCATAACTACAGCAAATTTTTTACAGTGCAGGATGTAGTGAGATCACAAGTGGACCACAGTGAACTTGGGCAGTCAGATTTACAATCTGTTTTCCAATGAAGTTCTGCCGTAGTTCACTGCCGTAGACTCGACAATTGATGTCTGTAACTGTGAAGGTGATGGAGAGATGGTGAAACGATTCAACAAATGACTCGAGGCAAGACATGGAACAAAATTAAGTGTTATTTGACCTTCCAGTCATCCTTACCAAATATCTGTTCGGGTACCTACAAAAACATTTTGACTGTGAAAACTTTGGAGTTGGAATAGATTGTGTGACTTTTTTTTTTAGACAAAAAATTGAACTCAATGTGCCATTATGTAATTTTAGTCAGTCAAATACCTTTTTTTTTCAGGGCTGGAAATTGGGGGTGGGGGACTTAGAGGACTGAATCCAGAGAGTACATTTAAAAAATAACTCACTCATGACATGGCAGTAATGTGAGACATCAATATTTGTAAAGCAAAGTAAAAAAAGAGAGAACAGGATTCTGACTTTGACACTAGCAGTTACATTATGGAGAACTGTAAGAAAGTTTTACTCAAAAACTATAAAAGCTATGAGCATTAATCATGTTCATTAATAAAGTCTTATATCTTTGATTAAATCTTTGTCAATATCATTGTTTGTATCTATGACCATTTGCAAGCCAGGATAAGTACATAAGCCAGGAATATTATGATATGGTATAATAAAATGGTCTAACAGCACAATCTTTGTAATTACAGCTTATTAGAAACTATTGTTCACATTGCATTACAACATTACAGTAAGTTACAATCATACCTCAAATGTTGATTTTGATACCACTGTGTGCTTTAAAACGTAAGTTGCTATCAAGTTGCTAACATACATAAACTACCACAAGAATGAGAGTTTGCATGCGTGACAAACATAATAAAAGCCCATTTGAAGTTCCTGAGGGGACATAGCCTTGTTGGCTTACAAGTTGTCATCAACAATATTAAATGAAATGAAAACACACCTAATTCTGCCAAACACACAAAATATATGTAAAACAATTGCCATTTGTTGGGTGAATTTAGAAACTATGAGTGCATGTGATCAGTGGTTTATTTTATACCACTAAAAAGTCTAAGAACTGAAATCCCACAACATTTGAGAGTTCATTATTGCCTGCTGAAGACTCTTTTTCATAATAATATTAAAGTCATACCATGTTTTTTTTTATGAAGAGATACTGTAACTGAGACCTCCAGGGCTGTTACACAAAATGTAGCTAAGGAGAAATAAACTCTTGCTGGTCCTGTCAGAGAAATACAAACACTTACACCAGAGATTAAAAAAAAAAGTGAATGAATGATTCTGTTTTTGCTGGATATTTTAGCAGGTGCTTGGGAGTGTACGTCACCCCTATGCACGAGTTTTGTGATGTTTTGATAAAGTTTGTTTGCAGAAAAAATATATATATCTTCTTGATTATGCATGTTCATGTTTTACAGATCACTCTCATTACAGATTCTTAGCAATTGCAGTAATTATGGACACAAATTCGTATCTGAATCACAGACAAATCCATATACCGGTAGCTTTGCTGTAAAACTAACATACAGGAATACCGGCTGTTCACATTACACGCTATCCTAGATTGTTCATTCAGCCTTTCCTGAACCAGTGGTTCTCTGCCTTGTTCTCGAATCCCTTTTGGAGCACCAGCCAAACCACAAGGAGACCAAAACGAAAGACATAAATTGTCTTCTGAAGACTGATTCTGCACAAGCAAAAATGCAATGAAGGGCTAAATTGAAATAACAGGGCCCTACATGAAAAATGATGTCATGAACATTTAATCAAGTGTCACACTGAACATTCAGACCAACAACACGATTGCAATATTGTAATATTGTTGTCATGCAATAGTTCATTTATATAAACAAGAGGTTAGTGACATTTTAGATATTATATTATATTATATTATGTAATTTGACACGACCTTACAGTCTAAATACAGCATATTCAGTATATTCTTAATGTGCTGCACAATATGCTGTGGTGTATTTAAACATTTAGCCTCAGAGTCTCAGAACTGTTAAAATCGGACTGTTCACTGTCTTTGCTGTTGGGCAGCCTGTAAATTGAGGCCCTGTATAGCAGAAACAAAACTGCTGTGAGTCATGACCTGTTTCAATCCGGTGGTCTCTTTTCTTTCCCTGTGTGAGTTTAACACGGCTACAGCCTAGTACACTTAGGACAATGTTGTGTTTGAAAGAATACATTTTTATGAAGCTGTTTAATGTTTTTGAAGTTTTGACTGTGAAAAGTGTCTGACAGTTTTGTTGTGGTGTTATTTTCCAGAAATGAAAACTTTGAGCATGACAAAATAAATTAATAGCTGCCGAGAAAGACACAGGGGATGTTTAGTGATGAAAGTATGTCACACCATGATTAGTGTGAAAAGGAATTAACAGATTAGAGACCAATTGAAACCAGATGAGTTCAAGAGGGGTCAAACTGGGTTAATCAACCAAACTGCTAATTATGGGAAACCTCTTCAGTTATACAACAATAATCTTCTTTGATGCTCAAAAGTGTGGAACATACGGAATGAATTTGACTTTTTATTTGATCCATAAGTTTATAAACTTGACTGTGAGACAAGTCATTTATTCATATTATGTAGTGTTTTTTTTTAGAAATTTAAGAGACCTTGAGTTTGTAAAGCAAGTTTTGAGGGAAAAAAGCCATCAGAAGATGTTGAATAACAAGGCAGTTTATGAACAGCCGTTGACTGTGGCTGCAGAAGACTGTGTCATTTAGATCCAGCCGCTAATGCAACCTTAAGCAGTTTGCTCAGGCCTTGCTTGCAGGTGTCTAAATACAGGAAAGTGTTGGAAGTCGTCTACTACAGACCTGACATTGGTTGCACATGAAGTTCAGATCAGCATAAATCAGACTCTAAAGTGTCCTTGTTGGTGTGGAAATGCTGCTCAGCATTAGCTGACTGAGGTGAAAAAAAAATCAAGGTAAAAATTTTAAGAGTTTAAACCAATGAATTACTTGAAATGTACTCTTTGGAAACCTGCAAAAACAAAGAGGAATCATAGTTTTATAACTATTATATTATAATATTATATTATACTTTTATAACTAACTCAACTATTTATTGAGTCACTGAATCATTAACTCAACTGTCATAAACAAACCAAATGTCGATTGGGTCTAATATTGTTTTTATTATAAAAAAATATATGCTTGTGTGAGATTACTTAGCTAATTATTGTTTTGACAATTACCCTGAATAATCAACACAAAACAGGCTTCAGTCAGAAAGGTTTTATTATAAGTTCATCTTGAGAATTGTACTCTTGTTTATATAATGAAAATTCTAGTAAGAGTTTATAGGACAGCATGAGATACTTGAGATGGCATTTGTATTTCCAGTTACATCCCCTTAAGTTTCATCATTTTAAACATATTTTAGCTAAATTGAATAAGCAGAATGTGGTTAAATCTGCTTGACTGCAAGTTAATATCCTGTAGTTATGACCATCTTGAGACAGTATTTAAAACTTCTCTCACCATGACAACTTATGTTGTTGTACTATTGCAGTCATTTTATGATGCCTTTAGGGTGAAAATAAAAAGTGCCACCGTTGTTGAACAGATGGTAAACCAATCAAACAATAAAAAAATCAAACATAAAAGTCATGGCTAGATTGAATCCATATTACGTCCAGCTCAAGCATGGGTTAATCCTAACCATGCATTTTCCATCAGATACTAATACATATTTAAACAAGGACCAGTGATGTTAAGTTATTTCTCAAATTAAACTGAGATGAGGTTAATGTAATTGGCACTGTGAATCAAATTATTTCTTTCCAAGCACATTTAAGTATTCAGCATTCCACTCAAAACTATCAAAAATAAATGCCAAAGATAAATATAACAACATACTTAACTTACATTTTAGATAACTGAAATATACACATATATCAAAGACAAAATAAAGTAAATGCCCTTCCAAGTATACACGTTACAAGATGACAGCCAGTCAACAAACATAATTTACTCACATGAACAAAGCCTACAATGAAGTACACACACAGTTGCACATTAAAATCCAGTTGAAAATAAGTTATTTTTGTTCTATTCTTCAAACATGTTGGAATGTGCTGTTGTGGAGAACATGTGAACACTGTTCAAAATACAAAAGTAATGGCAATTCTCTTGCCACAGATACAAAAGCCCCACTTTCGTCAAAGAAATCAGTCAGTAGCAATTGAGCCACATCTAAATATTAACACAATTAAGAAGAGAACTAGAACTACATTAATTTGCTGTTACAGTACGTTACTTACATTTGTATATATTGCATCATAAATCATTTTATGATGATTGAAAGTCATCACGCATTTCTGAGAAGTGATTATTGGACACAATTATTTCGTTTCTTGAATGATACAGCACCAAGCTGTAGCATACAGGTTTCTCTAAAGTGACATTTTTTTGTATGAAGTATACATTTTTGGCTGCTAGTCAGATTGGAACCAATTGTGACCCTGGACCTGGGTCACATGGGTCAATTTTTTTAAATTGAGATTTATACATCATCTGAAAGTTGAAGAAATAAGCTGTCTATTGATGTATGGTTTGTTAGGATAGGACAATATTTGGCCGAGACAAAACAATCGAAACATTGAGAAAATCGGCTTTAAAGTTGTCCATTTATGTTCGCGATTGTGCTGCATTCACTCACAAAAATAAATGTTTTATATATTTACGGTAGGAAATTTACAAAATATCTTCATGGAACATGAACTTTACTTAATATCCAAATTATTTTTGGCATAAAAGAAAATTCAATAATTTTTACCCATTCAATGTACAGGGTGGGCCATTTATATGGATACACCGTAATAACATGGGAATGGTTGGTGATATTAAAGTCCTGTTTGTGGCACATTAGAATATGTGAGGGGGCAAACTCCTCAAGATGGGTGGTGACCATCACATATACTAATGTGCCACAAACAGGACTTTAATATCACCAACCATTCCCATGTTATTACGGTGTATCCATATAAATGGCCCAGCCTGTATTGTTGGCTATTGCCACAAATATACCCGTGCGTCTTGTGACTGGTTTTGTGATCCATGGTCACAATTGATTGGCTGAACATTCATGGTTCTGATTTTACAATAAAATCCCATCAGTTTTTGGCACATTTCAAATGAATTATTCACAATCTTTGGGGTCACTGTTGAGCATTAGCTGCGATTTTGATGTAAAACATGTTCAAATTCAGTTTTGTTTATATGAATCTAGGAAAACATGTCAGAGTGTTTCTGATTTCACCAGTCTTTGGCACATTTCAAATGAATGAATCACTATCTTTGGGGTCACTGTTGAGCATTTGCTGCAACTTTGACGTAAAACATGTTCAAATTCGGTTTTGTTTATCTAAATTTCAGGATAACATGCCAGACGAGTTCTTGTTTTGAAGCAGTGCAGAACTTCGGTTGAGGGTGACGTCTCGAGGGTCCTAATTCACAGCCATAGCGTTGCTCTCCGCTATTGCGTATTCTGTCTCGGTGCCCTGAGAGCCCTCCATGAGTCGCGCCAGCCCCGTACGGGTGGAGTATTTGAAGATGAAGGCTTTCATGAGGTCATAGCGGTAGTGACGGTGAGCAAAGCTGTAGACAACAGGGTTCACGCAGCAGTGCAGCAGCGACAAGCATTGCGTGAGGTGCAGAAGCACAAATAGGCCGTTCTCTGAACTGCAGCCCAACGGCAGCACATGTAGCATGGCTAGAGCGTCGGCTAACAGCACAGCATGATATGGTGCCCAGCAAGCGATAAACACCACTATGTACGTGAGGATGACCTTCCTGCTCACGCTGCGATCCTGGTCACCATGTAAAGGGGAATGAGAGGAAGAGGAAGCCAGAGCTTTTGCCAACAGTGCATAAGACACTGCAATAACGGGGAAGGGAATGACAAAACCAAGAATCACAAAACTCAGTTGAATGCCCACCATCCACTGCAAAGGGTTGTCCACTGGATATATAGGATGACACAAGGTCAAACGACTGTGTTGTGACTTTACGGACTGCAGGAAGTATGTGTCAGGTATTGAGGCGAATAAAGCAAGCAGCCATGTTAGCGCACACACTAAACGGCGTATTTGTCGTCCTCGACTGGGTGAAATCTCCTCCGAGCGTACCACCGAAAGATAACGGTCCACGCTCATGCAGGCCAGGAAGAAGATGCTGGCGAAAAGGTTGACGCTGAAGAGAAGATGTGTGAGCTTACAGGCCACCTGGCCAAACGACCAGTGGCCACCCTGTGCCAGCGAGCTCACCCACACCGGGAGAGTAGCAACCACACACAGGTCAGCCACCGCTAGGTTTAATATATACAAGTGTGTCTCGTGGTAATGACGCTCCGAGCGCAAGTTGACCCACACTACTAGCGCATTGGCGGCCAGGCCCACAACAAAAATGAAGGCGTAGAGGGTGCACATAGCATTGAGGAGAGCAGAATGATTGAAGGAGATGGGGCACATTTGCACTTCCACCCGTGTGCTGTTGTCATTGGCGTCTGTGAAGTTTAATTCTTCCCACATGGTGAATAATTCAGTCAGTTCGCTGCCACTTAGACCGATCTTTTCATTTGGTGGTGAAGACTGCAACTGTGGAAGGGGAATGAAAAAGAACCCATCAATATGGAGTAAAGTTTTCTCTGTTATGATTACCAAAAGATCTACGTCATTATATTATTAAATATCAATCATAAATACCAAATATTAATTTAATAACATGAACTGATGGGTAGAAAGTGGGATTGAGTAGAAAATAACTTTATTTAGTGTTAAATATTTGTGAATATTACACTAGCATTCAAAAGTTTAGGGTCAGTAAGAGAAATAAATGCTTTTCTTTTTAACGTGCAATTCATCAAATAATTCAAAAAATAAGTATAACATTTCCACAACTGTTTTCAACATTAATAATAATAGGAAATGTTACTTGAGCACCATATCAGTATATTAAAAAGATTTCTGAAGGATTATGTGACTATAAAACAATAAAATAGAAAACACTTGGTTTCAGTTTTTGATCAAATAAATGGTTTGATGAACAAAAGACTTGATTAAAAAATCTTAACAAAACCCCAGCATTTGAACTGTAGTCTATAAATACACTTTATTTAGCATTAAGCACATTCCTAAAGTATTGCTATGAACTAACAAATACTATTTTTTTCTCACAAGGTTAAAAGTGCAATCTGTTCAAAGAAAAGAACCATTTATTAAACTATTTATTTGACATGAGACCATCCAATCATCCAAGACAAACTTGTCTATGGCACTAGAGCCTTTCATATTTGTGAAATTGTCAAAGCATCCTATTATTATTTCATGGTTCAGTTCGGTTGGAAAGTTGACACTACTTCAAAAGCACAAAGCTGTTTGGCTTTAAGCCAGTCATGCTGAAGTACCCTTTAAGCTGGTTCTGCTTTTCAAAAATCAAAGTCACTTCACAGTGATTTCTATGAGCGAAGTAATTTCAGTTTAGGGATTCTGTCATGCCATCTTAAACATCTAAGTGGTCCTTTCTAAAAGACATGTTGCTATGTGGTTGGTGAGGTCACAGACCCTTGACCCTTGATTTCTCTAGGTCACTAAATCCTTTTTTAGTGGAACCTTCCCATCAGCAGAGCTGCAACAGTGGATGTGAATGTTAGTATAATGCTGTTCTAAATTAACGTAAATCTCAAAAAATATAAAATAAGCCTGCCTCATGTTGTGTTTCAAGACAAACCATAACACAAAGAGTGTGTGATTATGTTTAAATGTTATAAATGGGGTATTGAATTACACATTACTTTCCATTACAAAAGGAAATTACTCCACCTGTTACTCCGCCTGTATTCTGTTTGAAGTTCATTACAAAGTTAAATCTTATTGTTTTCCCTTTAGTAAGTACACAATAGTGCTGTTTGATAAAAGCTTTTATGTTTGTTTGTTTAAGAATGGTTTATATGCTTTCGCCCTAAGAGGAAACAGTTTAGGAAGTTTGTAGCACAAAATGTAATTGATGAATCGTTTAAGGACGGTAACATGTGGAGATACACATGCAAACACTCTTTGCCTTCTCTCTACTTGTCTCATTGTCTCTCTTTCGGTCTTTATATTTAGTTATTTATGCATAAATATAGCCTACTCAAGGCTATCTAGATTATCCACTGTTCCAGCTCTGCATCTGACCATGTAAACTCTGAATCTAAATGTACCTTGGGCTCCCAGCAGTACACAGTGGTAAGCAGCAAGTACACTGGAGCGCCAAAGGTCAAATACTTTGTTACAACAAACCCCTTAAGGGCCTTGAACCTGTAACACTGCTCTTGTTGGCAGGAAGTAGGATATGTCGAATAAATCATGATTTGCGCAAAACCGTGAATTATCTTTGAAAGACTATATGACATGCTAAAGATCCAATTAGATTACCTCTGTAGTGCCTCTTTAATTTCTGTTCATAAGTGAGCACATACAGTGCAAGTTCTCCATGAACACAGCAAATGTTTCTTTCTTTTCAATTAAAATGAAGCGCATTTCTGTTCCTGCTTCCCAAGCCAATCTTCTGTTTCGAATGAATTTATTTATTTTTAAGTTATGGATTTCGACAAATGTAAGCAGTATAAAGATACATTGAGTAAAGCTCTACGCATGAACTGATGTCAGACTGAAATGCAGAAAGCAGAATAATGTAAAAGCCAAACCATGGACATAATGAAATATGATGCACAATCTTAACATAGTTAAAGTTGGGTCTTATAGTAGAGCTTTGTGGAATTTAATTGTGACCGTGTCTGATTATTTTTTTTTTTTTTTTTTGCGTAAAACCCAAATAGGCTACTGTGTAGGCTACTACCACAGTATTTATCCAAATTGGAAGAGCACGAGCATAGTGTTGCAATGATTAGCCAACGTCCTCAATTATACGCGACTTCTGATGCCGTTATTTTGCGCTTTATAAGAATTCACGCTGTAACTATAGCCTAACTTATACTCAGCACAACTTCGTTTTGCTGAAACATTAACTATTTGCTTACAACTTTATTACGAAGCCATATTACACTAACAAAAGAGACATCCAGCAGAAAGAGCTGCTTAAAAATCCCAACCTTAACATATCGTCTAGTGCAGTGCAGGTGTCTGAAGCAGGCAGTAGACTAACTAATATAGCCTACTAAAACTCTTGTCTCAAGTTTTTATCGTTCTTTAGGACAAACGATGTTGCTCACCTCTGTCATTTTGCCTTTAATGCTTGGTCAGTGCGCAAAATTAATCCACGGATTCGTTCTTATCAGCCGATGATGAAGCGATCCCGTCGTCGATCGCTTCTGCTGCAGGTTGTTTAAATAGAGTGAATGAAAGTGGTGACGCCCATCTACGCCTGACAATAGCAGAGCTGCGCACTAGCCTACCTCAGTCTGAAGTCTGAACACGCTCATTGAGTGACCACGACCTGGAACGCGGCTCGCCAATGAATGCCCCGAATCCAATCATAATGTGGTGCCCCCATTAAAAAACGACAACAACAACAACAAAAAAACTTATAAATTTAAAAAAATAGTTTTTTTTTTAATGATTGAAACCATATTTTGTTTCTATATATTATATTATATTTATAGGCTATATATACTATATATAATATAGCCTATTATACACGTTTGGCAGGCGCTTTTACAAAGGGCGGTTTTGTACAGTTTGAGCTACAGGAAAAGTCAAAAATACATTTTATATTTCAAATAAAATTCTGTATAAATATTAAATATACAAATTATAAATTCAAATATTATAATCGTAAAACAATAAATAAAACAAAACAAAAAACTAATACAATACATTAAAAATAATGTTCTTTATTTAAAAAAAGTATTGTTTGTCTTTTTTCTTTTTTTGTAACATGAGGTGTCTGACACCTCAGAGCTCTGAGGTGTTTGTCTGACACCTCAGAGCACTCATTTCATGCATGCCTGATTATACATTATGAAACATAACCACCCAAAACGACAATCAAAAAAAATAATAATAATCACTACAATCAAAACCACTATAGTAGCAGGAAGAGTCTGCACTGCAAAACCTCAAAGCAAAGGCGTGTATCTTTACCAAATGCGATCATGTAAATAAAATGAAAATATAAAAAATTATGAAATAAAGCATTATATGTCTACTATTGTTGTAGGGTAAGGACATGTGGATGGATATGTAATGATTTTCTTCATTATCTGACAGAGAGGGTCTGACCTCATGAAGGACATGAATCGATAAAGGGGGTGATTGTTTCCATTATAAGAACTTTCATGAAAGGGCAGCCTCAGCATGCACGGATATCCATTGTTCCCAGCTATCAAAAGTATCAGAGCACATTTCAAAAAGTCACTGATAAGCATCTTGGTTCTCCTTAACACTTGCCAGCTTCTTTATCTGAGCTCCTTTTGGTGGAGGCTTTGAAACAGAGATTGAATTCTGTGAATTAAGCAGGGAAGAGAGCAGGGGTCCAAAGCTGCTGGAACAGAGCACAAAATCTCTCTCTACTTTTCAAACACACACTTTCCCTCCATTGCTAAGCAACAAGAACAAAAGACCTTTAAATAACTTCCTGCAGTGGAGGCTTAATTTGTTTATTTAAGAAAACTGTATAATTTTGTCAATTGGTATGGTGCAACATTGTAGCTGGACTAAAGCATCCAGCAGATGCCTCAATAAACATGGAAGACAGGTGGTGACAGCTGAAGGTTGAACTGCTCTGGATAAACTTGTCCAAAGGTGTCACTTGGGTCATGACCTCTTCTGCTTTAAGGTCAAGGCCAGGAACTGGAGATCACATCGACTCTCTGAACAACTCGCTGCTGCCCAGCAGATAACTCATATGCAAATATGTAACTTCTTACCATGAACTTACTTGGAAATGGTTTATATAAGTGTTTTCTTTCTGAAGTTGATTCCCTGTTATAAGAGTTAAATGAAAGTTAAGTAAAACATAACAGAAATTGTCTCTTATTTCTCTGTTTATGTCTTTGTATTTGTTTTTTCCAACAATTAGACACCTAAAAAAATCTCTAAATCCTTTTGTGTATTTTACATCTATTATGTATTTCATAGGTAGAATCAACATTTTTAAGTAGGCCTACATAATAATTAGTCCTGTAAGCTGGTAGATTATGTTTTTATGAGGTGTCAAATATTTTTTCTGGTACATAACAGAATTGTGGGCTTGGTATAAATTTGGCTTTAATATGTCTGAGACTTTTTATTGACCGAAAAGAAGATAATTAAAAACAGAATGCATGGAATCCATCATCTGACAACATGAAACATGAATTTATTTTCTATACAAAGACATCATTTTACATGAGCATTGCTACAACAAATCAGAAAATAATTATATAACTTTTAAATTCCACGGTTATTGGTCACAGTTACATGAACTAGTGACCTTTGCAGTTTTCATACATTAAATCACTAATTAATTGCATCATTCCATTATGATATTACTACTTTTAGGAAAGCAGGAGACATTTACTGTGGTTTGATTTATCAGTTTCTGTCTGGCCAATTTCAGTCCATTTATTCTACAGCTCCCAGACACTTAACAGCTCACGTTCTCTACTTGATTGAAAAACAGCTCAGCTGGTACATTTGGGCAGTTATGTAGTGTAACCAATAGCAACTCCCATGGCAGCAATTTGCCAAGCAAGGTCTTGGTATTTGTTTATACGGGCATACTATGCTTCTCTCACAAGCACGGAATCCACAACTCACACTTCATTAGAGTGATGAACAGCACCAGAAATAATCTATACTCTCAACTAGGTAGAGGAGGAAACATAGTGGTGGATATTTGCATTGTGTGTGCAAATATTAGGGGGCTGCAAACTTTAAATGTGACATATTATCCCCCTTTTCACAAAAAAAAATAAAAATAAAAATACCCCTCAGATCATTTATTATTGCTTGACAAATGTTACCCTTTTTGGGTGTGAGCAAAAAACGTTTTTGTGTGTGTCCCTTTAAATGCAAATGAGCTGCTGCTGCTGCCGGCCTGTTCAGAAGATGGACAATCCTTTACACAAGCTTTGAATACTCAATAACATAACATGCGAATAATCGCACTCATCCAAAATCTCATAAATAACCAGTAGCGGAGTGCAGCCTAACAGAGAGACTCAGAAAGAGGTTACAACTTTTAGACTGCACCTGGACGTTTCTGAATGGTTAGTGGATACATTTATGTAGTTGTTGTAGAGTTACATTGATCTCATCGACTTGCATGTAGCCTACCGTCATGTTTAACTTTTACACAAGTTGACACAGTTCCCTGAGGTCTTTATAAGACAGCTGAGTCATTTTTTCGTCAAATAGTGTTTTGATCTCTTATGTGCAGACAACGACAGAATAGTTTGCATGCTTTGCTCGAACTTTTGCAATTGCGTTAGAACTGGTTACACTGTTGTCTTGCGAAAACCAAATGGCGGTGCCGGGGGTGGAAACGTGCAGATTAAAGAGTAACTCTCACTAAAATTGAACCTATAGGTTCTTTTTGTTAATCTACCGGAGTCAAACTTTTGTGTAAAAGCATAATAAGAATAGAAACACCACTTTTAAGATTGACCGTATTTTCGTTATAGGTCAAAATGCCTTTTGAATGGGAGTGCATGGTTCACTTCTATGATAGCATCAAAATCGCTAATTTCGACAGGCTCGACACAACATAAAACTGCTCGAAGTATCCTCTACACATGAACTTGAGCATTGACTACATTGTTTGTGTACACAAAGTTTACTAAAAAGAAAGGTTTTGTACGACTCACTTTTTCAGTTAGTGTTTCCGGTGGCTGGAATTTTGTCAGTCAAAAGTAGTCGATCAGTTTCCACAAAGATATTTAGCAACACAACTAGTTTCAACATTGACCATAAGACTTCAACCCAAATCGGGCAGATTTGAATGATTTCTGAAGGATCAAGTAATGGCTGCTGAAAATTCAGCTTTACCTTCACAGGAATAAATTACATTTTTAAATATATTACAATAGAAAACAGCTATTTTAAATAGTAAATAATATTTCACAATATTACTGTTTTTACAGTATTTTTGAACAATAGTGTACAAGCTACATTTAAATATTTAGTGTTGCATGTGCACAAATGGAGGTTATTAGCTATTGTTTCACTTAGTAAATACATAATATTCTGTATTTCATCCACACTACAGCAGCTGAGTTGTCATAAATTCATAAAAGTCATAAATTTGCAAAGATCACGCATAAGGGACATGCATCAAAAAACATCTTTAGCCTGCAGAAAGAAGCACTGCTGTGAAATATGCACATGTGGTGGTGAGTGCCATCGTGTGAGGAAAAAAAAGACTCCAGGCCACGCCATTGTGTTCCAGGTGGTTCCAGTTTCAAGCCTCCCTTGTGTGCATTCTCAGTGCCCATGCAGGGCTGAAAGCAGTGTGGGGGATGGACCAGCACTCTGTCTGACATCAGGAGCTCATGAGTTAGTTGTGTTAACTCAGTGATACAGTTTATTGGAGATGGGAATCTACACATGTGACTCCCAGTCTGTGCTATTAATGGGAAAACTCCATCCTTATTGGTGTTCATATCAGACTGACTCATTTAGTTCTGTCCTGACTCAAAAAGCCTTGCACTGTAATTAAATATTCTGTGCACTCTGAAATTTTAAGATGAAAGCTCCCCCGCTGTGTTAGCAAAACAGCTGTGACCACAGAGCAATAAAACTTTGAGTATAATAAAGGTGAAACCTTTTTAAGACTGTATACAAGATATTGAAGGAATAGTTCATACAAAAATTAAAATTCTTTCATCATTCACTCATCCTCTTCTTTTGAAAACTGTTGGTCCCTCTTTTGGGCAATATAATGAAAGTCAATAGGGTCTGATGTTGCTTTGGTCCCCATTGATTTTCCTTGTATGGAGCAAAAAAAAAAAAAAACTACACTAAAGAAAGAAAGAAAGAAAAAGAAAGAAATGAGGGTGAGTAAATGAAGAAAGAATACATTTTTTTGGGATGAATTATCCCTTGACTGAAAATAAATAATAAGTGAAAACAAAGCTAATATTTACAGAAAAACGTTTCCATTATTTGTCAAAAATGTTCTCATCTTTTGTCCTTTGAATAATCCAAATTTCAAATTTGGTATGCCTGTTGTCACTTGACTTTCTCAATTTTCAAAAATCAGTATCAGGATCTAGTGAATGAAAGGCCATGAGTTTAAATGACTTCATCTAATAACTGAGGACAGAACCCCAAATCACGTCAAGCTTTCACGTTTTTCCCAGAAGGACAGTCTCTTTACAGAGGAAGGTCCTTTGATATACCACAAGCACATGGCGGAATACTGTGTGCCGTTTTGAAGTCTCTAATTGGCTCCTTGTTTTCAATAAAGGAAACATAATATAAGCGATTCCTTATGGGTTGTTGGACACACAAAAAAAACAACAACGGAACAATCCCACCATGTGCTTTACATCTAAATAAAAGATGTAATTCATCCATTGTCAAGCACCAAATAATTGATCAATTTTGACAATCAGTTTAATTCAGTTAGTGGTCTCATGAAAAACTGATTGTCATGGTTTAAAAAAAAAAAGATTGGTCATTGCAGAACTCGCAAAAAGCTTCGCATTCAGATGCATCTTGAGTTGAAGGCTACATTTTGGGTTAATAATTGTCTTATCTGTCCTTTCTATAAGTATTATACTATAGTTAACTAGAAGCCTTCAACTGTCACTTTCAGTATTTATTATTAGTATTACACACACTTGTCTCTAAAACGTCCTGCATGTGCATTCATATGCTAGACTTGCTTGTGGTTTGCATGTTCTGAGAGTGTCTGTTATGGACTGGCACGTCAGGAAAGGTGTGGTGAATGCAGAAACTGCACTACGCCCAGAAGACTGCGCATCAAAAAACCAACCTAAACCGCAAAGGCTTCCCTTGCAGAGCCACATAACCGTCTTGACTGATGGAATAAGACCGTCACCTGCTTCTCTGTCCTTTGACAATATAAGTGTTGCATTTTGCCATAAAACAACACTGAAGATTAAGATTGTGAAGTGTGCACCATGTTTGTTTGTCTTTAAGTCTTTGACCATTGTTTAGAGGAATATATCTTCCAAAATAAATTTAGTTGCATCATTTCTTGGTTAACATTGTTGGTGGATGTATTTTTTCCACAGTAATTTGACATATTAAAACAAACCAACTTGTGGACAGGACAAGAAGATGATTTGTTTTATCCATATGTCAACAGAGCCTTCAGAGTTTAGCTATGCATTCTAGCATGTGTGTGTCAGAAATGCATTGATTTATAATCTACTCGAAACTGGATTCTAAATGGGATGATTTAGCAGATGCTTTTACCAAAAGCAATTACAATAGAGGAACAAAGCAATTCATCACAGAACCAATAATATTTGTATTCAATGCAAAGTTTATTAACCTGGGGTTAAATTGTTTTTTTTCTGATTGAAACACACAAAAAGACTCATAACTCCAAAACTATAGGAGAGAATTTTTAGGAAAATATACATTACATTAGGACATTCTTATGCAGAGGAACTGCTGGTAAAAGACAATATATATATATATATATATATATTTTTTTTTTTGATTAAGCATATTTTTCTTATTTGACATGGAATAACTCAGGAAGGAAATAAGGTAAGAGGAAAAGTCTTTTTTGGTGAAGTCCCTCTACATGTGAGCTGAATCTGTATTTTGTGCTGATTGCATAAAGTAATCAAAAGTTACAGCATTTGGAACCAAGACTGCATTTTTGTTCAGTCCTTGACGCCCCCTAATGGGCATTTTTAAGTTGTTCCTCCATGAGGAATATCTTGTGATCAACACAATAGATTATATTCATTTTGGGCTCATTTTAATTGGTGTAATATGCTGTAAAAAATGATGTGCCATTTTCAACGATATGTAAATGTTTCATGAGCTGTATGATGTTTTTGACTCATTGCAGTACATAGTGCAAAAAAAAAGTATTTTATAAATTATGAAAAAAAGAAATTCTATTTATCAGCAAATAACTCAAATAACTACTTAGGAGTTAATCAAAATGGCATTCATTACATTCATTGTAAAGTTCAGACTCTAAGCTTTTACCTATTTTGTATTGATCAATGCAATAGTTTTGAAAAATATGATGAATCTTTTCGCAGCTAGGTGGCGCCCGCGGGCGGTACACTCTGTTTTAATGGGATTACTCGACACTCATTAAGAGTTGATTGAAGTGGTAAAATGGATTAAAAATCTGAGATTCTAAGATTTAAAATGATACATATTTTGTGTTATTCCATGTTTGAACACAAGCACGGACGGTTCCGGGAACACTGGAAAACACATTGCATCCCGAAAAGATGAGAGACCAAGTATCACTTCGTGAGGAATATCTCGTGATCAACCCAATGGATTATGTTGTTGTAACCAAGGCTACTAATGCCTTGAAAGAAGAAAAAAGGCCTACATATAAATATTTTATTACTTTATTTTAATGTTTAAGATATTACATATTGCTGAAGAAATAACAGTAAATGTAACGAACTAGAAAAATAAATAAATTGAACAATTCGTTAACCATGCGGCTCGTGCAATTATTTTGTCATTTTGCCTCCAGTCCACGTCCCCCGATTGTCTGCGAGCTTCTCCTCCTTCTCTACTGTGCGACAGAGAGTCGCGTGGTTATGACGCAATCGTTCGCCTATTTTTACAAAAACGGCTTCTATGGGGCCATAACGTAAGATACAAGGTAATAGAGACTTTTATACATTGTCATGTTTCTTTAGAAATATACAATGGACAAATAGAGTCTTTAAACGCCTCAGATGTAAAGTTATTCGCTGTCAGTGACGCCAAAATGAATGGGAGTCAATGGAATGCTAACAGCAGGTGATGGCTTGTTAGCCAATGGATTCCCCCATAGAAGGTATGCTTTCCAGATGCTGGATTACCCCCTTGATGGCATAGATATCATATAAAGGCTAGATGTCTTAAGGCGGAGTCACTTCCGGCATCATCGTTCAGGCCATCTTAGGACAGGGCTCTGTGAATTAAGGTGAGTGAGCAGCACGCACACAAATCCTCTTATCTCGCTGAAATCTGGACGGATTTACAAACGGTTTGGTTTCTTACAAACGTTATTAACGTGGCTATAATTCTGAATGCTTAAACATTTTGAACATAATTATTCATATGTATGCAGTATAATAGCTACATCTCTGACGTTTATAACAAACCAAACCGTTTGAAAATCGGTAGAAAATTGAGCAAGTTATGGTTATTTAAAAGTTTTTTTTTTTTTTTTTTTTTTTTTTTATTAAACATTACAAAGCATTAAGCAATACAGATAAACATGGAACAAAACAAACAAAAAAATACACAGACACAAATAATTTGCCAGGGTAACAAAAAAACAAAACAAGAACAATGCTATGCATTTACCTTAAGAGGACAAAAAGGATGAATAAAGAGATACAGTTTTCATTGCTTTGGGATTAACAGAGCTTTGGATAGTTTCCATGTATTTGTCTAGATCATCTCTGAATAGAGAAAAGAGAGGTTTAGAGCCAGTAAATTTTTGCTTATGTATGTGAAATTTAGCTAGTAGGAAGCACAAATTAATTATGTAATATTGTCCTGTTTTCTCTTTTGAGTTGTCAAACAAACCAAAGAAAACATCTTTAAAACAGAAAGAAAAGTCACTTACAAAATAAGATTGGATAAAAATTAACAAATCTGACCAAAATTTCTCAGTGTGGGTACATTGCCAAAACAAGTGAGTGACATCTTCCTCAGGAGAGTGACAAAAACAACAATTCACTTCAATGTCTGACTTATATTTCCTAAGAAAGGCTTTGGATGGGTAACATTTGTGGATTAATTTAAATGTTATTTCTTTTACTTTATTGGTAAGCAGATACTTATGAGGCAAAGACCATACTTTTTCCCATGATAAATTCTCTACAACATTATTCCAATATGGTATTACATAAGGAATTGTAATTATTTCTTTCTGGAAGAGTGCTCTGATTTTATAATTTCTTTTTTGTTGCTCTACAGAAAAGCATACATTTCCAATCATTGTGTCAGTTAGGTTCAAAGAGTAAGTACATGGCCATGGAAATGTAGAACCTTGCAACAGAAAAGACACTCCAGAGGGAATAGCATTGAAAACAATAGCATATTCATTAGCAGTTATAGGAATTTTATATTTCTGTAAAAAATCTAAATAGTTGTAAAGTCTGCCCTGTGAATTAAAAAGCTGTCCAACTAAAAGAAGGTCGTTTTTGAACCAGTTTTCAAAAAAAAGTGATTTATTCTTGTAGAGAATATCCTTATTGTTCCATAAGTAATATCTGTGTGGGGAAAAGTTGTGTTTGTATATTAGGGACCATGCCAAGAGCATCTGCTTATGAAAATTAGAGAGTTTGACAGGGATCTTTGTAACATTGTAGTTACAAAGTAGGAGAAAATTCAGGCCACCTACTTTTGAGAAAATATAATTAGGGATGATATTCCAAAGTGAAGAGGGATTATTAAGGGAATTTTTAAGCCAATTAATTTTAAAAGTGTTGTTTAAAGTAGTAAAATCTAAAAAATCAAATCCTCCCTGTTTTATTGAATTCATCAGTATGGTTATTTAAAAGAACATGCACCATGTTATGAGTGAGCGAGCACCCTGTCTTAAGATGGCCGCCGTGTGCGGATGTCGAGCTCCATTGGCCAGCAGCGCGGACGAGACATCTAGCCTTTATATGATATCTATGCTTGATGGTGCCAAGCGAGCACAGAGTGCACCACTAATGACAGTCCCACCAGAAACAAACCCTACATACTGTAGGTCCAGGAAGAAAAGTAGCTATTACTAAACACAGGCCTAAATGTACTATAACATCAATTTACATCAAAATAAATGTATTAGTGGTAGTTATTAGTCTATTTTCCAAGTTTGGTTAGATGGATCTGTGTAATTAATGGCTAAATAATCATGTGCCATTCCAATTATTAGTAACAAAGCTTCAGAGGACAGATTATGATATTACAGTTTAAATTATGTCAGTATTAAATCATATGTTTAATTCAAATTTAGATGACTTCTTTATTCTTATGAAGCCTGATTGATTTAGTTCACCGCTAAATGTTAATTAATGCATTAACTATCAAACATGTACTAGCATGTTTAAGGCTGCTGTTATTCATGCATGAATCATTATGACTCCAGTCGTAGTTAAGGATCGCTCTTCATTGGTTCATGCTTAGTTCATATCTTCACTAATCATGAGTTCATGTTGAAGTAACTATTAATTCAGCTATTAGTACATGATTATGTATGCCCTGTTATTCTAAAGTGTTACCTCATAGATATTTGTGAAAAATAGCTGTTTGAGTGTGCACAGATTTGAACTTCGGATTCTAAGTGGGAAAAAGTTGACCATCCGGGTATCTTTGGAATACTCATTTCAATATACTACGATTTGGGAAACAAATTCTAATTTCGAATACCATTTAGGACAGTTAGTATGCGAATTGGGATGCAGCATGCTTACTTTCTGCACCACCAAGGGTTAAAGATCATGCTAACCAGTCAAACCTGGCACCCTTAGATGTTTGAGTGTATACTTAATCACTATGCAGGTCTGAGTGATTACTAGAGAACGTTTGGAAATTATCTGCTGACAGCACAGTATACATCAATAATATGAGAAACAGCACACAATGTAATGAATTAAAATAGCAATATGCTACATTGTTGTCACGTGATCTCATTACCTCAAACTATTTCACATCCAAATTTTAACTGTTTAAATGAGATGTCAATTTTTTCACTACATTTCTGTCAAGGTACTTGAGAAGTAGTAACGTCAGTCGGGATGATTTTGGTTGCAGGTGTTGCGTTTTGGTTGGAAATGAAGTCAGGTTGACGTCAACCCAATTTACATTTTCAACCACAATACGACGTCTGTCCAACACTAGAGATTGACGACAATCTGACGTTCTGACATCAACCTGATTTTCATTTTCAACGTTATGGGTTTGGTCTTCTAAATGCAAATTTTGTCATTGTTTTGGAGCACACTGGCTTACAGATAAAGAAAAATGGCTAACAGTCATACTAAAAGCCAAAACATTGCATAGAGACTTTAAATAGGGCACTATTTGAGGGAACAGCCATTTGGGTGTCCAAAACCATTGTGGACATTGAGTGCACTTAATCTCACATTTAATCCCACTACTTGAACTACTCTAGAAATTTTATATTGATATGAGGTTATAGGGGCAATTTCAGAATGGCGTGAATATTACTGGTCTTCACTAGAGGTTTTTTTTTTTACCTTGTAGGATGTTACAACAGGGTCCCTGTTTGGATAGAACCTGCTAGGGGTGACTAATGTCAAAAACAAGGCATTTACATGCATCACATTAGTACGCAATAAGAGACTGGATGACACTGCAAAGAGTAGTCATGTCTGCTCTACCCATTTGTTAAACATTTGCATTTTATTTGTAGTGCTCATAAGAGTCACTCCATGTATGAGAGAATTGAGCTGCCATGTACCTGCCAATAAACAGGCTTTGCGGTCAAGTTTGACCAAAATTGGGGTAAACAGCTACAAGACCACTAAAGCAGCAAAAAAATAAAAGAAATACTTATATAGGGAACACAAATCAACCACCGTGTTTAGTTTTCTATCTGATATTAACTTTAGGAAATAAGCTAGGAGTTGTGGGTTCCACATGGCTTAAAATGAATTACAATACTCAAATTCAAAACATGAACAGTTTATTCAGGTTGAAAAAAATTAAGCTTCATGATAGTTAAACAGGAACATGGCCACATGGGGACAGTGTTGCTCATATCTCATACACCAGCTTTCATCTGACTGTGCGGTGGCAGAGGTTTCTCCAGGTGGTGACCCACAGTGAGACCGAAGGGGGAATCAGCCTGCTTTTCATGAACTTCAGGCTTCAGCTGAAAGCCTTTCACCTTATCAAAACTGTCTACAGGTGGAAAGGAGAGAGGCGCTTCGCTTAAAAGACCTTGAAGACGAGTACGCCAGCCTTTCAACAGGCTGTCACGAGCCTCAGCAGAGAGATGTGTGGGTGCCCAGAAGACCTGTGGTGCGAGGACCTGGAAGCCACAGTAATTGAGGACACCATTCTACAAAGTGTAAAACATTAGCACAGCAGTCCCAGGTTAGTATGACATGCAAAATCAAATAGTGCAAAATTAAGCCTGTAAAATGAGGGATGAAGTTTCTTACCTGAACTGGCCACAGAGTAACATTCATATCTCCATTGATCCCATTGGAGCTGAACATGGTCTCATGGGAACCAGTGGTGAATGATAACATGGCTTTCTTGTCCTGACACAAGTTAAAAAACCCACTCACCTATTAATAACCCACTCACATTTCTTTAAATTTCTTTCATCTAACCTTTTCTGATTAAAGCATGTAATGAGAGATTAGTTTATGATTTGTAGGCCTTACCCTGAAGATGCCCGCACTGTAACGCTTTTCTGAGGTGTATGCAAAACCAAGGGTAAGAACCCGATCCATCCAACCTTTCATGATGGCAGGAACCGAGAACCAGTACATGGGAAACTGCAAAAGAAAGAAACTAAGAACTACAAGTACCCAAAAGCAACAAAAATAAGTTAAACGAAATCCGATTTCTGATATAGAAGTTTCACCTGAAAAATAACAATATCTGCTTCTTTTAGTTTCTTGTGCTCCTCTACAATATCAGAAGCTAGTCGTCCCTCCTGCCAGGCCAGCATGGTCTCCTCTCCATAGCAGAAATGTTCTGGGTTCTTCACTACTCCTGAAACAGAAAATTGTGCAAAACAGCCATTGCGCTCCAATAAGCGCAGAAGTTTTAAGTGTAATATTTTCTAAATATAACACTGCCTCCACACCAGTAATATCCTCCTTGGTTGCTGTGGCCTCAAATTTCATTTCATACAGATCAGACACAAGAACATTGCAGCCCTGTTTCTTCAGCACATCTACAGCAGCATCTTTAACAGCCGCATTGAAAGAGCCAGCACTCTGGTGCGCATACACGATCAACACTGTCTTTGCAGCTGAAAAAAAAAAAACCAATCAATCACCTGCAGCAACAACAACAAAAATAAGCTGCAATAACAAAAGAACATACCCATGTTTCTCACCCATAGGTCTCAGAGCATCAACTAAAACAACAGCTTTGTGAGCTTCTTTTAAAACCACAATCACCTGAGCACAGCTGAAAGTAATTTACTAATCAATTAGTGTTGGCAGGCTAGAGGCTTTCCAAAAACAAAAATCTACAGCAAAAAAAAAGTTAAACAAAAGTGATTATTAACTGGATGTACCCTATTTCTTCTTAAAAGCGGCATCTATGAATTGTAAAACACACACAAAAAAACAACAACAACAAAAAAAAGACCTATAATTGCATTATGCCTGGTGGTTAGTTTACCTTTTTACCACTAGATGTCAACATGCACCTATATGATAAAGATAAAAAATATATAGGCCCTATAAATTTGGTGACTCCGTTTAGAAAACGAGCTGTTTTGCTTAGATATTTTTGTATCATGGCCAGGTTAATTATGACAAAAAATTTCTGCTAAAAAAAAAATATATATATATATATATATATATATATATATATATATATATATATATTCTGGTCTTTGGTGTAGTTTGTGGTGGATGATGTGCTTGAGACCACCTTAACCGGACACTTGCTCAGGCTGAATTTAACTCACAAGTTAGACAATTTTGATATAGGCCTATTTTCCCCCAGCAGTGCTTTTTTTTTTTTTTAAATGAGATCCAGCAGTTCATTCCAATATTACCTGACTGCAGTCCCGGAGGCCGCAATTTCAGGACCGCAGTTCTAGGACCCTAGTTTTTGTGTGTGTGTGTGTGTGTGTGTGTGTGTGTGTGTGTGTGTGTGTGTGTGTGTGTGTGTAGGCTTGTTCGACTTGAACCGGCGCTTCACAGACCGATCGGTGAATGACATCAAAGTACCGCGAGAGCGAATAGAAAGTAGACGGCTCCTATATGCTTTTGAATTGCTCTCGCGGTACTTTGATGTCATAAACCGATCGGTCTGTGCAGCGCCGGTTCAAGTCGAACAAGCCTTGTGTGTGTGTGTGTGTGTGTGTGTGTGTGTGTGTGTGTGTGTGACAGCTCTACTCATGAAAATGACGACGTCACACAGATGTCTCCGCGAGCTGCGCGTGCTATCCGTGTGTGTCCTCTTTCTTTTGTGAAATAACGTAAATCACTTTATTTCTGTGTGACTAATGTGCAATCTTGACACAGGTTAATTCATTATGATCAATGTCACTTTTTATTGTAAACCTGTGGTAAAACATCGATGCGTGCATGGGTTATAATCTTTAAGTAGCCTAAACAATAAAAATGTCAGCAAGGTCGCTTTTATCATATTCGTTTTGCGATCTCGCTAGTTTCCAGTGATTTCTTTCTATAGTTTTCTGATAAAACTTCAATTTGATGGTAAAATGATGGGTTTGTTTGACGTTGTTCCAGAGAGCCGTTTATACTTTCGCCTGGCTCTGCAGCGCGCGCACCTCCCCAAGCGGACGACTCGACGAGGCATTTGACGCGCTCGCCGTTGTACTATTCTTTGAAACGAAAGGGGGCGACTCGGACTAAATGTCCTCTAAACAATCAGGAATCAGCGGTGAGAAGAAGTAAGTTACACACGTGACAATGTTTATTTTAGTACACTACCAATATGCTATAAAAGAATCGTGTAAGCAAACCTTGAGATTATTACTTATGACATCAGAACAAAAGATATGGATATGAGAACATGTATACAACTAAATTAAAGATCTCTTAAACATTTTAGTTTTGTGAAAATTATTAAACATGGACCTTTATAGGCTATGTTCATTAAAAGTATACTCAAATCACTATGCAGGTCTGAGTGGTTACTAGAGAGAACACTTGGAAATTATCTGCACAGTATACATCAATAATATGTGAAACAGCACACAAGTAATGAATTAAAATGGCAAAATGCTAACGTTACATTGTCACATCATGATCTGATTACCTTAAACTATTTCGCATCCAACAGTTAACTTGGTTAAAATAAGAGATGACAATTTCACTTATTGGTTAATTCACACAAAGCAAGAAGGCGGCCTGACACTCTTAATGAGTAATATATTCCAAGTTTCCTGGGACTGTACCGGTTTCTAGATTACCATTTAGGATCGGTTTTAGATTACTTTAGAATCCAAATGCATTTCAAAGCTTTATCAGCAGACATCTGCAAAGCACTTTGATGCAGAAAAGGACATGCCTCCAAGAAATTGCCATAGGAAATGGGGAAGCTGTGCACACAAGACATCTTTCAGAGAGTAAACGAATCCAATTTAATTATGTGCACCAAATAAGTGTGTCATTAAGGTGCTGCTTGTTCTTATTTAAACACGGTTGGTATTTGGACCATATAATTGTTTGGATAAAGCCTGCTAAGGGTGACTAATGGCAAAAACAAGGCATTACATGCATCGCATTAGACAACACACTTATGAGACTGCATGACTGTGCAGGGAAAAGTGGTCATGTCTGCTCTTCCTCTGTGAAAGATTTGACCTTTTATTTGTAAAGCTCATAAGAGCTAGTCCCTGTAGGAGAGGATTGACCTGCCTGTGTAACTGCCAATAAATGCAGACTTTTCACTGTCAAGCTCTCAGATTCCATGTGTTCTGGGTAAACTGTTAGAAGACCACTTAAACAGCAACAAAAACAAAAAGTCAGGAAACACTTGACTAGGGAGCACAGATAAACCACTGTTTTGGTTTCTAAATTTCCCAATCTGATATTAACTTTAGGAAATAAGCTAGGAGTTGTGGGTTCCACATGGCTTACAATGAATTACAATACTCAAATTCAAACCATGAACAGTTTATTCAAGTCGAAAAAATTAAGCTTCATGATAGTTAAACAGGAACATGGCCACATGGGGACAGTGTTGCTCATATCTCATACACCAGCTTTCATCTGACTGTGCGGTGGCAGAGGTTTCTCCAGGTGGTGACCCACAGTGAGACCGAAGGGGGAATCAGCCTGCTTTTCATGAACTTCAGGCTTCAGCTGAAAGCCTTTCACCTTATCAAAACTGTCTACAGGTGGAAAGGAGAGAGGCGCTTCGCTTAAAAGACCTTGAAGACGAGTACGCCAGCCTTTCAACAGGCTGTCACGAGCCTCAGCAGAGAGATGTGTGGGTGCCCAGAAGACCTGTGGTGCGAGGACCTGGAAGCCACAGTAATTGAGGACACCATTCTACAAAGTGTAAAACATTAGAACAGCAGTCCCAGGTTAGTATGACATGCAAAAAATCAAATAGTGCAAAATTAAGCCTGTAAAATGAGGGATGAAGTTTCTTACCTGAACTGGCCACAGAGTAACATTCATATCTCCATTGATCCCATTGGAGCTGAACATGGTCTCATGGGAACCAGTGGTGAATGATAACATGGCTTTCTTGTCCTGACACAAGTTAAAAAACCCACTCACCTATTAATAACCCACTCACATTTCTTTAAATTTCTTTCATCTAACCTTTTCTGATTAAAGCATGTAATGAGAGATTAGTTTATGATTTGTAGGCCTTACCCTGAAGATGCCCGCACTGTAACGCTTTTCTGAGGTGTATGCAAAACCAAGGGTAAGAACCCGATCCATCCAACCTTTCATGATGGCAGGAACCGAGAACCAGTACATGGGAAACTGCAAAAGACAGACAAAAAAAACTAAAGAACAAGTACCCAAGAGCAACACAAAAAAATTAAACGAAATCCGATTTCTGATATATAGAAGCTTTACCTGAAAAATAACAATATCTGCTTCTTTTAGTTTCTTGTGCTCCTCTACAATATCAGAAGCTAGTCGTCCCTCCTGCCAGGCCAGCATGGTCTCCTCTCCATAGCAGAAATGTTCTGGGTTCTTCACTGCTCCTGAAACAGAAAATTGTGCAAAACAGCCATTGCGCTCCAATAAGGGCAAAAGTTTTAAGTTTAATATTTTCTAAACAGATATAACACTGCCTCCACACCAGTAATATCCTCCTTGGTTGCTGTGGCCTCGAATTTCATTTCATACAGGTCAGACACAAGAACATTGCAGCCCTGTTTCTTCAGCACATCTACAGCAGCATCTTTAACAGCCGCATTGAAAGAGCCAGCACTCTGGTGCGCATACACGATCAACACTGTCTTTGCAGCTGGAAGAAGAAAAAAAAAAACACCTGCAGCAACAAAAGAAACAAACAAACAAACAAACAAATATAAACTGCAAAAACAAAAAAACATACCCATGTTTCTCTCCACAGGTCTCAGAGCGTCAACTAAAACAACAGCTTTGTGAGCTTCTTTTAAACCCCCCAATCACCTGAGCACAGCTGAAAGTAATTTACTAATCAATTTGGCAGGCTAGGGGCTTTCCAAAAATCTACAGCAAAAAAAGTTTAACAAAAGTGATTATTACCTGGATGTATTTCTTCTTAACAGCGGCATATGAATCGTAAAAAAAAAAAAAAAAAAACTAGAATCGCATTATGCCTGCTAAGTTTACCTTTTTACCACTAGATGTCAACATGCACCAGCAACTGGAGCTATATGCATAGACGTCTATTAGAGCCATACAAATAAAATACCTATATGATACAGATAAAATATCATGTTAAAGAAAAAAATAGGCCAACTATAAATTTGGTGACTCGGTTTAGACAACGATCTGTTTTGCTTAGAAATTGTTTGTATCATGGCCAGGTTATAATTATGACTACAATTTTCTGCTAGGGAAAAAGGAAACTTTTTGGTCTTTGGTGTAGTTTGTGTGTTTTTTTTTAACTGGTTAGGATTGATGTGCTTGAGACCACCTAAATCGGATACTTGGTCAGGCTGAGGCTAGTTAGACTGTAGCAATATATTTTGTTATAGCAATGATATAGCACTGCCCACCCAGCAGTGCCTTTTTTCACTTCAGAATGAAATCCAGCAGTTTATTATTGCGAAAGGCGCGTAAGCACATGGGTATGACTTTAAGAAGTGCAAGATAAGGTTTCTGTTTTTAGCAGCAGACTCCCATGATTAAAAATAGCGAAGAGGGTCTGCGAGTGCGAGCCCTAAAACTCCCCGAAAAGACGCTCACAGTACATCCGCGCAACAATGAACTGAAAGAAAACTTTTAACCCAGCGGTTATACTGACAATCACACTGTTAAAGAACCCAACTCTCTAAGCGAACAAACTCCAGTCTAGATCATTTACAGCCATTTTGGCAGCTCCTCTGAGGCGACACGTGTGTCATGAAAAGGCGTTTGCGCTCTCAGAACCGGTGACTCTTCAGTCTTTCTCAGTACAGCACTAGGAAGAGTGCAAAAAGACGGATGTAACACAATGAGCCGCGTCGCGAACGACACGACGTAGTCGCGCTGTTTTTTGTGTGGGTTTTTTTGGTTAGAGTTGGAAACGTGTTTTCTTTTTTTTTATGCCTCTGCTGAAGGAATAACTCTCCAAAGGATCGGTTCTCACGCGTAAAGGAGCGTGTGTTTCTCGGAAAGAGTTATTAAAGGTTACCAATGGGGTCTCAAGGGCCAGGACGTAAAAGAACCACCAGCAAAAATGGGTTGACTGCCGAGGAAGATGCCCTCAACGTAATCGCAAAAGAGGTAAATTGATCTCATAAGAGATAGGCTACATTAATGTAATGGTCTCATTTGCAGAATTACAGGGTTAAACTCCCGTGGAAAATAAGAAAATCACATGGTTCTACATCCTGAGTCAGTTTATTTATTAAACCAAAGAGCATTACACAGTTTCACAAGTACCCAATTAACATAACAGAAGCCTAACTAAGGTAAAGTCCAAGCTTTTGCCCTCACGTGGCCCTGCATTGTTCATATTTTATTCTTATGTACAAGTTGTAGATCATTTCCTTATGTCTGCTTCCTCCTAGTGTTTTTAGTTGCTTTCGCCTATCTACAAGTTTCTGAGCTGTTTTGGTCAAAGGTGTTCTTTTTCTGCAACATGGCAGTAATGTGTTTGAAAGTGCTAGCACTGTGCAACATAAGCTGAGTTTGATGTGCTGGAACAGGTGTTTGGGTCATGGTGGAGAGAACCTTGATTTGAGTGCTTAGGAAATGATTTTGGCCAGTCAGATCTTCGACTGACATGATGTTCCTTCCTTGCACACCCATAGTGACAAGTAAAGAGTGTAATAGACAGTTATACATATCATTTGTAGCTAATGTTTAATTCTATTATTAGTAAGTGTGTCTCTGCTTGAGACATCATGCTTAGTAGTAGGCAGGATAGAGGCCTTCTCACTCTACTGTCAGCATGCACTGTACTCTCAGTTTAGAGTGAGAAATACAGTCAGAGAAGCATGTTATATCTGTGTGTAATATGCATCTGTAATTTTTGTAATTTATGCAGTGGTTTTAGGGGAAGTCAGAGTTACAGTATGAAACACTTATTGGTGTTTATGCATTATCAATAAGCTAAAATATTTAATACATACACAAGTGTCAGAGGATGTGTAAAACTTTGATAGACTTTATTGATCCCACACCGGGGAAATTCACTTGTTACCCCAGCTACAAATTCAGACAAAACAACAGGTGAGAAAATACACAAAAAGTGCTGCATGATGTTGTTATTGCAGTTAAAGAGTCTGACTGCTGATGGAAGGAAGGACCTATTTGAAATGTTTAAAAGTAGCCTAACTTGACAATTGCCCATTTGTAAGAGTGCATTTTGTTTTCTGTAGCACATTGAGTTGATCTCTAGTAACAAGTGAGCATGTGGATAAAGAGAGATTCAGGTTAAACACACCAATGTTGTGGAACATCGAATCAGGAAGCATCTTTCAGTCTCACATTTGTATAATTTCAGCATGACCGCTAATGTTTTTTTCTGATCAAACCTGTTTCTCTTGAAATGGAAATACATTTTTTAGTATTCTCCCTTGTGGCTTTGCAACAGAGCTTTTGCAAATTTAAACAGCGAGGTCACGTAAGGTCTTAGAGCTTCTCTCTGAGCAGGTTTAGTTTCAGTTAGACGATGACAAGATACTGTGGTCTAACCCTTCTTTTTTTTTTTTTACTTGCTGCTTGGCACGGTTTCAAGGGTTTTTGAATGCCTTTAAATAAGCTAGTTATTTAAATTTTCCTAGGACTTTTTTAATGTTTATATATATTTCTTTCAGAGCCACTTTATCTTCTTTTGAGGGCCTGTTTCAGTATTTACTTCCTGCAGTTCCATGCATGTCCCACATTTATTCACCTGGTACCTGCATTTGTTGCTGATATAGGCTGCCGTCCCACACTTGCTGCTCTCTGACAGGCTGGTATGTTGGCCCTCATGTGATCGTTGATTCTCTAACAAGAGCTTTAAAAATAGAAGGCCCTCAGGGCAGCTGTTAGTGCAGCCTCAAGCCCAGACATGAAGTTCTGGGGGGCCATTACAATGAGCAGAAGTAGGGAACAGGGGCATCTGATGATGAATGCTATGGAAACACATGCTGATAACATCTGCATTAGTAATCCTTAATGGCTGTGCTTTTCTGCTGCTCTCTTATGTAGCTAAGCTGGTAAGAGTGAGAAATGGCCTCAGTAAAACATGAGTCAGTGAAGGATTTCCTGTAAAACAATTTCAACAATTGCTACTCAACACTTTGATTTGGTATTTTGTTTGTCCTTCTAGTTACACATTCAAATTGTGGAATCTGGTAAGACAAACGCATGACATAAATAGATTGTTTTCAGCTATCATGTATGGTTCATGACCACATTTCGCAAAGTTTTGGCACAAAAAGTTTCTTACAACAACACTCCTCATTTATTAGATGAGGTATTTAAATTTAAATGCAGAACAACTTCAAGGATGCACTGAACGTTTCCAAAATGACAGTAAAGACATTTATAATAATATTATAAAATACTTATTTTAAGTGAATGCTTTTATTTTGGACTTTCTACTCATCAAATAATCCTGGAAAAAGGTATCATGTTTTTTTTTTAAACAAAAATACTAAGCAGCACAAGTTGCACAACTGTTATCAACATTGATAATAAGCAATGTGACCTGAGCAGCAAATCAGCATATTAGAGTGATTTCTGAAGGATTTTGTGACACTGAACTAAAGACTGGAGTAATAGTGCTGAAAATTCAGCTGAATTAAATTACATTTTTAAATTTAGAAAACAGTTATTTCGAATTGTATTAACATTTCACATTTCTACAGTCAGGGGAGCAGCCTGTGCTTTTATTAAGCTAATTATTATTTAAGCCAGAAAACTAGCCAATCAGAAATGCTCTCTGCTTGTAAACCATTTTGTGTGCTGACTGATTTATGATGTGATTTATGGCGTAACTGTACCATGTCAGTCTGTATGATTAATCAGATGTGTGCAGGACAATGGTTTGTCAAAAGCACATTTGTCAATGTCCCTACCAGTGTTATTTCAAGCAAGATGAAAGTTGATTTCCAGTCTTTAGAGCAATTAACTCACAATAGGAAGTTGAGTTGCTGGCAGGACTGGTCCCTACTATGTAAAAGAGGCTTACAGCTGAAAATCGGCTATTGAGACAGACGCATGTTGGCAAGTCTGTTCAAAATGTGTTCAATAGTTTTGTTATAAGAGAATGATTGGATTGGTTTAAAACAATAGAGCTCTTAATTAATTGTGTGAGAATAGTTTTAGTGAGATTAGCACATGGATAGTTCAAAGTAGGCCAGGCTGAGCCAATGTTCTCCATCTTATTGTTTAAAACACACACACACACACACACACACACACACACACACACACAACCGTTCAAAAGTGTGTTTGAAAAATATAATAAAAATATTATACAGCGAGGATGCATTAAATTGATCAAATGCGCAATAAAACATAGGCTAATGTTATAGATTTCTGTCAAATAAGTGCTGGCATTTTGTTCTTCCTGTTTATCAATGAATCCTGAAAAAATATTAAGCACCACAACCGTTTTCAACATTGATAATAAAGTATGATAATAATAAGGAATGTGTATATATATATATATATATATATATATATATATATATATATATATATATATATATATAAGGAAGTCAGCATGAATGATTTCTGAAGGATCATATGACACTGAGTATTGATGCTGAAAATTCAGCTTTGCCATCACAGGAATAAATTACATTTTAAAATATATCACAATAGAAAACAGTTATTTTAAATTGTAAAATTATTTCACAATATTACTGTTTTTACTGTATTTCTAATCACATAAATGCAGCCTTGGTGAGCATAGAGGACTTCTTTCAAAAACATTTAAAAATCTTACCGACCCCAAATATTTGATAGTGTAAACTAGCTTGTACTTAACATTTCTCATTGCTAACAGTCTCAACATTTCAAAAATGATTTTGTTAAACTTCTCCACTGGAAGCTACTAGCAAGCTCAGCCATTGGCTGACACTGTGACAGTGCCAGAATGCATCTGAGATGGTTACAAGCAGATTAAGATGCCAGGCTTTGTGCTCTGGAGGGTGTTTAGATCATTAATCTGGGCTCAGACTTTGGATTGTGGGATGAGAGCTGTTTGTTAATCTAAACTCATTGTCAGGAGCAGTTTTGTATTTCTGCATTCAGAAGAAGAGTCCTGACATCATAATACATAATGTGTGAGCCTACACACAAATATGGGTATATGAATAATACCAAGCACAGTAGCTCATTGACGCATTATCACCTGCTTATCACTGGTCAATGACAATCATAAAAAAAAATTCTGCCTCCCTCAGGATAAGCTCTGAGTGCCCCCAAGGTTAAACTTGCGCTATTCAACATTGTATTCAACAACGCATTATTCCTTTCAGTTTTCTTCAAGAGCCTTGTTGCAGAACTGTTTATACAGGTTGAAGCAAGACACTGTAGAAAACTCTCAAATAATGTCAGCACACTTAAGTCAGAAACATTTTTCGCATGCTGATATCTTTCATCAAGAATGGAACCTCTCCATATAAGGACATGGATTCAGAAAGGGTTTTCTTCCTTTTTCCTGACGTCACTGATGGGCCCCTGAAGATTGTTATCACAATTGCTTTCCTGTTTATTCTCTGCTGTTGGGATGCATCCCATTTAAAGGAGTAATGCGGAGTCCTTATTTCTAGTGCTCTTTATGCTGATTGGTCAGGATGTTTGTGTATAAGCATGGTTGCTGCGATAACTGCTTCTTAGACATAACTCCTATTTATTTATTTAAAGGTCTCTTTCTCTTCGTTTCTGTATTTCACCTCTAGCTTGTTTACTTATCTTTTTTTTTTACTTGACTTTAGTGTTGTAAAACTAGCATTGTGTACTATGAATATTATTTCCTCTTGCGACAAATTGGTTGCGATGTTCCTCATTTGTACATTAAAAAAAAATAATGGCATAGTTTATTATTAGGTTTTAGTATCCATTTTATTTAAATCATATTTTCAAATGAAAATCAGCATAAATATGTAAATTGTAAAAATAGTTCAATTTAATCAATTAAAAAGCATGAACATGGTTAAATATGGCTAGCTGTGGAACAAGTAAGATTCAGATAGATAAAATGTATGATGTTTGATTTATTAATGATAAATATATAACCTGGTTATTGGGTATACTGTTTAAAAGTACTATTACAAAAATCACATTATTGTTTCATTTATGTATGACTGACAAATATGCATCACATTACATACAATTAAAATGCATACATCTTACATTAAGACCTAAGTATTTTTTAGTGTTAGTTGATTTAGATAAGTGTCTAAATGAGTAAATGTAAACACAATATAAGGTGCTCCTAATTTTAGTAGTTCAACAGTTTATAGCAAGGTCAAAGAGGGTTTTCAGTGACCTAGCACCATACAATGATGCTTTCTGTCATAATCCTCAGAATAACCAACAATGACTTATCTTTAAAATATAGTTTTTGTTGGATTTGAGGTACATGGTAATCCTACGCATATACAACTTGTTTTATTGGGGGGGTTTTCTCCATTTTTTAAAAAAGTGTTAAACTTGTATTCCCTTAAAGGGATACTCCACTTTTTTTGGAAATAGGCTCATTTTACAACTCCCCCAGAGTTAAACAGTTGAGTTTTACCGTTTTCGAATCTATTCAGCCGATCTCCGGGTCTGGCGGTACCACTTTTAGCATAGCTTAGCATAGAGCATTGAATCGGACAAGACCATTAGCATCTCTCTCAAAAAAATGACCAAAGAGTTTCAATATTTTTCCTATTTAAAACTTGACTCTTCTGTAGTTACATCGTGTACTAAGACCGACGGAAAATGTAAAGTTGTGATTTTCTAGGCTGATATGGCTAGGAACTATACTCTCATTTCTGCGTAATAATCAAGAAACTTTGCTGCCGTACCATGAGTCCAGCAGGTGTAATGATATGACGCAGCACCTGAAAATAGGTCCTAATAGGTTAGACAAACTTAGTCCCGGTCACGTTGGAAGTTACAGAGCTGGGGACTATTTTCAGGCGCTGCGTCATATCATTACGCCTGCTATACCCATGGTACGGCAGCAAAGTTTCTTGATTATTACGCAGGAATGAGAGTATAGTTCCTAGCCATATCAGCCTAGAAAATCGCAACTTTACATTTTCCGTCGGTCTTAGTACACGATGTAACTACAGAAGAGTCAAGTTTTAAATTGGAAAAATATCGAAACTCTTTGGTCATTTTTTTGAGAGAGATGCTAATGGTCTGATTCAATGCTCTATGCTAAGCTATGCTAAAAGTGGTACCGCCAGACCCGGAGTTCGGCTGAATGGATTCGAAAACGGTAAAACTCAACTGTTTAACTCTGGGGGAGTTGTAAAATGAGCCTATTTCCAAAAAAAGTGGAGTATCCCTTTAAGTTACATTTCTGCTCAAAAATGTGAAATGCAGAGAGAGAGAAAATGGTTCCTGTTTCATGATTTATTAACTTGGTGTACAAGGTCATGTTGTGGATTTTGGTCTGATAAAACCATTTGCTAAAGGGAAAGGAATTCGGACAAACTCTTGCTCTGGTATCGGATTGGCCATTTGGTGCAAGTTGTTTGTTTATTTGACAAATGTAGGTGTGAAACAGCTTGATGTGTAAAACATTCTGTTATGTTGCAAAGACACTGCTCATTCCTCTGTATGAAGAAACAATTTGTCTTCTGTTTTCCCTCACTCTGACCTGACTCCAGCTGACCTCTCCATCTCAGAGATTCTAACAAGTCTTGTTACATGAGCCCAATATAATATAAAAGTATGATCATTAAAAATTGAGAAAGGAGTCCACAGACATATTACAATTACTAGGGTTTAAATATCTGGGTTTCCATCTGAATATTTTAATGCAAATTTTAAGATGTCACATAAAAAATGCAGGATAAACAAATACAATTTCCATAAATTCAAAGTGCTTCACCACCTTCTCCAGTCTGTTGAATGAGCTCTGTGGCCGGTTGCATAAACACAGCCATTATGTTAAGACAGTGTCTTAAGTTCAAGTATGACCCACTAGCAGTTAATCAGGGGCAGTCAGTCTTAGTTTTTGGTATCAGATTAGGCTAATCTACATTTTTATGTAACTGATTTAAAAAAGATATGAACAGTCTTAAAGAAAATAAATTGATGTCTAAGTTGTAAGACTGTCTCAGAGGTTTATGCAACCGGCCCCTGGTCTCTGACTCGTACTCTTAATCTCTTCTGGAGAAATCTAGAGTGCTATCAGCTCTACTGCATTGTAAACCTAGCTCACCTGCGAGTCATTTTCTTAGGTATTAGAACAGAGAGTAATGAATGCCATTAGAAACCAGAGACCAGTAGATGAGACACTCTTTCACCATCATGCTACTCTCTTCTTATTCTTACATTTCAACAGGCTAGAGTTTCTCTCACAGGTTTGCGCTTACTCTTGAGTAACTCGTGTTGTCAGTGAAGCAAGCGTTGGTCAAGTACTCTAGGTCTTCTCTTCTGTGAAGAGCTGCTTTTCTGTGCAGTCATCTGAGATGGGCACTCTGGCATCAAAACATCACCCTGCCTGCCTCAGGTTTCTCAGGGTTTAAGGATGAAATGTATCAAAAGGGTTTGCTTAAATATGCAAATTTCATTGGTTGAGACAGAACAGGACATGTCGAACTGTTCAAACAAAATGCTAATGTTTTGATAGCACCGCAGAGCTACAGTGTTTGGACTTTTTGGGTCGATATGTCAATATGAATGGCTTACTTATAGTTCCCTCTGCAGATTAATTTGGAACGGCAAAGTATTTAAAGGGATAGGTAAATACCTAAAGAAAATTCCTTCATCATTTACTCACTTTCATGTCATTCCAAACCTGTCTGAATTTCTTCTGCAGAAAGCAGTAGATAATATTTTGATGAATGTTTCAACAGTTTTGTCCATATAATGAAAGTCATTTGGGGTCCAAAACAAGAAGACATTTTTAAAATGATCTTCTTTTGCATTTTCACAGTAGACCGTAAGTCAAATAAGCCAAAACGAAAAGAGGGTGAGTAAAAGATGACAGCATTTTCAAGTCAATTTTATTTGTAAAGCGTTTTTAACAATACACATGATTTCAAAGCAAAATCATGATATTAATGTTTAGAATGTGTTAACATAGTAGCATTTAGCAAGTTAGCATTGGGCGATCATATATAATACTTTATATTTAGAACTATCCCTTAAACGTAGAAAATTTACTTTTCCATTGTCTGAGGTTTATATTAGAAATGATGTATTACCACTAAGTAATGGTCACTTAATTTTATCATCTCTTTTCCTTCTTTTTCTTTCCCTCCCTTTTTGCCATCATTTTCTCCATTCTGGGAATGACCCAAATTCATGTTCCTAAACACTTTTAGCCCTACATGGTCGGTTTCTTTTTGCTCAAGCTCACTTTTGATATTAAAACCTGTCACAGATCCTAGGGACTGCTAAAATATGGACCCACCACACACAGATCCGACATTGTATGGTTTATGTTTGACATGGCAGGCTGGCACAATTTATGTAGGTGTTAATATGGGCAGACCAGAAATGTGGCAGACGTCTCCAGTGATCTCATATGTTCCAGTCTCTGGCTCTTACGTTTGTACTGGAGTGAGAAAGACTGTTTATGTCTCATACTGAAGACAGTTAATCCAGTTTACACAGATGGCAAAATGATTCACATTTTGAATATTGAGCTTTCCACATTAAAATGAATGAAACTGGCCAGAGTCTCTATTGGTTTATATAAGTCATAGTTTTGGAGTTAATAATGCCACATTTTTTACACTATAGTAAGTTTTGCTTCCAGAGTACTGTCCAAAAACACAGTGAAGAAGAAGCAGTTGTGGACTTCCAGTCATTTGTGTTGCATATCTTCTGTTTGTTCCCTTCATTTTCCATTACAGCTGGTCTATTAGCAGTCCCGCTGATTAGCATGTACCCGCTCAGCCTAGCATGCTGGTACAAGAGGCCGTGGGAGAGAGAGATCTGGTGAACTTGGCATCTCCTTCTGTGGTATTTATGTCAATAGATAAGAGCTCTGGACTCTGGCATTCATCGAACTCCCAGAACTGTTCTGCATGTCTACCTTAAAAGGCACCACATAAAGGGTTTTAGTAAAGCTGTCCACAATCATTTGAGACAAATATGTCATTATCTTACAAAATTCCATCTTAGAGTTTATTGAACCCTAAGATGTTCCATGGGTGCTCATATTTGCAATTTAGGGGGAAAAAAGGTCAGTAAGAACAGTGCAATACACTCACGTGCATGTAGGATTCCAATGGTCATCATGGAACACCTGGAAATGTCAGAGAATTTTATTATTGTGTTGTATAGTAGTTTACATCCAAGATGTAGGCGTATCAGCTAGCGCCACACAAACAAAAAAAATTGATGCAGGCACAACGTAAACTTGATGAACAATTAAACAATGTGTTTTATCCCAAAAAAGGTCTCTACCAGGCAGCTGTGGAACTAGCTCTTCATTCCCGTTGAGAACAGCCGCGTCACAGAACGTTCATTAAATTAGAGCATTTTGGGTTTATTGATAGAGCCTGCTCCATTTGGGTCATTAAAAATAGCTGTTGAGGAGAGAGTGAGAGGAGAGAGGTGTGTGAAATAGGCCACTTTGTTTTTCTCTTCTGTGATAAGAGTGTGTGAATTGTCATGATGGGGGGAAATGCGGATGACCCAGGCTATCATATGCTCACCGTGACAGATATAATGGTCTACTTTGATAACTGCAAGAAGGTAGGCCTTAATATGAATATGGGTTATCAAAAAAAGTTATTAGTTCAGAGAGGAAGAATAGTGCATGCTTTCTTTAAGGTGGCTGCCTCTATCCTGCTCCTTTTAGGTGCATATGCACAATTTTATGCATAGAGTGAATAGATTTTGTTTAGTAAAATGCATTATTATTTCCTGTTGATGCAAATCATAGTACATGCACATGATGTCCACATCAGGACCGAGCAGCAGTGATGGGTGTTTGTGCGATCAGCAGTTAGTTCTGTTAATACTGCAGGAAGGGTGTGATCAGACTGTGAATGACTCAGCCCTCTAACTTCCTGCTATGGTCAAAAAAAGCATAGTTTTGGTTACCCTGTTAGTCCCACAGTCATAGAGTGCATTTATTCCTGCATGTTTTTAGAAGACTCTATTACTCTTGATGTTTAGTCTAAGTTTTTTTTTTTTTTTTTTTAAGTGAAATATTATTCAACATTTTCAACAGAGTCAAAGCCATGTTGGCTGGTAATGCTGTTATTTTAAAGCTTGTATGCATGGGTGTATTGTTGTGCTCGTGGAAAATGAAAAGTTCTAAACATGTTTAGACAGCTGCTTAAGTGCTGGGGTTTGCTTTGGTAACTTCTCCCTAGCAGTTTATCTACATAATTATCTGCCTTCATTACAACCGTACTGACTAACAAGACATGGTCACACATTTCCTGTTAACAAAGTAGTGATTTTAAATATAAAAGAGAGATGTTTTTAACATTTTGGACATTTAATTCTGATGTTGTTTGACCGCTGCACAGCACCGTCATTTAATTAAGTCAAATGGTTTTGTAAAATATCATTGAGGATGTGAAAGCTTACAGTTCCAGTTTGCTTGTCCTTAAAAACAAAATTAGAGCCATAATTTTCTGTTATAACTACTAGTACTATAACTATGGTTGAAAGTTGAAACTGTGGAAATATTTATTTTGGATCCATATTTCTTTCATCGTTGTTGGCACAGGGATGCAAGACCTTTGTGGTGAGAAACAGCTGCTTCCTTGGAAAGTTGCTCGACTCTGTTAAGGACGGAAGGCCTCAGTCTGAGACATTAAGATATGATCTGACATTTACTCGGGAACACGACATTATGGTTTTCTCCATCGGCAAACAAACACAGGAAATCATTTTAAAGCTTTGCATGCATCCCTTCAAGCAGTAATTTCACTATTTTAACCCCTATTCTTTAAATCATACATATTTTGCTGCTTTTTCAGGAATGTGTTGTGGAACTGGTGCAAAACTGGGAATGTTACAGTCACTGCTCTGGTGTAAAGATTATTTGTAGCATGGGATTGTGTGGAAGAGTAGGTGGAGTTAAGGTAGAGACATCACTATGTGAGGGTGTCTGTGATGTAATATTGGAGTTGAGGTTTCTTCTTTTTTTTTCTGGTTGTTGCACATTTTGTGGCATCATCTACAGGAAGGAAATGTGCATGTTCTCTCTCTCCCCCTCATGCCTGAAAGGGAGTCTTTTCCTTAAAAGGACTTTCAAAGTGTGATTGACTAAAGTCACAAATACACGCATGCGTACTCATGTAAACAAACACATTCATAGTTCAGAGTTACAAACACTGTTCACAGTTACAGTACATGAAACATTATGACAGTGAGGTACACAAACATATTCATGTAATCACATATGACATTGTTTCCTGTGATCCTTCTGTACATTTTTTTTTTTTTTTTAAGTTTAGTGCAAAGCTTTTATGTGTTTGTTTTGTGTTTTTTTGCATTTACTACATTGCTCATGCTCTCATAATCATGGTTTAATGAATTTACCTCTCTCTCTTTTTCTTTCCCCCACCCGCCCCCTGCAGGCTGAAGCCCGTTTGGCAGCTAAGAGAGCAGCCCGTGCAGAAGCTCGTGAGATCAGAATGAGAGAACTGGAGAGACAACAGAAAGAGGTGAAGAAACACACAAGCACTGTGAGCTTAATCTCGGGTTGAAATTTAGCCTTAGTTTTGCTCCATGTGTTCATTTGTCAAAATATGATTGGTATCAACTTTTATGTACATATTGTTACAATCTATCCATTTATACATCTTGTCATCTATCTTATCTATCTATCTGTATAGAACTTAGACCTGATCTCAGTATAAATCAGATATATGTAGACATTTTAAAAAGGGGTTCGGCAAATATTCTAGCATGACGGTGCTGTTCCAGCACCTAGATTTGTTTTAGATGCCCACCAGCAAGAGGTGACTTTCTGGAAAAATCCTGGGAAAATCTCATCCATGTGGTCTTACCTGCTTAACTCCTTCCTGTGCATACGGTGGATATGTCCCCTTTGACTGGTGTAATAATCATCACACTTACGAACAGTTTAAGCACTGAAAGCATCTCAAAAACAAATAATCTGCATTACACAATGTTGAAACACAGGAAGAGACCTTTCCAACAGCGTTCAAGAGTGTGTTGAGCTGTAGGCCTTTAAAACTTCTATTGAACTGCCAGCAGAAAACGCCGCCTTTATTCTCAAAATTAAATCTTTCTCATGCTTGTTGACTTGCTTCTGTACAACGCTGTCAGCCGATTATGTTCAATTTGTTTAATCTTCATCATGATTGTGGGCTCTGTGGTTTGACGGACATGTTTTGGCTGGGTTAACAGGGATCAGGGTCAGTTAATCACCCCTTGGGTCAGGACCTCCTAAGAGGCCCTTTGAACTGCTACATTGGATCTTCAGCCTCAGCTAATACTCAGAAATATCATGAGCGGTTTGGTGTTTTTAAATAGATTGTTTTTTGTTTTTATGGGGTCCAGTGTTGCTTAAGGCCCCATTTACTTTTTGCATGGAAAAAAAAGAAGACATTTTTCAAAATGTCTTTTTGACATAAGTTAAATGATGACAGAATTTACATTTTGGGGTAAACTATCTTTTTAAGGTCTATTGACAGCAATTGTAAATGAACAATAACATGCAATTGATTTATTTGGATTAGGTTGTCTGTGGAATTTGCTCAAGTAGCATTACCATTCATGAAAAAGCTTGGTCTGTCTTTATGCTTATTTTGGTGTAGCACTCTGCAGCTTTACTGCAGGTTTTGTACTTTACCCCAGTTACAGTACAGTTACAAACAGAATTTATAGATGTTTTTGAGTTACTCATTTGATGTGTCAGGCTTTTTGAACTGTAATAGTACATTGTCTGAACATTCCTCATTGTAAAGGGAGCTGAATTTTAAGAAAGGTTTGGTTCCAATAGGTGTATGATTGATTCTGTGTAATTAGTAATTTAATGCACTATGACTGCTCATGCTGGTTTGCTACAGCCAACTGCACACACAGGTATGTATGGCATGGGTTCAGTAGCACGAATACAAACAAATTGTAGCTATTTAGGGGGATTTGATTAGGTGCTTCGTGCTTGCATATGAATGAACTGTTGCTCAGGGTTCGTAAATGAATGGAAAACCAGAAACTCACACTGTGAGCTCAGACGCAACAAACTTATGTAATGAAGATAAACACAGCCTTTACACATACCCAGGTCACACTTGAAAGATTAGCTAGTATTCAGAGTTAAACCCGGTCTGATCAGGAGGTGTGTGAGAATGTTAAGGGTGTGTGCTTTGTGGCTTTAAAACTCCAGCCAAGTATTAAAGTAGATTATGAGCTTTCAGCCATACCTGCAGCAGGATAACAGACTCAGTTCCCATTCACTATCTGGGATGTGATCATTATGGTAATCAGGAACACGATGACTCAAGATTGAACATGCTGTGACAAAATAGATCTGGAAGAGTTCAATCAGGACTTTGTGAAGATGAACTTGTAGCGCAAACAGGCTGTGGGGTTTGGATTATATGACAGACTATATCTTTGGGATCATTTAAAGTCTCTGTCTTCCTCAGTCTTGAGGTAGACGGGGACACTGTGATACTAGTAGGACGGCTTGCAAGCGACTAGTGCGTAGAGGGGCTAGGGAAGTGATCGTTGGGCGACCCCAGACCCCTGTGCTGAGGAAGGTGAGCTTGAATTTACTAGATGAGCATTAGAAAGATGAGAAATGTTGTACACGGTCATCTTAAACATTTTCTTATCATACCCTGACAGTTTCTTTGTTTTATGAGAGTGCAGAGTTTTGCAGAAACAAATGAGCACTGATGTTGTGGTAAAGTCTCTAATTAAAGATTACCTCCAAGGAAGAGATTTTGTTACAGGAATGTTATGTTAATAAACACTCATCAAAACTGGAGCAAATACATGGGAATGGGAAACCAGTTGGGTGAGATTCTGTAGGTTTTTCACAGTAAGTGAGAATGAAAGGTCATAGTAAAAAGAAGTTCAGTAGAATATTAGACAATAAGATAATCAGATTCCAAATTATTGATTATATTATTAAAATTCTTTTTCTATCAAGAAATGAATGGAAGAATAGCCTAGGCTTTTTAAAAAACTATTTACAATGTTTAGTTGTGTCATTAGCAGGAGGTCAATTTAAGTTTACTGTGAGGACGGGACCATGTGGTTAGTAGTTTTTTAAAGTAGCTTTAAAACCCAAATCTTCAGCTTTTCTGCTGATGTTATGGTTACTTACAAAATTACAAAAATGATGGCCAAGAACAAATATGAAAATGTGTCATTTTAAACGCACCACTGCTTTACTAGTCTAGTGCTGTTCATTGGTTTGGTCACTAGTGGACTGAATGAAACCTTAAATATCAGTGGAAAGAATCCTGTTACCCCACAGACCTAATCACATGACCATCCTTAATTATCTTTAGATATCTGCATGGCATAATTCCGATGCTTTTATTAACTTGCAGTGTGATTCTTAAAATTCCTGACTGATAATTCTATCTTATCTGTGATGCCTTTGAATTTTGCTGCTTGTTGATCCACATAACTTTCATGCATTTGAGTCAAGTATGTGAACTGGTGTTTTTCACTTTCACCTGTTAGGCCAAGTAATATGACACCTGCCTGATGGATCGCTAAAAATTTAACAGCTTTCTCTTTCCATTCCATTATCTTTGTGTACACAATCTTCCGCTTGGTTCGCTCTCTGTCATGTCAAATAATCAATGCCTCTCTTTTTCCCTTTCTTTCCCAATCTGGCTTCTTTCTTTCCTTTGCTCATCTGATCCTCTTTTGCTGGCCTCCTGTGATGTAGATTTATCAGGTGCAGAAGGTAGGACATCTAATGCTGTAGATCTACTCTACTATTTTAATTCCTTTCCTTCTGTTCTTGCTTATTTAGCTGTTTCTGTCATATTTTGTTAGTCTAATGTAATTACTTTCAGGTCATTCTTGTTAGCTGAAGTTCTTTTTCTTTCCTGTTTTCTGTTGGATTTCTCATTTTAGAAATACTATGGACTGGATAACCTGGACAACAAATGGGGGGACATTGAACAGTGGATGGTACATTCACTGTTGGGATTTTGTGCATGTTTCAGGCCTCTAGTTTTATCAGCATTTTTGCATGATATTAGGGATCCATTGCGAAACAGGATGCATTCATGTTTTATCTGTTAATAATTAAGAGAGTCAGCACATGGTTACTTGTCTCATAACACTAGGTCATTACCTCTACAAGGCTGATTTGCACTTTCAACAAGTGAAATCAGCCTTTATATTAATCTGTGTTTAATGGCACTGTAGATTCTTTTATGTACACTACTGTTTGTTGTGAAAGTAGTCTTTTATGCTTACCAAGGCTGCATTTATTTGATTAAGAAAATACAGTAAAACTATTTTCTATTTCAATATATTTTAAAACATTGTTTATTCCTGTGATGGCAAAGCTGAATTTTCAGCATCATTACTCCAGTCTTCAGTGTCACATGATCCTTCAGAAATCATTCTAATATGCTGATTTGATGCTAAAAAATAGTTTTTTCTTATTATTATCCATGTTGAAAACATGTATTCATATTTTTGTTTAATATTTTTTGTCATATTTTTTATACATTTATTTAAAAAAAAATCTTTTGTAACGTTATAAATGTCTTTACTTTCGCTTTTTATCAACTTAATGCATCCTTGATAATTAACAGTATTATTAATTACTAATTACTATTAATTACTAAAAAAATCGTACTTACCCCAAACTTTTGATCGGCAATGTGAGTGTATATGTGTTTCACACTATTTTACAAAAAACAATAACAACTGTGTACAATTAATAGTGTGGGTTGTGTTTTGTATTGAGTTGTCTGTTTTTTTTAAAAGAGATTGCTCTTGTATCAATTATTACTGATTTGCTTGCTTCCATTGCTCACCTTGCTTGCTGAGTGTTGTGTCTCTTCTGCCATCTTGCATATATTATACTTCTCTTCTCTTCTCTTCTCTTCTCTTCTCTTCTCTTCTCTTCTCTTCTCTTCTCTTCTCTTCTCTTCTCTTCTCTTCTCTTCTCTTCTCTTCTCTTCTCTTCTCTTCTCTTCTCTTCTCTTCTCTTCTCTCAGGAGGATAGTGAGCGATATACTCGTGTCTCACGGAGAAATGCTTCGGTTTGTATTTCTGTCTTTTCACTGTCTGTCTTCCTCAAACTTCCATGAACACTTCTCAAGCAAAACATTTCTTCAAACACTTGAAAAACACTTGAAAAACACTGGAAATTCCATTTTAAATGCAATTCAATAGAGACGTTAAGGCAGACTTACATTTTGGGGCTCACTACTGATGTGCTGTATATGTGCACAGTGGTGAGTTTCATATCTTTAAACTTGTGCTAACTGTGGGCTCCATCTCATTTGACCTCTTTTTTTTTTTTTTTTTTATCCAAGGTGTCAGATGATGAAGAACAGATGTCAGTGGGGAGCAAGAGCAACATACGGGTCAGTATCAATGTAACTGTATTGTTCCTTTCAGACATTCTGTACTGTGGGTCAGAGTGTATGGTGAAGATACATGTGAGTGTGTTGTCTAAAGGTTATAAAACAGACCAAATTGTTCTACATTCTGATGATGGTTTTGTTTGTCTGGGCAGTTGGATTTGGATGCGGCGGGTGCTTATGTCGGGGTAAGAATCGCAGGCTGGGAAATGTTTCAGGCACCAGTTTTATGTCATTACTTTTGGGTTCCTGTAAAAGTAAGATGAGCACATAACTGAGTTCACAAGACATTTTGTTTTTGCACTGTGGTGTGATTCAACTAAGTATAGCTAACACTTGTAATACCTGATGTTACATTTGTGATGTTTTAATTGTTTCATCAACATTACAAATGGGGTGTGATGGGTTTTAACAAATATGACTGTGTGTGACAGTTAAATGTCTGTTCACTTCACCTGCATGTCAGGGTCACAGTGCACAACTATGAAGTATTGAGCAGCAATTTCTGCCGTTTTAATCCTACTTCCATTTCCCACCATCTTGCCCAGCTTCCCCAGGCCACCTCCTCTCACTCACATAAGAAGTCCAAGAAAAAGAAAAAACATTCTTCTAAAACCGTACGTTCACAGCAATTATGCACATCATATTTGTGTTCTATAAAGAGAGAATGTTATATCAATCATGACATATTGTCTTTCCCACAGAGCAATGGCTATGATGATGATCTCAGCACATTGTCTAGTCGGGTTAGTGACCCAAATAACTGTGCAATGATAGTGTTTGAGGATTAATAGCGTGTTGATTCACCTTTAATGAAGTCTAGGAGACTGTGTTGTTCACACGTTCGCAGTGATCATGATGCAAAAGTGTGACTAATTGTGGTGTGATGTTTGTAAACTGAATTCTGTGTATTTGTACACAGAGCTCCAAACTCAGTGACGAGAGCAAAAGGTCTCGCTCCTCTAGACTTGATCTGCAGTCGGTGGGTCTCAATCCTGCATTTCTTTAACCTCCTGATTCTCTGGCCTTGTCACTTTTTATGTTATTAACATGAAAATATGTCTAACATGAGTGGATGATTGCCACTGTGTTTGAGAAGGAATGTGTTTGTTTACGAAAATTGGCTTATATTTGTTTTTGTTTTTAATTATCGGCATCGGCCGATAATTGTCGAAGACTTTATTTTATTTATTTATGAATACTAGCTTGGCACGTGTGGGAGACCAGCTAAAACAAACTAAAGATCTTAGGCATTATATTTTTGAAAAATAGTAGGTTCAACATGACTAAATACTAGGTGTGGTTCTAATGGTTTTATGCATGTGAATTGTATCAAAAAAGGCTTTTCACACTAAAACTTTGTCTTAGGGTAACATCTTAAAGGGTTAGTTCACCCAAAAATTCAAATTCTGTCGTTAATTACTCACCCTCATATCGTTCCAAACCCGTAATACCCGTAATAAAATATTGTTCATCTTCGGAACACAAAGTACGATATTTTGGAAGAAATCTGAGAGCTTTCTGTCCCTCCATTGAAAGCAACGTCATTGCAACTTTCAAGGCCCAGAAATGTAGTAAAAACATTGTTAAAATTACAGTGGTTCAACCTTAATATTATGAAGCGACGAGAATACTTTTTGTGTCACAACGTAGGCTCACTATTGGCTGACGCTGGTCGTGAGTGATGACCCAGGAGCTAGCCAATAATGTTCTGACGTAGAACCCAGTAGGGCTGTAATCAACCAAATAAAATCTTGGTCGACTGAAGTCCTGAAATTTTCGACAAAAAATCTACAAAAAATTACGGTAGGAAAAAAAACGTTAAATTAATTAGCTGCGCACTGTGCGCAGTACTTGGTAGCCTTGTTGTCTGCCTAAATGAATTATAAATAAACATAAAAAACTAGTAGGCTATTTGACCTAATTATTTTGCACTGAAATGAGTCTGACACATGAGTCTGTCGGCTCTGACAGCGTTGCATCATATGAACCTGCGCAATATCATAGCCTATGATTTCTGAAAATAGTACTATGTTGTCAACTAGTGATATCATCACAAGAACTTTTGAGGAATATGCAACATAATTTAGACAATTGTTTTTGTCATATGTATTATAATAACTGACAGACACTATCATTTCAGCCGCTCTGTGGAGCTCAGCTTCGCGGCTGAGACACGAATAGACTATTAACTTTAAAAAAAATGCTGCCACACTGCCGATGTCTTTGTTGACATGGTAGAAGAGGACTGACTGACTATGAATTAAACGCTCTCACAATTAAATAAATAATATTCAGCAAACCTTCTAGTAGCCTACTTTCTTCAATCTGTCTCTCCTCTCCAGTGGGTTGTACTAATCCAAAAGAAGTGAAAACAAGGGGGGTGTTCTGAAGACAGACTGTTACCTGTGAAACAGGGGTGCTCTGAAAACACCCCCATTAGCAATTAGTGCTTTCCACCTGATGAAATGAACGCGGCAAAACTGATGAAATGAACGCGGCAAAAAATCGACCAATCAGAATTTTGGTCGAGCCAGAACGTATCGACCAAATAATCGACTAATCGATTGGGAGATTACAGCCCTAGAACCCAGAAGCGCTGCGCTGTTTAGACTATGTCAACAGTGTAGGAGAATGACATTGAAGAGAAGAGATTGTTGAATAAAGTCGTTATTTATTTATTTTTTGCGCAAAGTACTCTCATCACTTTATAACATTAAGGTTGAACTACTGTAGTCACATGGACCATTTTAACAATGTTTTTACAACCTTTCTGGGCCTTGAAAGTTGCAATGACGTTGCTTTCAATGGAGGGACAGAAAGCTCTCAGATTTCACCAAAAATATCTTAATTTATGTTCCGAAGATGAACGAAGGTCTTATGGATTTGGAACGACATGAGGGTGAGTAATTAATGACAGAATTTTTATTTTTAACCAACTAACCCTTTAAAGCCACTTAGGTAAGCAACGATTCACACTTATTGTAAAAAGAGGTTAGCATTTTCAGAGTAGAATGCTAAATTACTAAATTAAATGTGTGAGCAGTGTGAAATCCCAACCCAGGGATTGTATAAACAGTGTAAAGCTGAAATAAGATCATTAGTTTAAAATATCCTGGGTGAATGTTTTCAAGTGTGAAAAGCCGATGTAGTACAATTTCTGACTTTAGCTGGCATGACGCCCTTGCATTGCAGCTTTTCGTGTCGTCTCTCAGTTCATCGTTCATTCCCATCTATATTATTTCCCATTATTTTAGAGTGCCTTCTATTCATCTGAGTTGTACAACAGCAGTAGTAGTTATTCCGCTAAACATCAAGTCCCTTCCTACAGTGGCTACCAGGTCTGTTATCTTCATCCTCTCCTTCCATCTCACTTAATCTCTGTCCAGTGTTCAAATCCCCTCTTTTCTTGTACTTTAGCATTTGGAGCTTTCTTTTTCTTCAGACAAGTTTTGCTGTTCTCTGCTTTTTCGGTCTGTTTTTGATTTGAAATGTTCATCTCTCCTGTCTGTTTAGCTCCCTTTGCTGCACAGCAGGAAGCACAGGGTTTGTGCTGCTCCTCATTTTATACTCTCTGCCCCACAGCACTTCCTGTACAATAATATGTGCAGCTCTGCCTCTGTACACACATTTCACATGCTTTCACTCTCTCATCCACAGCAGGTCATGTAGGGTTATTAGATCTTAAACCCACACAGACCACAAACGCCTGAGGACCGAGCTAATTGCTTGTGCTTTTGCTTTGACATACCATCCTTAAAGATGAAGTGTGTGATATATATTTTCCAACCAGGCTTCCTAAATAGGCCTACTTATTGAATATTTAATGTACTATTGCATATTCAATGCCTACAATGCTTATTTCCTGGTAAATTTATTTATTTTATTTTTTTGAATTGATTAGAAAATTATGCAGTAATTTACTGTTTTAACAAAAATTCCTACATAGCTGTGATCTTTCTCTTACTTCCACCATTAGCTGAGCCAGAGGTTGATTTTTTAAAAGTGCCACATAGTTACAGTGGGAAGCCATTCATTCTATGAATAGTGGTCTCTGTAACTGGGATGAAAAAACAAACAAACATATTTTTAATATAATGAAAAAATACACACTTCAGCTTTAAAAGTTGTAGATTATTTTTCCCTCACCAGCCTGGCAGAAATCAGATGAAATTAAATCATCTGAAAGTGATGAAAGACAGCTGTATTGATGCATTGTGCATAAAAGGAGAACTGAGACTAGAGAGTTTGCATGCTTACTTGCACAGATATTTGTCAGACCTTGAGGTGTGATATAAATGTTGTTTCTTGTCTGTGTGTCTATATCTGTCTATTATCAGGGCTCTATATATGAGGACAGTCTCTACAGTGGCTCTCGACGCTCCAGTGCTCGTGCTGTAAGAATTATAGAGCTAAACTGTAAATGTGCATGAAATATTACCCTATTAATCTGTGGATTCAGTTCCCTAACCAAAGTGTGAGTTTTTTTAATTATTTTGCATAGTTGGCTCATTATTATTTACCCTTATAATGTTATGTTACTCACTCAGACTATAGAGTGCAACAGTCAGGTTCCGAAAGTAAAAACTCCATTCATTTCTACATAGGGAAATTGATTTTGAACAATAACTTATACACCTTTAAAGACAGACCTACTGTGAGCTACAAGGTTTTTAATCGATAGTATTTGCTTCTGTTGAACATTATTTTAGATTTTTTTTTTAAAACAATTGTGCTTAACAGCAGAATTTCTGGTCAAAACCTACATTACCCATTATGCTGTACAGAAAATTCCACCAATCAGAGAGTCGAAAAAAGCAACACATGCCAAAAAAATCGACTCTGCCCACTCCCATGAAGCACTGCGAATTACGTAATCTAGTCGATCTCACTACGCTCTCAAAATACTTAAATGTTTATGTGTGTATATATATATATAATATTTGTAATACAATTTGTATACATATAATTTGTAATACAATTTGTATACATTTGTAAATGAGTAGTTGTATGTTTCTCCATCATTTTTAATTAAAGTATGCAGTTTGCAATGCTTCATGGGATTGTTATGATCGTTATTTCCCTCACCTAAAGCCACTGAAAATTGGGGTGGGCGCTAATGCACTCTATTCTCAAAATACTAATTGTGTTCATTTTAACACACAGTGGAGAGTACGGAGAGTTGGTTCTCAAGTTTATTTAACATTCTGTGTGTGTGTGTGTGTGTGTGTGTGTGTGTGTGTGTGTGTGTGTGTGTGTGTGTGTGTGTGTGTGTGTGTGTGTGTGTGTGTGTGTGTGTGTGTGTGTGTGTGTGTGTGTGTGTGTGTGTGAGAGAGAGAGAGATTTAGAGGCTAAAACAGGTTGCTTGTGTATCATGAAGATGTCAAAATAAGGCTTTGAAAAGACTTTGAATGTGTTTTGGGAATGGTGTAAAGCTGAGAGTGCTTTATGCATGCAGCTGATGCTTGACATGTCACGTGACATTTGTCTTTTTCAATTAAAATATTCCAAATATTCATCAAAATATTTGGTTAAAATTCCTGTAAGTGAAAGTGTATTTTCAGGTGCTGTTTTTTTTTCCATAGTATGGTATCTCAAATTAATACATGTTTAGTTTTAGATGGAGTACAGCTTGTCACACTTCAGGTAATAAGTCAAATTGGTATTTCATATCAACTACCCATCTAGCACATTCAGAGGATCTACAAGACAATAACAGGCATGTGTGTTCTCAAAGTAGTTCATCTACCAGCTTGCTTTTCTGAGTTTTGTGCCTGAAATGTCTGTCGATCTCCAAACCTATTTGTGTATATACATATATCTTCACATACTCATAGTGCAAGTGTGTGTATTCCTCTAGTCCTCTGAATACAGTGGTTTCCTGGGCTCCAGCTCTAGGACTTCGTCCAGGGCAAATTCTGCGTGTGGCAGCCCTGTGGTGAGCAACCGGGTGTCACTGATTCCCAAGATGATCATGGACCAACACAATTTTATTTCACAGTGACAAATTCAGTAACGGCTACTTTTACATGGCTTTTGATTTTAATGTCTCTTAAATCTGGTGCCTGTATAGTTAACTATGTGTGTGTCATTGATTGTGGATGTTTCTACTTGAGTCATGAATGTGCTTTTTGTCTTTCCATTAAAATGCTAAATTACATTTGATGTTTACATATTGAGTAGTATTAAATTACGTTAACAGTGTAAGAAAGGACTCCAGAGGTGATGTTTTTGTGTGCATTCCTCCTTTGGGTGCATGCAGAAAACCGACTGTTAAACTTGAGCCTTAAATAGTTGAAATACCTCTCGCATTGATGTTAATTGCTGCTATCTGGTGGTTTCCAGGAGGACTGCAGCAGCTCAGTGGCTAGTTTTATGCGCAGCACAGCTAGTATCAGTGGCCTCTCTAAAGACCTTGACCGCGTTGTCATTCCTGACCTGCCGAATGTTAATGGGAGGCTGCTTATGGTACGAGAGTGAAATCTTGGGGTTCATTTGATCTGTGGTGCTTTGATGCCCTGGTTTAAAACGTGTGTGTATTTATGCATAAAAGCAATGGCATGTTGGATTGAGATGGTGGTCTGCATGTGAGAGATGGTCAGTGGTCATTTGCTTCAGCAAACTGAATTTATGTGAGGAAAAACACTGACGTCTTGAGTGACATGATGTTTGATGGAACTTTCCAGTTGTTAATATTCTACTTTAAGTTTATTGTGAAAAGATATTTGCAACACCTTGAAAATTATTACAGAACTGCTTGCTGGTTGCATTTTGATTTATCAGTCTTTTTAATCAAATACTATCATTGGGTTTTGAATCTTCTTGAACTAAGTTGAACTTCCTCTAATAAATAGAAACATTTCTTTTTTTGCTCGACAGCATGTCTTCAGTGGACAACATGAATCACAATGACCGAATAAGAGACTTGTAATGGCTCGACTTGACTTGCAAGACTACAAAACCTATTGACTGTATAATTTTGTTTACTTACAGGTTGATGACAGGTCAGAGCGAGACTACTTAGAAAAGGTTTGTGATTTTTGTTTAATTTGTGTAGATATTTCACCAATTAGGCAAATTGTCATGGTGAGCTGTATAAACAATCCATATGACTTATGACCTGCTGTATTTTTAGGGCTCTTCACGAGCATCAACTATATCTGGCGCCACTCTTACCTCTCTGGGTGGGACATCCTCACGGAGAGGAAGCGGAGATACATCCATCTCTGCTGACACAGAAGCATCTATACGGGAAATCAAGGTGTCCTTATCTTTTTGTCTGGTGCCAGTTTAAATTTAGGCAGCAGATTAATATAAACACATGGTATCATCCCATGACCACATACCTACAGTATGCAATATACATTTTTTTATTCATTTATTTTTTTATTAATTAATTAAATGTCATTATACTCCAAGTCTTTGTTTGATATTTTGTATTTTATTTATTTTCACATTTATATTTGTGATTATGTTGATTTGATTTAAAAATGTACAGCCATATTTGTTCAGCTTGAGAATCTGATTTAAGATAACATTTTCATCACTCACCTTCTTCACAGAAGCTCAGTACACTGTCATTTACACTGTTCCTAGAGATCTGCCTTCCGTTTAGTCTCTAAACACACCTGAACCAGATAAGAGTCAAAATCTGCTAAGGGGCAATTAAATGTAACAAATCGTTTAAAAATGTATCATCTTTTATTGGAAAATTAATCATTTTATCAAACATTGATAATTGCCTTAATCTTTTAAACAACTGGGAAGATAGTATTCAAACTACATTTTATAAAAAAAATCACCTGTCAAGTTTATATTACATCATCATATGAGAGTCAAATTGAATGACTATACAGGGACTCAAGATCGTTCCCTGATCATTCAATTTCAGCGAGTGAAGAATAAATGTATACTCGTTATGTATGTGCGTTATATATTATGCATGTTACCGCCTCTGACAGACAGCAAATGTATGTCGCTGAACCTCTCGTAAATGCTGCCGTACATTTTGCACGTTATTTTCTGACAGACTTAGATTTAAAAAAAAAAAGATGGATAGTAAGGTAATAATATTTTATTTCTTAGCCAGCAAGTATTCAGTGAAGTGATTGATTACTGAAAGTCTATTTCATGGCTTAAATAAATTACATGTTATTTAGAGACTGACATGTTTGGCTTGTTAACAATTTTACAATCACAAATTCATTGAATTTTGAAAATCAAGTAAATTTTTTACCAGGAAAGGAGGGGTTTTGATGCACAAAGTTGTTTTATTGTCTCCTATAACAAAAATCTTTTATTTAAACCCATTAAAATGCAGATCCTTTTGTAAATAATAGTGAAAAATCACTTTTTTAAATTTTTGGCCCATTATTACCCCCTTTGCAGATTTTGATGTTTGTGTGTTAAACTCTTAATGAGTAGGACTGAGCACCTGCTACAATCTGCTTCCCTGTTATTTTTTTTGCTTTTTACTTTCTTGCACAGTAATTAATCCGAAAATAAGTCAGCTGTTCTTTACCCTTCCATTGCTCTTACTCCACTGCATTCTTTATCCTTCCTTCTCATTCTCACTCTTCATGCTTTTCATTCAGGAGATCCATGAGCTTAAGGATCAGATTCAAGATGTGGAGGCGAAGCACATGCAGAACCTCAAAGAGCTCAAGGTACATGTCTGGTAAAGACAGTGCCAGTCAAAACCCCAGCAAACCTACTTTATCTGAGTTACATATACAAATTTGTGCTTTTTAATCAGCAAGTGGCTGACTGGGAACATGATGAAACGATGTGATATCTAGCCTCTGGTTCTTATCTGGCTCTCGTCTTGCATGTTTATACTTCTGTGCCACAGAAGTCTGTAGTCTGATTTCTCTGCCTTGCTTCCATCTTTGACTTGATATTATTCTCCAAAACATATTGTTACACATCCTTCTTCATGATATTTTGGAATTTAGTCTAAAAGTGTGTTCATGGTTAATTTAGTTAGTATTTTGTAATACATGTTCAGAGGTGTGTTTGTGAGTGTGCTCTTTTTAATATGGTGTCTTGACTTTTTGAAGGATTCCCTTTTGGAAGTGGAAGAGAAGTACCGTAAGGCCATGGTGTCTAATGCACAGCTGGACAATGAGAAGACCAATATGATGTATGAAGTGGACACTTTAAAAGACTCTTTAATGGAACTGGAGGAGATGCTGTTTGAAACGCGTCGTGAGCTTGAGGAAAAGACTAAGGTCTGTACAGTCGGGTGTGCATTATAGTACGTTGCAGATAAATCTGTTGTAATACATTGTCGAATAATTTATTAGAATAGATTCAAATAGTAAATGCTTTTAATTGGAACTTTAATTTATTAATTTGTATATTTATTAACTTTTTGTTATTGTTTGTAATTTCATTCTCATTTTTGTGATTTAAAATACAAAAGTGTACACTTGGTGTATTCGCACTGTTCTTCGTTTGAAATTTAAAGGATTTTTGAAATGAAATAACTGATAGCAGTTCTATTTATTTTTCAGGACCTTGAACGAGAGAAGCATGCTCATAGTATACTGCAGTTCCAGTTCAGTGAATTAAAGGAAACATTGAAACAGAGTGAAGAACTGCTCACTGTGAGTATTGTTGTATTTATGTGTCTGTCATGAAACGTTTGTCTTTTTCAAATGCTTGGCTTCTGCTCATCTGCCTGAACAATTTCTTCCCTTCCTTTAAATTTGGTCTACTTCCATGCATAATACCTCTTTCTAGGATATCCGTCAATTACGGCTCAAGCAAGACGGCTTTGTTAGAGAGATTTCTGACCTCCAGGAAACTATTGAGTGGAAGAATAAAAAAATTGGGGTATGATCCCTCAGTATCCAACTCCTGTTAAAGTTTTATTTGTCTTTACCTTCACATTAAGATATTACGAATTATAATTATAATATTTGCTTGATTCTACATCTGTTTCCTGCTACAAACTGTCTGTACTTTGCCAAACTATTCTTGTCGCTTTCATTCTTGTGTTTTCATTGCTTTCTCCTTGTTCTCCTCTTTGCTGCATCTTTGCCCTTCTGGTGCTGTTCAGGCATTAGAGAGGCAGAAGGAATTTTCTGATGCCATTCGAAATGAGCGGGATGAGCTCAGAGATGAGGTTGTTCAGCTCAAAGATATTTTAAAGGTATTGATATGTGTGGTGAAAAATAGGACTCTTTCTTTTCCCATGAACATTTCCTAACAGAACAAATAGTTTGCATATTTTTGTAGACAGACCTTCTGGACTTGATACTGTTCAGCTTTTTACTGATATGTATTAATATAAAGGTACTAAGATCCAGAATGTAATATAAATCGAGACTGATTCTTTAACTCTCAACTTATGACTGAATGAACTGAATATATTATATTAGAATGTTATCATAATATTGGTGCATCAACAAATACTGATGCGTTTAAAAAATAACTCTAGACCAGGGATGGGCAACTTTGGTCCTGGAAACTCACTGTTCTGCAGAGTTTAGCACCAACCCTAATAAAAAAAAAACTCACCTGCCTGTAGCTTTCTAATAATCCTGAAGACATTATATTAGCTTGTTCAGGTTTGTTTGATTAGGGTTGGAGCTAAACTCTGCTGGAGTAAACTAAGTATACTAATATTAAATTGTTTTCCTGCACAGAAACATGGCATTGTCCTTGGACCCGACTTGGCCACCAATATAGAAACTGGGGAAGAAGCTGAACAGAATTTTCAAACCGCATCAACTGAAATCCGAGAGGGGAGTAGTGTACTAGGTAAGCTGCTTTTCTTAATGTCATTCATTGCATGCTTACATTACTTTATCTTTGCCACTTTGCATTTCCATCTTGTTGAGCTTGAGCCAAATCCAACTAAACTGTTTCTATGAACCTGGTTACATTAACATCTCTCACACTTTCCTGTTTCCCTGTATTCATTTTGCATATACAACTAATTAATGGCATATCATGAACCAAACACTACACAGGATCTTGTCTCTTTCTTGAGTACATATTTCAATATTCTGCTGGACAAGTGTTTATCAAATTGCTGCAAATGTTTACTCATTCTTGACTTTGAAATCAAAATCAAGAGAAGGATTTGCTGAGTAGTTTCTTCGGTTCTTGACTTTAAACTCTGGGGTTTTCTTTTTTGGGACATCCTTTAAACACATTTGATTTGTATAGATTTAAGAGCTTTGCCTTGGAGTCTTCATTTTTCCCTCCTTTCCTTCTTCCTTTTACTTCTTGCTTTAAACATTTGCAAGATACTCATTGGCTTCTACAGACGCATTAATTCTGGCTTTAACTACTGACACCTCCATCATCTCCCAGGCACTCATCAGTTGACGCTGTGTAAAGACCAGCAACAAAAAGATTTGGATGACAGGATGCAAGGGAATCAACAGTCTTCACATGCCCATTTCAGTTCTACAAAGACAGCTTTAGAAGCAAATGAGCATAGAGACCTTGGGGACCAAATGAATCAGGGTGTAGGGCAGCTTGAAAATAGACCTGAAGAACCTCCGAGTCCTGTTGGTGATGATGAACTCACTGCAACAAGACCCAAGGAGAAGATCAAATCTGAGGCACATATTCCGGAAGATTCAAAATATACTGAAGAATTAGAGTGCAAAGTTCACAAGGATGGACTTATGGAGACAGAACAACAAGAGAGCGAATTTGTCAAACCTAGTGATGAAATCAAAGAGGAAGCTCCTTTAGAGCCTATCTCTTGTTCAATCCATGATGAAACCGACAAACCTGGTGAGGCAGTGATTGATGATCAACTCAAAGAGGAGTCTGTGGAATCATCTCAAGTGGAGAAACTTCCCAAAACACAGGGTGGCAGTGCTTCCAATAAAAAAAAGAAAAGGAAGAAGAAAAACAAACAGAAGCAGAAACAAAGTGACAAGCAAGAGAGTGACACAAAGCTGGATGACAATAATGAAATGGTTTTGAGTGAAGACAATCCAAACCAAGAAGTGGAAGGTGATCTAGAAGAAAACCACGACAAGCCCTTAGGGAATGACATATCCGAAACAACCATGAATACAGATGTCCCACATGGTGATAAAGGAACCAATGAATTGGACTGTATCGAAATAACAAGCACAAATATTAATGCTGATGATGCTCAAGAGTTAGTTAATAATGTAATTCAGTTAGTTACAGATGAAGCTGATTCTGCAGAAATGTCTAAAACCATCACAAATTTTGATTGCCCTGAATCTAGCAACGGTGTCCTTTCAGATGAGCAGTCCAACAACATTATCTCTAACCCTGCCACCATTATTGATGACCACACTGAGGATTTGACTAATCCTGACCCAGAACCTGGAATCTTCAGCAGTGAGCGTATGCTTTCAGAAACAGAGACTTCACTGCCTCATGAACCTTCTGCTCAGCCCATGGATGCTGTTGGAGTGTGCATCGAGTCCATCAGCAGCTCTGAGAACATTGAGAATTCTTCATTGGTAGGTGTCAAGGAAGAGAAGAGTCAGCTGGACTGTGAAGTAGAAGAACAGAAGGAAAGGCTCCAAAATATTGCTCTAGATTGTGACACTAACTCTGAAGATCAAGATAATTCTGCTCATTCCTCTTCCCCTGTGATGATGGAGAAGTTGGAAAACGAAGCTGAAAAGGTATTCCAGGAACAACCTATTGATCAGCCAATGGAAAGTCAACTTCAAGACAGTATTGTAGCAGACGTGGACCAGGAAGAGGTTAAGACACAAGATGAACCAGATGAAGAAAACCTTAATGTGCCTAGTGAAAAAGTGTTTGATGGATGCCAAGTTGACGACACTCCTTTAATTGAATCACAGATTCAGGTTATACATGAGGATCACCTGTCTGCCAGTGAAGCAAATCAGGAATCGGTTGTAGAGTCAGACGCTTCTGACCAAGAACCCAAGGTAGAACATGTCCAGGAGGAAATATCAAACCAAGATCAAATTACACTTAATGTGGAACTGCCTGAAGATGAGGTTGACCCTCAGGTAAAGTCAGATGTGGTTCTTCAAGAGCTCAAGGAAAAAGATGATGATGAGGAAGACGAAGGAGAATCATTTGATTTTGATGAAATGGATCTTGAAGCATCATCAAGTGCCCCTTTAAAAAACCTTCTTGATCATTCAAATCAGGACTCATTGTTAAAAGAGAGTGCACAAGAAGCAAGCCATGAATACCAAAGCAATGTCAAGGATGAGGACCCGATTCAAGAAGATGAAAATCTGGAACTTGCAGATCAGGAATCAATGCCAACGGAGCAGAAAGACGATTGTCATGCCACAGAAAACCCACAAACAGCAACAGATGTAGAAAGATGTTTAACAGAAGAAATCAGTCAAACCAACAGTGAAGTCAGACCTAATGATCAGCAGCATGACAGACCTGATGCATTTGAGGAGCATCAGCAGGCATCAGGAGATGTGACACTCAGTAAAGGGGTTAATGAAAGTTCAGAGATGGAGACAAGAGATGTAGGCCAAGAGATCAATAGCTCCATTCACCATGAAAACAAGGCATCAAATATTTCTGAAGAGCAGGAAGCCACAGGGATCAACAAGGAAAATGATAGAAAAGAATCTAAAAAAAATGGAAAAGGGAAAGGAAAGGGCAAGGGGAAAGAAGAATGTAAAATGTCTTAATACAAGGATGTTGCTGAGTGTCCAATTCAACAATTAACATTGCACTTGTTGGTCCAAACGAAATTATTTTGGGACCATTACTTCGGAGACCCCTAGAAAACCAAAGTTATCATACAGTCAAGCCAGATTATCAGTCATCACAGCTGTTTCAGCAAGCATGTTTTACATCTGAATAACAATACTGAATGAAATCTGGAAATTAGGTCAAATAATTTGCCAAATCTAAAAAAAACACACACACATTTAATGCTAGCAGTAATGGGTGTAATGTGTCATATTTATTTAGAAATTTTACATAATCATGAATACAATGTTTTTTATGAGAATATGAGATTAATAAAAACATTTTTTTTTGGAACTGCCATCTTTCTGTCTATGCTGCGGTCATGATTAGCATTTAGGTTTTTTTCTATTGCAAAGGACCCAGAATGTACTTTGTATGTACTTTAAATGGGTGGTATGTTGTTCCAAATGTGGTAAATAAAAAAAATGTTATTGTGTGCCAACCCTATTAAACATTCCTCTGAGTTTTTCCAATTAATTTTTTGGGAGATCTGATTGAAAACAAATATTTCATTTTAATTCTGTTTGGTGAAGATGGTGTTGGAACATTGAAACATGCATGTTAATTAAACATCTATGTTCAAATAAAATGAATAAATTAAAAATAGATATTTTAAACTATTGTTGTTGATTGTGTTACAGTTTAATATTTTATAATTTAATTTCCCAGCTAACTGAATACGTTTTTTTATATAATGATAGAGGACATTTAATTAAACTGCTACAAGTATACAAACAAAACTACAGTCAAGGTACATTCATGAATTTTAGGGAGTTTTTGTTTGATGCCAGATCACACTCATTTGCATAAGCTCAAGTAAGCTCACAATCATGGAAAATAATGACATGTAATAGATGTACAGTTGAGTGAATGCTGAGAGAATTGACTGCATGAGGCTGAGGCCTCTGAGTTTCTCTGAGTTAAGTTTCTGCATGTTGTCCATCCTCATCCTTCACATCCCAGCATAGGATAGCCTCACTTTTGCATGCCCTGACTCCTCCCCCTCCATGCCTTTGGCTCCTCCCACCCCTGGTATGTGAACATTTTCCTGTCTAACCTTGGTTTGTTTTAAGACATGAATGTATTTTATTATTGCAGAATACTTTTTTGTTTTTACATTTTACTAGATTTGTTACAAAATTATCATATCACCCCCCCTCCCCCTCCCCCCAAACAAAAACTGCAGGAAAATAGAACATTTGTTGTTGTCTTATAGTCAATCTGTTGCACTTGCTTTTCAGAAATTCGTTTGCGAAAACTGGTTGATGAGAGGGAGAACTTAATAGAGCAGGTGCGTATCTGGCAGTTGCTTGCTTCACACTCGCTTTGTCCTCATTTTGTGCCGTAACATGCATGTATTTGTTTTATCCAGGTTAAGAGATTGAAAGGTCAACTTGAGCAGAAGAAACCGAATAATGGCATAGAGGACTCATCCACCCCAGAGGGGGATATGCTGGAGAATGGTGCTGACTCCAACATCATGGATATACAGAGTAAGGAAATGCCTGCACTCTCAATCAGGTTCAGGGTAAAAGTTTTGGAAACCAGCTCAAAATATTCATTGCATCATTAACAATGATTTTTAACAGGTTTGGTTCATAGTTCAAGAAAATAAGACTTTCATCCTCAGCTGTTGAGAAATGTGTAATTGTTCCTTGTTTCAGGGGATGCCAACAGGCAAGTCAATGACCTCAAATTTAAACTTGTCAAATCAGAGCAAGAAGTCACAGCACTTGAACAGAATGTGAGTTCTTTTAATATATATTTTTTTATATTTGTATAAGTGTTTATATTTTTAACACATTTTACTTTTCTTAAAATATGAAATAGTGAATTAAAATTTGACATGGTTTTAATTGAAACTCATTTTGTAGGTCACAAGGCTCGAGGGTCAGGTGACCCGGTACAAAGCTGCATCTGAAAATTCAGAGAAGGTGGAAGACGAACTCAAAGCTGAAAAACGCAAACTGCAGCGAGAGGTACAATAGCACTGCTTTCATCAAAATAACAGACAAAGTCCTACTAATATGTACATATAATAAAATTAATGGCTTGCTCAACTTTGCTTCATGGCAGTTACGATCTGCATTGGACAAGATTGAAGAGTTGGAGTCTAGTAACAGCCACCTCTCAAAAAGGCTGGAGAAGATGAAGAATGGCCGAGGAACAGCAGCAACTCCCTAATGGTTTCAGATCTGTCCCATAATCTGCCTAGGTTCACCTCCACTGCCTGTCCATTTCCCATTGGGCAGCCTCCAAAAGAGCTCTCTGCTCATAATCATTCACGCCCATGAGAACCCTGATATGTTACATCCTGCAACCGTGCCATTTCTTCCTGTTTAAGTTGAGTTCTTCATCTTTGGAGAACCCAGTCAGGACTTTTTTGAATGATGCAAGATGACTCTTAGTGTGGCATGTTCAAAAGCACAAACACTGTAGTTCAAAAAGTTAGAATGCTAATTGTCTCATTTGAATGTTGCTATGACTGAATTTATTCAAACCTAACGTGCAAGGCTGCCTGAGATTATTTGTAGAAGGATCTGAGAAGTTATGCTTTGGAATTCTGACTGTGAAGATCAGGACATATGTTGTCCAGCTCAAGGAAGTCTGGGTGGTCGTTTGTTTGGTTTGTTGTAGGTGTGTAAGACACCTGTTGCTTCACAAAGATGAAAGATAAGTATGTGTGATGCTTTTATGTGTTCCACTTTCAGATATTTTATTAACACTGGTTGAGTTAGCTCTTCCATATTTATCTGAATCCAAAGTTTCTGGAATATTGAGGTCACACAGCTGGATTTTGCCATCTGTGTTCTTTTATTTTTTGTTCCTCTAATGAATTGTCTACAATGGTCTTCCTATCATGCTGTTCCCTACATGTCAGAAAGACTGAAGTGATATAAATTAAGATGAATACTGATTCTTAGTGAATGTTATTGTTGTATTGATGCTGACAATGTCACCCAACAGAAACACATTGATCAGGAATTTGTTCAAGGAGTTCTGGCTGAGCAGCAACAACTCTTGATGTTGTAACTGCCTTTGACAAGATTTAACATTCAACCTCCAGGTGATGAAGAAGACTAGATTGAGAGTCATTCTCATGTTTTCCAAACCATTGAAACCAATTATCAGAAGCATTAATTGTTGAAGACTGTTGTGATCACAACCACCAGCCCGGATGAGAGGCGGTTCCACCCTGTTTACAATGCTTTAACATGTAGGTTAAATTTATGAACTGTTATCTGCAATAAAATGTCAATTTTAATTTAAACAGTTTGTTCATGGTCCATACACATTCTCCTCATCACTCTCAGATTTCCTTTGACGGCGATGGCACAGCAAAGTCTTAATTTGGCATTTCCAAGTGTACAGCTCCATTTAGTCACTTTAGAATGACAGAACTATTTAGTGTCTTAATCTTCCTGTGCCGCCTCCATAGGTTGCCTAATGTACGCCCGACTTTGAATCCGCGACACCATGCGGCGAGCATAGAAATCCCGATACTCAGGTGGCAGTTCTTCTAAGATGCCTAGAGTCCTCTCCAGTGCCTGCAGCGCTCGAGTAGCTGCTACTGGGTCTTTGTTTCCATATGGATCTTTCTTATCATAACTCTCAGGTGGAAGATGCTTCCAGAACACGTTGACACCAACTCCAAACTGGAGAGCCAGGGTATTGTGAAACCAAAGAGCTGAGGAAATGCAATTAAAATTTCATTTCATAAAAAAAAAAAAATGCTATTCTTTGAATGCAATTAGTTCAACATTACTTCAAGTTATGAGTGCTGTGTGTAAGTATATAGAACAGGCACGTGCACACATAGACATCAAAGGGGGCTTGAGCACCTGCCCTTTTTATTACTGGAGAGAAAGTGCCCTTTTTTCTGGGGTGCTTTTTTTCTATTTTTGAAAAATAATATATATTCCTGTTTGCGCACAGCTTCCCTGTCAAACAAATATATTTATTGAAGAATAGTATATCTAAATATCAGGTCCGTCCAAGTGATCTGAGGGCGCGCGCGCATCCTGGTGTGTGACGTGTGCGCAGACTGGTGCATAGATATATACACTAGATGTCGCCTTGTCTACGGCAGGTCACTGGAACGAATGTCTTTAAGGCGTCATCTAGTGCAGTGTTTCCCAACCCTGCTCCTGGAGGCACACCAACAGTGCACATTTTGGATGTCTCCCTTATCTGACCCATATATTTCTGGTCTTGGGAGTCTCTACTAACGAGCTGATGAGTTGATTCAGGTGTGATTGATTAGGAAGAGTTGGAAAATGTGTAGTGTTGTTGTGCCTCCAGGAACAGGGTTGGGAAACACTGATCTAGTGTATATATCTATGCACCAGTCTGCGCACACGTCACACACCAGGATGTGCGCGCGCCCTCAGATCACTTGGACGTGGCTGTGTATAAGAGCTAAAAACGATATAAATACTGTTCGTTTTCTCACACAAACCGCTCGTTTCGTGTCTTAGGCCATCAATGTGTACTTACGATGGGGAATTGTTTAATTTTGACGATGGGGAATTGTTTAATTTGGACGATGGGGAATTGTTTCAATTTGGATGCATCCTCTTTGAGACCGTGACCACAGACCTGCATTATATGACTGACAGACAAGAACGGTTTGACCTAAAAATATCAAAATTGAAACTACTGCGGAAACAAAGACACCTACATCTTGGATGCCCTTGAGGTAAGCTAAAACATACCAAAATTTTATTTCAAAGTGAACTATCCGTTTAACTAGTTGACGCCTAATTTGCATAAAGAACGTCCCCAGTTAATGACTTACATCAAGAGTCTTCCCCCCTGAAATTTAGAAATCTAAATAGGTGAATTTAGAAGAAATCTACAGATGCAAACAGATGGAGGGTACACTCTAAAAAATGTAGTAAATCTGAGTAACTGCATCTGGTACATTAATACATAAAACTGAGTAGAAATAAGTTAACATTAAACAATAAAAATAACAATATTTATAAATTAACTTTTTATTTATGAGTAATTTAACTTTTTTTATTTCCTCTAAACCTTTATAAAATAGTATTCCATACAACCACATACATGACATTGGCTTTTATTGAATTTTTACTCAATTATTTTGTTAAGTTTAATTCAAACAATCAAGTAAGATTTTCAGAGATTTTATTAAGTTAATAAAGTTAAATATTTCTGTAATATTTACTAAGCCACAGAATATTTTTTAGAGTGTAGTAGGTTTAAAACAAACTCCATCTAAATGTGGATTTTGAAGGTTTTATTTGATGATGATACAGTCCTCCCTCAAATGTGAAACTAAGTCCATGTCAGTCACCATCAGTTATTGTGTATGTGTGTGTACATGCATAAACATCTACAGGGACATGGACCTTCAGAAGGTTGCCCGCTGTAAGGGAGGAGGGAGAGACAACCAGGGAATGGAAGTAACAGATTTTATTTTGAAGTAGAAGACCTTTTTTTTTTATTGTATTAAATTGCTGTATTTTTGTATTTTTGCAGTGATTTTTTTCAGTAAAGTTAACAAAATAGCAGCAACAGCCCTCTTCAGTTTAGAGTGAATATTTGTGTTGATTTTAAAGTGTTATGTATTCTGATAACACCAAAATAATTAAAATTATGTATAGTGCCTTGTGCAAAAATAAACAAATTATTAGTAAAACACGTCCCTCTGCTTGATGCAGGTATTTAGGTTATTCTAAATATATACTTGAAACTAGTAGCATCTTTTGAAAATGAAACAATTGCGTGAGTTTGAGGAAGATAAAATTAATTAACTTTTTTAATAATTTTTTTTAAAAAGGAAGTCAGAGTTGCGTTAATATATATACTTTTTTGTTTAAAAAAAAGGGGAAAAAATACGTAATTATGAGAAGTGCCCTTTATTTCACTTGAGCCCCTGCCCCTCAAAATGTCTGTGCACGTCCCTGATATAGAAGTTTAAATAATTGGTGCGGGTAAAGAATCATACCTGGGATGAAGAGCAGGTCTCCTGGATCCAGAAAACACTCATAGCGGCACGCTTTCACAAAGTCAGGATAACGTTGCAGATCAGGAGTGTCGATGTCCAAAACTTCAGACTTGTCCCCTTAAAAAAATGACAATTCAACAATTATGCAGATGCATTTTACCAATTTAAAATCTAGCAGACACAGCTTTATCACACACATAGATACAATTAATAACATTTTATATTCTACACATAGTTGTCATTTGTAAAGTATTAAGGATCACCTGTGAGGTAGAGATAAAGGGCATCTTTGGGGCTGTAGAGAACAACACGCTTTCGTCCTGTAACCTGAGCTAGAAGGTTGTCCATTACCTGATGGTAAACATTAACATAGCCGCCATAAGCCAAGAGTGCTTTAAAAAATGTACAACTTTACAAGAAACTGCATGGTCAGATTCTCATTGTCTGTCTTTCTGCAAAAAATTGGCACAACTTATAGTTACGTGGAACTCACATCATAGTGCGTCCACAGCTGTAGACCAGGGGAACTAATACGAAAGACACTGGAGAAAAACTGCTCCGGCTCAAAGAACTGGGGTATATAGAAGTCCTCTGCCAGCTCAGGGAACTGCTTCTTTAAATCAGCAGGTTCCTCAAAGGGAAAGGACAAGAATATTTTCTAGGCATTCTACAGTGAATATACTGAGGCATATTACAGCTTTATTCGAATGAAAATCTACAGTCCCAAACAAGTAGAATATTAATTTCTAATTCAGACTACCTTACGAACATCTTCTCCAAGTGAGCGCAAGTAATAGCTTTCATCCTGTTGGGAAAGAAAATTGTGTTTGGCTCACAAAAAAAACTTGTGGGCCATAGCAAATTGATAAATAAATAAATATCAAAGTATATGAAAATATAGATACATTAAAATGGGTTAGATTGTCTGAAGCCAGAACTACTTCCAACTTTAGAATTAAGTGGCACAATGCAATGCATTTACACTCAAATATAATATTTGTATTTTGGATATTAAAAATCTTACAGAATATACTCCTTATCACACTGCACATTATCACTAACCTGACTAATGAAGAAATCAGAGTGTTTTGCCTCTGCAGCTCTCTGAATAAACTTGTCAAATGGCAGTGTCCTGAAATACAGAATAATGTTTTAACTTGCACAGTTTTTGTTAGACTCATGATCTGTGTTAAATCACACACCTGTACACAAAGTTCTTATGCAGAAAGTCCATCCTGGGCTCTGGGGACACGTGCACTTTGACCTCGCGGTCACCCCCTTTTTCTGCGAGATAACTCACCGTCCACGCGCGCACACAGGGCCCCAGGGGCACGCGCTTTAGAACCACTGGTCTGCGCTGAACGAGACACGTGTTTCATTTACACGCAACACACTCACAACACCGCAGTACATTGCTGTTATTATACATAACACGAGTTACCAGAGGATATATGTCCCTCAAGAAAGTCTCTCTGTCCACATCGGTGTATACGGGCACCTCCAGCTTTTCCTGACAGTCCATTTCTGACAATCTGAAGTTGACTGCGAGTCCATTCGCTGCACTCTTTCGCCTTCCGAAACTGATAGGAAGTCCAACTTGTTTCCAAGAGTCGATTCTTTCAAACAGTTCGTTTCAAAGAACCGGTTAAAAAAAAATGCTCAAGTAAAGCCACGAAGACATATATTGTTGGTTATTGCTGTGTTTTTTTTATTCATAATGGTGGTTAAATGAGTAGGTGAGTTGTTGACCCGAGAATAACCTCTCAGAACCATTCAGTCTGATTCGTTAACGAATCGCTCAGCCCGTTTTGAGAACCGATTCAAATGATCAAATAAACTGACTCAAAAGAACAATATGTGAACAAATTGGACACCGTTAGTTACTAGGAACGTGTTCAACGTATTCTTTTTACAAACAACACACATAATATACATTTAATTAATTTAAATAAAGTGTAAGTTTGTTTTGTCTGAACAATACTGATATAGTGTTGAAATCCGTTTTATTTGTCTGTAAATGTGGAACTCTTCTCTCTTTTGTATGTTGTCAGTCGGATTCCTCTAACAGTCGGCCCACTGAGGATGATGGGAGAAAGATGGCGCTGCCCTTACTGAGGTGCTGTAGCTGTAACAGGCCCGTTTCCATTCTGATCCGGTACTTTACATCAAAGCCGCATTTATTGAGTCAGTCCAGAGGTCTCGCACCCTTATCGTCTTCTGTGTGTAGTGTTCGTCAGTACAGCTCTGAACGGGGGAGACACAAACAGAACCAAAAAGTTGTGGTTGTCGGCATCCCGAACCCCTTCATCTGGTTCCGAACCCGCATCTACTTCTTTCTCATCCGAACATACTTCGACAAAGAGTTTAACATCGAGGAGTTCTCGGAAGGAGCCAAACAGGTGAGTTATAGATGCCAATATGTGTCTTCTTTATTTAATGTCATCACATTATGAACTAAACCGACGGCGTATTATTATTTTTTCAATTGCTTAACCGACATGTTATGGACACTAAATATGAATAATGTTAGATATATAACAGTACTTGTTCATAATAATCTTGGACCAAAAATTTATGTCTTAATTGATAACATTTTATAAGACTTTCCCCAACTGTCTTTTATGCATTTATATAAGATTTATACTTTATGAATGAACATACCAAAAAAAGATGCATGTTTATTTGTAAATCTCAGTGTATTTTTAGCCTATATCAATAAATGCCAACTTGTAAACCTTATTTCACAATTTGTAAAGGATATGGAGCATTATAATGTTATACGTTTATATCATTTTTAAATCTCAATAATAACAAAATCAAATATATGTTTCTTTTTTTCTTTTTATGCCTCTTTCTTTCTTGATCTTTCTTATCTTTCTTGATAATTTTAATACACATACATTTTGTTATTTGTCAACTGTTTACTGTTTTGAGTTACATGATTTAAACTGAATATTAAAACTTCTCTCTCAGGCTTTCTCACACGTTTCAAGATTGCTGTCTCAGTGTCAGTTTGAGTCTCTTGATGGATTAGTGGCTAAAGATGTAAGTACATGTCATGAAGATAACAATTATTCTATTATTTTCCTGTTGAAGATTATTTAATGTCAATAGGAGTATTTTATGTTTAATAAACTCCCATAATATATGATTTATATTCTCTCCCATAGCTAATAGAAAAACTTGAGGAAAAATGCGCTCATCTGCCTTTGAGCCACCAGAGGGCGCTGTCAGCCGAGTCTGATGAGATCATGTACACAACTACTGGAGATGTGGGCATTTACTATGATGATAACGGTGAGACCCTATAAGCTTCATAGTCATACCATGCAATATTCGCCCAGGTAATATGTTTAATTATTGTTTGTGGGCGAGTAATTTAAGTAAAAAAATAAATATAATAGCCTTGTAGCGTGCATCCAGCATATTCTCCTCCTTTTTATCGGACTGGTTCTTATGAAAGCCAATTTAGGTTACTAGCCCCCAGTTTCACAGACAAGGCTTAAGCCTAGTCCCAGACTAAAATGCATGTTTGAGATGTTTTTACTGAAAGCAACTTGCACTGAAATAACTTAATATATGTCAGTGTCATTGTTTTGTCTCAAGATGCACACCAGTGATTCTAAGGCACGTTTATAAAAGCTACTCGAATGTCCTAATTGAACTAAGGCCTACTCCTGGCTTAATTTAAGCCCTGTCTGTGAAACCAGGCCAAGATGTTTTAAAAAAATATATCATTTTGTTTGAAGTAGTCCATAAAATCATATGTATGACACAAATATTTGCAGTGTCTTTCTTTCATTTTCAGGGAGGAAATTTGTAAGTATTTTGATGCGGTTTTGGTACTTAACGAGTGCCAGAATTCCTGAAGATGGTATGGAGGGAGCGAGAATTTTCCAGGTTGACATTGGTGGAGAGGGAGAGAGTCCAGAGACCAAGAGATTGCTTACAGCCAATTATGAGTGAGTACTGTGATTACTCTTCATTGCTCGTGTATTGCGTCTCATAGTGAGATTGAGATGGATTGCAAGATTCTTTCTTATTAAATATTGTTTATTATAGTTTAAATTGCTTATAGATTTTATGATTAAGAGAAACTACCATTTACCTTGAGTTAATGTCCAGTAATATCAGTATTATGTTATAATTGTAGTAAATATGTAAACATCAGTAAAAGTTATGTCTGTCTTGTTTTCTTTGTTTTGGCAGGTTCCAAAGGGAGTTTACCCAGGGTGTGACTCCAGATTGGATCATCACAAGGATAGAACACTCAAAGCTTCTTGACTAAGTGTGCTGAACTTGGAGAGCAATATTTTTTTTTCCCATTCAATATTGCTCAACATGCAAAAAAAATTAGCCATGAATCTCTAACCCTCACTGGAAAAAACAATTGTCAGCTCCAGATACTCTCCATGGACAATAGAAAGTTATGAATGTTGGTTTCATGTGTGCTTCAGTGGATCACATCTCACTGATCTTAGATTAAGATTAGTGATTAATGTTTGGCTCTATAACTGTAACATTGTATCAGAAGCATCTGAAAACCCTTGAATCACTGCTTGGATCATTTGAAAGACAGGCTAATACAGATTGATGAACTGACCTTCTTTAACGGTTTTATCAGAAATTACATCTTATGCAAAACAGCAGCAACAAGTAAAATCTGTTTTTTATTTAATATTAAAATATCATAATTCATCAAAATATTGTACATTTAAATGATTCTGGCTGAATATTATAAATGGTTAGTTATTTTAATGGAATCGTTATTTTGCCATATGTCATATATACAGTACAACTGAAAAATAGCCATATTTTTTATCGTTATTCTTTTTCTCTATTTGGTACAGGCTTGTTTTCTATTGAACATGTAATGCAGTACCTTTTAGAACTTTAGAACTTAATATGTCTGTTATGTAGTAAGTTAAGGAAGTGTTTCTATAAGGATTTTCAGAAATATGCTCTGGTGAAGCTAAGACACCTTTAAACAGTGTTAATTATAGCTGGATTATTAATTCAGTGGCAAGAAAATGAACAGGATTTTTTCATAACTGGTTTCTGTAATTTCTAAATGCAATGTTTTGAAGTGAAAGGTTTTAAGGCAATCCAACATAATCCACAAAAAAAAAAGTACAGATGTTATTGCTCATTGTTTTTATTTTTTTGTGCTCTGGCTATCCTGGCAAATAATTGTGTTAGTAACAGGGAAAATACAAAATACTAGCAAGATGGAAAGTGCCATTTTTCATGGTAAAAATGTCAATACCCACATGATTGTGATTAAAGAAAATTGCTGTCTTTAATGTTTTATCTATTATATTAAGACATATAAAGGCAATATGAAAGTGTGCTACTGCTACATAAGATGAATTACTGATATTTGATGTGTAATCGTGCGATGCAGGCACTATACGTCCCTTCGCCTTAAACTTATTCAAAGTGACGAGATGGACTTCGATTTACGCCTTTCTGCGTTTTAAATAGAGGAGAAATTTTCTTCGATGATCCCACTGTTCTCTTGCCATCCCTCCCACTTTCAATTCTGATTGGTCAAACCAAGAACACATTCCCTCTCTCTATTGGCTAACTGTCCTGTCTGCGCCGTGACGTCGTCCCAGGAGCTGCATGACAGGTCCGTGGGTGGTTTCCTATAGGTTCAAACAGATAGTGTGGGTTTACAACAAGGAAAGCGGAGACACGATTACAATGAATTTGTGAATATAATCAAGCTTATTTTGTGGAGACATGAGACTCGCTGTATACGCGTTTTACGGCTTTGCTCTTGGGCTTTTGCTCGTGGGTTTGCGGGAATTATTATTTAGTTTCGAGGAGAATCGATGCAGCATGACATACATGTTCGAGTACCCAGAATACCGAGTGAGTATCACTGCAAATATAGTCTTTATCACTGTTGTTTTCTTGATATGTTTGGTTTGCATTTAGCAAAATGCACCATTTATTATAAATAAGGCAACATTACTGGCTAAGGATAGTGTGCACAATTCACTGGCAGGCCATCAGTTCCTCATACATGTCATCATACCTGTTGTTTTGGCAATAATAAACAAACCTAATCAGCCACATCAGTCATTACACAATATTTATGGGTAAAACCGTGGTATAAGGGGTCACACTTGTGTTCCTCAGTCAAACCAAGCCGAAGACAGTAAGCGTAACATTTCTTTTAATGAATTGACTGTATATTTTGTGTAAACAATATTTACTTCTTAATTGTTATTCTTTTTTTGTATTTAGATGTTTACTTATTATGGTGACATAGTACATCTTAAAATGAAGCTCTAAATGTCATACCTGCATCAAAACCTGTACATTCATTTAAAGTTTCGTTTGTGTCAGAAATCCTGTTCCACAACTCGGTTTGCATTATTATACTCTGCGCGTGAATATTCACAGTCACACCTGTCATTTTGTGCGCGTGCGTTTGCAGCGCGTGCCGCTTCCGAGGCGTGTCGCGCGCCAGTACCCATCATACGGCCTGTATCTGTATGGAGAGGGCGCATATGCTCAGGAGACCAGAGGACTCAAGCTCACCGGCGCACCTGTGCTCTTCCTGCCTGGGAATGCGGGCAGCTACAAGCAAGGTGAGATGGAACTGTTTTGTCTTCAATATTTCAATCAGCACATCTTGTACACATGTATATAAATAGCTTGGCCTTGTTTAATTTGCCTGGGTTTTGACAGCTGGTTTGTTTGCTCAGTCAGTCTTGATCCTCCTACTGAATTTGTCCCGACTCCCAATGCAAATGAAATTTTCAGATTATAAATAGCACATGGAGGATGTGAGAGCTCATTGCAAAACAAAAATGTTGTTATACTCTCTCTTGCAGCTCGTTCTCTGGGTTCAGTGGCGTTGAGGAAGGCTGAGAACCTGGAGAGAGGGATCCATATGAATGTGTTCACTATTGACTTCAACGAGGAGCTGGTGGCCCTGTACGGGGGCAGTTTGCGCAGACAGACTCAGTTTCTACATGAAAGCATCAAAGCCATCTTGCGCCTTTATAAGGTCAGAGGTCAAGGTCCTTTTTACTGTGTATCTTTTTGTCCCTTTACTTCCACTTTTCTTCCTTAATTTTCTTTATTTCCTTTACTTTTCTTTCCTTCACCCTTTCCTATCTATCATTTTCTGTCCCTTTCTGTCTCTTTGTTGAAATTACAGATCACAAATTACAGTATTCTACACTTTTCTCACACTTTATGCACTGTGGTTTAAAGGAGAACTCCGGTCAATTTTAACATTGAGCTCATTTTTTGTACATTTGGAGTGCTGTCAGTACAGAGAACAACGACAAAAATCGGTGTTGCCTACACCGAGTTATCCTCGTTTTAAAATTTGCACCCTGTTGACTTCAATGGGGCAAGTTTTAAACCTGCTTTTAGCCTCTTAACATCCTTGATGTGTCATTACAAGTGCACAGGTCATGTGAGTGATTCCTTCGGAGTGAACGCGGGTGAATCTGACTGCAGTAGATGTGAAAGATATTAATAAAAATGATGTTTATTCAGCCAGCGCACATACCTGTATTTTTTTCCTGTTTTCGGTCGAAGTCCACAGTAGTCGATTGTCGAGTTCACGCACGTGATCATAGGTACTAAACCTATGCGCGTGAACTCGACAATTGACTACTGAGGAACCGATTTTTGTCGTTGTTCTCTGTACTGACAGCACTCCAAATGTACAAAAAAATTAGCTCAATGTTAAAATTGACCGGAGTTCTCCTTTAAGAGCAATAATAGTAATGATCGAATTTATGGACCAGTATCTTTCCAGTATCAGTTTTGGGTTGACCGCACAGAAAATATATATGCTTATAAAAGATTACTTGCAGTTTTAGCCATTAAAATGTTATAAGTAACTGAAATAAGCACAAATGTCATGGCATGTCAAAACATCTCCAGTGCCCCAAAAAACACCTCAGACCCCAAAGGGTTAATGTGGCTGGAATATATACCACATGACTTTGGCACAGATTTTTTTTGTGCAATTTTCAGTCTGGAGGAGACAGTGCTTGTTGCCGAAAGTTAGAGTGAGTCTGCAGATTTTGGGAAGTTGGAGTTGACAGATTTCACAGAAAATCACGTACTGTATGATGGGCACAGATTCTGATTTTTAGCTTCAGACTATGATTCCATCCACGTGGAAGATTTAACAAATGTTTGATATTTTGGCATATGATTCTCGTTTGTTTTGTGTATGATGCCCAGTTTTTCCCTCTGCAAGTCAGCAAGTGTATGATGCCAGACTTTAAAAGTCATGTGGTGTATTCCAGCCTTTATTGATTTAGTAATTAAAGCTCACTGCAATTAGTAGATTATCCACATCCAAACCAATGGTCTTTTTACTACATTCTCATGGCTGCAGGACCGTCCAGACCCCCCCACAGGTGTGGTTCTGGTGGGTCACTCCATGGGTGGAGTGGTGGCAAGAGCCTTGTTCACCCTGGCACGCTTCAATCCACGGCTGGTCAGCCTCATCATCACCCAGGCCTCCCCCCACCAGGCACCTGTCCTGTCTGTTGACCCTTATATACTGGGTAGGGGAAAAAAACATACAGACACACATACAGTTGCAATCAAAATTATTTATAAAATGATTATACTGCAAGACATTTTGCCGCTGAGAACAAAATGTTATGAAAACAGTTAAAGAAAAGCATTATAGAAAGTTTATTAATACACATTTGAGTGATTCTTGTTAAGTTGATGAAAAATTGAAGAAGAAATTTTTTTTATTTGCTCTATACAATTATGTAAAAAATTACAAGAGTCACATTTTGTGCAGAATGTTTTATTCTTTATAACCTCCAATAAACTGTAAGTGCTTAGACGTTTCTGTCACCTCTCTACTGCAATCTTGGCCCATTCCTTATTTGAAAAGCTTCCAGATCACTGATAATCTTTGGTTTTCCCCATACTACTGCTTTCATTAAATTCCACCAAATATTTTCAATGAGATGTAAATCTGAAGACTGTACAGGCCACTCGAGAACATTCTACGACTGATCCCTGAACCAAGCTGAAGTAGATTTGGATGAATATCTAAAATGATTTTTCCTCCTTTTATCTGGTCATCTTGAAATCCTTTGGCTGTAAATTGAGGGGTTTTCTCAGTTCCTCTGATCAAACATTTTGGTAACACTTTATTTTAATGTGTCCTTGTTACACACGTTACATGTATTTACTGTAGTAATAACTCTAAATTATGCATAATTACATGCAATTAACCCTCAACCAAATCCTGATCCTACCCAAACCCAATAGTAAGTACATGTAGTTAATTATTATTACTCAGTACTTAAATCTATAATTACACTGTAACAGGGACACATTAAAATAAAGTGTAACCAACATTTTATTCCCCTTATTGTGCTTTTTCTTCAACACCCTCAAAGATTTTCTGGTACAACAAATTTTAAACTTATGAATAAGGCTGCCAGCTGTGTCTCTAGAAACTTTTAGTGTTTTGGAAATCTTATTGTAGCCATAGACTTTTTAATGTAATAAAAAATTGTGCTTTTGTGAGAGCTATTTTGCCTTTTGCCATATTTGATACTCAACTTTAGCACATGCATGGGCTAAATGTATGTATGTGTTACATTACAGGTTTAATTGTGTTTTACACAAACAGCAGTGTTGAATAGGGGCTGAATAATTATGAAATAGCTGTTTTGCAAAAAAAAAAAAACTCAAAAGCATTACATTGTAAATTAACAGTATCACATTTAATTAGCCACTAAACTGTTATAGATGCATTTTTTTTAAACTCTGTATCTTAACAAAAGCTTACATTTGTAAATTATTACAGTCTCCAGAGGGGTTAAATAATCTTGATTGCAACTGTACAGAAAATTTGTTTGAGAGTTTTGAAGGTACACTACTGTTCAAAAGTTTGGGGTGAGGTATTTTCTTAAGAAATTAGTACTTTTATTCTGCAAGGATGCATTAAGTGGATAACAAGGGACAGTAAAGACATTTTTATTTTTATAAAAGATATTCTTTTGAAGTTTATATTTATCCAAGAATCCCCCCAAAAAACAAACAAATGTAATACGGTTTCCACAACAATATTAAGCAACACAGCTGTTTTCAACATTGATAATAATAATAAATGTTTTTTAAGCACAAAATCAGCTTATTATAATGATTCCTGAAGGATCATGTGACACTGAAGACTGGACGAACGATGCTGAAAATTCAGCTTTGCATTACAGGAATAAATTACATTTCAAAATATATTAAAATGGAAAACAATTATTTTTATTTGTAATTTGTAATTTTGATCAAAAACATGTACCCTTTGCTGAACACGAGACTCTTTCAAAAAGATAAAAAAAATCTTATCAACCCCAAATCTTTGAACGATAGTGTATTCAGAAGGTATGGACTTGCATAATTGTACATTTACTTTCTCAAACAAAAATGTTGATGTAAACATAGTTGGTACGCTAACATCTGAATTGTGTGTCTGTTGTAGAGTTTTACTCCACAGTCAGGAATCGCTGGGCCACAAATGCTGAAGACTTTCGTAATATAACCGTTCTCTCTGTGGGTGGTGGTTACCTTGACTTCCAAGTGCGCTCTGGCTTGACGGCGCTGTCCTGTCCCATTGATGACCTCAATAAGATGTCAGTTGTGGTAGGTCTACAAGCCATTTTCTTTGAGATCTTTCTTTAAAAATTCTCTTTAGTTAACCTAAAGAGCTCAACCTGCCTTTTTTATGTCCTTCCTTACATGTGTGTTTTGTAAATTGGTTTTAGGTGACTGCAGTTCCTCGAACATGGGTTTCCACGGATCATATTTCCATTGTTTGGTATGTTTTTGTATGCTAACATTGAGCTTAAAAACTGATGCCTAATTATTCTGCTTTTAAGCTACTTAGCTTCTTAACAACCAGTGAATTTCCTTCTTTGTAATTTCAAATGCTTCATACAAGGTGCAAGGAGCTGGTTCTGGCCACAGTTCGGGCGTTCTTCGACCTTATTGAACCTGAAACGGGGCAGGTGAGCACTGTGTGGAATTACAAATATAAGAATCTGTTTAAGATCTTCTGATCTTACATCCTCACATAACATCACATGAAAAACTGGTTCCTGCCAGTCCTGTTCTCTTTATTGTAAGTCTAATGAGTCTGATTTCTGAGGCTCTCACCCATTGTCTTTAATGGCTCCTGGAGCCCCTGTCCTATTCTTTGAATAGTTATGTGGATTGGATTAGGACTGGTGACACTCTAGTCTAGAGTCTGGTGTGGGTTCCTATACCTGGATTCTTCATTTTTGCATGCTTTGTATAAGGTCATCAGCCAGGTGCTTTGTCTCTGTTTCTAAGCACTGCCTCCTAAAATCTATACAAACTACAATGTACATTGCCTTAGTTAGTCTTGATGACTACAGCTACAGTACCAACAGCTCTTTCTCAATAAAGAATCCTGCTGAAGATACAACCGAGTCTCCTTGTGTTCACGTCTGAGATTCCTACACTGTCCTAAATTAATACCGTGTTAATGTTCGTGTTCAAGTTGTTTTTATTGACTGATGCTTCTCTTTAGTTTACAGAGAGTCCTGAGAAGCGAATGTCAGTGTTGAACTATCACTTCTTTAGACACCCAGTGCTGCAGCCTGGAGAAGCACAGGAAGACCCTGTCACTTTCTCAGGTCTGTGTTTGTGCGAACATATTTATAGTCTTCCACACAGCTGGAAGATAATATCTGAATCTCTGTTACTTCTTACTATTTTTATCCGATTCTATTCATTCATCCATCCTTCCAGCTCCTCCTGAGGCATGGAAGGAGGTCAACACACTCCGTCTGTTCTACACTGCCCCCAAGGTGACAATATGTTTCATCATCTCTGGGAAAAATTATGCCAGCAGCTTCTCTCTGAACATTGCACTGATGTAAACTATCCTCTTGGCAGGAAGCTCAAGTCAAGTACTTCCTGTTTGCTCTCTCCAGTCGAAGGAAGGCCTACAGTCATTTCCATTGCCGCAGTAATAATATGGTGAGGGAGTCCAACAGCGTCACACTCAGAACCCTATTTTTCCTTTAAATGTATCATTTTGATTTGAATGTCACCAAACATTACAGTGAAATTAAGTCTATTTAAGAGCATTCCTTTGACATTTTTTTATGTGGTGTCAGCTGTCCCAGTCTTAAAGAAAATCTGCAGTATTATTGTGCATTTAAATATAAATTAATGTACAAATAAAAAAAAAAAAAAAGGTCAAATATTATGAAGCAGAATTTAGTTATTGAGTATAAATTAAGAAAAGAAACTCGCTTGTTAATTTTGCAAAGCATTTGGATTCTCACTGCTCACACTTGTAAAAAAATTATAATAATAGTATTGTAATAAGCAAAAAAGTACATATTTTGCAGGAAAATACAGTTTTTCCTTCAGGCAGGCTGTGGTCCAAGTATCTGTCATGACTTATGCTGATTGTGAATGTTCTCAAGCATGTTTTGAAGAGCTCTGTTTATTTCTGCATGTTTAACAGGAAATGACCAGCTGGCTGTACGGCTGCTCACAAATGAGCGGCTCCATGTGGTGAGTAAAATGAACCAGATGAATTCTAATCCTCTTGTAATTGGAAATGACCAGGGCCCATACAGAATCTGCGCCAGTCATTTCTGCATGTGCATAAAAACAAAAAAAATGTCTTTCACAAAGTTGACACATTTTCATCTATCTGGTGCATCGCGCACACATGCTGATCCATATCCATACCAGCACTCTGGACTATTGTTGAATATGTTAGATTTGCTTTGTAAAGTGTTTTTTTCTCTGTTTTTCCTCATTTTCTAGTGTTCAGGCAATAGATCTGTCATCTGAGACAGAGCTCCTTCCAGCCTATAAGGTCAGTCTAGTTTTTCTTACACATGCAAAAACACAACTTATAGTACTACATTTAAAATAAATTTGATCTATAAACAGTCTGTTCTTTTATAGGCGGTGACAGTGAAAATCAGTGAACTCATGTCGGTCTCTCACCTCATCATTGATGCCTCTAACCCCAGCGGAGGACAGGTTAACTTACAGTCCACATTATCATGTTCATTATGAAAACTTACATTACATGACAGACCACATTAGTAGATCTTTCTTTTTAAAACATGCATAGGTTGATTCATGTCAAAACAATTTGCATGATGAACTATTTAAAGATCCATTCTAAATGCTTGATTGTCTGATTGTAGTTTTTAGTGGAGTGTGAGCTGCAGAGAGAGCAGAGCCTGACCGTCTCAGTGCAAGTGCCTCATACGCTGTCCTTTGGTGAGCCAAAATCACATACATGTATATATTGACATTTTACTTTTAAGGCATTTAGCAGACACTTTAATCCAGAGCAGTGTTTTAGTATTTTTTGTTCTCTTTTTTCTGTAATGACAGCTGCATGAACTCTTTTATTTTTATGCACATTTAAAGTTCCCCTGTTATGGCATTTTTAAGGTTCCTAATTTTGTTTTGGAGGTCTCCTAAAATAGGTTTACATGCATCCAAAGTAAAAAAACAAGAACGGACACGTCCATTACCACATCTGATTTTCAGCTCTGGAGGCTTACACAGCACTTAGTAACAAGGGCTTCAGTTTTACCATATTATCAATTTGAGCTTGAGTCCTCATCCTTTGGAAGTGCATACAAAGTGGATTTGACATGTCGACAACACGAACCCTTTCGGGCCTCTACTATAACTACAGTGTTTGATGGCGGGTCAAAGTAGACGTTGTTCGCTGGAAGCCAATGAAGACCATAGGCTGACATTATGTAAATTTGTTACAGACCTATGTAGATTTGTGCAGGAAGTAAAACTGGATTTACTGACGACTCGTTTCAGGCAGTTCAGAATCGGTTCTTTATTTTGGAAAACAACTCATTTATCGTGCACTTTAATCTTTGAAACGTTGTAGACATTTTACATATACAAACAGCTATGTTAAACACTACATGAAAGGTAATATCCTAAAACGCATAATAGGGGCATTTTAACTTTAAAATTGGCAGAAAAAAATAAGCATGTAATAGTCGAATAAAATACAGTGTCAAATACAGTCTTTCTTTCTTACCTTTTAAAACCAAGTAAGTTGTGTTTAATGTATGCAAACACTTTAACCTGAATGTGACTGTTTGCAGGTCTGACCGTCAGTGACATCAGCATTAACTCCTCTGGGCTGCTCCATACACTACTGCTACAAGACTTTCATCAGGTGATCGCTCACAACATTCCCTGTTAACCTCAGCTTCTCTATAGATTTAATCTCTCTGGTTTTTCAAATATTCAGTTTTATACATAGAAGCATTTGTAATGGCTTAAATCCCATAATAATCTTTATCATTATAAAGTCTTTTGAGGATAATGTTCCTATTATTATTAGTAGTAATTGGTTATGCATTAATCCTTTTACTAAAATAAGATACCCCAAAGCAAAAGACATGTGAACTCTAGTTTGTGCTCCTTCAGGTTTATCAGGCTTTCAGAATAACGGTCATGAGTCACTGTAAAACCACTAAAGGTAACCAGTTCAGCTTCATTTGCCAGAAATTCAGCATGGTGTTTTAAAAGACTCGCGTCTGATACTATACGTGTTGTGTTATACAGACAGACTGCCAAGTGTGTACAGAGTGAGGGTACCTTGGTTTCAAGAAGACTCCTTTGCTATGGCAAGGTAGAATAATCAGCCAGCTTTCTTCATCTCACCGCAGCTCTCTTTTTGCATCAGAGTAGAGATGATTGTGTCTTTTAAAACTCTTAAATGTTTTCAATCCAAGTATTCCTTCGGTATCTGAGATCTACAGCATGCTTCACACCAGCCGCCCGGACAACACCTCCAGTGCCCTCCTGCAGCTCCACACTGCCCCCAACTGCCAATACAAGGTATTTCATCCACATCCTTTGTTTTCCTCACAGGTAAACCTACCAGTAAGACAACTAACATTGTCTTGTTTTTCTACAGGTGTCTATTCGGACTTCGTTTCCAAAAGTGCTTGGGCAGGTGTGCTTACACTGTGGTATTTCATCTGCCAATTTTAACTTGGAACCCAGAGTCTCGTATTAAAAAAAAATCGTTGTTCTTTAGATTCTACGTTTCTGTGGTCCAGTTCTGCCTGTCTACTCAGCAGTAGTGCTTCTTCTGATGATCAGGGCTCAGCTGAGCTCCATCAAAAGATTGGGGCATCCTGTTGGAATGCAAGAAGCCATGAGTAAATCATTACAGGTCCACAAACTGGAACTACCTGTCCTCCTGCTGCTGCTGCTGCTCAGGTGAGTCTTGACACAGTGTCTATCTGCTGTATTTGAATGCGGATTCTATTTTTCTGCAAAACACAGGAGCCTAGTCAGGCAGTGCTCCCGTTTTAATCTTTTCGAGGGGTTTTCTGCTATAGGCAGAGCTGGTTTCATGATGTCTGGTCCTCTCTGGGTCTGCCTGGGGTGGATACTCTTCCTCTAAACTCTGTGGAAAGCATATCCCAGGATCCAAAAGCCTCTATGCAGGAATGGCCTCGTCTGGTATCCCCACTGCTCTGTGTGCTCGGTGCAGCCATTGCATTCTGGGGTAGCACAGTCCTCAGAGTGTCTGTCTACTTCCTGTCCTTTTTTCTTGCTCCACTGCACAGGTGAAAATCATGTTACTAATTGCTTTGTAGTAGGTGCTCTAAATAAATAGATGTTTTGCATGAATTAAGTTTTATGTTTTGATCTAAATCCACAAACAAAAATAAACACATTTGTCATTCTGTGAGTTCAACAATGCATTTATCTAAATGTTAAAATGTTTCATATTTATACACTACTTTTTAAAAGTTTAGGGTCAGTAAGATTTTGTTTTTTGAAGAAATTAATCCTTTTATCCTTCATGGATACATTAAATTGATCAAAAGTTTGAGTAGAGACATTTATAATGTTACAAAGATTTCTGTTTCAAACAAATGCTCTTACAAAGAATCCTAAAAAAAGAAAAAGAATCACATTTCCACCAATATTTTAAGCAGAACAACTGTTTTCAACATTGATAATATTAAGAAATGTTTCATAAGCATCAAATCAGCATATTAGAATTTCTGAAGGATCATGTGACACTGAAGACTGGAGTAATGATGCTGAAAATTCAGCTTTGCATTTAAAACATAGTCAAATAGAATTATTATTTTACTGTATTTTTAATCAAATAAATACAGCCTTGCTGGGCAAAAGAGACTCTCAAAAACCTTACGGACACCCTTCAAATGCACATGCAAGAAGGCTTCTTTTTTTTTTCTTTTTTTTAACATGACTGTATCTTGAGGTGTCTATAAATCTTAAAGGGGTCATCGGATGGTTGTGTGAAACAACACCCTTTTTCAAAAACAGCTCTGTTCACAGCAACGCGTTTTGGTGCATGTCTCTTTAAATGATAATGAGCAACTGCTCACCCCACCCCTCTCTTCCATGGGGCGTGTTGACACAAAACATATAAAGTGCTGCCCTGGTGGACGGTATACAAATGGCTGAGGGCGGAAATATGCTAATACCGGACAGTCCTTCAGTGGTTGTGGGCGGAGCATGAGCAATATGACATCATATTGCTCAGAAAATCCAAACTGCTTGATTATTGAGAGTGTTTAGGCTTTTTGAGGATAAAAAAAAAGAGTGTATGGATTTTTTTCATTGTATGGTGGTTGTGTCCACACACTGCAAGACACATTTATATGTAAATTTTGCATCCGATGACCCCTTTAAGTGTCCATTAATAAATTTATATCGACATATATTGCCGTTTCAGCGTTGTTTGTAGGACATAAAATAAACTGCTTTCCTTATATATAGACTATGCACTATGTATTTTGATCTAAAATCTTGATGCTGAATTAAAAAATAGAAAAAGCATTATGTATGTTATAACAACGTCCCTAATGCAGTTAATAGCTGAGATTGTTCATTTTCTGGCATAGAAACTACTTGCCAGCTGCTGGTCTTTTCAGAAATGTTTCCACAAATCATGTGTAACACTGTGTTTGTTTACAGACCTTCAGTGTCCCGGGACTGTGGCACGCTTCGTCTTCATACTCAGATTCTCCTGATAGTCTCTCTGAGTGTGCTTGGAGGCGTCACCTGTGGAGCGCTGGCTCTTATGGTCTCCACTCTTCTCCACCTCTACAGAGTGAGTGATCTGTCCTCCCTTCCTTAGTTTCATACCTACTTCATATAAAGTAGGTTGGAGTTGGTAAGATAAATCATTATTCTAATCTTTTTTACCTCAAGTTGGATGCTTGACTTAAGAAGTTATTCCTGCTGATGCCTGTAATAGTTATTAAAATCTTTCTCTTTCTTAATCTCTAATCTCTCTTAATTAACAATTGTCTTCATAATGAGTTTAGTCTCCTGTGATTGTCTGTCTTTGTCCAGGTGCTTAAATTACAGATGACAGAGAGATCACTGAGCCACATGTTGAACCTGGTATAAAGGCCTTATTTTACATAATTTTTCTTTCTTTCTTTTCTTTTTTTTTACTCTAGTTGGCTCACAGTACCTGTAATTTCTAAATGTTTTGTTCCCGTTAAACCAGGCGCCCCAGAAAGTTTCACAAAACACAGAAAATGGTTTTCATGGCAGTGATTCTCACAGCAAGAGTAAAGAATGTAACGGCAGCCCTTTACTGTCAGAATCAGTGCTACAAGACGTCAGAGATGATCTGGAGCTCCACTTTAGTTTGTCCACAATGCTTACTCTTACCATGATGTTCAGCGCCCCTTCCCTTATCCACTGGAAGAACAATCTCAGGTAACAGAGCAATTTAAGGTGCAAGTTGATTAGAAATTTCTGAATTTTTAATACAGGTTACTAAAGTAGTGCAAGTAAAGTCCTAGAAGAGAGAAAATGCCTTGAAGGTGAAGAGAAACTACTCTATAGCCAAAGACCTGTAGGAGTTTTTAATTTAAACATGTGTTTGTGTCTTGTTCAGATATTGGGTTCATTTGGATCCTGACCCCTGTTGGCCTCACATTGTGCCCCTGCTCATCAGCTCTGTACTGCTCATCAACTGTAACACAGATACACTCCTCCGCAGGTTTGTGTGCATTTCTCACAGAATTAGTCATGTAATTTTACATAATTTAAAATCGCAATGTTCATTACTGACACACTCTTTAGGAAGCTTAATATGGCCACATCAAAGAGCATTTAAAATCATCTCAATCAATATTTATGATGTTGCTTAAAGGCACAATATGTAAACATTTTGGGTTAAAATATCCAAAAACCACTAGAACAATGTTAGATATTTTGTTGACTTCTATACCTGCATTATCCTAAATGTTTCCAACAATGTTTAAATCCTGAGAAATCAGCTATTTTAACCAGTGTGACAGCCCTTGTCATTGCGTCACCTGTCAACGACGTCATATCTGCGTTACCCTCGTTTTCCGGTTTTACTTCCGTAGAAACCATAGAAACAACAAAGATGCTTTAATATATTATGTGTTTTATTAGACAGGTGAGCAACTGTTTGGATACCTGCATCGACTGAAAACTAATAATTGTTGTATAGCTCATATAGCTCAACACGTTTGTTTGAATCTCTTGTTTTCTTGAATTACTATGAGAAAGATGTTTGTACCATGCCTTGCATGGCATAATCAGAAAGAGCTTTATTTGCAGTAACAGTAATACAGCATTTTCTCCACCATACAATATATTTGAAAATGAATGCCATTTTTCAACACAAATCATCCAGCTTTTATTAATATATTTTAATATCGATCTAGCTTACTGCAATGTGCAACAAGTGTCTCAAACCAGCCACCGAGTGAACGCACAGAGCACACATTTATAACATAACTTTCGACACACTCACACTTATTTTTAGTATGATAGTTTTGACCAAGTAAAACATTGCTACATTACCCCGCAATTTAATTTGTCAGATAAAGTGACCTGTATGAGTAGCAATTCAGCTGCTTCAAGTTCAAGGAAGGAGGCGGACATTAAACGTAACTTTAATCGTAAAATAAACATAAGCAACGAAACGAAAGGGGCATGAACGGCCGACTGCGGCAGACAAGCATAATAAAAACAGCAATGTCAAATTTCCCTGGCTCTCTTCTTCACCCTGCGTCATACCACAGTAACATTAATAAAACTTTAATACTTTAGCTCACTCATGAACATGGTTTCTGAGTCCCATCAGATTGCTTTCTGTCGGCTGTGGAGGTGAAGACGACAACTCCCATGATTCCACACTCATTCATTGTTTTGAATAAGCAACCTCTAGCAGTGAAACTTACTGACTGTGCCTTTAAGTATAATTCAAAATCATCACAAATATGTAGTGAATACATATATAGTACTGTGCAAAAGTCTTAGGCACGTTAGTATTTTCACAAAAAAATGGTTTTTAGCCAGTTATTTATATATTTTGCTGTTGTGTGTCAGTAGAAAATATCAGTTTACATTTCCAAACATTACTTTTATTATTGTAATAATCCAGTGAGATGTTTGTATGCAAAAGGAGTCTGACAACAGGCAGTAGCGTCTTGGAGACGTTGCCGCAGTTCTTCTGGGTTTTCTTTGTTAATCCCAGATGATCTGTGTGTGGATCATACCAGCTGTTGTCAGGCTCCTTGTGCATACAAAAATATCATGGATTATTACAATAAATGGCAAAAGGAATGTTTGGACATGTAAACTGATATTTCCTACTGACAAACTACAGCAAAATATATAAATAACTGGCTTAAAACCTTTTTTGAAATACTAACGTGCCTAAGACTTTTGCACAGTACTGTATATATACAGTATATACAAACAGACATATGCGCGCACTATTTTTTTGAAAGAAGTCTATGCTCACTAAGGCTGCATTTATTTGAGCAAAAATACAGTAAAACAGGATTGTAAAATAGTAGTAACTATTCTTGTGATGGCAAAGCTGAAGTATCACATGATCCTTCAGAAATCATTCTAATATGCTGATTTGGTGCTTAAGAAATATTTTTTTCGCTGCTTAAATTTTTGTAGAAGAAGCCATGATACATTTGTCAGGATTCTTTCATGGAATGTCCAAAAGAACAGCATTTATTTGAAATCAAATGCCTTTACTGTATCTTTTGATCAATTTAATGCTTCCTTTCTGAATAAAAGTATTAATTTCTTTCTTACAAAAAAAAGTTAAAACAAGGCTGTGTGTCTGTATTTACACTTGTATTACAGCAAACTGATGCTTAATCTGATGCTCCATCTACTGCTGCCGCTGTGTGTGGGAATGCTGGCTTTTTGTCCGCTGCACATTTACAGAGTCACTTACTTCTTGTCCGCAGCACTTACCCTCTTGGTCTGTTCTTGTTTCTTTTGACCTCCCAACAAACTTTAAATGTGAGTATGCATTGAGATTAGAACAAGACTTGAGTTTTGTATAAATTTAGACCAGATCAGACCAAAACAGCCTTATAACCCTGTGTGTATTCATTGGGATCACATGGACTTGTGACATCAGTGGACCAGCACATCCAGAGTTATGTGATTTGTCATATGTCATCATTTGTAGTTTCTTGACAGGGTATTACATTTGTTAATGATGGTATGTCTGTATTCATGAGAAATACCTCTTGTCCATAAGGCTAGTTTTCCAGACACATTTTAAGCCTTAACCAGTGGTGGATTTAGGCATAGGCGACTTGGGCAACTGCCCAGGCCGGCATCTTGCCGGGGGGGCAGCAAGGGGCGCCCTTGCAAAACCCCAAAAAATGGAATGTGTGATCGGCTCGTTTTCACATCACATCAGTTATATCATGCCACTAACCTCAATTCAATTAACATGAAATTTTAACTATAGCCACTAGATGGCTGCAGATGATTACTCAATGGGTTTTCATTTAGATTTATGTTTAGACATTATAAAATCATTATAACAATAAAGAAATTGTCAAAGTTTAGCATTTTTTTTTTGCAATTGTCACAATATTACAGTCAAACCTGAGCATGCTATTTAATCAGTGTCTGGGAAGCTAGCCTGTACTGGTGTGTGTATTGGGGGTGGTGAGAGTGTATTGTTCTGATTTAGTGTTAATTCTTAAAGTCAACATGAAATCATAATTGATAGGGATACACAATATATCAGTAAAAAAATTATATCTGAAAACAGATATGGTAAAGGTTTTTTTTTATTTATCAGCATCTGATGACATTGGATATTTAATTTTGCTTCTCATTTCCCCTATTATAAAATTTAGATTACCTTTGCTGTCATCTAAAACTCACTTAATTCATCTTTAAAAACACTAATATTCTAATAACGCTGTTAAATGCAATCTTTATGAAATTTAAAACCTACATTATAATATTGTGATGCCTAAATTCACAGGTAGCATTTAAAAATATTTTTTTCTGTTTTTAGTTATTTATTTATACAAAATTATGTGTTATTTTAATATTAGTCAAGTAATGGTTATCGGCCATAATGTAATAATCGATTATCTGTATCACCCAGAATAAAAAAAAAAAGGTGCCCTAAGAACTTGCCCGGGTTACTTCCTGTTCTTGTGCATAAATCATCAGTGCTGCTTATTCCAAAGAAAGAAAAAAAATCTTGAGAAACAGATCAGTAAGAACACCTACATTCGCTCCAGAATGTGAATTATTTTATTTTACGTCAAATTCAGCTAACTGTAGTGTGGATAGTAACTGAAAAGTTCACAGTGAATGTGTTGTAAAACCGTTTTGTTCACTTACACTAATGTTATCACTTTTTAAATGAGGCTTTTCTTTTTTCAGTTGACGGTAAACAAGCATTTTCTTCAATTCTGATTCACAGTAATCAAAAAATGTAGTCATATCACATAGAACTATTTTGAAAAGCAAATTTTGAAAATGCTTTTACGATTCATTCCAGCCCCTGTTAACCAATCGATTTTTACAAATGTTTCTGTCAATCATGCTGTTCATGGAAATCTTCACTTCATTCTTTAGTCAATTTATTTCCAGTTTCATCTCGTACATCATTTAAAAAAAAATGTCACATTACAGAAGTAAAATGAGTTGGATTGCGAATGCTTTTTCATGTTGACTTTAAGGGTGTAAAAGCAGCTTTAGGTGTTTGTTCCGCTTTTCTGCAATTCACGTCTGTTTGTGAGAATGATCGGATCTCTGCCTGTTCTATCTTCGATCTGTCATTTCTGCCTTAAACCATTTAGCTTAGAATGCACATGTAATGCCTGTAAATTCTGAAATATCTCAGATCTGTTCGTATTAACACGCCTTTTTTAATTAATTTTTTTGCATTAGCTGAAGCTGTAAGGCAAGAAACATAACATAGGTGCAATCACAGAACTGGACAGATGAGCAATATGATGATTTTATATCAGCATCAATGTGCACAATTTGTGGTGTTAAAGAGACATCATAGTTACATTTATGGTTATAGAGCAGTCTCATGACCTGAGACGAATTATTAGAAACACTGCCACAGTCACAGTAGCCATGAGATTGTTGCTGTCTGAATAGCTTTTTTTTACTGTAATGTTTGAAGAATGCTGTTGATGGTCTGTGTTCCTCACACACTGCTCAGCAGCGTCCATCTGCTCTTTCATCATTTGATCTGCTCATGATTCAGGATCGCTTACCTGAGAGCTGAAAAGATACTTTGTCATCCTGAATCAAATGAGAGAAACGGTGCCTTTCTTGTAATATGCCCCTGCTTCTCTGATACCGATTTGCAATTTAACCTTCTCGTCATTGAGGACGGATGTTGAGGATATTTGTCAGTCCATCCAAGTAGTCTGATATTTAAATCAGATTTCCTTCTCTCACAGGATGTACTTGACCAAAAAAAAAATAATCCTATGGCACGGAATTGTGTCCTCTGCACTGTGAATGTACGAGTGTGTGTGTATTTGAGATGTTTTGCAGTGAGCTTTGATGTGTGTTGTCTTTTTTATGGTACTGTAACTGTATGTTGCAATCTTGCTCTGCCTCATGCTAAATTTAAGCTGTTTTTGTGGTGAAAGTCTGAAAGGATGCCTTTTTTCTATCAGTATGATTGTGACTGATCGTTTTCATCGATGTTCACTGTGATGTGCCACGATATTTTGAGGCCAGGATCTGATTTTATGTCTCGAAGCAAGGACTGCTTATTTAGGGCCAGATCTGTCCTGGTCATGTAATGAGTACACTCACCGTCTGCAATGAAGCCAAACAGATCCAACAGAAACTCTTTAACTCTGCAGCAATGACAGCAATGTTTGTATTGATGCTAGCGAGGCTTCTGCTGAGTGAAATTTAATGAAGAACTTGCATAAACTTATTTTGTTTAATAGAGTGTTGTGTTGATTGTGTTATGTGATTAATATCACAATGTTCAATGTTAATTGTAAAGACAGGAATTCCCCACTGGAAATTTCCAAAGTTTGGGTTCAGTTAGATATCTTAATTTCAGTTCGTCAAAAGTGATAAAATTCTATTTCAAATGCTTTTCTTTTTAACTTTATATAATGAATCCTGAAAAAAATAAATCACGGTTTCCACAAAATATTAATTGGCACAACCTTTTTCAACATTGGTCAACATCAAAATAATTTCTGAAGGATCATGTGACATTGAGGACTAGAATAACGGCTACTGAAAATTCATGTGAATAAATTACATATTAAAATAAGAAAAATTTCACAATATTACGGTATTTCTGATCACATAAATGCAGCTTTGGTGACCAATATCCTACCGACCCCTAAAGATTAAATGGAATAGATTAAATTTGAATTTAAAAATGTAATGTTAAAATTGATTGACAATTAAAAATTGAATTATAAAGCAAAACAAAACAAAATGTTCAGTATAACATTTTTATTTTTTAGATCAGTCGAACAATAATCAACCTTTAAAAACAAATGTGATTGGAGGGAACAAAAGCCTACAAGCCTGAACATCCCACAGTCATGTTCTGTGTGAGAAACACAAATTCAGTATTTCTGTTGGTTTTGAGTGGGGTCTCAGATGATGGGCTTCAAGTTTAGCTGTGACTGTTTTGACTTTTTTATTTATTTTTTAATAAAATGCAGCTCACTGCCTCATGAACCTAAATACTGTTTTGCTTTAATATAGTTGCAGTGACTCACTCACTACAGTGACTCGTCTGTTTTATGTAACGGAGAGTTGTAAATCTGTATTGTAAGGAGTTTATATTACTTGTCTCACTTGAAAGCTGAATAATAAGTATTTACATTTTGTAATATTTTCAAATGAAAGCATAAATCAGCAGTTGTAAATTGCTCACTAAAACATAATATTACAAAATATTTACTAAGAGATGTAGAAGGTAATACAAGTGTGATTATAGTGCTGTTTTGCTTGGTTTGTAGTGCTTTTGTAATGAACATATTTCACTCATGTGCGGTAACTAAACTGTAAGAGAGTGTAAATAAACATTTGTCAATGCCTCTTTTATACTGATCTGTGATGAAGCACTGTCTGTTAGCACGTGTATGCTAACATATTAGCACTTCTACTGGCGGTCGGGATTTAACATCATTGGCTTACACCTGTTTGGTCAAACAGCAGCGTCACTGTGATTGGCTGTGATCGTTGTTTTCTTAATATGGTGATTATTATAATTATTCATGCTTATTTCTGGAGCGTCTTTTATTGTTATTTAATATACAGACATGCTAGAAAGTGTCAGATGTTGTGCACCTGTTTTGTAATGAAATTTGTTACAGACTGTGCAGGATAAGAAGGTATTTGCATATTTAATTATTTGTATATGGTGAAATAACAAACTGAACATTCTCAGGTTGTGAATGTGTTGTGGAGTCAATGGCTTATAGTGTTTATATATCTTAAAATGTTATTTTACCCAAAAATACGTGCAATTTGAGCACTACTGCAGTTCCAATAAAATCGTTTACGGAGAGTTGGTTCTCAAGTTTATTGAACATTGTGTGTGTGGTTGTGATCTTTTTTTTTTTTTTTTTTAGATCTAAGAAAAGCCACATGAGTCATATAGACCAATTCATTTGTTGTGTAGCAAATTAGCTCAAAAGGGAAACATGAATAATTAATAAACTTGTTAAATAACTTGTTATAATTAATTATAAATATTTGGATCAGTTAATTAAATTATCTTGATGTAGCTGAATAAATATTACAACAATCAATCTGTTCGTCCAGCGAACACTCAGTATTGATCGTCTATCAACTCTCAGAAAGGATATTTTTCGTGGCCACAGAAAATAACTCTTTCTTAGCATGTAGCTTCGCATCGTTAAAGGGACATTGATTTAAAAGCAGGGACCAGAATCAAAACTCATGTGAAATGTGCACAAAAGTTTTATTTAACTAAATCATAAACGCATAACTAATCTAAAACACATACACACAATCACGCATACATGGGTAAAATGTAAAGTGAAAGTAAATGAAGCTAAAAGAGTAATTTAAAGGGATGGTTCGGAGTAAAAATCAACCTATAGGGTCCATTGCACCATGACCTCTAGCCAAACACCCCCCCAGAAGCCTTTTTTCCCTTGGTCGCACATTATTAAAGTTAGAGCTTATTTAGAGATATCAGCCGAATGGCTTAGTGCAGGCGCTAATGGAACCTAGGTTGTATCTCGTAGATTACCCCACTAATAATGACCAGAATGGTACCAAACTTCTACAGTAGTACAAATAGGTTCTATACTAATAAAACAAGGCATTGGAAAGTGTGTAAGTACATCAGGAGTTTATTTAAATAACACTTGCCTGACGGCTCATGCTACTGCTAACCCGGACGTCGACGTCACTTCAGTGGTTTGGGAAAAGCACGTGAAAGTCCTGGCAGAAAGCGATGCATAGGATGCAGTGTAACAACAACCAGTTCCAGGAATGCACTAATATTTTGTTGGTAGTACCATTTTGCAACAATTATTAGTTAACACTAAGTTGTCAACATTTCGGAAAAAATAATCATTATTTTGTTGTTACACTACATCCTTATCGCCCGCACTAAGCCATTTGGCTGATATCTCTAAATAAGCTCTAACTTTAATAATGTTCGACCAGGTGGAAAAAGGCTTCTGGGGGGGTGTTTGGCTCGAGGTCATGGTGCAAAGGACCCTATAGGTTGATTTTACTCCAAACCATCCCTTTAACCGTCTGAACAGAACCATCAGTTTCTTATTTCAAAGCACCTTGTTAACAAGCGGTCTACTGCGCATACTAAGCCTCTGTTTAGTTATTCAAATGTATGATACTTGCACAAGTGTCCGGCTGCAGTCTCAGGAGAAAGTCTCGATGTTTCAGTAAGTCTTAGTTTGACTCTGTTATGGTTGAGGAAGTTACAATGGTTGTAACTTAGGTCTCATGGTGTTCCACACAAACAGCAACCCAAAGATGCACAGAAGAGAGAAGAGTAACTGGGACAGTGACCTTTAACTTCTGTGGAGGTCACTCCGTCGGAGGGAAAGTTTACAACCCTTTGTCTTTGAGCATGGTGTTTTGCATATTAGAGTGGGCTGGCAGTTTGTGTCCCTTCATACTCTGAAGTAATATAACAAGAATACGATGCATGCTATGAAGATGTGATGTACAGTGATGTTGTAATTGTTTACATTGTTTAAATTATTATTCCTTAATTTATTTATATTATATAGTTGTCTTTTTACATTTTATTTAAATGTACCTAAAAATATATATATATATATATTAAATGTATTATTTATTTATTTAGCTTGACACTCTCAAAGAGTGCCCTGGATATAAAAATGTGCTTCTCTTTTTCTCTTCTTCAGTCCCTTTAAAAGGTGAGTGGTATGTGTTAGTAATTCCTAAAAAAAATCCCTTATTGCCAGTGCCCTTTTAATTCCTGCTAATTAGTCACATTTACTGATATTTTGCATTTTTTCCTCAGCCAAACAGATGGCTGTTAGTCCTGCTGAGATTTGGCAACTGTAGCTGCCAAAACACCATTTGACTGGGTTTAGACGGAGAGGTTGAAGTTTTCTTTCATCTCAGTTGAAAGACAGATAATTATTTAATCACAATGTCTTCTAATATCCGATGCACCGTTCCGCTTCACTGAACAGTCTACCTCTCCATTCATAAATACATAAGTCATTTGGCCCATACAGCTCATTTACGGCACAGAATTAATGTGAACACAGGAGTTTGGAGTGAGATCAAGTGAGAGGGTCTTTGAGTGTTCAGAATAAAGCACATATGAATACAAATGCTGTCCTCAACAGAGCAGAGTCAAGTGTGCTACATCTAACAGAAGATTTATGGAATGAAAATGTCTCTCTAATGCTCCATACCAGAGGTTTCAACCCTGACAGAACATATTTTCATGAGTTTTGTCCAACATTTAAAGAATGCATATTTAAAAAAAAAAAAAAAAAAAAAAAAAAAAAAAACATTATTAATGCAAACAAATTGTAATAATTACCATTTATTAATCTTTGTTAATGTTAATAAATACTATTGCTCATTGTTAAATGTTTATTCAGAATGCATTTACAATTAACTAATGTGCATTATAGTAATATTAGTATTCATTCAATGCAGTACAATTCAAAATATTATTGTTATTGCATGCATTAACCAGTTGAACCCTAATGCAAAGTGTAATTGAAATCTTAAATGCCTGATGCAGAACTACAGTCTTACACAGAAAAAAGAGAACATGTTTGAAAGTAAGTATTTTTTTTTATTTCAGTTTGTTTCTTTAATGTGTTTGCATTAAATGTGTGTGTGTGTGTGTGTGTGTGTGTGTGTGTGTGTGTGTGTGTGTGTGTGTGTGTGTGTGTGTGTGTGTGTGTGTGTGTGTGTGTGTGTTAGATATAACTATTTTTTTCTCCTGGGATAGACACGTACACACAATTCTTTTACATCTGCATTATTCTTCAAACTAACTGCATACGGTCTGGATTGATCAATCCATACAAATGTAATCTGAAGACGGTTGTAACCTTTAGCCTGTTATTTGTCCCAGAGCTCCTGTGTGTCTGCAGGACAGATGTATTCGCCACTCTCACACTGCCTCCAGCTCTGGAGCGCCTTATAACTGCTTTATTACCACCGCTGCATGCGCTGAAGACGGACCGAGCCGGGTGGTCACGACCACAGGGAAACCGAACGCCGTTTTCTGCTATAGCCTAATTACACAGATCTTCAGGATCAGATAGATCGGGCTGTTATCCAGGATGGTATAGCTCATCTGTCAACCTGTGCAGAAGGGAACTGTCCCCTCAGTCGTGATTCCTGGTTCGGGAAAGCGACAAAATCTCGCTTCATTGGATGAAGAGGCCCTGAATGGATCGACGCCTCGCTGTCAAGGCGAATCTGAGAAAATAGCTATAAAATAGTATTATTAACGCACGTTACTCGCCTTTGCGCCTCGGATTATGTTGGCGTTTCCATGGACACATCGCGTTGATGCGCAGGTACGCGGTTACACAATCATGTACGGTGTTTTGATGCATGCTGTAGGCTATGCAACCGACATTTCAACAGAAAATGTTTTATGATTCAGCAGTTCTAACGCACCACTGCATCTTGTGGTTGAGTTTATTTTGCATATCACGCATTTTATCGCGGAAATATATTTCTAGATGTAATAAAGGTGCATTAGCGGGGCTGAATCGGTGGTTTAGAAATACATATCTGCTGATGAGCGGTTGCGTTAATGCAGCATTGCTGAATATCTGCAGATCATGATGTGTGAATACATGACGAAGGGAATTCCCCGTGTTATCCGATAGCGCTGCTGCATGCCGTCGTGAGGAAACAGTCACGGCTCTGTGGAGCTTGTGTGCGCGTTGGGCTTCACCTGCAGATTAATTCATGATAATAACACATTTATGTGATAACGTTAAATAGGTTGTATCGCACAGAACTCAAATGACGTAATACACACTAATGCTGAGTAATACAAATATATTACACATTAGGCTATTTATGTCATTTAGCCTATTTATTACTCTTTTTTTAAGACAGCATACAGTAGCTAGACCAATGTTCAAATTTACATCGATAAATAAAGAGATTGGTAAAATGAAATAGACACGGAAATTCCTCCTTCCCTGATCCAGTGCAATTGTCTTAAAACGTGTTCTTTTTGCTTAAAATTAAACGGCATATAGGCTAGGTTTCAATAAGATTTTTAGTAGCTTTAAAAGTTATTCAAGTTAGTAAGTGTGTCTAAATAAACCTTAACTGAATTCGCGGTCGCGTGAGGAGGTAACCATAGCAACAGAACGCCGATCTCGATTTTTCTTTTGAGATCAGTAGGCTAACAGGCGTACCGTCGGCGGTATATTTGGGTTATTATATTGAGTTATATTTGGGTTATATATATATGACATAAATAGGCTATATTTAAAAATATCTTACATAATTGTTATATAGCTACATGTGCTGGAATACTTGTACAAGAATATGTGTGGAAAAAAAGAGAGAAAAAAAACCCCTATAGATATCCCTTAAAAAGTAAACCCTCTGAAAGCAGCTGCATAATTTGCTTGCTGATTTTGATATCTTTTTTACTGATGCTGCAGTACTCCCCCTGTCATTCTACATTCACAATGCTGCATCACATTTTCAGATGCAGGAGGTGGCAGAGTGAATGTTTGACTGTATTTGAACATTATCTGTGACAAATGAGAAAGACCCCTTTAGTTCATTGCCTTTTATTCCCTGCAACCAGTTGCAAGAAACCACTTAGGGTAAAAAAACAAACCAAAAAAAAAGCCTTCGTAATAATACATAGTAGGTATTTGTTAAAAACTACTGATCCATAGAAGAAAATGTTTATCGATCTTTCTAGAAGAAGCTGACTTCGGTGATGAGCCCGAAAGTAGCAGACTTTAATGAATTGTGCCTTAAATGCTTGCAAGATGCAAGACAAGGTCTGTTACACTGGCAGTAGTGTGCAGCTGCATGCTTGTGTGTGTGAATGTGTTTGTAATATAGAGAGTGGACCAGTAAAGCTCCTGTGCCATTCTCTGTGCCAGCTCCCCAAGGTGCCCGTTATGTCAAGTAACAAAGACTGCAGTAACCTCCGCTATAGTGCACAGAGGGGTTCCTGTAGTGATAGCAAACACTGCATTCATGCATAGGTGAACACAGACCTCATTTACTATTTAATGGACTGTAAGATTAGGTGTCATCCGCATGCAAACACTGCAGAAACTCTCTGTGCTGACATCACCTCCTGTAATTCGCTCATACACACATGCACGCTCGCTCAAGCATTTTTCAGACATGCAATACATTGTCATTCTGCAGTGTAAGACTTCTAATTCAAAATGTGGCAAACGGCCACTGCACGTATTGCACGCACAATGCAGTGATCCACATTATTTGTGGGATACTTTTGGAATTCTTCATGTTCGGTCAGAATTGGTGAATAAATAAGTTCACGTTAGATGTTAGAGAGTGTGGAGTTTGAATGTTTCTATAACCAGCAGATATATATTATTTAGTTTCTACAATAGATACATTATAATGCTAAAAACTCCTTTCATCAATTTTATTAGTCTTTTTACTAACACTATTTTGAAATCTGGAAAAGTTTTATGACATACATTTTTCCCTATTGCCCATGTCAGTGATTTATGAGGTATAAGGAGGATGGCTGGAATGTTTTAAAAAACCAAAGATGCTGCTGAGTGCAAAGAAATGACATCCACTAATTCTCCCACTGGTCCTATTTTTACCGGAGGTGCCTTTGGAACTGAAGACCTGTCAAATGATCATAAGAGAGTGTATTTGTGGGGCACACTTTAATAAAAAATTTAAAACTGCATGGTGTCTAGACCATTATTTGGTTAGTGTCTTCATTGGTGCATCGTACTATGGTAGTTAATAAGCGAGTTATATCGTTGTATGGGGAACACATCTCAGTGCAGTGCAACCAGTTCCATTAAAACGTCAATTTATGAACAAATGACTCCTATGAACTGGTTCTGTTGAATTCAGGTGTTACTGTTATTGTTAACGTAATTGAAATAAAGCCGTAATAAAATACAAAATAAATATTAGATGAAAAACTTAAACTAAATAAAAAATAAAATTATAAATGTTCATTGGCTGATAAATTAAAGCAATATAGAACCTAAATTTGGTTGTAGAAATCACAAAAAATACTAAAATGAAACCTGAAAATATAAAAATATAAGCTAATTAAAAATATTAAAAATACTATAAATATATAATAATAAATACATAAAAAATAAAAAATAAAAAAACACTGGAATTAACTCTCTGAATCAGCCTGAATACTGAACTGAAAGTGTTATCATTTCAGTGATCAAAATGTAGCAAGTTATGTTTACTTAAGGTTCATGAAACTTATGTCTTTAATATTAATGACTGTACATATGAAACTGTGTAGGATTGTAAAAACTTTATCTTTACTGACATTTCTCTTTCTTTGTTCCTCTCTCTGTCTCTCTGTCATTTTCCTTACCATTTCCCACATCACTTTCCTATTCCTCACCCTTATTTGTTAGCTTCTAAAGACTCTTAAGATATTTGAATCAAAATTATTTTCATCTTCTTCATTGTGTGTTTATCGGTTACAATATCAGATTGTTTTGACGATATTCTCTTAGAAGCCGAGGAGGATTGTGTTTGCTAGCTGGAACCCATTGGCCAATCAATTGAAATAACTGATCTCTTTTAGATTCATTAAAGATTAATTAAACACCTTATTCTCAAATCGTTAAGGTCAATAGCCATTATCATAGCCAAGTGCTCTAACAGACGACAGGCCAGAAGAGTTCCTATCTGGTCCTTGACCTATATGTCCAGACAATTACAGTTCAGGCCAGGTCTGATCCAGGATTCAGGTCAAGGTTCTCGATCATTCCGGCCTTTTCCTCAAATCCCCATTCAAACACATCCAGTCCATAGACGTGCTTCCACACAGTTGCCACCATTCGCCCCTCTCTCGCCACAGCAGTTCTCCCGTCCAGGCCCCGCTCCAACCCGGCGTCAGGCATGGCGCCTCAGGGGCGGGATCACCTGGCCACACGGGAGTCTGCAGGTCGTAGACGGAGCCCAAATGTGCGGCACACACTCAGCCCGGACAACCTTCGGAGCTTAGCCGAGCGTGGCGGGGCCGAGCAGGCTGGAGTTGGACTCCTCAGAGCCAACAGTGATACAGACCTGGTCAGTTCTCAAGGGCGATCCTCACTCACAGCTTCTACTTTAGAGTTCACAATGGGCCGGGTCCAGAACTTGGTCATCTCATGGGATATCAAGGAAGAGGTGGATGCCACAGACTGGATTGGCCTGTACCACATAGGTAAGGCTTGGTGTTATTGTGACTAGCATCTAAATTCCAGTAGGTCTGGGTTTTGCTGATATGAACCAGTCTGTTTCCTCCTTACACAAATAAAAACTTTTATGTGCAATTAACTAATAGTTTTCAAATGAGTTTGAATCGATTTAATCTAGTCATGTTGTATGAATTTAAATTAATTTTGTCATGTTTAGATATCTAAGTCCTCATTTTATTTAGTCATGAATTTATCAGTTTTTATATATTTATTTTTGATGCTAGTGATAATGTGCCACGCTGTGGGTTTGTAGTCTCAAAAACAGACGACATCTTGTAACATGCAGATGGTTTTCAAAACAAGATTTGGGGTCCCTCAATAGCCACATATTTAAAGATGTTAACAACACATGATGCCACATAACTCAAAAGGGGCGACAAACAACACCGCCAGTGATGTTTTGACAGGCCAGCACACATACTGGGAACCAGTTAATAAAAATGATTAAGTACATTTTTAAATAATCAAAATAAAACTCTGCACAAAAAGTATTCTCGTCGCTAACATTTAGGTTATGAAGGTCATAACGCTGCAGTCTATGTGGAGGTCAGAAGGCAAAAATATCGGGTTTGGAACGACATGAGGGTCAGTAATTAATGACAGAAATGTCATTTTTGGGTGAACTAACCCTTTAATAACTTTGTTATGGCGTGATACAAAGTTTAAAAATTGCTCACAAAAGTACAGACTACAGAGAAACACAATATAGTACAAGTATACTTTAAATTAAAAACAGCAGGACTCTACCAGACATGCTGTTAGGTATGTTTACTAGATGATGGCAGACAGATCCAATCACCCTCTGTGCCCTTCAGTCCTCATCCTCAAACACTAAGATCACAATTCTCACTGTCATGTAAAAATATGAGACCGGAACAAAGCGATACATCTGGGCACAAAGCCACTAACCATCGACTTGAAGGCCAGAAAAACTTCTTTACCTGCACAAGGGTCTTATCTCTAGGGGGCTCTAGGTTTCAACGACTAAGCAAACATTCAGTAATGGCCTCAATGTAATCTCTCCCACTTGTTCATTAGTAGATGACTAATGCTGTGCAATGTAATTTACAGAGCCACTGTAGATTATTTTCTTCTTGTAAAACTTGTCATCCTTGTGGGGCACTGTTCTGCTAATTTGGTTTATTCTACCTCCTGTCTGTGCCACCCATTTGCCACCTAAAAATGCCCAAAACAGATTATATAAACTGTTTCAGATGAGACCTGTCCATCAAACATGTGGGACTGCAAGAACCGTGGGGTTAACGGTACACAGTGCGGTCAGATTGTCTGGAGGCTGGAAGCAGGGTCGTACTTCCTTGAAGGTGAGTGACACAACTTGATGTTATAAAATATTTCATGGACCAGGAGGTTAGACAAAAGTAGCGATACATACTTTTGTAATGGCATGCACTTGTTTTACATTCTTGATGCTCAGACATGTTAGAAATTCCTACGGTTATATGAAATGTAATTTTCTTTTTGTTATAAATTATCAGACTGACTACAAATATGCTGGGCAGATTTGTTATGCTGGCACTCTTCTGGTTATCTCTTGTAGCTGAGACAAGGATCTGTTTTAAATACTACCATGGAGTCAGTGGTGCGCTGAGAGCCACAACTCCCTGCATCACAGTCAAGAACCCCAGAGCCTCGGTCAGTGTGTGTGCGTGTGTGTGAGTGTGTCAACAGCAGATATTATTCCTATGTAAATAGACAGCATTATAGCTCACAAAAACGCATGGTGTGGTAAAGTGCTTGGCTTTTCAATTCAATTTAGTGTAAAACAGTTGTTAGTCTGATCAAATAATAAATCATACAAGATATAATAAAACACTTCTGGTGATTCATTACTGGAAATGGAAGGTCAAGCACATTGCATTGGGGGATGAGGTAAACAACACAATGTGCTGTGGTTTTACATAGATAATTTGCATTATACAATGCATTATACCATTATACACATGACATAAACACAGCATGGAACATTATCATTCAAATGTTTGGGTCAGTAAGATTTTTTTTTTTAAAGAAATGAATGCTCTATTCAACAGTGATGCACTAAATTGATACAAATGATAGAAACTGTATTTATAATGTTACAAAATATTTTTATTTCAAATAAATGCTGTTCTTTTGAACTTTACATTCATCAAAGAATCTATATATTTTTTTAAAAAATACAATAGTAAAGAGTTTTACAATATTACTATTTTAAGACTCGTTCACACCAAAGACAATCACGATAGCGAAAATGATAAAGATTCTAAAAATCATTCTAAATATAAAAGAATAGTCCACACCACAATTATAACGATAATGGTAACAATATTGTTGGAATCACTTTCCAAACTATTTTTTCCAACTAATAAAACACTAAAAACAAGACAGCCAATCAGAATCCATCCTTCTTTAAAGAGCAGGAGCATTTAAAGTGACAAAACTGCAGCATGCCCGTTAGTGTGGGCGCTAATATGTTAGTTAGTATAGTTAGTTATTTTTAGTGTTTTTATATGTTATTTTGATCAAATAAATACAGCCGAGGTGAGGATATTCTAAAATCTTGCCGATCCCAAGCTTTTAAATGTTATAGCTAGTGTATTTGGTAGTTTTTTATTTCAAACATATATTTTTCACTGTTTTTATAATTCAAAAACAATTGTCGTAATTATACTGTACGTATTTTTACTGGCTCACAATATCTGTGGAATATTGAACATGTTTTCTAGCAGATGATATTATAAACAGTACTACTGTAGCTGTCTTGTTCAGTAACAGGTCAGACTATGATTGCTAAAGGTTACACAGTCTATGAGGTGCTAAGTGCTGATGGCTCTTTGACTGCAGCCTCACATCATGTATGTTTGGAGGTCGGATATTTCTCAGTTCCCATAAGTGTAGGCCATTTATCATGTCGTTGGATGGATATAGAGGAATCAGTCATGTAACGTTAACGTTACATATGGGAGCTCTATCCTCGACACCTGTAGAGTTCTCTATTGAAACACACTTGAGCCAGATAATCACACTTGGACAGTGTATTCCTGTTTTCTGTGTCAAGTAACCTGAGGAGGATGACCACAGTGAGAAATTATGAATATTAAAATATTAAGATACTTATTATTTATCACTGTAAGTCTATGTTCAGAAGAAGGCTAGGTGTCTGTAGCCACTCATGTCGACGATATCTTCTAGGTCGACGGTCAAGACGAAGGACAACAAGCTTCAGAGAGCAGTCGAAAATTGGTCAGCTTTACCCTGTCAGGTGTGTAAGAGACAAAGAGGATTCAACTAAATGTCAATGACTTGTGACGTTATCCTACTCCAAAGATTTATCTGTGCGTTTTTTTATTATTACTAATTAGACTGTTGTTTGTTAATAGATATCCGGGCTGTGGGGCTGAAGAAGGGGATGTTTTTTAACCCAGACCCTTATTTGAAGATGAGCATTCATCCAGGCAAGAGAAGTTGCTTTCCGACCTTTTCCCATCATGGCCAAGAGAGACGATCCGGCATTACAACTAACACTACTAATCCTGTGTGGAATGGAGAGGTGACACACACACACACACACACACACACACACACACACACACACACACACACACACACACACACACACACACTTAAAGAGGCACAAATTCTCTAATGCAGACTGTGAAAATACAAACATGTTCACAGTCATGAACTGAAACAGTTGATGATGTGTTTGTTTTCCAATTCTCTCTTTGCTTTTCCATGTAGAAACACACTTTTGTGGCTCTTATGACAGACGTATTAGTGATTGAGATTAAAGACAAGTTTGCTAAAAGTCGACCAATTATTAAACGCTTCCTGGGTCAGTTGAACATTCCGGTGCAGATGCTGCTGGAGAGACATGCGTCAGGGTGAGTGTCATCTGATCGTCACCACACCACAATGTGTGATCAGTAATACACTACCGTTTAAAACTTTGGGGTTAGTACGTTTTTTTTAAAAGAAATTATTACTTTTATTCAGCAATGATGCATTAAATTGATCAATAGTGACAGTAAAGCCATTAATAATGTTACAAAAGATTTATTTTTCAAATAAATAACTATTTTCAACGTTGATAATAAAAATAAATGTTTCTTGAGCACCAAATCAGCATATTAGAATGATTTCTGAAGGCTCATGTGACACCGAAGACTGGAGTAATGATGCTGAAAATTCATATTAAATTATATATTAAAATATAACAATATAGAAAATAGCTATTTCAAATTGTAATAATATTTCATTACTTTTCATTACATATTTTCTACTATTTTATTACTTTTGTACTGTATTTTTGATCAAATAAATGCAGCCTTAGTGAGCACAAGAGACTTCTTTCAAAAACATTAAACAAATCTTACTGACCCCAAACTTTTGAATGGTTGTGTATGTGTGTCAATTAATACATGTTTATATGGCTACAGGAACCAATCACTGAGCTTCTCTCTATGCCGTCGTTTGCCCACTGATCATGTGAGTGGTCAAATGCACTTTAAAGTGGATATCACATCTATAGGCCAAGATGGTGAGATCACATACAAACACATTTGGTCTGGCTCAGCTTATAGCTACTAATTTCAAATGGTTTTGAAATAACTTGCACCCACCTCTCATAGATGTTTCCCATGAGACGATTCTGGGGGCAACAGCCCTCAATGGAGCTCCTGGAACCCCTTCAGATGATGAAGAGCTGCCCCGTCCTCTCCAGGTCCCATCAGCAGGCCCTTCACCCACCGGCTCCCTGGGTTCCCATAGAAATGGGGAAGGCAGCAGCATACCTTCCCCAGACACTGAAATGTATGGAGCCACCCTAGATGATGAGGCCCCTTCTTCTCCAGACCTGCTCCAGGGTTCCTTCAGTGAGCAGCTTGATTCCATTGAGGCCCCTAAGGGCCCGGGCGATAGACCTTTTGGGGCAGCTTCTCCCAAACTGCGATCCAGCTTTCCCACACACACACGCCTCAGCGCTATGCTGCACATTGACTCTGATGAAGATGAAGAGAGGTCTGCTGTTACGGAAGTCACGCATCCAACATTTAATGGTGTTTCAAGGACTCAACAAACACCTCCAAAACCACCGATTACACAACCTGCACGTGAAGGATCTGTAGAGGAACCTCCAGAAGAGGCTGGGCTGGAGTCTGAAATAGAGACTCTGAATATAGGAGCAGAGGTGCCTCCTGAGCCTGAGGTCATGCCGAGTTCAGTCGCCCCTGAGGTGGAAACCGCCAGTTTGATGGAGAGGCAAGAGGAAGAGGAAGTGGAGGCAGAGGAGGAGGAAGAGGGACTGGCTCCCAGTGAAGAGCTGGCAACTGAAGTTGATATTTCTTCTATGGCATCTGACTGCTGCCCAGTCCCTACATCTGCTTCTCAGGTCAGTTGAAGATTACCTGAAAGGAAAATTTGCAATTTAAGTGGGTCAGTGACATACAGTATAAGAGTGTCCAGATATTTTACAAATCTAGTTTAAAACAGTGTTGTCATTGTTAACTAAAACTAATAAAATTGTCTTCATTAAAAAATTAAATATAAATTGATAAAATATGAAATATAAATAGATGAAATTTAAAATTACTAAAACTGAAACAAATAAAAATGACAAAAGCACATAACAAATTACTAAAACAAACTAAACTTAAAATGAATACTGAAAATATAAAAATGAAATAAATACATACTATGATAGTGTATAAATAATAATAAAATTGCACTTAGTCTTTTCAGTCTCTAGTCTACACTTTTCAAGTGTCAGGCCAATACTCTGTTCAAGAAAAGAACATCAGTTTAAAGACTCCACAACTGTCATGCTCTGTATTCATGAAGTAAAAAGTAATAACATATTTATTTACACCATGAATGTGTATTTTAAAATATATCTTATAAATTGCTCCACAAGTTGCTCCACTTGCCTTGTCATAAAAAGGACAAATTCCCTAATATTTTTTTCTGCGTTTTTCTCTATGTTGGTGGCACCACATGACTTTTAAGAAATAATAATAAAAGATTGTGACAAACTCCATAATATAGTTTGCTTTTCAGAAATGTCATTCTATTAAGGAGTATTTATTTTTGATAAATGAGTATTGTTTTATGATTTCGGGACTGTTTAATCACCTGATATTTTTTATATATGCCCTAAAAATCTAAATTAAAAAAATGAAAATCATAAAAATAGAAATCTATGAACTGCTTTGTATTGTATTATTGTATTGTATTATATTGTATGTATTTATGATTAAATGAATAGGTAGGGAAAAATAATGAGTGTCACATCATCAATCCAACTGGCTCTTGCACTAGACCTGAATTGTTTGATGCTAATAAAAGCAGAGAGGTGAAGGCTGTCTTTCTCTATGAACTTGATCTTTATAGGAGGCAGAACAGGGGGCAGAAGCAGCCATTGACCCAGGGGGAGAAGATCTTTCAGATGATCCACCCACAATTTATGAAGTTGCTGAGACTGCTGAAGAAACCCACCCAACTAATGAGCAAGTGAGGGATGCTCCAAAACCAGAACCATCAGCCAATGAGGAGGAGGAATGTGAAGATGTGACCGAGGACACAATGTCCAGAAGGTGGAGCCTGGAGGCAACAGCAGGTGTGTCACAGGAGGACGAGGAAGAGGAGGAGTTAATGCCATCAGGTGACGGAGAATCTGGGGATTCTGAGACCTTCGTTACCGAGACTGAATCAGAATCAGGTATTCACAGAATCTTTGAGCTGGCCTTCACTTGACAATTCATTTTAAATGGAAAATGAATCAAATATGAGTTTGGAAATACATCCTGATTCTGTATGTAAAATGTTGCGCAGGTGTCCCTCAGATAAACGGAGACCAGCGTGTTAGTTCCCTGCCATCTGTAAGACAAGACGTTCACAGATACCAGCGTGTGGACGAGCCCTTACCTCCCAGTGAGTGTGTGTATGTGTTTCTGTACTTTCGCATGTGCTTTTTCTGTTGTGTCTGTAGATACTTTGCTTATGTGCGTTTGTTTGAATTGACAATTTCGCCAAATTATGTCATTTAGGCTTGATGACTCAGTCAGGCGCCTTCACATCCTACTCTCCATTCTCATTTCCCACCTTTCTTTTCTCAGACTGGGAGGCTCGTATTGACAGCCATGGCCGTATCTTCTTTGTGGATCATGTGAACCGCACCACCACGTGGCAGAGACCCACTGGCCCACCTGCCCCACAGGGTCTGACCCGCTCCAGCTCCATACAGCAGATGGAGCAACTCAACCGCAGGTTAGAGCTCATGAATATTGAAAAAAAAAATAATAAGAAGAAATATAACAATTTAAATTATAACAATTTTGCACATTCAAAACTGTTTTATAAGCTCACGTTCCACTGGATCAAAACTGACCCTGGAATATGAAAGGTGTATACACTATACAGTAGGAGGGTTAATGCATTACCAAAAATGTGATTGCTGTATTTTCTTTCTGGCAGGTATCAGAGTATTCGTAGGACAATGACCAATGAAAGGTCTGAGGAACCGAGAGTGGACGATCCTCCTCCTGAAGAAACAGACCTGCTGTCTCACTCCATCTCTGGTAAGCTGTCAATCAAAGTAAGAACTACAGATGATAGTGTCTGGGAAAGTGAATGAATGCTATGCTGAGATGAATGTAAGATGACTGAGGCTGGGCAGAATGAGAGGTTGTTGTTCAGTCTGTTGATGTGTCTGTTCTCATGTAGAATACCGGCGGGACGGCTTTATGGGTCAAGCCAGCTCACGTTCTCGTCTGGCTTTGCTGCTTCAGTCTCCTGGTGCAAAGTTCCTCTCCAGTCCAGACTTCTTCTCTGTTCTGCATTCTAATCCTGTGAGCTAAAGCACACAGAGACACAGATATCAGTGCCTACACGCACACCTGAAACTAATGTATAGCCGGGCGTTATTACAAAACTACAGAGCCCTGCACATTACATGTGGGGGAAAAACAAGATTGTGGCCAAATATTCTCTCATTTTAGATATAACTAAATTAAACAGAGGGAATTAATTAGTAACTATAGTTAACTAAAACGATTGAATAAAATAATAATAAGTCATTGGAGCAAATTCTTAATTTTTGGCCTCAATATATATTTTTTCTTTCCTGTGTCAAATGCGTGGCTCTGTACAAAACAAACCCAAGTGCAAAACCTTTTTTTAAAAAGTAATGACGATGGACTCGACATTATCCAGCTTATTGCATGGCTACTTACCAAATAAATACATGGACATGAATGAAATTATCTTAATGATGATCTTACTAGTAGATTTGCTTAAAGCTTGTGCTAAGCAAAATAGTCTATTAGAACATAACACTGCCTAGCAACAAGACGGATGCTGCAGCACTATTACAATTTGAATTTATATTATTATTATTATTATTATTAATGTGTAAACCAAGTAAGTTTTTTCGGGACTAGTTAGCAAACATATTTAGCTACATTGTAAAATGTCTTCCTCTATTTCAAGATCTGTCTCACCCATGTCTTTGTGTCTCTTACATAGTTTTTCTGAGCAATGTTTTCATCTTATTGCTTTAAATGGGGACTCCTGAGCTTCTAGACATCTAGCAAAGGTTTTATGCTCACTGTTTATTTTCAAATACAGAAGTCCTCTCAGATCATTTTTACTGTATTCAGAAGCTGTGTTTTGAGTCGCAAAATGTTGCCAATTTGCTATTCTAAATTGCTATGAAATTAGCAGTGGCATTTTGCGACAGATAATGGTCAAGTATCCAATCAGAATGAAATATTCAGAGAGGCGTGCAATAATTTTGACACATTTCCTGATTTGATCTCTTCATTTCCCTTTCAGAGTGCCTATCGCATGTTCACTAGTAACACGTGTCTGAAGCACATGATCAGTAAAGTTCGACGGGACGCCCAACACTTCGAGCGGTACCAGCACAACCGGGACCTGGTAAACTTCCTCAATCTGTTCTCCAACAAGCAGCTGGAGCTTCCACGGGGCTGGGAGATGAAACATGACCAAACTGGAAAGGTGTGTGCGTGATTTCTCCTTCTTTAATAGTGCTCTTGTTCTGTCTTAAGGGCCTTAGACCTGCATAAGAGTAGTCTGACAGAATAAACTGTACAAACAGAAACTGAAATCTGAGTTAGTATGTTTATGTAGGTCTGTCTGGTTGTCTTCTTGATGCCCAATTAGTGTTTCTGACAGGAAACAATGAACAGATGCTTGCCTTATTTTTTCTTAAGGGCCCATTAGTTTTGTATGTTTCATGGACAGCTGTTTGCTCAAAGCCTGTTTATGTGTTTATGCATCACAGGCCTTCTTTGTGGATCATAACTGTCGTGCCACAACGTTTATTGACCCGCGGCTGCCCTTACAGAACTCCCGGTCCAGTGGCCTGCTGGTTCACCGACAGCACCTGTCCCGCCAACGCAGCCACAGTGCAGGAGAGGTAAATATGGTACATATTTCAGTAATACATTGTGCACTAACCACATACACTTCCTTTCAAAAGTTTGGGATCAGTATGATTTTTCTTTAAAAATGGACGCTGTCACGTTTTGTCGAGGAATAAGGAATACGAACGACTAAGAACATTTCAAATAGACTTTACTGGAAAACAGGAGAAATATGACTCATAATCCTAGACAATAACCGACAAAGGGCTGAACAGAATAGGGAGTATATATAAACATAGTAAATGAGGGAACTAAACAGGAACAGCTGGACAATGATTAACTAATGAGCGACCAAGGTGGCAAACGAGGAAATCAGGAGAACAGGCAAAGAGCAAACAGAAAAAGTCACCAACAGAAACGCAAAACAGAACATGATTGTGACAGATGCATTAAAATGACAAAAATGACTGTTCTTTTGAAATGTCTACTCATCAAAGGATCCTAAAAAAAGGTTTCCACACAGTTTCTACAAAAATATTAAGCAGCACAACTGGTTTCTACAATGATAATAAGGAATCTTTCTTGAGCACCAAATAATTTCTGAAGGATTGTGACACTTAAGACTGGAGTAGTGACTGCAGAAAATCCAGCTTTGCCATCACAGGAAAATGTTTAAAAATATATTAAAATAGAAAATATTTAGCAATATTACTGTTTTACTGTGTTTTTGATCAAATAAATACAGACTTGGTGAGCATAAGATACTTCTTTCAAAAACATTCCCAAACCCAAACTTTTGAATGATAGTGTAGAGTAAAATAAAGAGATAAAGAAAATAATGTTTTGTCATTTTGTCAGTTGCGTTGTTTCTATTTTTCTCCATTCGCACTGGGTATCTCTGTCCATCTCATTGCTCCTGCACGTGTTTTTAATGTGCTGTCTATTGTTTTCTTACATCTAATAAATTCAAATGGGGGCACTGTCATTAGGAAAATACACTATGAAATTGTGATGTTTCAGGTAGCAGATGACTCTCGCTCTCCAAGTCCTCCTGTCCAGGGCCGGTCATCAAGAAACAGTCAGTACCAGGACATGGTGCCTGTGGGTGAGTGTGTGCGCTCACGTTTACACAGTGTGCACACACTGACATATCATCACATGAGTACAGACACATTACACATCTGTGTTTTTACAGCTTATAATGAGAAGATTGTCGCCTTTCTGCGACAACCCAACATTTTTGAGATTCTGCAAGAAAGGCAGCCAGAGCTCGTGAGAAACCACTCCCTTAGGTACATATTTCTGCAGTTTTATGTTTCATCCACAGATGTCAACAGAGAGCCCAGAATTTCGCACTGCACCTTTGAGAGATTGTGCTGTAGTTATTTATAATTTTCATGCTACAATAGCTAAATGCTAAAAGTTTTTCATATGTTTTATGGTTGGTTCAGAGAGAAGGTCCAATTCATCCGCAATGAGGGGCCAGCTGGGTTGACCCGTCTGTCTAGTGATGCAGACCTGGTTATGTTGCTCAGGTTAGTGTGTGCACCTTTTGCAACATGTTTAATTACAGCTAACCGTGTGCCTGCCTGTTTCCCTTTGCCTGAGATACGCATGCATTTGAGTGTGTATGTACACTACCATTCAAGAAATAGTATGATATTTAAAAAAAGAAAGTAATACTTATTCCACAAAGATGCCTTAAATTGATCAAAAGTTACAGAAAAGACACTTAAGTTATATTGTTGCGAAAGATTTCTATTTAAAATAAATGCTGTTCTTTTGATCTTTCTACTCATAAAAGAATCCTGGAAAAATGTATCATAGTTTCCACAAAAATATTAAGCAGCAAAATTATTTTCGACATTGATAATAGTAAGAAATGTTTCTTGAGCACCAAATCAGCATATTAGAATGATTTCTGAAGGATCATGTGACACTGAAGACTGGAGTAATGATTCTGGAAATTAAGCTTTGCATCACAGGAATACATTCAAATAGAAAACTGTGATTTTAAATTGTAATAATATTTTTTGTTATGTACTGTATTTTTGATTAAATAAATGCTTCTTTGGTGAGCCTTGATTTAAAAAATATTAAACATATGTTCAGACTCCAAACTTTTGAATGGTAGTGTATATGTGAAAAAAAAAAAAGCGGTGTACATATTTTATGATGGCCTGACTTTGTACACCTAGCTCAGGTTAGAATACACATACCTGTTACCTGGCCCTCTCTCCTTGCAGCCTGTTTGAAGAGGAAGTGATGTCGTATGTGCCGCCCAATGCCTTACTGCTCTCCAGCTACTGTCATGCCTCCCCACAGAGCTCCCCTGGTGAGAGGTCACATGACCTGGACTCGCATCTAAATAAATTATTTCCTTTCCCCCCCTTTTTCCTGCCTTGTGTCCGCCATTACAAGACTAAATAATGAGAAGTGGAAGACCCTGTGGACTAATTTGAATGTTTACCTGATCACGCATGTTATGTTATTCTGGTTATAATATATGCTTTTAAATGTTGGAAGAGCCTTGCATTGTGGATACTAGATTTGCCAAGTTTGTTTCATCTCAGCTTTCGTTCCAGTTATTCACATCTTCTCTTGCTCATAGGAACTCCACGGGCCAATGCTCGAGCCCCTGCACCCTACAAGCGTGATTTTGAGGCCAAACTAAGAAACTTCTACCGCAAATTGGAGACCAAGGGCTACGGGCAGGGGCCGGGAAAAGTGAAGTAAGTTCCATCTTTAATTTTGTTTTTTTAGGAAATAGAGATAATTCTCTACTATTCTCTCTTCTATTCAACAAGCAGCTAATGTTCACTTCTTATTCTATCTCTAATCTTGTGTATGCAGTTCAGTGGTTGGTTGAAAGCATTGAAATCCTGTCTAATTAACAATCTGAAATGTTTCTATAATGTTTGCAAAATGATAAAATGGAATGTTTCCTTAATGTTTGCATAACCAAGAGAAAAGGTTTTAAAATACAGTACCTGTCAAAATGTTTTTCAAAGAAGTCTCTTTATGTTCACCAAGGCTGCATTTATTAATCAAAAATGCATCATTAGTCTTCAGTGTCACAGGATCCTTCAGAATGTTAAGCAGCACAACTGTTTTCAGCATTGGTAATAATAATAAAAATAATAATAATAAATGTTTTTTGAGCAACAAATCAGCATATTTGAATGATTTCTGACGGATGATGTGACACTGAGTGATCATGCTGAAAATTCAGCTTTGCATTACAGGAATTAGGAATACATTTCTTTTTGAAATATTCAAATAGAAAATAGTTATTTTAATTTGTAATATTATTTCTCAATATTACTGTTTTTACTGTATTTTTTTTTATTAAATAAATGTAGCCTTGATGAGCATAAGAGACTTCTTTCAAAAACATTTAAAATTGTAATGTTTCCAAACTACTTTATATGTAAAAAAAAAAGTTTTGTTGTAAATATTCAGAGAACGTTCAAAAATGACCTTTTTATAACTTAATGGGAATGTTAGCAAAACATTCTTAGAACATATTTTTGTTAGCTGGGTAATATTTAAAATAAGTAAAACCTTAAGTAAAAAGAAGTAAAAACTTCTACCAAGAAATAAAAATTGTATATTTTAAAACACACTTGAATTTGTTTTAGATCTTTAGACAAAACAATACGGTGCGTCACAATGTCAAGGCAACCTGTCAGCACTAATACAAAATATGGAGGCACTTTTGTTATGATTATGTTCATCTGTCCTTCTCTAGAATCTTTGTGTCCTGATATGGTTTCCATCACTGTCTAGGTTAATAATTAGAAGAGATCACCTGCTGGAGGACGCTTTCAATCAGATCATGTGTTATTCCCGCAAAGACCTCCAGAGGAGCAGGCTTTATGTCAGCTTTGTTGGAGAAGAAGGGTTGGTATACATATTTTCTATCAAAGGGAAATATGTTTCTAATTAATTTAACCTGTATATTATTAAGATCATGTGAAATCTCTACATTACAACAAGTGTTTTCATCTCATTGTAAATGGCACTTACTTCAAATGAAGATGCCCCTTTAGTTCTATCATTTTACATTTTGTACTTTAAACCACATCACTGTATTATTACATATATGTGTGCATTGATTTGAAATGATTAGTGTATTAAATATACATGTTTTTTTCTTCTTCAGATTGGACTATAGTGGTCCATCCAGAGAGTTCTTCTTCCTGGTTTCCCGAGAGCTGTTTAATCCATACTATGGACTATTTGAATACTCAGCTAATGACACTTACACTGTGCAGATCAGCCCCATGTCAGCCTTTGTGGACAACCATCATGAGTGGTAATCAGCCGATGGATGGATGGATGGATAGATTTCATTCTCAATCAATGTCCAAAGGGCATTTTTAGACTTATGTTGTGTTTCTTAGGTTCCGGTTCAGCGGACGCATTCTTGGTCTTGCTCTAATTCATCAGTACCTGTTGGATGCGTTCTTCACTCGACCCTTCTACAAAGGCCTTCTTCGCATGTGAGTCTTCACATTGAGCACTGAAGGATGATTCATATTTGCTTCATGAACTGTATCACAGCTTTCTCTATTTCTTGATTGAACTACTCCAGACTTTGTATAATTGTTGTATAATTATGTCACATTATATGTAATGTATTTCTCTTTGTAGCCCATGTGATTTGAGCGATCTAGAGTTTCTGGATGAGGAGTTTCATCAGAGTCTGCAGTGGATGAAAGACAATGACATTGAGGATATGCTGGACCTCACCTTTACTGTCAATGAGGAAGTGTTTGGACAGGTCCGAATGGCTCATGTTTGTTTGTGTGTGTTTGTGTGGTTCAGGTAAACCCTACATTTTTTGGTCCCCAAGTGGAAAAGAGATTATAAATCACACTAAGTGACGTGTTTTGAAAATGTTAAAATGCAGAAAGTTTTCTGTGGTGTTTAAGGTTAGGGGATAGAATATACAGTTTGTACATTACAACAATTATTATGTCTATGGAGTGTCCCCATAAAACATGAGAACACCCAACACAACGTGTGTGTGTGTGTGTGTGTTTGGCATCAGTATATTTTAGAGTGCTAAAATGGGATTTAACTGATCTCTCAATACTTGATGGTAAATTTTTTATCACTATTCTGTATCTAGAAAAGTCCTAAATCCTAGCAAGAGTAACCTGTCATCAACAATGTTATTTTTATACTATTATAGTGTTTTTTAATTGATTAATATTAATTATTATTAATCATAATATTTTAGCATTTTTATTTTTATATTTTCAGCTTTCATTTAAGTTTTAGTAATTGTATGTGCTGTTGTGATTTAAAAAAATGATTGTTTCTGTTTATTTCTATTTTTATTTCAGTTTTAGTAATTTTAGTACAGTTACTAACTAGTAATACAACTTTTTATTTATTTATTTCAGTTCATCTCAAAGCATCATTTCTAAAGGCCATTATTTCTAATAACCACACTGGTCCACTGTTAGTGGTGTTTGCTAAGGCAAGCATCGTTGTTATTAGTTCTAATATTATTCCTAAAAATATCTGAATCTGAACATCATAAACACATGAGAGTGGGGTATTTGGATGAGCAAACGTCCTAGCAACAGCTCAGAACACCTTAGCAACGCCCTAACAATCACCCAAACGACGCTAGCAACACCCTAGCAACCAGAAATGTAAATCAGAAATGCAAAATCTATTTTAGTTAGTTAGCCTATTCATTGTAAAGTTGTATAAACTTAGAGTGAACTGGAGGATTCTTTATGTCAGATTACAGAGCGTGAGCTAAAGCCGGGTGGGTCTGGCATTGCTGTGTCAGACAAGAACAAGAAAGAGTACATTGAACGCATGGTGAAGTGGAGGATTGAGAGAGGTGTGGCCCAGCAGACCGAGAGTCTTGTGCGAGGATTCTATGAGGTATGATGTCGTCTGAATCTTTCAAGATTAATGACTTCTAGTTTAACTCCGTTGATCTGAGACCATGTGATTGTGCAGGTGGTGGACGTCCGACTCGTCTCAGTGTTTGATGCCCGAGAGCTGGAGCTGGTCATTGCTGGAACAGCGGAGATTGATTTATCCGACTGGAGAAGCAATACAGAATACAGAGGAGGTATTTTTTACTGAAAAAGATTCAGGTGTTGTTTCACACCAGGCAAGAATATCACAGACAGAATGTTTAAAAATGTTACAGCGGGATATCATAATGTGACTTTTTTTTCTCATCTCTGCCTTTGAAGGTTATCATGACAACCACATAGTGATTCGATGGTTCTGGGCAGCAGTGGAGCGTTTCAATAACGAACAGAGACTACGACTCCTTCAGGTACACTCAGATCTCACTATCACCATGGGTCAGATCCACTACCATTCAAAAGTTTGGTGTCAGTCATTTTTTTTAATAAGAAAGTATTTTTATATAAGAGATGAATACTTTTATTCAGCAAGGATGCATTAAATTGATCAAAAGTGACTTTTGAAGAAAAATTCTATATATCAAGTAAATGCTGTTCAATACTGAGCAAGAGACTTTCAAAAACATTACCTCATGAAGCTAATGTAGCTCAAAGAGTAGAGCATCTCGCTATCAACAGCGAAGCTGGGGGTTTGACTCCCAGGGAATGCATGAACTGATACAAATTGCACTTAAAGGCAGGGTAGGTAGAAATGGTCTAAAAATTTTATTTTTCAAATTTGTTTAAACTTTATGTACATATCAATACATAATTAAAATGTAAGTACTCTGAAAAAGAAAGTATCAAAATCGAGTGTCTGTAGACCTCTCACGACTGTCTTAAAGACATCTCATTATTTCCATTCACTCCACCCCCTCATTTCTGTGCTTCTTCCAAAGCCACGCCCCCAAAACACATGAACGCGCGACTCCGACCGCTGAGCTAGAGGACGCATTATTTACCTGAGACAAGCGGAGGGGAAGGGGCATTTTTTTGCCTGGTTTGTCTTCACTAACTGCATATGCCGGTACTGTAAATTTAGATTGCTCTTTCTCTGCCATTGTTTTGGTATTCCTAGGTTCAGTGCCTTCTTCTTCTTCTTCGATAGATTTTATTGGCAGCTTGCAAACATAGTGCATTACCGCCATCTACTGGACGGAGGTGTGATCAGGTTCCGTGCCTCTCGCACTCCTCAAATCAAACGGTCGCGCGCAAGTGGGCAGGTGCTGTGTGGCAAAAGGGTGGTTGCCATGGTTGCGAGAGAGTGACAGTCGCCTAAGCCAATCCTTTGATTCGTCCCGAATCGAAATAATGAGCTGTGTTTAATACAGATTAAACGGTCTAGAGTCACTTGATTTTTATACTCTTTTTTTCAGAGTTCTTACATTTTAATTATGTATTGATATATATAGAAAGTTTTAACAAATTTGGATCTTTAATTTTTAATAAATCCTACCTACCCTGCCTTTAATGAGCTCATACAGTGTAAAACAAAACCTCTAAAGCTGTCATTCATATCTGAGCTCCCATTTAAACCAAAGCTCTTCTCCTGGTAGATCAGTGAAATTAGCCAAGTCAAAATGTGCTCTGCTTTCCTCCAGTTTGTTACAGGCACTTCCAGCGTTCCCTATGAGGGCTTTGCCTCCCTGCGGGGCAGTAACGGCCCGCGTCGATTCTGTGTGGAGAAATGGGGCAAAGTGACCTCCCTCCCACGGTATTTCTGAGCTTTTTATGTTTAGTGCCTGACACACACATCTTACTGTGACCGTTATACGTTATCCCACACCGATGTTCAATCAGCTAATGCCATGTTGTCTTTATATGTTTGTAAAGGGCTCACACCTGCTTTAACCGCCTGGATCTCCCTCCCTACCCCTCTTTCTCCATGCTCTACGAGAAGATGCTCACTGCTGTGGAGGAGACCAGCACCTTTGGTCTGGAGTGAGCTCCCATCACAGCAAAAGTGCTACTGATTTTATTTTTTTTGGCCCACCATACAGACTTTATTTTCATCCCTCACTCTTCACTACGACCTTGGTCACCGGACACTTACATAATCTTTTTTGACAAAGTCTACGGAACTGGAATATATGCCATCAAATGACTCATTGGGCATGTGCCAACTCCTGCTCTATAGTGTATGAACTCAAAGCCTGTGATAACTGCAATCAATTCTTCACGCAAAGAGACTTAAGCCCAAAGTATACTTCGGCCGTCCGCGTTTTGCGACAGTTAGCGCACTGTCCGCATAACGTAATTTTCATCATCAGGAGGGTCCGCAAACGTCCGCGCACACTGTCCGCGTGCAGCCCAATTTTAGTGTCCACGCGGACGGTGTGCGTACAACAGCGCATGTGCGAGTTGAGCGCTTGAAAACAAAGTCGACTAGATAGTGCGCACGCGCCAAATGTGTCTTTTTGCACTCGCGGCCAAAGGAGTATACATTGAAAGGCTCTGAGGACGGAGCAGAACGCGGAAAATGAAGTATACCTGGGCCTTTACACATTCACAGAAATCAGAGCTGGAATCTTTGTTATCTAGTTTTGGCCTTCAGATTGGTTTAGACCAGTACATTTTGATCTGGGTTTTAGGTCTTTGCCTTTTGTTCTTGACTGAGCTGCTTTTTTAAAAGTCAAAACTATATCTATAGGGTTTAAAGGAACAAAGCTGTGTTGATTTTTGATGCAGGTCTTTGTCATGGAAAGATAATGTCAGTTAAAAAGGACTTTTTTGGTTTCAGAGGTTTTGACTTATGGTTGGCGTTCTTTGTTTTGAAGGGTCTAAATGACACCGATCTTGGCTGCAGTTCTGAAAACTCATTCTTTTTGCCATCTTTTAAGAGAATGAACCCATGAAAACAAAACAGCATGCACACTCTCTTATAGAGATCCTTGCACCATATGTAGTGGTTGTAGAATAGCAACCTGAACGTCCTAGGTTCAAACCCTGAAAAGAATGACCCATGATCTAGAACTTCCTCTATCACCTCTTGTGCCCTTGAGCAAGACATTTATCACCAGACTGTTCCAGGGGACTTTAAATGTAGTAATTCACTTTGGTCGCTGGTTAACTAACAAACACCAACACTCAGTACTTTATATAATGCACAATTTTTTTTAAATCCACCTCTCAACCTTTTATGCAACCCGCAAATGTTACAAAAAAACTAAAAAAACTATGAATGTATAAACACTGATCACCATGTGCAATGTGTGCAACAGATATTTGTGTATCAGGAATGGTAGATTTGTTCTTAGAGTTAATCATAAGGAGACCTATTGTTCTAAACTGTGGTGACAGACACAAACAGTGGCCTTGAAATCATCTTTATTAAAATGTATAGTTGGGTGTAGTTAATATCATGGTGGTGTGTGCAGTCCACTGGAGTAATTTAAAACCAGGGCTCCAGTGGTTAAACAGTAAAAACAGATTAACAAGTTTCTTCTGCTATGGAAAAAGAAAAGAAAAGTGAAAGAAAAAACACAGTTTAGCATGTGTAGGGTATAGCAAGCCAAACTGTATCACCCTTGCACACGTGGTATGAAGTGTTTTGGAAATATGACATGGAGCAATCTCAGTGCAGGAATTTCCATTTAATGTAACTACAGATAGAAGCTAAACACGTAAATAATGGATGAAAAGTTCCTCATTTTAGGGTGACAAGTTGCACCCCTCGTTTACAGACATGTCGTTTCCGTCTGTGGTCCCTCCACAAGCCCTCTCACACACACACACTCAGCAATACATGGAAATCACGCATTCACACCACACAAATGCAGATCTAGCCAAAGCTCAGATCCTTGGATATGGATTTGTCTTAAAACAGCTCCTTTCTCTATGTAATTGATCTTTGGATAAAATAACTGCATGCAGGGTCGAAGAAGCAGTACCTGAGTTTGACCCTTAGATGGCGTTGTGTCATAGCTTGATATTGCATGCTGGAATTAGTGAAACAACAAGTCCAGATTATCTGAATTTGCATGAGAAGTTGCTGTTAATAGGGGGTGGGATGGGATGGGATGGGATGGGATTGGGGAAATAAATAAATGAGAAAATAGAAAATGTCACTTCCATACTTTTCATACATCAGCTGTTATGTAAACCTTGTGGGTCACTGATCGTGTAATATGATGCTGATGAAAGAGCCATCACTTGAAACCAGTTGGTGAAAATGTGAACCTGCATGCGTTCCATGATGTGTCCATTTTTGTATATAGCTGTAATATATGTATGTCAGTCAGTCTTGTCCTGTGTTTAAATTATATTTTGCACTGAATGTACCAGTAGATTTGAGTGCTGTCTGGACTCTTTTGTGTTTGTCTTTGTAGTGTTGATTTGTAGCCATGATTTACATTTTATCTTTCTGCTTGGCCAATCAAACTCCACCTGTCAGCTTACTCATTGAGTTTGCATTTCCATGGACTAAAGTCCAGTTGCCTACTTCAGTTCAGTTGTCTACTAGGGACAAGAAATCCAAAGCAGACCTGCAAAGTTCCAGCTCCTCTGCATTTCACATTTGATGACAGTATTACAAGCTGCAAAACAGATAAGCAAACACTTAATTAAATGAAAGGAAGAATAATTACTTAAAAAAATTATATATATATATATATAACCAAATGTATTAGTATATAGCCTAAATCATTACTTAAAACAATCTTATTTTAAGAATGCATGATGTATAGACACCACATTGGATACACTAGGCTACGCGTTTTATTTTTATTTATAAGTAGCCTATCGAATATTTAATTTTCCCTACTTATTTTAAAATTGACAATTATCTAGCACTAATTTAAAGAGACAGTGGCCTATATTTGTTTTTTAACTTTAAGAGCGCATTGCGCATACCCGAGAGTTTTTTTTAATAAAGCATGGTAATATCTGCCATCCATCTATCTATCTATCTATCTATCTATCTATCTATCTATCTATCTATCTATCTATCTATCTATCTATCTATCTATCTATCGTTCGTACAATGGGCGCATTCTACCGACCGGTGATGATGACGGTAGTGGTGACGTAGTGCCTCACTTCTCGTTCTGGCATCCGAGCAGAATTTGAAACTGAAGAAAACACCGGTGGACAAGATCTGAATCGCAGAATCCAAAACCGACTTACCTCAGCATGAACTAGCCAGACTAGCGTGTTTACTCTTCGTTCAGCTTCATTCAGGGTTTATAACCGATAGTTTGTCAGTTGAACTACATACTGTTGTTCCCGTGAGAAGAGGAAGAGGGTGTCAGTTTTAACTTAGCTAGTGTCGTGATTTTGTCCTGCGTGAAAGGAAGCGCTGCCTGTCGGACGGTTTGTATTTTGAACAGAATGAGACGAATCTCAGTGTACGTTCGTCTAAATAAAGGGTAGAGTTTAATCCAGGAGTTTTTGCGGAATCGTTAAGGGCTAAATGAGCTAATCTGCGCTAGCTATAGGCTCTTAGCATCAGTTGTCGTGTTCAAACTCAACTGAACTCACTCCAGTTAAGTGAATTAATTTATTGGCAACACTTCCTGGATAACCGCGGCGCGAACTAAAGTCTCGTTCTGAAGCCGTTTCAACGTTTCAAGAGGCCGGTGGCAGTGGGTGTTTTTTTTTTTCCTGGTGGTGACTCTGAACATGAGCAGAGTGTTGTTGAAGTGATAAAAGCAGTCTGCACTCTTCACTGGACACTCGCTGGTGGTGATGGCCCGGAGGAGACTGGACAGTCGCAGTGGATCCTCGGCTCTGCTGTCAGAGATCCACACTCACATCCACACGGATCCCCTGGACGCCGTTTTTGACATGAGCCACGAACTTGGCAGGTGTGTAACAGTTAAATATACTCCTCATTACCAGAAGTCTGTGTCTCTTTAATTGTTTCTTACTTAAAATTCTTCATTTGATGTTATCATAATGTCTTCATATGTTGATAAACAATACAGTGACTGTAGAACTGATGCTCAGTGCAGTAATGTAATATGTATAGGTATGGTGTCCGTGAATGTGGTTGTTCTGTCATATTTCATGTAATTCTCTGAGACAGAAGTACTACAGTCAGATTACAGAACTGTAGCATGTTTTTGTCCTCTTATATCCTGTTAGTCTTATCTTTGCTCCACACGTTATAATATACGTGCATGATATATTAATTCATGATTCATTAATTTTCAGGATTCAACGTTGAGTAGAAAGTTCAAAAGAACAGCAAATATAAATTATTGTAAATGTAAAAATATTTATTGTTACTTTTGACCAATTTAATGCATCCTTGCTAAATAAAAACATTCATTTTCATGGTATTTCATCTAACTGCTAATGTGCATGTAGTTGGAATATTTATCATATATTGCCATTTAGGGAAGTATTGTGGTCCCAGATTATAAGCAGATATATAAACTTTAGAATAGAGGTTTTGGTTTATTTTGTCACAGGGTGAGTAGGACTGAAGGTTGTCTGCCGTATGGAGTTGGAGTCTGTCCTGCTTCTGTATTATTCGGGATTGGAAAGGCCTTGCTCACTGAACTGTGACTAATATGTGTGTGTGTGTCATTGCTAAAGCTCTGCAGCCAGGTTTTGGAGCTTTTAGCAGGAAGGAAACCCATGTGGGAACCAGACCCAGTTTTGTGTTGTGCTGTAGATTGTACTGTGAATACTGAGAAAGAGGAAGTAATATTGGTCTCTTCCTCTTTCTCTCATACATTTGCTTACAGCCATATTCGGGCTGTTTTTATGCGACCGGCTGTGCTGTAAACAAGAAATCATTTCACAGTTCACTTATAGTTTTAACTTGTCAGTGTGAAGATGTTTTGTTTTTTTTGTTTCAAAGTTTCTCAAAGAGCAATTTTGTTTTGAATTAGAACCAGTGAGAATGGAGTTAATTGATCATGTACATTTTTACTTCTGATGGAGAAACCTGTAAATATCAGTGATTTTTCCCTGGTCTGGGAAAGTCATAGAAATATTAAGAAATCATAGAAAAATCAATAGTGAATATTAATTTTACTCATGGGTGGGTTTTAATTTTCTTTATCATATAGATATTTACACCATTCAAACGTTTTGATGTTTGTTTGTTTTTTGTTGAAATAAATGAATGCTTCTATCAACAAGAAAACATTAAATTGATAAAAAGTGACTTTTTATTAAAATATTATTACAAATAATTTTCTAGTTTAATTTCTATTTCATTCAACAAATAAATGCTGTTCTTCTGAACTTTCTGTTCATCAAAGAAACCTGAAGAAAACATAAAGCTGCACAACTGTTTTGAAAATTAATATTTGTTTTGATTTGGTTTCTAAAGGATCATGTGACACTGAAGACATGTGACTGCTTTGCCATCACAGGAATAAATTACATTTTGAAAATATATTGAAAAAGAAAACAGTTCTTTTAAATTGTAAATAATAATATTTCACAATATTATTGTTTTTACTGTATTTTTTGTCAAATAAATGCAGGCTTTGTGAGTATGTAAAACTTTTGTTTTGTATGTAAGAATTTTACTGTCTACTTTGACTTGGTTCCCAGATCTAACTCGATACATTATGCAACATGCAACATGACCGTACTGGTCGGCTATACATTCAGTATGATACATCCTATATATTATAACAAAATGGTTTGTAAAGGTGATGGTCTGGTCCAAAGAATTGTGGGGTTGATTTTGAGCATAGGCTTGTGGCCTAATGTCTCACCTGTTCATGCTGTGACAGTAATTGCAGTTTCTCGAGTAAAGACTGGCTCACATCAGTCATCTAACCTTATATTAAACAGTGAGAACATCTAATGAAGGGTTTGACTCAGTTAATAACTATCTGTGTCAGTAAGAGCTTTGGTGTGAATGAGAGAACTGCTATAGGTGCGACTGAATGCGTGCGCACTGTGACAGATATTAAAAAGTTAGGTACTTTATTTATCACAAAATTTTCCACTTGTCACATTTAGCTTCCATTACACTCATTTTAATCTTTCTCTACCTCTTTTTTATTCTCTGTGTTCTCTGTTTGTCTCCTTCAGGGGGAAGTTTGCAGTGGTGAAGCGGTGTGTGGAAAAGGCCACAGGGAAAGTCTTCGCTGCGAAGTTCATCAAGAAGCGGCGACGAGGTCGCGACTGCAGGGCGGAGGTCGTTCATGAGATCGCCGTTCTAGAGTCGGCGAAGAACAACCCTCGTGTGGTGAACCTGTATGCTGTATATGAGACCGATCACGACCTCGTTCTAATGCTGGAATAGTGAGTGCTGTGACTAGAAGCATCAGTTGCATGTCCCTGTTCACGAAATGATCGTTGGGCTCAGTACTAAGAATAACCCTGAATGTGTGTGTGTCTTAGTGCGGCGGGTGGAGAGATATTTGATCACTGTGTGTCAGAGGAGCTGCTTCCTGAAGGTCAGATCACCCGACTGATCAGACAGATGCTTGAGGGCGTTCATCTACTTCACCAGAACAGCGTTGTCCACCTGGACCTGAAGGTTAGATGCACGGCTGCTTTTAACATCTTCATTGGACACATTCTGTCCTGAAATTCCAGCCTTTTAATCTAGGATCTGCCTCATGCTACTCTTGTTCAATATGATTATGTGCATTTCTTCTTAAAAGCACTAGTTGTATTTATTGAGACTGTATTCTCTCATTCAGCCCCAGAATATTCTCCTGACCAATCTGAGCCCAATGGGGGATATAAAGATAGTGGATTTTGGGTTGGCCCGCCGGTTAGGCTCTGCTGGGGAGCTCAGAGAGATTCTGGGAACCCCGGAGTACGTAGGTAAGGTTTATTCAGTGTAATTCATCTTCAAATCCACACATATCTCTGTGTTCATGGTCTCATTATAGCAGAAGAGTTCATGCTCAATGAAAGTAATGTATTTGGTCACTTTGCTTTTGATCATATATCCAGCCCCTGAGATCCTGAACTATGAACCAATCACCACAGCAACAGACCTCTGGTGAGTCTTAATCTTTTTCATCAGGTGTTTCAATATACAAGGTTCCCACTGGCTGATATCCAGACCTGGAAATGGCATGGACATTAATAAACTTGTAGAAGGTCATGGAAATTTCAATGGTCAATAGACATTTTTCTTTTTATACACAGTTTGTGGAAATTCATTGGTTTGGAGATGTGAGAATTGTTGTCTATTAAGTAAAGACAAAAATAGGACAATCTGAAAGCCATACACTACCGTTCAAAAGTATTTTTTTAAATGGTTTTGAAACGGCTGTGAAAAGGCTCACCAAGGCTGCATTTATTTTATCAAAAAACAGTAATATTGTAAATTGTTGTTAAATGTTATTCCTGTGATGGCAGAGCAGTCTTTTTTTCAGTCTTTGGTGTCACATGATCCTTCAGAAATCATTCAGTAATATTTCAATATGCTGATTTGGTGCTCAAAAAACATTTCTTCTTCTTCTTCTTCTTCTTATTATTATCAATGTTGAAAAAAATTTTTTCAGGATTTTTTGATGAATAGAAACAACATTCGTTTGAAATAAAAATCTTTTGTTACATTATAAATGTCTTTACTATCAATTTTGATCGATTTAATAATAAATCGTACTAAACCCCAAACTTTTGAACAGTAGATTTGAAGTCAGTTTGATACTAGAGTCAAACAACTTTGTGCTAATAAAGGAATATCCATGTTCATAGATGTTTCTGTTGATGTGTCAGAGATGGTTTTAAACTGATTGTGTATCCGTTGACTTCAGGAGTGTGGGTGTGATCGCCTATATGCTGGTGACAGGAGAGTCTCCCTTCGCTGGCGAGGATAAACAGGAGACCTTCCTAAACGTATCCCAGGTGAACGTGGACTACAGCATAGAGGCCTTCTCAAGGGTGTCTGAGCTGGCTGTCGACTTCATCCAGAAACTGCTGGTCAAAGCACCAGAGTGAGTGACTCTCATTTAAGACACTTGGAGGAAGTGAAGGGAAGTTTGCCAAGCTCAGTCATTGTACTGTGCAAAATTATGTACTGCTTCTAAATAAAGAGTCATATAATAAGTGCTATGTAATACCCTTCCCCACTTCCAAAACAGTAATTATTCTGGGTCATATGGTTGTATTATGCATTACAAATGAAGTGTTTCAGAAATGAAGTCATTGCAAACATATAAATAGGCTTACAAATTAACTTGTTCAATGATCACTCTTTTATGGCTCAAAGTTTTCAGATATTGACTTTCTCCATTCCCATAGATTGTATAACTGTTGGTTATCACAAAGTATAAAGTCCAGGTTTCATTTTCTTTTCGTTTGTCTTCAAACATGCATTCACAATTGTAGAAAAGACAAAACATTTGAGAATAAATCAGGTCAAAATAGACTGTTTAAGATAAATGGAAAGAAAAAGGTTTGTTTCTATATAGAGTTAAGATTTTACATTTGCACTTGTCATAAAGTAATTGATGTACTTTGGTTTTATTACTGTTCTTAACGATAGTTTCAGATTAGTTTTCACTTAACCACATATCAAAGTCCTTGGCATGAATTCTCCCCTCCTTTTTCAGGGATCGTCCCAGTGCCGCCGACTGCATGACCCATCCCTGGCTATGGATCCACTTTCCAGGTTCTGATCCAGTCCCTGTGACCCCACACACTCCCCGGGAAAGGAGTTTCGGGGGGAAGTGGTCCGCGCCACCCGAGGATCCTGAAGACAAAGAGAACATTCTGGACTCGCCACATGTCAAGAGGTTTCGTTTTGAGGAGGACATGTCAGCCACGGCCGACAGTGACCACTTATGCTGATCCTAAAGGGAAATGCACTTGCACTGAATAACATTATCACAATTTTGGTCCTTGAATACATTCCCCCACACGGCACCAGCAAACATGCTTCTTTTTCACCATCCTTTGGTTGACCAAAGATGACCTTTTCACAAAAGGGCCAGATCTGGTGTAATATTAATACTATAATAGTGAGAATCTAAATATCTATGTTGCTGTCCTGTCTCAAGAGTTTGGGATTTTAAATTATTAATTTGAATATATTTTTTATTTTAATCTCCATTCAGTATCATTCATTCATTATTCTGCAGATCTTAGCCCATATTAATCTAGACACTATTCCATTTTTGCACTTAAAGCAACAAAAAGGGATCTGAAAAAGACAGATGCTTGAGAGCAGCAGGGCATTCGGTGGTTTTTAATTCTGCTTAAATGAAAGATGCGAGTGTTTAAGCAAACTAATGTCAGTCTTTGTTCTCTGTGTCTCAGTGTCAGAGGGAGTTCTGGTTGTATGATTAGACCTTGTTCACTGTTGGAAAGGTTCAGTACTGGAATGCCCTCGGTGTATGGGTGTGTGTTTTGACTTACATCCTCTCCTTTCGTGTGGTATTGACACATTAGTGGGCTCTTTAAAAATGTGACTCAACACACACACACGTACAACACACCCTGGATTACACAAATATGTGTTTGTATTGGCACAGAACTTCCTTCTACAGAATGACTAAAGAAAATCAGAAAAGCACTTAAACCCTCTTTTATATGTGTTTCTGTGACTAAAATATGAGAAAATATTTGTAACAGCATTAGATGTAGTAAATTGAGTCTATCTATTGTTTTTAAAATCATTCTTGTTTTAAATATTTCCTTTTTTCCTGCCAACATATTGTATAATAAACTGTTATTAAGTACCATTCTAGCATTCTCCTATGGCAGGCGCCTCGTATCTCAATGCCTGTGATGGCCTATGATATACATAATCTTAAAATGAGAGTTTTTATCTATGCACCAATCTGAGGTAATTCAGGGTTTTGTTACCGTTTTTGTACAGGTGTTTTTTAGCTAATGCCATTAACTGATGGAGGTTTCTGTACTCATTCATTCTGAGCCTTATTCTCAGGGTTAGCTGTAACTGCAGTTTACCGATGTATATTTCTCGAGTGCCTTTGTGTGCATTTTTTTTCCTCTATGCTTGAGCCGTACCGCCTCACTTGATCTCATGCAATACCAGTGCAGCACATTTATGTGTATGTATTATTAATGTTTGCCCTGTTTTAATTGAGATACTGGTACACCCTTTAAACTGATGGCCTGGTGTATTAAAAGTAAATTATTTGTATGGACTTAATGGGATACATATATGCAATGCGTTTTAGAAGGGAAAACTGTTAAAGTTATATTTATGGTCTTTGTATATGTAGGGCATGAAAAGATGGGATATTAATGTTGGTTGTTATTGTTGAAATGATATGGTTATGTCAGATAGTGAAGCATGTTTGGTTGTATTGAAAGTACAGAGTGAATTCTGGAATGAAGGGCAAGTGAATGTTATTGTGGTGGAAAATAGTTTGGAAGAAGAATTGTGCACATCAGAAAGTGTGCAGTAATGCAACATACGAGGGTTAGTGAAAACATAGCTGAGGGTTTAATATAATTGACAGCTTTTTTGAGTGGCTGCTAGAACTGGAAATGTTAGTATTGCAGAATTTAGTCTTGAAGGTCGAGCCCTTCAGTTATTGTTCTGTTTAAAGAGGTGTGAAGCGCTCATGTGTGTTTGTGTGCTCTGGGCCTTACGGTTTCCCAGAGATGTCACCAGTCTGCAATCATAATAGAGCTATTGTCTCCGAAGACGAGAGGCTCTTGTCACGGTCGTGTGCTCACTGTATGCCGTCATCTTAAAGGAAAACTTGAATCTATTCCTTGCCTGGGAAACGGCCTCAGTAGGGGCATGAGGTATTTGAAGCTGCAAAATAGGCCAGACTTTGGAGTGCATTTCTGAGCAGTCACTGTGGTATTGGCAGAAAGCTTGTGACAAACTTTATAAAGACACTTTACAGGATAACTTTGTTGATTGTCTGAAAACTGATAATGGAAGATACTCACGATGGAAACTGTGTATTTTGAGTTATATGTATCATAAATTACGTTCAATTGTATTACAAATTCTAATAAAGCCATTGAGAGTCTAGAGTTGTAAAGGATGCACCCTTAATATCGATTTTGTTGTTTTATGACCCATAACAAATTTTTTTTTTTCATCCCCCTTTCTATCACATTATTTAATAATAAAAGGATAGTAAAGCCATAATCTATGACTGAAAATCATTAAATTATCATTTAAACTTTTAACATTTTTATGTTTTTAATAATTCTTACATACTAATTTTATATATTCCTTTCAACATCTTGAACCTTGATGCCAGCTGTGGATTTGATGTAACTTTTCCAGTTTTATTTCTTGTTGAATCAACTTGAATTGCATTATTTAAAGTTCATGTTTCTAATTAAACAGATCACTGAAACATTTCAACATTTTTATTGGATTACGTCAGCATGGAATGACTACGAAGCAGGAAGTACATTCATCGCATTACATTGAGGATATTACAAAATCGGCATATTCATTAGTATGTGATATATTCAATACAGCACATTCCAAATAAAGTGCGCCACCTAGAGTATAGTCTTCTGAGATCAATGCTGGACGCGTTTTAGGTAATTTCCATTACTCAGTCAATAAAACATTACAGAATGAGTCAGTAAATAAAATATTTTAAAGTTTTAGTTTTTTTTTTCTCCATCTAACCAAAAATATATTCTATACATTTCATTTCAATGGAAGATCCTTAGATTCTTTGATTTGATTTCCAAATAAAAGCAATACCAACTATTGAACACAAACACAAAACACATTTGTGATATTAAACCAATGTAATCGTATATGGGACGATGCTTATGAAATACAGTTTGGAGCTGTAACTGCTTTTTAGTAGATTTGCTTGTCTGCAATGTTTTTAATATATATTCCTTAGCAGGGCCAGGAAGTTTACAAAGTGTTTTTACATTCAAGAGTATCCATATATCATTGGGGATACAAATACTTGAAATGAAAATCCAAGCTTTATAATTTATTGTAACAACATAAAAACAAATTAATTTAATAACCACCTTCAGATAGTTACTTTTTCCTTTCTTAGGAAATGAGAGCCCTTTAAACATGAAGTGATGATGGTTTTACGAAGCATATATGCATTCCAAATAGACTATGTAAAACAAGTATCCTAGTATATCGGACAATGCCTATGTAAGTAGATGCAACAGGCAAACAATAAGGCTTAATGTCAGGCAGCTAAATGTGTTACAAGTCTGGTCATTAAAGGGATAGTTCACCCAAAAAATAATAATTCTGTCATCATTTACTCAACCGCATGTACCAAACCCATAAGACTTTCTTTGAAACACAAATTAAGATATTTTTAATGAAACCTGAGAGGTTTCTCTCCCTCCATTGAAAGTCCAAGTAACCAGATCTCAGAAGATCCAAAAAGGTAATAAAGGTGTTGTAAAATGAATCCATATGAATAAAGCAGTTTAATCCAAGTCTTGTGAAGAGATATGATTGCTTTATATGATGAACAGATTAAATGGACACACATACATGAAGCACGTCACAGATCTCAAATGTGCGTGTGATGCACGAGAACCAATGACGTTTGTTCTAGCGCATGATGAATGCACGTTATGCGTGCATGAGCTTCCATGTTTACCATATGTGATGTGCATATGTGTGTTTTTATGTGAATAAAAGCCTAAATGAAATCTGTTCATCAAATAAAGTTGTTGTATCTCTTCACAAGGTTCAAACTGCTTGCTTAATATGGATTCATATTACGACCCCTTTATGACCTTTTTGGATCTAAGTTTTGGTCACCTGGACTTTCAATGGAGGGACAGAAAACTCTCAGCTTTCCTTAAAAATATCTTAATTTGGGTTTTAACAATCAACCAAAGTCTTAAGGGCTTAGAGAGACATGAGGGTGAGTAAATGATGACAGTATTTCACTATTTCTGTGAACTATCCCTTTAAGCATCAATCTTTTCTCCTATTTATGAGTGTTGGGTAGGCACACCCAAAGCTCTTTTTCAACTAATCAGTGCAATACAAAGCTGTCTGCTCTACAGAGAATACACTCCATGTTAAGACTTGAAGCATAGGCTAGATCAAGAACAGTCAGAACTCCTGAATGACTCTGAAGTGATTCTCAATGGACGCCGGCTCCTCCTCGAAGTGCAGTTTCTGGCTCAGACAGACACCCAGATCCTCCAGAGTCTTTATAAAGCGCTGGTGCTCTCGCCCAACCCATGCCCTCATCGGGTCCCTTACCTCATACGGAGTGACGTGGGCATGGACAGCCACCCCACTGGAGGCCAGCTCATCCAGAGCACATTTATTGGTCACCCACGTCTCACTGCCTCCAGGGTGTCCTCCATCCAGCCAGTACATGTCTGAGACACTGTCCAGAAACAGCCTCAGTTCTGGGTCTGCTCGAGCTCCAGCCAGCTCATACACTATCTGATTGAGAACAACACATCCTTTACTGAAGCCCACTATGGTAAGGGTGAAACCCGCAGGAAGGGGGCCAGGGGTGGCTGTGCCACTAAGAGGAGGTAAAGGATTTGGGAGACCAGCCCGCTGCATGCCATGACCCAGGAGTGCCCTCAGGTGGCGAATGCCTCCATAGTCTGGAGAGTGTTCTGGTGCTCCAAATAGGTTGCTCTCTACAAAGTTCTGATAGCAGCTGAACTTGTGTAGGTACATGCGGGATGCGCGGACTACCCAGATATGGCAGCCAGGAAACCGGTGGCCCAGGGTGAGGGCGACACGCTCCAGGCTCCAGGACTGCCATGGGGCAGCGTCAGGCTGGAGGGCCATTTCCTGCTGGAAGTTCTGGATAGTAGATGAGAATGAGAAGTTGCATTTTGAAAAGAGGATGAATAGTCAAGAGGAAGAGAGATTTAAGAAATTCAGCATCTATATTTAGGCTAATAAACACTAACTATTGAAAACAGGGTTCGCACACCTTTTGAGCAATGAATTTATGACTTTGTCATTTGTAATTTGTTTAATAGAGATGATGGGAAGTTTCTCACAATGAACGATGCACATAAATAGAAAAATATATTCACTATAGTAATTTCCATGACTGAAAATATTTTAAAATTGCCTGATAATTCCTAGTTGTCCATTAACATGATTCAAGTATATTCAAGCTTTAACTAATATTCTTCTAGAAGAAAACAGCAGGACTAAATGCGCATGTCTTCACTTTATCTAAAAGAAAAACGCTCCATTTATTCAGACATATTCAATAGCTGTGAGGCATGCATGTACTATGGTTCAAATGTCAGTGAGGATTTTTTTTTCTTTTTGAAAGAAATGTATATTTTTATTCAGCAAGGATGCATTTAATCAAAATTTTTGCAAAACATTTCTGTTTCAAATAAATGCTGTTCTGCAGTATGATGTTAAACCGTGTATTGGGTCTGTTTCCAATGTCTCTAATGAAAAACTAAATATAGAGATTCCTTATTAGTCGCAACAGAAGCTAAACTGTATCAAATGACTGTATCAAGTGAATAATCCTAGAAGTTTCTTACAGGGGGTTCACATTCCCTATAACGCGCAGTAGGCATATACTCTAATAATTAAGAGGATACACTGTTTAAACAATATATAATTCCTGACACAGTTGAGAGCTTTATTAAATAACCCATTAGCCTATTGTTAGGGAAGTAATTTAGGAGGGCATGCAGTCGTGGTACCATGACAAGACAGGTTCAGGATTGATGACATGCACCAACCTGAATGTCTCCAGGAAAGAAGACAACGTGATCGTTTCCATTCTGCAGGTTCTCTGTTTCGTTATCGCATCGTCTCTGCGTTTCCGTGGCGGGTCGTAAGAGCAGAACATCGTTTACGCGGTTTTGATCATGACCGGGTACTGAAGTCAGGCGGAGCAGCCCGGGCGCAGTAACGGATGTCCCGGGGACATACAGCCCCGCTGCGGCGTTCATTTTCCTCGCTATAGCGGCTAGCGATAAACAAGCCACAACTGATCGGATACTTCCCATGAGCAAAAGGGATTACGTAGCGGCGACTGCACGAGCTGCAGCATTAAGATCGAAACCATCACTGCAAAACAGGCGCAAAAAGCAACCCATTATCCAAAATATTATAGCTGCGTTCAGGATAATCCGGTGGGCCGATAATCCGGTCGTTGATTTAGCATTTTAAAATTAACCGAACGGTTCAGATACTGAAATGTGTCTTGCTTATGATTTGTTTATATTAAACGCCACCAAGTGGCGTTTTTGGGGAGCGTCAAAACTTGACAACGATGCGCATGCGTGGAGCCAAAAAGCATTCATGAACAGCGGCAGTGCAGATATAACGCATTTAGATCGACTGCATGACTAGAACACTGTAGCGATTAATGCGGCATGACAATGTTTCATCTAATGTCCAAAATCTAAGTTTCTTTTTAAACTTCAGGGGGCGGGTGTTGTGATTGCCACAGTTGTTGTCATGTAGGTTTCAGTCGGTTCTTTTGAACAATTCGCGTAAAAGAACCGGTTCATAAACGATTTATTTACAATATGTCCCTAACATTCTGACGTGGCATTCATTTTACATGCAATAAATGTTCTATAGGCACTGTTTTGTGAATGTTTTTGTCTTACTTTATTTGTCAATTTGTTGTAGCCATTCAGATCATAAAACAAGTTTTGAACCTAAAAACATACTTAATACTAAATTAATTGTATTATCTATTTTGCTAAATAAAATTATATTTATATCCAATTGTGTAAATAAGCCGTTAACAAATTTGCAATACGGTTTACTTTTTTTCGTTCAGACAATTTTTGTGAAATGGTTTAATTGATTCATTTAGAAGTTTTGACTCAATAGAACGATTCGTTCACGAATCGCATAGATACACGCACGAATCGGACGTTGCTAGCGGAAACAGCTGAGCATGTGTGCTCTCAATCCTTCAAGTAACTTTGTGCATGAAAAGCAAGTACGATCTTTGTGTGAATGTGATTACAAGTCAGTCAGTTAAGAGTATTAGTAAAAACGTATTAGTAAATAATCTACGATGCCTCTTTGTTGTAGCTACGAGTATGATAAACTTTGGACTGTTTGAAAGAAACTGATCAATATAAAGCTGTCGAGTGTTTTCACAACTATTCAGCCTTGAAAGTTCATTCCTTTTGTGGAAAAGATTCATAAAACCTGTATAACTTAAATGTTCATGACTTTTCTGTCAACTAATTTGTATATGTTAAATATAGTGTTTATATAGTAATGTTAAGTAATATGTTATTAGTATTAACTATTTTTTAAATAGGCGTTCCTGGGTTGGCTGATAGTCACCATCAGTGGTGTAGTCTAGTTTTTTGTAGTGAGTATACTCTAATATAACCCCCCCCCCGCTCCCCCCCGCCGCATACTCACCCATCCCAGAGCGTCACCCCATAAGCACCACCACACTCACTAATGCATACAGTTTGCATCGACATGTAATTGAGAGCATTATGAAATACTAAGTGTTATCAACTTATTTATTTGTTATATGAATATGGTCCCTGAAGCACAGGTTTTATCAGTTGACAATTATCAACAATTAAAAAAAAAAAAAAAAAAAAAAAAAAACATTATAGGCACAAATACAAATTTACTTTTAGAAATGGTGTTTTTGAAAAAAAAAAATATTTTAAAATACATTTTACTGTGCAATTCCTTTCTAATTAATTTGAGTTAGACCGAACTTTTATTTTGGTGGGTTTTAGACATTTGAGTTTCTGTGAGTTTTAATAAACTATTATTATTATTATTATTATTATTATTAGGCCTGAAGTATACTCTGTGCAATAGTAATATATTTCTGTTATAATTTCTTCAAGTTATACAGAACTTTTATTTTGACAGGTTGTCGTAAAGACATAACAGTTTCTGTGTGTATATGAAACGAATGAATGACGATAGTTTTATCAAATGAAATGGTGAAATTCTCATCAAGTGACTCTCATAGCAGCTCTGCGATGAAATGCACATGTGTAGCTTACATCATGTCTCAATACAGTGAAACGCTGAAAACACCACGAGCGTGAGTCACGCGTGCTTCTGTGTGTGTGTGTGTGTGTGTGTGAGTGTGTAGTGGAGCATACACTGAGCGCTCATTCCCAGAGACGCGTAGAACAATTACAGTCTCTTTTAGCTTTAATATTCATAGACACTAGTCCATATCGAGATTTGATTCATTGTACAGCAGCTACTTTTGATTTATTCATTCAAAAATAGCCTAATTCCGTGACGTTCTGCTTTATAGCAAGTTCCATTTGTGACTGGATTCCGCGATTCGATCCGTCGCTTCGCAAACACAGACGGGGTGAATTTATGAATGAAAGTGTGAAAGTTCTGACACAAAAGTTGATACGTATCCTCGCGCTTTTTTTAAGTGGGTATACGCAAATCCTTGGCCTTTTCTAGTGGGTATACGGCGTATACCTGCGTATCACGTAGACTACACCACTGGTCACCATAGGTTTGGGGTCTGTGGGCCTGTAAATGTGTTTCTGTAAAGGTGTTTCTGCTCTCTTGAGGGATGTCCGGCTCTGCTCTTGGTCGACGGCTGGTTGCATGTCTCCTGAACATCTCGGAAGCTCGGAGAAGAGACCTGGTGGAGACAGTGGCAAGAGCTGCCATCACTGACACACATGGTGAGAACCTGAATGCATGGAATGGATCTATTAAATTAGCCTTTATTAATTAGTGATCATTAAACTGTATCTTAAGACATTAGGAATATTTCCGTTGCATGTTATTGTGACAAAACTGTCCGAATCTGTCCTTCATAAGGAAAAAAGCGTGAAGGCATCACAGTGCTGAACATCTTCAATGATGTTGACTACAATCGCTCTGTCATCACTATTGTTGCAAGCATTGACCTACTAAGTGAGTTGCCTGCTCGTCCTTAATACATGTCCAGTTGCTGAGAACAATTGCTTTGTAAGTAATTGTACAAAAGAGGCCAATCTGTATTGTTGTTGTAAATTTTAGGGGAGGCTGTATTGTCGGCTTGTGAGCGTGCTTTCTCTCTGATTGACATGAATGTCCATGAGGGCACCCACCCATGCATGGGTGCAGTGGATCTGGTGCCTCTCTATCCACTGGGGGAGGAGGTGGGCCTTGAGGATTGTGGAAAAGAGGCCCAGGGTATGTGGCCATGCATGCACAGAAGACATATTAAAATCCATTCTCTGAATATTTACTTTAGTACAGAAATGGTTTCAACATAGTATTAAAGTATAAAGAAAAAAAAAAGCTAATGCAGCACAAACAGAATTAAGTTATTTGGGGCTCAGAATGCCATTATTAAGGGCACTATTATTATTCTACAGATTAAAAATATATATTTTCAAATTTGAACTTGTCATTTTGTCCTTGTCTATATGTACCTCCTCAACTGCTGTTTTCTTTCTCGTTTAGCATTAGCTACAGCTCTGACAGAACGAGTGGCAGGTACCAGTGCTTTTTTGTTCGGATGGGCTGATTCTCCTGAGCGTCGAGGTCTGGCTCAAAGGAGGAAGGAGATTGGCTGGTTCAAAAAGGTCAAAGATATGTCAAGCATCCAGCCAGATGTAGGTCCACAGGCCACAAGGAGATACGGCATTACAGGTTATTTTTCAAATCTGCATTCATATAGAAACAAAAATGAAACAGTAAGGTAGAGTTTGCTTCACAATTAAGCAAATTGGGTTCCGGAAGTATTTATTATTTATTTATTTTTATTAAGAAATTTTTATTCGAGTATATTCTTCTCTTGTAGTTATCAGCAATTTCAACTTTATTAAAAAAAAAAAAAAAAAATTCTGAGGGACACTAAACACTGTCCATATGTATATAATTGTGTATATTGCAATATATTTAAAAAATATATATTTTATATTGTTTGCAGTGGATCATTGTAGTTTATTCCCTCATAAAGTTGGTTTGGTTCATGTCATAGACCTGTTTATTTAAGATTTTTTTATATCCTTAAAGCTGCAGTCCGTATTGTTTCCTCTTTGTCGCCATCTCTGTTCGAAATCTGCAATTGCAGTTATTCGCGGAATTATCAACTTTTCGTGGGTTGTGCCTCGGCACGACTCAGCGCAGATGAATCCAATGTTTTGGGGAGAATGTGCGGCTGTCAATCACCGCGCCAGTGTGGATACTGTCATACTGAATCACAGATTATACTTTTTGGAAGTATGGCCAACATAAGAATTATCACTGGAAAATGTCATCTGAACAACTAAGTAACATCCACTTTTGTTCTGACCAACTAAGGGGAAAAAAGTATTGCATTAAATCTAACGATCGCTTATCATGTCACGTCAAACCGTGCAAATTATACTTTGTTCTCAAATTGTTACTGTTAACAACATCAGCACTGCGTGACTACATTTAATACCCTTCCGATATTATCCTTGTTTTCGCATGGGCCCGGTTGCAGTCTCTTTTTTTTTTTTTCTGTAGCCACTCCGAAGTCTTTTGCGTTTTACAACGGGTGAATATCCAGTTGTCACTGGTGATTGTCGTTTGAACCTTTCTGGAGCCGCCATCAAATTGATAAGTTTAATTATATCAAGTGCTGTGAGAAAAGGCTATAAATCTCCACCACCAACATCCTCACACTCATAGCCTACTAGCCGATACTCCTTCTTTATGTGTACAGATGTGACGTAATGACGCAAAGACATGCTCGAATTTCCCGCGGAAATCCACCAGTACCACTGGAATTAAAAACATTATTACAAGCTTACCGTTTTGAATCGAGCTAAGGCAATCGAGCTTTGGTTGTGTACTTGCTCAAAAATGTATTTTACCAAAAAAGTTACGGAATGCAGTTTTAAAGAGAAAATGAATGGGAAAAAATAACAACACTGCTGACAAAGTTTCTTCAAAGTTTTGGTTACCTGTAAATGCAATGTAGGGACAGAAACCTTCCAGGTTTCATGAAAAATATCTTAATATGTGTTTTGAAGATTATTATAGGTTTAAAACGACATGTGGGTGAGTAAATGATGACAGATTTGTTACTTGTGCAAACTCACTTTCACTATTTGAACCTCACTAAACTAAACAAATAACAGCTATTTGTTCTGCAGGTGTTGGCGCCAGCCCCTACGTCATGAACTGTAACGTGACCATCGATACCCAGGATCTGGCCCTGGGCCGGACTGTTGCTTTAGCAATCCGTGAATCCAGTTCTGGTGGAATCCCTGGAGTTCAGGTCATGGCCCTGCCACATGAAGGTGTTATGGAGATCGCTTGCAATGTGGAGAGTGTTCAGGGTGGTCCTCCATCATCTTCATCTTATGGTGAGGAACAATGGCCAAGCTTTGTCATTGGAGGGCAAAACTTTTGCCATGCTCCAGCCTCGCTAATCACAGAACGTGTAGCAGAGCTGGCTAGACACCATGGGGTGGCTATCAAGGGTACGGCCCTGGTGGGCTTTACCCCACGTGAGTGCCGGAGACTGGCAGAGGGAGCGCTCTCAAATGGCATTGGAGAGTTCTGGAAAGAGCTGCAGCGTGTACACATGTGAACAAGCCAACAACTTTCAACACTGTGTTAACTAAATTGCAAACTAATCAATTGTTAATTATAGGGAATTTGTTGAGCCACCAACAATAGATAATCAGCCCTTATTACTATATATCCTTTTTTATATATATATATATATATATATATATATATATCATTTTATTTTTTTCTTCAAATACAGTCCTTAAAGGGATTGTTCACCCAAAAAGTAAAAAATGCTGTCATCATTCACACACCCTCATGTTGTTTTAAACCTGTATGTCTTTTTTTCTTCTTCTGTTGAACACAAAGATAATTTAAAGACTGTTGGCAACCAAACAGTTTTGGTTACTTTTGACTTCTGTTGTATGGACAAAACACAGAGACATTTCTCAAAATATCTTCTCCCGTGTTTCACAGAATAAAGCCATACAAGTTAAGACTGACAGGAGGTTGAGAGTAAATGATGACAGAATTTTCATTTTTGGGTGAACTATCTCTTTGATTGTATTCATTTTGGTGACAATGTGATTTTACAGCTGCTAAGGGGTCATTCAATGTAAAACATTGTGTAAAATTAAACATTTTATCAAGCTATGATAATTGCCTTAATCTTTTAAACAACAGAGAGGATAGTATTCTATCTACATTGTATAAAAATCTCCTTTCAAGGTAATAATATATGTAACAGCAGCATATGAGAGTCAAGTTGGACCACTACAGGGACTCAAATTCACTCATATAACAGTTCATCTACTGCCAAATGTGTGTGTGTATATATATATATATATATATATATATATATATATATATATATATATATATTGCAGATTGAAGGTTTCCTCAAAGTTGGAGAGGCCTTTCAACACAACCTGTCTCTACTGAGGTCTACTGCGGTGGGTCTACTTCCCAAGAATCCGGGTTGATCCCGAGAGCCTTAAGATCTCTTTTGTAAATGTCTTTGTACCTCAGGTGGGGTCTGCCTGTTGGTCTTGTTCCTTTTGACAGTTCGCCATTCAGGAAATCCTTCAGAATGCGCTCATCTTCCATTCAGACAACATGGTTGTGATGTGCGAGTCAGAGATAAGGGCCTTTCGCACCAGATAGTCCTAGGAACTTAGTTCTGTGAACTAGCCACCAGGGTGGTTCCCCGAGAACTAATGGTTCCCCTAGGTACATTTCCTATTGCATTCGTACCACCAGTAGGAACTCTGAAGTGACACAACTCGTTGTTGTGACTTATTTTGACGGCGCTCAGAGTCAGAACGCCAGAGCCTGAGCAAACAGTGCTTGCATTCTTCGTGTTCATTGGTTTACGATCTGTCTAACAGTCCTGTCTAATACGTTATTAGATAGAACTGTTATACATAGAAAGTAGACAGTATATATGAAAAGTTATTAGCGTATGACGTGTGGTTGATGTCCAGTGTTGCTAGCTGAGCAGAAATACATAATGTTTAGCTTGGTCCCCTCAAAGTTGCGTTGGATTTTCTCCTCAGCGTAAAGGTTAAGAGGCCAATCTATTACTGTTTTCCATGTTCGTAGAGTTAGTTTCTGGAGTAAATATTTAGGCTATAATATGTCTTTACACAGCTTTTTTTAAAATGGCGGGCGCTGGTGTTTCGCGTGCGTTCGGCAAATCAGCGTACACTTATCTCACTGTAGTTCCTATAGTGCTGGTTTAGACCCGACTCTGGAGTAGTATGGAATTACCTTTGTGCCAATAATAATGAACGTAACTTTTCAAGAAATAAATGCAAATATAAATTGAAACTGAAGAAAGAAATTGAAAATTTCACAAATTGAAATGTTAAACTTCGTTTTTAATACACTGCATGTTTTGCTAACTGTTTTCACATCTTTCTTTCACTGATCTGAACTTACAAATGCGCTCCCATAGTTTTCATTTACGCTTCTCAAGTTTTCGTTTACGCTCCTTGAGTTTTCGTTCGCCATTCTGGCACATATCTCTCGTAGGGGTGGGGCTAGCAGCAGTGTGTTCTCATTGGCTACTGACTTTTTGATTGACAGCTTCTTGACCTGGAAGTGAAGACGTCAGTGTTGTGTTTACATGTGTGGATGTAAGCATCTGTAAGCACAGCTTTCTAATTCATTTTAATGAAAGCATGAATGAAAAGTCTGGAAGCGCATTTGTAAGTTCAGACCAGCGAAAGAAAGATATGAAAACAGTTAGCAAAACATGCAGTGTATTAAAAAATTTGCCTGTTTTTTTTTTTTTTTTTTTTTAGTTTCACAGATATTTTATTCAGTTTCAATTTATATTAACATTAGTTTTTTGAAAAGTTACGTTCATTATTATTGGCACAAAGGTAATTCCATAATGTTGGATCTAATTTAGTTCCTCCGAAAGGAGTTCCTAGAACTAAAATAGTTCCTAGTATCTGCGGTGCGAACGCTCCAAAATCCGGGTACTTTCACCAATAGTTCTAGGAACTATGAAAAGGTTCCTTCGGTGCGAAAGCCCCTATAGTGCTGGTTTAGACCCTACTCTGAAGTAGGAGCTAAATTAGTTCCTCCAAAAGAGTTCCTAGAACTAAAATTGTTCCTAGTTCCTGTGGTGCGAACACGCCGACATACGGGTACTTTCGCCAATAGTTCTAGAAACTATGAAAAGGTTCCTCCAGTGCGGAAGCCCCTATAGAGGATCCCAGGTACACAAAGTCGTGTACAACCTCAAGTTTATAGTCTGAAATTGAGATGCTGGATAGATGATTTACATCTTGTCCCATGACTTGCATCTTCTTTAGGCTGATGGTGAGTCTAAATTCGTAGCATGCCTTGCTGAAGCAATGCATCAGTTGTCGCAGATCCTCAGCGGAATGTGTGGTGAGAGCTGTATCATCGGCAAACAGGAGGTCCCTCAAACACTTAATTCGGACTCTGGTCTTTGCTCTTAATCTAGAAAAGATATTATATAATATTACAGCAGCAAATGAAAGTAAAATTGAATGACTACAGTGACTCAAGATCACTAATTTAACAGTTCATCTATTACCAAAATTATAAATGTTTGAATCAGGAAATTCAGAATGCGTAGTTCTTACATAAAATCCTAATGTCAAAAATCGAGGAGAGGTAGTACAAAAACCTCAGTACAAAAAATGAGGAGAGGTTATCAAAATATGACCCAGATTGGCCCATAGGTGGCGCTGTAATGACCACATTTACTAAATTGCTCATAACTCATAGACAGTTTGTCCTAGATGGCTCCAGACGGACAAAATGGATATCTCCAAATTCAAATTCAGACATAAAATGTAAATCATAAAATGTCTATCAAAACCGACACTTGTTGAACAATGTTCTCTAACTGAAGTTTTTCAGTTGGATTGTCGTTTATTCTCTTATTCTCATTCCGATTCAATTTCAGCATGTATGCTGAACATGCTTAATGAATGTTCATTCATTATGCATGTTACTGTCTCTGACAGACAGCATGTTGAAGCCACTCAGGCCACCATTTTCTCCCTGTTGTGATGACACATTGAAAACATTAGGTAGTGTGGGTTTTCCTGGCGTGTACCTCTGCTTCTCGTGAATACCGCTGTGTATTGTGCACGTTATTTTTTGACAGACATTGATGTGATATTCAAATGATGTGAATTTGAAAACCGATGGATCATGAGGTAAGACTTTATTTCTTAGCCTTAAGTATTCAGTGAAGTGATTGATGCCCATGTTTCAGTACAGTGATGTTTTTAGTTCTAATATCCAAACCAACCAAAGTTTTTGACGGATGTGATGATGTGCGGGAGGGTTGACCTTTAATTTTTGGGAAATTATCAAACTTGCTGGAGACAGTCTAAATGCTTTTTGCATAATTCATTATACTTATTTTACATATAATGTTTGTTTATTTAGTGGCTTAAATAAATTACGTTACTCAGAGATTGGCATGTTTGGCTTGTCAAAAATGTTACATTCAGCTGTCGCAAATTAATTGATTTTTAAAAATCAAGTTCTTTTTTTTTTCAGGAAAGGAGTGTAATTTTGATGCACAAAGTTGTTTTTATTGTCTCTTATAGAAAAAATATTATTTTCTTAAATCCAATAAATTATTGTAAATAATTCAAATAATTTTTTTAAACTGTTATTCCATTATTACCCTTTAGCAGATTTTGACTCAGAAACTGTGATTTTGACTGTGAACTGTGAAACTTAATGTTATGATGAAAAAAAAATTTGTTTACATTTTGGGAATAATTACGTTTTGATAAAATAGGATGAACATACTTAACTACTGTATACTATTTTTATTTTGAGTGCATGTTTAATGGGTAATATTCAATTATGCTTACTTGCATTTTTTTTTTTTTTTTTTTTTTTTTTTTTTGGAGCAGTTCTGTGTAAAAGATAATTTAATGATTGTAAGGGTTGTAATGCCATAATTTGGGTTTATACTGTGTCTTTCTTTGTTCATCACAAGTGTGATGACATAATGTTCTGCTCAGAGGTGTATATAATTATACTAAGGTTAATTAGGCCAGTACAGTTTAACCACCCCTTGATGATGTCATTCAGAGAATTAGTGATGTCAGATCTGGAACATTTAGGAGATTTAGTGTTTGAAGAAGGAACCTTCTAGTATGACTTAAACATGCTAGATTACACATACTGTATGCATTGAATATGATGTACAAGTACAAACAGCTCTAAGTTCCTGACTGAGATTGACTTCAGGGATGTTTTCAAGAGGAACAAGAATTTTGTTTTGATGTTTTGAAATCATTCACACAAGTTTGTGCTTGACTGGGCTGATGATAAAGCCGAAGCTCAGGTTTCCTGATCTTATCTGCTGTAAACAAAGTATTAAATTTGTAAGATTCACAATTAACATAAGATAATATAGCCTCACATTATGACACAACACTATTAAATTATAATAATAGCTTGTAATCAGATATCAATGATATAATGCATTGATGTCAGTCATGTTTAAGAGGTGGACAGTAACAAAGTACATTTACTTGAGTACTGTACTTAAGTAAATTTTTTGAGTATCTGTACTGTACTTGAGTATTATTTTCTCGTCGGATTTTTGGATGGAAATGAAAATCGGATTGACGTCAGACCCCGACTGATGTTGGTTTCTGACGTCAACTAGATATTAATTTTCAACCACAATACAACGTCTGTCCAACTGTCAATCTGTCGTTGGATTCTGACATCAACCTGATTTTCATTTTCATTTTCACACTGGCTTAAAGATAACAGTAAGGCTAACATATTAAAAGCCAAAAAAACTTTTCATAGAGACTTTAAATAGGGCACTATTTGAGGGAACAGCCAGTTGGGTGTCCGAAACCATTGTGGACGTTGAGTGCACTTATTCAATCTTACATTCAATCCACTAACGTTACTGGAACTGTGTTCTAGAAATAAATGTGATATTGATAGCCTATATGAGGGTAGGTAGGCAGGCAGATTCAGAGACATAAGGTAGCCTAATGCAACAATAATAAAACAATGCATTGACATTTACTTTTGATACGCAAGTACTTTTAAAAACAAGTACTTACTTTTACTTCAGTACAAATCGGTCTTTACAACTTTTACTTGGAGTAATATTTGACCAGTAGTATCTGTACTGTCACTCAAGTAAGGAAGTTGTGTACTTTGTCCACCATAATGGTTTCAAGTGCACAGAAAATCTGAGCATGATCAGTACATGCTTGGATCATTTTCACATACAATCATGAAATAAACACCTACCCACCACTACAAAAATAGTGGTGTGCATTTTACATTTTAAATAATCCAGCTCTTTTTCCTGACAATACTTCCCTGGCTAATCTTCATATATGCATGCAAACTAACAACAAAGACAAAACTGGTAAAGCTTGGATAAAAAGCAATGCTAATAAAATATTAACTTTTAAATGATGGTATTAGATCATGTCTTAATACACTAAATCATATATTGTACAATTCGTATGGAAGGGATTCGAATGATCCGGCATACTGGATGCAAAAACACTAAACATACTAGCACAATGCATGTACTGACATAACAGTTCTTCCAGAAAAAGAAGTTGGGTTCTTTCTCCATTGGTGGGTCGAGAGTTGTGTCAACTAGAAAGGATTTGCATGCAGGCATATTTATTCTATTAATCAGGAGCAGTTTCCATGTTTCTTTAATAGTACATGTTAGTCATGTGTATTTACCATGGTAACTCGTTTCCATAACCACAAAATGCCATTTATTTTCACTTTGTGTTGTTTTGTATATTTTTAAATGATCAACTTACTAACTTTATTGTATTAACAAAAACTAGTTTAGGACTGCTATTTAGTAGCCTTACCTCTTCATCAGTCATCAAGTGGGACGGTACTTGTGTGTCAACTATTTCTGTGGAACATATTTGCTTTTTTCAAAACAAACTTATAATTTGTATAGGATATATAAATATATAGATATGGTCAAATTCCAAAAAAAGAAAAGGTGTCAGCTTGATGACCATGGAAAATGTGGGCACCATGGTCAAACCAGTTGAGAAGCACTGATCTGCACCACAAACTGGGAAAACTTTCAAATCTCCTGTCTGGGTCTAACTTATTAGCTTTCCTTACCAGGAGCATTACGCACTCCGATCATGAAATCTGCAGATAACAGGCAAACAAGAAAAAAACACTTTTGCTATTTGTATTAGCTTCTCTCATGCCGCAAATGTTAAAGAATATTAAAACTTTTAGGCTAATCGAAATACACATTTGGCTGAATAATAAGTATACCTAAATTGATATGCATTTTATATACAACATTAAATATCTATATAGCAAAACGAACACAGTGGTGTTACAGTATATAAGAGAAGGCAGAATTGTTCAGTTTAGTCACATAATTGATTGCACTATATAAAAGGCAACAATCTCATTCAATGTAAATGGCACTAAAAAGATCAAGTAGAACAAATTACAACAATAACCACAGGGATCAATTTCCCAACATTTTGTTCTTCATTTATTCCTAATTAAATAATCCTAAGTGTCCAATCAAACTATCACCTTTCCTTTCACACGGTCACTTCTGGCATTTTTTTTTTTGGCCAAGGAGGAGGGGGAAGAACCCATTTAGTCATCAGTCACTCTGAAGTTCTTTCCTCAATTTGCAACAGCAGTTAATAATTCCTGAATCACATGACAATGCATTCACTATAAATTAAGAAGAAAGTGCATCAAGTGTTCAAGTAGGGTGTATAGTTTAACAACACATTTAGGGAAAGGAAATAAATGGTGGGCCACTGAACCGGCACTTAATGGGCAAAGGGTATGCCAACCTTTAACTGTAACAAGCTGAATTCTAACCTTTTGTGATAATGATACTACACAAATATTGGCAAAATGACAAAGCGAAAGCACAGGTGGCAAAACAGTAGCATTAAACCTCGTATCTTTTGATTGGCAGTATTGTTTTGTAATATAAGGGTGGTTTGTGGAAGGATTTTAGGGAGGAGTGGGAACAAGGAAGTGGTTTTGCAGTCTCATCTCTTTGAAGCCCTTCTTGGGTCCCTGCCATTGCTAATGGTGACTGTGGGTTTGGGAGGAGCAGGGGGTCCCCCTGCAGTTACTGGGGGTGGTCCATTGCCTGGAACACGCCCGTTTGGTCTTCCTGGAGCACCAAAGTTGGGATCCCGAGGCACAGGTGCAGCACTGTTATTGGAAAATACTGGCCCAGTACCATTTCCTGTTGGGCAAACAAATGGTGGCAGACTTAATCATATCAGAGACATACATAAGACACCATACTGAGGGACCAGAAAAAGCTATTACTTTGTGTCATTAAGCAGACACTTATCAAAAGCAACTTACAGTATGCTAACGGTAAGAACAAACAAGAACAGGATCTCAGTAACTCCAATTTCAGAGACTGAACCTGCAACCTTCGTTAGCAGCCCAGATTCCAAACCATTAATCCACCACTACAAAATCAGCATCCGTCACCTTAGTAGGACAGATTATGTAAAGTACTAGTCATATGTGCTCACCCGTCTGCACAGGAGTACCTGTATTTTGATTCGGTGGAGAATTTCCGCGCTGTTCTTTACCCTATTGAGAGAACGAGACATAAGACACCATTGGGTTGACTTTGTGCACAACAGGAGCTTTGCTGGTTAGGCTAGTTTAATGGCTTGGTATTTGAATGCGCAGAAGTAAAACCAAATGTTTGCTTCAGCATAAATAAATTCTACCTTTCAAGGCATGTTCTAAACAAAGACTTTGAAATGAGGTAGAGTGAAAAAACAAGCCATTTTTTTTTTACATTATAACTGAAGCAAATTTAGACATGCAAATGACTGAAGGGAAGTATACTCGAGGCGTCACACTGAGGTGCCATTTTGCATAAACATGAACATTGATTGGACTCACCGTCTTGTTATGCTGGTTAGCTTGTCCTAGCAGCTCTGGATTTGGCTCACTGAAATTAGGAACCTCAGAATACACCATACAGAACCTGTGCAAGACAACGTGCTATAAAGGCTGCTTCTATTGACATCAACATGCCACTGAAGTAAAATGGATGGTCCCTTTTTTTTTTTTTTTTTTTACATTTATGCATTTACTAAATGTATAAACGTTAAAAAAAAAGGGACCATTCATTTTACTTCAGTGGCATGTTGATGTCAATAATCCATAGCTGATAATCCATATTATGCAAATATATTGTAATAATATATAAGTGACATCCAATGATATAACAACTAACAAATGATGGCTTAAATTTAACAGTTCCCACACCTTTTGTAAAGTACATTAGCTAGAATTCTTTTTGGTCAGTCATAACATTTTACAGCAATCTTACTCACGTAGAGCAATTTCTTGACAATTAAATAATTTAGAGCCAAGCATAAAAGCCAAACTTATATTCCACTATAGACCAGGGGTGTCCAAACAAGCTCCTAGAAAGCCAATTTCCTGCACATTTTAGCTCCAACCTGCTCAAATGCACCTACCTGGAGGTTTCTTAATCCTGAAGACCTTGATAAGCTGGTTGGGTAATAAACGCTACAGGAAAGTGGCCCTCCAAGAACAGTATTGGACATCCCTGCTATATACTTTAATAAAATGTTCAGGCTTGGAAATAGAATTATTCAAATAAAAAAATAAAAAAAATACAGATTTGACCATGAGAACCCTATCAAGTTATTTTAGGCAGTTACTGAACCAAAACATTTAAAAACAGAATTCATGAATCTATTCACAGATTCATGTGCCAGTACACTTCAAACCGTCACGCAAGGGCGAATTACCATGGTTATTGTCAAAAGCTGATAAATCACAAATTGAAAATGGAAGATGATTATATATTGTTAGAGTCAATGTTTAATACTCACTCTCCTATTTTTTGTAAGTCTCCTCCTCTTCCAGTGTACAGTGTAAGGCACCCCTTCCACATGGAAGCATACCTACCCAGACAAAAATATATTTCCAAAGTTGAAACACGTCATCTGTACTTGAAACAGTTATGAGCCTTAAAACAAATGTGTACTCTGCACGTTTTTATAGCACATATATGGTTGTCAGTGACATTCATTTTACATACATCCTTGTTATACAGTCTTGAAGTTAGATCAGTTTGAAAGAGATAGTTGGCCATTTACCGTACATTTGACTGACAGACCAATAGACAGGGTTTAAAGCGTCAAAGCCAAGGTCTGACTAAAACACACACACAGAGAGAGAGAGAGAGAGAGAGAAAATGTGTCTCGTACCCTCTCGTAAGGCGGATGATGTCCCCGGGCTGGATGAGGCTGCCCAGCTCATCCCACACAGAGATGGCGATGCTGCCGCTCTTGTCCGCCACTCTGCACGAGCGCACCTCGTGCCCGTCCTTTGTCTTCGTCACCCGACCTGCGCGTGCACAGCAAAGTTCAGTAAAATCTCAACCGTAACAAAACTACTGAAAACAGTAACACACACAGACGATTGCGATACATGATGGTTGATGCGTGAAAAGTCAAAACTACAAGAACACGGCAAAATAGACGTCGAGCGCGACGTTAGACATGTTATTCAAGAATGTTAGCTGTGAGAAATTAGCTCTAACGTTAACTGTTAACGTTACTTGTGCTAAAATGCTCGTGAGGGGCACAGCAGTGAATCCACTTACCGATTTCCAAAACTATAAAGACGATATTAAGGTTTTTAGATCCGGCCTTTACATCTTTAATCAAGATCACACCTTCGTTGGAGATATTCGACATTTCTGAGAGCTGTGGTGAAGGCTAGCACACCGGCTAGCGAAACCACAGCTGTGTTGGAGGATTTCTTGATCTAAAGCTAAATCTGTGCTCTGAGTGGGATGTTTTATTTGCCAAATAAACTTTATTTGGCGAATAAACTTTGTATTCAAAACCCTTTTAGGAAAGGCAGAGGTGTTTCTAGCGTAACATTTGAGGCAGTTTTTCCACACTGACAAACGAGCTAAAGGAATGAAAGTAAAAGCAGGAAATATTTCCTCATACACGATTAAAACTAACTTACTCGTTTAAAAACACTCAATTCGTTTTCCAGACAGATATTTTAGACTTCATCCTAAACCTGGAAAAACTACGACTCAAGACTTGTCTGCTCAAAATGTCTAGCATCCAGATTCATTTATACGGAGTCACTTTTTTGTTGTTGTTGTGTTAGCCTACACTCTCAATTCACGACGTCAAGTTAACAAACAGCTGTTCAAATCTATGTTTTCTTCAGACATATGCCGGTATTATTGCGGGTTGCGTTTAAAACCGTGTCAGTGAGTTCAGTCACACACACTGCCGGTCAAACTGAACACCATCGCGTCTCTTCATGTCACCTTCCACACGAAAATCATTCATCTGGCGTCTAATCGACATTTAAAATGCTAAAGCGACGAGACAGTCAATTTAAAAAACGATTTCAGCCGAGATAACTATAACTGCCTATCTTGTACGTTATGACCAGTTCGAAACTTCCTGATGGCCTTTTAAATTGTTATAATTATAGTATGTTTTCTACTTGTGACGTACTGCAATTTTACCAAGAAACAGAATAAAAAAAATATATACTTTCGCAAAAGAGGGGAAAATATCTATTTCACAGTGCTATCTGTCTCTCCCTCACTAACAAAGCGTCTGATCTGCGCAAGTGTGTGTTCGGTTCTTTAAATTCTACCGGATGTACCATCGCACTGTTTCGCGGGGGTGTTCACAGATTCGTTAGTGTTTTTAAATACACACATGCGATTTTAATACACGCACATTTGTTTGAACAGACATTACAAATAATTCAGAATATGTTGTCCAGTATCGTGGATATTACACGGGAACGAAAGCTTGAGAGACCCAAGTGTTGGTTTTTACCGTGTTCTTGTTACATTGAGCTCAATCTGATTGGACACCGTGAAGAAAATGTGTCCACATGTCATGGATAGGAAATATAATCTCCCGGTCGACATTTCCTCGTACGATTGTCGACGTTGTGTAATATGATTTGATTACACGCTCCAAAATATTTCCAAAGGTATTTAGGTTGCATCATAACCTCCCTCAGTAATCCAATAGAGTGTTGGCAGTTACAATTTTTCGTTGTTTTGCCGTATTTTAAGGGAATATATCCATGAAGAATAGTTAAACGTTGATGTTCACATCAAATAAATGTTAAAGAGTATGTAGACAAGTACATAACATTTGCTTTGTCACAATGATCTTCTTTCGAATAGAAATTTGAAAACACGACCGGTTGACTAGCTAGTCAGATTATGATGGTTTTATTGTACAACCTACATTGTTTGCAGGGGTTTAGCAACAATGATTCACTGCAGTGAATTCTCGCGTTTACACATGAAAAAAGAAAATCCGTCACGAACAGGATTCGAACCTGTGCGGGGAAACCCCATTGGATTTCGAGTCCAACGCCTTAACCTCTCGGCCACCGTGACGCGGGTTTTATAATTTGCACATAAGATATAAAACCATACCTTTTTTTTTCTTCTTAAATAGTTAACTGTATCTACACCTGTATTTGGCCTATATGGTTTATTAAAAATAAAAAATAAACTACCTAGACCTTTTTCATCTTGATTTAAACCTTTTTAAACAGTTTACTTACTGTCTAAAAATATATCAAAAACTATTTATTACTACTATTAGCTCATCATCATGGTCTTCAAATAAACTCTCATGGTGTGATAATAGCTATTAAAGCAAAAGCAATTATCACAGAAATGTAATGAAAAGCAGACTTTAGTGAATTAGAATACGATTTAGACGATTTTTTTTTTTTTTTTTTTTTTTTTGCCAAATAGTGACCTAATTATTCTCTGAGTAACGAAATAACATAACATATTCAATAACTATATTTCATTTTACGTGTTTATGTTTGATAATCGCCAAGAAGCAGATGAAGTAGTACTGACGGTATTTGGCCACATGGTGGAGACAACATCATCCATTTAATGCAAAGTTCAGTTCTAAAAACCAGCTACGGTGGCAGCTGAGAAGATAATAACAACAACAAGAATACAGTAAATGTGGATGTTTTGTTTCCCTCCTAAACATTTCATTTGAATGAAAATCTTAGCAATATTTTTCAAATGTATTATTTAAAAGTTGACACTGACAGATTTACAGTTTACAGTTACAACCCCACCCTGTTAGCAAACGCCCATCAGCTCCACAGTGTGATACCAATAAGACCTGCATCTGCGCTATATAACCTGTACCTTTTGTACAAAGTAATCTCTGTTAGGGAAGGAAAAAGCTCACATAAAGTGTAATGTCTTCTCTTTATGGCACATTTAATCTCAAGCTACAATCTCCTCTTACATCTCCGTACCCTCCGTACCCATATTTCACACTGTCTTTGTTACCAGTTCCTCAATAATCCCTCAATTTGGAGAGATATAGAGTATGCTACATGTAACCTGACTCCTCAGTCTACCTGGGAGCCAGAGAGATTTTAGACTACTTGCCAAACTCACATGTGGTTTATGTTGAAAACTAAACAGTGAAGTTTTCTGTCTATAACGACTATTCATCTTACCACATATTTCACATTTACTAAAAGAACACAGGATTTGAGACACTCAATCTCCACTGATTTGCACATTTAAGTTGCATTAATAAATGCTTATGTTTTCTATAATGGTGTTCATTGTTGTGGACAAAATCCACAAAACTCAAACTAAGCTGGTCCTGAAGTTGTTTTATTGATGTTGAGCCTCACTGCCGTGGCGTGACGCAAAACCAGCATGAGGTGTGTGTCCGAGAGGGGCTGTGAAAAGACCTGTAGGCAGCACACCTGTAGAACATGCGGGTACTCCATACCTCAGCTAACCCGTGGAAACTAGGCTATATCATCAATCCATTCCCACTTCTTCTTTTTCCAGTCAGTGGAAAATTAACTGCAGAGAAGCAATCCATCAGAATCAGGAATGCACCTTCTTCACCTGGTGTGTGTGTGTGTATCAGAGGCTGTGCGTATACTGAATAGTTTAGTGTGAGATAGATGTGACTGTCCAGAGAAACGATTAAAAGCTTATGGTACTTGGGTGTTAGGCTTTACTTTAGAAGTCTATCTGGCAGCATTTTTTTGTGTAAAAAATCGTCACTGAATCATCTAAAAAATGTTAGTGTGGAGAAAATAACGTTATTACATCAGCAGTATAGAATGTTTGACAACACACAAATACTTCTGCTTCACTGTATACTTGTATTCATTAGGTTGTATGCGTGTGTGTGTGTGCCCTTGCCGTGCACTACAGCAGTAATTGGAGAGTTGTTGGCAGTGGGCAAGGTTTCTATGGAGATGGCAGTCAATTGTGCTGGCTTCCCCCCAGAAATTTTGTAAACACGCTTCCCACCATGCCAGGACCTACTGTCAGTCCTCATAGACATCTACTTACTCAAGCCTTGAGACGGATTGCTTCTAAAAATGTAAAAAAAACATAACTTTATCGACATTTCACCTTTTGCCTTTTGTAGTGTTCTGTTTTACACCTTATAAAAAGTAATATTTGGTATAATGATCATGATGTTTGATGGTGTTTGCAATCCTTCCAAACTATTTGCATCATAATACTGTTACTGAAAAAAAAGTACTGTTTCAAAAAACCATAATACTTCCATTGTACTTTATTGTAGACAATTTAATACTAAATCTTATGTACACTGATAAAAGAGAGTCTGGACTCCAGCATAACAAAGAGCAGATTGGCACACACATTGCCTCTCCTACACAAAGAAAGAAAAAAAAAAGATAGAGAGTGAGAGTTCAGGCATTTCAGTTCAGTCAATTTCATGGTATTCACAGGCTCCCACAGGAAAATATAGCTATTTCGGTGTATCATTGTGGTGACAGTGGTCTGAACTGCTGTACCATTCTCTGGGCCTTTGTACACAATCTACTTGGAATGGACTCTAAATGGAATTTCCTCCGAAGAACATGCTTAATTTCTGAACTTAACACAATAGGTTATAGTTACATTATATTTGGGGTTAATTTAGGGCGATATGCTATTTAAGCAGACATGCTAACATTAAACAAGCTTGGGGACAAGATACCAGAGGCACAAGGGAGTAACTATGCTTCCCAAAGTCTCAAAAGTAGATGGAAGTCAGAGGGCTAGAAACAACTATATTTAAGAAGTTAGCTCAACAGTAGCTGCAGTCGACGGCGGAGACACGGGCACTCCTTCTGCGGGTCTTGATTCTTTCTCTTCCTCCTCTTCCTCCTTCCCATTTTCATCATTATCATCAGTGTCATCATCATCTTCTTTATCCACTTCCTCTTCAGCCAGAGTTGCAGATGGACCGTTCTCGAGACCTCCAGCCTCATCTGAAACGAACACCTCTCCATCGGCACTTCCTGGGGTGGAGGGGCTGTGGTGATCATCTCCGTTTGCTTTTTCACTTGGGGAGTGTAACTCAGCCAGGGGCAGCTCACCGTCAGGTCCCCCAATGTTGGGAAGATCCACTGGGGTGAGATTTCTGGGAGAGCTCCCAGGCTGCTGGGAGGAGTCAGCGTCTCCATTTCGTACCTTCTTGACATTGAAGGTCATTGGCGAGACACGGAAAGACGAGCTCTTGGAAGAGGAGCTCTTCGGGTGGTTGGGGATGAAGCTTTTCTTGATCTTCTCACGTTGTTCTGCAGGCACGATCTTGTTGATCTGCTTCTCGATGCTGCTTCGCGAGAAGGCCTTTTTCAGACTATCCACCTTCTTCAGACTGGAGCGCTTGAACTTGTCAGCACGAGAACGCTCTAGACGTTCGCTTCCCATGCCTGGGAAGCTTTCATCGTGCACATCCACCAGCGAATCATTGCCGCCCTCTGCCAGGGGGCTTATTGCTCCTTTTTCCACATCGTCATCAGAGGAGAGGCTGACGGTCTGCAAGCCCTCGTCTTGAGAGCGGTCTAAATCAGGGAGTGGAGTTTGTGAAGATGGAGCGATTTCATCCTGAGAGGTGGAGGCCAGGCCATCTTTAGTGAGCAGAGTGGATGGGATTTCGTTGTCCTCCTGAAATTGGAGAAAAAGAAAATGTATTTAACAAAGACTGAAAGGTTCAGAGTGTTAATGCCTGCCCTTTAAGGTTACAGTGTAGATATTCTGTTATAGTAAATCCTACTATAACCTGAATTTGGATGTTAATAGTGCCCCCCCCCCCCATTGCATGTATATTTCACAGACACTCTTCTCCAAAGCCACTTACACAACAGTTTATCAGTTGATGTATTCCTTGGGAATCAAAACCACAGCCTTGGCATTGCTAGCACCATACTGTACAGTAAAGATTTGTTTCAGGTCCACATGCACACAATATTCTTGTATCAATAAGCAAAACAAAGAGATGAGTCAGTTTGCTCTGTTGTTTTTTAAGTTATATTGTGCAATCTGCTGAAAAACCTGTTTGCGGCACAGCTAGCTATGCAGAAGGCATGTAGAGGCATTGTCTTGGAGTTATTCCAAAGCAATAAAAATGGCACACGGTTTAGGTTTATTCTTCCCCCCAAATGTTTCTTAATAAAAAGCTTTGATTTAAAACTCTCAATTCCTTTTTCAAGTCAAGATTTTGGGTATACTGTATATCTCAATATATGTTGAATGCAATAATTTTTTATCACTTCTTTGCCTATATTTTTTACTTATTGTGTGATTATGCATGTAAACAAAATATAAATATCTGTTACCTTATGCATAATGAAATATTTGCTTTAAATATTATCATGCAATCACTACAATAAAAAATAAATAAAATAAAATGTCACACCCTTTCAAATCTCTCTCTTACATACAGAGAAGAATATTTAGCTCCCAAACACACCCATGCCAAATTCCTTTTCAAAACTTGCATTCATAAAAACAAAACAAAAAAAAAAAAACATGAAAAGTCAAGATTTTGGGGGAAACTGTAACTCAAAATATGTTGAATGCAATCATTTTTATCACTAATATTTCTTTCATATTTCTGAGATATATAAATATTGATACATAATGAATAGTTAAATATTCAATCACTGAAATAATATGAATAAAAATCACAAAAATATCTCTATGACCCAGACAGTGCAGAATCTTCTCTTATCTCCCTCTCTCCCCTCACACTCGCAGACCCCAGACACATACCTCAGACACGGCTGCAGAGGTTTACAGAGGTTATGCTTCACGCTTAAACAGTAAATTGAAGATCTGACCCTCAGGGAAGGGCGGATCAACAACACAAATGGAGCTTTTGCACACTCACCTGCTCCCTCCTAAGGGCACTAGGCACACTCCCAGTGCATGATATTCAGTGATATTCACCCACCATTTCCCTCTGATTTTAGGGATAATTATGGGTTAGGTTTAGGGGTAGGGATAGGGTTAGACTTAATTTTCTGACAGGAATGTTGTTCCAGGATCAACAAAACAAGTTGATCCCAGAACGTGTCTTAAGTCACGGTCAAAATCACGGTGACCGACTTATACCAGCTGACTGCTGAGACTCATTTTGCCATTGATAGTGTTGCCAAAGAAAATCTGAGTCTGAGGATGTGAACAGCTTTGAAATTATTTTGGTCCTGAGACTTCCACAGAAGATGTGGTATATATATATATATAGCCTATATATATATATATATACACATTTTTTTATATATACAGTATATTTTACATACACTGTATACACATCTTTTAATATTTAGACCACTTCTATTATTAATTGCTATTAGGATATGAAGAGTTTTTCAACCAGTATCAAAAAGTGTATATAAAAAGCATTGCCTATACTAGCTTTCATTAATTCAAAAGAACTGCAAAATCACACGTTCCTTTAACTTGTAATAAAGAAGCAACATAAAGACATTGGGAGCTCCCGGTTGTTGAACATGCACTGTTTTATAATGCATGGATAACATCATAATGTAAAGAAAACCCGATCCTCATGCCTTGTCTGTGTGCACAAAACTCTGTGCCATTATCAAGAAGTTGGTTTACAAATTCCAGCGAAGGAATGCAACTCCCACTTGTTAAATTCAAGAAATAATCCCAATGTCTTTCTTGATTGATACGAAAAGAGCCGTTTCCAAAAGTGTGGCAAATGTTTTTTTTTTGTTTTTTTTTGAAAAATAAAATAAAAAACTGTCTAAAGGGATGGTACTTGTGCTCATCTTTTTGAACATTTCACCTTTGAATACCCAGTATCACCCGAGGGCAGAGATCCAGTCAAAACCAGTGTTGACTCTGGGCAAACCAGTTTCTTAAAGAGCGACATGGAAACCAGACCTGGGTGTTGGCTGTGTTCGGTTAGTTCTGTAAAAGTATCAGCTTTTAAATTGTGATTACCTGGTAATGTCTACATTTGTATTCTATTTCATAATTAATAATAGAGTGAAACTTAGGCAACACCTTCATATTATATTTTTAGCCAACCATATAAGAACGGTAATTTACCAAGAAACTACACAGATGAGATTTAGGGATTTAGGAAAAAAACTTTGAATTCTGTAAAATGATTCCCTATTGAAATATGTTGATTCAGCTCAAATCTAATTAGTTTGTACCTTGAGGGTCTTGTCAGATGAAAAATGCACACATGAAATATATCTCTATAAGCTTGGAAAATTTCACACAGTAGTAGGTCGACCCCAATTTGATGGTTTTATTAAAAGAGTCTGAACAGTAACAGTGTCATATGACGTCTAGTAAAACTAACATATATCAATAAAATGATGCATATTTTACAAAATCCTTTGGGAATGACTTCATGCAACAGTATACTTTTCTCTACATACATTCACATTTTGATTACAAGCTGAAAACCAAAGCAACTCTGTTTGGTTGGTTTCACCCTTCATTTATCATCTGCATTCTTTGAAGCTGTTTAAGTCTTTCTGATTCCGCTCTGTATCTACCTTTCTTAACATGTGTTTCTCAGCCCCTGTAACAGAGTGATAAATCAAGACATTTGCCATTCAGATTTTGACCTTTATCTAAATACACAATGGCTTGTGAGGCTCAGAGGAAGAGAAAGAGGAGGAGACTGAAGAAAACTTTTGAAAACATTGTGTCACATGCTGATACCCCTGGTCCAGTGTGTGTAATGGGAGCCTGGATAATTAATGCACCCCGCTGGAGGCCTCTGGACTTTTTGGAGTGGAAACATCGAAAGAGATGAGAGAGACTGGTGTGTGTGTGTGTGTGTCTCGATCAGGCTCTTACGTCCTGAACAGACAACACAAGGGCAGCGGAAAGCATAGGAAAGAAACACAGGAAAGACAAATATAAGAACAATAGAGGATGATACTATTAAAAAAAAAAAAAGCACAAAGGAAGGATGTGTCACTGTTAGATGTTAGCAGTATCGCATTTGTTCTTACCAAGTGAAAGTGGCTCTCAAAGACTGTCACTACAGAGTACAATACAATACTCAATACAAAAATACAAAAACTTCTAGCAGATTATAGAAGCCGATTATAGCAGTGTTATTTTAGAATTATTCATATACTATTATAGTATTTATTATTTTATTCGCTTTTATCTTTGTTTTCAGTTTTTATTTTAACTTTAGATTAACTTTAAGTAATTTAATTTAGTTTTCATTTATTTTTTTGATTTTATTCATTTCCAGTTCAGTTTTAGTGCTTAAACCTAAATGTATTTTAGTGAGCTACCAAATCAACATTTATAATTTGACTGTAGTTTAGTTAGGTTTCTCGTCTAATACTTATTTCAGCTTTATTTTAGTTAACAAAAAAAGGGGTTGTAAAAGTATTTGTAGTATTAGTTAATGATAATAAGCCTAAATTATAGTCCTCATAATAAAAACAAAATGTAGGAAAAACTGGAGAAAAACAAATAAAAAAACACACACACAATAAATCAACAAAGGCACAGTACAAAAGGCAAAGTCTTCGTACATTGTCTTCTCATTCTAGGTAAATTATTCTGCAACTGTCCATTCCTATGCAAATCTGACTCATAAAAAGTCTACACCATCTGCACAAGTTTTGATTGTTGGTAAATGAATGTCTAATTATGAATATCATGACTGAATATCATGTCTGAAACCGTTTTCTCTAATTTAACCCTATTCAAATTAATTATGAAACATGTTTATAAGTTTCTGAACACATAAAACACATGACTTACAGACCATATGTGATGCCCCATTAAACACACACACTCACACACACACACACACACACACACACACACACACACACACACACACACACACACACACACACACACACACACACACACACACACACACACACACACACACACACACACACACACACACACACAAACCAGACAAAAATGTGCTCGCTCATCCGTTACCTGTTTATGATGTGTGGAAGAAGTTCAGGGAATCTTTGGCCTCGCTCCAGATGGAGAGAATAAGTATAAAGCAACAGCCAACTGGCTTGAACACACAGTTCAGTGAGATGCTGGGCAAAGCAATATGCTATCAAAGCCTCCAATATGCGGCATTGTGGTAAAAACTATGGGAAAGTGATACTTAAATGGCCATCTGTGTACTTTTGACCGTCTTTTACTGAATTAGCAGAGGTTTACTGCCCTGCAGAAATGAAGATATATTTGTTTTATATAAAATCAAATCCTGAATTATTATGTCCTAAGAACTAAGCTACCTAAGAAGGGGTCTGATTGCATCTCATCTCTCAGGTTCATATTAAGAAAGCTTCATTGTCTCTGTCTGTCTGGCCGCTTGAATTAATCACATGATTAGTCATGCTCCTTGAAGTATCATTTTTCTAATTAGACTGTATTTATTTGAGCGAATCTAATAACACCTGCAGAATGAGTGTGTCTGGATCATTTCATCTTCACAGGGCTTGACTTTTCAGATCTCACCCCACCTCACCCGTGATGCATTTTTCCTTTAAACAGTAAGTTTGGGCGGGGCATAACAAAGAGCTTGTCCATACAAAAAAATACAAAAATAAATAGCCAATAGGCTTTAATTATATTAAGCAGTGAACCATTGCTATACTTTCTAGTCGGTTACAGGTGGAGTTTACATTCAGCGGGTGGGGCATTCTTAATCCTTAGAACATTTGATTGGACAAAAATCTGTGTTGTTCAGGATGAGTCATACCGCACTCAACTGTGATCCCTTGGAAACATTACTGAGCTGGGTGCAGGAGGAATCGTGGCTAGGAGGCAGAAAAGTGCATGAGCACACTTCAGCTCCACTGCACTAAAGTGAAAAGGTGAATCATTATAATTGTTCGTTTCGTCAGTCATCATTACAAAATAAACCCTGACTTGGTGTTTGTAGGCCGGACATTATCTGTGGAGTGATACGAGAAACGTGAAACTAGCAAAGAATAGGTGGTTGCTGGGGCAACAGTCAAATATACAGTTTGGCTGTCATTATTCAAACAAATTTGACTGCAGAATGCTGCGATTGACCAATCAGAATCAAGTATTTCATTATGTGTGTGCTTATGTTGGTTCAGAGATAACCCTTTTAGGAGTCAAGTTGTCAAACCAGAAATCCAGCACAGGGTTGAAACATGCCTGAGTCTCTCTCTCTCGACTCTCATACATCAGTATGTTTTCCATTGTTCGCGTCCAGTTCAATCTATTTGTTCTGCTCCTCTGCCGTTTCCTCCCTCATCACAATCTCTTCCCTGGCCTTGAAGCTGTCAAGTTTTTCTCTCTTTCTTTCTTTCTTTCTTTCTTTCTTTCTTTCTTTCTTTCTTTCTTTCTTTCTTTCTTTCTTTCTTTCTTTCTTTCTTTCTTTCTCTCTCTAACTCAGATTTGCTTTAAGGTGAATCTCTGTTGGTTGAGGGTGGAGCTCTGGTAATGGGACAGGAATCATAATGAAAGGCAGCCTAGGAAAACAACAACTGTATGCCAACCTGATTTTTGTTTTTATCATAAAATATTATATTGCAACCTGAATCAGTATACTCTCAGATTAAAATAGCCAGAACAAATCTCTGAAATGCACCGACCGCAATAAGCAAACACATTTTCTCTCAGTGTCAGAGAATATAATTATAGATGAGATCAGATCAACACAATCAAATTCAGATGAATGCTCTTTGTTGTGTGCTGTGCTGTGTGCATCCGCTGCATGAAATGGATACAAATCTTTAAGGAAATCATGCTTTTGATTGATGAAAGAATGTGTTTTGTTGTATAACCAAGTGTTATTGTGCAGAATTATCAGACTGAATGTGTTTTGATCATCAGAATCTGCTCTGTCGCTATAAAAAGCTCTTTCTCGTTATGGGAGGGCCTGTAAACACTGGTTATCGGGTTGTTTCCCTTCTCCCACACTGAAAGACTGTCACTTTCCCACAATTCACATTTGCACACTCATATTTGTTTTACCTTTCATTGAAGATCCTGATCTTTTGGATTAAACATCTATGTTATGCGCAATTAAACAAATGCCGATGGATTGCCTTGGTCAATCATACGTGGCATTGCTTGGATCTCAAGCAGACTTACATCATCCTAGGCGTTCTATGGCACCTCTGGGCCAAAATAAACCCTAACAATATTCAACAGGATTTCAGAGGGTGAACTAATGAGGGGAATCGGAGTGACTACAAAGGTGTAAAAAATGACAGTTGTCAAATGGTTTTGTGAACGCCCACTGCAGAAACATCTCAGCCAAATCTTTCCTTCCTTCAAAAACATAAAAGCAATAAAACATGTTTTATAACTATCCATAAAATCCTCATGTTTGCCATCAGTCATGCAGCTTGCCAAACTTTGCACGCCTTGGTCAAGACGATGAAGGTGCATGTTATCCCTTATAAGTATAGAAAGAGTTCTTCTTCTAGACGTCATGGAAAACACACATTCATAACTGATATTTATATCTTATATTAATACAAAAAACAAAAGTTCTCAGCAGTTGTCTAGATTATTGCCGTGAACACATTTTATGATCCTTTCACAAGAACTGGCAACCACAAACACAAAAAGGCCGTAGTTGCTTCAGTGAAGAGCTTCAGCACGTAGAACCACATTTTTCAAGATTCAACACTCACGTATTCCTGAGAACACAGAAAGAGCAGTGATGCATTAAACATAAACAAACAGAGCTTTAAATGGGCAGTAATTACTGCAGATCATTAGTGCTTGTTAATGGAAACGAGGTAGTTGACCGGACTTTCTCTCCCACACACATGCATTTTCAGTGCCAAACTCAGTGTGTTTACTGCAGTTCTTTCTTTCTTTCGGAGGGCCCTTGTGTGTTCAAACCACACCTTCCATCTCCAAATGCCTTTACACAGTGCACAGAACATTTATAATTACCACACAGGCAGGGTGAGCCTCGTCAAGATGCCAAAAAATGAAACAAAACAAGCAAATGCGCAACCAAAGAGCAACAGTGCTCTTCCAAAGCAAACTTCTGAGACAGTACGGTCCCCCCACGTGCTTGTATTCTGTGTTTACTTTCAATAGAGTGTAAAAGGGGTGGTCGCTCCACAGAACAATACACCATTGTTTTAATGGCCTATACGGTATACGGACATGCACGTCACTTTCCATTAACTAAAACAGAAAACAAAAAGAAGAGAAACGTCTTGATTTAAAAGAGTCAGTGAATGAAAGATCATTATCATGTGCAACAAATGTGAAACATCACCTGCTATAATGCCAAACATGTGTCAATGTCCCAAACAAGAAAGGAAAGTACATGCCTGTGCTGTTCTGTCACTCTTTGAGGCATTTTCCCACATGGGAAAGTGTGTTTTGGCCAAAAATACCCTAGAACTAAAGTCAGGTGAATGAAATAAAAAAGGTAATTGTGAGATAAAGTTTAAGATAAGAAAGTCGCATGTATCTTTATCAAAAAATGTAGTAAAAGCAGTAAAATATTGTGAAATATTATTACAATTTAAGATTGTTTTCTATATGAATATATTTTAAAAAGTTCTATTAGTTCTATAATAAAAGTTTATTCCTGTGATGGCAAAGCTGGATTTTCAGCATCATTCCTCCAGGCTTCATGTGATCTTCAGAAATCACTCTTATATGCTGATTTATTGCTCAAGAAACATTTTAATACTGCTTATTATTTTTGTGGTAACCGTGATACAGTTTTTCAGGATTATTTTATGAATAAAAAGTTCAAAAGAACAGCATTTATTTTAAAATAGACATACTTTATTACAACTCCCTTTACTGTAATCTTTGATCACTTTAATGTCTCCTTGCTAAATAGAAGTATTAATTTCTATTAGTGTATTGTGTATTTCAGTACACTCAAACAAACAAACACAACAGATGTGCTAGTCCAGTGAATGTGTGCGTGTGTCTTGCAAAGCTCTTCTTTTCATCTTCCAACACATTCCCAAAGTAGATATTACAATCTCCTGCAGCAAACTTTCTGCAAGCCTGCACTCATGCCAAAGTGTTTTAACAGGCTGAATACAGGCTGATTATCACTTTAGAAAATCACCTGCTGCCAGCGATCGCAAAGGGAACGGTTAAGACTTGGGATCAACCATTAGTCACACTGTTTAGCCTCATGGGCTTCCTCTCTGACAGCTGTATTATTCAAGAGCTTATTAAAAGAAATATCCTGAAAAGTTCCTGTTTTCCTTAATCATTTTTTAATTAGCATGCTAAGTCTAAAAATCTGTTCACCTCAGTGTTTTGTCCAAAAATTAAAACCATTTGACATTTTATGTCTCATAAATGATCAGGTGTTGACACGATGGATCAGGATATTAGTCTCAAAGGAGCTAGATAAAAGTATGTGCTTTTATATCTATTGAGGTTCAAACTCTCGCTTTGACATTCAGCTCATTCTGCTATTGAATAACATTAGCCTCAGGAAAACTGATTCCCAGAAATCATTTTGAAAAGCAGACCTCAGACACAGCTAAGAAATGCCTCTACCTGCTTCTACAAGTTAAAGATCACTGTCCCAGCATGTAAAGCTGCATGTGGCTTGCTCCAGGGCAATCAGATAAGAACTACTATTCTGAAAGCATGAGCCCCACACAGTTGCTTAAATCAACACGACGCACCCTTTACATTAACCAACCAGCATAAAGTATAATAGCACTTCCTGAGTGTGTAAAATTGCATTACCTGAACACACAAAACACCTCACCAAAAGATTAGAGCAAAGTAGCAAACTAAAGCAGAGGTCACGAGGCTGGTTTAACCAGAAGACTTTATAATCTCAGTTTGTTTTACATTTATTTGTAAGGCGAGGCTTTTTACAAATGAACCCATTGTAAACAAAGTGACCTTTGAGCTTAGTGGTAATGGGTGATGAAGAATGTGAGAGTTTTGCAGGAAGCTCAAGATCAGCTACTGACAACTCTCATTCACATGCATACTTTAACAGTACACATTTTTAAAATGCTCACACACAAATGCACATATTACCATTCCTCTGCAATCTGCACAAACTTCAAACATTTCATCCCAGCTGCAGTCACAGGAAGAATTCCCATGCACTTAAGTTTCATTCATGATACACTACTGCACACGTGTCCTGTTCCTGTCACACACAACTAAATCGCCAAGAAAACACTGAAATCTAACTTTCTTTACAATTATTGTGTAATTATTGTGTGGACCCCCTTGCAAACTCTCTAAAGGATCGAAAATTTACGTGAAGTTTAACTTAAAAAATGCACAATTGTTGTAAAGGAAGAGTTAGAAAGTATGTGTTAATGTATAACTTTATAGCTTTAAAATGTATTATGATAAACAACTTATAAGTTTTCCTCAGGTGTACACAAACCTCATTCAGACTATATTCTCTCTCTCTTTCTCTCTCTCTCATATATATATATATATATATATATATATATATATATATATATATATATATTTAGGCTCAAGCCTAAAAAGCCCCACTTATTTAGTCTTTAAAGGTTCCTCAAGTGTATAAAAACCTCATTCAGACACATTTTAAAGTTTAAAGTTTCTCATTCTGCTCACCTGAAAGATGACCACCTTAAAGTGGTTCCTCTTCAGTAGATGGGCGTGGTTGGCCTCCAGACGCTTCACCTGGCCACTCTGTTTATCCAGGCGCTCCCTCACCTCCTTCACGTTGTTACCAGTCTTGCGCGAGCGCTCCAGCAGCTTGGCCACGCTGTTGGCCGTGGACGCGTGGCTCTTGGTAAGCCGGGTCACGTCCCCCTGCACCACCCTGACAGCCCCCTCCAGCTCGGCCTGCTTCTTCTCCATCCTCCGCTGGTTATCCTGCACCGCCTCGATCATCACCACCAGCTTGTCGAGCAGAGCCACCACCGTGATGGCGCTGACCTGGCTGCCAGGGGCCGTGGGGCTGGTGGGGGACTTGGGGCCCAGACGAGAAAGGGTGTTGACAGGGGAGGAGGGCACCGGGCTGGGGCTGAAGCTCGGAACGAGGAGATCTTGAGCATCCTGAGCATCCGGAGCTGGTAGCGTCGGGGTGCTTTCCTCCCTGGGTAAGGTGGCTGTGCTTCGCTCGGCGTGAGAGGAGTCTTCACCCATCCTGGAGTCAAAGCTGATGGTTTTGAATGGTGTGGTTAGATTGACTCTCACAGACACTCTCCTGCCTTCTGTGCCTCTCTAAAAACAACATTCCCAACACTCCACTTAAAAACTTCTCACACACCCAGGGGAGGGGCCTGCCTGGTTGCTGTGGTAGTTAGCCCAGCCCATCAGAGTAATGCGAGTAAAGAGTGTCAGTGTGAAAGTGTCCCATTGCATGTGTGTACTTTCCCTCAGTGCAATTTCAGTATTGTTTGATCAGCTTGAATTTGCAGTCAGTAATGTTTTTTATAGTGTAGTGAGGCATTTTTGGACAACACTAGCCACAATGTGGATGTGGGGAACATCTGTTTCTGTGTACATGCACCTGAATGTCTCTTCATTTCTTCATGAATCTCTGCTGGTGTTTTGTCTCAGCTGTCCGGCAGACTGAGGGAAATGTCACATGGGGAAATATGGAAATCAGTGTTTGGACAGTGAACTCAGTTAATCTGTGGCCATGGCACCATCTCTCATACAATGAAACTGGATGGGGACAAGGACCTGTGAGGCTCTAAAAATGTGCTCACTATTCACTATTCTCATCTGGAAAAGAGCACCTTTGACTAGGGTAATTATAGTTAACTAAAACTATAAAAATATAAAACCAAACACTTTTGTTACTTGAAATAAAACTTTAATTGAAATTTTATTTTATTTTACTTCAGTTAGTTGCAAATGCAACATTTCTCATTTGCATTTAGTTTAACTTGATGTACAAAAAACTAAAACTGGAATAAAACTTTTATTTGATGCTAAAACAAAACTTGGACTTGGACTTGGGCTTGGACTGATAAATAACTAATGTTATCTTCTACAAATAAAAGAATCGCTGAATCATAGGGTTGCAGAAAATCAGACATGAGGGAGTAACTTGGGTCAACTATCACTTTAGAAATGTAGAAGGAGAGCAACAATTTATTTAAAATTAGCAAATTATCATATTATTTAATGAAAATACAATAACCTTTGCAATACCTTTAATGCTAATTGTGCAAGATGAGGTCCAATAAACAAATGACATCCAGCAGACAGCTCACAGTTATGGTAATGATAAACTAATAATAAATGAGAGCATTAGGATAATATACCACATGTGCATCTTATGATCTATTTGAAGGTACAGTATAAGCCCAGGTCAGACTTTGAAAATGAACAAAGTATTGAATCTTGCTCAACTATCTGAATGAACAAAGAGAAGCAACAACACTAAATCATTCATAGATCCATAAAGCAAACATTGTGAAATAAATGCCTCACCTCACCTGGAAATCTGGTTTGCAGCTCATATCAAAAATAAACACGACACATTATTCTGTTTCATTTTCTGGATAATTACAATCTATAGGACAAAGCAACATGCATAACTTAGATATTTGTAAGAGAGTGTAAAGGACACTAACATAAACATAATCTCCCACATCGATTCATTTCCTGAGAAAAAAGGCGATTGTCTCCCTCTGAGGCTGCCTGCATGCACACACATACGCAAAGAAAAACAGTGCTAATGTTCCCTCTGTTGTAGTTTGGTGGGGTATGTGTATTCTCCCGTCATGTGCTCAGATTATAGAAACAAAGCAAAAACCATCACCCAAGTGACCCCACATCCACACACGGACATCAATATACGCAGAAATAGGTCATGCCAAAACACATTACATTATACTTAAAGGGATAGTACACTCAAAAATCATTTACTCACCTTCGTATTAAACTAAACCTTTAAGACTTGCTTTATTCTGCGCATAGGCGTAATTTGCGGATGGGACAGATTGGACATGTCCTCACCACTTTTTGCCAAAGTCGATTTTGTTCCCACCACAGGAAGGTTTACAATGCGAAGAAAAATCATTTTCAATCTGTCGTTCTTGTAAAACACGTACATTACAGTAAAGAGCGTAAACAAGTTTACAGCCCCTGCACAGTCTGGACCATGCACTTTTTTACACTGTGATCTAACTTCCCATTAATGTAATGATTTTTATACTGTACAAGGTACCCTACCCCTACCCCTAAACCTACCCATCATAGAAAACTTTCTGCATTTTAACATTTTAAAAACACTTCATTTAGTATGATTTATAAGCTGTTTTCCTTATGGGGACCAAAACATAAAGTCAATGTAGGGAAAACCAGGTACACACACTGCCCCACTAGAAATTTTACCTTCCCAGAACGTCACAGCTGGTGTCAAGGACGTCGCCTAGTAACGTTCCCAAAACGTTCCGAGATGGTCATGATGTGAATTTCTTTAAAGGGTTGGGGGACGTTATTTAGCGGACCTTCACGGAACATTCAGGATGTTCTCGGAATGTTTAGGGTACCATGTTCCCAGAATGTTGCTGGTGTCAAGCACGTTGCCTGGTAACGTTCCTAGATGGTCACGATGTAGAGATCTTTTAAGGGTTGGGGGACGTTATTTGGCCATTAGGGGACCATTATAGGACCATTACAACAGCCTATTAGGGGACCATTATAGGGAGTTCCCTCTAGGTCTCTACTAGGGTTGTCAAAAGTACCAGTAATCGGTACCAAGTCGGTACTGAAATTTAAAAAATGTGACGATACCAGCATTTCTGTATTGATATATATTCCGATATAGTGTTTGTGAATATTAAACCACAAAAAGACTATTTAAATATGAATCCTGCATGTTCTGCTTGTCTTTGTGTGAATGAATGGCGCAGAGGCGCGGTTTCATGTACCACACACACACTGAAGCACGCGTGGGGCTCGCAGTGTTTTCGGCCTCTCCCGCCTCACTATATGAACTATACACTCTAGGTGTCAGTGCCGAAAGTTGGGTTGACGTCCGAACCCAGCGTGAGACTGATGTCAACATCCGACGTCAGATAGATGTTGGATTTTGGTTGGAAATGAAAGTTGGGTTGACAACGTCAGATTGACGTCAATATCCGACGTATCCAGGGGCACCAAAGAGTCTTAATCCGCCACTGACCATGAGGGAACGTTCTATTAACGTCCCAAATGTCCTCTTTGTAACGTTCTTATGTGACCATAAAAAAACTGATATAGAATGTCCCCCTGTCATATAAGGAACCTTGAACTGCAGCACTTTCATAACAAAAGAGGACGTTTTAGGAACGTCCCTAATGTTCTGTAAAGGTTCAGGATTTTGTCACCTTTAGAAAACTTTTAGGGAACGTTGCGCAAGGTCACGAGAATGTCCCCTCCAGGGTGGTTTGCTGTCTTTGTTGGGACTCTCCATAGACGTAATGGTTTTTATAGGTCACTGTACAAACTGTATATTCTCTCCCCTTACACTAACCCTACCCATCACAAAAAACTTTATGCAGTTTAATAAAAAAATTAATAAAAAAAACGTTACCCATAAGTCAGTGTGCATTCAGGCTGAAGTCCTCATTTGGATAGAAAAACAAGCGCGCATGCACACACACACACACACACACACACACACACACACACTTCTCATCTTCTTTTATGTTCCACTAAAGAAAGAAAGACAAACCGTTTTTGAATGACAAGAGGGTGAGTAAATGATGACTGAATTCTCATTTTGGGTATCTCATTAAAAAGCTTTACAGTAAAGAGATTCCATAATCACCCATTATATAGTGCAGTGAGGCCTGACCTCTGCAGGTAGAAGGTACTTACTGCAAAAAAGAAAACAACAATAATAAAATAAAACAAAAACAAAACAAAATAAACCATTAAATTCACTAACCTGGAACTATTTCACCTCAACCTAATTCACTATCACTACCACTTTAACACTGGAAGCTGGACCACATACTTCAGTAATTGAATTTACTTTAATGAACGCACGACGCACTGAGTGGGATAATGATACTGTAAAACATCTCAATAATGTGTAGCGTTTCCTGTCCGTTGCGTAAAAACATCCTGTTGTTGATTCTTTTTAATGAGAGTCTGTAGATCGTCTTTCTCTTTAGTTTCATTCTATTCGAGACTGTTATTGAGATGTTACTCATAGTGTTGCATGATTGATTTGTGTTTCAGCATCATGGGAAAATTCCAGAGTATGCAGAAACATGTCACTGCAGAGCACACCATGCTTGTGTTGCATTTAATTGCTACCTTTGTTTAAATCTTGGATGGCTTTACTGGTAACAGGTTTTCCAATATGAGTGTAAACTCTGGCTCTGGTGAGAGATTGCTCACAGTAACGAGAAAGGAAAAGACCTCAGCCTTCATTAGCCGAATGATAGCTGACAGATTTCTTTCTCTCGTCTCTGGGACCTTTTGACCAGTGATGAAAAAAGCAGAAGATGGTAAAGACATTTGAGAGATAATTTGACAATTTTCCTCAGATCTTAAACGCCCTGAAGAAATGTGTTTCTCAAAGCCTTCTCAACCACCCACATGAAATGCTTCTCGCCTTGCATTTCAGCCTGGCAAGATTTGACACTTTTAGATTGATTTTATTCACCCTTTTTTGTTCTTCAAGAATGCAACAACAAGAGTCAAATAATTGTTGTCTAATATTTTAAAGCAGATTTCCCCAACCAGGGTTATATTAAAAGTGAATTAGGGTGAATTGCCCTAATGTGGGACATTTTTTGCACTTTAGACTTCTGTGAAATATTTCGATGTGTAACCAAAACATTAAATCCACACTCAATACCATTTAAAAAAAACCAGGATGTATCCTAATCAAATCAAAAGAGAAAATTCAGATAACCCATTCATAAGATAAATTATAGACATATTAGTGCTCTTATTGCAAGTCGTCTGAGAAAAACTGCAGCTTCCTAATGTGGGACAGAACGTGTCCCCAATGTGGGACACTGAAAAAATCTATGATAAAACACCAAAAAATCACATTGATACATGTAGAATAGTAAAACCTTTTATTTTAGATTCACTGGAGAGTAGATTTAGGGACATTCCATGCCCTGGCCAACAGTCTCAGCTGAGGGACCCCACCATCCTCAACAATCTGCCTATATTCCTCTATGGCTCCTCTCATCCTGTCCTGCCTCCACTGATTAAGTTTCTTTCTCTTATCCTTTACCTGTGTCTGCCTCTCTTTCTGCATCTGACAATCTGTCCCTGTCTTTCTCACCTTTACCATTGTGATCTAAAATGCATTTCATTGAATTAATCAGATGCATAAAATAAAGTGGAATTGCTTTATTGGTTTTCTACGGCATTTTTAAATTCAGAGCTATTTTAAATTTTAAGTCAACTATACCTTTTACACATACATGACACATACATGACACATACATGACACACACACACACACACACACACACACACACACACACACACACACACACACACACACACACACACACACACACACACACACACACACACACACACAGAGAGAGAGAAAGAGAGATAGAGAGAGACACACACACGTATGTAGGCATGCACACGCACAAAAGAGCCTTCAAACCGCCCTCCAAGAATAAAAAATTCACATGACTGTAAAAATCTGCATTAACAGTATTGTGATATTGTGATACTAAAACCATGTAAATAACCATGTTTGTCCCACAAACTATGCCCCACCACACATTTTTGACTCAATGAAGTACTGTCCCACATTAGGCTGATCATACTGTCCCGGATTTGGAAACCACATTTCCTAATGTGGGACACTAAGAAATTTGATAAAAATATAAAATATATAGTTGATACGCACAAAGTTAGACTATTTTTTGATGGACAAACATTTCATAAGCATATTAGGCTAAAAAGTTGCAGGATTGCATTGTTTAAAATGTATTAATATCAAACTGGTTAAAACTCTATGTCACTGGCCTTCGGATGGTCTTCACACAAGGTGCCTCCTGTTTGATGATTGCTCCACCCTCAAATATTTTTGGACATTTGATAGGTCATGTGATTTTGATCACATGACACCACAGCTTTGTCTAACCCATAGTTTCACTGTCATTCATGTATTTATGGGGGACCTACAAACACTAGACCTTAGGTGTCCCACATTAGGCAGTGTCCCACATTAGGGCAATTCACCCTACTGTAAAATAGCCACTTTAAAATCAGTAATGCAAATGCTATAAATGACATTCAGAGAAATATAATATAAGAAACACATTTATGGTTTGGTTCCAAATTTTGAAATGGTTCTGTCTGATGATAAGATACAATGAAACAATGACATTCATTTAAAAGCACATGTATTAATTGTGAAATGATGCTATGAAGGTCTTGGAATGGATCAGATATTGCTTTCTTCACATGGCTTGGAAATTGATTCTGTGTTGCTAAAAATGCGAAGTATGTCTACTATGTACCTGAATCTTGCACTTTACTGTTTGACTGGAACATTGTATGCAAATTCAGTTTTTACGGCACCACAGTGTCACCAGGGCTTCAATTTCTTCCTGCGTTGTTGAAGACACATGCGTCTGAGGATAAAGATTCTGCTAAGTGGAAGCAGAATGCAAACACATATTTGTGCACATAGACACATGTATGCTCATTTTCATTAAGGATCTCTCTCTCTCTTACCCCTGTGGCACACAGACTGTCTGACAGGACAGGAAGTCCCCGGACAAGGAATGTCTGGAATTTCTTAGTCCTCAAGGGTCTTCCTGTTCTCCACATGACCTTTAGAGGTCACTAATATTCTCATCTTTTGAATAGCTCAGCTAATTCAACACCTTGTTTATTTATTAAGAGGTTAATTTTGAAATGTACCACTATTATTTTCAATGTTTTTGAAAGAAGTCTCTTATGTTCATCCAGGCTGATTTTATTTGATCAAAATACAATAAAAACAGTAATATTGTTACAATTGGAAATAACTGTTCTATATTGTAATATTTTAAACATTTGTGCTGCTTAATATTTTTTTGTGGAAACTGTGATACATTCTGTTTTTTTTTTTTTTCAGGATTATTTGACGAACAGAATATTAAAAAGAAAAGCATTTATTTGAAACAGAATTTTTGTAACACTATAAATGTCTTAACTGTCACATTTGACCAATTTAATACATCCTTGCTGAATAAAATGATAAAAAATTGCTGATCCCAAACTTTTGAACAGTAGTGTACATGATTACATTACATTAAAAACAGCAAAATAATTGTTGAGATTGGTTTTACTGGGCCTGACCAAGCCTCGCAATGTTTATCTGTAGAAAATCATCTTTCCAGTCCCACTAGAATCACCTGAAATGACCTTCAAGCCAGATCCTTCAAAAGTCATATCATCCACAAAAGAATAAACACACAGTGCTTTGTGATATAAATTATTTATTTACATTACAGAAAAAGGACCCCATCAAGACAAACAAATTAACTATTGGAAATATTACCCATACTTAACCAAATAACAGGACTTGTCCTATCATGTTGTCCTAAAATTCTCTGTTTGTGTCCTGTGCCACAGGTGCAAGGCATCGTGTGTAGAACCCATCGTCCCCCGTCCCTCCATCCCATCATCCAGCAGGATGCAGTGTCTCTGTGGGGACGGAGATTGAGTGTTTTTATTTTCTGTCCAAACTACGTTTCCCATGATTCTCTGCTCACGAGCGGTCGCGGCGCTCAAATGAGGCGGGTGGAGGCGCGCAGGGTGTTTTCAGAGTTGTAGTGCATTGTGTTCTGCTTCTGCCGGTTGATTCTGTTGGTCCGTGGGCACTTCCTGTGGAGGAAGCAAAAGGACGTCCTTATCGTACATATAACTTATGTATATTTTTACTGAGCAGATTTTTAAGTGACAATATGTGCATGGCATATATGAAAAACATCACAACCTGCTGTTTTTCTTTTTTAACAATAGCCTACATGTAACTTGCTTCCACCAAGCAGCTCTATATTATTTATAATCTCATATTTTTAATCTAAAAAACTCATATTTCAGAACTTTTGCTCTTCTAATGTTTATTAAGAGTTTTCAAAAGAATGTTTCATGTATGCATCTGCATTAGTATTCATCAGACAGATTTCCACAGCTATGATTTGAATGCTCACCAAGGCTGCATTTATTTGATCAAAGATACAGTAAAAACAGTAATATTGAGAAATATTATTGCAATTTAAAATAAATGTTTTCTATCTAAAAAAATGTTTTAAAGGGTAATTTATTCCTGTGATGGCAAAGCTGAATTTTCAGCAGCATTACTCCAGTATTCAGTGTCACATGATCCTTCAGAAATCATTCTAATATGCTGAATATCATTCTATGTGCTGCTTACTATTTTTGGTAGTGTATGTAGACTGAAGATCTGCGGTTTAATCATCCACCCATCACTTCTAATCATGATCCATGAACATACTGATAACACTCGCTCTTCTGATGCGCATTTCAGTAGATGGGTGAGTTATTTAGTGCTACTAGAAGTGCTTTAGATTTCACTACCACACACACATCCTTCAACAATGACCTTTCACAGAGTGTAAAAAGACTCCTGCTGGCAGGGACCTCGCACTCTATAAAGAGCTGCGAGTGTGTGGGATCTACATGAGGTAGTGTGTTTATACTCACCGGGTGATACACAGCACCACTACACATATGATGGCCACCTGCAGAGCCCCAATGACAGACGCGATGAGGACGTAGCGGAGCTTTCCAGAGCCAGGCACCACGTACAGCACATTATATTCCTTGGTTTCACACTGCGGACCGCTGAATCCTGAGTGACAGCTGAGGAAAGAAACACAGCATTATGTACTCGTTAGATTAGATATGTGTTTTAGTACTCTGTGGACTTATTTAGGTTGTTTCAAAGAGTCCACACGGTCTCTGTAATATCTCTATTCACACACACAAACACATTTTCATACTTGAGTTAAAATCAAACAAACAAAAAAGTGACTAATTTCTAATTTCTAATTCTAAATTCTAATTTTCGTTTAGTTGAAATACCTAAATCTAAAACTAGATAAAAATGAATAAAAACAATCATTTTTTAAACGAGGCAGATTTTTCGTGGTTTGAACACTAGGGGGAGACAAAGTTCTGTGATATAGAGTTACATACACAATCATAAGAAGCTGTGTGCCTAAACACACACACACGTATTCACAAGGTATTTTTATAAACGAAATATGCTTGAGTGATCAGACACATCATGAGTGTGTGCGTGTGTACCTGCAGGACGGTGTTGAGAGCATGTTGGGATATTCACAGTCTCCGTGAACACAATAGTTCTTATAGTGCTCAGGGCAAGGGATGTACAATCCTCTCGCCACCTCTGAAACCTCAGGCTTCTCCTCTATAATTCAAACACAGACACACACAAGTGGGTCAGAACAACTGGAATCCAAGGGCATTTTCAGAACCACAGCACATACATGTTAAAATCGACTTTTTATTATTAAACACACATTCACCTGTGTAGTCTGTCCTGGCATATTGTCCATCTCCTGCTTTGGTGCCTGTAATCATGTCGCCTACAGGATAGAAATGAATTCAGATGTTAAAATGAACAAATCTCCCTCTGCCAGTCTGCTGGTTATATAATAAAACATGTTTTTTGTTTTCATTTGTACATTGTCATTTTGAAGATGATATTTGGAAAATTGCTATATTCCAGAGACTAATGATATGAACATGAATGGACTTGATTATGTAACAGTGATTTATAATGTTCATCTTTCCATGTGTTCTCTCTTGTTGTCTTATATAAATGCAAATTAAATGGAAGAAGACATCATGTAACAATAATAAGAAATGAATACATTATATAAAGCAATCATAAATGATTTCAAAATGGTCTTCTTACCCTGACAGTGACCCAGGAACTTGACCTCGATTCGTTCCTGCCGCTGACACGACGCCTCTTTTACCTGGCAGGGGTTGTCATAAGAACGGCCATCTGACGCACACACGGGGTTAAAACTGATGTGGGAGCAGTCGATGTTACAGACGCACCTGTGTAGGGAGAAACAACACAGTAAATGCCAATTACTGTCAAATCAAAGACGGTGAAAAAGATCATTAAATAAGTGTCACACCTTGTTTGATCAAGCTGTCAGCTAAGAATAACACTTCAGACATGCAAACTGGGACTTAAAATAATTGCTGGAGGGAATTCAATGTTTCACATTTGATACTGAAGCAAAATCTTTAATGGCCTCTTTGGAAATAATGCATCTTTTTTGGCCTTTTACCAATTTTATGAATATTAATTAGGAGAGTGAGGACAGGAATTGATGGGGAGGAGGAAATATCCAAGAAACGTCGGATTGGAATGTCGGCCGGCCAAATGAGCAGCGCACAACAACACAGCTCAAGGGCTGGGTATCATTGCAGATTTCCTGATTCAATTTTAATTCTCAAGCTCAATTCAGTTAAATTCCAATTCATTCGGCTATATATCAATGTCCATTTTTCTTACACATGAAAGTGATTCTCTCTCTCTTCTGACTTAATAGAAAGATATTATTTTGTGGGACATTGTCTTTATAATGCATCACAATCAATACAGATTTTAAACTTTTCTTATGGCCTGCAGCAAATGCACTTATAACAGTAAAATAAAATAAACAAAGTACTGATCAGGTTTATTGTGCCCCTGATCCGAGTCTTTGAATATTGAGTAACTGCTGATACCAAGTCCCGATCTGATACTTGTATTTTCTTAGTGCTTGGTGCACACTTCAAGTTATTAAAATCAATCCAATGTATACAGGGCCGTGCAGAGAGTTTCTCAGGGGCTTAAATGTAATAAAGGGGCATCTATCACTACATAGTGTTTCCAATAGAACTACTACTACAGTAATCATAGGCCTAACACACACGCACGCACGCACGCACGCACGCACGCACGCACGCACGCACGCACGCACGCACACACACACACATAAATATATAATGTATGTATGCACTCACTGTATAAAGACATTGGTAGATGTAAATGTTACAAAGGTTTGTTTTTTGTTTTCAAGGAAAAAAAAAGTGAAATTAAGGTTAGAAAGCATGACACTTGGACTTAGGATAGCCCATACGATCAGTTGAAAAATTGCTAAATCGGCCCTGATCTCGATCCTTGAGATCGGCTCGGGACATCCCTAAAACACATTTATACACTATAGTTCAAAAGGTTGGTAAGATGTTCAATTGTTTTTAAAAGAAAGTCTATTTTGTTAAAAAAGGCTGTATTTATTTTATCAAAATTACAATAAAACCGGTTATATTATTAAGTATTATTCCAATTTAAAACATGTTTTCTATTGTAATATATTTTTAAAATGTAATTTATTCATGTGATGGCAAAGCTGAATTTTCAGCATCTTTACTCTTCAGTGCCACATGATCCTTCAGAAATCATAATATGATAATATGTTCATTTGGTGTCAAGAAAAAAAAAAAAAAAAAAAAAAAAAATATATATATATAGCCTATATATATATATAAAAGAAAAATATAAAGAACATCTACACAGCAAAGTCTGTCCCACAAACAACACCTGCCAGGAATGGACAGTTTTAAGTATTTTGTGTATTCTATTGTTGCTGGTAGTTTCAATCAATCACACGGACACTTGTTCTTATGCCTACAAGAAAATTGCTTTTGTAAGAGCCAGTTCTGCAAAGGGTGAACATTACGACTTTAATGTACACCTCTCCATCATGAGTGTGTTAAGCTCAGCATTTTCACATTCATCCTGCGAGACTACAGTGCTGCAACATACACAGATTACAATGGTAAAAAAATACAGGCCTCTTTACAAAAGGTCTGCATCAGCGGGAACGGTAACCTCACATAAACATTAACTGACATTCATAATTACCCATTTGGCTTGAGGCTGAGTGAATTACCATTAGAAACAGATTAACACCAACATCAACAGTGTTTTTATGATCTGTCTACTCTATAAATGTTGATAAGGGTGTCAAGATTGCAAATGTAATGAGTAAAGTCTTTTTTCATCAACTCGGATCAGCGTGAAGCTAGAAGGGAAAGCACGGGAATGAATGTGGATGGGATTGAACTGGATGCAGCAGTGATTTTCAACCTATAGCACATTCTTGAGACTATCATCTCAGGGCTTAATAACTAGCACAGAGGACTGGCTTAGCAACCAAAGCGCTGCGAACACATCAGCGGAGAATAATACGACGCTCTGTTTCAAAGAGGAATGATGAGTTTCAATGCTTTGATGTTCCTTCGCTCGTTTTAATGGCTGCTCTTATTCACATACCTTCATTAGTGACGGTAATGAGCGCTTACGTGCATGTGCGTATGCACGGATGAAAGGCTATGCGCTTCTGACAAGGAGACAAAGACGCATTGAATAACAGACAAAGTTTCTTACATTAGCGACAGGCATGCAACACACACAGACTTTGTATTCGTGTGTGAACAAGTCATTCATTTCTGCCTGAGAGAACAAAAAATCTGTCATCTTGTCTTTACTGTGTATGTTATGTGAGTTTATTTGGTATTTCTCAGAGGAGCTGATATACAAAGTTCTGTCATGAAACTGTAGATGGCACATGCTTATAGGTCCTTGAACCAATCTGCTTGCAGTCACATCATTCTCTGTTGGGCACAGCTGACTGGTTTCTGCTGCATCAGTAGCCAATGAGCTCGCTGTTCAACATTCAAATACTTGCCTATCATTTGCTGCAGCAGTTTGCAGCGTGCTTTCAGAAACCCTCCACCTTCCCCAGCTCCACCTGTATAGATCTGCTGCAGGGTGATTCATGTATGCCTGTACAGCATCAGTAGTTATGAACAACAGCAGCAGTAGCAGCATAGCAGATCTATTCCGCCAAGACCAAACACATTAACATTGTCACATTCATTACAAGGCCAAACTCTCCAATAGTTGTCATGACAGATATGAATTTGTGGTCTGTATCTTCAGCATTCAGGTGTTTCTGCTGTAGTTTCTCTCTAAAGTGTGTATGAGTCATCTGTGTGCCACTGCAGGCACATGTTGAGCAGAAATGACAATTAAACTGCCGTCCCCAGTCACTTCTCACTGCAGCAAACGGACGACAGTATAATTATAAATCTGTCATTATTTGTATGTGTGTGTGTGCTTTTCTTTCTTCAACTTTCCTTTTTAATATTTCCACCCTGCCAGTGAGCTTTAGTGGAGTAAGGAGTCGTTTTGTATTCTGGCACTACTGGAATAATGTGAAGTGACTACAAATGTGCAGATAAAAATATCTGTTTTAAATAGAGACGTTGACTGAATTGAACTATGGTATGATGTCCACTCAAGGGCAGCTTTGATTGTTTGCCATTGCTAATTGAGATCTGTAATGCATTGTAATTTAGATAAATGCCTGGGAGTGCTGAATGTGAGATAAAACAAACAGGCGCAATGATATTGAGATGTATTTATTATGAAGCACTGGTAATGGTCACACAAGCACACGCGCACACACGCGCACACACTTGCTCTCCAATGTGACCGTCTGTAGTGGTCATAAAGGCTAATGTGTCTTGAGAGCATGAATATTTAATGTCGACTCTCACATTCTGGACACACACACTGCAAATGCACTGCATCAACAACACACGCACACACACACACGCACGCACGCACACACACACATCAAAGATTTCCAATAGCAAATCAAGTAAAAATGGCTTTGCGAGTGAGTCCAACTGAAGGGATGAGATTTCCTTTAAAAATGTAGGTTGTTTGGATGGTAGCCTCTGTGTGTGTGTGAGCGTGTGTTTATCTTGTTGAGTGAGGGGATATGTCTTATTGATTTGTAAGAGCCATGTGGTTTCTCTGTTATCTAAACTTTTCCAGCATGGCCCGTGGGCTTCCTGTCTGTCCAGCTGCCCTTTACTCAAACACTTTAGTTTAGTCTCTCACTCTCTCTCTCTCTTTCTCTGGCTGGATTATGATGATGGATTCTGTACTTGTTGATGATCAATCTTAGTTTTCAGGGTAATCTGTAGTTTAGCTTTGTTTCTTTAACCCAATGTTTCAAATGTTCGATTTGGATTAGTAGTGTAGATAGTATCGATCGATCTATCGATCTATCGATCTATCTATCTATCTATCTATCTATCTATCTATCTATCTATCTATCTATCTATCTATCTATCTATCTATCTATCTATCTATCTATCTATCTATCTATCTATCTATCTATCTAAGTCCTAAACAACAGCCAAACAAATCCGGTGCTTGTCACTACACACACAATCAGTGCACAAACACACACTGACATGTTATTAATGCATCTTCTAGCACTGATTTTATTTATAATCTCTGATCTCATTTTTTCAGTAATCCTTTCAAATGACGCAGGAAGATGGAAAAAATGGAGCGAGACTAAAAAAAGAAGGACTGCTGATAGAGGTAGAGTGTTTTTTGGTGGAGGAACAGTGAGGTGAGTGAGTCATCTGCAGTCAAGTGTATCAGAGCGAGGGGCCTGTCATGGGACCATCCCTACGACTCAGGCATAAATGCCTCAAATTGTGCTGATATCTCTGAGGAGGGAGAGGCCGGGCTGTTTCATTCTGATGCCTCCAAACACCCCAGCTCTCCAGCCAGTGCTTGTTGAATCTTTAGTGAATCTACAGGCTGTCTTTGCCAAGGCCGACATGTAATTCCCTTCAGACGCCCTGAGAGAGATAGGCAGGAGGGAGGAAGAGAGGCCTACTTCTATTAGGATTAAAGAGTAGTCTCGTTCCTTCTTGCTGACAGTCTGAGCTGTTCACTGATGCCCAGGGCAATGAAAACCTCCTCTCCACATCCACGTGTGGATTTTAAATATATGATGTGAGTCAGGATATTTTGTTTACAACTCAAATAGATTCTCTCGAAATTATAACCATTTCTCATTGAATATAACAAAGATGTTGTTAGATAGAAGAGCAAATTGACAGCTTATAGTGGTTTTCTGCTTATTTTTTATTGAATATTAAAGAGTTCTCAGAGCTGGAGCATCAGGGCTAAACAGCCATTCATCAGCAGAGATGAAACTGTCATAATTGGCCTTGTTTATTGCTCATTTCTCTCGGGCAAGTTCTCAGAGTTCAAATTAAAAGAACTGAGATTCTTTGAAGTATGTGGACGAATCTCATATTGCCCTATAGTGTCCCATATTCCATATGCTATTACAGTACCAACAAATCATACAACCAACAAATCTCGTTGTTACTGACCAGAGAAAGCAGTCACATTAAAGAAACAGTTATTGCCTCAATTTATTGAAGACTGGAGTAAATTCCACTTTGTCATCACAGGAATAAATTACATTTTAAAATATAGAAAAATAGAAAACAGGAATTTTAAATTGTAGTAATATTTTTACTGTATTTTTGATCAAATTAATGCAGCCTTGGTAAGCAAGAGACTTTCAAAAACATTAAAAGATACCAACCCCACACTTTTGAACAGATTCAACACAATGAAAGTATATGGACAGCAGGGCTGTCAAGGAAGATTTTCAAGGCAAGAATTTTGTGAATGACAATTTTTTTTTGACAGTTTCTCACAAACATAAAAAAAATTAATATGCCCCAGAACATGTATAGGCTAGTATATAATACACAGAGTGCCCTTTTTGGAGCTTAACAGCCTCTGTTCCCCATCAGCTTTTCAATGTATGAAATAGAGCAGTGTGAACATTCTTCAAATTATCTTCTTAAGTGTTCCGCGGAAGAAATTACGTCATAAAGGTTTAGAATGACAATACAGTGAGTATATGATGATTTATTCGTTTTTTTAATTCACTAAAGAAATGCTTGGCTGGGCATCTTTTATTTTTGTATTTTTTTACTCTGTATTAGTTCTCCTACAGTTTGCTTTTGTGCTTACCAGACATCTTCTGCATCCACGTCACACTCCGCTCCAAACTGGCAAATGTCACAGGTGGACGTCTCCTTCTGTCCATTCTCCGCCGAACCCTCGTTCCCTGCTTGGATACACAAAGAAGAGACAAGACAGCATAAGCTATTAAAGGTCTGACAAATATTATTTGGGGCAAGATGAGCAGGCAATCACAGCCCATCTCTCTCTCTCTCTCTCTCTCTCTCTCTCTCTCTCTCTCTCTCTCTCTCTCTCACACACACACACACACACGCAAACATGCATGAATAGATGGAGAGACAGAGGACAGACATTATTCTCATTCTGCCTTTGTCTCTGGCTCTCATGAGAAGTTCAAATCCCCCACTGATCTTTCCTCAGCCTCACCCCTCATTTCATCATGATGATTTCTGATATGCCGCTCCTGCTCCCTGGCGATAGAGGCTTCCCAGGAGCCGGAGCTTAAAGCCCCTCGCTATCGCATATCTGCCCTCATCAGTGGACGGGGAAAAGCAATCCCGTACGCCATGGAATTTAAATTACGTCTCCTCCTCTGAGGATCATCATTCCCCTTTGGATCCTGACCCTCCATTATGAGGTGCTATTTTTAAAACTTATACCGCAAAGACAGAGAGATGAGAAAAGAAAGGCAGAAGGATAAAAGGAAGAGAATTATACTAAGAACAATGTTAAAGTAACAGGTGTATCAGTCCTTATTTTGCTATGTTTTTTGTCCTTCTATTGAATCTTTTTGAAATTTTTCTTTTTTTTCACAGACCAAAGAAAAAAATAATGCTAAGTTATTTTAAACTGTTTAAATTCAGCAATTTGAGAATTAGTACAACTGCTCAATACAACAGTTCAATAAACTGTTAATATTTAGTCATTTTAACAGTATAACATCATTAACAACATAAGTTAAGTAACTTACATTTTGGACACAATATTGCCATTCATTTGTGCATTCTGCTCCACCAATGAAAATAGTTAGAAACAAGTAGTTTGGCATCAAATTGAAAAGTCAATTTTTTTTTTTTTTGTCCTGAATGAGTTAGTATGATTCAGTGCCTCACTCACTTTAAAAACAGCCACTTGTTTTGTTCCTGAACAAATCAGTGATTAGAACGAATCACTTGAGAGAATGATTCAAAGACTCACTCAAAAGACACCCACTGGCATAGTGATGCAACCTGCAGAGCCACTAAAAATGCCCACCACTAATACACTAATACTGACAGTCTGTAAGCTCAAAAACAGACAACCAGAGAGACACAAACAACGAAAAGTACTGGTGAAAAGCACAAGTACAACGAAAAGTACAAGTGAATTCATGGAAAAGAGTAAAATAAATGTCCCTTCAAAACAGTAAGTATAAGATAATTTTACTTTTTTTGATTACTTGGTGTGAAGACAATGCTACCATTAACACCACAAGCATGCACTAATAGATAAAGCTTTGCTCCAAACACATCTCTTGTCCCGCATCATGACCAGAGCTGATTAACCCAGTGCCCAGCTTCTCCCTGAGTTGCGGCTGCATGGACCGAGGGTCTGGAAATGAGAGACGTGTCAGAGGGAAGGGGCAGTAACGGTTATCTCCAGCTTTAGATGGACCCTCTGAATCGATTTTCCCTGACCAGAAACACAGTCAATCACCAACCCCCTCTGCTTTTATGTACAACCTCTGACAAAAAAAATCCTGCTTCTGACCCTGTTTAAGAATATTTATGATACACTGTGTGTGAACACCCAAGGTCAATGATTGATTTAATATACTGTATATTTTGTGAATAATGGTAGAATCCTTAAGTCTTTGTTGTTGTTGTCTTTAAAGTGCTTTTAATGTTTCATAACCTTAAATGTCTTTGCTTTATACATTAAAATGTAGCAATCTGAGCACACGCTGAGCAGAGGAATAGGTTTTGCTTTAAATGGTAGATGGAAAGGATATACTCAAATGAACAGAAGACAGATGGTGAGTGTCCAAGAAAATGGCTCTTAATGGGACAAACCTACTTGTGCAGAACCTAAGGAGAAAGGTGGGGGTGGATTTAGGGCACAACATGGGCTGTCAGACAGATGATGAATGAAGCCACCCATCTCCTGCACAGTGTATGGAAACTGACCTTCACAACAGATAGCAAGAATGAGTGTAACATTCCAGTCTGGGTTGGAAGAGGTGTATATGAACTAAGATCACACCATGAGAAGTAAAAACAGCACCAAGAGACTGGTTAGAACATATATTTTTCCTAATCAGTATATTTACCTTGTTTTCCAGTGAAATACATATCAACATCCTTAAAATTAGATCAGTTTTACTTGAGAAGTCTGGAGCCCAGCAAAAAAAAAAAAAAAATGGTCATGATTTAACTCAATTAATTAAATGTGGCCATAAATCCATGGGAAAGAGTCACATTTATATTGCATTTGATTTGGCTGAATGGCAGGGTTTATTGCACGCACAATTCAAAACAACCACCGGCCAATTTTTTTATTTATGGCCACAATATCTAAATGTGGGGCTCCATAGTCAAGACTGCATAAAAGTTTTGCTTTCAGAATTTACAATTTTTCACATGATAACTTTAATAATATTAAGTGGTTTGCTTACAAACATTATTGTTTTGCAGAGCACATTGTACTGTTTTACCCCATTTGCACCAAATGCTCTAATAAAAATTGTATTGTTTCGTTCATGAACATGAGATGAAAATGAATCTTTTGAGTGGTATTCCTTGCAATGTACACAATGAACGAATGGATGGATGATAACTCCTGGGTCATCTAACAAAAAGCAGCTCAGAGCACGCACACACACACCATTTGTGAAATGGAAAGAGTTTAGATCAACGCAGTTAAACATTTGGTGAAACAAAAAGAATCATGAGACTCTCTATGTTAGGCTCTTCTGGGACTCCAAAAGGTCACATTTTATCATGCATATACTTTGCAGATTAAAGGTTAACATGTGATTAACATGTTACTGAAATGCAATGTTCTATTAGCCTACTATGAAAAAACAAATGTGTAATGTAAGAAAAGCCTGTATTCCCTATTCTCCCTGAAGAGATGGCTCCACACAAGAACACGATGAGCTCTTGAGGGACAGAAAGGTCAAGTGAATCTCCACAGATGGAGAGGGCACATTACATCTTTGAATCAATAGAGAATGTAGGAAGCATAATGCTTACAGTGGAAAGATGATAGCCCGAAAGAGGATCTTTGGATTTCCACTGATCTCTACGAGCTAATGATGCTTCTTCTATGCGGTTAATGTGACATTTAAGCATTATGCATGATCCACAGAATCGTCTTAACACTTGCTTTCTTGAGAGAATCTCAGAGTGATGCATTTTTTTCCCCTCCCTTTGTATTGCAGTAAAATGTATATTTTTTTCTTCTTCTGGCAATGATTGCAAAATTCGGGGAATGACTGAATCACAAAGTGTTTGTGCGTTAAAAAAAGGCATGTGGATGAGTAATTGACTTGAGCTCAATCCGGCTAGTAAAAACAAATATTGTAAATCGATTACTTTAGAGCTTTTACATGTGCATCAGTGTAATGAATGATACTATTTCAAATTGGTTTCTAAGCTATGGGTATCTGAATACAAATGTTATTTTTAACCTAATTTTTTTTTTTTTTTTTTTTTTCGAAACAAAGGGATGGTCTTTTTTGTTTGTTTGAAAATATTCAATTACCATTATTGCATTGTTGCTAACCATTACTGCTAGTTCCATATGAATTTCATATATCTGTCATCTCTACTCATTATTTTTTTAACTTATTTTACTTTCAGAGGACTTGATTACTCATATTTTGGATGGATAATTTTGTCGTTGAGTATAACATACATACAAAAATCCCTAAAATGTAATATATGACTAAACATTTTGAAAGGATGTATATTTCTACATTTGACCTGCAAACTTGTCTGATAAATACAGTAACCAGGCTCTCAATGTTCCAATCATGTAGTCATCAACTGAGTCTTCACCACATTGGGTCCATTATAACCCACTTCACACAAATAAGGCTCTGTGAGTAACCCCGTCCAATTGGGAAAAGCATGTCGTAAAACCCCCTCTGGCACTTTGCCACTTCTATCCACACCTGACAGCATAGAAGACCTTGCCAATGACCCATTTGCGCATGTAATTACAGCAATCCGCTGACGACGGTGGCGCAGAGCGAAGGTGTCTAATTTTGTTGAGTGCTCCCAAGGCTCTTTTCTTCCACTGGCTGACAGCTTTTGGAGAGCGTTTTGAAAGCCAGATGAGGGTTTGAATTGGCAAGAGCAGTAAGAGCCAACGTGCGAAATTCAGGAAAGAAGGCCTGAAACGGGCTGCCCTTCTTCTAGGGATTAGGGAAGAAGAATTAGGAGAGGAATTACGGCTTAAAACTTCATTTTTTCCAGCTTTGACCAGATTAAGCGCTGCTTGCTGAAAGTCTTCCATTGAGCGCCTATAAGACCCAGCAGAAGATCTACGAATCAGTTTCACTCTGGGTTATTACAGTGCACTAAGGTCAACCATGTAAAATAAACACACAGATTCCATATCACTCAGAAAGACTTTTACCATCACATATAAATTAAATGTATACCCCCCACATAAGCACCATTTCACTTGCATTTGATACAGCTGTGTTGTGTCTCTAGAGCTCTCCATTATACTCCCATGAAAAGTGCTACGAGTTTCAGAGCCTCTTACATTCACACACAAACCAGCACGTGTGCTGATCTCCAGCTCTGACTATGATCGGCCCCTGATGGCACCCATAATAGCACTCGTGATGGAGCCACTCTCAGTAATATAATGGAAGAAGAGTGCAGGGGAAGGAAAGGAGATGAAAAGTAGAGGATGACGAGAAATGAGAGGAAAAACAGGATGAAATGAACACCATTTGATGTTTGTGGTATGTAGCACAGAGAACGAAAGAAAGAAAAACAATACAACCAAGTAAACATGACAATGACGGAAAGGGTTCGAAAACAGATGAAGAATAAGAGACAAAGAGACAGACTGAAAGAGAAAAAAAAAAACACAAAGGGACAGAAGAAAACATCTCCAGCAGCCAAGCGGTCGATGGACAGTCAATAAAGTGTCACTTTCTGCAAGCTAAGAAGCCATCCTTGATGAAGGGATCTGACCAGGATTGAGGCTGAAATTAACATTTGAATGAATGGCTATATCAATTAGTGCTTTACCCACTGGATGACCTTCCCTAAACCAGACTCTCATATGAGACCCTAAAAAACCACAGATAAAAAAACAACAACAAAAAAACATTTGATAAGGATTTCTTACATGCATAGCTGTGGAAAAAGCTGAATTTTGAAACTTTGAAGAAAGATGGGCTCCAGCTTTCTGCTATTTAACAAAGCCTACATTAAACTGTTGTGTTTCCACTTCCTTGTGGTCTTTATTGTCATGAAATGTTGAAATGTCCATTAAAGGATACATATATATATATACAGTATAGTTTTTCATTGATCATTTGATCCTCAGAAATAAACAGGCAGACTTTGCAGTTTAATTTCAATAAATGGATTAAGAACATAAAGCTTGTGTCTTAAAAGATCAAGGAGCATTTGATTTCCTTATACAATTACCTCTTTATGCCCCCCAATAAATTCTCCCAGCACACCCCCTGCTGCAGTGAATCATGTTTGTCCGAGCAGAAAGATGCTGGCACCTTGTCTTTCCATCTGAACTCCCAGACACAGTGGGGTGGCACAGAGAGCAGTTGAGATGTTCCAGCACTGTTGGTGCCAATCTTTGCCATCAAGCCCCACTAATCCTTCTGGCACCACAGTGCCAATCTTTCACTCCAGTTTTACCCGCTGATCTTTAGAAAAGATCCAAATCAGTAGTGCAATGCAAGCTTCTGGTACACAAGTTCTAGCTGCTATAGGCTATTGCAGAGAGGATTCCATAAAATATGATAGAACTTAATATGATCTCTTTCATAAAAATGCCATGTTTCATTCACTTTGTTCTGATTGTATATTTATAAAAAAAACAATGTTATTTTCCCTGAAGCAGATCTTATGAACACATTTGACGATGAATGATTTAGCAAGGACGACGTGAGGTTTTCCACCTCAGTAGAACAACTAGTTTTTTTCTCTCTATCAAGTTAAAGGTCATTTCACAACTCAAAGGAATATGAAGTCATTGCTCAGAGACTTAAACCAAATTTAGATATTGGCCTTTAACAACATCTGCACGCCAGGGACCTTTTAACACCCAACAGATGCACAAACGAAACACAAATGAAAACAAATGAAAGCATCAAAGGTTTTGTTAATGATTTAAAAAAGAAATTCAAGGTAATTAAAGCAACAGATTTCCAATAACAGGAGAATATGTAAAAGTATGGTATTTGGGGTAAAAGGCGCCCCTGCTGTTGGGGAGAAAGGAACAATAATTAACATGATAATAAATATAGCTGCCTGACTTTTACATTTGTTGACATGACATGGTTAGATGGAAAAAGTTGGGTATATAACACTTGATGTATCAAGTGTTTCCATTCAGTGTTTTTTTTATGTGATATCCCAAAATAGTGACTGAACCTTTATGTGACAGGAATACAGTACACACTAACAAACACTCAAACAAACACACACCGCAACTGTTTTTGTGCTAAATTTAAAGTCCTAAAAGAAATACAATACGTTTTTTGTCACTTTAAATCGTTCACGTTATTCAAAACTGATTATTCTTTGTTCTTCAATAAAGTTCTTGCATAAATTAGATAGTGTGGATCTTAATTGCCTCCCCAGCTTGTGTTACTGTACAACTCACCTCAGTACTAGGTAGATTGTAACAACAGAACTCTTTGTATTTGACATAAACTCACATAGGGCCCTGTCTTGCATGTATCATTCCTATTTTGCACCCAACGCACAGCGGACTTTTCCCTCCACAGACGCACGTCGGTAAATTAGGGAATGAACTTGCGCTCCCAGGGGTGGTTCAGCAAAAAGAGTCCATGAAGATGTGAAAACGTACCAAAAAAAAAAAAAAACTAAGCTAATTTGGGTGGGTTTCTCCCATCTCTATACAATGTCACTTCTCTGTCTTTTACGGCCCTGACGAGAACGTCAGTCTCCTCGGCTGTGAACCGCTTTTGGTGTGCGCCTGGCAAATGACGATGACGCTCTGATTGGTTTATTTCACGTTACGCCCGAACCACACCTATGAGTAATGTAGCTACTTCAGACCAAACCATTTTAGATTTGCGTCGGGCACAAGAGTCATTTATCCCGCCGGTATAATAGCAACAGCGCCCGAGATCCGCCCACAAAGTTACTTGCGTTTCGCGTTTGATACTTGCGTTTCAGATCGTTAAAATAGGGCCCAAAATTGTGTAGTACACATCCAAGTGAGTTTTGTTTGTAGTAGACAAATGTGGCTAATGTGTATCAAAGTTTGAGAGATCTATAACAAACAACCACTGAGTTACTGATGCTCAAACAAAAAGTGTTACTTCCATCCCCATTCTCCTCTATGCATGTATATATGCTTCTAGGATTATAATTTTCTTTTGAAGTGGGATGTAATCAGCAAGGTTTAACACTTGTTTTAGCAAAGTAACTGATTGACAGGCGAGTAGGTGGTCCTTCGCTGCTATGCATTATACTGTAGCTTTACACTATAATTTGTGAACGTGGTCACATGTTTCTGACACTCTGTTTGGTTTATTTCACGTTACGCCCAAACCACACCTATGAGTAATGTAGCTACTTCAGACCAAACCATTTTAGATTTTTAGGTGCATTTTAGGCGCAAGAGTCATTTATCCCGCCGGTATAATAGCAACAGCGCCCGAGATCCGCCCACAAAGTTACTTGCGTTTCGCGTTTGATACTTGCGTTTCAGATCGTTAAAATAGGGCCCAAAATTGTGTAGTACACATCCAAGTGAGTTTTGTTTGTAATAGACAAATGTGGCTAATGTGTATCAAAGTTTGAGAGATCTATAACAAACAACCACTGAGTTACTGATGCTTAAACAAAAAGTGTTACTTCCATCCCCATTCTCCTCTATGCATGTATATATGCTTCTCGGATTATAATTTTCTTTTGAAGTGGGATGTAATCAGCAAGGTTTAACACTTGTTTTAGCAAAGCAACTGATTGACAGGCGAGTAGGTGGTCCTTCGCTGCTATGCATTATACTGTAGCTTTACACTATAATTTGTGAACGTGGTCACATGTTTCTGACACACTGTTTGGTTTGAGTGATTTGATCACTTTGGAGCCCATTTGCACCAGTAACCATTGATCAGTTTACAGAAACAGGGTCTATTAACAGAAGGCACTAGTAGTCAATAATCCTGAACCAGCTGCAAAAAGCCTTAAGAAAGTGGACAACAGATGTTAAAATATAATCATCCATTATGCCTCTAGCCCACAAATAACCCCTACCATGTTACAGCAGTAATGTGAAATTCTTTTCCATTTCAAAACACCCCCAGCTCCAGCACAAACTCCAGACTCAAGCCCAGCGGAGCTCCTCGCTTCTCTATTTTGATTTTCTATTCAAAGACAGATAAACAAACCACCAACCTCAGCGGATTTTGCAGATGCATCCCAGGATAAATGAGCCTTTAAGAATTGAAAGCTATAAACAACCAAGCCCTTAGATGTTTACATTTCAAACACAGAGGTTTGTCTCCAAGGAGTTCAGGCTTAGCTAGTTCCAGTAATTTGGGAGATGGAGACTGCTGTTATGATGGGCATTCCTGCACCACTGAGGGTTGATGCTTTACTGATTTTAACCAGAACAGATTGCAGTCGGTTAGTTTTTAGTGGCACTCAAGAAATGAAGCTCACTATTATCAGAGAATAGTGTCCTTGTAAGATCCATGACTGGAAAGGGATTAAACTCCTCATAGATGCAGCCGCTGAAAAACTACTCTATTTTCCCCAGTTACTGTATAAATGCTTCTAGTGTTTCCTTCTGTCTCCTTATCTTTCTCTTTCTCCATACATTTCTTTCTCATCTCCTGGACTGTAAATCTCCATTTTCTATGTTGATATAATTTATTCTGTCTATTTGCAGAAAAAATTGAAATATCTCTTTGTCTGCCATTTCTGTTTGGTTCTACTGTATGTATATAAGCCAAAATGAACTCTGCTCTTTTCTTTCACTTTCTCTTGTGACCTTGGGGCCATTTTGTCACTTCCTGCCACAGCTCATCAATCACAATGTCTCCTGACCCGTCTAGAGCGCTAATCTCCATATAATCCCACCATTACCGTGAACGGCTCATCTTTTTGTGTCTAGTGTGATTCCTGTTCATCCTCTCTGCCACTTTCCCACTTTCTCCAGCCTGCCCGTATCATTATATTGTATTTCCCAAAATACATTTTAATAGAAATCCCCTTCTACCCCAAGGATGACCCACATTAAAACAGCAAATTTATTTTTGAGCGACAGAAGGTTCAAACAGCCCCAATACACCTTTGTCTCATTTGATTTGGCTCCTTCCACGTGTGCCTGAGATTTACATTTCATCTGTGGAGACCCTGACTATATTAATAACTCCGGAGGTATTTGTCAGAGCTCGGAACGAATCACGAATGAGTAGATGCTGCCATAAAATGATTGCATTTTCTCTTGTTGGGGCTGGAAATAGCTTAGTCTCTGAAATGGGTTTTCACAAAGGCAACAAGGGCAAATCTATGTCTTGTTTGTGATAAGAACAAAGTGGAATATGAAGTCATTTCTATTTTCAATGTTATTTTCAATTTTCATACTTTAAGGAAGCGCTAAATCCCTTTCATTCAGCTATGGACAATAAGAACACAGAAAAAAGTGCTTTGAATTTACATGATTTGATCACGCACATCATTCCACACAAATCAATTAAGTTTACTTATTGTTTTCCTTCTCGGTTTAGTTCAATAATGATTTGTTAGAAAACATAACTTGTTCATGTAAATTCAACATGATGGAATTGTGGAATGGAATAATTATATTTTAGTGACCTCAACATGCCTTTATGCTTGCCCACGCCATGATCCATTTTCATTTGCCACATTACTCAGTAATATTACTAGATTACTACCTAGCTATCTACCAACTAGAAACAGCATGTTACCGCATGCTAAATAATAGCTCATTGACTAAAGCAATGTTCTTCATGGAAACTGTTCTAAATCAAATCATAATTGGACATTAAAGTCCCCCCTTTCTAAATTTCAACATTTTACTCTTCAAATCAAGTTAAAATTTTTTTTTTAAGTAAATGGCCCGCAAGTTGTGACAAAACAATCAAGAAAATAGCTTCAGTTTAACCAAGTTAACTGAACAAGCAGGAATTTTTAATTTTTTTTGCACTTTATTTATTCTGAGAGAAATAAAATAAGAGAGAGTTCATTCCTGCTTTAGCAACATCTTTGCTATGGAAGCTCAAAATAAATGTAGCGCCACATAAAGGTGAGAGGAAACATTCTCCAAAAACCAGTCCACATAAGTAATTCAATACAATATCTGTCTAAAGTTTGAATATCTGTTTTTCCTCTTTATGTTTTGTTAGTTAATATAATGTAGCTTTTATGTTTTAATCGATTATAAGCCAAGATTTCATGCATTGTGTCACATATTGACATAAATCATATATAATTTGGTTTGAGCTATAAAGGGCCATATTGAGAATTTGGTTGAATTTTTTCCTATACTAAGTATAAATAAATTGTTACATAACAGATGAAAATATTACATCTTTTCATAACAGAAATAATTCTTATGATAATATTAATTTTACTCAGTGATACTCTCTTTCACCGATGACGATGTTGCCTCCATTACATTGGTTTCTGTCTGATCTAACTCTTGTTGCTTGTGTCTCCTGCTATCCTGATTAGCAGGGCCTAAAATGAACACTCCCCAAGCTCCAAAGTAAAAATTGGCATTGTCTCACTGCACGCAAAACAATAAGCAGTTAGCACCAACCTATGAGAGTGGTTTTGAACTTAAGAAAGCTGATTGGTCAAAAAAAACATATATATAGTACGTTGAGAGCCAACAGCAAAACATAACCCCCAAATACATTGGCATAAACCTGTGCTTACACTGTCCCACTGACACACACATTATTTTACCTTGAAATGCACTTGTTAATGCCACATCATTTAAAAACAAATACCCAAAATCCAAAATTTGACATTTACCGGGACAGGATCCAGCTTAAATTAAGCACTGGATTCAGTCTTTGATACAGTATATAAACTCAGTAATCCATGATAAAACACTATCCTCTCATTGAAGCTAGGTTATGGACAAGACATACCAGTCCGAGAGCTTTTCAATAGGGCATTTATATCAGACGAACTTATAAATTATTTCCGTTGTGATGTTTTAAAAGCCTTTTCCAGCCGCAATGCCAGATACTGATAAACACCATGTCTAACTCAGTGAGGACTGCAGTACAGAAACAGTGCACATGTTCACACTCAGCTTGAATGTTAAGCACGCAAACTCTGAGCACAGCTAGACACTTTTCCTTAGTCTTCACCTCCCATTCCAGACGGCACTGCGCCCGCCTTTATCGCAGCAGCTGAAATGGGGAGATTAGATTATTCTCTTTCTCATTCCTCTAAGCTTGTTACCATGGTGATACCACGGTGACTGAGGAAGGTCCTCACCCGGAGACGGCTGTGCAGCTGACTATCGTCACCTCAGGAACGTGAGGTCATTAATTTCCCTCTGGTAAAAGCTGCGGAGTGTTTTAGAACATTTTAAGGCATGACTTAACAACCATTTTATGTGAAAGATCAAACACGGTCAACCACAGCTGCAAAGACCAAATAAATACACAATGTAAACCCAAAGCGCACAAACCAACTCCCTTAAAGACTGCTTCCTGTGTCTGTATTGATTATAGAAAATCTACCAAAATTAAAAACATAATGGATCCTTGAAGCAGAGCCCTGGATACACAGTAAATGGATTTCATTTGGAGGTAATTATAAATAATGAAGTGCTGGTGGAGCCGTACTGCTGCAGTTTTGACAGCTGAAGTGATACAGCGATTAATCATTGAATAAAATCAGGCGTTCCTTGCTTTACAGTGATGGAACACAGATATTTGCTTCTTGAATTAAAAGAGAGAGAAAAAAAAAAATACCAACAAATAAATAAAGAAATAGATAAATAAAAATAAAAAAGGTAGATAGATTTTTTTTTTTTTTGTAGTTAGTTCTGTCAGGAGAACCCCCAAAAAAGGAGAAACCTAGCGATCAGCAAATGAACATAATGGGGCTTTTTGTCACAGTCCGCTTGTCGTGACATCCTGCTCCGATTAGTAGCGTAAAGGAATTTCTAAGGAAGTTTAGTTGAACTTAACAATAAACGTCATCATTATTTAAACCTGTTTATTTAGACTTTACTATGTAGTCATTTTATTATTTTATTGTAACATTATGTAAGAGACACTGCCGGTGTTCTGCCAGTCATGAAATGAACTAGCAGCACGCAGCTCAAGTTACTACCCGAGGAATCATCGGACTGATCTCATTTTATTTTTAATGTTATTTTGTTTATTTCTGCATTATATTCCCACCCATTATTTGCTATACAAATGCTATACAATCGTTGCACTCAGACATGAGGATATGACTCATTTAAGATGATCAAACCAATTATTTCTTAATAATCATCTATGGGCGGAAAATATTTCTTTAAAACTTCAATTTGATCTAATTATTAATGATTGCATCGTAAAGTATGAGCATGAATTTTTTTTTACATTATTGTTTAATACAATAAATTTCCCCCAAACCTTTAATTTAATCCCCTCAAAATAGACTTTAGTTGTAATTAATATTTTAATATTTGTCTAATTTTAATGCTCTTTAATGTCATATGATGTTTGTATTGTATTCTTGCAGTTCTGCAAAAAAATAAGGTGATCAGACTCTGAAGTATTGTGCATACACATCGAGTATAGCTTGAGCGCCCACTTTTAAATCCCGAAATATGCGTCGGAACTGGTGTGTCTTTAGAAGAAGTATCTGTGCTGAATTTTACATAAATAAATCACAACAATCACGTGCTATGGGCACAACCATTGATACAGGCAGCAACGGAAGTTTTTTACGCTCCTATTTGAAGCTTCCGCTTTTCGAATGCGGAAGTGTGATAAAGGCCTTTTGAGATCTAATGACACAATTTAAACATTAGGACTGCAATTAAATTAAACAACAATATCATACATGCTTTCACAGACAAGGTTTAATCCTAGTCCCAGACTAAAATGCATGTTTGAGCTGTCTTGACTGAAAGCAACATGCACTGAGATATCTTAAAATATGTCAGTGCCTTTGTTTAGTCTCAAGATGCACACCAGCAATGTTTTTTATTTCCAAAGGCATGTTTATATAAGATACTTAAATGTCCTAATTTAACTAGCTTACTCCTGGCTTAATCTAAGCCCTGTCCGTGAAACCAGGCCTTAAAGTTGAGTTAAGTGATTTCTGAACATCATTGTTGAACACTGTTGATATCTGAAATCAACCCAAATCGAAGATGACGAACAAATTGTTAAAAATGAACATACAGTACATGAGTATATACAAGCAAGAGTTCATGTTAGCCACCAGCAGCACAAACTCAAAATCAATGTTACTCGTATATGGAGCAGAAACAACACAACCTCAGGTCTCTCCAGCGCTGGAAAGCTTTTCTAATATTAACGCGGGTCCTAAAGCTCTTGCCTGATCATAACCCTTCTTTTTCCAGTGATATTCCTCTGACCTTTTCTCTTTTGTAATGTCTTGCAGTCTTTCTTCAAATCCGACCATTAGCACCTGCTACTAGATGGCATAGCTTCACCATCTGATTCCAAACAGCATGCTTTACCATTAATGACCATTCAAAACTATCTGTGTATTCATGGAATGCAATTTTTGTGTGCAAATGCGCAATAAAGACCTGGTGATGAGAATCATAATATATTAATAACTTGGTGAATAAGCTTCATTAGAATCAGAATTAATATCAACTGCTATGAAATGTTTGATAATCAGCAAACAGCCTAATCTCTTGCCATCAACCACAATAATCATCTGTTTCTCTATATATTTCATTAGTCTAGAATGTAAATAGTGTTTTGCTGTATGTAGCATGTCACACTCAAACAGCCTGAGAAGCTTCTCTCTGTGCTTTGCCATAAGTGACCAGCAACATCCAGGCCCAGTAGGCGACCCATATGATTTATCTGCAGCCATTGAAATACATTTGATTTTTATCACACCGATGGTGCTGTGCTTACCTTAATGCCCTTCTCTCTCACTCCCTTTCTGTTCCATCCATAAACTGCAATCATTTACCCCAGCCTTTATCGCCCTCATCTTTCTCTTCCTCCTCTTTACTTATCTTTCTCTTTATCAGCCTTCCATTTCTCTTTCCCTCTCCTTTCCTTTCTCCACCCATTTTATCGATGTGCACGTTCTCCGGTCTCTTATCACTCTTCTTTTGTCTCTCTATCCATATTTTCTCCTCTCCCCTCATCATATTGTCTTCTCCACGTTCACTGCATTGAATCTATTTTTCTGGTCTGTAGAGAGTTAGTTATTGTCATCTACTAACATTAAGGCATTAAGGCATTTGTCTAACAAATATCTACACATTCTTAGTTGGGATACTTGTTAAATGAGAAGTTCATGATGAATTAAGTCCTTCATAAGCACTATTCGAGGAGGAAAAGTTTTCTAAACCACGACTTACAAACTTTTGTCATGGAACCCAAATATAAAGGTTGCTGTTAACACCTATTTATACTGTGTAAGAAAATGTTAAGTGCAATATTTTTAAGACAACATGCTGTTTGCAAAATAATTGACTTTTATATTGTTATTGAACTGAAGCCAACGTTAACTATTAGAGTATTATCTTGAAAATATTGCATTAAATTTATAGTGTTGTAAACAAGTATTTTTACTGTTTCTTTAATCAAATAAATGCAGCCTAGGTGATCATAAGAGACGTCTTTCAAAAACATTTAAAAAATCTTACCGACCCCAAACCTTTGATTGGTAGTGTATATGTGAAATTATAATGATGTATATACAATTAAGGGAGAAATTAGTGTGAGAATCTCATCCCTGATGCTGCTACTACAATTCATGTTCTGACACAATTGACCCACCAACAATTAAAATTTAGCAAAAGATTCATTTTATAATGAAGATAGAACAGGCAGCACAACAATTTAGCTTTAGTTACAGTGTTCAATCACAGACATTCCTATCCGGGTGGGATTCAATTTCTCTAAAAACTCCAAGTACTGTGAAATATAAATTTACCTAACCTCCTCAGGGAAAATAGTCCCGTCCAAATGACACATATACCAACCATGCTGCTGCTATTTGCAAAAAGCACAGACCACATCGAGCAAACAGGAAATGGCTGGCAAAATAAGACCACAATAAGCAGCAGTATAGGGGGAGGTTACACTACTCAATTAGCGGATGTGGCCTGTTCGGTCAAGAGAGAGGAATAAAAGGGTTGACTGGAAGAGCGAGAGATTAAATCAAAGAAGAGTGACACATTTCAAACGAAGCTAATATACAGTTTGAGCCGCAGACTATTCTACTGTCAGTCAGACATTGCACTTTGGGGGAAGAGTGTAATAATTCTGTTTATCTGAACAATACGTGAGTGGGTGTAATTGAATCTCAGTTTCAGTGGGCGGCTTGTGGAGGAGAGCAGATGACTGCTGACAGGCCGAGAGGAAGTGAGTGTGTGTTTATGAGCATCATTTGTGGGGAAGTGTAAACAAGTGCAGAGTGATTTAATGAGCAGCATGCACACAAATTCATGTGTCCAAATGGGAAAATGTTTGAGCTGGTTTGCCTTACCTTCATCTCCTGATCCTGAACCAGCCTCTATAAAACACAAAAAAACAGATAATTAGATCAATGTCTTCTCCAAAGTCTTTATATCATTTTAGTGAATCCACCAAGGGTCAAAATCCACACAGGTTTTACTGCATGTAAAACTAATTTAGAAAGCATTTTCTAGTGCTTTATCAATCTCATGCATGCCATTTATAAGTTGCTATTTTTTTTGCAGTGATGCCATAGAAGAACCTATTTGGTTTCCACAAAGAACCTTTCAGTGATCGGTTCCTAAAATATGTATTTTTCTTTCTTGGGGTGCAGAACATTTTACAATTCTGGAGAACCATTTACAACAGAAATATTGGAAAACGATCGAATTGGAAAATGAATGGATGGATGGATGGATTAAAACATGTACATTATTGCTCATCTGGGTCTCTGGAGTCCGGGCATACTATTCTAATATACATTACAGATATGGTTCTGTGTGCTTGAACTGTGGGAGGATCAAAGGTGAATATGTGACCCATTTGGCTTCTGTAGGCAGAAGTGGGCTGTACAAATGATACAAGAGGGAGATAATACAAATGCATATACACTCAAATTCACCACAGTCTGATTCAGATTCAGTGTTTCAACTGAAACCATAGAAACTATAACCACAATATTGCCACAATATTTGGGACTAAATCAAGTATTATAATGTAAATTACAGTATGTCCTCTGACTGGATATGAAGGTACAAAATGACACTCAAGTGAAAATGAGGGAAGGGTAGTCTTCCGGTTTCCCTCAGATTAGTTTCTTATTTTTGAGGACTCTACTCTATTGCATTGCAGTCTAAATTGTTTATATGCATTTTTTTTGTCTATTTTTAGCAAGATTTTATACAGCACAGTGGTCAACTACTGTTGTTTTTAATGTGCTTTATAAATAGATTTGGATTTGATAGCAAGATAAAACCATATGCATCTTCAAAGTTCAAACACATACATACTACAATTTACCTGTGTAGGGCTATGTGTTAGATCAAGCATGAATACCATCCTCAATCCCTTAGACAAAATAAAATGCTCTATTTTTAAAGAAAATAACCTAGTACGGAATCACACTCACACACACACAGAAGTTCAAACTGATTTATTTGCTGTCAGTTTTTCTAATTGCCTGACAGTTACGTTCTTGAATCAGAGACATGTCGCCCACAATCTGTCTTTGACCATCTAAAAGATGCTCTCTAGCCATCTGGACATTAAACGCTCAGCTTTGGCTTTAATACAAAAAATAGGTCTAAACCTGTCAAAATACTTTCACCTGTAGCCTATATTTGATATGCTTGCACAACAGTATCACCTGTGTACGTGTATACAATTAGAAATTAGTTAACTCTCTAAAGTCTGGCATATAAATAATAGTCAGAAAAAATATTTTTGTAATCAAACTATCTATTGAAAATGTAGACAAAAAACATGTACATTTATCACGAATAATTAATTAATATGTTAGCAAGAATATTATTAAAATCGAACTGATTTTTATTATAACAGAGAGCAGGCTGTATACAGTACATTAAACAATGTTTTGATGATCATGTTTGATGACTGAAATAAATATATCTAAATGAATATTAGAAAGCTATATTTAAATATGATATCTATATGGGGTCTATATATCTATATGTTAGTATATTTATAGGGTTAAAACTATTTAAAATATAATCTACAATCAAGAATGCATAAACATAAATCATCAATTATAATTTTCCATCCTTGTATTCAATTCAAAATTCCTGATAGAAACTGAAGACCTAAAAGACAAAAACATAAAAGCATTATACAGAACCAATGAATCTGTCCAGAAGCATTGGATCAAAAAAGTGGAAAACCTTCCACAGCCTCAAAAAATCAAGAAGTTCCCTAGTACATCAAAAAGACTATTTCACAGTGAGGATGGAAGTAAAGCGAGACGAACAGCCTGTTTCTCGGCACACTTCTTCCTGTGAGACTGGACTCTGCTGAGTCTGCGGGCATGAAACAATGGCAGGAGTCTTATTTAAAGTAAGAGACCTGCTTCTCATTCAGAGGTATCAGCGGGTTACGCATCTCCTCTGCCTTTGTCATTTATCAGGAAGAATGTGTGATGAGGTGACTTTGCACTATTCCTCGGGCTCCCACGATGCCACGGGTTGAACAAAACTTGAGCTCGTGGCTCAGAGGCAGATGGTCTCTGTCAGCAGAGACAAATGCAGCTGTGATTTAACATGCCACGGCCGCTGTTACAACACACAATTACCTATTTCAAGAACAGCACGCTTGACAGACATGTACATCAAGTAACATCAGTACCAGGCACAAAGAATAATTGATAAAACAGCCTGTTGAGCTTGCAGTCCTCAGTTTATGTGAATGTTTTGAGAAAGAAATAGACATTTCTTGGAATATGAAGCATACTCCCTGCATATGAGATACTTTAGCACTATGTGGAGTGCGATTACGCAGAAAGGCTATCTTAACCTCCATTTCTAATGTCGAAAATGAAGTGCCTACTCCTCTCTACAGTTACGCACCACTAAGCTAATGGCTAGCTGCCCTGTGCCGCACTGAAAACTCAATATAAGCACTGGCCCGTCTCCTTAATCAGTGCATTACTCACACTGATCTTACAGCAGCACAGCGGTGAACTCGCTACCGTTTGTGAGGTAAATAGCCCACTTATCAATGCCAGAAAAAAAGAGAGAAGCATATACTCACCTCTGTGATACTTCTCAATATTTGGCACAGTGTCAGCGGAGCACATCAAGGACTCATTTTGGGAAACTAAGCAACACTCTAGTAGCATTTTAGTAGCCAAGTGTGATGGAGGGGAGGTTTGACACAGTAATGGAGGTGAAATTACTTAGCGGAACAAGGGAATAACAGGATTTCACCAAACAGTATTGGAAGTGACTGTTGGTGAATGGGATTACAGCTAAATTTAGTGACTAGTAACTTGTAGACTTTAAATATTACCTAAACTTTTAATGCTTACAATACTTTGAATTGAAGGATTGTAACTAACAAGCACAATGGCGCTTCTGATGCCTTTCAGCGTCACTCAACACATGCGGAATGGTATTCAGCACCATGGAGAGCACCAAACACAGAACCAAATCTGAAGACTTCTTTCAAAAACATTTAAAAAATATTACTGACCCCAAACTCATGATCGGTAGTGGACATACATATAAATGCATCTCTGTAAAGCTGTGAAATGATTGAGCAATTGCAGTCTGATTTAACTAAAAAAAAAAAAAAACACTGTGACAGATGAATGCTTTAACACATGACTGTCCGTGTTTACGTGCCAATGGCATTTCTTAAAGGAAGAGCAGCATTTAATACTAAGAGTACACAGAGAGTGGAAAATATGACATACTATAAAAATGTAATATGATGTGATATGACGCCTTTAATACTCTCTCCAGTTATTACAATCAATGTTCTATTTCCTGGTGCATGAAGGTGCTCACTTTCAGTTATGATATTGATGTATGAATGAAGACAGAGGAGCCAAGTTGCAACCAGCCTTGGAGAAATAAAGAAAATAGCAGAGTGTGATACACTTCACTTATCTCTGTAGGTCATCTGTCAGCTGCTGGATCATTTGCCAGGGAATTAGTGGAGAGGAAATCAGTGTCAAAGAGTTAGATGAGCTGGTACAAGCATCAGAACTGTGAGGCAGTCCATTTCTCTGTCTCTTTCCTCAACGCCCTCAGGGCTGAAAGTGTGAAAAACTCATCCGGCTGCGGGTATATTATTTTGGTCTAACATAAAGCTCTTTTTGGACAGAAATCCCCCCAAAAATTCTTCAGATTTAATCTTTGACATAATGATGCATGTAAAATGCACTATTAATTCTGAATTGAACATAGTTAGAATTTCAAACATTAAACATGAAAGTCAAGACATTTATAATATTACAAAAGATTTTTATTTCAAATAAATTGTTTTCTGAAAACAGTTATTTTAAGTTTTATTTCACAATATTACTGTTTTTATTACTGCAGCCTTGGTGAGCATAAGAGACTTCTTTCAAAAACACACAAAAAAATCTTCCCAAAACAAACTTTTGAATGGTAATGTAAATAACTTTTAGAAATATATAAATAATTTAAGCAATTAAACCCCTGACCTGTACGTGGATTTCATAATAAGGACTGCAAGTCCGCAGTCACAATATTGTAATGTATTTAAATGATCTTCATTTAGGAACTTAACTTGTCTCTGCAAAAATATATGTAGTTAATTCAATTCCTCAATACAATAGCGAAGGAAACAAAGGAAATGAAGAAATATTTACAAAGTACCAAGGTGTTACAGGCAATTCAGAAGAACTAGTTGCCCGATTTGTGAGGTTGATGGAATCAAACCATTGAAAGATATTTGTAAAAAAAAAACACTGTGGAAGTAAACAAGATCACAACTGCAATTGTAGCTTTATTTTCAGATTTATATCCATGAGGTACTTAAACCGGACTGGTCTGATGTACACTCAATGCATGAACATAAAGAGAGAAATAAAAGCAAAAGATGACAGGAAAGTGTTCAGAGAGAGAGACAGCCAAACAGAGAGATGATTCAGTGGCGCCATTCAAGCGTCACAGAGACAAAGACTCTTGTTTTTTGCGTCTTGTTTCAGTAAATTAGCTTTTTACCTTACAGAGCACCTACAGACAAGTACATGCTCGAACATTCAGGAATAAATGAGAACCAACATCCTGCTGGGATTGAATTATGACTTTACCTGTATACACACAAACAGGCACACACGACGAGAAGAGAACATTTCATTCTCTGGATGCTCCATAAGCACAAATACTCGCCTCCCACTCCCTCTCCTCCCTAGAGATCATTTTTAGAGGTTTCAGTGTGTTTAGGCACTGTTTAATGGAGTCTGACTCAGCAACTCCCAGAGCACCAAACATCTGCTTTACTCTCTGCAATATACCATTTAACTGACCACAGAGCACACTTTCGCTCGTATCATTTGGTTTTTGCTTTGCCTTAAACATGCAACACCCATTCACAATCACAAACATAATATAAAAGAAAAAAGGGGGATGTTTATCTGAAATCATTTCTAACAATTAACAATCCAGTCTTGTGGAACAGCATTCATGCCTTAAAAAGCTCAGAATGCAGCTCACTAGGTTGTAAAACATAGCAAAGCTTTACACAAAGCAGTAATACACAGCTCTAGCCTGTTAAAGGTATTATGGGTATTGTCTGACTGAAGTATAACATGTTTAACACAACACAGATATGCCTCTCTGTCTGTTTCAGACCACAGGGATGAATAAATTGAAATTCTGCTCAATCTGATAACTTCATACTCACAGTTAAAAATGTAATTGGCAAATTATTAGGCTGTGGATTAACCTTCAAGAGACATACGCACCAAACCCACGACTGAACGTACCAGCTGGACAGGATCCTTCAGAAACCACCAGGATCTCGGTTTGCTGTTTGCAGGCGTCTCTCCGCAGAAAACACTCGTTGTCGTAGTTTTCGTTGTTGGAGCCACACACAGGAACATAATCGATGTTGCACTAAAAAAAAAAGAGGGGTTTCAAGCATTAGAAAATATATGAGAACAATATTAGATTAAGAAAACATGGGGCCAAAATTCAAGTCAAAGATTACAAGCATTAGTAACATAAAACATTTGGATAAACACGATTATATATTATACGTTTTTAGTATTACAACTATCTGATTATGTTATTTGTATCATTTAAATATAATAAAAATCAATACATAATCAAACATTCATTGAAACATACTTGGTATTAATATTACGAGTAGCTTTAAAAAAAAAGTATAAATTCCAAATCATATTTTATGTAAGTATAGCATGAAATGGGAACAAAGGAGTCTTTCTTTAAGAACATGTTGTATTATATTACGCAAGAATAATAATTAAGCATGAAACTGACCTACATATCTCTTACAGCTTAATTGTGATGTTTTTGCACCGCTTTATTTTGGGAGTTTTAGATGAGCTTAGAATAAGAATTGTGTGATCTGAATGCGAATTAAGCTACTGTGAGCTCTGAAGGGTCGAAATACAGTCTGCCAACTACACTGCCCACGTTCCCAAAGAGGTGGAAAAAAAGATTACAGTGTAAGAAAACGCCAGGGAGGAATATATCACAAAATCCCGTGAAACATTTGCAAATTTATGGATTCAGGTTGTTTGGTTATAAAAGGTTATACTTTTAAAGAGGAAATTTAGGTTTGTACAATATACGCAAAAATGTTATCCAAAAAAATCTAATAAACAATAGAAGCAAACAATGGAAACAATAAAATAATTTAGTGATAATGCTATTGCAGACTTTTAAAATGATCTGACAGAAATAACAACAACGGATTAATTACACATCAATGTGAAAACAACGATTTGTACCATAACAGGGTATAACATAAAGGCCATTAAGGCCATAACATAATGAATAATTAATTAATTCAGATTTAAATTGATTCAATCTGTAACAGAAATAATTTTATTATCAGTTCATCCCCAGAATTATGACAAACAAAATGATTCAAAATGAAAGACAAAAGAAAATCTACTTCAATCCACCAAAAAACTTCTCAAATATTCCAGTGAATCTCTTTAAAACCCACCAAAGCTTGACTTCATGAGAAGCAGGTAGTTTAAAATCACTGGGTGGCCTGGTGGAAAATGAAGCTGTTCCAAACCTCACGCAGGTATTTTGGATGAGTCTGACCAGACCGCACACACATATGCACCTGGACACACAGAGACACACTGTGTCTGGTCCAGCAGGCAGGGTCTGTCTGGCCCCTGGGGAGGCAGGTACAGTGCAGGGCTGCAGTGGCCTGTCAGCTCACATGTTGGCTGAGGGACTGTGTGGCTGGAAGCCAGCTAGTTGGCAGGGGTCACAGGAATAACTGTGCCCATCGATTCTGGAGCGGGATTTGTACTCGCTGTTTTATCGGCTGAGAAGCAATATTATGCAGGATGGGAAAGCTCTGAGCCAACACTGCCAAGAGATCCAGAGAGAGTGGAGTGAAATAGGAGGAACAAGGGAAAAACTAGGTCTACAGGAGATGATTATACTGGATGAATAGAAATGAGTGGAATACAGCAAAAAGGAAAAAGACAGACATGAATGAATTTATAGATTTTTTTTTTGCCACATATAGAATTTAAGTTCATTTTAGAATTGATATATATATATATATATATATATATATATATATATATATATATATATAATGTGTGTGTGTGTGTATTGTGTTTAAAAACACAAGAAGAAGGGTGGGGGAAGGAAAACAATGCAAAGTCTATGGATACGTTCTTTAACTTGCACGCCACATCTTTGCAAAGCACATGAAACTCTGTCAAACACGTCCTTCTAGCGCATGTATGCATAGAAAATCAATAGAAAAGTATAGTGCAGTGGAATGCACAAATAATTTCTGTGTGAACGGCTCCCGAAGCTGTTTAAACTGGACGTGTCGAAGCAAACGACCAAAATCCATTTGACCTTTGTGTCAGAAATGCAAGAGCGTGGAGGAAACCAGAAATAGAATTGGTCATCTTTTTACTGTTGGTGACTTGTTGCGTTGCAAAAGACAGTATTCAATGATTATAATGGGTTCTGTTTACTACTGAATCGTCACTCGCATCTGGTGTAGACCACATTGCTTTGTTTGGTACTATTTTTGTTGGTCAAAGTCAAAGCAAATACAAAAAAAATTTCGTTCCCGAATTAGTCAGTGATTTTGAATGAATCAGTCAAGTAAGTAATTCAATGACTCATTCAGAAAAACACTCACTGTAGTTAATTATTTTAAAATGTTAAATATGAATAATGGATGGATTGATATGACTAAACATTCATATATGGGGTTGGTGTGCCATAGTGGTTAAAGATCTGGGTCGATAGCCAAAAAGTTGTAGGTGTGAAGTGTGTACATAGCAAGGGCCAATCTTTGATCTAATGCCCTTGAGCAATGACAGATTTGTTTTCCAACTAAAAAAATTCTCATTCAACTAAGGTCAAATGCGACTTGAGTTCTCTTTGATAAAAATAATCCACAACTAGCACACCTGAGACGGAGAGTGTTAGAAAAGACTGAGTGACAGTAAAATGCAACCGAGACACCCGAACAGAAAAACCGAGTGAAATCTCAGAAGAGCAAAGCATTGAGATGATCTTGAAATAAACATAGAAAAAATGAGAGGAGGAGTAGGAAGAGAGAGAGTGAAATGGATATTACCCCCTTTTAAATCTTTTCCTTTTGTGACATTTTTACAGCTTCAAGTGTTCAATCAATCTTTTGGCCTGGCATGATGCAATAGTGAGAAAGGCTGGCCAGCCCCAGACAGCCCCCAGCATGCCCCGAGAAACGCCTGTTTTGCAGAGCCCCTGCGGTTTAGTCCTTTTAACTTTACCTCTTGAGGGGAAGGAGTGCATTAGCAGTTCATTTTTTAGGAAAAATTCAATGATAGAGAAGTTGATAGAATAGTTATTTGCTATGATAGAAAAGTTATAGCTATGATAGTATAATAGTTAATAGTTATAGCTATGATGAAGTTCATTGAAATAAATTGAGGGCAAGCAATGAGTCTCTGACACACTACAGTTCTCAGTTCTCAGTTCTCTGACACACTAACAGTTAAATGAGCAGACAGACACTTCAGCTACAACAAAAAACAGCTTTTCACTTGCAGGTCAGAGGAGTAGGATTGAAGTAGCATTCTGATGAATGAAAGGACCTCGAAAAAACTGAAAAGCATTATGATAGATTTAATACACATATACCTGTCCCATTCCACTGCAGCAAATGTTTGATCTTTTCAAAAGTTACCCATGATAAAAAATAGCATTAGACAAGCCTTTTCTTGTTTGCAGACAACTGAATTACGCAAACTACACATCAGCCCCTAATGCGCCGTTCACACTGGTGTTCTTGCATTTAAAAAGCAATGGACCGAAACGGGATGGAACAAATATGGAATAAAGATAAAGATGACTCATCCTGCACTACACAGATTTTTGTCCAATCAGATGAGCTCTAGAAAGAGTTTGACCCAACCCCCTAAATTATAAATATCACCTGCAACTAACTAGCAAGTAGAAAATCATGGTTCACAACTGTGGTGTATAAACCAAAAGATACTGCCAATCCGTCTGCCTCCTCATCCACCTTCGGTTTCAATACAGAAGTGTGAGACTTCTGCTTTATTAGCGGTTGTAGATTAGAAAAATAACAAAGTCCAGTGAACAGGTAAAAAATTACATTACAAAACAGTGTGTTTTCAAAAATAAAATGTAAATAATATTACAAATACCAGTTTAACCCTATCCATAAAGGGGTTCAAACTGACCTGGCATGCTGAGATTTCTTTAATATTTTGTTTTAATCTAACCAAATATGCCTAAATTAGTTTAGAGTTTGTTTGGAAAAAGTACAACTGCACTTTAAAAATAATAAATTTCATATTTTGTAATGCATATACAGTATATAAAAGGAAAGTGAACAAATAAACATGTTTGATATATTAAAACTTTTGTGTATCTTCTATTATTTTAATTATTTAATTAATAGGACACTTATGTTTTTGAAGAAAACCATTAAAGGGACATTCCACCCATTTGAACATTGTTTTTTATTTAAAGTGGGTCATATATGTAGTCGAAATGTAAAATAAATTTTGAATTTGGTGCCTTCGTGACCGAGGAAAGACAAAAAATAACTTCAGGACGCATTTGTATGAAAGACAACAACTCCCACAATGCACCACATTGCACAGCTCCGCAAGCCACTCCCACCAATCCAGAAAGCGCATATCTGCCTATAAGAGAAATCACTCTTCCGTCTACAAGGCTAGCTACCACCAGAGCTTGAAATTCATTTCACATTCACACAAAATGTCTAGTTAGTTGGCGAACTCATTACTCCTCGTTTGTATTTCTTTCGAAAAGGTGAATTATTGCATGGTACCTGGATGTTCAGTCAGAACATATGCGGTGCGAAACTAGGATAGTTCTCAACACAAACGTCCGTGTCTTCGTCTGATTCAGAGATTTCGTCCAGGAGAAATTGTCATCGTTGAAATTCTTTGCCGCAGACGGTCTCTATCTCTGTGTTCGTAGTTGCATAGTGAGATCACCGGCGCCACCAGTCCGCCCTAACTCGAGTCAGTCCGGGCTCCTCGTCCGCGGCAGGCAGGTCTTCTGCCTCGGCGGCTCTTCGCTATAATGCGGCTTGTAAAGGTAGCCACAAACACCTGATTCAAGCATCAGACTTCCGAAATCCTCTTCTATATCATATTGAGCACTCTCATCCGCTATTGTCATAACTTTACATCTGTCTCCACAGCGCCTGTTAGCTTAGCTTCAAACAAGATGGAGGATATTGCTTTCAGTTTCAGAGAGTAAAGTCCCACCCACTGATCTGTAATAGGTCTGTAGCGTGAGCGGGTCCCGCCCCCTGGGAAAGATGAGGAACGAGTGCTTGTAGTCTCAACAGAAATCCCCCCCTCTTACACTTCCTCCTACAATGACGCAAAATGACGATTTTTGCGTCATTGTAGGAGGAAGTGTAAAAGGTAAATAACGGATTTCTCCCGTCTCAGGGGAAAATGAGAGAGTGTTGCACGACCATTCAATAGTATGACTGGGTTTCTAACAATGCAAAGCTTAATGCAAATGGGTGGAGTGTCCCTTTAATTCCAATACAGGTCATTTTTCTTTAAGTATTCGTGTAGGTTTTTTGGTTCCTGCATTCTAGGGTTAACTTAAGACAAAGTGGGGGAGAAAAGGAAACTGTAAGGGACACGGTGAGAGAGGGACAGGCATAGGAAGGAGCAAAAAGACCACAGAGATAAAGAAACATGTAAGTGACGAACATAAGGCCAGACAGCATGTGTTCGAAAGCAATCTAACGCATTGAGCCTCCCAACAGAGGCCAGCCCCACAAACATTCATGGTGGAGGCCGACAAATGTCTTCACCCAAAAAAACAAAATGACTCACTACACAATTTGGCTCTTAAGTACCTTTAAGTCAAGTCAGTTTACTGAACTGGCATCTCTGTAACACCACAGGCAGGTGTATGTAGATAACAGGCAAGTACAGCTCCTATTTGCTTCAGTAGGGGAAGTCTGAAATATTACTACCAACTTTAAGAAATAATTAAAAACTCATCTTTTTAAACTGGTTTATAATGATTAAAGTGCCCCTATTATGCTTTTTCAAATACTACCTTTCATGCAGTGCATAATATAGTTGTTTGTGACTGTAAAAGGTCTGCAAAGTTCAAAGTGCACGACAAATAAAGTTATTGTCTCCTAAAAGAAAGAATAAATTCTCGACTGCCGAAACGAGTCATCAGCAATTCCAGTCTCACGTCCTGTTATGTACCTACGTAACAATGTAACAGATTTGCATAATGTCAGGCTATGATCTTAATTGACTGCCTGCGAACAATGTCTACTTTGACCCGCCTTCAAATACTGTAGTTGCTGAGGCCTGGAAGAGTTTGGTTCGTGTTGCCAACGAATGCAGAGGAGACGCTCTTTTCAGTGCTGCAAATCCACTTTGCATGCACTTCAAAAGGATGAAGACTCACGCTGGAATTGATATGGAAAAACTGATGCCATCATTCCTGTTCGTATACTGTGTATCATGCGCTGAGGAAGCCTCTGGAACAGAAATTGTGATATGGTAATGATCGTTTTGTCTCTGACTCGTGCTATAAGCGGTCGACCAATCACAACAGACTGGGACCAATCAGAGCACAGTAGGCTCTCGGAAAGGAGGGGTCTAGAGAGACTGAGGGTGTATTCACACCTGCCTTGTTTGGTTCGACTGAATCGAACTCAAGTTCGTTTCCCCCCTTGGTGCGGATCTTTTGTGAATACAGCAATCGTACTCGGGTGCGGACCAAACAACCGAACTGAGATCCAGCTGAATAGGTGGTCTCGGTACGGTTCGTTTATGGTGTGAACAAGAACCGACCCAACTGCAAAAAGCACTGCACCTTTAAGAATTTATTTGACTGCTCTTATGAGGATACTTAACAAAACAGACATTTTGGCATAATGGTGTGTGTTTTTGTTTGTTCAAGCGCGAAAGAGAAAGAGAATTCCGGCGCGCTGTCTGTGCACACGATACTGTTGTGCGTCTTTCTGCCCGTTGTGTGTGCATCAGGACATTCACAGACAGAGCGTTCTCGTTTGTCTTATCGCGCTTAAATGGTTTAAAAGCATGTTCTCTCCGCCGGAACCGTCTTGCAGCACATCGTCATCTTCTTAAAATCCTAATTACAACATCGTATAGATGACATTGTATCATATGATGCTCATTAGTTTCTTCATATTGCGTTTGTAGAGAATAACACCAAATCAGTAAAAGAACAAATATTGCATTACAAAATATCTCCATGCTGAGCCTGTTTTTGCACTTCCTGCTTTTCCCTGCTTGAGAATTCCTGTCCAATGAATGGACGACCTTAGCACACGTGTGGTTTTGTTTACAAATTTTGGTTCACTTGCAAAAAGAGCAGTGTGAAAGCGAACCGTACCAAAAAAAAAAAAATCAACATTGTATCCGGTCCGGACCAAAGAAAGTGAACTATCGGACTTTCCTGGTGTGAATACACCTTATATACTTACACAAGTATATAAAAAAATGTATTACACGTTTTAGAAATTTTTTTTTAATTATGCAAATTAGGCATTATCTCATTAAATATGCACGATTTTGCATTTATTTTCGGTAGATAGATCTGAACATATGATAAAGCCAGGTGCAAAATTCTTTTTTCATTTGTTTACACACAAGATGAAAAGAAAAAATATATATATATCTAAGGGATTTCAGGATATATGCTTTCATTACCTAGGAAATCAAAATATACTGTCCACTGTCCTTAAAAAAATTGATTTCCACCTTATTTAAAAAATAAAAAAAGTCACATAAACCAGGCCAGGAATGATTTATTAACAGATCCCTCTGAAAATATCGTCAGAATACTGCTAAGTGTATAACTGGAAAGTTTGGTGTACATAGGTGCTACATAGGCTGAGATGTTTGTACTGGAGAATGACAAAAAACTCATTTTAGAGAAAACGGCATTTAAATATTTAAATAGCTCTAAATTAGATTTCATCATTAGCTTTAAATCCCCCTTTGGACATTCACGATTGGTTAATGATAGAAAGGAAATGCCCATATTTGGGTTACATAGCGTTGTGCAGGAGACTCAGAGCTTTACAACGATACCGGTCACGACAGACTTCAGTAAACAGACGGAACTCGGCATGTCCGTCTGTTTAGTAAACTAGCCCAAAATCTCAAAACTGACCACTGCATGAAAAATCAATGTTTTTGCCTGCCGTGTCTCGCCTTAAGAGTGACAAATTATATTTTGTTATCAGTTGACTCTGGAAACTGTGCAGTCCTTGTTCTGTTGGATTTAAGCGCAGCTTTTGACACCTTAGACCACTGTATTTTGTTAAAAAGATTAAATCACGAGGTTGGCATCTGTGATACTGCCTTAGAGTGGTTTGAGTCTTATCTTTCAAATAGGAGTATATCTGTAAAATTGGAGAATGGGGTGCCACAGGGTTCGATCCTGGGTCCAGTTTTATTTTCTCTTTACATGCTCCCACTGCGCTCGATCTTTGAGCATAAAAAGATCTCCCATCACATCTATGCAGATGATACCCAGCTCTATTTACCATTAGACTCTGATAGTGATTCTGTTTCTTCCCTGCTTGCATGTTTAAAGGATATTAGAGAATGGATGGATGAAAATTTTCTCCAAAAAGAGGCTGTCCTGTTTGGCTCCAAACCGCAGATTGACAAATGTTTGCTTGGGGAATTTTCAATCAAACAATCACTCTTATGTAAAAAAAAAAAAAATCTGGGGGTCATTTTTGATTCAGACCTGAAGTTTGACAAATAATATTCAGTGGTCAGGGCCAGCTTTTTCCAGCTAAAGCGACTTCGAAAGTTAAAGCACCTTCTGACTTTTAGGGATTTGGATACTGTTATTCTGTTATTTTCAAGACTTGATTACTGTAATGCCTTGTATGCTGGAATTACTCAGTCATCACTCTCACAATTACAGATTGTCCAAAATGCTGCAGCTCGTTTCCTGACTGGGACAAAAAAGAGGGAACATATCTCACCCATCCAGGCCTCTCTCCATTGGCTCCCTGTGAAACAAAGAATTGATATTATGGTTTTAATTTACGCATTTACAGCTCTACATGGACTTGCCCCTATTTGTTTTTATTCTCCTCAGAGATCACTTAGATCTTCATCTCAGCTGCTATTAAATGTCCCGAAAGCTCGTTTGACAACAAAAGGAGATAGGTCTTTTTCAGTCTATGCTCCAAAACTTTGGGACACACTACCTTTAATGATTAGAGCTTCTCCTACATTAAACGTTTTTAAAGCATCAATTAAAACCTACCTTTTTTCTCAAGCTTATTAGTAACTCGGTTTTATTTTGTATGCATTTTTTAAATGCTATGGGATTGCAGTTTTTGTGATGTTCCAGGTTATGACCAGGTTATAATCTTTTGCTTATTATACATTTTCTGTTTTTATTTGTTTAGGTTTTTGGTTTGAATTTTTGACATGTTCTGTTTTACAATGTTTATATTTTTGCTTTACATGTGAAGCACTTTGGTCAACATTCGTGTGGTTAAAAGGTGCTATATAAATAAACTTTGACCTTGACCTAGAATAATGTATTTCAAAATAGCAATGGAATATGACAATAATGATATCATAAATTGTGCCTCTTAACCTCAAATTACACTAAAGGCTACTTTAGACCGATCCAGTTAATGTGCATAGACTAAACAAACAGGTGATTGGCACTTTTAATAAGACGGTGCTCCACTAGGCATATTGGGGGTTACATTTTCTCTCAAGTGGTCCAAATACTCTCTAACATATACTCATTGTGAATTTTGTCTCTTAGTCTACCACCAAGATTTGACAGTGTTTCAAAGCTATTTGTGTATATGTGAGCAGGTTTTCCTGTATACAATATTCTTTATGTATTATATTTACAATATTTTGCCTTTGTTGCTCAAGGGAACTAAAAGTCTTTATTGTAATGCATTGTGTGTTTTGATACCTCTGATTTTAACCTCCATTGGTGGTGCTGAAGTTCCTGTTTTGTCCTGCAGGGGCTGCTGTGGGGCTGTGCTCTGGCTAAAATAGGTCTTGTTTTGCTCCAATTTCCCTCATTATCTTTTACTTATTTTGAAGCCTGTGTTTCTTTGCAACATCGAAAAAGTCCCTACAAACATCACTCAGAGACACCTGCGCTACCCTGTTTTAACATTTCATTTACACTATACCTAGAATTGATGTCACACTAAATCACAGGCAGGAAGCCAACAGAAAAGTGTTGCAGCATTATTAGAGTGAGTATTAGAGCTAGCAAGTGGCAGCCCATTATGTCCTTGTTTTTCACCCATCCATCAGTTTTTTTCCCAAATCCAGGCATTCATTCCCGCATCAGTCAGTCCATCTATTAGTTGATCTATTCATCAATTCAGTGGCACAAATCAGCTGTTCTCTTTCTGACAAGTCAATCCATCTATGCTAGGCACCGCTTGTACTGCCTGAGCTTACACAAAGAAACTTCTCAAGCAGTAAGGCTAGACTGAACCAAGACAGGCAATTAAAGTCAGACACAGTGAACAGCAGAAGCGATCGGAGCGGTGATAAGACTGACTGCATACTGCGTCTACAGTTCTGTACGAGGAAGCGCTAACAGCACTGAAAACTACCGTACAGTGGCTGACATGTTAAGACAACACACTCCCATAAGAAAACGGCAGTCTAGCGACTTGTATCCTGCACCACCAAAATGTCACTCTTGTGCTGTATACAGAAGTCATTCTGGTCCCACATTCAGATGGTTTTGGAGGACTCCATTAGTTTACCCAGGGTTATTTAGGGTAAGAATGAAAATTGTCATCACTAAATCACTCTCATGGTGTTTGGAACCCAAACATTTTTTTGTTGCTGCAAAATGTATTTTGCTACAGAGCAAATTTAATATCATGGCAGCTTTTTTTTGTGTGGCTATTTTCATGTTCTCAATGGTTACTTCTTGTCCCAACAACAGGATAAAAGCATCATAGAAATATTATTAAAAAAGTGAATTCAAGTTGTACGCTGCCAAGGTGAAAAAATAACATCCACAAGTCACTTACTTTCGTGCTTTGTATCAACACGATAATATTCAAAGATCTGAATCTTCTAAACTGAGACTTTTTGGGATGTCCAGGATTGTGAGACTATCTTGGTTAAGTGTACCCGCACAAATAATGAAGTGAGGTTGTCATATGTGTTTATTGTACAACACTGTGAGGGAATGAAACTCAATGTAAGGATATCCACGAGGAATTGTGAAATTTGAGTGTCATATTTAAAACAGCGGAGTTTCTTGAGTGCAGATGCAAAATATCCCATATGGTCCAACAGACTGAGAAGTGCTAAAGGAGTCTTGATCTGATACGGAGTAAGAAAAGCAAATGTGTGTACTTGTCTATTTTCCAGTGGGTACACAACAGCTTGAGATGAAACAGGCATAGCGAGTTAATTATGCATTGTGGAACATGATATAACCCATTTGATTCATTAAGCATTATGTAGCATTTCTTTTCACCCTTGGGCACATTATGAGGGCTGAAACAGCACAACTCGAGAAACATGAGAGGCCAGAACGATGCTCAAAGTGCACCATGAGTGAGCGGCTGTGACAGCAAACAGACATCGCGTGCACACGCGCGCACAGCTCAATCTGACATGTACAGAGACAGTCACAGACAAGAAGTCTGCCCGGTCTGTTTTTTTTCTCTTCCATTAAGATAACGTAACATCAGTAACATCAGCTGATCCTTATCAGGAGAACAAATCTGTCAAAGATGGAGTCGAAGCCCTGAGGAACGGAGAAACAAGTCAGGGCATCGTCTGTTTGAATTCCAGTGACATCCATGGTACTACTCCAACCACCGTTTCCTTGGAAAACACAAGGCTGTCCGAACCTTGAAATCTGAAAATCTCAGATGTCACGAGTGGCACTTGCACTAAGAAGACTTAATGTTCCAGGCACTGGAACACCTGTGGTTCGTGACAAAAGACAGAGATAGCGTCTTCGAGTGGCCCTGTCAGCTGGGTCTGTGGAGTGATGGATGTCTGGCACAGCGTTTGTGACAGAGTAAAAGCTCCAGGGAATGTCGACGGAAAACTGGGCCTTTCTGTCAGATCATTAGTCCCATACCAAAGGGATGAGTTGACCTTAAACCAGTGAAGGAATGTGAACGGGAGAGTCTCGCACAAGGACGCGAGGGTGAACGTTCACTCACATGCGTTTTGTTCTCTCATCATTCCAAAAATGTTGCTCGTATCAGTTGAGGAGGGACTTTGAAATGCCTTGTGAGAAAAGGTTTGAGATAGCTATCTGAAATTATGAATTCAAAAGAAAATTACAGTTCAAGGTAAGCTCAGGCAACAGCACTTTTGGCATTATGTTGGTTACCACAAAAAATTATTTTGACCTGTTTCTCCATAATGAAAAAAAATGAATCAACATGAAAAAATATTTGAACTTGATTAAAAAAATGAATCTGAAAAATAATTCTGATTCATACTTTAGAAAGCATCTTACTGATTATGTAATCCTATTATAGAATTTCTCACAAAAAAAGAATTTATTAAAAACACACACACACAAAAGTTTGTAACCAACAGTGTAGTCTGGTAAGTCACATTTTCTCAAATAAAGAGCAGGTACACATGTTTTTAGACACTAGGCAGGCAACAAATGTATTCGCTTTTAAATACTTTAGATATTCAAACACGTTAATGTTAAATGTGTATTTGTTAAATGCCAATGGTATAAGAGAAAGTATTAGCATTTGCATTTCTGCTACTAATAATGGAAAGGCAAAGTTTTCATTAACTGAATTTGAAAGCTCAGACTTTGTTTCATTTCAAAATAACAAAGCACAATGTTTTATGTGAATAATGGATGGTAGATGCACTTCAAATAATGTTCAGTGAAGCTTTGTTAATGGATCATCTGAAAACAGCAAAGACTAAAACGATCTTGGCTCATCAAAATGAAGATTGATAAAAAACGAGAAACCGATATCGTCAACCTGGCCCTAGTTTACCCGTTGTAGCTTATCCACATTGCGTGCACGAAATAGACAGTGACCATCGGAGAAGTGCTAATTAGAAATAACAACGATTCAGCTCTCCAAAACTGAAAATGTTATCAGCAGATGTTGATAATTAGAAAATGTCAAATAATACACAAGTTTAATAGAAAATTGATGTAAATGCTTTCAGAGCAATTTTAAGCTTCACATTTTTGCTTTTAAATCCTCTGAAACAATGGGCCCCATCTACTTCACTGTAGTTAAGTGCTTCACCATAACCTTTACATTTTTAAAGACAAAAGACAAAATAGTTTTTTTGTGGCCATCAACATTACTCCACAAATGCTGAGTTTAACTTGTACTGAACCTGGAATATTCATTTAACTCCAGTTTCATCTGGGGAAAGTAAGAGATCAACTATGTCTAAGTGCGTTTGGATTCGACGCTTGCTTTCTTAAAGAAGCACATTATCTGTGACAGCTCTCAGGGACGGTGGCCAACAGGGTCATGGGAGGGAAAAAATAGAAGCAGATCAGCCACGATATCCTGGAGAGGCACAAACAAGAAAAAAAAAAGAAAGAATCTGGTGCATGTCTCACCAGATGATGTATTTTTTGCGCCCCCTCACACAGAGACATGCCTGCCATTGTGTGACTGAGTGACATTCCCCATTCCCAGGATGCCCATGTGCGAGCTGTTTGCCTCTGATGAGGGTGGGGGGAGGCTATGGGGAGGGCAGAAAGGCTCATGCCTCACTCCGTAACCGCTTGGCAGTCTGCTCTTGATTAGAGCAACGCTCTTCCCAGCGAGGAGCTCCCGGGCCCTGTCAGGGGAGACGGCTCTTCGGTAATAGCGTCTGACAGGCTGAGGGGAGCCACGCGGGGACTGATACAGATGCTGCTATCCTGAGTGGCACCAGGCTCAAGCGAATATCACCTACCTCTGTAGAATCCCCACACCCCCGACTCTCCAGCTGCCAAACCACCAACCAATCTCATGTCTGGCACATGCCAGCCGAGGGACTCGGTGTACATGGATGTATGACACATCCCGCATCTAACATAGTCAGGATGCTGCCGGTGTGACTGCATTTTCCAATCCCACCAGACTGACTTAAACAGGAAACTGGACCTAATTCCACCCTGAAATAACTTCCATCCGGATTTTAATTGCTTCATTTTTGATATATTGGTGAAAGTTATCTCCTGTGGCAGCTCATGGAGAGAAGCTATTAGGGGTGAAAGACATGAAAAAAGGAGCAAAGAAAAAAAGAAAAATAGGCTGAATGAAAAAATACTCATGTATGGATTGTCATGAAATGCTCGTCACCCAAAATGATTCAAATGCATTTCTGCAAGTCATTTAAAGCAGAAGAGTGTGATTTCTACACCACTAGTGGCACCAAACGCAATTGCCAAACCAATGATTTTTAAACAGGTTTCAAACACTACCTCCATCTTCCACGGGTTAGAAATTACACACTTTACTTTTAAACACATTTCTAAAATGCTAATTTCTGACTCTGAGTTCTGACTGGAGGAACCACAATAAAATATAAAATGGCCAATTAATCCACACACCTGTGACTGCACATAACCTGAATTCTACATTAGTCATACAATAATGATTTTACTGTTATGGTATGCATTATAAAAGGAATAGCCTACATTATAAAAGGAATGTTGTTTGATTAACTTTTATTGCATAAAACAGACCTTAGTTTTAAATCAAAGACCATTCTGAAAAACAATATATATATATATATATATATATATATATATATTTTTTTTTTTTTATTGTTTGTTCTTTGGTGGAGACTCTGCAACAATGGATATAATAATAATGGGAAAAAAACAGTCATAATACAATTTGCTCATTAGAAAAATCCTAAAAATGTTTAAAAACACCAAAACAATTGTTATACTAAACATTAAAGTAGCAGACTGTACACTGATACTCTATTCGATTTACTCCAGTAATACAAAATGGATGAAAAATCAAGAAACAAGAAGCAAACATGTGTGCGCTCCAGATGGTGTACCACAGATGCCAGATTTAAAAGAAATATGAAGTCACCAAGAAAAATCTTTTTATTACTATATTCAAAGTCATCCCTTCATCATTAACCCTTTTATTGTCATCTAATGTACACTGTGTGCTTGCAAAGTAAGGAAAATAGGGTGCTCATGCTGAAAAACACCATTTTACCTGTAGTGAAATCACTGTAACACAAAACGTCTCATGGCCTATTTCTCCACACAAACATGAGAAGACACTGGAATTTGCAGTTACAGGCACTCCAAGCACATTTTGGTATTGCACCTGTACAATATGATTCATGGTCATAGTCTTGTTGGACTGTCTAATGGCACCAGGGAATAAAGCCCCACTTTTAATCTGTCTCCAGCTACGGTGAAACCATATGACTGAAGAATAAAAGGATCACAAATGCATGGTAATATATGCAAAGAGGTCTGGCTGAAAATGGCTCTTATGATGGGCAGCAGAAGGCCCGGAGGGAAGTCGTCCACCTTCTGCCACTGTCTGCGCGCCTTGCGAGTTCATTCCCAGAGTTCACGCTAAAGGAGAACTGAAGGAGACGCAGTTTTTCATGGGTAAGTTCACTTGAGCGCAGCACCTTGGCTAGAACTCAAACTAGAAGCTGTTTGCTACGTCAACCGGTTCACATCCATCTGAAAATGGCAACACCTCAGTTATCCAATGATGGCCGGAGGGATAGTGTATCAACCAGAAACAGTGCTTGAGAGACGGGCCAAGCAGAGAGAAGATGGCTATGATAACTGATCAATCCAGTTAAACTGAATCAAGACCACACATCATCAACAGGCAAGGGACAATTCCATAAACTAGCTTGCAAACAAGCCAAAAAACAAAAAGCCCAGGCAGTCTGTGAGCTAAGCAATAACCCCCCATTAATGAATCACAAAAAGCCCAGGCAGTCTGTGAGCTAAGCAATAACCCCCCATTAATGAATCACATGAGTAGGCAATGAAAGTGCACATGAATGACTGAGCATCAGAGCTTTGGATCAGAGGTGTCATAACACAGCGAGTCATCAGCACGGGCATGACTGAACATGCAGAATCACAACACGATCCGTTATGACATGATGGTACATGTCCAGATGAGGACAATCAAAGATTTGCTAGAAAGAGGGAAAAATCTGACAGGGAAAAAAGCAGTTCTTTTTCTGCTGGCTTTTTGAAATTGGATTTCACTAAAATGTTGTCTGTACAGAACTATGGCACAGTTTCAAAATATTAAAAAAGAGAACATTTTGTCTTCATTTATTCACCCCAATGTTGTTATGTAAGTTGAAACATTCAAAAACATTTGAAACATTGTTCAAAATATCTTCACAGAAGAAAAGTCATACAGGCTTGGAACAACATTTCATTGTTGGAACAACAATTTTCTGTTTTGTTAATCTTTAATGATCTAGGATTTGCCAAAAAGAATATAAGAGACCAAGAGCTCAAAGTTTGGCTGGTTAGCATGACTCTGTAAGCTCATTCTGGTAGAAAATGTAATTATGCCATTCTGGCTGCAAATTTCAATGTTATTATAGAATACAGTTCTATAAAGTTTTTATAGAACTTGTAGAAGACCCTAAACTTAAGGAGTCAAAACACTTGAAAACATCCTGAACAAAACCTAAAATCACTGTTCCAGAACTCCTGCTTCGGTTTTCAGAGACGTGCATGTTTAATAGTAATTTTAATAGTCACGTTGCTTTGCCACGTCAAACTTGTTTCGGAAAACTATTTATGAGATTCATGCTGTGCCCCTGGGTTTCAAAGTTTTATTCATGGTCCAAAGACATACTACAAACTGCATTACATAAACTGTACTGCTTTACTGCATATTTTCCAGCAGGTAAAATCACATAAAAACGGCTAAATTGATATTGGGGTTAACTAACCTCTCACAATGCAATAAGGTGCTGAAGAAAGTTTTTACAAGTATTACAAGTACTTACGTAAATGAACTGACTTTAATTTTTGCATTGCTCTCAGTTTCTGCTTTCAGTCAGCCGCAGGGATACTTCGGTGCATTTGATTCATTTTCTTGGCTAGATTCAATTTTACATTTCACACTTCTTTTTTTAAACTTCAACATGCTTATTCAAAAATGTATGGATCATAATAAAAACAGAAAACATAAAATAAAAAAATAAAAAATAAAAATCAGTTTCCACACAAAATATTAAGCTGTTAAAACTGTTTTCATCACTGATATAATGAAATGTTTCTTGAGCAGCAAATCAGCATATTTCTGAAGGATCATGTGACACTGAAGACTGGAGTAATGATGCTGAAAATGCAGCTTTTCCATCACAGGAATAAATTACATATTAAAATACAATAAAAAAATACAATAAAAATGATTTTTTTATTGTAATAATATTTCACAATATTATTATTCTATCTTTGATCAAATAAATTCAGCCTTGCTGAGCACTGTTGTATTTCTCGTTGCATCTGCTAGATGAATAAACGCAAAATAAATGTAAAGAGACTTCTTTCAAAAACATTGAACTAACTATATACTACATATATACTACTCCTATATAGATAAATAAATAAAAACTTTCCAGCACATGCAAGACAAGACCAAAGTGATTGCATTTCATCCCATAAAGAAAAAAATAAATAAATCACTAAATCCAACCCAATTATGAGCACCATGTAATAGTTACTGCTTCACTGTGGCCACATTGGTAAGTGAATTATAATGCAGATGGACAGAATAATTTAGACTTATTAGTGTAAAAGTGGTCCATCTCCCTTAAAGAATGAGGGGTTTTTCTTTTCTCAGTTGTACGGTTCATAACGACACACTTGAAAGTAAAATTCAACCAAACATTCAGACATAATGAATACTTAAAAAACCATTAAAGAGCCAATCTTAAGTAAACATCACAGTATGAGTGATGTGCTAGGCGCCTCTGAGAGCTGGTGTGAGGTGAATAAACATCACTCAATGGACATCAGGGGCTGAATGACCTCTATTCATCGGCAGATCAAACCTTCTTCCTCTCTTCAGCAACACTACCTCCCTGACTGTAGACTTCCCTTGGGCTTCATACCCATCACAAGCCACTCGACGATCCTTCTTTGATGAATTATTTCACTTAATGGAATAAAGACATGGACCATTATTAGGTTTAGGCTAGCTGACGTCAGAGCTTCACTTGCACACATGTGGCACACAGTCCAGGATGCCTAAATCAAGCTTATCCTTTTCTCGCCGATGGCATTAGTCCCTCACTTGAAAACAAATTAAAACAATGTGACCCACTGAGGCCAGACACAGAATGGGGTTTGTCCTAAAAACAGAATACCATCATGAGTCTGAGAAGTCTGAGGCCTATTTGGACCAAAAAAGAAGAGGAGGGGTTGGACAAACAGGTAATGCCATTTATCTCTCCAAAGAAACTAATGTTCCTTCGTGAAATGGGATAAAAATAACAGACTCATTGAGTGCCTATGTGCTCAGTGCCTTGGAGGGACTCTAATGCATTTTCATTTAGACCAAACTCAGATGTTATTAGAAACGACTCTCTCTGTCTTCATTTCACTGTGATCTCACAGCCAAAGCAGATAAAGTGGGCCACTTTCTAGTAGTCCCCTAGGTTAGACAGAGAACAGCGAAAGGCAGATATACTGAAGGATAGTTGAAATCGCAGTTATCATGGCATCAAAGACTTGCATCTAAATTGTGTTTTCAAAAAAAAAAATTCCTAAGGTTTTAATTTTTAAAAAAAAAGACAAGCTCTGAGAGGATTCAAACATCAATTTTAATTAAAGAAATCTGGCCATTGGACAACCCTGGCACTTGGCATACACATCATCAAAGAAGAAATGTTGTTGAGAGGGGGATTGTACGTAAATGTGTATGATTAAAGATTACAGTGGCACGTATTTAAAAAAAAACAAATTATGTTCACAGATAAACCATTCATTATAAACACTGCAAACATTCCATAAAAAATAGAAGAGTCAATTTTGAGTTCATGATGACATTAAGACTGCTTTATGTAAAGCCGGGGACACACTTAACGACTGTAAGGTTGATTATGAATGTAATTTGATACTTCCAACTGATCATAGTCACTTGAAAACAGTTGCGTTCAGTCCACCGACATCACATTCGGTAAGTGAGATCAGTTCAGTCTTAGAATGTTTCAGCTAGTCGTTAAGTGTGTCCCTGGCATTAGGGCTGGGCGGTATGACCAAAATTCTGTTTCACGGTATAACTAATTTTTATTTCACCGTAATGGTATATTTCATGATATATTTATTTAAATATGTAGTTATTCTGGAAAAACAACAAAAAGGGCTTTATATATAAACCCAAATACTTTAGAAATGAAATAAATTATTTATTTGGTAAACTATATTGATAGCTAAATATAGTAAATGAAAACCCCTCAACTTTTAGATGAACTGACCCCAACTGATTGTTATTAAATACAACTCGTAGCTGCAATTAAACTTTAAATAAAGTGTTGCTGAATTATTTATTAATCTCATGTTATTGTTTTACTTCATCAATCAGTTTATAATATCTAAACATTTTATATTGAACTATTCTACTCATAATAAATTACTTACTTTTAATTGTGTAGGATATGGCTTAAATGTGTTCCCCGGTACAGTTTTGCCATGTCTGCTTATTATACTGCATTTTTAAGGGGCTTGTTTTAATATTTTTGCGATAACTGGCAACCCCTTCACCTGGAGCTTTAATCAAGAAAGAGAGCAGCAGTATGCAAACTGAACAGCTGCTACTGTGAACTAAGTAGTTTAAATTATACACACCTTGTAACCACGTCATTATTTTACTGTAACCCGGTAAAGACTGATATACCGCCGCTCAGCCTTTAAAATTCGCCTCTCAGTTGGGACCTTTCAACGTGAGTACGTAATGCGTGGCGCATCGCAGAGTTAGTGTAAGACGAGCATTTGTGGTTAAAAGTGTATATATATATATAATTATTATTATTATTATTATTAGTTTTTTTTTTTTTTTTTGACCGATCGTTTCACTAGATACGATCCTTATTCCTCGGCTGGAATCGTGTAAAGCCCTTAAAAGCTGCATTGAAACTGCAATTTGGACCTTCAAACCGTTGACCCATTGAAGTCCACTATGGAGAAAATATGGAGAAAAATCCTGGAATGTTTTCCTCAAATACCTTAATTTCTTTTCGACTGAAGAAAGAAAGACATGAACATCTTGGATGACGTGGGGTGAGTAAATTATCAGGAAATTTTAATTCTGAAATGAACTAATCCTTTTATAGTTTTAAGTGTTTTGTTTCTACTTAAAGTGATATGTTGTTGCCATGAATGATAGGTCTTGTAAAAGTTTATCAAGAAAAAGAAAACTGATTTTATTTATAAAGTATTTAATTAACTGTGATAGGCATTACCATGGTTTTGTGACAGTATCACATACTGTTACAATATTTTGCTGAAAATTCAATTCAATTCAAAATAGATTTTAAATATATAATCCAAAATATTGTAACAATATGGGATACTGACGCAGTGATAAAAGAAATCTGTCATACAACCCCTGACCCTTCACAACACACTAAACCTGGATTAGTGATGCTGGTTCATAGTGAAAGTGGTCTTACCTTGAAGTTGCATATACATGTTATTATGTCCCCGATTCTGAGACACTCGCCATCAAACTTGCAAGTGTTGGTGTCACAAAGGAAGAGATCTGTGTCCCGGTCATCATCCCCTGCAACAACCCAAAGAGACAGAAAACATCATGAGTTTCTGCATAAACACAGCAGTGTCAAAACACTTTTTGTTCAGACACTTCTGATAAAAATAATTCAGCAGAACTATCGGAGCGAACACGTCATCCCAGCAGGATGGCTGGCAGGACTTCTGAAGGGTTCATCAAGTAGTGATGAGCAACTCCATTTGCCAAGACCATATTTTGCTCTTGAGACATTTTCTTATCGGGAATGAAACAAGTGTTCATGGAGGAATAATGATTCAGCACACGGTGAACTTCTTGGAATAGGTGCATGGGAACCTTATTCAGCTTTTATAATAAGCTGAGTACAGGCTCTGTGAAATATTCTCAATTTGCTGAGGAGCTGGACAGACTCCGAAAAATTGCACTTCATCAAAAATCAAGAGCTCGCAGACAGTTTAAGTCCACAAGGATTCCTTAAGATGATTACAATTAAGATGAGTTGTTTCTAAAAACAGACCACCGCTGAGTCCAAACCTAATTTTACTATTCAGCATACAGAAGCTGACTGCTGTTCATTTAACAATAAGCTCTCAAAATAATGACTTTACCCATTTACCCGCACTACGTCATTCTGATACCTTTTATAATTATGTAAGGAATAAGCATCTCTATCATTTGCTTAATATCATAAAAATGACAAACATTACGCAAAGAATAATATCTCATGAACCATTCCATATTACCCGCATATATTCCGACTCAAAGAGCCATACATCATCATAATAAACTACACGACACAAAACAGTGGGTCTGCTCGTGTGCCCTGGGATTTTTGCTGTCAAAGCAAATAAGCTTCTTGCAAGTGCTACACAGTATTTTTACCCTGTGTTATCCGGTGAGCCCTGGAAGCTAGAACGAACCAGAACATTGCTCATTGTAACGACAACACCAGAGGGTGTGCAGCTACTTTAGGCCCCTGCTAAAGGGCCACATACAGTGCATAAAAATGTCTTACGTAACCTAGTGCACTTATTTGCATTTCAACTAAGGAAATTATCAATGGACCTCAAACGCTACTGGGAGGAAAAAAAGAACAGTCGTCAGTTGCAATTTTCACATTATGTGCCTCAGTTCTGAAGACCTTGAGAAATGATTTTGGCTCTTGATATGTGCACTAATCTCTCATGTAAAATCAGGGAAGCTGTTCATACGAATGTTTTGCAACAGGAATGTTTCATTTAAATTCATCTTGTTCACAATCTGTTCTTAAGGAGCTGTGATAAACTGACATTCAATCAATTCAGCTTACTGAAGCAACAAATACAAGTCAGAGTATTTGCCAAAGCTAATTAGTCAAAACCATCATCAATCCCTCAGCTTACTGATAAAATAAGAATTCATGCCTTAATTTGAGTCTAATACTTTTTACAAAAAAAATGTTCCTCGCATTCCGGGGGATCACAGACCATTTGTAAGGCGGAATCAGTAGAAGTCTTGGCTCTCTTGGTGCTTTAAAAGGATGGTTTACCACTCCAAATAAAAGTGGTCATTTACCATTCCAAACCAGTATGACTTTCTTCAAAACAAAAAAAGTTGTATCTATATATATTTATTTATTTTATATATATATTTTCTTTTGTGTTCATGCAACTTTATTATCAAACAATTGTTCTGGAAGCTGCACTTGGCACACAAATCTAATGTGGCAAGTACTCTACCTCGTCGGTCTGAGCGAGCATGATGCATCTGCTTGCATTATTGATGCGAGCACTACCTCTGCGAAGTCATACAGATGCAAAGCATTTTGTCACACCTCTATTGCTTGGCTGCCCTTCCATAGCTGTGTCATGATACAGCTTGACCTCACGATAGTGCATGTCTGAGACGTGCAGCATTCAACGAGGCAACAGGAGCAGGATGGGGAAATGGTGTAATGGATCGGAGAAGAACAGAGTCACAGGAGCTTCTCTCTCACCAGACACAAAATCCCTCCATTCATTTTAATTAATCTGAAGCAGTGCATCCTGGCTACACTGAGAAAGCAAATTCCGTTAAAAAACAATACATGAGGTGCCACCGTTTCAGAAAACGTAAAAAGCACACACAAAAGAGTCAACCACCAACCGCACTTGAGAAGATAATCCGTCTAACACAATAAACACTGATTATAGTGAGAGCGATTCAACAGTCTGGACTTGTTTACCAACCTTTTTTGTCACATGAACCTTCACAGCCCCACAAGTATATCTGAAGCACCCTTTCTTTGATAAAAGAAAAAGAAATGTGTTCCTTTTACTGGATACATTATACGTTATATCATTTAGCATTATACAAAATGTCTTTCGCACAAAATAATGTCTCAGTGCTTTTTGTCCAGTCAAACATTCATTATTGTATGAAAGAAAAAAGAAAAAAAAAAAATCAGTTGAAACATTCTTCAAAATATCTTCTTTGTGTTTTACAAAAGAAATAAGTCACACTGGTTTGGAAAAACATGAGGGTGAGTAAATTTTGGTGAACTATCCCTTTAAAAGAAGCTGCTTATATATGTACCCCCTACTCCTGGTCTGGACCACCAAAAGGTTCAAAGCCATATAAGGTTGGGATGTCAAAGTTCAAACAGAGACTGAAGAAAGTTAGAAGGTTACACTAGAGGAAATGAGTTCTGGAAACAGGCAGTGGCATCCTTGAAATTTTATTACGCTAATTTATTCATCAAGGACACTGAGAGGCCTTTAAATGCTTAACCAGATTTTAAACTTAACCAAACATCAGTCAGATAATATGATTAACTGTAAATAAGCTTTTGGAAGTCTGTTAAAAATGCTTTTTGAGCAGGGACGAGTTACCATGAGCGGAAAGGAATTTTGTTCTGCTCTCTTTAAAGTCTCTCTGGCAGGACAATCTTTCAGTAGCCTGGTTGTCAACACGAATAGATAACATCTGTTTTTCTATTCTTTGCGAAGAAAGCACAGTATGTGTGTGGACAACAAGAAACATCCTGCAAATTTCAATAAAAATTCCTCAAAGTCATTCCTTGAAGTCACAGAGCAATGATTAGAGCAGCCAAACAGGAAATTACATCTTTCATCCTAAGATGCTCTACTATCTGACGGCCCACAAAAAAACAAGTAAAGCAACTCTTCCTGAATCTAAAATAGACTTCCTGTAAGTTCAAAATCTTATGAAGTTCAAGGTATGTATAGCAAAAATGTGCTGTGCAAACAGCTTGCGTGACACACGGCCGTAAATAAGATCAGTTGATGCATGACTTTTCGCAACAATGATTTGCGGAGGCGATTTATGTTATTTTTATTTTTTTGGAACCGTCACAAGCCAGGCAAATAATTTAAGCCCCCAACAAACAGCCTTATACTGACATTTAGTACAAAACACAAGTACATGATATAGACTTAAGGAAGGTTTATAGAGTTTATAGTATAGTATTATAAGATACAAAATAAGTAATAATAAAGTGGTTAAAACCATCAATAAATATCTGTGCCACTATAATGTCACTAAGCAGAACTGGCAAAATAATGACTACATTTTCAAATACTTCATTCTGACATTGGTCACAAACACAAATAGTCCTGTCCCAAACTCATGCCATTGGTTGTTTTTTGGGAATTTAAATTGGAATTGGGCTACATTGTCTGTAAGCACTGATTATGTAACGTTTAGCCGATGCAGGAAAATAAGGAACACTGGATATGATAAAAAATAGAGTTTACTGGTGACTCACGTGAAGAACAGCATTACATCAAACAATAACTGACAAAGGACTAAACAGAACAGGGAGTATAAATACACAGGCTGAAATGAGGGAACTAACCAGGCACAGGTGGAGGATGAACTAATCAGGGACAAACAAGAACAGGTGCAGACAGGACAGAACATAATAGTGACAGATTAACTATAGACGAAACTATTTTAATATAAAAAAAATAAAAATACACACTTCACATTAAATGATTTAAGATTGTGCACCCAATCTATTTTGTAAATGAATGTTATATAGGCTAATGCATGCTATCTTATTGTGAACAATTCATCCATATATATGTTTCATATTTATGTTAATATATGATATTATATATTTTTTAAACTATCAAAATCAAAATGTCATACCTTGTATGCCGGACTTCTCCAATCATTTAGACTGTTTAGACATCTATATTCGACACCCACATCTCTCATAGAACCAAGTCCCTGCCCTAGTTTTTATTTAAATATTTTTTGATAATCCGTTACACTGGAATGCGTCACAATATGGAAGAAACGGTCTTTCGCTACTTTCATTTTATTGTGGAATCCTATGCATCCCATATAAGGCCAGATTTGCATATTTCCCCAGAAGTTGGGTTTCCCACAAACAAGTCATTTTAAGATTCTGAAGCAAAACTTTCCTTAAAGAACTTTATAATCAGTATAACCTTGGTAACT